>NC_134080.1:58334618-59582532 GCF_000715075.1 Nicotiana tabacum | reverse complement strand
GAAGAGGACAACATGAAGACCCAGGTCCATCATGCCTTTAATTTCCAACTCACTATGATTATTGTTACTTGAAACATTAGGGGCCTAAATCAGGCCCATAAACAGAAAGAGGTAAAAAGCTTTCTAGCTAAAAATAAGGTAGATGTAATGGGGTGTATTGAAACCAGAGTTAAAGAACATAAACCTAAGAAAATACAAAAAAAGATTGCTCGGAGGTGGAATGTTTACTGTAATTATCCTTATGCTGTGAATGGTAGAATTTGAATATTGTGGAGAGCACACATACAACTACAGATTATACATACTATAGATCAATTCATCTATTATCTAGTGGAGGATACCAACACTCAAATTACAACACATCTCAATATCGTTTATGCTCAGAATGATGGCCAACAAAGGGAGAATCTATAGAGGGACTTAAATAGCTAAATATGCAGGCTCAGGAGACATGGCTATTTAGTGAAGATTTTAACAATGTGTTATCCTCTGAGGATAGAATAGGGTCCCCTATAACTACTACTGAAACACATGGATTCAAAGCTGTGATTGATTCTCTACAGGTTACCCTTTTTAGAGCTAAAGGATGGCATTACACTTGGACAAACAAACAAGGTACTGGCTCAAGAGTATATATCAAGATAGATTGGGCTTTAGGAAACTACCAGTGGATACAACAATATGGTCATGTAGAAGCAGATTTTTTGAATCCATCAGTCTCTGATCATTCTCATATCCTAATCAAATGTGGTTGACAGAAGTTATACATCCTAAACCATTTAGACTATACACAAATGTAATGGAACTTCCACAATTCCAGAATATTATTCAGCATGCTTGGAGTCAGAATAATGATGGCACAATTGTGCAATAGATCTGGTGCAAGCTAAAGTCTATGAAGACATAGTTGAGAGACTCTAATGCCTATATGGTCTCATACAAACAAAAACTTGAGCAGACAAGAGAAAAATTGGATATTGTTCAGAACCAAATTCAGCAGGATCATTTGGCATAAAACCTATTTGATTTAGAGAAAGACACACTAGCTGACATTGAGAAATGGAGCAATATTGAGAAACAAGTGATGATACAAAAGTCCAAGGCTTGCTGGATTGAATGTGGTGATACCAATACAAAGTATTTTCATGCTCAATGGAAGATTAGATCCAGCCAGAATAGTATAACATCCATATACACTGATACAGGAATAAAGATAACAGATCCCAAATTGGTTGAGCAAGAATTCATCAGAGTGTTTCAATCCTTGATGGGAGATTGTGCTATTAAAATTCCTTGTGTAAATACAGCTATAATCAAGGAAGGACCATGTTTAACTATATCACAACAAAGGGATTTAATCCAAGATGTTACTAATGAGGAGATCACTGTTATAGTATGGGAGATGCCTAAAGACAAAGCACTATGGGTTGATGGTTTTCCTATGGAATCTTTTTACTAGGAACTGGAGTATAGTGAAGGAGGACATTTTTGCAGCTGTGAAGAACTTATTTCTACCAGTAGCCTGCCTGGAATGATCAACACTACAACCATCATATTAGTACCTAAAGTTCCAGCACCTTCAACAGTCAAGGACTATAGGCCTAATGCATGTTGTACTACATTGTATAAGATTGTATCTAAAGTCATTACAAAAAGAATTAAATATATTCTTGATGGGTTGATTGGTCACTCTCAATCATCATTCATTGAAGGGAGGTGTATTATTGATAACATACTACTAAGTCATGAAATGTTTAAAGGATACTCCAGAAAAGGTATCTCTCCTAGATGTGTACTAAATGTGGATATGAGGAAATCCTATAATACTTTGGAATGGGGTTTTCTCAGAAGAATGCTTATTGACCTTAGTTTTCCTTTCAAGTTTGTGCAATAGATAATGACATATGTTACTACAGTATCATATTCCTTTGTACTAAATAGAGGACTGACCGAGCATTTCAAAGAAAAAAGGGTGATTAGATAAGGAGACTCAATGTCTCCATACTTATTTGTTATTGCAATGGAGTATCTGGGAAGAGAACTGGGACAATTGCATAAGAATGGAAATTTCAACTTTCATACTAGGTGAAGGAAGTTAAATACTACACATATATGTTTTGCTGATGACCTCCTGATGTATTGCAGAGCTGATTTTGAGTCTATCAAGATCCTAAATGCAGCTTTCCACAGGCTCTCAGTTATTTCTGGCGTACAGGCAAATGTAGACAAAAGTGCTATATACATGGTTGGAATCTCTCCAACTGAAAAACAAGAAATCCTTGCAACATTAGGGTTTACTGAAGGAAAGCTTCCTTTCAAATACTTGGGGATCCCTTTAGATTCAAAGAAGCTAGCAGTCCATCAATATTTATCTCTTATTAAAAAGATAACTGCAAGGGTCACATGTTGTTCAACAAAACTTCTATCTTATGCTGGCAGATGTCACTTGATCAAGGCTGTTATCTTTGGCATTCAAATCTATTGGGCACATATTTTTGTTCTTCCAAAGAAGGTGATGAAAATAATTGAGGCAATATGCAGAACTTTCCTATGGACTGGTACTGCTACTATCTCAAAGAAAGCAATATTGGTAGCTTGGGAAAAGGTATGCAGACCAACAGCTGCTGGAGGACTCAATATACCAGACATAAAACTGTGGAACAAAGCAGCAATTATATAGCATCTGTGGGATATAACAAGTAAGAAGGACTGCTTATGGATAATATGGGTGCATAGTTTTTACATAAAGAACATGAACCTGGAAACAATGGCCACACCTAAGGCTGCATCTTGGGTGGTGAGGAAGATACTAGAAAGCAGAAGTTTGAAGATACTAGAAAGCAGAAGTCGGACTCAACTGTACATAATTTTGAGTATCAATAGAATATAACTTTAACTAAAAAAAAGACTTCTAATAAAAACTATACCTAATGTAAGTGTAACAGCAATAACTATTCCTGTGTTTCAATTGGTTGAAACTATAGTTCTTTTTTCTTATCAAATTAATTTTTTTAATTTAACCAAAGTAACCATGTACACTTGCTCATTGGAAATAACCAAACAAGTAACTCCTAAGACCGCTTATACTAGCTTTCAATACTAAACTTATCATCTTCTATGAAGGGTATAAGTACAGTAATATCACAATAGTAGTACATGATAGTCTTCTAACAAGGAAAACTATTCAAACTATCTAAAGTATACTTTTATTTGTTATAAAATAAAAGCAATATAACAAGAATTATGTAATTAAGATTATTGTGTGCGGTGGAAACAGGGGAACCGATTCCCCCCCGGACGTAATGCTTTGGAGAGTGATCCCGGAAGCACGAGATCTCGGGTTGGTCGCTTCCCTCGAAACCTGTCGATGCCCTGCCAAGAATAAACATCAGCTGAGGCCCCGACGAATGCAGGAATTCCCCGAGGAATGCACCCGAGGTCAATCAAATCTATTCAAGCGGCTAGACGCCATCCCTCATGCGACGCAAAACTAATGGGCTGTCACATCTCATTCTTTTTTGTATACTAAGTATTTTGTACTAAGTTTGGCCGTCCCCTTTCTATAAAAAGCGGTGTCGCCAACACCTTGCAAGGCAGAGCTCCATTGATCCTACTCAAGTGCAATAATATCTTCTCTTTCTCTTATCTAATTTGCTTATTCCCCTTCATTCAAAGTCATTTATCTTCGGTCATTCTCCTTACCACTCGGTACTGGCCCGAGGCTGCCCCAATATTCATTGCTTCTTAACTTGTTCTTCATTCTATAGCTTGATATTGGCCAAAATAGCCCTATCTAATTATACCTTTAACTGTTATCCCATCCCCGGTTGTCCCCGATAGTTCGAGATCGATACCAACACCGACCTTGAGGTCCCATCGACCATCTCTGCACTCGGATAACAGGCCCCTTTGGTTTGATTACTGCCTCGTCTTTGATCGTATTTTATCATTATACTTCACGTTCTTAGCATTAACTTCTTTAACAACTAGCTCGGGAATAGATCACGTAGTTTTAGAATTCCATTTACAAATTTAATTGTTGTTACCATTTTTTTGGTAAATAGTTTGGCGCCCACCGTGGGTCTAAAAATAATAGTGATTATTTTCTTGTTGGTTTCATCAGACAAACGCACATTATCTTTTACACTTTTTCTTGTCCAAGATCCTTTGATTTCAGGCCAAAATGTCCAGCTCGGTAAACGGAGTTGAGAATGACAACCTTGAAAATCATGAGGAAAATTGCATGGCTATCGCAGCTGCTGGGGCACCTCCGCAGAATCCTGATATCTCTCCCGGATCAATCCTAGCGACGCAGATTCACGGGACGCACAACAAGTCGACGAAACTTCTCACACCGACAGGAGTGTATGGCACAACAACCAACAGGAAGTGCAAAAAACCCCGGCCCGGGTAGAACAGGAAGTTAGTCTTTATGTTATTTTTAAAATGTTGCAGACACGACAGTTGGCTATCGCTCGGCTGCAAAGTCGCTCGGGGACCCCCAACGCAGTAGTGCCGGAGACGTCTCTTTACGATGAGCTAGTACCCAAGAGATCAAGTAACGACGGGTCGGTAACCGATCCCGCCGCAGTGAGGATGCTTGGGAATCTCTTCGAAAGGATCGAATCGGGTTCGTGGAAGCTCCTACAACAACCATATCCCGAGGAAACAGTCGCGGAACTTGCTTTGCAAAAACCCAGAATGCCGGAACTCCCTAGGTGCGACAGGACCTCGGATCCCTACGGGTTCACCATCGCTTGCGCATGCTTATTCAGAGGTAGCGACACCCGAGATGATGAGTTCGAGCTTGTCTTGTTGAGGAAGTTCGAAGAAACTCTTTCGAGAGAAACTGTGATGCAGCGCCATTGCCTGGCACCTGACCTCACAAAATCGTTTAACGTACCAACATGGTCCTCCACGGAAGCGCGTGCCAGTGCCATCAAAGCACTACTGAGAGGGCCCGATACACCTGAGGCCGAACGAAGAAGAAATGAAATACCATGGGAAGCCACACCGCATTCCCTGATAGGACGAATGAGATCGCTCCCGGTTTCGAATGATCGGCTAACACAGGCCTTCGCCCGAAGCCTAAGAGAAGCATTCCCAAAGACTCTAGGGCATTTCGAGCGAAGCCTGATCAGGTACCCAGTCGAGGTCCGTTTGGATGCCCACACTCGGCACCAGCCCCGAATCGGGGCCACGGACAACCCTTCAGGAACCTCCTCAGGTTCGATATATCCAAGCAGACTCCCGACAAAGAAGCTGATACAAAGCAGATGGAGGTATCATCCATGCGCGGCGAATGGAAGGAACGACTTGGGATGCAACATACCTAGCAATAATAGGGAGATGGCTCGAGGACAACACCCTCGAGGAACCTCCAGTAGGACCAGATTCAATAAGGCACAGCTGGTAGGGAAACCCCACCTAGCCGAGTGTGATTTCAGCATTGCCATACCAAACATCGTGATCATCATAAGCGAAGCCGGGAACGCCAGGCGGCTCAGACCTTTTCGACCAAGACCCCTTCAAGAGAACTATGGCTCGGCGCAGGAACCACGGGGCGCGCGGGGTCACCGGCTCAAAAGAATGACAACCATGTTATTCAATAGAGGTCGTCACCAAGTATCATCGAGCGGTCAGGCTCGAATCCAGCTCCAAGGGAGGAAGGATATAGGGAAAAACGAAGCTGACAAGCCATTACATATTGCCACGACAGTAAAAGCGTGGCAGCACCCTTCAAAGATCCATAAAATTCAGAGAGAAAGCGCTTATCGCTGGGAAAAGACGGGTCCGGGGAATATACCCAAAGGACACCCTTGCATCCAAGGAAAGGGACGCCGAGACTTTGCCTCAGCCTCATATTCACGCATTGCTAACCCCCTCCCTCATTTAACCTATTTCAAATAAAGCATGTGTTCATGAGTGCAGGTTCTTCGACCAACTATACCAACGGCGTCAGGCCAAAACCAATAGGGCAGTTCGGGCTAACGAACCAAATCACTCCCACACCTCGAATCTTTGGTGGATTCCAGACGCCGATCGCCACAGCAATCAGGAAGGTCGCTCCCTCTATACTGCTCACTTGAGCTCGAACTGGAACATCGAGCCCGCAAAGTGCGGATGTTTTATTCGGATGACAATGGGCACACCGCCCAGAGGCGATTTCGACCCCACTCTGCCAAAGGGATGAAACTCCCCGACAAAGGTGGGACTAAGGCATTCGACAAAAAACTACACACGACAAGAGGAAATCCCTCACCATATGACCCACCGCCGGCATCAACACCTCCGCCCTCAAAGGGATCAAAAGGTAAGCAGAACCGCATCTTCGGCCAAGCTTGGTTGAATGCGGCGGAAGGCTGCATTAGGGTTCGTGCCCCAAAACGATAGGAACATACCAGACCTCAAAAACGTCGCCTATACAACCCGCAGTAGGAAAGGACTACTCCGCTCCTTTGATTGTTTCTTTCCTTTTACTAACCTACTTGCAGGCAGTTAGCCAAGGCGTTCAAAAATTCTAAACTCCACTCGGATATTCAAGGCCTCCGCAGGACCCGCCGAGCTCTCTTTCCTCGACTAGGTTTCCGACCTAAAGGTCCCGCCAGCAAGATTATTAGCGGAGCAACGTACCCCCAAGAAAGGGATCCGACAAGATTGCAGTCCTTTCTTCTATAGTCGGACAACGTGCGATGACCTCCTCTTAAGGGTACCATCCCCTCGGAAGGGCTAATAAATGGAAGGCTAAATTCCAAAATGGAATCATGTAAACAAATCAGATAATCAGAGGAACCACACCCATACGGGCCGAGCTCACAGCAACGGGACATTATGTATTTACAACATATATTTACGCCAAGCAATAAAGAATACTTTTTCAGCATTTCGTATTTCGGGAAAGGTGATTTCGACATACCCGTGGCAAATGTTTCTCCATCAAATGAGTCTCGATATACTCGAAGACTTAGCATTAGCGATTCGACAACTTGCATGACCTCAGGGTCGGAACTCCAGGCTCATCAAGCCCTTGGAAGGCAACTCTGAGCTCACGAGAAGTTGTCTTCAAGCTTAAACAAACTCGATGACTCGGAGGCTGCTGTTAATCGCCATACAACTGGAAAACCCGAAACTGTAAGACTCCTAGCGGGCAGCCTCGGCATAACCAGATCTATTCTACAAACTGTAAGACCTCAATAGGCATGACAAACTGTAAGACCTCAACAGGCATGACAAACTGTAAGACCTCAACAGGCATGAAAATCCCGAAGTTTAGGCTATACATCGCATTTGTAAGAATCTCTAAAGGGCATACTCTCGATGTAGATGCCTAAACTATCACTAGGGATCAAAAATGGCTACGGCCAAACGCATATGACTACGGCCAAAACGACTAATACAGCCAAAATAATGTGACTCGGGATGCCCGACTGTCGCTAAAAAATCGCAGGCCACTACTCTGAATATACTTCGGAAAGAACCGGTTAAAACAGGTTTCCCTCAACAGGCAAAAACGAGCTCCGACAATATTGACTCCAAAATGCAAGAGCGTCGATCTACTCAACCTATGAGCTATGAACCTAATGAGGTGAACATCGCCGACAATGACTTGAAATCGAGGTTCCTCTAGGAACCGATAACGGGTCAGGCAAAAATACTCTAAAAGACCTTAACGAGCGGAAACAAAGCCTACAAAAAAGCCCACGGGCAAAAACAGTGTAAGAGCCATTGTCTCTAGCTAAGCAAGCCTATGGGCCTTATATTGAAAGGTCTCTACGACCAAACAACATAAGAGCCATTGTCGCCAGCTAAAAAATCTTGACAACTTGAGGATAAAAATGAGCTCGAATCGTAACCCGATTTGGAGACCGGATCCAAAATTGTTTACTATGCAAGCCTCCGGGCCACATACTAAAAGGTCTCAATGACCAAACGGCGTAAGTGCCACTATCGCTGGCCAGAAACTCAAGAAAAATTAAGGGTCGATTACAGCTCGAATCGCAATGCGACTCGGAGACTGGACCCGAAAATTGCAATATGCCTAAGGGCGCGGCATAAATGCCACTATCACCGGCAAAGGAATCAAGGAAACTTAAGGGTCGATTACAGCTCGAACCGCGACGCGACTCGGAGACTGGACCCAAAATAGTTGAATTGCAGGATGCCTAAAGGCACGGCTCGAAAGATACCATCGTCAGTCGATTAAATTTCCAGGCCACGTGCCCGTGAGGTCACTTCGACCCAAAGCACAAAGAGCCATCATCATTCGCCCATGCAGGCAGGAAAAAACTTGAGGATCGATTGAAGCACCAATCACAATGCGACTCGGAAACTGGACCTAACAAACAGTTGGAGTGGCAAATGGCCAAGGGCAAGAGATCAAAACAAATACTACCTACCCGCACGGCCACGAAAAATTCAAAGAACAAGAAGGCTCAAGTCGGAGCCCGACTCGGAGACCAAGCCTAAACAGCCAGGCCAAGCACGGAGGCGCCGCCACCTACTCATGTCAAAAATCATGCTTAAGAGCCCCCGATCTGCCCGATTAGTTCTAGACCTACGAGGATCCCACCGAACAGCAAAACCAGCCCGCTCGGTCGAAAACAATAACAAAGAAAAAGGTACAGGAGAAACAAAGCTTCAAATTCCTTCTTATATATTGCATGCGTAAAAAAGGCGCACTCTCCATCTACAGGTATATTCTGCATACATCAGAACAAAGCGACAATAAACGGCAAAATCGCCCTCCGCAACTTTAGCAAGAAGTGACCAAGCGCCATGATTATTCCCCTGACTCGAGCCAATTCCTCTGGGGAAATGGAACCCCTTGCACCAACCTGCTCGAACAACTCTCCTCGGGACCTGCAACGAACATATTCCTCGATCCTCTTCTCTCGGTCGAGGGATCGCTGCAACTCAGCTTGGGAATCAGTAGCACCCTTCATACAAATCACCATCTCCCGACCCGCCTTGGTTCGGCTTAATGTCACTTCGACCCAAGCATCAATTATCTCGGCTCTAAAACTTTGGAAGATCAAATTCGAAGTTTCCCAATCATACCCGGCTAAACTTTGGCGCTGTCACAAGTCAAAAGAAGTTGGACCTCGAAAGGCAGAGACCTTGGCCGAGACATTCGTCCCCTCAGAAGCTTGAGCCTGCACTTGAGCCCTTAGCTCCATACGAGTCACTCTGGCGAAGCTTGACGTCGCCCTTAAAGTACTCCAAAATCTCCACTTTTTTCTGCAGCTAATATAACAGAAAGGGGGTTATCCCTAAGGGCAGAGGGGGTGAAGCACGTACTACAGGAAGCCACCTGCTCCATCAAATAAGCTTCCATAATTTGGGCCCATCACCTCAGAATCAAGGGCTCCGGAAACACCCGACTCAATCGATGCATTCTCCTCAGAGGTGTGAAATGGCCTCGCCTTGATAAAAGTCTATGTCATATCACATATCACTATCGTTGTTGCCCGCCTAGAAATCTACGATCCCCCGGAGGGGGTACATTCGCGCCCCAAGGGACCGTCTGACACCAACAACGCCTGTGACAGAGAAAGGAAAGAACGGCTGCTGGATTCACCATCATCATAGATGGAGTCGGCAAAGCGCGGGGCGTACCGCCTGAAGGACATCCTTTCATCCCTTCAAATAATTGACGAGGGTTTCAAAGGTGTGGCACCAACACTTGGGAGGAACGATATGACCGAGCCCAATCTCTGCCTTCCCCAAGTAAAGTAGCCATTAAAGGCAGGTTCCGATGACCCCCAAGGAGGCGAAAGTAGCCTCACATTGCATGTAAAAAAAGGCAACAAAAACGACCAAGGGCACCAACCATCAACATCGTATCTAGCGCCGGTATGATAGTCAACCCCTGAAGCCTCCATCGTAGTAAGATAAAGCCCCAAAAGGCCAGCAACGCCTTCGCCAACACGAGATCAGCACACAAAGACCTCCGCTAAAGGAAGCCAGCTAGCAAATACAGTTGCATCTTAACATACACTAATACGGAACAGTCCCTGGATATCGATCTAAATGACCAAACGCAGGCAGATCTCTGCCCGAAAACTGCATTCGAGAAGCCACCGTCCCTAAACCCGCTAGCCCTCGATCAAGCCTCCTCTAAAAGGCCACTATGAAGTTCGAAGACACCACCTACGCCTTCATGGTAAGGATCCGGCGGTCCGATGTTACTGGTCTTATTTTGGGCCAGGACACAAAGAACCCAACGTGGAGCCATTTTATCAATCGAAAGCTCTACGAAGGTCCAAGGAAGTGCCCAAATACAAGCAAACTCCTCAGCAGGAGTCAATCCTATACATTCTAAAAGGATTATCTACATCAAGATCAATACGGACCTTCGGGTACCCGAAGATGACATTCATCTGGGATAACGTTCCCGAAGGCCCCGAAATTCGATGCATGATCTCCAAACAATTTGGAGGGCCCCGATAGCCCGGAACTATCAGAACGATCCAAGATTGGTCTAAAGTACGACGGTGGGTTGGAGGAGAATCGTGTTGATCAGCAGGAGATCAAAATAAACGCACACACTCAAGTCAGATATCGACGGTCAACAAATAATAGAAGGCATTCAAAGAGCCTCTAAGGGCATAAGAGCATACAGAAATAAAGCAAAGTAAGGAAAGCAAAAGTCAGAAAAAGTATATTCATATTCATAGGAAATCCATAAACAACAACCCTCGAGGGGTCCTTACATATGATTATAAAAGCCCGTGAGGGGATCGTCACGCAAAAGAGAAATCTAAAGATATGCATACAGCAAAAGCCTAAGAGTCTAGCCTACTTTTTGTGCGGCATCTCTGTCGTCATCCCCTCAGGCATATGACCTCAAAGACAATATCTTCCAAGTTTGAGGCCCTCAGGGACCTCATCTCGATTCCTTAGAATGGCATCTTCAAAAGGAAGAGAGGTGAGAGAAGGAGACAAGAAGTGGCTGGGTGAAAAATCTGGCTGTCATGAATCCCGCCAATATCAAACCCACCAAGCCACTTCTTGAGACGTTGCCTCGGCCCGGGAGGCAACAACCATCATGAACCGCCGCCATACCCCCAATAATCCAAAAGGGGTGTAACACGCCGAGCCGAGGGAAGAGGGTGAGCAACAGTGTATAATTTCAGCCCCCTCTTGAGTAGCGGTGCATAGTCCAAAAAATTACCCCCAGGGTCGGAAGGAATCGACCTTCTGCCTCATCGCCTTGGGCTAACAACGACCGCAACAACAACAACAACAACAATAACAATAGCAGCAACATCACGGCGGCATAATTCCGTCCAATCAAAAAGAGATCAATAAAGGGTTCAAGGCGCATATGGCGTAAAATCTTGAAGCCTGGGGCCTTGAACACGGCAAGATGGTGGAACTTCAAGATGACAGAAAAAGAAGGAGAGATAGGTATCGAAGAAAGTTTGAGCAGAAAAGCTAGCCACAAGGAGCCCCATTTATAGGGAGGGCAAAGCAACTGACGACGCCATTACCGCCCTCGAAAAATGTAACGGCAGACGCAGTCAAAACATTCATAGAAGCTAAATCAATAGTAACGATATGAATCCAAGGGTCGTAACATTTCGGGTGATCCCGAAGAAGTGAAAAGGCGAAGTACCTCGATAACTATCAAAGAAGGGCTGCACCATCAGCATAATACCGCTACAGGGGATCGGGAAATGATATGTCTATACCGTTTCTTATTACTTCCCTCTATGAAACGCGGAGACAATCTATGTACGGTGAAAACCGGGGAACCGATTCCCCCCACCTAATGTAATGCTTCGGAGAGTGACCCCGAAAGCACGTGATTTCGGGTCGGTCGCTTCCCTCGAAACTTGTTGATGCCCTGCCAAGAATAAACATCGACTAAGGCCCCGACAAACGTAGGAATACCCCAAGGAATGCACCCGGGGTCAATCAAATCTATTCAAGCGGCTCGACGCCAGCCCTCATACGACGTAAAACTAACGGGCTATCACATCTCATTCTTTTTTGTCATACTAAGTATTTTGTACTAAGTTTGGGCGTCCCTTTCTATAAAAAGGGGGGTCGCCAACACCTTGCAAGGCAGAGCTCCATTGATCCTACTCAAGTGTAATAATATCTTCTCTCTCTTCTCTAATTTGCTTATTCCCCTTGGTTCAAAGTCATTTATCTTTGGTCATTCTCCTTACCACTTGGTACTGGCCCGAGGCCGCCCCTGTATTCATTGTTTCTTAACTTGTTCTTCATTCTATAGCTTGATATTGGCCGAAAGAGCCCTATCTAATTATACCTTTAACTGTTATCCCATCCCCGGTTGTCCCCGGTAGTTCGAGATCGATACCAACGCCAACCCCGAGGTCCCATCGACCATCTCTGTACTCGAATAACAGGCCCCTTTGGTTTGATTACTGCCTCGTCTTAGCTTGTATTTTATCATTATACTTCACGTTCTTAGCATTAACTGCTTTAACAACTAGCTCGGGAATAGATCACATATTTTTAGAATCTCATTTACAAATTTAATTGTTCTTACCATTTTCCCAGTAAACAATTAATAATAGATGAGAATGATAATATTATAAAGGAACATTTCTTTCTGCGTTTCAAAGTTTCTTCTTTAGGTTCATGAATGAACCTATTTATTGATATTATTGCATTGTTACATAACTTTCTAAATCTAGTTATGAGTCTCAAAATATGATGACCCGATAGGTCATTTATAATTTTAACCCTCAATTCTGTATTTTGAAACCCCGAATAACTCTATTTAGCCTTTCACAATTTACGTGCACAATCCGTATCTTTTTCTGGAAGCATTTTATGTGAAAAATTGATGAAAATGTGAAATCGTACTTTAAAACTCATTTGAGTTGACTTCGGTCAACGTTTTGAGCAAACGGATCCGGATCTATATTTTGATGGTCTCTATGAGTCCGTATCGTAATTTGGGACTTAGGCATATGGCCGGAATCAAATTTGAAAGTCCTTAACTTGATTTATCGCAATTTGTTAAAAATTTGAAGTTTAAAGAATTCATAAATTTGAACGTAGTTTGACCTTTTTGCTACCGGATTCGGATCTTAGTTCCGGAGCTTGCTATAGGTCCATTTCAGTGTTTATGACTTGTCTGCAAAATTTTATGCAAAACGGAGTTGATTTGACATGATTCGAATATCCGGTTGTGAAATTGGAAGTTCTTAAGTTTCATTGAAGATTTCATTCATTTTAGCATCCAATTTATAATTCTAGGTGTTATTTTGGTATTTTGATTGCGCGAGCAAGTTTGTATGGTATTTTTGTACTTGTGTGCATGTTTGGTTAAGAGCCCCGAGGGCTCGGGTGAGTTTCAGATAGGCTTCGGAGTAGTTTTGGACTTAGATGCATAGCTGGTGAAATCTGTTTCTGTTGCAAGCCTCTGCGAGGCCTTGTTTTGCATTTGTGATGTTACACTGCCTCTGTCAGGTTCGCAATTGCGAACAATTACTTCGCAATTGCGAAGTGGGGTTTGATCAACAGAGTTCACATTTGTGATCAAAATGGTCGCAATTGCGAGAAGTCCAAGTTCGCATTTGCGAGCAAACCATCGCAATTGCGATGGCAGCAGAAGTGTGAAATCTTCGCATTTACGAAGGCTTTTTTGCATTATCGGGGTTCGAAATTGCGAACTCCAAGTCATAATTGCGACATCTGTGCCTGGACATAAGAAGAGAAAAACAGGATTTTAGCTCATTCTTTCAAATTCTCAACCTTAAGTACCTTAGAAGTGATTTTTTTCAAGAGCTTTTCTTCCTCAATTCATTGGTGAGTGACCTTAGTCTACTTTCTTTCATTTACCCATTACATTTCATAAGTTCTCATCATTAAACCTAGGGTTTTTATGGTGGAAATTGTGAATTTGCGTAGAATTAGGAATTTTTGTAAAATTGAAATTTGACCTCGAATTGGGGTTGGATTTCAAAATAAATTACGTAACCGGGCTCGGGGTGAATGGATAATCAGATTTTGGTCCAAATGGATAAAAATGCTCAATTTTAGTTGGTATAATGATCAATTTATCATGAGAACAAGCAGCACAAGAGAATTCTTAAAGAATGTCTTAATTCTTCAATATATGTCAATGTGAATTCTCAATCATTTTTTCGCATCATAAATGAACTGGAATGGCCAACCGGTCATGCCAACTGATTTTTGTTTCAGTAAACTTCTAGTTTAATATGGGATGTGATTTCATCATCATGTGTATACTTGCGTAGTACAAATAGGAGAAAAGTTGGTTAACCTTTCATATTTACCCAGTGTGATTATAGTAGTATAAACATATTCAATCTTCCTTTCATTTACAATCTCAATATGCCAACCACTTTGGCTAATATCTTTGAAACTCAAAAAAAAAAACTTTTTGAGAATTTCTACAACATCAATGCCATTAATAATTTTATTCATCCGAATATTATCGAATTCGCCCTTCCATAGCTCTCAATTAATTTTGTACTACAAGATCTTTTATTACACCATCCAAATGGTGAATATCTCCTCCATAGAAAAAATTATATTATTATTGTCACGATCAAAATCATTACGGGAATACTCGTTTCTTACTTTAACTTTGCCTTTAATAATTTCTGATAAAGCCTAATAAAAAATTCATGATGTTGTATCATAAGTACGCGGACGATGATATATTCATGCAACCACACAATAATATTTATTCTCTTTATTTTTCTCAAACCTCCCTTAGAAGTAAATTGTGATATTTATCCAACCATGTATGAGCACATCCTTATTCATAATTTTTATTACATGTTACCACATTCACTTCTAGGAATGAGTCTTATTTACAATGTGTATCACGAGTCACATTCTCTTCAAGGAGTGGACCATAATCATTTGGATGTGTCTCATGACTCACCATTTCAATAGAAAATATTACCTTAATATTTTGAGGTATTATTTTGAGAACCTTTATTGTTATCTTATTTATATTGATTACCGCCATGACGATTATTATTTGGTCCATTTGCCACGCCCACATAAATTATACAACTATAATAGTTATTTAGTCTTCTTTTAGACTTTTGATCTTTCGCTATCATATTTACTTCACAGAATGAAGCAGATCCAGTGTGGTAGAAACTAAGATTCCACCAAACTGTATAGAGAACCAGGTTCACTATCTATTCCCACAGTAAATCGGCAGTAAATAAAGAACATGCTATATTTACATGGAAAACTCCTTACTCAAAGGATTAAAAACCACGACCTACCCTAGTAGGATTTCAACTCCACTAAACCGAGCAAACTTCATATTACAACCTATTGTAATCTAGGAATTAAACTCTTAATCCCTCACCCCTTACAATAACTCTATTGTAAGCCATTTGCAATAATTATATTACAAAGAAACAAACCTTACAAACTCTAGTCAAGAAACTAAACCAAACAGTGGTTTAAATCTTTCATACAAAGACACTTCTTGAAAGTAGTGTAGGATTGTTGTAACGGTCGGTCGGCCATTCCGAGAGTTATAGCCTCGTTCACCCCATTTCTGCTTCCTTATATGTTATTCAGCTGTGTTGTGTTGTATCGGGTTGGTAGGTTTGGGTCCGAAGTAGTTTCAGAGTGGAATGAGATACTTAGTCTCTTATTTAGAAGGTTAAGTTGGAAAATCAATCGGATGTTGACTAACTAGTAAACAATATCGGATTAGGATTTGTATGGTCCAAATAGCTTCGTTAAGTGATTTTGGACTTAGGAGCGTATCCAGAATGTAATTTGGAGGTTCGTGGTAGAATTAGGATTGAATTGGCGAAATTGGAAATTTGGTGATTTCCGGTCGGCAGTGAAAAATTTGACATCAGAGTCGAAATGGAATTCCGGCAGTTGGAGTAGATTTGTAGTATCATTTGTGATGCGTGTGCAAAATTTGAGGTTATTCAGACGAGGTTTGATAGGTTTCAGCATCGGTTGTGGAAGTTTGAGGTTTCAAGTCCATTAAGCTTGAATTGGTGTGCGATTTATGTTTTTGTTATTGTTTGATGTGATTCAAGAGCTCGATTGATTTTGTATGGTATTTTAGGACATGATGGTACCTTTGGTTGAGGTTCCGGAGGCCTCAGATGAGTTTTGAGAGAGTCCAGGCATTTCCGGAACTCAGATATGGTTTGGTGCTTTGAATTTCGCGGACCTTAGCAGAATTTCGCGGACCTCATAATTTTGCCGCGGCCGCACTCTAAGGAAAAGTTCTGTAGATCCGCTAGTCCGACTTAGGAAACCTATATCTTTTGCTGTACAAAGAATTTTGAGATGATTCAAAAACGAAAGTCGTAGACCTTCATGTCTAGTTTCCAGAAAGGTAAGGAAGTCATCGTTTGGACATTTGTAGAGAAAATTATGGCCAAAATACTAACATTTGGCAGTGCAGCCACCAAAAAGTGCGACCGCGCCATTTTTTCATGACCGCAGGACCTGGAAGGCGCGGCCACACTTGGAATTTCGCGGATTGCACAGTGGGAGCTCAGAGGGTGCACTATATAAATGGGGTCTAGGGCATTATTTCACATTTTGGTCCTAGGAAGCTCGGTTTCTGGCAATTATTTGTAGGTTTTTCAAGAAATTCATCGGGGTAAGGGATTCTAACTCGGATTTGGTTAATATACATGAATATATCAATAATTTCATCATCTGATTAGTACTTTGAGGTAGAAATTTGGGGAAAATTGTAGAAACTTCATAAAATGAATTTTTGGGATTTGAATGTCGATTCGAAGTCGGATTTGAGTGAAACTAGTATGGTTGGACTCATGAGTGAATGAGTGTTCGTAATTTGTGACTTTTACCTGATTCCGAGTCACGGGCCTGGGGGGTCGGGTTTTAGCCAATTTCGGGTTTGGCCTAATTTTGTAGTTTTTCATGTGGAATTCATTTCCTTAGCATATGTTGATAGTATTGTATTGGTTGTGAATAGATTCAGAGCTTTTGGAGATCGAATCGAGGGGTGAGAGCATCCCGGAGTAGGATTTCTACGTTGTTAAGGTAAGTAACAGTTTTAAATCTGGTTTTGAGGGTATAAACCCGAAGATTTTATATCATGTGACTGTTTAGAGGTGACACACATGCTAGGTGACGGGCGTATGGGTGTTCGCCGTAAGGGATTAAGACTTGGTCCGTCCCATGAGGCTGTGAAGCCTAATAGCCTTCATTTGTGTTATGTGTTTTTCTTGTCTGCTAAAACTTGACTACTTCCATGGTAGAGATCATGCTTAGGCTTTATCCCTACTCATATAGTTATACTCAGTCATAGTGATTCTTGTACATGTTTACCTTAGTCTCAATTATCTTCTTGTTGATGCACTGTAATACTTTGATTTGGACTGCTTTCCTTTATTTATTGAAAACTGTGAGGCTAGAGAGGTATGACGGAATGAGGCCGAGGGCCTGTTGTGAGATATTATACTATAGCACATGAGTTGTTCGTGCGGATCCAGATTGTACTATATCACGTGAGTTGTCCATGCGGATCCAGATATGATATGATAGCATGTGAGTTGTCCGTGCAGCACGTGAGTGGTCCGTGCAGAGTAGCGTTTGGGCTGTAGGAGCCCCTCTGGAGTCTGAACACCCCTAGTGAACGCATGTACCTATTGAGCGTGTGCATTGAGGGCTGAGGGATTGAGGGAAAATGCTTATGAGGTTTCATCTATTTTTTGTTGTTATTGCGTTTATCTGCTATTTGCCTTGTAGTAATTGATAATTTATGGAATTAACCTTTTGCTCATGTTTATCCTTAACTGTGAAAATTATTAATAGAATTATTCTGCTTAGCTCGTCACTACTACTCAATTCCTTAGTTATTGTTGTTACTTGTTGAGTTGGTTGTTCTCATACTACACCCTGCACTTCATGTGCAGATTCAGGTGTGTTTGAGCGCCATGATTGTTGAGTTCAGGCCATCAGAGTTTCGGAGATTGCAAGGTAGCTACCAGCGTCCGCAGGACCTTGTTACTCCTTCTATTTGTCCTTTTTGGTTGTATTGACATTTAGACAGTTGATGTAATAGTTTAAGTACTTAGACGCTCATGACTTAGTGACACCCCGATGTTTGGGGCTCGTTTTCTGTACTTCATTTTCAAATTTGAAATTTAGTTTCGAATTTTATGGGAATTTCTAATATTGAAAATCTTTACTTAACTCTTATAATTCAATTGGTAGTATTTTTGGGATAAATAAGCTTGCCTAATATCACGATAGGCGCCATCACGACAGGGTTGTTCAGGGACTCCAGACACCGGGGGAACCACCAGCCCAACTGGTTGCAGCTGCCCAGGAGCATGTAGTTCCTACTATGCCGGAGGATGATCAGCATAGGTTGGAGAGATTTGGTAGACTTCAGCCTCCACCTTTTAGTGGCACAGAGAGAGAGGATGCCTAGGATTTCTTGGACAAATGCTAGAGGATACTCCGCACAGCTGGTATTCTAGAGACTTGTGGGGTATCATTCACTACATTTTAGTTTGGGGCTGCACTATGATGGTGGGAGACTTACAAGAGGCGTAGGCCTATTAGCACAATACCCCTTACTTGGCAGCAGTTCTCCGTCGTATTTTTGGAGAAGTTTGTGCCCCAGTCCCGTAGAAAAGAGCTGCGCAGACAGTTCGAGCAGCTTCGCCATGGTGATATGTCTGTGATGCAGTATGAGATGTGGTTCTCGGAGTTGGCCCGACATGCTATCTGGTTGGTTACCACAGACAGGGAGAGGATCATGAGGTTCATAGATGGTCTCACTTTTCAGCTACGGTTGCTTATGACCTGAGAGAGGGTGTCTGGTGCTACTTTTGATGAGGTTGTCGACATTGCTCGACAGATTGAGATGGTTCGTAGTCAGGAGAGGGTTGAGAGGGAGGCCAAGAGGCCTCATGGACAAGGTGGATTCAGTGGTGCTCCTCATGGGGGGTTAGTTCCAGCACGGCAGAGGCCGTCTATTCAGGCATGCTCCGTTAGCTCGCCCATTTCACCGTGGTGCATTATCTGGCCATAGTTCTCACAGTCATCAGCATCGTTAGTCATCATTCAGTGCACTGCCAGCACAGAGTTCTCATCATGCCTCATCCGCTCAGGTATCCCTGGTAGTTCTTTTGGGCATCAGGAGCAGCAGTTTCGTCAGAGGAAGGGTTGTTTCGAGTGCGGAGATTTTGGCCACATTATGAGAGATTGCCTTAAGCTATTGGGTGGGGCTCCACAGCAGAGTACTCGGCCGATGGCACCAGCACTAGTTCCTCAACCAACCGCCCAGCCAGCTAGGGGTGGACCTCAGCCAGCTAGGGTGGAGCCCAGTTAGCTAGGGGATGCCCTAGAGGGGGAGGCAAATCAGGGGGTGGTCAGGCCCATTTCTATGCACTCCCAGCCAAGCCAGATGCTATTGTTTCAGATGCTATGATTACATGTATTGTCTCTGTCTGTCACATAGATGCCTCTGTATTATTTGACGTTGGTTCTACATATTCACACATTTCCTCGTATTTTGCTCATATCCTAGAATACCCCGTGAGTCTTTAGTTTCATCTATTCATGTCTCTACTCCGGTGGGCGATACTATTTTTGTGGACCGCGTATATCGGTCATGTGTGGTGTCTATTGGGGGTCTAGAGACCCTAATGGACCTTCTGTTGCTCAGTATGGTTGATTTCGATGTTGTATTGGGTATGGATTGGTTATCTCCATGTCATGCCGTTAATACCCAATTTTTCCCTATATATTTTAAATATGCATAAATACCTTCAAAATAGCATATATATGCATATATAAGCATGCTCGAGGTTTTTATTATTTTTTCCATAATTTTTTAAGGGTTTAAATTGATTTATTTTCTTCCTTTTTATCCATAAATCCCCAATAATTATTTCCAAAATTATTGTTTTGATAATTCATCTATTTAATTTCTATATTTATGCCAAAATATGGTTAATGTAATTTTTATGTATTTTTACAATTACATTTGGTAATTTTTAAATCTAAATTGCATATAATAGCAATGTTAGCCCATTTTGAGATATAATTATGTTTTATATGCATAAAATTGGATCTAATATTTTTAAATTGTTAATTATGTATTTTAAATCATTTTGGCACCATAAATTATTTTTCAGAAATTATCTATTATTCTTATAAATTAAATAGGGAAAACTGGCTATTTAAATTATAGCCAATTTGGCTTTCCATTATAGCCAAATCGGACCCCAATTCCCTGCCTATTTTACAATTAAAAAACCTGACCCATACCCTATTAACCCTTACCCAAACGCGAAACCCACCTACCCATTTTAATCTTGACCGTTAATCTCTCAAATCAACGGTCCAAATAATTCCTTTCGTTTTTAATTTCCAAACGACCCCTAAAACTAATTCATTTCCCCCAATCTACCGCCTTCAGATACTCTCTTATCTCCACTCTTCTCTCAAACCTAATCCTAGACTCCTCCACTCCCCTCCATCTCCAGTCATCTCCGGCGACTATCCCTTTCAACCCAAGCCTCCAATGGGTCTCTCATCACTCTGCTCATCATCTCTAAGGCCTTCAAGGATCTTGGGCCATGCCGATTTGGACCTAGGGTTTTTGTTTCTGTTACTTATGGTTTCTCCGGTGCGAGTTTGGGCAAAATCACACCTTATATGTCACGATCGGTGAAGTTTCAACAGGTTCTTTTGATTTTTACTTGGGTTTCTTTTTGAAACCCTAACTCTCTTCTGAATCTCTCAGATCTATGCTATTTTTATGCTTTAAGCCTATTTCCTTCTGTTATTTGCTTATTCTCAAGCTTTCTTTTAAAAGATCTTCTACTCTAAACCATTTTTACTCCCTTTGAAAAACTAGGGTTTTTGGAGTTCTTTTTAGACCTGTTTCGACTGATTTCTTTATGACTAAACCTTTTTCGTTGTTTATCTCGACTGATTCTAAGTTCTTACTGCTTTTTAACTCAACTCTGTTAAAAAGCCCTAATTTCTTAAAAGATTGCTTTACTTGTTTCTGTAAGTTAGCATGATTTTCTTTACTTATTTCTGTGTGTTAGCCTGATTTTCTTTAATTGTCTCTGTGTGTTATCTTGATTTTCTTTACTTTGCTTCTGTGTGTTAGCATGATGTTCTCTATTTTGGTTCTGTGTGTTAGCATGGCTTTCCTTTACTTCGTTTCTGTGTGTTAGCTTGTTTACCTGGTTCTTGTTAATCTCTTGTGGTCACCATGCTTCGAATAAGTTCTGTTGAAGCTCTAGCCTACTTACATCACCCCTACATGGCTGTGTTTGCTCATCCTTTGTTTCTTTCTACCTATATAATCAGCCTTATTTGTTTGCTATTTCTGTTCAATTGTCTCTATTTATATGTTGAGGTATGCAGAATTATAACTCCCCATGATTGATTTTGATTTTCCTTACCTTTTGGTAATTGAAAGATTTTCCTTCAAAGTCCTAGAATTCTACTCGTCTGTTTGAATTAACTGATTGCATTACCTTATTTACTATGGTACTTTGTTTTACTTAGTTTTTCCTTAATTGGGTCCTTCTGAATTTGGTCCTAATTGACTACTTTATGCCTACTGAATCTTGACCCTTTCCTTATTTTAATCATGCACTAATTTTCCTTCCTCCCTTATATGGTACTGAATCTTCCCGTTTGGCCTTGACTCCCTTAACTCAATGAAGTACTTCCTTGATTCTCTAGATGATTGATTCTGAGTTCTTAAACTAGTGTACTACTATGATTTTTTTTACCTTATTCCACTACCTACCTTCAACTATAAATACTCTAAGTCTTTCACAAACAACACACACACTTAGCTTTTGAAACCCCCCATCTCTTACTTAAAATCTCTGTGTTATTCTACTACTACTAGCCGGTTGCAAGCCAAGGCTAATCATCTGTACTCCTTGGTTCTTTCATTCTGCTTACTTTTTATCTTCACTGGTATGTCCTAGTTTAATTTAAAGTCTCAACAACAACATGTTTCTCTTCTTGTTTCAGTTTCTTTATTTCTAGCCTGCTTTCACTTGTGGTTTTGTTGTGAAGTTTGCAGTTAAGCATGCTAATATGACCCCCCCCCCTCCATTTAAGTTCATGTATTTCCTTTGTGTGATTCAACCATGCCTGAACAATTGTATTCTTTTACCTACTGTGCACTTGCCACTTTGTGAATCCCAAATCCCTATTCCCCTTTATGTGTTCATGACGGGTTTGTGATTATGCCAGTGTCAAACTATCTCTGAGCAGGTCCAAACCAGTCCTAATACTCCTGCTGGGGTCAGGTGTCTGCAATCAATGTCTATGTATCCCCAAACCCCTTAACCCCTGTATGATTACTGAATTCATTTACTTACTGTATGTGGTCCTATCCTGAAATGTTTGAACTCTGTTTGCTAAGCCAACTTCTTTTCAACCACCTTTGTTACTAATTGCTTTCAAAATAGAGCTTTCAGTCTGGTCTTTAATAAACTTCTTTCAAACATGTGTCCTGTACTTTCACTCTACTCCTAGTTAATAGGTTCTGCCCCCTCTAGTATGTGTACTGTCTTGGGATCCTCTTGAGAACCCATGAAACTCTGGCATACTGAGGCTGGCTTTCCACGCTGCACTGATTCAATGCTTGGTTATTATGTCTAGGTGTAAGCGTTGCCCGGGGTCCTTGAAACCCTTAGGGAACTTTGATGCACCTGGACTCTGATTTGTCTATGGAAATGAGGCTTGAAAGACCATTGGAGGCTTTGGGTAACTGTGGCCTAATTGCAGGCTCTCTATAGAACAACTTCTTAATTTTCTATTTCACTTATGTAATTCATTTGTTGGCCTGTAATAACTTGTAAATAGATATTTGGGGTATTTAGTGAAAGGGTGGGTAGATGTATACTTTGTGGGGTAACCTGGGTAGAAATCCTGCTTTTAGGATTTATTTTCAAATCTGCTTGCCTTACTCGATAGAAAACATGCCTATAGGGTTTTATTCCTGTTGAATCTGATTGTTTTTGCATAATAGAAAACATGCCTACAGGGTTTTTATTCCTGTTAAATCTGATTGTTTTTGCATAGTAGAATCATGCCTATAGGGTTCCACTTTTAATTTCATAATAGAAATCATGCCTATAAGGACTTCACTTTTAATGTCACTTGCATCAGATACAAACCATGTTCTTAAATCCTGCATTAGTCATGATAGAAACCATGTTTTTAGGTTCCAAGCCATCATGTTTTAAAATCAACTCAAGTATAGATATCATGCCTATAGGATGTAATTCTGATTTAGTAAGTCTTTCATATGCTACTGCAAATTGACTAAAATCAGTAATACACCTAGATATCATGTCTATAGGGATCTAACTCGCAATTCTGTCTAGTAATTCTAATTAGCCTAATAGATCAATTGTGCCTCACCTAGTTTACTTCTCAAAACTAGCCTTACTAAGCGATAACTTTTCTAAAATTAGTCCTTTCAAAACGGCTATAATCTCATTAGATATCCTGCCTAGAGGTTTAAAAGGGGACTATTTCTGAACTTGTTTTGTTTCTGCAGTAACATAAATATCAGTCCTGCATATAGGCAAGACTTAGGCATTTTCAAAACTTGCACTTCTCTGAAGCTGTTTCTGTTACTCAACGTTTCTGAATTCTAATGGGTTTTTAAAGGAGATCCTAGGCAACTAATAGGTTGTGACTTCTGTATCTGAAAGTGGTTTATTCCTGCATAATCACTTAGAAATTCTACTTTAGGACTCTGATTACTAAACACCTTACTTGTGGTTGAGTCGTGTTGCATGTATGCTTGTTTGCGGAGAAAACTATGAGCCATTAATTTCTCCACTTATGTGAAAGTCCTAAATGCTTTTCTTTAACTATCACCTAAGATTTTTGCCTTTAAATCCTTAGGGGTATGTCTAGAACTGCCTATAGGTAGAGGTCTTAACTCCCTCTGGGACTATTAAGAAGGGATGGGTAGCAGCACGCAATAGGAATCAGTGACCAACACTCGCTTTGCATGACCAATAAGGGGAAGGGAAGGGTAGACATGGGATATGATGACTACGCGTTAATGTCACGTGTAGCCCCTCAATGAGGAGTGTTTACCGGATATTGCGTGGGGTGATCCTATAGGATAAACAACATAGGACCCCCCTTTACACCAAACCTTCTCCTTGTTTAACACTTTCCTTTATAATTTGGCCAACCTTTATTTCACTACTCGACTTGTTCAAACGTTCTGTACTTATTTGATTCAACTATTTGTATGGACTAATTTGTAAATATAAGTTCGGCCGGGACCCACAGTTGTGGACTAATAGGGGTGCCTAACACCTTCCCCTCGAGGTTATCTCGAGCTCTTACCCTAATCCCTGGTAATGCAGACTAACCCAAGAGTTAATCACTCTAGGTGTCCTAACGCACCATAATCCGTTAGGTGGCAACTCTTAAAATACCCAATTCCCAAAAGGAAATGAGTCACTACACCCCATGGAATATCGAAACCCGGACCTCTCTCCACGAGGAGGGGAAAAAGGGGTTGCGACACAAGATGTTTTAGATTGTCACGCTAAGACTGTAATGTTAGCGATGCCGGGAGTTTCGAGGGTAGAGTGGAGTGGTTCTATAGACTATGTACCGAATAGGGTGATTTCATATTTGAAGGCTCAACGTATGGTTGAGAAAGGTTATCTCTCTTATTTAGCTTTTGTGAGAGATGTTAGTGCAGAGACCCCTGCCATTGATTCGGTTCCGGTGGTATTTGATTTTTTGGATGTGTTTCCTGCAGACCTGCCGAGCATGCTGCCTGATAAGGATATTGACTTTGGTATTGATTTGGTGCTAGGCACTCAGCCCATTTCTATTCCACTGTATCGTACGGCACCAGCAGAGTTGAAGCAATTGAAAGAACAGCTTCAGGAACTCCTAGATAAGGGATTTATTAGGCCTAGTGCGTCACATTGGGGTGTACCGATTCTATTTGTGAAGAAGAAGGATGGTTCCATTAGAATGTACATTGATTATAGGCATTTGAACAAGGTCACAGTAAAAAACAAGTATCCTTTGCCTCATATTGATGATTTATTTGACCAGCTTCAGAGAGCGAGGGTGTTTTCTAAGATTGATTTGAGGTTCGGGTATCACCAGCTGAAGATTCGGGAATCATATATTTTAAGATAGCTTTCAGGACCCGTTATGTCCATTGTTAGTTCTTGGATATGTCTTTTGGGCTGACCAATGCCCCAGCAACGTTTATGCATTTGATAAACAGTGTGTTCTAGTCATATTTGGACTCCTTAGTTATTTTGTTCATTGATGATATCCTGATGTACTCTCGTAGCCAGGAGGAGCATGCTCAGCATTTGAGGATTGTATTACAGAGATTGAGGGAGGAGAAGATTTATACAAAGTCCTCCAAGTGTGAGTTTTGGCTCAGTTCAGTAGCATTCTTGGGACACGTGGTGTCTAGTTAGGGTATTAAGGTGGATCCGAAGAAGATAGAGGCGGTGTAGAGTTGGCCTAGACTGTCTTCAGCCACGGAGATTAGGAGTTTTCTTGGTTTGGCGGGTTATTACCATCGCTTTGTGGAGGGATTCTCATCTATTGTTTTGCCCTTGACCAAATTGACCCAGAAGGGTGCTCCATTCAGGTGGTCGGATGAGTGTGAGGAGAACTTTCAGAAGCTCAAGACTACTTTGGCCACAGCTCCAATGCTAGTTCTGCCATCAGCTTCTAGTTCTTATACTGTGTATTGTGATGCCTCGAAGATAGGCATTGGTTGTGTTTTGATGCAAGAGGGTAGGGTGATTGTCGACACCTCGCATCAGTTGAAGACCCATGAGAAGAATTATTCGGTGCATGATCTTGAGTTAGCAGCCATTGTTCACGCCTTAAAGATTTGGCGCCATTATTTGTATGGGGTTCATTGTGAGATTTATACTGATCACCGGAGTCTGTAGCATCTGTTCAAGCAGAAGGATCTTAATTTGCGTCAGCGGAGATGGTTGGAGCTTCTTAAAGACTATGATATCACTATTCTGTACCATCTGGGGAAGGCCAATGTGGTGGTTGATGCTTTGAGTCATCGGGCAGAGAGTTTAGGGAGTTTATCATATCTCCCAGCAGCAGAGAGCCTTTAGCATTGGATGTTCAGGCCTTAGCGGGCCAGCTTGTGAGATTGGACATTTTGGAACCTAGTTGGGTATTGGCTTGTGTGGTCTCCAGGTCTTCTCTTTATGACCGTATTAGGGAGCATCAGTATGATGATCCCCACCCGCTCATTCTTCAGGATAGGGTCAGGCGAGGTGATGCCAGGGATGTGACTATTAGTGATGACAGTGTGTTGAGGATGCAGGGCTGGATATGTGTTCCTAATGTAGATGTGCTTCGAGAGTTGATTCTTGAGGAGGCCCACAGCTCGCGGTATTCCATCCATCCGGGTGCCGCGAAGATGTACCAGGATTTGAGACAGCACTATTGGTGGAGACGGATAAAGAAGGATATTTTTTGGCTTATGGCTCGATGTCTCCACTATCGGCAGGTTAAGTATGAGCATCAGAGGCGGATTGCTTTAGAGGTTAGATATTCCAGAGTGGAAGTGGGAGCGGATCACCATGGACTTTATAGTTGGGCTCCCACAGACTTTGAGGAAGTTCGACGCTATTTGGGTTATTGTGCATCGCCTGACCAAGTTTGCGCACTTTATTCTTATTGGTATGACCTACACTTCAGAGTGATTGGATGAGATTTATATCTGAGAGGTTGTTCGCTTGCATGGTGTCCTAGTTTCCATCATTTCAGATAGGGGTAATCAATTTGGAGGGCCATGCAGCGAGGGTTGGGTACTCAGGTTGAGTTGAGCACGGATTTTCACCCTCAGACGGACGGCCAATCCAAGCGCATTATTCAGATATTGGAGGACATGTTGCGCGCTTGTGTTATTGACTTTGGGGATTCATGGGACCAGTTTCTGCCACTAGCGTAGTTTGCATATAACAACAGTTATCAGTCGAGTATTTAGATAGCTCCGTACAAGGCTTTATATGAGAGGAGGTGTAGATCTCCGGTTGGATGATTTGAGCCGAGTGAGGCTAGGCTTTTGGGTGCAGATTTAGTCCAGGATACCTTAGATAAGGTGAAGTTGATTCAGGAGCGGCTTCGCATGGCGCAATCTAGGCAGAAGAGCTATGCAGTAAGGAAGGTCCGGGATGTGTCATTTATGTTTGGGGAAAAGGTCTTGATGAAGGTATCACCCATGAAGGATGCTATGAGGTTTGGGAAGAGGGTCAAGTTGAGCCCCCGGTTCATTGGACCTTTCGAGGTGCTTCAAAAGATAGGGGAGGTGGCTTATAAGCTTGCCTTGCCACCTAGTTTGTCGAGTGTGCATCCAGTATTTCATGTTTTCATACTTCGGAAGCATGTTGGATATCTGTCCTATGTTTTGGACTTCAGCGCGGTTCAGTTGGAGGGTGATATGACTTATGATATGGAGCTGGTGGCTATTTTGGATCGGCAAGTCCAAAAGTTAAGGTCAAAGGGCATAGCTTCAGTGAAGGAGCAGTGGAGAGGCCAGCCCGTGGAGGAGGCCACCTGGGATACCGAGTGGGATATACGGATCAGATATCCATACCTATTTGAGACTCCAGGTATGTTTCTAGACTCATTCAAGGACGAACATTTGTTTAAGAGGGGGAGGATATAACGACCTGGCCGGTCGTTTTGAGAGTTATAGCCTTGTTTCCCCCATTTCTGCTTCATTATGTGTTATTTAGCTCTATTGTGTTGTATCGGGTTGGTAGGTTCGGGTCCGAAGTAGTTTCGGAGTGGAATGAGACACTTAGTCTGTTATTTAGATGGTTAAGTTGGAAAAGTCAACCGAATATGGACTAATGAGTACACGATCTCAGATTGAGATTTTTAAGGTTTGGATAGCTCTGTTAGCTAATTTTGAACTTAGGAGCGTGTCCGGAATATAATTTGGAGGTCCGTGGTAGAATTGGTGAAATTGGAACTTTGGTGATTTTCGGTCTACAGTGGAAAATTTGGCATCAGAGTCGGAACGGAATTCCGGGAGTTGGAATAGATTCATAGTGTCATTTGTGATGTGTGTGCAAAATTTGAGGTTATTCGGACGAGGTTTGATAGGTTTCGGCATCGGTTGTGGAAGTTTGAGGTTTCTGGTCCATTAAGCTTGAATTGGTGTGCGATTCATGTTTTTGTTATTGTTTGATGTTATTCGAGAGCTCGATTGAGTTTGTATGGTATTTTAGGACTTGATGGAACATTTAATTGAGGTTCCGGAGGCCTTGGGTATGTTTCGGGGTGAGTTTTGAGCGAGTCTGGGCATTTTCGGAACTCAGGTATGATTCTGGTGCTTTGAATTTCGCGGACCTCAGCAGAATTTTGCGGACCTCAGTAGAATTTTGTGGACCTCAGCAGAATTTCACGGACCACATAATTTTGCCGCTGCCGCACTTCAGGGAAAAGTTTTGTAGAACTGTGGTACGACTTCGGAAGTCTATATCTCCTATATCTTTTAATCTTCAAAGAATTTTGAGCCGATACAAAAATGAAAGTTGTAGGCCTTTGTGTCTAGTTTCCAGAAAGGTTAGGAAGTCATCATTTGGAAATTTGTAGGGAAAGTTATGTCCAAAATACTAAGGACTGGCAATACATCCACCAAAAAGTGCGGTCGCGCCATTTTTTCGCGACCGCAGGACCTGGGAGGCACGGCCGCATTTGGAATTTCACAGATTGCATAGTGGGAGTTCAGAGGGTGCACTATGTAAATGGGGTCTCGGGCATTATTTCACATTTTGGACCTACGGAGCTCGGTTTGTGGCGATTTTCGTGGGTTTATCAAAAAATTCATCGGGGTAAGTGATTCTTACTCGGATTTGGTTAATATACATGAATATATCAATAATTTCATCATATAATTATTACTTTGAGGTGGAAATATGGGGAAAATTATAGAAACTTCATAAAATGAATTTTTGGGATTTGAATGTCGATTCGAAGTCGGATTTGAATGAAACTAGTATGGTTGGACTCATGAGTGAATAGGTGTTTGTAATTTGTGACTTTTACCAAATTCCAAGTCGTGGGTTTGGGGGTCGGGTTTCAACCAATTTCGTGTTTTAGCCTAATTTTGTAGTTTTTCTTGTGGAATTCGTTTCCTTAGCATATGTTGATGGTAGTGTATTGGTTGTGAATAGATTCGGAGCTTTTAGAGACCGAGTCGAGGGGCGAGAGCATCCCGGAGTAGGATTTCTACGATGTTAAGGTAAGTAACAGTTTTAAATCTGGTTTTGAGGGTATAAACCCGGAGATTTGATATAATGTGACTATTTGGAGGTGACACCCATGCTAGGTGACGGGCGTATGGGTGTTCGCCGTGAGGGATTGAGACTTGGTACGTCCCGTGAGGCTGTGAAGCCAAATAGCCTTTATTTGTGTTATGTGTTTTTTCTGTCTGCTAGAACTTGACTGCTTCTATGGTAGAGATCATGCTTAGGCTTTATCCCTGCTCACAGTAGTTATACTCAGCCATAGTGATTCTTGTACATGTTTACCTCAGTCTCAATTATCTTCTTGTTGATGCACCGTAATACTTTGATTTGAACTGCTTTTCTTTATTTATTGAAAACTGTGAGGCTAGAGAGGTACATGACTGAGTGAGGTTGAGGGCCTGTTGTAAGATATTGTACTATAGCACGTGAGTTGTCCGTGCGGATCTAGATTGTACTATAGCACATGAGTTGTCCGTACAGATCCAGATATGATATGATAGCACTTGAGTTGTCCGTACAGCACGTGAGTGGTCCGTGTAGATTAGTGCTTGGGCTGTAGGAGCCCCTCCGGAGTCTGAACACCCCCAGTGAGTGCAAGTACCTATTGAGCGTGTGCATTGAGGGCTGATGGATTGAGGGATAGTGCTTGTGAGGTTTCATCTATTTTTGGTGTTATTGCATTTATCTGCTATTTGCCTTGTAGTAGTTGAAATTGACCTTTTCCTCCTGTTTATCCTTAACTATGAAAATTATTAATAGAATTGTTCTGCTTAGCTCGTCACTACTACTCAATTCCTTAGTTATTGTTGTTACTTGCTGAGTTAGGTGTACTCATACTACACCATGCACTTCATGTGCAGATTCAGGTGTGTTTGAGCACGGTGATTGTTGAGTTCAGGCCATCAGAGTTTCGGAGAATGCAAGGTAGCTGCCAGCGTCCTCAGGACCTTGTTACTCCTTCTATTTCTCCTTTTTGGTTGTATTGACATTTAGACAGTTGATGTAATAGTTTAAGTACTTAGACGCTCATGACTTAGTGACACCCTGATGTTTGGGGCTCGTTTTATGTACTTCATTTTCAAATTTGAAATTTAGTTTTGACTTTTAAGGGAATTTCTAATATTGAAAATCTTTACTTAACTCTTATAATTCTATTGTTAGTATTTTTGGGATAAATAGGCTTGCCTAGTATCACGATATGCGTCATCACAACAGGGTTTAGATTTGGGTCGTGACAATTACAAATGAAAAATAAAACAACAAAGACTCAACAAACCTAAGGACATATGATATCTTCAATCTTTGGATCTGGTCCTTGAGGTTGCAGCAGCTTTGTTCTTGAGAAAGGTGGTGGCTAACACTTGAGAGAATATTATCTTTGGATTTGCAAATGTTAGAGAAAAATGAAATCCCTTGGCTTATGCTGATAATATGTGTGTGTAAGGTCATCAAAGATGATGCAATAAAGTGTCCTTTAGTTTGGCCTTAGCAAGATACAGTTGTGTTGTTGTGCTGCCAAATGGTACAGTGCAACAGCTTTCCTACGAATCATCAACATTCCCCCTAAGAACATGTTTCCTCCCTTTAAATTTTCAAGTGACATATCTGCTGGTAGTCGGTACAGTGTAGCAGCTTATGCAGCTGTAGAGTTGATTGTACGACGACCAAGGGAACTGATCACATCTGGTCCCTATCTAGTTCCTCGAGAACGTTTGGCAAATCATCAAAACATGAAATAGCATAACTTATCACATAATATGATACCAATTTTCCCTTTTTTGATGATGACAAACTTAGAATTGATATTCCCCATGAGAACCAAATTCCTTTCAAGTTCCCCCTATGGATCAGGCCTATAAGAAACATGTTACAACAATGTTCCCCCTGCGAAGCAGACCTGTCTTTCATGTACAACAGAACATATCAATTCAAGTATGTTCATCCCCCCTATTGACACCTATGTAGCATGAACAGTAACAAGAATAACAAGTGAATATCACTACACAAAATAAAGTGATTGCCCATAATAGAGTAATTTTAACAAAAGCACAATAATTTCAATAATACATAATATGAAAATTTAAAAAACTAAAGTACCAATGTTATCAAACACAGGGATCAAAAGAAAATAGGAATTCGAGGAAATTTGGAAGGAGTTAAAGACATGGATCACTGGTCAAGAAGAAAATTAAGGGGCTGCAGCCTTGATGAGATTGTACATTCATTCATTCGTACCTCTGATCAATGCTCATATGCTCTCTCAGGTCCTCTACCTATTTATTTGATCTTTCATTCTCACCCTTCAACTGAGCATTCCATTCTACTACGGGGACCATAGGGAGCTAGTTCTCTACCTCTCTAGGTGAGCTGAACCATTAGTCGAAACACTAAGTATCTCCTCAAGCTTCTCCTCATCAAGAATAAACTCAGTCTCATTCACATACAACATCAGAGTATCATCGTCAGTAACAAACAAGTTTGCATAGAAGTTTTTACTTCTTCTTCATAAACTTTGGGACTTGGAAGAACAAAGAGGTGATTCTATTTTTGGAACTCAACATTGTCAAGAAGTTCCTCCATTTTTCAGCAATATCAAAGTCAAACACTCTGCCCAATAACACTTTTTTAGACTTCAGCGTCTTTTATCTCTCAAAACCCAATAACTCAACATTTTGCTTCTGTAAGGAACCAGGCTCCTCGCTCACACTACCCTTTCTTTTCCTCAGTGGTCAGGTCTCTCTCTTCTCTTTCTCAATCTGTTCACCATTATCACTTGTTGCAACTTTCGACTTTCTTTTCTCCATTTTTCTCTTCTTTGACTTCTTTCTCACAAATGGAGATTTTTATTATATTCTCCTCATCCTCCACATACACCACATCAACAAGTGATGCCACTTTATCACCAATCAGCCTACTTTTTACCATTTCTTTTTACTGGATCAAAAATTCGTTTAAACACAAAGCCAAAAAGAAATGTCATCATCAAAATTAATATCTGAGACAGACTAGAGGGATCAGGTCCCTCATTCAATTCCCTTTTTTCAAGCATATTCACCATTTTTTCCATCCTTCCAGGCTTCTACAAACCCAGCAATAATTTCAGCCTTACTCTCTAGAATATTAGATATATCATGTTCCCTTTCAGTTAAAGTCTCATCAAAATCTACCAAAGACTTCTTGGGGTTTTGATTCAGATGGAGTTAGGATTTTGGAAGATGACAGAGTTGGGTTCACTTTTGGGATATTTGGAGAGAAGGATTCTTTTTGAGACAAGATTGGATTTGGTTTTGAAGAAAAGAATCGATTTTGGTTGGGTGTAAGAGAGGAAATGGTTTTTTTTTTTGTAACGAGTCAGTTCAGAAAAAGGTTTAATATTTTAGACTTCAAAAATTAAGAGAGAGGTGAGAATAAATTTATGACATGGCACTTCAGCAGTTCAAAAATACATATATAAGTATTGAAGAGACTACACAGGAACCAGGTTCTTTGACGGTTTTTTGAAAATATGAGCAAAAATTTCTTGAAGTGCAATGTCACTCTTACTTGTTTTGTTTTTTGAAACTGCCATGTATGTATACCTGTAACAGTATATATTTGAGTAAGATGTCTCCAAAAAATACTTTTTAGTATTGTACCTTTCTTTCTTAACATAGCCAATCATCGAGAGACCAGGTCCTTAGTTGAGCTTGATCAACCCTAACTCCAGACGATTTCTTTCAAAATATTCCCTGCTCAGCGCCTTGGTGAAGATGTCTGCTATCTGGTCCTCCGTCTTCTAGAACTTCATACAAATTAGACCCTTTTCCAACATTATCCCTCAAAATTTGATGTCGGACATCAATGTGCTTTGTCCTCTTGTGATGTACAGGGTTCAAGATACAAATACACCAAAGTCTTTAAGTTGTTGCTTGATCTATAGTAGTTGAGCACAACAAGAAGCAGCAATCACGTATTCAACTACAGTGGTAGAAAGAGCCACAAAGTTTATTTCTTTATACCCGTGAGATCAAGCATGACCCTAGAAAATATGCAATTCGAGACGTGTTCTTTCTATCTACCAGATATCTAACATGATCAGCATCAGCATATCCAACCAAGTAAAATTATCTCCTGAAGGATAAAAGAGTACCATGTCCTACGTTTCCTTAGGATACCTCAAAAAAAAATTGGCAGCCTTCAAGTGAGATTCTTTTTGGCTTGATTGGAACCTAGAACACAACCCAGCACTAAAATAATATCAGGTTTGCTAACAGTCAAGTACAGAAGAGATCCAATGATACCCCTATACATAGTTTCATTGACAGGAGAACCAGGTTCGTCCATATCTAATCGAGTAGCAGTGGTAATATAGGTGTATCAATGGTCTTAGCATTCTACATCTCAAATCTTTTCAGCAGCTCCTTGAAGTACTTAAACTTCAGAATTTGAAGGACCAGGCTCCTCCATATTTGAAATATTATTGATACAGAATTATAACCTCCACTTCTTTATTCTGCATCTGATGTACTTGATGCAACATCAGCAACTCTATGTTCAGCTTCAGATGAGGTGATAGAGGGACCAGGTTCCTCTGTGCCTTTTGGAGATTCTGCTGCATCTTCTTCATCGCTCTGCTTGACTTGAATCATCAAATCAGTCTTTCTATTTGCAATATCTATAGCTTCACCAAAAGTATTTGTAAATTCTCCGTCTTTATCTTCTTTGTTATGTGACCCTTTCCCACCATTGTTGAGAACAAAACATTTTGCATCTGCAGGCTCTCAGGTAAGTCGGCTTGGGTGTTCTCCCATTGAGCAGTTCATAGAGAGACTTCTTAAGAATGGACCTGATCATGCACTTCTTAATCACGTAGCAGGCAGGGTTGGCTGCTTCAGCCCACGAACCAGGTCCTCCATAACTAACTTGTTCATCAAATAAAAACTCGCATGCCCCTGTCATTTGTGCCATAAATCAACATCATCATCAATGACTCTTAGGCATGTTAGATCACTACTACTAAATGAATCAATTTCTGCAATATAGATGTTCTTGAACCTTTTGGTTATCAACGCCACTTCACCAACTTTGAGATTGGTGACAGTGCAAGATTTGGACAAGAACTTCACTTCAATTTCCCTTATCACGGATTTGAGACACACTCAACAAGCTATATTTCAAGTCATTCACATAGTACACATTTTCAATTGCATGGGAGAGTGTTTTGCCAATTTTTCCAACACCAAGAATATAGCTTTCCATTTTCAAAGGACACATTCCCACCTTGGAAGGCCTAGAGTGAGAGGAAATCATCCATTCTTCCAGTCATATGCTTAGAGCAACCACTATCCATCTACTATTTTTTGGTTGTTATCTCTCACTCCATCTTGCACCCGGAATTACTTATTAGACTTAGGAACCCAAGCCAGCTTGGGTACCTTATAATGATAGCACGGGCAGATCAAACTTCTTTTTTCCCATACAAATAGCACATGTTTTCTTTTCAGGGAACCAGGTTCCTCAATAGTAGGCCTCTTTTCAACAAAAACTTTATTTTTCTGCAAAGACTGAATTTTAGTTTTACAAGAGTCCTTGTAATGACCCATTTGACCACAGTGAGTACACAACAATTTATAGCCACAGTTACATACTTGTAATGGAGTTTATAGGAGGTTTTAGCCTTTTGGAACCTGATTCCTTGCCTGACTCCACCATTACTCTTATACATAGACGTTATTACATCAGAGGATCAGGTACATTTAAGTGACTTATCAAGACCATTTGTAACCCTTCTTTAAATCCTCCTGAAGTTGTCTATTCTTTTCAAGCTCACCAACAAGACTTGTTTTAACTTTCTTAAGCTCACTCTCAATCTCAAGTTGAGCCTCACTAACCACTTCTTTTCCTTTAGGGGTGTCCATCCATTTTTTCATTTGGTTTTTCTACAAGGTATTTTCTCTAGTTACTTCTTCCACGTGTTCCTTCAAGTCTACAATAAAAACTATCATATCATCCATCTCTTGTTCTATGTCATCAATTTCTTCAATTAGAGTATTTTTCTCATTAATGAGGCTATGATAGGCATCAATCAACATATTTGCTACGGACATCGATTTTTTCTTAGAGTAAGTTCTTAAATTTCTTTGAACATCATGAAAACTTACCTCATCTTCCTCCTTGTCCTCGTCCTTGCAATAACTCTATTACAAAGCAACAAACACTGACTAACTCTAGTCAAGAAACTAAACCAAACAGTGATTTAAATCTGTCCTACAAAGACACTTCTTGAAAGTAGTGTAGGATTACAAATGAAGAACAAAATAACAAAGACTCAACAAACATAAAGACTTAAGATATCTTCAATCTTTGGATCTGGTCCTTGAGGTTGAAGCAGCTTTGTTCTTGAGAGGAGTGGTGGCTAGCACTTGAGAAAATATTATCTTTGGATTTGCAAGTGTTAGAGAAAAATGAAATCCCTTGCCTCATGTTGATAATATGTGTGTGAGGTCATCAAAGATGATGCAATAAAGTGTCCTTTAGTTTGGCCTTAGTAAGATACAACTGTGATGCTGTACTGCTGCCAGACGATACAGTGCGGCAGCTTTTACAACTGTAGAGTTGACTGCACAACGACCAGGGGAACTGATACCTATATGTTCCCTCTGTTATTCCCTTGTCTGATTTCATTGAGAATTGAACCAGACATCTGACTAGTTACTCTGAAAGCGAGGGAGCTAGTTGTATCAACTTCTTTATTTGGTTCTCTCATGAAGTTTGTCAAATCATCAAAACAAAAGACGCATAACTTATCACAGTGGGACGAGCGTCATAATTTTTATTAAAATGGCATTATTTTGCCCCGATCATTATTATACCATCAATATGATGCATCAGAACTCAAACTCAACTTCTTATCCTTATGAAGGTGTGTTGAAGCTATAATGTATTGGGACTTAAACTCAATAATCTTATCCATACATTAGGACTCGAACTCTTTTGAAACCTCTTTTAAAATATTGCTACTTCCTGAGCAAATCTGAGGTATGTAACATAGAGACTATTTCTCTCTAGCATGTCTTCACGAGCTTTTTGAAGTAATACCACTTCTTCTATCATATTTAGCTTAGTGAACTTTGGCGAAATCAAGACTGTCTACTACTGTAAATATTAAATTTTAATATTTCATAATTAACCAACAGAAAATTACCAAGCATAGCTAATAATCATTAATTTTATAAATATGAAGCTAGACTAGTGTCGTAATTTGTCAATTATATTTCACACCCTAGATATATGTTAACCTCTTTGCAGTATCATTCCATTACTTTTGCGAAAAACGTAATTGCGGATAAACATAAGAGTTAACTTAAATTAAGAAGCAAAGTGATTTTCAACTATACTTGAAACAATTGAAAATATATCCTGAATAATTTTCAAAAAGAAGGGCTAATAAGTTTAGCACGCCCATATAATCAATGCAATATGTGTATGCCAAAGTTATATGTGAAGGATATTGATATAAGAAAACCAACTTTTACAGTTGAACTACTATTTGTCTTGTTGAGTTTCTGTAACTTACTATTCCTTAATGTTCAAGTTAGTATAAATGTAAAATTCCTTTAATAGTGAACTTAAAGTAGCCACTAACGTTTTGCCCATAATCAAAATAAGCAAGCATAAAGAATCAGGTAGCACCCTAAAGATATGTAGCTTTTGTAACTATGCCAGTATAGATAGCTTTAAAGAGCATACTAACCTTTGCGCTATCCTCTCAGCAGTGCCAATTAGATCCATTTAGATTCATAGACTTTCTTTAATCAGCTATTCTTAAGTAGGATGCAGGACATATTTGTGGACGGATAAGTAATGATAAAATTGGAGCTCCGTGTTGATAACGTGCTATGAAATAAAAGTAATATAGCAAGAACTATGTAATTAAGATTAATAATAGAGGAGAATGATAATATTAGAAAGGAGCGTTTCTTTCTTCGTTTCAAAGTGTCTTCTTTAGGTTCATGAATGAACCTATCTATAGATACTATTGCATTGTTACATAACTTCCTAAATCTAGTTATGAGTCTCAAAATCAACAGAAATCTAGACATGAAGACAAATCTAGATATGGCAAGATTTCCAAATCTCAAGTTGGACATCCACCTTCGGATTTATAACACCATTTACATTGTCTCCGACCTATAATATGTAATATATGGAATTATGGATCATTGACTTCCTTTGTGTTACATTTTGCTAAATACACATTGATTATGAGGACTCTAGATCTTGGGCTGAAGAAAGAAAAAAAAAGGTTTGCACAAGTATGATAATATCAGGCTGCTGTTCAATTTCATCCCCATTTAAGTAAGTTTTGCAAAAGTATGTTGGTCTTTTTTCCCGTTACTTATATACGGGTCTAAATATTGACCAGATGAAGAAATGGCCAAAGTATTTAGACACACAAATGGATCCATTTCAGCTTATTACAGGGTGAAACTATGATTCTTTTTTCCCGCCTTAGCTTCGTAGATGAAAGAGTTTGAATGGACGAACAACTTTTTGTTTAGTTTTTAACCGGTTCCAAAGGCTAAAATCCAAGATTTTACATACTGACCACATCATTTACTCATCAGACTTGGAGAATAAAAGGCCATTATTTGATTCATATATCAGAAAGGAACAAAATACGAACTTATTTATGACTGCCAAGATCAGTAGGAATAAGACAGACAACTCTCCCATCTCTCCCCTCTTTTCGTTTTTATTTTCCCCTCTTTATTAGGATAATCAGAAAGTCTAAGATAAGGTAACACAAATTGCACTTGATAACTTGTATTCCCATTCCAGATTATTAGGCTTGAGTAGTCTCTTGAGCCTTGTTCTGCACAGATTGTCCACCCTCTTTAGCTCTTTCCTTCATAACCCAAGCTTTGCTTGCAATCCTCATCCTAGCAAAATCAAGTTGGTCTGCCCCAAATAGGTTTTCCCCGCGGACGTTTCTATACATCCAGAACATCGCAGCTAATGCCCCTGTGCCAGACCCGCCAGAGAACAAGAAACCGGCGCTGATCAGGACATGAATTATCACAGCCGGGACAAGAATTGGGCTGGCCATGATAAGGAATGGGGTAACAAGGATCAGAAATATAACTGTCCCTGCAAAGGTCAGACTGGACAAGCCTAACAAAACAGCACCAAGTGTTCCTGCTGCCATGAACCTCAAGGATTCGTAACTTGGAGTTGATCTATGGAGTTCTCTCTGCTGATCAGACATGACTAAAATTTCTAAAAGGAGGTGTTATAATATCTTTAAAGGGATTTGAGAATGAATGCAAAGGATTAGGAGAAATTTGCATTATATAGTATTTTTGTGATAAAGTGGGACGCATAGGACACATGGAAGTACAGTTGGCATCATCTTCTTGGGCGGTGTGAGACATGAAGGGGTGTAGATAAAGTGTGCAGGGGATGGGGGCGTGTTGGGGAACAGATTGGCATGAGCCTTTGGTTTTATGAGCATTCAAGATCAAACATTTGGCAAGGAGGAGAGGGAAAAGATGGAGAAAGTGCATGTAACGTATAATGCTTCTCCAGTTCTTCCGTAACAAAATAATAGTTAAAACAAAACTAAAACACAAACAAATTATTACTCTACTAAAAAAGGAAGCAAAACAGGGAAATAAAGAAAAATTAACTCCAATGCAGAAATAAGGAATACATACTATTGCTGTTCGAAATAAAATAAAATAAAAAACATTCCAGGTTCTACTTAAAGAAAGATATCAATGAGAAAGGAGTGAGGCGCATCACATGTATCTTGATGCCTCCCCTCATTCTGAAACAAGGTTAACTCCTTTCAGTTAATAACAAGGGGCACATGAAATTTTTGCAAGTAGAAACATTGTCCAAGCAAGTAAATGATGAACAAAACAAACTCCATGTTTACAGCCAAGAGAGGAAAAATAGAACACAAATTGAGAGAGACGGGGGATGAAGGATTGCTTGACTAATCATGTATCTTACTCATTTTCAATTAACAAAACTAGCTTGCACAGGTTACAAAATTTTTCTAATAATTTGAACTTCTAGACCCACTACCCATTGGCGACTGTGCCAAATACCAGAACATGGTTAAGAGTCCTTCGAAATACCACGACCAGCTGCATTTAGCCCTTGATTCTTTGGTAGAAGATATGGCGGAAGAAAAGACGGGATTACAAGTGCCAGTGCCAAGCAGAGCACCACCAACACTACAACATACCATGCTTGGTGAGGGATGCCAAAGAGTAGCTCATCACACACTGTCAAAGAAAAGCATGTGATATTAGAAAGACATTGCTTAAGTTAGATAGCCGGCTTTGAGTCTGCCTTTAGTTAATTGTTTATGCTTTTATAGAGTTATTTTTTTGTCTGATTGCCGGGCCAACAATCATGCACCATCTAAGAACCTTAGGTTGAACTCGAAAGAGGATATCTGGGATTGCTTAGTGTAAGTTCATGAACCTAAGCATTCTGAAATTGATTTGTGAGTAGGATAGAAATATATTTGCTTACCTTACATAGTGAAGACTTAGAATAGGTGATTAGGCATCGAAAGATTCCTATGAGTAAACAATATACCCGAGGTAAGTAACTCTGGGCATAAAAATTATTTGGATTAAGCAACTACCATAAGGAAAGTGTCAGGGGGAACTAGAGTCCTATGATCTTTTAGCATCGACTCTATTGGATCGCCCGTTGCTTTCTTTAGTTCTAATTCAAGGTTTCCTTCAGAATTTAATTAAGAACCCACAAACCTTATTTCTGCTTATAATAGCTAACTGTATCTTTAAATGCCAATCTTGTCTCCTTAAACTGCCAGAAGCATAAGGAAACCTTGTTAATCTTGGACAAATAGGTCACAAGCAGAAGATAGGTATCTGCCAACAAGACTAAAGCTCTAAACTTTAAAACACCCTGGCTATGCAATACTATGTGGTTAACAAACATCAACTGTATTTAGCTTTTTCTATTGTTTCTCCTCCATCAAACTGTATTGTTGTTCTCCTCCAGATTAGAAGTATCTACATTGCTATGACTCCATTAGTAGATAAATGTTTTGAGGCATCTTAAGTTGAAATATGTGTGAGGTGTAATTTGTTATAATAGGACTTTAAGTGATCAACTTTATAACCATCCATACTGATTTATTTTTAAATGAAGGGAAATTTCATTTAAGGTACTAAGAAGATGCAAATAATACAAAAGAGTGAGAGTACATAATAATAAAATCAGCTCCACTACAGAAGAAAGCTAAGCTAAGGCTAGGGAGCTGACAAAATCCAAAAGATTACTAGGGGAATTTACAGATGCTAAGTTGAGCCAACTATATACATCCATACTAAACTTTATCTTGCCATCCTCCCTTCTGAAGAGAGCGTAATAAAATATCTGCTAAAATTTAACTTCCCAACACCAACACACCTATCGAAAGGAGTTTGCTGCCTGCCAATGGGTGCAATAGCCACTGGCTAGAGCAGTTCTCAGAGTTCTGTAGATCATGGCTCATATATTCTCATCGTCATAATAAACTCTCATCCTATACGATAGAAACTCCACTAAACTAGATAATAATAGCATCTCCAGTTGAGGACTTAAACATGCACAACATTTTCCTTTGTCTTTTCCCATATTATATATTCCTCACACAAAATTACCTTTTTTTCTCTTCTTCAAGTGACAAGAAACAATGCAAATCTGTATAACACCTATAAAAATTTTAGCTTCTTCTAATAGGAGTAATAAATAAATCACCAGACCATTGCAAGAGAATTTGCATGCTCTACGTTCTTCCCTTTGACAATCTTTTGCAACAGCTTTTAGGGATTCCTTTAATCTAAGGGGTTCCACTTGACACTTGGTACAGATAATATAAGTTGTATATGACAACTTGGTATATGGACTCAGGCTTAAATGGAACGATATGGGCAACGAGGATTAATAAAGCCGACCCAAAAACTTGCTCGGGATAGAGGCATAGTTGCTATTGTTGTCCCCGTATATTGATATAGCTGATTCATAGCCTAAATAAATTTCAATAGCATGCTTTAACCTTTTTTCTATTTCACATAAACGCACTTCCTAGATCAAAGAGAGTTATGTCAATACGCCTATTTTCAATTTATTAACAGGTAGCCTTCAATTATTGCATTTCCCTTTCCTTTTTATTTTGCTATGGCACTCAAAAACACAAGTCATAGGTATATTGGTCTTGCTTCTTTCCCACTTTTTTGTGGGAGGAAAAAAAGGAGGTTAAGGTATGTTTCAAAATTTAGCATTTCCAATTCGCTTATAAGTGATGACAATTTTAGTGAACAATTATCATAGTGGCATGTGAGAAGATGATTAAATATGTTGAATGGAACTTTGAACTATCTAAATTAAGGGGAAAATTTTACCTATATTATATATCACGTACTTCCTCTCCTTTACCCCAGGTATTGCAACAATTCCCTCAGGCTCCACATTTACCAGGACAGATGTTCCACCCTGCGCCAAATTCCATTATCAGTGCCTTTACCGCCATAAAAATGAGCCGAAAAACAAATCACTCTATATCATGCTGACATAACCAAACCTTGTCACCAAGCAATTGAATACTGTCAGCCTGAAAAATAATCTTCTCAGTGTTCAATAACTTCCTACCACCATTTAGCCCCGAACTTCCTTTACTTAGTTGTAAAGTAAAAGTCGCTGGTATCTGTTATACATTCAACAGCAAAAGGTTTAAGCTTTAAATACCAATAGGGTATACAAAACTAGTAGGCAAGAATGCAAATGTACATACAGAAGCAGGATATGAGATCTTCACTTCATACCACTTATTCGAATTCAACCCTTGCAGTTCATATAGTCTAGATCCGGACTGCAATGGAAGAGTTTCCTTCATTAGCTCCTGTCCAACTTGCAAAACCTTTACATCCATCCTATAACATTATGAAGTTTAACTTTTACACAGTGTTGGTATAAATCATACGTACTCAATCAGGTTATTTATAAGCTAATTATAGCCCGAGTTTAAGTTGAATGCAATGGATGGTAATAGGAAATATCTATACAATCAAGTCACCTAAATAGAAATCGCATGTAACTCTGTATAATCAGCATTGAGTGGTAACTTGGAAAAAGTATACAAACTATTAACTCTGCAACTTAAATCATTATAACTTATATGTAACTATTCATAGTGAGGAATGAGGATGGATTTTTAACCTGGCATGTCTTCAACCAATTAAATTACAACGATTGTGTCAAATTTATATATATTGTCACCCTACATAAGTTAAATCAAATAATATATTGCAAAACTCATTATTATTAAAAGAAACTGATCTATTTCCAAAAATAAAGCACAAATCAGCAACATTGTGATGTAAATTGCACCAAAATTTTGAATATTAGGTATAATGATGACATAAGCAACGGAGTCACTTACGTGTTCCCATGAGTGAATGTTAGAAGAAGCGTGAGAACGGAGAGTAGTGAGGCTGAAGAACTAAACAGTGAAGGTGAAATGCTCATAGTCGTGTTTGATCTTGACCTCCTACAATGATGGACGGTCCTCAGAGTTTCCAAAAATGGCGATTTTAAAAAAATTCTGATCAGATTTTCCAAAATAGTGTCATACGTTGCTCCTATAGTGCAGAAAAAATTAACAAAATTTTCAAGTATATTGGCGGATTAAGAGGATTGGAACAGCAAAAGCTTGAAGATTCCTAGCAGGTGGAAGAGGAGAGGGTTTTCATTCGTCGCAGGCTAACTCTTTATTTTTACTTTTCTTCATCGTTACCAAACAATTTACCGGTTCAATCAACTTCTAAAAACAATTTGGACATAAGAATTTTAAAATTTTGGAAAAAGTGAAAATGATATTTTAAAATTAGAGTTGTGTTTGAACATTAATATAATTTTGGGTTATTTTTTGGAGTTTTTCAAATTTTCGAACAATTCTAAAATTCATCTTGAAGTGAAAATTGAAAATTTTATGGCCAAACACTAATTTCGAAAAAAAATTAAAAAAAATTGACAAAAATTGAAAAATTTCATGGCCAAACGGGCTTTTGATTCGTCTAATCTTTTATTTGAAACTTACACGTTGTTTGGATGGTTGTTTCCGGTTGTATTGTATTGTTACCCCAGATACAATGTTTGTTTTGATTGTTAATATAAAACTGATTGTATCATATTGTTAAATCTATTGTTCCGGAACAATGAAAAATCTCATTTTATGAAACAACCAAATTGGTGTGGTGGGATTGTTCCGCATTTTCCTTTCCAATTATGCCCACACTTATTATTCTATATTTCAATATTACTCTTTACCCTATTATCTATACTATATTAAAAGCACGAAAGCCCTTAGCAAAATGTCGTTCGTCTTTTTTACCCCTTTAAAATAAAGTTCACACTGGACAAAATAGTCATTGTCATCTTATTATTTTCCTAATTTTTAGGACTTTTAAATTAACTAAAATTTTAACTATTAAAACTTTCTTTATTTGAATTATGTAAGAACTACTAATATTTAGGAGTTTAAATCTTTCCATAACTACAATATCCTTAATATACTAACTACAATATCCTTAATATACTGTAGAAGAAGGAACCATAATGGACGTTCATGACTTCTTTGAACGTCCTTGTTTTCATAAAACAAAGATTATTTTTGAGAGAAATATAAATATTTCGAATTGTTTTTTCTTATGATATCAAAAAATTAAAATTAGACAATCATATTGGGATGAAAAAAGTAACAAATAGCATAATAAAGAAAGGTTAATAATATTGACCACCGAAATTAGCCACCAAGCATCTTTTTGTCAATATAGTATGTTTTTTAAAAAATTTACTCATTGAGATAGCGTACACGCGCAACGCGCGTATCATAAGACTAATTTATATTATATTCACCAAACTAATAAGTACTTTCTCTCCATCTTCTTTCTGCCGTGCAACTAGTCAACGACGTATCATCTCTTTCCAACAAAATTTTTACAGGTTAGTTTTCATCTCTTTTCTTCCTGTTGTTACCCCAGGATTAGTTTTCATCTCTTTTAGTTTTCAGCAGAAAGGTTAGTTTTATGCCGTGCAACTAGTCATCTCTTTTAACTAATTCCACTCTTGCTATTGTGTGTCATGTGCTTTTTGCTCATTGTTATTATGTATCATTACTGTTGGTTTTAGCTGGATACTTTTGGCTTTTAATTTTTGTTTACTGGAAAATTTGGGGGCAGGGAACCACAGACGATGCTAGTTTTAATTCACTTTGTTGAATCTCTTCAGAAATTTAAGATTATTATTTCCATCTCTTTTCTTGTGTGTTCTGGTGATATAATTTATCGAGTTAATATCATGGTTTAAAGTGTAGCATCAAGTTATTAGTTTGATACAGTCAAAACCGATAAAAAATATAAAACATGAATTATGTGTGGCTTCTGTTGTAACAAATAAATTTGCTTATATATTTTTTTGTTTACTTAATTAATTTAGTGTAATGTGATGAAATATTTGACTAGAATTCTCTTTTTTGTACAATCCTATTAGTATGTATTTAAATTTTCCTTCATACTTCATAATGTGTTCTATGAAGAAGAGTTTATTTTCGGTTTATATTTATTTTATGTAGTTAATTGGTTGATGTAACTCATTTAATTTTATTATAGATGGCTGATCGGAATAATCAAAATAATAAATAGATATTGGAACAAGTGAGCTCTTTAGCTACATATGTTGCTTGCTTAGTAGCTATTTGGTTTTGGACTTATGTACGTGAAATTGGAAATGGCCGACGTACGATCACACATGATATACGACTGGAAAGTGAACAAGTTAGACATGAATTATTAAGTCATTTATTCTCAACTGAACTTTGTCGTAATATTATAAGAATGACCCCTTTAGCTTTTACCGGTCTATGTGAGATGTTAGTTAGAGAGGGTGATCTTAGACCAACACTTCAAGCTACAGCTGAAGAGCAAGTTGCAAAAACAATTTACATGTTAGCACATAATACGACGAATCGCGAGTTAGCTTTTATCTTTCGACGATCTGTGGAGTCGGTTAGTCGTCATTTTCATATTGTCCTGCGAGCGATCTTGGGGTTATATGAAAAATTTATTAAATAGCCTGATGGCTCTCAAGTTCCTTCTAAAATTGCCAGCAGCCCAAGATTCTACCCATATTTTAAGGTGAACACAAATACAATTTTATTGAACTTTTAGCTAAATTCAAGGTTGATTGCATATAATTTATTATAATAATGCTAGGATTGTATTGGTGCAATTGATGGAACACATATACGTGTTAAAGTTTCACAACGTGAAGCACCCAGATACCGTGGAAGAAAAGATTATCCAACACAAAATATATTGGTTGCATGCACATTTGATTTAAAATTCACATATGTATTAGCTGGTTGGGAAGGGACGGCATCTGATTCAAGAATCATGAAAGAAGCGCTAAATAGACAAGACCCGCTAAAACTTCCAGAAGGTAAATATTTCATATATTTATATAGAGAAAGATGTGATGAATAAAGAATTAAAGCTTTTACTTTTTATCTTTAGGAAAATACTACCTTGTTGATGCTGGATTGATGTTGAGAAGTGGACTTATTACGCCTTATCGTGGGGAGCGATATCACTTGAAAGAGTATTCAAGAAATCCACCTCGAAATCCTTGTGAATTATTTAATCTGCGACACGCATCTTTGCGTAATGCTATTGAACGAGCTTTTGGAGTTCTTAAAAAGAGATTTCCTATAATTTCTAGTTCAACTGAACCGTCATATGGTGTTGAAACCCAAAAGCTTATTATTTTTGCATGTTGTATTTTGCACAACTACTTAAGAGGTGCAGATCCAAATGATGAGTTACTTGCACAAGTTGATGCGGAGCTTATGAATGATAATGATGTGCATGAAGAAACCACCAAATCCTAGGGAAAGTAATGAGGAGTTTAGAAGGGGGGAGTTAATTAGAGATGGCATAGCAGCTGACATGTGGGCTAATTATCAAGTTTAATCTTCTAGGAGAGAAAAAGTCAACGAATTTTTTCGTGTTTATTTATTTGATGTTGTTTGAAAGTAATTTCGGCTATTATTTGAATAAAATATATTATGTACTATGCATTTATTTTATTTTATAACTCTTACAAATATTATGTCTGATAAATTTTTCATTAAGTCTTATGAATATCTCTTAATTATGTAGTTATCAATATGCTGAAAAGGTCAAAGGCATCCTCAAGCGACACAAATCTTTCAGATAACACTTCTGTTTGTATTTGGTCAAATGCTATGGATGATGCCTTAATTGATGCATTCTATCATGAGCACACACTTGGAAACAGGGTTGGTGGAACTTTTACTGCACACGTGATTGACAATATAGTGAAAGAGATGCAATCAAAATTTCCAGATAAAGTTTTTACCAAGGAGAGAGTTCACAACCGAATGAGAAATATTAAAACAAAATTTAGCAAGTGTTATGACACATTTCAAAATGGTATGAGCGGGTTTGCATGGGATTTCAACACAAATATGTGGAATGTTGAATCTAAAGTATGGGATCAATTGATACACATACATTTATTTTTAGCAGTTTTGTTCTTTATTTGCATCTTATAATGTTTATCCCATTTTCTGCATTATTATATTGTACTTTTTTTGTGCAGGCTAAGCTTGAAGCTGCTGAATGGAAAAACAAACCGATTAGAAATTATGATAAGCTAATTGAGCTATATGGAAGGGATAGAGCTACTGGAAAGCAAGCTGAGACTGGAGCAGATATGGTAAAAAGGGGTGCTCGTAATAATTTGAGAAAATCAAGTGATAGTTCATTGACTATTGATGAGGTAGATGAACTAATTTACATGAATGCTGCCTCTTTGGAAAATATCGAGGAACATGGACAACATGACCAATATCAATCAACTCAGGAAGCACGTAAATCCAATGCTTATTCAGAGGTACCGACTTCTAGCAGGAATAAAAAATCTAAACATGATTATCTTGAAGTCATGGCTGATATATTGAGAGGCGGGATGAATAATTTGGCTAATGCAATTAATCGCCTTTCAACTATGCCACCTATTCCTGAGAGTGAGATATGGCAAATGGTACAAGTATTGGATTTAGAGCCTGGTATGCACATGAAAGCTTATATATTTCTTTGCAAACATGCAGACTTGTGCCGCACACTGATTGGGTGTCCATTAGAAGACCGTAAATTTCTTTTACTGACCTTGATGTCGTCACCTACCAATTGAGTTAGACTAAATATTTTTTGTGCTTTAGCTATTGAGGATTTTATAGACTTTGACTAGATCGATATGAATTTTATATGTCATGTTGCTAGAAATTTTTATTATATTATGCACTTTAAGTTATGAATTATTTACCACATTAAAGGTCAAGAAATCAAGGTCTATTATCTACTCTGTTTTGATGGGGCAATCAAGAGAGATTGATTGTGGATAACTGAGTTAGAAATGGAGTTCACATTATTCCACTTCATGTGGATTTTCAGTTTGGAATTATTTAATTTCTTTGAGAAATGGAACAATATCATCTTTTTTCTTTATTTTTTCCTCATTTTCAGATTTTCATGGAGTTACTTTTCTATCTGTTGAATTTTGTGGATTGAGTTCATCTAAAGGTTTACCTATATTAAAAAAAATGAGAATTAATTACAACAACAAAGGAGATCTATAGGAATTAGTAATGGTTTCTAATTTGGATGTGAAAACAAAATTATTCACATGAATGCCTATTTTAGTATGTTCTTACATTTGTTTTTTTCTATATGTATACCTTGTTTAAAATAATTGAGGGTATTTTAGTAAACTTAGCAGTACAGTACATTACAGTCAAACCAAACAATAAAGATGTTATTTAATAACAGTAAATGATACAGTCTATCCAAACGTTGTATCTATCAAAACGATACAATACGGTACAGTACAATACAATACAATACAATACAATACAATACAATACATTATAAAACGATGGGGAACAATGATCTAAACACAGTGTTAAGCAAGCAAGTAAGTTCGACAAAAATAATGTTGTATGTGCGAGGTTTTGGAATTAAGAAAACAATAATTTTAGCATAAAATAATGCATTATTTTATTTTGGGGATAAAAAAATTATTTTCCCATAACTTAGTTTAGAACTTATGTATGCAGTATATATAAATATGAAATAAAATGTACTCAACGCCCCTCCCCCCCGCCCCCCCAAAAAAAAAATTATATGTCATACTTACCTTTTTATTTTGTACCAAAAAATATATCATACTTCCTTATTTAGTAGTAATTTAACTTGATATGTTATCAATAAAAAAAAAGTAAATTTACTGATGGCTTGTTTTTTCTCTCTCGGTGCACCTGCGCCATCCATGGGCAAGAGAGCTTGCATCCCATCTCAGAAGGCTCTAATGGCCAAGAAAGCTTCCATATCATATGGAATCATTCAGTGAGGGCAGAAATCAAGTAGTGGTAGAGATGAATTAAAAAAACTCAGTCCAATCCTAAATCCAATGAAACATTAAACATAAACAGTGAAACAGAGAAAATTAAGCAGATCGAAAAACAACGAGTATGGTCTGAAGTGTTACAAGCCTCACCAAGTAAGGATCAAGCAAAATGGCATTTGGATTGTCTTATATTTATGCATTAAATACTAGAGAATAGAGGAAGGACCTGTGGGATAAGCTGGTGTCTCATAGAAGGGGATGTACAATGCCTTGGATGATTTTAGGAGACTTATTCAGTCCTAAAAGCAGAAGATATAATAGGTGGAAACTCTGCTCATGGGCAGAGGTGAAAGATTTCCATAAATGTGTAGTGTTGACTAATGGAGTTACTAGCACAAGGAAATAGATACACTTGGAATGACAAGCAAAAAGAACAAAGAATTTTCTCAAAGATTGATTGGGTATTCATCAAAAGGGATTGGCTGGGTGTAATGCCAGAATATAGGACCATATTTCTCCCAAAAGACATTAGTGACTACTGTCCTGCAAAAGTGTCACTCGTTGAGGAAAAATGTAAGTTCAAAAAATCCTTTCAATTCTGTAATATGTGGGCTCAACATCCACAATTTAATGGAATAGTAAGAGAATGATGAGCTGATAGTATTAAAGGTTATAAAATATATCATGTAGTGAAGAAGTTAAAACTGCTTAAGAATAAGTTGAAGGTTCTAAAGTCAAAATATTCTCTTGATACTGTGAGAGAAGCAGAAGAAGATAGGAAATTACTTAAGCAAAGCCAGTTGAAATTACAAAGGGTTCCCTCAAGTGTGGAGGCTCAGCAGGCAAAATCCCTAGCTTATCATAAGTTAAAACTGTCAATCATATTTGGCAGAAATGTATCTACAACAGAGAAGTAAAGCTACGTGGATCAACCTAGATGATGATAATACACAATACTTCTACTCAATTATAAAGCATAGTATTCTACTCAATTATAAAGCATAGGAAGCTGAAACAAGCTACAACATAACTTAAGGATAATGGAGGCATATAGCAAACTGATCCATGAGTTATAGCTAATTTATTTGTGGACTACTATGATGAACTATTAGGGAAGAAGTCTACTTCTAGAGTGCAAGATTTTCCTAGCACTCTAAAAAATGGCCCTACTCTGTCAATTACTCAACAACTGGAGTTGCTAAGATCAGTTGTAGACAAGGAAGTTAAGGAAGCTATGTTCCATATTGATAATAACAAGAGCCCAGGTCCGGATGGCTTTGGGAGTGGTTTCTATAAGGCCGCTTGGCCTTAGTGGGGCAGGACATCACTGAGGCAGTAATAGAATTTTTTCACAATGGCAAGCTCCTCAAGCAGCTTAACTCAACAGTTATATAGCACTCATTCCTAAGGTGAAAAATTCAAAATTTGCTAGCCAATACAGACCAATTTCATGTTGCAATTTGCTATGCAGTAAACTAAAGGCAGCAGTTGATCATTTAGTAGCAGAAAACTAATATGCATTTGTACGGGGGAGGTCTATGTTGCACAATGTTTTAATTTGTCATGACATACTAAGACACTATAATAGGAAAACAACTCCAAGGTGCTTTATGAAGATTGATCTCAGGAAAGCTTATGATATGGTGAGTTGGGAGTTTGTGGAAGAAGCGCTGCTAGGTTATGGTTTTCCAGTGAGGTTTGTCAGGCTTGTGATGGATTATAAGATATGTGTCTACTACAATATTTTCCGTTAGAGTCAATGGAGAAAGTCTTGGGTGTTTTGCAGGAAATAGAGGACTTAGACAGGACGATCCTATCTCTCCTCATCCATTTGTGCTTGTTATGAAATACCTATCAAGTATGTTGAATATAGTTAGCAGGCTTTCTGATTTTTAAGTTTATCCAATGTGCAAATCTCTGAAGCTGACTCATCTCATATTTGCCAATGATCTGATGATATTCTGTAAAGGAAATGAGAGCTTAGTTTATAGGATTATGGAGGCAATAACTCACTTTAGTAATGTAACAGGATTGAAAGCAAATATGGACAAATCAAGTATCTTCATGGCTAGAATAGATAATAACACTAATGAGTATTTACTGGGAAAAATTAGATTTGTATTAGGTACTCTTCCCACAAAGTACCTTGGACTTCCTCTTTCCCCCAAGAAATGAAATAAGCTTGACTGTCATATGTTGGTAGAGAAGGTCACACAAAGGATCATAGTCACATACTTCATGTTACGCCCCACAATATTACGTTGATGTTATGTCCTGCAGTATTATATTACGATGATGTTACGCTTTGCAGTATTAAATTACGACGATATTGCACCCTGTAGTATTGTACGTTGAATTTGTCGTAAGATAATTGACATTAGTCCAAGGAAAAGATTATTTGAAGATTATAAGGATTATGCTATTTCAAACAAGTGATGAGTAAATTCGTAAATGTGAGAGGGGAAGCAAGTCGAAGAAAATAAATTTTCATCCAAGTTTGGCATGTTGGAATAAAATACGGGTCGAGCGATAATACCCGATATTTATAGACTAGTACCATATAAGGTATCATATTACCATGATAATAGAATGTATAAAGTGTATTAAAAATAAGAAGAACTTTAAGTAATTTGAGACAATTCTTAATTATGCGGGTAATTGGTTAATTACCGGGTAACAAAATATTACCTAGTTAATTAACTAATACGCGAATAAAGATTAAATTTTCCACCCCATCCCCACGTGGCACCAAGCCGTTCCTAAGGAAATGACTCCTAGCAATTTTCAATTAGGTGGCAAAACTAACGTTCCTAAACAAATGGCTCTTAACAATTTTAAATTATTCATTCCTAACATTTTCAAGAGCAAAAACACTACAATCAAAGGTGGAAAAGCGTTAGCCATTCTTATCACTTTTCAATTTCTCATTTCAAACACATTAAACCAGATTCTCAACCTTACATTAACCAACGTGAATTCTTGCAACCAAGAGGAATCTAACGAGAATTATTAAAATCATAGCAACGTAAAATTTTGCGGTTCTAAAGGAGTACGGTGCAATCTTTTCCAAAAACATCATACGAATTTTTTCCTACTCCAGGTATGTTAAGGCTAAGCTCTTCCTTCATCATGATCTCGTCATTACACAAGTTTGATAACGAGGCATAAAGAAAAATTCATATCCCGGAATTTACGTATATTTTGCTAGTCTCGCAAGTTATAATATTTTACTTATCGGGACTTCATATTCATTTGAGTATTTCCTTCTTCTAGTAAAGAGAGCAGAGAGTTTATATATACAATATTAAAGTATTTTCATTACCATCGAGCTATAATCGATGGTCAGGCCCCTATTGGGAAACTTCTGATCAGATGGTAAGTTACATACCGAGCCTACTGTGGTCGAGTGCTTATGAGCGAGCACAGTTGGTCGAGATACAGAGCGTAGTATGGTTGAGTGCCTATGAGCGAGCCTACTACGACAGAGCAGTTTTATATATATATATATATATATATATATATATATATATACACACACCGAGCCTTATAGAGCCGGACAACTATTTTACTATATCGAGAGAGTTGAGTCAGTATCAGCAGGTAAGCATATCTTTAGATTACTTTTGACTTCCAACTACTTGCAGTTATTATATTATCAGTTCAGTTTCAGCTTTCAGTATATTGCCTTACATACTCGGTACATTATTTCATACTGACGTCCCTTTCCTAGGGGCGCTGCATTTCATGCGTGTAGGTTCAGACAAACAGATGGGTAGGCCTCCTCATTAGGTGTTGCCCGAGTTCAGCTTGATCGGTAAGCTCCATGCCTTTCGGAGTTGCCGGGTCTAGAGCCTTATGTACATCTTGTATATATATGTATATATGTTATGAGTAGGTCGGGGAACTGTTCCGATCACAGTATATCCATCAGTAGAGGCTTGTAGACATATCATGTCAGTGAGTGCAGTATGTTGGGCTTGCATGCATTGTATGTATATTTGGTTGGTTTGTCAGCTGTAATAATTATGACGGCATTGTCGGCCCAATTTTATATTGATATTTAGTCAGCATTCGCAGTTGTATTGCAATGTGGTCCATGACCAAAGTATGACATCATAGGTTCAGAGTCCCTGAGTTGCAAATTGGTATGCAAGGATAGGTGAGGCACTGGGTGCCGGTCTCGCCCTCCAGGTTCGGGACATGACACTTCAGTCTCATTTCATATGCTGGCAGACTGCAAATCATTAATGTAGTATTATTTTCCATCCATAGCTTCTGGGCACAGTGTTCATACTACCTCAAAGTGTACTCAACGAGGTAGACAGGATATGCAAAAAATATCTATGGGGCAGCTCGGAGGAGAAGAAGAAGCTGTCCTTGGTTGCTTGGGAAAAGATTTGCTATCCTAAGTAGTAAGGAGGATTGAATGTTAAGGATAGCAGGAACTGGAATATGACATCAGTGGGTAAGCTATTATGACAGTTGATTAAGTGTAAAGAAGCATTATGGGTGAAGTGGGTAGATATGGTGTACATGAGAGCATAAATAAATATATGGAACCATCAGCCCCGAAAGATAGTAGTTGGTATTGAAGGAAGCTTAATGGTCTGAAAATCAAAATATAGAGCTGGTATGAGCAAGATAATTAATTATAAGCTTACTAGGAGGGGTGACTACTCTATTACTAGTAATTATCTTGCTCTCATTGGTGATCATTCTAAGTTGAAAATAGCTAATCTGATATGGACCTCATTAGGTCAACCTAAGCAAAGATTTATAGCGTGGTTGGCAGTGCATCAGAGGCTACTCACAGGGGATAGGCTACTCAAGTTGCAAATCTCAGTGGAGGACAACATGTGGTGTTAATGTAATGCTCCCATGACCGAAACTAGTGTCTACTTGTTTGTGGAGTATACATGGATTATAGCTCTAAAGCAAGAGGTAAACCAATGGACAGACATCAAGGTACCGACAGTTAATATTACGCAGGCATTGGATAGTATTAACATGAAATATTGGAAGGTCTACAAGAAAGAATTGGCAGCTGCTATCAATGATGTTATGATCTTTCACACATGGCGTGCTAGGAACTGGAAGATATTCAGAGGCATCACTGTACATAAAGAGGATGCATTACAATAGATGATGAAGGAGATTATAGAAAGTATAGAGGTTACCAGAAATTCACATAAAGCACGTAGAAGTAGGAGTTTAGTACAAGTCCTATATAATTAGAGTACATTGTAATTACTTCTTGTTTCGTTGGAGGCCTCATTTCTGATTGATTCAGGAAGGAGGTGCTCTTTATTTGTAATGATTTTTGGAATTAATGGTAATTTGACAATGGTTACCAAAAAATAATTTATCTTTAAATTTTTTACTTATGAATTACGGTAGATCATAAATTTTAAAAGTCATTATTTTTTAAGCTTCGTGCCAAATTAAATACCACCATATAAATTGGAACGGAAAAAGTATATATTAGCAATTGAAATTTAAATATTTAAAGACAAAAATACCCATAAAATAAGTTTTCTCCGTCAGCGTAACAATAGAAATCACCAAACTTTTTATGTATGTTGAGATTTATCTCAAATAATTTCATTCACTTCATTAATTGGCAGCAAAATCACATAAACACACGGAGTACTTTATTATACTAGTTTTAGTATACGCGCGATGCGCGTGCACCTTGTACGATGCATATAAAATTATAAAAATATATGTCCTTAAAAATAATTTTTTAAGAATATAAGCTCTTGAAAATGAAAATATTGAGTCTATTTAGTAAAAAAAGTAGAGGCTAAGCATGAAACAACCAAGATGATATTGAAAGTTTAATATTCTTTTATATTAGTTTCGTATCAAAATAATGGTCTAGATGCCATGTATTCTAGACAAGTCTATTACATAAAGAAATAAATTAGCGATGAAAAAATTATCTAGTTAAATAATACAAAAAATATATCGCTAGTGACAGATCAATAAAAATGATCAGCTACAAGATAAATTTCGTAAGTTATTCCTATTTTTAAAGTTAAATTATTAGTTTCTTTTTAATATAAATTTTTATTGAGGCAATTTAGATATTTTTGTAAATTAAATTACGGTAATTAATTTTTTATCACAAATTAATTATTACTTTTTTCCAAAAATAAACACTCTCCCCTAAAACCTAATGTCGTAGAAAATTTTGAGAAATAAACGAATTTAACAACTAAGCTTCTAAAAAAATACTTTTCATTTAAATTTTAAAAACAATAAATAAATCTATGAAAGGTAAATAAAGAGGCAAAATTGGTCTTTATGATTAAACAAGGACAAAGAATAGAAATATTACACAAAATCGTGAAGTTTCCTTGTTGGAAACTAACGAAAATATTTCCTCCTACTTTTTTGGATTCTTTTATTGTCTTAATATTTTATATCCTTATTAGGAGAAGATATCAAACACTAAATTACTTAGAAAAAAACTTAGTTGATTTAGAACTCCTAAATATTTGGAAAGCTTTTTGATTTTACAATTTTATCCGATGTAAAATATACTTTTAAAGGGTAAAAAAAGCGAATGACATTTCGCTATGGGCTAGTCTTAGGGTACACGCTTTGCGCGTGTACCTATATTAATGAATACACAAATTTTAAAATTTACATACATGTTATTAGATAATTTGTTTGAGTTATAAAATATAATTTAAGATTTTTTTTAAAATAATAAATATTATTCCCATTTAGTTAGCTTAGCAAATGAATGAATTCTATTTATTTGATGCCTTATTGTTATTTTGTCTGGACTTATGTCCAAACTTATGAAAATTGTTGATATTTACAATTCTTTAAAGATTTATCAAATAACACAAATTAAAAATTAAATCTTTTGGTCTCTTAAAACTTTGCGAATGAAAAACGTTGGCATTATGCCTCTTAGGAATTTGATAGTGACAATATAAAGTTTAAAGAATGAGTAATATAGAACTAATATTTTACAAGAAAAAACTTAGTATAAAAATTGTAGCGAGACGTTTTCATTTGTTAAACCGAATACAGGAAAAAAACAAATTATAACTCATTTATAATCTAGTTGCCTTCTACAATTTTACCTTATTGCTTAAAATTTATTTTTTTCACCGATTTGAATCTTTATTTTTTGCTATAATTAATTTTGCTATATTTTATGATTTCTTTCACTATTGATATTCTTCTTACAAAAATAAATTTATGTACTTTAAGTGTTTTTTCAATTTAACAAAAAATAATTCTTATATGATAAATTTGTAAAATAATTGAATTGGATTCCTTTACTAATTAATTAATTCAACGACTTGATTATTTGTTTTCAACATTAAAAGAAATAACTTAATTTTTCTTAATTCAAATTTTGAATATTTGCTCATTCTAATTTTTAAATATTTGAGAATAATTATATTTTTTTTCAATAAGAATTCGATTTACAAATAGTAAGAAAAGACATATGTTTTGAATCTTTCGTTGCGTGCTTGACTCCTACATAATTGTGCTAACTCACGTTTTGCATAATAAAGAATCTTATAGGAATAGTTCAATACAACTCTAATATTAATGGGCTTTACATAAGGATTTTACTTGATTTTAAAGTCCTAAAATTAGAAAAATAATTAAATGACTATTTTATCTATTATAAAATCTATTTTTAAAGGGCAAAATTGACGAATGATATTTCGCAAAGAATTTATGCTGATATGTAGATAAAGATTTTAATGCTCCAATGAGATGTACAATTGCTCCAACCACACCAAATAATTATGATTTTGGGATGGTTCTAATTAAATCTATCAAATGTTAACGTAATATTTCAATAAACGGAGAGAGAAGAAACCAAAATTAAAAAGAACAACTTGTTAAAAAACTTATTTCGCCTATTTTTTCGCTTTTGGTTATCAAATTAGCCGATAAGTAACAGAAATAGACTAAAATAGTATAAAACTTACGTATAATTTGAATTTGCCTAAAGATCAAATTAACTATTTAAGTTCAAGCATAATTTATATTATTTATAATAAAACAAAAGGGTAAAGACTTGAAAAATACATATGCCTCACGGGGATTTAGCGAAAGATAGAATTTTATTATATTTAACTATCTAAGTTTGATACTAAATATGATTAAATTATTTTTTATCAAAATAAAATGGCCAAAGACTTGGAAAAATATTGCCTAACGTACGGTTCTTAACATGGTTAAGAAGAAAAACTTGGAAACTTTGAAGGATTTAAGGAGAGTCCTAATATTTAGGATCTTGTATATAGTTAAAATAAGAAAGTATTTAATAAATGTATTTTTAGTTGATTTCAAAGATCAAATTTTACGGAAAATAATTAAATGACTATTTTATCTAGTATGAACTCTATCTTTAGAGGATAAAAAAAGATATTTCGCTAAGAGTTTTCGTGCTTTTAATGTATGTATAGATTATTCACTCCATACCATAAAATAATAGTCTCTTTATTACTATTATTGATCGCAAGAATTAGCTTTGCATTATAATTGTAGAACCAATGGTGGTGAAGTAGAGTTAAGCCAAAGAAAATTCAAGGGCACAACACTGACATAACGATATGCTCAAATTGGCAAATTGCCACCTTTGACATGTCAAAAACGTTTGACCATCGTTTCCCTCAAAGCTTTCTCGCTTCTCCCATAGGATTTCTGTCCCTCACATTTCCCGGTTCTTTCCTTCCTCAACTAATAAAGCCGCCTGCTTGTTTCCTTATTACTGGGTTCTAATCTTTCATTGATTTTAGAAATTTTCAATTCCATTTTATAAGGATCTGCTTCGAGAGATTTTCAATATTGCAGGATCTCATCTGTCAGCTTCTTAGGTGAGGATTATTACAGAACTGAAATTCTTCAAAGCTTTGATCTTTCTTTTCTTTTAAAGTTCTATTGGTAATGTAAATATAGGAAGAGAGTGAAGAATGGGACACCCAGGTTAGAATTTGAGCTCAATTTATGAATGAGACTGAGTTCTTGAATAATAGGTACTAAGATTTAATTTTGATCTTCTGAGGAATTCCTTCATATGTTTGTTTTTGTACTCCATGTCTTTTTTCTCAACTTATGCAGAAAAAAAGACTTTTCTTTCCTTCAATTCTATCTTTAGATCTCAAGTTGAGGTTTATCAACACTTTTAAGCTATGTTGCTCGGACTCTCCGGAAATGTTGCCGGGTGCATGTCGGATCCTCCAAAAATAGTATTTTTGGAGGATTCGACATGGGTGCGGCATCATTTTGGAGAGTCCGCGCAACGTAGCTTTTAAGTGATCAAATGTACAATGAAGGATCTGCATAGTGCATAATCATTAATGAGTTACATAGATGAATTCGCGAGTCTACTGACTGTGAAGAGGATCAATCAATCCGCATTACTTGCAAATTTGTTTAAGTTTTTTGGTTCTTAGCTTACTTTAGGTGATTTACTTTTATAATGAATTCTTGTCAAATATGTGTATTCCCAAGTTCATTTTCCTTTTTGTTTAGTGATATCTTTTTATCCATGAGCAGGATTTAAAAAATAAAAACAGGAGGAGTATTGCCTGTCAATCTTCATGCTGCTTGCCGAATATAGTTGGAATAATCACAGTTATCTTAATCTTCAGTCTCAAAACTATGAATTTGCTTATTTGTTATGGGAATGTGTAGATTATCAGTTTGTGTAAATGAGCAGTGGTTCAACTTGGTTGATTTGGTTATTCTTTGTTCTATGATATGATCGTCATCCTGCATAAGTAATAATACCAAGACTTGCATAATAATGCGGGGAATTAAATACATTAGATGTATGAAAAAATGAATAATATGTTCTACATAGAGAAGTCCTATGCTCTACATATAAAAAGTTGAAAGAATACAAATTGAGATATTTTGGTACTTCAATATTTGAATGATAAAGTATCTACCATTTGCATGGTCATCTTAGATCGACATGTTTGCTGGATTCAAATTCATCAAATACTCAAGTTGACATCAGTGTAAACTCTCTCAGAGCAAAGTTGCTGGTGGAGAGTGAGAAGAAGTTATTTCAGTGCTATATCATAAAAACAGGGAACACTTGCAGTATAAAATTTTTGTGTAAATGAGTGACTTCCCAAAAGAAAAAAAGATATTTGTGTAAATGATTCATTTATCCAAAAAAAAAAAAAAAAACGAGAAGATTTCCTGTGTATAAAAATCATCGTTATTATTTGTGCTCTATATTCTTGGTGCTATACTGCTTAAATTCTCTTACTAGAGGTAATTTTTTTTCCCAATCAACCTCATCAGTACCTTGTTATTTTGGTTCTAATTTACATCTCTTGAGCATTGCAAAGTGGAGGGAATGTGGTAAATAAACCATCCTAAAACAATTTTTTTTTTTCTGTGGGTAAGTTTGTCACCATCGTCTGTATTTTCCAAGTTTGTAGATAATGGATTCAGCAGTTTCTATACTGGCAAATACAGTGAGAGCTACATCCGATTGGGTGACATCAGCCTTTGAGGTTCCATTCGCAAGAGCTGTGATATTTGAGGTCAACATTGGAGGTAGTCTCTTCATTCTTTGGATGGTAATCACCTCTTTGTTTTTAGATTCTGTGTTGTGCATTGGCTAATGTTTTGCTGTTTTTCCTGTAGGACATCTATTTGTGGAAGGTCTTCTCCTGGTGGTCATTGTCTTCCTAATGTCTCAGAAGAGTTACAAACCACCTAAAAGACCATTGACAAAGAAGGTTTGTGAGAGATCTGCATTTTCAACTGTCAATGGCTCTGTGAATATTATGTCTTCTCATTGTTCAAAGAAACCACCTTATGTCTGGCTGTCTTTAGTAGCTTCAATGCGTGTTGCTGGTATAATTTTTGCAGTTAAATATCACTTAGCATTTAGGCTCAAGACAGGGATAAACATGCTTCAGAAGCATCTATGTTGAAGATATGCTTAAGGAGTCCTTTCAATTAACCCTTCAAAATAAGGAGTCCTTCCAATTTTGTTTAACCATCGTTTTCCTTTTTTTTTCGCTTCACGTGAAAAACCCATATTCATCAAAATGAGAGTCAAGAGAATCATGCAGTGTCCCTCGGTCCCCGGCTAGCACCTTTTATATGAAAGCAAAAAATAAAATTGCAAGAACAGAATTCCTGCAAACTTCAATCAAGGTGATGAATACCTTTACTATTTTCAGGAAATTGATGAGTTATGTGAAGAATGGGCCCCAGAACCACTTATCCCTTCCATCACTGATGAGATGAAACATGAACCTCCGGTTTTGGAAAGGTGGAAAAGCTGTTTCTCTTTTCCTTGTTTTAGACAGTCTGAAGCTTGTATTTTGTTCAGCTTTGTAAAAATAAAATTGCATTTTGTTCAGATAATTTCAGTCAGGTTACTCTTTCTTTTATTCAACTGTATGCATTCAGAGAGTTAGAAATTTCTACCAGATGTACATGACAGAAAAGGCAACTCTATAAATGTTTTGCATTCTCTTTAATGATATTTTTTCTGTTCTCTGCACCGTTCTCCCCAGCTTTACATCTTTTTTAAAGTAGATTACATTTAGAGAACCAGTTTTAGTATTTGTTTTGGTTTTATTCTTGTATTGATTGATTATTAGATGGCTATCTAAAGGATAAAAGCCATTAAAACTGTTATGCTGCGCTCTTGCTTGCTAGATTCAACTATTTTTTTTTAAACGTAAAGGTTATTTTATTCATGAAACAGCATTGAGATGGTGCTGAATATGCTTTGCAAAAGCTTAGCTGCCTCAGGTGGTTTTTCTTTTGGGCAGCTGTCACCGTTGGATCTCGCCAATACAGCCCCCTATAGTTTTCGTTACCGAGATATCTTTTTTTGTTTTCATTGTTCTCAGAGATTTTGTTCGAATTCCTTATGATATGCAATTGAAACAAGTTCTTGCTAATGTTTTTTTTTTTGGGGGGGGGGGGGATTGAACGTGGGGGCTGTTCTTATTTTACCGGAGGGGTTTTAATTAGCTCCTCCCGATCGTATTTCCCCCGAGATGAAAGACAAATATAGGGAACCAAGGAACTCCAACATGGTATCAATATCATATACATTTAGCATGTCAGACTAAAATGCCAAAATTATGAATACTAGTTTTTGGAGGTTTTATGTAGAGACTTAGTACGATGGCTCAGATATGCTACAAGTTGTAAACAGCGTCTTTAAGTTATGAGCTGATAAGCAATGTTACTAAGCTGCATTGAAGCCGTATTTATTGTTAGAAGAGCTTTTGTTCTGCTAATGTTCAAGTTCATGATTCAGATGCTAAAGTTATCAAACTTTTAGGAATGAATAGCTAGATGTATTGCTTCTCATACCTTGTGTTTGTTCAGTGCTGCAGGGCCTCATACTATAGTTAATGGGAAAGACGTAGTGAACTTCACTTCAGCAAATTACCTTGGATTATTAGGAAGCAAAGAATTACTAGTAAGGTTTTCTTCATTACTTATTTAACAGGGATTTTGCTTTAGTTCTTTAGTATAACAGAAAATTCTACTAATGTTGAATGACAGGAGACTTGTACTTCAGCTCTAGAGAAGTATGGTGTAGGTTCTTGTGGTCCCCGGGGATTCTATGGCACAATTGGTATAATTTGATCATTTGTATCTACTTACTATTCTATGGTTTTGTTGCACTCTTCTCCTTCTTCATTCTCATTAAATATCAATCTGAATATTCTACAATTTGCAGATGTCCACCTTGATTGTGAGGCTAGAATAGCAAAGTTTCTGGGAACTCCAGACTCTATACTCTACTCCTATGGACTTTCTACGATGTTCAGTGCAATTCCAGCATTTTGCAAAAAGGGAGATGTTGTTATTGCGTGAGTATTTACATTCTTTAGTTATTGAACGCTTTATCTGTAGTCCAAGGTTTTAGTGTGAAAAGATGTTGAAATTACATTGATTTTGCTGAAGTATTGCAAGAACCAAAGGCATAAGTATGGGCTATGCATACAAGATGAGGGTTATATTACATAAGTGTGGAATTTTTTAAGCTTCTCTTGTAACTTTTTGATTCTTTGATATTACATGACGCGTCACTGCGATATGAATAAAGAGAGTCAAAGTATCTTTTTGCTTTATGCTGACACAAAAGCTTCTATGTTGACTCATGTTGCATTTCGTCCGTAGCTCAACTTATTCGAAATGTATGAGCTCATCTTGCTTCTCTTTGGGAACTGTTTAATTTGTTAAAAGTGCTTTCTCAAGAATTTGCACAATCAATTACTTAGAAACATAATTGATTCATTCAGTCTATTCACTGTTCAGCTACAAAATTGATTTTAGCTTGTAAAACTCCTTACTAATGCACTTACCATGTTATGCATATGTAGATTAGCTCGTGGAGTCCTTAAAAATTGCTTGGCAAGTTATTTTTCTGTTCCCTTTTACTTTTAGGAGAGGGAGTGGGGGAAGGAGGTTGTGGTAATACACTTTCCCTCCTCTCAGCTATTTACTTTTTAGGTTGTGACACCTAATACCCCTCAGTTCTAAAATGTATGCAATACTCCCTTGAACTTAATTTTAGCTGTGTCAAAAAATTATTGGTTTCCCCTTGGCTAGTATCAGTTCTGATTATCATAATAAATAACCCTAAGACTGCCACTTGTCATCAAATCTCGCTATTATTGACATTGTTCCTGCGATCTTTCTTTGCTCCTGTAGGGATGAAGGTGTTCACTGGGGAATCCAGAATGGCCTCCAGCTCTCTAGAAGTACCATCATATACTTTAAGCATAACAATATGGAGTCCTTGCGAAATACTTTGGAGAAAGTAACCCAAGAAAACAAACAAGCTAAGAAGTTACGGCGCTATATCGTTGTTGAAGCTGTGTATCAGGTATCAACTGTTTATGTTAATGGAAATACCTGATACGAAAGAGTAACTCTGATTTCTTTTTTTCGGGTGGTAGTTGAAGGGGAAGTTATTAGTAAAGACATGGGAGAGGTTAGCTCTAGGCATACCACATATGTAAATAATGAGCTTCATTCAAACTGGTCCGGATACCAAGTCCAATTATATTGTTCAGAAATTTCTTTGAATTAATTGGATAACTTTTTGAGGGGCCACGGTGTTCTAAATCATTTTCAAGGTTCTGCAAGGAAGTAATTCATCAAGTACGATGGTTTGTGGGTTGCACATTGTATTCCTGATGTCCACCTTATCATTGACAAAAGATTTTCTTTATGGGCATAACCAACTTGTTGCTTCATAGTTTAGTGGCTGCCTATTAATACTCAGCGCAGTTCTCTTTTTTTCCCCTCTAGTCAGTGCACTTTCTACTAAGGGAAATTGTGCTTTGCAATACCAGATTTCATTTATGACTGTAATTTGCAGAATTCTGGCAAAGTAGCTCCTTTAGATGAAATCATCAAGTTGAAGGAAAAATATCGATTCCGTGTGTTGTTGGATGAAAGCAATTCCATTGGTGTGCTTGGCAGTTCTGGTAGAGGTCTAACTGAACATTGTAAAGTTCCGGTATGTTCATCATATTTTTTGGTTAATTAACCTTGTATCTCTCTGTACATCCTCTTACGGGATCATCCAATTGCAGGCTGACAGGATAGATATAATAACTGCGGCAATGGGACATGCATTGGCCACAGAAGGTGGCTTTTGCACAGGGAATGCTAGAGTCATTGATCACCAGGTACAACTAGTTTATCTTCTATTCTCGATAATTGCATTTTCATGACTTTCATTTCTTGCACTTGTATCTCTTTATATTTCCACCCATCTTTTATTGATGGTTTACTTTGCTTACGTTGGCAGCGCCTCAGTAGTTCTGGTTATGTCTTCTCTGCTTCACTGCCTCCTTACTTAGCAAGTGCTGCGATTAAGGCTATTGATATCGTGGAAGAAAAACCTGAACTTCTTGTCAAACTGAGGCAAAATATTGCTACGCTGACTAAAGGTCTTTGTCCCGTACCGATTACCTTTTCCTTCTCCCTTATCCCCATTAAGTGAGTCTGAAGAAACTCTTTTTTTCTTGGTACAACTGCAGGTTTATCAGATATAAAAGGCTTAGAATTAGTCAGTGATCCGCTCTCCCCTATTATATTTCTTACATTAAAGAAGTCCATTGGTACTTCAAAGGGTGATTTACAAGTGCTTGAAGATATAGCTGATCATGTAAGTTATTTTGCTTAATGCTCGTTACCTTTGCCATCTAATTCTGAACTCATCATCATCTAGAGTTATCTCACGAGTTTGTTTTCGTGCAACATCTTATACTCTGTAGGTGTTAAAGGAAGATTCTGTCTTTATTGTGACTTCAAAGAGATCAACTCTTGATAAATGTAAGCTGCCAGTTGGAATTAGATTATTTGTCTCGGCAGCTCATACAGAATCCGATCTGGTGAAAGCCAGTGAAGCATTGAAAAGAGCAGCGGCATCACTATTGCCAGTTCATGATTGAAATTGAAGGATCCAAACGTTCTAGAGATTGCGTGGTCACAGTTGTTGATTCACTACTTGTAGAAATTCTTTTGTCCAAGATTTTGTTTTCATTTCCTATTTCATAATTTGCTTATTAGTGGAATGAACAAGAAAAAACTGAAAGATGATAGTAGTAGTTGAATAGTTGAATGTATAGACAGATATTTGTTTCTATTTTGTTGGAGTATGAAGTTAATTTTGTTTAGTTGAAGAGATGGAAAAGTGCGTTTGTGATTCTATGTGCAACTTCTTGTCATTCAATGGGGATGTCATGTCACCTAGTATGTTTTTACATTTTCTGGGTTAAGTCCTGAAAATCACAAGATCCTATCAAACTGCCAATAATAATTATTCTGAAACAAGTAAATAAAGAAATTATTCTAAAGCAAATTATTGTCTATTGTCCCTTTCAATAAGATAACTCACTTTTTTCCAAGACTGCATATGATAAGACTAATGATATGCTATACTTCTTTCTGCTCTGAAATTAACTCAAGAAGACTTTGAGTGTGTTAGATACAAGTGCAACAACAATAAATTCAGTGTAATTCCATAGGGATTTAGAAAGGGTGGTGTGTATTTTTCTATAAAATTAACTCAAGAAGACTTTGGGTGTGTTAGGTACAAGTACAACAACACCAAGTCCAGTGTAATTACACAAGAGTCTTACCCCTACCTTGTAAAGATAGAGGAGTTGTTTCCGATAGACCCTTGGTTCACTTTGAGTGTGTTAGGTATCAAGGAATAAAGAAACACAAGTGCGTTTGTTTGAGTTTTCGCATAATTGATTTTGCAAACTCAGGTTTTATGTTTTTGGTGTCTTTGGGACCTCGAATATTTTGTCACTGGTGAGAAAGGGAATGCCATGAATTATTAAGATTATCCGGGTTGAATATTCTATTTAAAAAACATCATGAAAGAGAAAAAGTTTTTGACTCTTTAAATAATAATCATATCGTAATAGAATAAAGTAAAAATGATAAAATAATCACTTTTAGATTGCTAGTTCAAATATAACCAGCCTTTGCAAAGTGACTAAAAAAAACCAATAACTTAAACATACAATATAGTGGTTCAAATTGATCATACAATTTCAAATAAAACTTCATGATTGTGTCCTGAAGTCGACATTTATACAAATGAAATTTCAGAAAACTTTACAAGTGCAGATAAGCTTTTACCATAAAAAATGTTGTTTTATCCATCAAAGTTGGGAAACGTCAGGGCATTGTGGGTGTGTTTGGTACGAAGAAAAATATTTTTCGTAAAAAATGAATGGTTTTATCACTTATTTTCTATTGTTTGGTTGGTGAGTGAAAAACTTTTTTCGAAAAATATTTTCTAGTGTTTGGTTAGATAGTAAATATTTTTAGGAAAATATTTTTTTATGCTATTCTCCTCTACCCACCTTCCCCAAAATCATCATCCCTCCCCTCCTAATACCCAACGTTTTCAGGACTTTACTTTTTTACATAAAAACAACGTTGAAATTTGTGCTCCATAACTAAAAGGAAAATACTTTTTTTTTGGTTGAAAGAAAGTACTCTTTGTACAATATAAAAATAAAGTACTCATTTTATTGTAATAAAAGAAAATACTTTTTCTACGTCATGAAAAGAAAATATTCATTTTGTTGAAATGAAAAAAAATACTTTTTCCACATCATGAAAAAAGAATACTTTTTTTGTTGAAATGAAAAAAATACTTTTTCTACATCATGAAAAAAAAATACTTTTTTTGTTGAACTGAAAGAAAATACTCTTTACTACATCATTAATTGAAATGAAAGAAAATATTTTTTATTATTAATAGTACTTTATTTTCATATTATAGATAGATTTTTTTCATTTCAACAAATGAGTATTTTTTTCATGATATAAAAGAAAGTACTATTAATAATATTTTTATTTAAGGTGGGATAGAGGGCGAGAGGGGTAGGGCGAGGGGTTGGGGTAGGTAGGTGAGGTGGGGAGGTGGGCTTGCGGGGATGGGAAAAGGGTGGGAAGAGTTTTGAAAAATACTTTTTCCTCCAATTAAAGAAAAATGAGTTCACGAATAAAATATTTTCCTAAAACATTTAAGCCAACCAAACATGAAAAAATTGAAAAATATACCAAACAGGCAAACACACTCTTTATTAAGTGTAATTCGGTTTAAATTTCCAAATATTTTCGGGACAATATCGTATTTACCCAAACTTTGGGGGCAAAACAACGATTTAGCAAACATTCATGAATCGAAAACAATTCGACGCACAGAGAACGAAGGATTTAACACTGAAAACTGCTAATATTATTAACAGAAAGTTCGCCCGCCCAATTTCTTGAATGGAGAAAATCCGTTAGAGTTCAACTCGGCTCATAGTTGTTTGCTACAATGGTAAGCTAGAGCGTAATAAAATTCAAATATTTTAACTTCTCGCAGTATATTTTTGATCATCTTCAACTGTGTCTCTCTGATTCTTTTTTTGCTTTTTTCAAAATTTGGGGTTTCAGTTTTCAATTGCAGCTATCAATGATACAGACTCAAAAAGCCAATGGGAACCTTTAGCCCCAACCAAAGAAGCCCAGGTAAACTCCAGCTCAAGTTTCTTTGTTGGTTTTTTTTTTTTTTTTTTTTTTGTGTGTGTGTGTGTGTGTAATTTACACATGTTGTTGGTGGTGCAATTGGTGTCTGAGATTAAAGGGGACTTCTCTGTAAGAAACAAATATTAGTCCTTAGAATGCAGCAAAAAATAGTCTGCTTAGTTGTTGAGATTCAAGAATTAATAGTAAAGAGCACCTTGTGTTAAAGTACCCTAATTTTGCAAGCTTAAGATCTAAAAGGAAAAAGTTTTTTCTACTAAATTTTTAGTTGATTATAACGCATCTCTCTTTTTTCTTTTTCCATTTTCCTTAAAAAGTCGGCTATTCTATCTACTATGCATGCAATATTGTGATCACTTGTTTCTTATATGGATGAGTTTTTTTGTTACGAACTTTTATTGTGTTACTGTGATGAAGAGCAAGCATGGCACTATTTCGATTTTCGTCTTTTTACAATGGATTTATGATAACTTGGTTTTTCCAGGAATTTCATTTGTCACAAACTTACCATGAAGGACTTTTGAAACTGGAAGCTAAAGACTATAAAAAAGCTCGTGAGCTTTTGGAGGCTGTGTTAAAGGATCCTTTGGTCGCAAACTCTCAGGTAAAATGGTGATGGTTACCTTGGAATCACCATCTTTTCTGCTACATCCTTACTGATGATTTTTTTTTCTTGATAAGGTAATACAACCATGCTGATGATTATTTTATTTTTTTTCCCTTGTTGACATTCTAGGTGGTTAGTAATTCTAGTGATGGTCATCTTTTGCAGCTCAGGTGTGTTTTGAGGCCTAACTTCTCACTTGAACTGCTGGTTCCAATTGTATTGTAATTCTTGTCGTGCTTGTTCTTGGCTACTACTTCTCTAATAGTCTAGAATAGCAAGTGGACTACCATATCTTCTATCTGGCTATAGAACATTTTCCCATTTAATTTTCCTGTGCATCTAAAACTAAAGCGCATTTATTGCTCTTACCTTCTATGTTCGCTTTAAGATTCAATTATGGCCTTCAATCCTCCAAATAAAATCAGTTTCATGGTTGATTGTGGATGTTAATAAACTAAGATAGTTGCCCTATAAAAGCCTCAAATAATTGACTACTTATTGACAATTTCTTTTTTGTTTTGATAACCGAGAAATCCCCAAGGAATAGTGGTACACGGTTCGTAACTCGGTGGATAATGGGCCTTCCCCCAACCCTTCTCCACTTCTAATTGTCAATATTTGTATAAACATATATTTCTGATGCTGGGTAACTGTACTCATTCACATTTCTGCAGATTTTTGGCACTGAAGAATCTTGCCAATGTTTTTCTACAACAAGGTGCTCCTTACTACAAAGATGCTTTGCAATGCTATCTTCAATCTGTAGAGATTGATAATAAGGATGCTGTTGTCTGGAATAAGCTGGGAACTTTAGCATGCTCAATGGGATCGTTGAGCATTTCCCGCTGGGCATTTGAGCAAGGGTTATATTGCAGTCCCAATAACTGTGAGCATTTTATATCATGTTTAAGTTCTTATAAGCTTCCTTAAATAAGCTTTTCCTGTTACATGATATTGAATGTTAAAAGAGCCAACATATTCAGCTTATGACAGAGGTAATCTTATTATTCCTTCATCCGCTGCTTCTTCTTGAATAATATGCAGGGAATTGTATGGAAAAACTTTTAGAAGTGCTTATTGCTATAGGTGATGAGGTTGCCTGCCTTTCAGTCGCTGAACTAATTCTAAGACATTGGCCTTCCCATTCTCGAGCTTTGCATGTTAAAAGAACTATTGAAGAGTCTGAACCAATTCCATTTGCCCCACGAGGGATAGACAAGCTAGAACCTAAACATATGCGGCTGAAATTCCCAGAGAAGAGAAAAGCTGCAGGTGATGACCTTTATGAGGAACCTGTTTCCAAAAAGTTGAAGCAAAGTTTGGAGTTCTGCCTTCCAGATGTTTCCTGGACAGCTCTTGCCAGTGAACTCTTGAAAATTTTACATCCATCAATTGAATCTAGTTCTGAACTTGGACTAGGGAAAAACATATCTGGTGATGTTACAGTAAGCATTAAATTGTCCAACATAACAGGAAAATCTAAGGATCCTTCCGAAAGGAAAACTACTTCAGTCTCCACAGCTGCTGAAAGCATTTGCGTTGTGGCTTACAAGTCTGAGAAAGGTAGTGCTGGTAGAGAAAAACAATCAAGTATTTGTGGAGAACAACCTCAAGAAAGACGAAGCAGCCGCCTGGAAAGGCTCAGGACTCGTAAACCAGACAAAGAAGAATTAGATTTTGAGACCAACAGGGACCTTGCTAAAGTTGTAATGCAATTTCTAGGACCCTATCTTGTGAATCAAGCAGGATTTGCAGACAAAGCTGAGGATCTTCCTAATTCACCGGATACAGAATGTAGTGATGTTGTTGAATTTGTCCTGAAATCGACAAGAAATCACGGTGCTTACCACTTGGGTCACATGCTCCTGGAAGAAGTTGCCAACCGAGGCATTTTGTATCAGGATAGCATGTCTAAATTTTTAGATCTGGAGAAGGTGATAAGGTTTTGGGGCCAGGAGAGAACTCCTGAGTGCAATTTGTTTCTTGCTGAGTTATATTATGATTTTGGTTTATGTTCTTCTGACACTTCAAAAAAGTCTAGCTTGATGTCAGAGGCTTCATATCATCTATGCAAAATAATTGAATGCGTCGCTTTGGACTGTCCATTCCACATTATTGGCAGGAAAGAAAGCTCTTCAATGAGGGAGCATTGTCAGAATAATGGTCATAGTGGATATCCTCAAATTAGTAAAAATCATGGGTTTTGGGTTCGCTTTTTTTGGTTAAGTGGGCAATTGTCTATATCAGACGGTGACAAAGCGAGAGCTCGAGAAGAGTTCTCTATTTCAATGGAGCTTTTGACAAATAAGGAAAGCAAAAATGACTTCGTTTCATTGTCCCACTTAAAATCGTATAAGAGGCTGACTGTCGATAGAATCCTCCATGAGATTCATCTACTGGACGTTGATTTTCTAATGAAGGATGGTATCCATCAGTTAGTTGATAAAAATCTGCACTCTGAGTGTGTGAAGACACTTGCTCCTCTTCTCTTTTCCTCAAAAGAGGTCCGTGCTGAATCATTACGTGTCACCAATCATACAGAGAGAGGGCTAACTTCAATTGAACTGTCTGCCTTAGATATTTTAATAAAAGGATGTGAGGAGACGGAGCCATTGGACATTGAGGTCTATTTAAATTGCCATAAAAGGAAGTTGCAGGTGCTCATTACTGCTGCTAGTGAGGAAGAATATCAGCTTTCTAACCAGACGAAAGATTCAAAAATGTTATCTGTCTCTGACTCAGAGTCAAAAGAAATCCCAAGTGACCTCTGGAACTTGGTTGCTCAAGAAGTGAAGGCAATATCTCAGTGTGCGTCAAGGATAAAGAGCATCAGTAACCCTTCTGAAAGCTCTGTATGTCAGTTTTATCTTAAGAGTTTTTGGGGCGTCTTTTCTTCATTGTTGCAGATGCGTTGATCTTTAATTTTTTTTATTGGGAAAAACCCTGCATTCAAGTAAAGAATCTTAGACCAAACATACAGAGAATGAACCCTTTTTTTAATTATACATAGGGGGAGGGGAAGAGGAAATGGGGGAGGGGATTACAAGATGGGGAATCGAACCCTCACCAGCGAAGTGAAAGTTTAGGTAGCCAACAATTGGACTACTAAGATTCCCCATAGAGTGAACTTTTTATGGGAAGTATTGAAATAAACGTGCCCATTGGCTTACCCCCTTCCCACCCCTGGACCCCCCCCCCCCCCCCCAAAAAAAAAAAAAAAGAGAGAGAGAGAGAGAAGATAGAGAATTCAAAAGTCTAGCTTGCGACAAGTTCCTCACTGTCAATGAGCTAGGGGTGTTGACCTCACATATTGGGGGCACTAGAAAAACATTGTAATACTGATTTTGTATCGCTTTCTGCACCACTCCACATGTAGTTGAACATTTACTTGCTGCCTTTAGCTTACTTTTAAAGCTTGAACTGGTGTAACTGCCTAGAGAACAATACTTTGGTGAAGGTTTAGGGATTTCTAGAATTCAATCTCGAAATATGCAAGGTTCAGTTTGTTTAATGCTTTTATGGTCTTTCAGGTTTGTGAATTATGCTGATAGTGTTTAGTATAACATTGATCTTTGCAACTTTATCCACTACTTGTTGGCTATTTAGTTGTCAAGTAATTCTACTAGAAGATTGGAGCATTACGCATTTTGCTTATAATTATTATTGTAGTGATGACGTTTTCCAGTGATGCTTATGTTTAATAATGCTAACACCTAGATTTCTAAGAGCTATCTGGACCTGGAACTTCAGAACAAAGTAAACAAAGAGAAATTGATAGTTTGAAGATGCAGATAATGCATTCTGTTAACTTCAACATTTGATCCCAAATATTACTACAAAAGCTCAAAGCATTCTTTTTGACCAACTTCGCTCATATATTGCTTGTTTGTTCAACTTTATCCTCTTTTTCATAGTTTGACTTTCCATACTAGATAGTGAGCCGTAGTTGTATGGTTATGATGCTTATTGTAAGATTGGGAAGGTGGAGTATGCCACTATGATAGCCTGTCATGGATTTCATTTGGTCAAAATCCTTTGTCCAACTAGGAAAAGAAAGTGAGAAGTTTAAATAAGGATGACTTGTTCTGTTTTGCAATTTCTTCCAACTCTAGTTCTAAGGTCTTGCCACCTTTTGTCCCTTTTTTTAAGTTTTTGGTGATTTCCTTGCTCTCTCCATTTAAAACCGCGTTCCTGTTGAGATGGATGCTTCTCATCTGACCTGACTTTTTGCAGTTTCTCGTCCTGAACTTCGGTCATATAGACAATTAAGGTCCATGTTCTTGTTGACAAATATTAGATGAAATGTAACTGATGCTTCACATTTTGGTTTTCCAAGAAATGATCAACTTTTATTTTGTTAATGAGCAATGATCATCAGACATCTATTTAGTTTTTGCTGTGTATTCTTTTGATATATAAGTTTTGTGCTAAGGTTGCAGAATTTGATACATCTTTCCCTTGCAGAGTGGTGTTCCAATGACTGTCATTAGTGATATTCAGTCGTCGCTGCTGATGTTTATGTGTAACATTGCCAACACATATTCTTGTAAGAAATTTTCTGGCCCAGGAATTTCAGATCATAGGGAACAGAGAGAAAGCTCGTACTTTGTAGATGCAGCTATTGCATTCTGTAAACTCCAACACTTGATCCTAAATGTTCCTATAAAAGCTCAAGTGAGACATCTTTCTTTCTTTAGAGGGTTTAGACCGTTGACTTTCAGCTGTAACATCAGTGTTTGCTAACTCTATCTTAATCTTTCATTAGAAACAAGCTGATCTCTTTAACCTTATCATGCCAGACAGAGTTGATTGTGGCAATCCATGACATGCTTGCTGAGTTTGGTGTCTGCTGTGCAAATGCAACTGATGAAGAGGAAGAAGGAACATTTCTAAAACTTGCAATAAAGCACCTCTTGAACTTGGATATGAAACTGAAATCTAACTTTCACTCTGTCTGCAAGGAATTTGAAATGTCTCAGTGTGACGAACAGTCTTCTCATGATAATAATGTAGGGAAATCTGAGCAACTTTCTCATGGAAGCAACATCAAAGTGTTATCAAATGTATCAAATTTGGACAACCTAAATGTGACAGGTCAGGTAGATAGAGATGAAGCGACTGCTTCAGATAAAGATGCTGTTGAGAGGATTAATGCAGAAGCCATTTCTGCCAGTAAAGCTCTGGAGGTTGAGAAAACTAAAGTGGAGAAAAGTAAGAATATTGGTGTTGTCTCTGATGGTTTGTACCCTAGATCGGAGAAATCAAAGGATCAATTGGTCGAAGATGGAACCGAGCTAAGTGAAGATGAAAAGGAGGAGCTTGAAGTTGCCATTGATAATGCTTTGGATCAGTGCTTTTACTGTCTGTATGGATTGAATCTAAGGTCTGATGCATCTTATGAAGATGATTTAGCTGCGCATAAGAACACAAGCCGGGGTGATTACCAAACTAAGGAACAGTGTGCTGACGTTTTTCAGTATATACTTCCCTATGCAAAAGCTTCTTCTGTAAGTGCTACATGTCTTCTTTTTGTCAAATCCTACTTATCAAACCTCTTCCTCCAATTCCTTATTCCGTGAGAAGTGTTATTTCAGTTATATATTGTTATATTTTCCTCTCTAGGCATAATATATGATTTTAAAGCTCTCAATTTTGCTTTTCTTTCAGAAAACGGGGCTCATTAAACTCCGAAGAGTCCTTAGAGCTATACGAAAGCACTTTCCACAACCACCAGATGATGTTTTAGCTGGAAATGCAATAGACAAGTTCTTAGATGGTCCTGAAATGTGTGAAGACAAACTCTCTGAGGAAGCAGGATCCAGTGGCTTTTTGGAATCCATGACAAAGATATTATTATCAGATCCCGGAAGCCTCAAACAACAGAAAGCATCATCAAAAGGAAGGTAAATATGTTAGTTATGGGATCAGCATTTTGGAACAAATGAATTTACTAGTACTTTGGACTATGGACTCAAACAGATCTTTGTCATTGGTTGTTTGCAGTTCTGAGCCATACCTGGAAGTTTATAGCAATTTGTACTATCTTCTTGCTCAGTCTGAAGAAATGAATGCAACTGATAAATGGGCTGGCTTTGTTCTGACAAAAGAAGGGGAGGAATTTGTGCAGCAAAATGCAAATCTCATCAAATATGATTTAATTTACAATCTCCTACGCTTGGAGAGTTGGCAGAAACTTGCAAATATATATGATGAGGTAAGATTGTTCTGCAGTCTATCTGTTGCGGCTATACATTCCCTAACTGAAGGCAGTTTTATACTGTGGGGAGTTTGTGGGCGTCGTAGTTACTTAATCTCTTTGTTTTTTGTACATCTTTTGGGTATGCAGGAGGTAGACTTGCTGCTAAATGATGGAAGCAAGCAAATAAATGTTCTGGGATGGAGGAAAAATGCTGTTTTATCTGAGAGAGTTGAGGCAAGTCGCAGAAGGAGCAGACGATGTTTGTTGATGACTTTAGCTTTAGCCAAAACAGCAGATCAACAGGTTTGCTTCACTCTGACAACTTGTGGGTGAAGGTTTTGCTTTTGTTAGATCTTATTGCCATCCTAGGAGTAATCAAGGACAGACCCGTTATTGGAGTTTGAAGCTTCCGATGTTACACGAGTTTCATGTATCAAGGTTTCTTTTTCTTTCTTGTTTGGTTGATGGTCCTGACTCCTGAAAACATATAGAATGATTTGAATGTTTACTTAGGTGTTAACAATTTTCAGTTTGCTTGGCATTTGACTATGTTGATTAACTTCTGCCAGTTTTTATATAATAATAATTACCTTACGTTATAAAAAAAGTTAATGTTGGAGCTAAGAGTGTGTTAGTGCATTTCGTTCTCACAGTCTACATATGATTGTTCCTGCTTCTTTCAGGCTGAGATACATGAGTTATTGGCATTAGTATATTATGATGGTCTTCAGAATGTAGCACCAATCTATGATCAAAGATCTGTTTTGCCGTCCAAAGATTCAGCATGGATGATGTTCTGTCAAAACTCAATGAGACACTTTCAGAAGGCCTTTGCACACAAGTAAGTCTGTTTGGCGACTCTGTATCCCTTGATTATTTCTTCATCTAATGTAACCTAGCCTGCAATTTCAGGGAGGATTGGTCGCATGCATTCTATCTGGGAAAACTTTCCGAGAAGCTTGGATACTCACATGAGATGTCATTTTCATTCTATGCTAAAGCTATTGCTTTGAATCCATCTGCTGCAGATTCTTTCTATAGGATGCATGCTTCACGGTTGAAGTTACTTTGCACATGTAGGAAACAAGATGAGGAGGCCTTGAAGGTTGGTGCTTTTCTGAAACTTGCTTTAGCTCCTTTCTGTTTCCTCTTTTATTGTGACAGTTATACATGTAAGCAAACTATGACACGAACAGGTGTGTATTGACAGTCGTGAAGATAGCTAATTTAATTTTAGCTCTTTTCGTTGTTCATAGATCTAATCTATCTCCAGTTGTATGTAAAATTTCGAGAGACATACACAGCAAAGCCACATTTCAAAATATATATACAAGCGCAACAGAAATATGTTTCACTAGATTATTCTAAGCATAGCCTGCTTAGAGTTCAGGTTTGTGTATTATATAACGCTCTTCTCTAGTCAGCAACCTATATAGGTTCATGAATTTCAGCAGCATGTGCGTCGTTTTCTTTTTTTCTTCATAGCTCATCGCAGAAGAGTTCCCAAAACATACCCTGACAATCTGCATGCCCCTTCTCTGGCCAGACTTGGAAATAGTTACCTTTTTCAAGTGGTCATTTTCCATGTGGTAGGAGTACAATTGTTGACTTAATTAGTGCCCGGATGCATTTTAGGTTGTTGCTGCGCACTGTTTCAATGAATCGACTCAGGATACTGTGATGGATATCCTCAGTAAGGTTTGCCCATCAATTTCAGAATCAACGTGCTCCGAGGATAGAACTCCCAATGCTTACTCTGTAAATGATGTAAAAGGGGATTCACATTTTGAAGGGGTGTGGCAGATGCTTTACAATGATTGTCTTTCTGCCCTTGAAATATGTGTGGAAGGTGACCTGAAACATTTTCATAAGGCTAGATATATGCTTGCTCAAGGCCTATATCGAAGAGGTGGGAAGATGGATCTAGAGAAGGCAAAGGAGGAACTTTCTTTCTGCTTTAAGTCGGCTCGCTCTTCATTCACAATAAACATGTGGGAGATTGACAGTATGGTTAAAAAGGGAAGGTATGCATTTCTATTTTCTTCTCTGTCCTATCATTTAGCACATCGAGAAGTCACTTTGACGACACTTTCTGATTCCTCCTAGATTGTTCTCTCTTTATTTAGGGAAGGCCCTTTTATTTAATTGAATCAAAATATTGGTGTTGAGTATCACACCAAGGCGTTGTCAGCTTTAGTATAGGGTATAAAAGGATTGCCATCCCATCTACATAAGTTATTGGAAAGATCAACCCTGAGATTCCAAAAGATCCATCCAAGTGTCTATAAATAATAGGGATAATACATAATTACCCCCTTGGACTTGTCCCACTTTGTCAGATGCACCCTTCTACTTTGCGTGGGTCCTATGACCCCCCTAAATTAATTTGAAGTGAAGTTATTACCACCCTGAATACTGATAACTAGATGTAAGCGAAGGCAATGCATCCCATGCGTTGCCGCGTCAATTCCATGTCATTTTTCTTTTTCTTTTATTATTTTGGTTTTCTTTTTTGATTGTTTTCATCATTTTCCTTCTTCATCATGTTCCTTTGTTCAAGTTCCCATTTTTGAATTTGCAGTGATGAGAGTGGTCTCGAGGAACATCAATCTCATATCCCTTTCTCCTGTTTTCATTCTATGGCTTTGTGATGGGTTTCTTTTGATGAAGTTGGCTCTTTCCTTTTCTTTTTCTTTTCCTTTCAGTTTTAGGGCCTTTTTCAGATTATTTCTTATCCTTTTTCTTTTCCTCTCTTTCTTTACCCTCTTTTTATTCATCTAAAACCTACATCCACAATCTCCATCAGAGAAAGCCACTGGATGCCTCCACCGCTGCTTCATCCGAGAAAGCCATGGAATCTCGTTTTCATCGAAACCACAATTTTATAACCCCTTCAGCCTTCTCTTCACACTATATAGATTTTATCTGAGAACGGATGGTTATTTTGGAAAACAGAATTGTGGGATTTCTATTAGATTGTGTTTTATCTGGTTGAAGCTTCCTAAGCTTTTTCTTGAAACTGATATTGTGGAGATGATGACAATCAAAGTATTGGTGGATGTGATTTAATGGATGAATATGAGGGGTGTAACTTTTAAAAAAGAAAAAAAGAAATCTGGTGGTTTGGTGGAAATGGAGGCAGTGAATTGGCGGAGGAGGTACCTGTAATTTAAAAGAAGGAAGAAGAGAAGAAAGAAAAGAAGAAAAAAAAGGAAAACAATGTGGAGAAGAAAAACAAAAAAGAAAGAAAAGTAAAATATATACTTTTAATAAAAAATCTTGCAAAAATTTAAATTTTTAATTTTCTTTTTTCATTCCCCCTACTCTCTTTAAGTAAGTGACATATACTCTCCATGCCATGTGGGCTCAGAAGGGGGTAATAGTACCAGTTCAAAGTTCAAAGGGGTTCATAAGGACCCTATAATGTATGAGGGTGCAACTGGTAAAGTGAGACAACCTCAATGGGATAATTATGTATTATCCCTATATAATAAGATAGTTTCTTTCCCCAAAAAAATAAAATAAATGGAAGTAAAAAGAGCCTTGAATGTGCATGCAAGTTTTTTTCTACTGTTCCTTTCTCGCAAATCATTCCAAAATATACATTGAGAGAAATGAAACAAGCAAGAGAAGATTGAGAAAACAACATTGCTTGATTATTCCCTCAAGCTATTGGGGGTTTAGATAGTGAAGTCTACATGTTCCAAGAAAGGAATGAATATCAAAATTACATAACTACAGGAAATAAAGCAATCTACTTGATTTTGGATTGATATGTTACTATTTCACAAGACCCTAATACTCCCCTCAAGTTGGCACATACAAATGGTATGTATCAAGCCTGCTACATAATATATACCTTCTTTTGAGAAAGGTAAGAGACCTCGTGTTTATATCTGCAAGTTGATCATTTAACTTCATGAACTTTATGACAATGTCTCCTGAGATTATCTTTTCTATGACGAAATGACAATCAATTTCTATGTGCTTGGTCCTATCATAAAACACTGGATTTGATGCAATATAAAGTGTAGCCTGATTATCACACACAAGTTCAATTTGGTCAATCTCTCCTAATTGTAGTTCTGTTAGCAGTTACTTGATCCGTATGAGTTCACATATAGCCACTGTCGTAGCCCGATAATTCTGCTTCTTCGCTCGATCTTGCAATTACGTTTTGTTCTTACTTTTCCAAGACAAAAAGATTTCTCCCAACCAGAATGCAGTATCGGGAGGGAGATCATATGTCTGCCCAATCTGTCCTCTAGTATATCCAGCAATATGCTCATGTCCTCTACCTTCGTAGAGTAGTCTTTTCTCTGGAACATATTTTATGTATCAAAGGATACAAACAAATTCATTCCAGTTACTATCACAAAGAGAATCCAGGAATTGACTTATGACACTCACTGGGAAACCAATGTCAAGCCGAGTCACAGTGAGGTAATTTACTTGCCGATCAACCTCCTATATCTTCCAGGATCACTAAGAGGCTCCCCGTAACGTAGTAGAAGCTTAACATTTGAATCCACAGAGTATCAATGAGCCTAAAGTCTATCGTTCTTGTCTTATTAAGAATTTCAAGAAATGCCTGATCTGGATTGAGCAACCTCATACATAGGAAGTATCTACTAACCAGGGTCCTTGGTCTGAAAGTGCTGGGAAAAAAATGATGCTTCAACTTGGTAATTCCCTCTTCATCACCTCTGATAATTATATCATCAATGTAGACCATAAAATACATGCACAGATCTAGAGTGGAGACGATCTCTTCCCGTGACTGTTTGTAAATGGGAAGTGGATAAGCTGTAGGGGATCTTCTTGGTTTGACACTTTAGACAACATATACTTTGCATGCTCAACCTCCCTACTCTGCGAATGCTTCCACCAAAGATGTGTTCAAGAAATATTTATCTCATCTGAAGCGCATCCCAAGCCACTAAAATATTGTTTCACTACGTAATCTTTTGTAAGCATCCATCAAGGGACAAAGATGCCCATGCCACTGCCTTCTAGTAAGATCTTGAAACGGCAGCTGTTTTGTAAGATCTCCTACAGTTTTTTGACTGACATACAAAGTTCATTGGTCACACTTTGTATTGTCGTACATTAGGATTGAGTTACGTATGGCGTAGCCGGGACTGAGTCTATTGATTTGACCCTTTAAATGTATGTCACAATTTTTGCAAATTGTTGGGCGTGGTGAGTAAGCAATTGCAGAAGTTAGTTTGTTGCGACTCTCAAGAATAGGTTATATCACTCACAAGTAGGAGAGAAAGATATGTCACTATCACAATTTAGGGAAATGTGAACGTTAATTAGAAGACCGACTGGAACTGAAGTTCAAATTGATGAATGCCTATGTTTGTTAGGAAATGTGAGGTTTTAGGTTGTTGTAATCATCAAATGATATAGTAATGGAAACATTTTATTTATTGAACCTGGTGAACTTGGTAACAATGACGGGCAAAGTCAATTATAATCATGTTCCTAGATGAATCTCTTTTGAGGTCCATTACTTCGTCAGTATTGGAGCCACATTTCTTGCCTCGTTATCTGATTCAGAATGTTAATAATTTCGATGAGTTAAGCCATGCAGATCAATGTTTTTAATATTCATATTGCAGGCGCAGAACCCAAGGTTGCTCAGGGAACAGGAGAGCCCTAGAAGTTAACTTGGCAGAAAGTTCTCGGAAGTTCATTACTTGCATCCGCAAGTACATATTATTCTATTTAAAACTGCTGGAGGAGACAGAAGACATATGTACCCTTGATCGGGCTTATTTCTGTCTTAGGACAGATAAGAGGGTACTGCCATATGAATTGGATGTATACTTTGTTCACAATGATTAGCAGCGTTAATGATTAGCCTAATGAAAAAAAAACATATTCTTCTTTATAAACCTTATCGCGTCGCCCCTTTCTGAGGTTGCATATTAGCAAAGCCCCTTTGAGGTTGCTTTATTTTATTTATCCATAAGAAAGCATTTCTAATAGCTAAATTTTCTGACACAAATGCTCGGTTTTATTATTTATAGGAAAGCATTCCTCATGCCATATCTTAGAGCTTTATAAGTTGGAATAACAGTTAGTAGAAAATACAAAGAGAGTTGTTTTACTTGTATAATACCATGGAAAAATAATGCAGGAAAAAAAATAAAAAGCGCCTGGAAGAACATTTATTTTATGTTATAGATCATCTGATTAAACTTTCTATTTATGATAACCAATTTAGACCCTCCTTTCTTTCAATTCTCTCGTCGTTGGCTGTTCTGTTGGATACTAACATGGAACCTAAAGCTCTGGCCGTTCTTTTTGATTTAATTAACTCAACCCACTCTTGTAAATTTAGTTATACCTCTATTTCTTATTTAATGAAAACTCCCTTGCCTAACATATATATATTTTTCATCCAGTTCTCCTTATGCCTTGAAGATCTTATTCCAGTTGCTCTGGGACGATACTTAAAGGCATTAATTTCATCTATTCATCAAACTGACCATATGTCTTGTGCTGCTAGCAACTCTAGTGAGCATCATCTGGAGAAAATGTTCTCTCTGTTCATGGAACAGGTAACCATGTGGTCTGATATTTGTGGCTTACCAGAAATAAAGAGCTCAGAGTTGACGGAGAGCTGTTTATTTGGGTAGGTTCTTTTGAAGTGACCCCAACTTTATGTGTGCTGTACTAACTTGAAGTTATTCTGTGGTTTCCAGCTTGCTTACATTTGCAATCGAAAATATTTGTTTTCCATCTCTATGGTAAAAAAAGAAAGAAGGATTTTCCCCATCTCTTTTGTAGTCTCAATATTGATCTACACCAATTGTAAGCTGAGCAAAATAACAAAGGTATAAGGAAATAATTGCTCTCTTATCTAAGAACTATGTTCAGGTATAATTTTGTTCTAGTATCAAACAAGATATTTTGTTTTATTTGTGTTTTTGATGTAAAAGAGACATTAGTTAGAAGGATTTGTTTGGATATTTATTGTTTACCTCTTGTACTGACACCATCTTGGTGTGATATTTAATGAATGATTTTTGGATTATCAAAATATTGTATAACTTTGTTCCTATAAAATGTGGTGGTGCACAACTTGCTCTTCTTCAAAAAAAAAAAAAAAGTATTGGTGCACAAATAGGAACTACAAGAAATAGATGTAATTTGATAACAATCTGGATAGAGTGAGCACTTATACATGTGTTAGTTGCTCAATATTCTCATTAAAATTGCATGTACTATCAAGATATTGTCCTTGCATCAAGTACTTTATATATTTCACTTTTGGGAATGTATGAATTTTCCAGTGTGTCCCAGAAGTGTCTCTGTTGTTTATTCATATGAGTCCTAACCAGGCTTTGAACAATAGAAATGATACCATGAGCATTTGTGGAATACAGTTTCAAATTCCTTGAAGCTATGAAGTCCACTGTTTGGTTAAACTCAAAGCAGTTTGCTTATACAGATACCATTTTAACATTCCTTGCAGATATCTTTATCGATATATCCAGTCTTTAGAGCAAAATATCAAAGTTGAAGCGCTTGAAGGAATAAATGAGAAGATACGCAAGCGTTTGAAGAACCCAAAGCTGTCGAATAGTAACTGCGCAAAAGTTCATAAGCATGTTTCTGCTGCTTGGTGTCGGTCACTTGTAATTAGCATGGCCTTAATAACACCTTTGCATTCAAGACTCTCTAGTGAAGTGCAAGTTCCAAATTCGCCAGCTAATGGATTAGAGAATTCACAACTGCTTTGTGTTGATCTCCAACTGGATGAACTATGGAGTTCATCTTTTGAGGACATGAATCATTTGAAGGATCTTGAGAGGAAGTGGAACCCTTCATTGTCTAAGATAAAAAATGTAATAGTAAAGAGAGCTGCAGATGAAGACATGGAAACTGCTTCTATGTTGCTTAGGTCTTGCTATAATTTTTATAAGGACACTTTTTGTGCATTGCTCCCATCAGGTGTAAACCTTTATATGGTGCCATCTCAATTTGCTACGGAAACATATATCCAACCTGGGATAGATGCAGTTGACATACTCGATATGAACACTTCACGGAAGCTACTTTTGTGGGCCTACACACTTCTGCATGGCCATTGCACAAATGTCTCAGCTGCTATTAAGTATTGTGAAGAAAATTCCAAGGTATTACATCCATCCTTGTCGAATTAGTCTAGTTTAATTTCTAGAGCGCTCAGGTGAGTCATCAATCACCAATAAATCTAAGACCTTGACATACGATATCACTGCTGATTTAGGAGTGTAGTAACTAGAGCTGCACACTTGAGGTGCTCTGCTGTAACATCCTCCTATGCATTGTGGTCTAAACTCGAACAGCAGGGAATACTTTTCGCTTACCTAACCTTATAGCCAAATTGGTTTTTTTCTTACCTCTTGATTTCCCTTTTCCCCTTACCTCCCAAATTACATAAACTGTAGAAAGATGTGGCTCCTTCACTTCAATATTTTCTCCTTTTTAATCTCTATTCTTTGTTAAATGGATCCTTTATTTTCTTTGACCTGGCTGTCTAAGGCTGACAGGGTAGGGCTACCCAGCGGCCTTTCTCTGAACTATATTTGGAATCAGTAAAACTTTACAGGTTCAGGTACCTGATACTTGCACACTTTCCTATAGGGAACATATCCAAAGCCCTGTAACATAATTCTATTTTGCGTTTAGCTTACGATACTCTGTTTCTACAACTCCCACGTGCTAGATCAAGATTTTTGTTTTTTGTTTGGCTATTAAGAGCATGTAAAAAAAGGCCAAGAAGGAAATGAAAAGGAAAAATAAGATAGATGGTCATTTCACAACAACTGATGAATTTTAAGTGCTGAATTCCATGCAGTCAAGGATAAAAAAAGGAACCGGAAGCTCGTTGCCTTCAAGTGCAAATGCATCTCCTGCCACAGCTTCCCATATAGGTGATCAACTAGTTTCATTTATCCTTATCAATGTCAAGTAGCGCATACATCTTTGTTTCCTCTCCAAGCTGATCTGTAACTCTATGTTGTAGGTGGAGGAAAAGATGGAACAAGTAAAAGCTCTGAACCAGATGTTTCCCCATTATCAAATTCGGGCAATGCACCATCTTCTAAAACCGATGGATCACAAAAGGTTAAACCTCCCAGTTTGCCAGAAACTGAGAAGGCAAGTGGTGCCTCTTTATCCCAAATGGGGGGCACAATGAATGCATTATTGACATCTCTGCCTGAAGGAGAGAGTGGTTTCAACATGCCATCCATATCTTTGTCTGAATCTGTAAGCACTACTTGTCCAAAAGCTGTATCTGCTGATCAGGGCCAGAAGGCTTTATCGGCTGCTCCGCATTTACATCAAAACAATCCTGTTGATGAGAGCAAGAAATTGAATATGCAGAATGATGCGAAACCTGAAAACGTTTGATTTTGTACAACCTGTTCTAATCAGTCTGTTCTGCAACTTTGCGTCGTGACTGGTCTATTATTGTATGTAAGCAGTTCCTTTTCTTGAAGAGCTCTTATTTCTTTTCTTTTTTTTTCTACTGTTTTTTGGCGTCAAAGGGGATATAAATATAGGTTTTCCCCCTTGTATTCGGTACTCTACCTATTCCCACAGCTCGTGCTGAGCATGACCCTCGCTCACTCTCCCTCTCACACACACAGACAACAGCATGCCATATTTTTTGGTATAAGGATCTGATAGCCGGTACCCACTAGCCCAACTAATTCATATTTGTGTCCTGTAACACCTGTTCAAGGGGAAGTGCTTTCTACCAAGAATTTCTCCATTTTCAGGGCTCGAACTTGGGACTCTGCTTAAAGATGGATGGATCCATTCATCCCACCACATCCCTTGGTCATAAGCAAGCCATATTTAATGAAGCCTATTTTTTTTTTTCTTTGTTCTTTTTAAACTTGCTCTGGAACGCACTTAACTAGCTACAACCTTCTTTTCTTTTTTGCTTTGGTTTTATTCTTTGGAGCCGTTTCTATTTCTGCCTCCGCCTGTCCGCCTCGGTTTAGCGTTGTGCTTCTGGTTCCTCGGACGAATCAACTTATGCCCGCTCCCCTAAAAAAAAGAAGAGGCGGACCATGCTGGTGAAAGAAGCAATAAAAAAAGTTTAATCTTTGATCCAAAATCAGTTTTTGAAATGCAGATAGAAAGTAGTTCTCTTCTTTGTTTTCTTCTTTTCTTTATTAAGTGTTCTTGCAACAAATATTTTTCATAAATTGGTTAATATTAGATAATGAAGCTTTGGTTGTTATAGATTAAAGTTATCCAAAAAGTCATATTTCAATTTGTTTTTATGATATAAAAATTTAACTTTAAACCTCAAAGATATTCATATTTCATCTGTGAAATGTAACTTTGAAGTCAAAAAACTTTACACTTGATCTTTTAATTGGTTCCGTTCATCTTCTAATTTCTCCTGTTCAAAATTCACAAGAGTGATCACCCTCAAGCATTCGTGTAGCGTTACAAACTTCAGACAAAATGATGTCTGATCCTCCTCTTCTTGCTAGCCGTCCCACAATTGTTGCTGCAAAGCTCATGGTGTTATAGTTATCCAGTCTTTTTTTACTATTTATAGCTCTTTCTGGTGTACAATGAGAATGATTGCTATGTTTGGACTTCTTTCGAACGGTAGACTCGATACTCTCAAGCATGTTCAAGTATCAGAAGTGGATAGGGCATCCAAGTGTCGCGCCCCCTTTTTTCCCTCCGCATGTCCGGGTTTCGACATTACATGGGGTGATAACTCATTTCCTTTTGGGAATTGGGTATTTGAAGAGTCGCCACCTAACGAATTATGGTACGTTAGGGCACCCAGAGCGGTTAACTCTTGGATTGGTTTGCATTACCAGAGATTTAGGGTAAGAGCTCGAAATAATCTTGAGGGGAAGGTGTTAGGCACCCTTCTCGGTCCACAACGGTGGGTCCCGGCCGAACTCATATTTATGAATTAGTCCTTTAACAAATAAGTAGTTGAAACAAATAATTGCAAATAAAGCATGTTGGACATTGTATGACTCAGATAATAAAACAAGGGATTTGAACAAGTTGTATACATAAAAAGAAAGTTTTAAGCAAAAGGAGTTTGGGAAAGGAGGGGTCCTAGGTTGGTTAGCCTACAGGATCACTCCACTCAATGCCCGGTAAATACTCCTTAATGAGGGGCTACACGTGACGTTAGCGCGTAGTCATCATATCCCTTTCTACCCAAGTTCCCCCCTGGTCATAGCCTAAAGCGTTCTAGTAACCTTGATAATGTCCTATGCGTGCACTACCTATCCCTTCCCTGTGGCCCTGGAGGTATTTTAGGACCTCTAAATCTGGGCAGTTCTAGACGATCCCTAAAGTGTTTAAAAGGAGAAAATTCTAGGCAACAAGCAAGAACACATAGGACTTAACAGATAAATGTAGAAAGAAGCACTTAAGAGGCTCAGGTTTACCTCCACAAGTAATGCACATAAGCAGCACGTCTCAAACACGAACAAGATCAGTTTTATTAGAGAAAACACTTAAACAGGATATCTAAGTGGATGTCGATGCACAGAAATATGCAACTTTATTTTTTATAAACTTGACAGTAAGGTCCTAATCAGTTTGCCTACTTGTCACACCTCCTTTTTCCGGCACCGCGAGGTGCGTAGGGAGTTTTTTCCAATTAAAGGACAGTCGAAACGGGATTGGTTTAATTATTTCAGATTCGCCACTTGGGAGATTTAGGGTGTCCCAAGTCACCAATTTTAATCCCGAATCGAGGAAAAGAATGACTCTATATTACAGTCTGCGTACCAGAAATCCGGATAAGGAATTTTGTTAACCCGGGAGAAGGTGTTAGGCATTCCCGAGTTCCGTGGTTCTAGCACGGTCGCTCAATTGTTATATTCGGCTTATTTATCTGATTTTTAATACAATTATGAACCATGTGCAAATTTTATCTTTTACCGCTTTATTATTATTTTTTAGGAATGTGAACATCGCTTAAAACATATCTTTGGATTGTGTCACATGAAATGCACCCACAATACGAAACATATTTTATTTGATGTTTTAGGATTTAGATTTGGGTCGCATGAAATGCGCATCCGAGTTTAAGAAGGTAAAATTAATTAAATCGCGCCTAAAGAGTCTAACGCGTCATTATCTTTGGGGAAGGAAGTGAAATTCACTAAACAATCCATCCCAAATTCTAAGTAATTTTTTTAAATAATTAAATAAATAAATGAGATTGGAGAATCCTATAAATTTGTATTATTTACATCTATTTATTTTTAGCGAAATCCTTTAAGAATATCCCTTAATGACTACCTTTTTATTATTACTAAGTTTTTTATAAATATAAAATCAATATCTACATTCTTGAAAATGACATATTAAATAGAAGAGAAAAACAAATATTAACAGAAAGTAATAAAATTATAATCATAAATACAACATGGAATTATCGAAAAGTAAAAAAATAAAAAAATAAAAAAAACTAATTATCCCATAGTTGGATTAAAATTCAAATTGTTAGTAAGACTTAAGCTTATTGAAACTAATTATTTACAAATACTGAAAATTGAAAGAAATAAAAATAAAAACTTGAGTACTAAATCATATTTCTAAAAATTTAAACAATTTAACATTAACTAACTTTGTTTTAATTCATCATGTCCTAATACTTGTTCGCAAACTAATTCATGTTATAACTGAAATTGACTACATGATTCGGATTAACTTATCGTTGACGAAAAACCTTATGAATAAGGAACTTAGTTAATTTTTGCCAAACTGATTCAATAACGCCATTTTTACGTTATTTCTTCTATTTTTTTATTTAAACAATTTTAATTAATAATCAGGCTTAAATATATTTCCTAATAATCTGGTAAAGGCGTTATTTAATATGTCGCTATAATATGCCTAGTTATGCCGATGACAGTGATTTACAGAATAATAATACATGAATAACCTAAATACAATACAAAAAATTAAATTAAACTAAATTAAAAATTTAACACTCCATTCTTCATTTCAGCTTACAAAATGCCAAAATTACAGTTGTGTACCTGATATTGTCAATATAAGAAGAAGAAAGTCAGCAACGTAATACGTAACACAGCAACAGCAACAATAACCAGCAATAACCAGTCAACGAAAATCCCAGTGACAGCTTTGAAAAATTCAAAATAAAATCCAGGAATGCCGAAAATAATGGACAGAAACCAAGGGAAATTTTCAGATTTTTGAAAGGCTAGTTAATCTTCAACCCTTAATTTCTACACCTGTATACCAGAATATTTATCAGGTGTGTACTACTTTCTCTTCTAATTTTCAACTTTTTTTTTTCTTTGTATGTTTTTCTTTTCTTGAGAGTTTCAATGTTTTTTTTTTCGGAATAAATGTTCAGCTTTTTTTCAATCTCTCTTTTTTTTCTGTCTGTATTTCTTCTCCTCCTCTTGTGTTCAAGACTTCACATATATATATCCCATCCCATAAATCAATTAAAATCAATCCCTTTCTCTACCAAACCCATTATCTTCCCACTCATCCACATTACATTAAATAAATATATCACACCACCCCATTATATTTTGTCCCCCATGCTTTATTTAAAATAATGCAAGATTCCCCTTTAATTTAAATCTTGTCCCCCTTTATATTAAATAATCATATCACAACCCACCCCATTTCATTTTGTCCCCCATGCTTCAAATAAACAATTTCAAAATGTACAATTCCTAAACTACCCCTTCCGACCTTACTGAAATTACCAAACTACCCCTGAACGTATTACAAATTTACCAAACTACCCATCAGCTATAACACATCAATTAATCAAACTTAACCAAAATATAGACAATATGATCAATTTCTAACAATGTTCAAACAACAATATGAACACGGATGAACATCATAACAACAATATCACATGAACATGATTTTAACAACATTTCAACAACAAATCACATGAACACAAATTGAACAACAAAGAACAACTAAAATTTGATTGAACAATATTTTAGCAACAAACAATCCTATTTTCGGATTCAACAACAACAAACAAAGTATGAAGATTTCTAAATTCAATCATATTGAACTTAAAATCAACTCTAACAACATTACAACAAACAATTCTTATATTAAACTTTAAACAAGATTATGAGAACAATTCAAGCAATAATCATAAATGGTAAACAAGAAATCAAACTATACAAAAATTCGGATTCAAGATCATCAAAACAAAGTATGAACATGAATGAATCTATTTTAAGACAACAAAACATGACGGATTAACGATTAAAACAATATATTCCTTTAATACAACTAAATTCTTTAAGCAAATAACAAGATCGACGAAGAAACAATTATGAACTTAAACTTGAACTTAACAATATTAACAATTTCTAACTATACATAAACACATGAAATAAATTGAAGAAATAGTTGATTAAATTTCAATTTGAATCTAACAAACATCAAACTAACAAATACTTACTTAAACAATAATACAAACATGAAATAAACATGAAAACAACTAATTAAACTTTTATTTTGAAATCTAAAAATTAATTTAACAAACAACATGAACATGAACAAAACCAAAAAAATCAAATATCTAACCATAGACATGAACAAAGCAAACATTCGCCGATTTTAGATTCGAAAAATATCAAAACAAAATAACAGACGAAATAAAATTTAAAAACTACTAACCGGATTGAAACGACAAACAACGACCAAACAAACAATGAATTTTGACGAGCCTCGACCAAAGCTCGAACCAACGATGAATAAAATGAGCAGACGACGATGAACTTGGCCATGGAAGCAACGGAGACGCGACAGAAAGCGATGGACAGTGATGAACGGAGGCAGCTGGAGCTTCGACGAGCAGCAGGAGCTTCAACGAGCAGCAGTAGCTTCGACGAGCAGCAGTAGAAGAAGGCTGAAGCAGAAGCAGCGGGGAGCAAAATGGCTGCGTCAATGGCGGGTCCGGGCAGCAGCTGCGACGGAGAAGCAGCAGCGTGGTCTTCTTGGTCGATGACGAAGCAGTGGCGACGGGGAAGATGAAAGCAGATATCGCAGCAGCATGAAGTGAGGAAGAAGCAGCAGCAACGTGGGTTACACCATAACGAAGACGATGAAGCAAAGGCAACGATGGTTAGAGCTCGACGAAGATGATGAAGCCAAAACAACGATGGTGTTATGGTGGAGCTGGGGACGGCATGGTCGCAACTGAGGACGACAGGCGAAGCTATGGGAGGCAGCCATGGATGGGGTGTGAGGAAAGCTTGGAGAAGAAGAAGCAAAGGGAGGGGGGGGGCGGATGTGTTCTTTAGGTTTTTTAGGGTTTTTGGTTTTTTTTTCTTTTGTTTTGTTTTGTTTTTGTTTTTGTTTTGTAAAAATGAAAGACAAAAGGGGGTTTGGGTCTTTTGGGTTATGGACTGGGTCGACCCAGTTCGAAATGGACTGGGTCGTAGGGAAGATTGGGCCATTTTTTGGGCTTATGGCTTAAATTTGAAGAAGAGGCCCAATTCCGACTTTCTTTATATTTTCGCTCTTTTTTCTTCTTTTATTTCTCTAAAACTAAATTATAAAAATACTTAAACTGTTATTAAGAATTAAATTAAGTTATAAAAGCACAAATTAACTCCCAATAACAATTAACGCACAATTAAGTAATAATTAAGCATAAAATTGTATATTTGGACATTAAATGCTAAAAATGCAAACGATGCTTATTTTTGTAATTTTTAATTTTTTGTAAACAAATTTAATTAGTAACAATTATAGAATTAAATCCTACATGCAAATGCGACATATTTTTTTATTTTTTTATTAATTTAACAGATAAACACGCACAGACAAATACAAATAATTATTCAAAATATCACAAAATTGCACACCAAAGAAAAATCATTTTATTTTTGAATTTTTGGGAGTAATTCTCATATTGGGCAAAAATCACGTGCTTACACTACTGATTTTAAACATGTTAAATCTAAACAGCTTTAAGTAGCAAAAAAATACACTTTCAGAGTTGTAGAATTTAAATCGTCCTATAGGCTTGCCTAAACGCAGAACAGTGATGTCCTAAAAACATCATAACTACGTTGATATAGTAAAACAGTGAGCAATTTTCAAAACAGACTCTTGAGGTCCTATAGGCATGCTTTCTAGCAGTAGTGAATGAAGGCAATGTTTAAAAGATCGATTAAAGAAGCGGACAATTGATTAAGCTAATTTCAAATGAAATAACACGAATTAGACTGACTTGTGTAACTAAATTGATTTTAATTCTATAGGTATAATTCCTGATTTTATTCCCTATAAGCATGATATCTAGTTGTTAAGAGCTGATGTTAGAAACTTATAGGCATGATTTCTAGTGGAAACAAATGTAAATGCACGTTGTAACAGAAACTGAACCTGATCACATTCTAAGGCATGATATCTAATTATAAAGCCATTTAGATCCTATAGGCATGATTTCTATTATTGGAACCATTTAAACCCTATAGACATGGTCACTAGTATGGTAAAACAAACATAGCAAGTATATTAACAAAATCCTATAGACATGATTTCTAGTATGGTAAAGCAGATATAGCAAGTATATTAACAAAATTCTATAGGCATGGTTTCTACCCATACTACCCCATAGATGTATAACCACACATCCCTTTTCACTAATCACCCCAATATTCATTTACAAATAGTTATTACAGACCAGCTGGATAAATTACATAATTGGAAAAAAAATAAAAGAAGATGTTACACTATAGGGAGCCTGAAGCAGGCCCAAATGATTTTCCCAAGCCTCCAATAGCCTCAAATGCCAAATTTCATAGACAATATCATTATCTAGGTGCGTCAGAGTTCCCTAAGGATCTCAAGGATCCGGGGCAGTGCTCACACCTAGACTTTATAACTAGAACTGAGTAAGTGCAGTGTGGAAGAGCCAACTCCAATGCATCAGAGTTCAGAGGGATCTCATAGGGATCCCAAGGCAGTCACACACTGGAGGGGTAGGAACTTAAGGACCTAAGAGTGGAGTGAGAGTGTTTGACATGGTTTTGAAAAGGTTTTAATAGGAAAGCAGTATTTGAAAAGACTCATTAGTTTTATAAATAGGGGAGTTCTTCAGTAAAACAGTTTTAACAAGAGTTGTGTAATCAAATAAACAACATATCAAACATATAGTCAAGACAGATTCAGCAACACTCAAACAACAGTCCTTCACACAAAGGTGATGGGAATTGGGGACACATAGAGCACATAGTATACATGAGCATAGCAGTTCTTGTGGGGGTTTATAGGATTAGGGGATAGCTAGTGGTACCAACACAGTATGAATTTTAGAACCAATTATAGAATCAGACATTTAAAGTGACAGATCAGTTTGCATATCAAAACTAGATAACAAGTAGACAAGCATTCAAAACAGGGTTGAGACAGACTACCAGGGGAGTAGAACATGTTCTGAAATGCCCTAAGAGGGTTAGACTAGCATGCTATGAAGCAGTAATGTAAACATGTCAATTACATTTTGAACAACAGAACCATAGATAGAAACAAATTAGAAACATGATAAACTGAAGCAGTAGAAGAAACATATTGGCTTTGGGACTTGAATTGAAATCAGAACATACCAGTGAAGAGATAGTAAACACAAAGTGAAGAACATGAGAGCACAATAATTAGCCTTGGCTTGCAGCCGGCTAACTCAGAATAATAGCAAGTAACCAAAGAGAGAGAGCAGAAAAGTTTAGAGTGTGAGAGAGTTTGAATTAATATGTTCGTGTGTGTTGACTATTAATGAGAGACCATATATATAATAGTTCGAAACTAGGTAAAATAAGGTAAGAATCACAATTGTATAGTAATTATGGAACTCAGAACCAATTAGAGCAAAATCAGTATAAGTACTTCCTTAATTAAGGGAATCAGTTCAACGGTAAGAACAGGTGGCAAATAAGGAAAGAAATCAATGTGTAACTGGAGCATAACAGACAAGGAAATAATTCAAACATAGTAGGCACAGAGTAAACAATTAGGGCTAGGTTCAGAAAATTCTAATTAAGGAGATAATCAGTAAGAATCAAGTAACAATGCAGACAAGGTAAAGGAAAGTTAATTTAGGCAAGCAAATCAATCATATTGAGTAGGAAGGTAAGAATCGAAGGTTTAAAGGAAAGTTTTCAAATCAAACCAAGAAATAGGGAATTCAGAATAAATCAAAGAGAAAGTCATGAAAAGAGTTAGCGTTTAGCATATAAATAAAGTAAGACATGGATAGTCAAGAGTCGACATACAACTCTAGCAAACATGAAAGTTAAACAATACTGATTCAATGAGAAAGAGGCGAGTCTTGAACAGTCAAGATGAACACAAGCACATAGGATCAGTGTAAGTTTAGGCTAAGAAACTCAGTAGAAACATATCAAGGCAAGATAATCACGAGAAATCACAGAAACTCAAAACGAGAACCGGTCAGTCGTGCTAATACACAGAACCAAACGAAGAACCCTAAAAAATTAGGGCTTTCAGCATAGACGAGTTAAGATGTAGCAAACTCATAGAATAAGTCAAAATATGTAAGAAATAGAAGTTTAAACACAGAGAATCAGTTAGACAAGGTTTTAAAAAGAAGTTCCGAAAATCCTGGTTTTAGAAGAAGACGAAAAACACTTGAAATCACATGATTCTTGTAAAGAACCTCAAGGATGGTGTAAAACATTCAAGAAACAACTCAAATAGTCCTAGATTGTGTAGAAAAAAAATTAGGGTTTCGAAAGAAACCCATATAGAGATGAAGAAACATGTCTGGAAACCCAAGGATCGTAGCAAATATAGAATGATTTCGCTTGGAATCACACTGGAACAGCTAGGAACAGGCAGGATATGAACCCTAGATGCAAGTCGGCATGGCTCTGGGCCCTTGAGGACCTTAGAGAAGGCAAGAATGGCATGAGAGAAGCAATGGGAGGCTTAAGAAACGATGAGAGGTCACTAGAGATGACCGGAGATGGGAGGTCGGCGTTTGAAGACTAGGGTTAGGTTGAGAGTGTTTTGAGAGCAGAGAGGATTTTAGGGCGGCGAATGCATAGAAATGATTAGGGTTGGGGGTCGTTTGGAATTAAAAAAGGTAAGTTTTAACGAAAGTCGTTGATCTTTTAGATCAACGACCATGATCTAATGGGGTCTTGGGTCGGATACGTGTATTTAGGGCCTGGGTTGGGTAATTTGATCAGAAATTGGGCTGGGGTATTGGGTTGAATTGAGGCTGAAATTGAAATACAATTTGGCTAAGTTTTAAATAGTCAATTCAACCCTATATAATTTATAATAAATAATAAATAATTTCTAAAAAAATAATTTCGTGTACTAAAATGATTTAAAAATAATTTTTTAATATTTTAAAAATATAAAAGACCCTTTTATGCATTAATAACGTAATTGTACATTAATAGGGCTAATATTGCAATTATATGCAAATTGGCTTTTAAAAATGTAAATACAATTATAAAAATGTACTAAAAATATTTAAACAATATTTTGGCACAAATATAGAATTTAGATGGCTAAATCACTACAAAAATAATTTGAAGGATAATTATTAGAGATTTTATGAGTAAAAAGGGAGGAAATAAATCAATTTGAAGCCTTTAAAATTATAGAAAAATTATAAAAATGATTATGCATGCTTATATATGCATATATGCTATTTTGAAAGTATATTTATGTAGTAAAATATATAGAAAAAAATTGGGTATCAACACCAAGAACTGTACAAAATTGTGGGTAAACAAAATTCCTGCCGACTGCAGTATATTACTATTACAGCACACAAAGAAGTTGCTAGCGATAAATGAAAATCTTGCCGAAGAGGACGAATTTCAAGATGAGTGCCACTTTGCCTTTAAAAAGAAACATCTGAGTTTGCATCATGATTTCACTTGTGAAATATGCTTAATGAAAAGGGGGAAACCTCAAAATGAAATGGTCATATTGTCTAGCTTAAAATTAACCAAGAGTAGGTGCCCCAAAAAGACATTAACATGTATTTGCTTGTTTGCGCGATGATGGAAAGCAGACCAAAGAAAGGCAGCCTATGAATACAAATAGGACTACACTTATACTGGTGATATTATTTACCATTGGCATCAAAAAGTTGCCGCTCTCCTAATGGATACAAATGAAGTGTGTCAACTTAATAAGCTTGATAGCTTATGGGATAAGACACGTACAGTACAACTTCCAATCTAGATGGGGCATATATGTTAGCATTGCAACCTAAACTACTGTGTAATTCACAAGTACAAACACAACATATTTACAGTATGGGGTGAACACGTTCAGGACAAAAATTGTTTTGCATGCCCTCTGAACATAGATTGCGAGCACTTTGAATATCAAAACCCTCTCCGGATGCTCTTGCAGAAAAACAACAGAAGGGAACACTCCGTCAACCGGTTAAAAGCTGATATTTTGCATTTCTTACCAGTTCTGCAACTGTGAAATGATACTTTTCACTACAGGATGATATTCAGTATGCAAGTACTTCTTTGCTTTCTCTGAACCAGGCTGTTCAAGCCACTCATTGTATAGGCCTTTTATGATGGGATTGTTGAAAGGATCAGCAACGACAACCTGAACATTAACAAAGACCATTCAGTTTCAAAAGATCAGAAAGTTTAAGTGCAAAGAAAACAAAGAGTTCTCATGTCAATCATGGCTTTGCAACTTCTAAAGAGTAGACCTTTCTTTCATTAGAATCTACTTAGGTGAACATTCTCATAAACTTCCTCATCTCGTAACACCGGGGAAAATATAAAAGCCAAAACAAGCAGCAGCTCTTTATAACAGAAAAAAGCCACAGATGGGGAGACACAGACTTCCATTTCAGCATCTCAAACATGAATGTTTTCATATTTGGTTACTAGAGAGTAGTCAGAGATGAATCTCCCAAGCTCTGTAATTCAAGTTACACACTGTATAGTTCCTTGACTTGGCACAAATTATACGCAAAGACTTCAAGCTGGAGTGGAAATTTCTAGAGTCCAAGATGGTGTAGTATGACAAACTCTGCCAATCATAATTGGCTATACAAACAAAAATAATCCAATTGCACCATGTCACTTACATCTTCTACATAAGCTGTCTCCAACAGCCGAATCAACTCTTTACCTGACTGCCCAGGCTGTGGCTTTATTTGTCCACCACCATTTAAGCATCCTATAATCAAGAGGGAGGCAATTAAAGACAACTAACTGTTAACATTGATGCAAGGAGGTTCAGAGTCGTTATTTACAAAATAGAAAGATCTAGAATCTGACCTGAAGGGCATGCCATGATCTCCAAGAAATGGTAGTCACACTTTCCCATTTTCACTTTTCTAACAACATTCTGCAGGTTTCGGAAACCATAACATAATGCAAATTTCAGGACCGATTTATCATTCACCTGTGTTATAGATATCTCGTCAGTTGTTTGTCAATGGCCAACTACTCTTTTGTGTCAATTGCTACGAACTTATTATAAGTATACATTTAAAAAAAACTTTCAACTACATATATATGGTTCAACTTGAAGACATTGGATATGCGGGGTGGTGCGGAAGCTCTACATCCGCAGATAAGTTGGGATTTTACGAACTTTTCACTAGCTTTTATTTAAAGTTTTGCATCTTTTGATAGCATGCCCCTCCCCTTTTTCCATCCTGGGCCGAGGGTCTACCTGAAACAACCTCTCTGCCTTTTTAAAAGCAGGGGTAAGTTCTGCGTACACTCTATCCTCCCCAGACCCCACTTGTGGGACTATATTGGGTTTGTTGTTGTTGTAATCTTTTGATAGCATACAATAGTATAATCTCACCCGATTTTCGTTGGTTGCAGAGTTAAAAGATTTTGGAAATCTTTGAATAGGAAGAAAAGATAGCAAAAGGATTCAAAAAGAGTTCAAATGCAAGCTAATCTGAAGAGCCGCTGTCAGCTTTTTGATTCCGCTGGCAGCAGAATTGTGACAGTTTGATAGGATTCTGAAGTTTCTGCAGCAGGAAAATTCCATTGCAGCAGATGGAAGCCGCAGGCGGTGGAATTGGGTTCAATCTGGAAATTCTTCGAAGTTTCAGCAGCAACGGCAAAGCGCTGCAGCGAATATATTTTGTTGGCAGCAAAACTGGAGGCTCCTGAAGTTCAAATCTGGGATTCAAAAGCGCTGTCAGCGCTTTTATTTCGTTCGTAGCAGAATAGCAGTATTATTAGGGCTATTGTAGGAATGATTTGTAAATTAATTAGACTAGTATAAATAGTACATAACGAGTTTTTTTAATCAGTTTAGTAGATAGAAAGAATATCTAGGAACTTTTGCTGCTGGAAAGCATTCAATAAGATCTTTCTTCTATTCTTAGCAAGGATTCAAGCAACTTTTGGAAATTCATCAGGAGTTTGAGTCATTCAACTTAATTTTCATTATTATTATAAATTCTTATCTTTTAATTGCTTTTACTTTCATTTCTAGCATGAGTAGCTAATTCTCTGCTTGGGTTGTAGACTTAAGTTTGAAAGTTAATGGGTTATTAATTGCTTGTCACTAATTGCTTGGGTTATGATTATTTAGCTGATTCCATGCTTTATTTGTCAATTTAATGGTGGTCAGCACTAGATTAAGCCCTAATTTTCTTAGTTCTTATTTGGGAAGATGGAACCAAGACTAGGTAAGAATTAATTATCAAGGAATTGAGTTTTTTTTTTTTTTTTTTTTTTTTTTTTTTTTGGGGGTGTGGGGGGGGGGGGGTGTTGAAGGTAACATATTAGTATATCTATTAAACAGGGATTACACAAAGTAGTGTAGTCCTATATAATTGCAAGGAGAATTGAAGCCTGAGTTCCTAGCCCTTAAACTATCATAAGAAATCTAGAATCTCATAAATAGATTCAGCTTCTTGTAAGTAATCCTGTTTACACCAAAAATAAAAGAGAACTAGACAGTTCATCTTCAGCTTCTGAATGGGACTTCCGTTATCTTCAAAACATCTCTGATTTCTCTCTTTCCAAATTGTCCACCAGATGCAAGTTGGGACGATCAAGGAATTGAGTTTTATAAAGGATTATATAACTCAATTTATAGAATCAACCTAGGAATAGCTAGATTCTTACTTGGGTGTTCATCGATTTGATTTTAAAGCATTCCATTATGTTAGGGAGAACTTAATTGGGGTAGGCAAGTTATTATTGGAAGATCTTAATAAATAAATTACAATTGAACCAAAATCAAGAAGATATTGCATTGCCAGCCTACAGGCACTTATAGCCTGTTTGGCCAAGCTTCTTTTGAGGAGCACTTTTTTTTGGGTCAAAAGTGCTTTTTTTTCTAAAATTAAGGTGTGTGGCCAAGCTTTTGAAAGGAAAAAAAAAAGTGCTTTTGAGGAGAAGCAGACTCCAAAAGCACTTTCTTGAAAAACACTTTTGAGAAAAATTACACTTAGAAGCAGTTTTTTAAAGCTTGGCCAAACACTAATTGCTGCACAGAAGTGCTTTTCAAATTAATTAGCCAAACACAAACTGCTTCTCACCAAAAGTACTTTTGAGAAAAGCACTTTTGAAAAAAAGCACTTCTCAAATTAAGCTGATTTTTGCAACTTTGCCAAATGGGCTATTAGTTTAATAGAACACTATATGGGCGTCTTCACAACATTCTATAAAATCATGCTCCTAGGGGAAAACTGAAGCAAACTTACTTCTAGGCTCACTTCTTGGAAATCAGAGTTCCTTAAAGTCTTGAATGCTATAGGGCCTTTAATTTCCTGATTTAAAAGAACTTTAGCGGCATGACGATAAATGGTATCTGCATATCCTCCAGAGCTTCCGTGAACCCCATAAAGATGGCCCTCCTCATCGATATTGGCAAACCTTTAGAGAGCATATAAGCACTCAATTGTAAGGATTTGCATTAACAAATGAAATAAATGGAAGGTGTATAAAAGTGCTTACAACTTATCTAGGGGTGACTCTTCCAAGGATTGAAAATTAACTGCTTTTAACTACATCAAAGATAAAGAGTTTGACTATGAGTAAACAACATAGTGCCCTTTTTAAAGAACAAAACCTGAAAAGAGTGAAACAAAAGATAGAAAGGAAAATAACTGCAAGTACTCTATAAAAGCAAGCTCTCTCACATTTTTGCTCCGAGGGAAAGTAATACTGAGAAGCGGATAACTTTCTTTACCTGTATCAAATCCAAAACCTCTCCTGTTGTCAGAACTGAATCAACCCCCGTAATTTTTTCACTATCTGTATCCACTTGAAACACAAAGTCCTCACGAGCAGCCTCAAGCTTCTTGTCATAACATGGCATTACCGTCACATGATATATATCCTCTGGTCTGTACAAAAAGCAAATCTATCAAGCACCAATTGACTGCGATCAAGTCCAACAGCTAACAGCTCGATTTAAGGAACATAATAAAAACTTCAACTTTTCACCAACTAACATGCCATATCATATATCCTGAAATATCAATCTGTCAGCTGATTTTCACTGTAAATGAAAAAGAAATGATTTCTCTGAAAACTTTCTGTAGGATGCATAAAATGGATGGGAAGCACAACAGGCAGCAAAAGTTGATTGCTTAGTGCATAATTGCAATACAGCAACTTATGACTGATTCTTCTTTTTGAGGTAGACAAGTAGAGTCCAAGCATTACAGTTCAAGAACACAAAAATGAAAATTACAGTTTACATATGATGCACAATGCTTAAAAGACGAGATGACAACAAGCTACCTTACACTTAGCTTTTGACATAAATAATTCTTAACGACTGCTCCAATAGTTTGTTGGGGGCTCTTGACTGAAGATATGTATGGAAGAATGTAAGAACCAAGGGTCTTCTCAGCATAGCATATCCAACCTGCGATTCAACACCAGTAGAATTAGAACATATCGTAGAATCTCAAGCAAGAAATTAAGACAAACACCAAAGTAAATGAAGCCATTACCCGGACATGCGGAAGATATCATAGGCAAAGGTGGCTTTGACTCCCCATTACCTGTACTTTGGGATTGTTTGTATCGCACCATGAACTCATTACAAGATTCTATTAGGGTCAAGTCTCTACTGCAGCTGGTATCAAATATAGCTTTCACACCCAGAGACTTAAATAAAGTTGTGAGCTTCCTGAAGACCTGACATAAGAAGTGCAAGCTCGTATTTATTTCAAACAAAGGCAAATGCTTTGTAATACTTGTTTGTTTGTTTTTTTTACTTTGCTGAAAAGTAGGAAAACAAACACCACGGACCCGCACCCCTCGCAAAAGGCATTTTACCAAGAAAAAAAAGATGGAAGTAAGAATTACAGCGGTCATATCAGGTGAGAAGATATACTGCAAAAAGTGAAATTACAAATATGAAAATATCAAAACCTACCTGAAGTGAAGAAAGTCCATATTGAACAGCGAGAGAGGCCCTAGACTGGGGAGATACAGAGACAATAACCGTTCTTCCCTTTTCCAAATTGGAAAGGAACTCATCTAAGCTCTGCTTCTCAAGCATGACTGTTTCCGCTGATGTAATGCACCCGCTGCAATCAGGGATCAAGCTTAGTTGCTCACCGTTGTTAAATCTTTTATAGAGAGATTGACATTTGCTTTTAATAGCTCAAGCAACAAATTCAAACACAAAGTACAACAAATAAAATTAATATCTATCAAGTAACAGTTTTCTGAGTAACTTCTCTTCTTTTTTTATAATGAAGCATTTTTCTGGGTAACTTATAGACTGGACTGACTGCAACAAGACCAGCACCGTATAACTGGGCTGGTCATAGACCTTTGAGGGACCTTTTACCTGATATGTTTATTCTGGCAGCAAACAATACTTCGTCTTTAGCAGAAAACAGAATTGACGAAGTTTGGAACATCATTTAGAAGAAATTTCAATGATTGGGAAGTACAAAGGTTTGCTGAATTTTTCAACCTTCTGAATACAAATCAGCAGCCATCCAACACTGATCATAGCCTTATATGGAAGCCAAGAAGAAGGGTTATCAAAGGCGAAAAACACAAAAAGCTCTAAGGTCCTTTGGGGCTTTAAGCGCAAAGCGTAATTAAAACGTGGGCTTTAATGAAAAAAAGCGCAACCGAGAAAAAGTAAAAATATGTATATGTGATCCAAGACCAATAATTATAAGCATCAATAACAAATATATGGACAAAGAAATTGGAAAAAATTACGATAAAAAGTGAAATATCAATCGTTTAGTGTCGCCTTTTCAGGATTGCACTCATTGGCAAAGAAAAATATGCCTTAGAGCCTTGATGCGACACTGAAGCGCCCACAAAGCGAGGCGAAGCGCTCAACGTGTTTTGAGCCTCGCTTTAGGGCTTACGCGCGCCTTTGACATCACTGCCAAGAAGCAATGGAGTTTCAGTAAATTGTTGCTATAAAGATCTAACAAAAGGTGGATAATCCTGAAAAGCCTTCCCCATGGAAACAAATTTGGAGGTCCAGAGCTCCAACTAAGGTTGCTTGTTTCACATGGATGGTATTTACTGAAGCTTGTCTCACACATGAGAATCTACAAAAGAGAGGTATTGTTTTGACAAGCAAATGTTTTCGCACTGCCAAGTTACCACCCAACTTGGCAGCTCTTCATGGATATGATTGGTTTGGAGTAGGTCATGTCAAGGACAACAGAGGACTTGTTGAAGTGCTGATTCAGAAAGGGAGTCAGGAAGAGAAAGCTACTATGGTGGAATATTATGCCAGCGTGCATATGGTGGAGTATTTGGAGTGAAAGAAAATGTTTTGAAGACAACGCTAGCTCCATTCAAAAGATAAAGGCCAATACATTTTTGTTTTGCTTTTGGTTAGAATGGAACATGTAAATGAGGCTGAAATAGGTTTACAGGTTCTAGAGTCTTTACAGGTTTAGCAAGGTGCTTTTGTTTTTTGCTCCTCTACTGATATTGTAGAGTGGCTACAGCACGATCTTTGTGCTGGTTTATTTATAAAATTATCTTACCTTTTGAGGGAAAAGAACAAGACCGGCACCTGAGCCTTAGCATAGAAATGTAGCCCAAAATTCCTTATTGCCAAAACAATGGAAAAATTCAAGCTATTTGAATCGTCATAGTTGATTTACAGTTAGAGCCAGTTTTGTTAAAGGATAGCTTAAAGCGCGCTTAAGTCGTGAAGCTTGGTGAAGCTCAAGTTGTGCACTTCCCTTTCACTTAACTGGTTCTTTACGGTAGGCGTCAAGGTGCTAAGGCATGGTCATTTTCACTATGGGACTAGACAATAAATATAGCTGACAAAATGATACACTTTAGTTGTTAAGAAAACGCTGTGGTTGAACTTTAATGATTAAGAATAAGAAATTAGAAATTTAGTATAAGAAATCTGGCTACTGAAAACCTACGACTACATCTTCTATTTTTGATAAGGAAAGAAGGTACTAAGTGGGACTCGATCCCTTAACCTCCAAGTAAATAACCTAGCATCCAACCAAGTACACCATTCAGCCTTCTGTACGTCTTCTATTCTAAATCAGAAATTTAAAATACTTTGAAGTTTGAACTAGATTGACATGATATTAACTGCATATATACAGCTTAATTATTGATTTTTCTTCCTTTGTCCAAATAATTATTGTCTGTGTTTATAGTTACATTTTCTTGCATTCCATTTCCATTTTTATATATTCTTCCCTAGAAACAACTTTAGTTGTGTTTTGTGCTTAAAGCTCCAATAGACTTTGGCGCTCTTTTTGCGCTTTCGCTTTTGAACTTTGGCTACGGCTCATTTGCTTGAATGTGTAATTGGAAATTATTCTTGTTTGTTTGCTACTTCTAAACCTTGAATAATCTATGTATTGGATATCTGCAATTGACGTATTATTTTAATAAAACTCAACATGATAGACGTATTAGAAATACATTGTATTAGAGATTACAAGAATGACAAAAATGACCTTTTACCAATTACATTATTTTGTTAATCATCTCCAACTCTTTTTTTGATGAAGTAAGTTGATACACTAAAAGGCATCAAGCAGAAGCTAAGATTACAAAAGAGAAATTAAGTCAGCCCATATTATAATATGACGTAGCTAATATGGCATAGCTTCTTTTTCTTTGCTGACCCTGTGATGATCTTTTTTTTTTTAAATAAACAAAGTCATGTTAAGGTTATCCCCATATTACTGAGCCTAACTTTTCAATTCAGGGCATGGTTGCCTAGAACAGTATATCCAAAAAGAGATAAGGTAATACCTGCAAGCTAAGCAATCTTTGAGAGAAATTTTGACTGGTTCATTTTGTACTACTGGTTTGCTCAGAGCTCCAGCTGATTTTCCCACATTCTGTTCAAGAAAAGCAGGATTAACTCAACATTAGTTATAGCAGCAATAGTCTAATAATATTAAGTATGGGCAGCTAGCTGTTCTTCAAACCAATTGCGGCCCTAAGAAATAATCCTATATAAGTCAATTTTCACTTCCACCATTGCGCAAAATACTTTCTTTGAAGTACCATAAAAGTGTTCTCTTTACACCAAATCCCTACAAGACTAGATTCAAAACAGCATGAACACAAAATCCATGCCTAAGGGAAAGCTGGTCTATTTCGCCCACACTGAAAACAAAAATTACATAGACAAGGGTACTTCAAATAAAACCCTAACCTTAAAAAATGGTACTGTAGTAAAAAAGATATACCTGAGGGATCCTAGGAGTAGAATTAGCATTGAGGGAAACGACGCAGCCCTGGGAAGGAGCTATGTAATCATTCAAATCCCCTATCCTTAGTGTCGCTGAGAATTTCTCCGACATCACCAAAACTCTTATTGCAAATGGGAAATTGGAGGCGGTGGAGAGAGAAGCAAACGCTGCTATCAATTTGGAAGAGTAATAGTTCTCAAGCTATGGCCTAAACGGGAGATCCTTCTTCTTATAATGATGGCGGCCTGTTCCTTTCTGCCTTTTCCAAATGGCGGCCTACTGTTTTTTTCTTTTTCTTTCCAATCACATTCAGTCTCTCCAACATTATATTCACTATAATCTTTATTGCTGATATTAATTTACGAGGCAAAAGCATAAAAATAGTACGGTCTAGCCAGTTTTTGGACTGATTATTCAAAAATAGCTAGTGTTTATAAAATTATTGAAAAATAGCTACTAATTTGCTGCAACACGGAAAGTTCCAGCACAATATACTGGAGATCGGTCCACCTGTGTATGAACTTCCAACATATTATGCTGGAACTCCAACACGCAAAAAGTTTCAGTATAATATACTGGAGATTGGATGTTGGACCGGTATATTATACTGGAACTTCAGTATATTATACTGGAGTTTTTTTTTCGGATTTTGAACAGTATTTTCATTCAAATTTATTTTTACATGAAAAATGGTTAAATTACGATTAGTTTTGAACTTGTGGCTATTTTTGAATTACCACTTGTAAATCTGACTATTTTTTAATTTCTGCCAAGCGTAAAAATGAAATGAGCCAAAAAAAAAAAATGATTATTATGACATGAAATATGCAACTATAAGAAATAAACCATAGGGAAGAAACAACGAGATAGCTCCCATACAAGCAAGCCGTATTATCAAATGCATACATTTCTTTTTTTGTTCTAACCAATTAACCCCTACAATTGTTTGTGCTTTTCGCAATGTCGAATTATTTTTCGAACAATAATCACCTTGTACAACCAATTTATAATCTTCTCTAGTTGGATTGTTAATCTTCATTTGCAGAGTTCTTTTCATCTTGTTCCATTAATATATGTCCTCTTGTGTGATTTATACCTTAATTCAACTTTCTTTTCTTTAATGATATGAATCATAATCTCCTAATTTCCATGCAAAATAATAAATTACTTATTTTAAATTTACATGCGGATAAACTAATCAAATATAATTAATATATTTCTAAATTTATTTTAACGTTTAAATATTCAGAAGATCCAGATAATATTGAATCAACTTTGAAAATTTAATTTTCTTTAAAAATTTTGTACTAATTTAACAAATTTTTCTTTACTGAATAGTCTTGGAACTTTTTTAATTTAGCCCTTTTTCCAATTAAGTAAGCTAAAGCTTTTTTTTTTTTTAAACTAAATTTGATGTCAGGTAACAATTAAGTAGCAAACATCATGGTACAACTTAAAATCATAGCTACGACTGTTGGGTTTTTATCTAACTAGATAGGATATGTGAACGGGAAATAGAGGGAAAAATTTGGAGGGTTACTAAAAGTTTGAAATTGTTTCCTTTACTAATGCACTTTGTTCCTCATCGGAAAATGGAAAAAAAAAAATCTCCGTGCTTATATAGAGAAGCATATCTTGTAGCTCTTAAAGAGTTAAAACAAGTGGTGCCTTGCGCCATCGCCGTCGTCACTCGCTCGGCTTCGGCTTCGCTATAAATTCAGAGGTTTTGCCTCATTTTTCAGCACCGAAAATCTGCACACTCTCCCCTTTTTCGTCTGCATTTCTGCACTGTTTTTCAAAGCAAAATGTAAGCATAAGTGTGGTTTAATGTCTTTTGTTGAGTTCGACCACGTTCTGTAATTTTCATTGCCGGAATTACAAAATAGTTGTTCCATTCTATCATGAGAGGTATTAATCCAAAAACATTGGGCAACGGTGAGGGAATTAAATTCCTTAAGGAAACACAATTTACTGTTGGGTTCAGAACTTTTATTTATTATGTTTCTTATTCTATTTGTTTTATTTTTGCAAAAATTATTTTCGAACACAGGTTTATAACAATGACAACTTCAAATTAGGAAACCTAATTCTGATAATTAAAATTACAGAATAAACTCTAGCAGAACACCGCACGCACCCTTAAAACACCATATGCGGGTCTAGTAAGGGAATAGGCATGTTCTACCTCTATTTTTTTTATCAGTATCTTTATCATGAACGTCTTGTGCAAAATATATTTTTTATTCTGCTCAATGAACATGACTTACGAGACTATTTAAAATAAAATTTGAATTTAACAAAATAAATACAAGAGATAAATTAAAAAAGGAAAACATAATCAATGTATCATTTATAAAAACTTCCTTGTATTTGCGAAGATCTTGAGGACTTTATTCATTTTACACCAGAACATTTATTTTTTTTGGAGGAATTTAGTTAAGAAGGACTCCTACAAAATAAATACAAATCCAAGTCTACTCTCCTTTAAACTTGAGCCCAGTACTTAAAGTCCACCACTATTTATGTACTTCACCCGATCCAGTCAAGTCAAAATAGCATGGGCTAGCCAGTTTCTTAAATTGCTAATTGAAAAAGAGCCAACATTTTGAAAAATAGCCACTATTTTATGGAGAGATAAAATCTGGACAAAAATACCCTAGCTGAAACACGAAAAATTCTATCGTAATATGATGGATTATGAAGTTCTTGCATATAAACTTCCAGCATATTATGTTGGAACTACAACATATTAAGCTGGAATCTCATATGTAAAAAAAAAATTGAACTCCACCATATTATGCTAGAATTATTTCGGATTTTTAAAGATAGTTTTGTTCAAATTTTATTTTTACATAAAAATAGCTAAATTTTAATTACTTTTGAAATTGTGACTAATTTTCAATTATCAAAAGTAAATCTAGCTATTTGTGATTTTCTTTTTCCCTCCAAACAAGTAAAAATTGCACGGGGCGCCCTATTTGGTCGCCCCTATTTAACCTATACACATTTTTTTTAAAAACTTTGAACTTGTACCCACTTTTTAAACAACTTATGCCCCTTTCTCCTCCTCCTTCTCCTCCTCCTCCTCGAAGTTATATCCGCCCCCATCTTGCTCAATGTTGTAATAGGCGATCAGTGTCAGTGCGACCTAACTTCTGATGGGAAGTTCACATGTTCCTCTGTTAGAAAAAAAAAAGAAGCAAAAATGACATCTTTTCTAGGATTTTTGCACAAAAGAGTTCCATTAAATTAAGCTCCATTTCTTAGTTGGAGAAAGAAGCTCCCTTTGGATGATACCTTAGCCAAATTAAGTCTAAATATTATCTCCAAAATGCTCTTGTTGTAGGTCTCCTCAACTAGAAACGTATTCATTGAAAGTGAGGCTGCCAATAGAATCTGGAAATACTTTTCGCATACTATGGACATCAAGATAGATTAAAACTCTCTTTCGGAGCTGGTGGGGGCATCAACACAATAATTCTATGCAAGCTACAACAATCCTAACGCGAGAACAAAAACTTCAGCTCTAGAGGTGAAGCTCGCCAGTTACAAACAAAAACTTCAGCTGTAGAGCTGAAGTTCGCCAGTTACAAAAACAAAAACTGTTACAAAACAAAAACTAGAGTTGAAGTTCGCGAGTTACAAAACAAAAACTTCAGCTCTAGAGCTGAACTTCAGGCCCGACTACTAGAATGCTGAAGTTTTGTGTGATTGTCTTTGCTACTTCAGCTCCGTATGTTGAAGTTATGCGAAAAAACGGGTATGCTTGCAACTTTTTTTTGCAAAGCGGGCACAAGTTAAAACATGACACAAAAAGCGGGTATAGATGCAAATGCCCCGATTTGGAGGGGATATTTGCATCTATACCCACTTTTTGTGTCACGTTTTAACTTGTGCCCGCTTTGCAAAAAAATTTGCAAGTGTATCCGTTTTTTCGCATAACTTCAACATACGAGGCTGAAGTAGCAAAGACAATCACGCAAAACTTCAGCATTCTAGTAGCCGGGCCTGAAATTCAGCTCTAGAGCTGAAGTTTTTGTTTGTAACTGGCAAACTTCAGCTCTAGAGCTGAAGTTTTTGTTTTGTAACTGTCGAACTTCAGCTCTAGAGCTGAAGTTTGTTTTGTTCTCTATTTGCATTGCTGAAGTTTTTGTTTTTGTAACTGGCGAACTTCAGCTCTAGAGCTGAAGTTTTTGTTTTGTAACTGGCGAACTTCAGCTCTAGAGCTGAAGTTTTTGTTTTGTAACTGGCGAACTTCAGCTCTATAGCTTAAGTCTGAGGGAATCAATACTATTTTTGGTGTTTCGCGGTTGATCAACTTTGATGTTGCAAGTACATTCACCTGAAAATACAGATGATCTCAGATTCCAAAAATATCCAACAAACTTGAAAAGATTGAAAGAAGTAAACAAGTAGGGTTCTTCACGTGCTTTGTCTTGTAAAAGACACATGCGTAACTAATTTTGAGATCTTTTTTTGCACACAGAAATTATTATAGTATCTTTGAATACAATGACAGGAGATCGAGTCACTCTATTTTCTTTAAGACTACAATGACAAGACATGTTAATACTACAACTTTATAGCAGTAAGAACAAACTTGGACATTGTGGTTATTCATGGTCAGATGAAGCTAAATAGAGGAGAAAAAAGAGGTTAAAAAATTTAAAGTGCCAGATTCTATGTTCTAAAGTATTCAAGAGATTGTGCAGATCCTTGTTGTTTTCTGTGGGTGTTACTTGTTAGAGTCCAGTTAAACAAAAAAAAATAGTAAAAGGAGATTGGTACTGAAAGACCAAGAAGAAAGTGTTCATTTATATAGTATCACTGCATGGAAAGAACATCCTAAGGTTCTTAGTTGAGATTCTCAAGGACGAGGAGAAAATGGGCTGAAGTTATTTAAAAAATAGGTACAAGTAAAATAAATTTAAAAAAATAGGGATAAGTTAAATGGGAACGATCGCTCGTGCAATTTTTACAACAATTACAGTCTAGCCCAAAATGTGAATATGGGCTTAAGTCCAAAATAAATGAGAGAACTTCATTTATAGCTGCAGTATCATCGTCATCCTCGTCAAACAAACAAACACCATCTATCCATGGGAAGCAGCATCAAAGCTTTGCATTTGCTGAAACCAGCCACTGATTCTTTCTTCTTCAGTTTCACTAAAAATGGCATTTCCTCATTACCACTGTCTATTAAGCAGCGAAGAAGCTACTCTATGAAATCGAGTGTTCTAGAGCCTCCCGATGTTCCTCGTTTGGCTGAAACTGCTCGAATTTCACTCATCCCTCAACAAGTAATTATTATTCTTTTCATATTTAACCTTATTGTTATTGTTTATACATTCCAAAATTAATCTTGGTTTTTTTTTGTAGGTTGAAGAATTTGCTCCCAAAATTCGACAAGTTATAGATTGGTACCGTTCTTTCTCTGCATTTTTTGTCTCTGTATATGTTTGCTTCTAAGTCATTGGTTAATATTAAAAAGGAATTAAGATGGTGTTCTAATAATTGAAAAGTTGTTGCCTTTTTAATTTTCTTCCAGTGATTTATTGATATTAAAGTTATGAGGAGGGATATGTTTGTTAAGCACTTTTCAAATTCAACAGTTAATTGATATCTTGCTCTTAATTCAACTTAGTCCCTTTGAACATAATTTTTATTGATTTGGTTACGAGGCTTTATTTTCATCGTCGTATTACTTATTTAGTGACCTGAGAAGTTGTTGTTTTTTAACTAATGATGACTGAGAAATCCATCTAGGGCCAACCCTTAGGACGAACCGCATCCTTCGAACTCAGCGATAATGGACTCACCCTTCTACCCTTCTCCACTTAAATATATGATGCAGGGTTCGAACCTATTGCCTTTTAGTACATTAGAGGTGTTGTCATTTACATTTATTTTAGCTAAGTTAACTATGCTAAAGATAGTAGAGTTATGTATCTTAGAACTCAAGTGGTAGATAAAACTGAGTAACATGAAGTTGCTGCTCAGTTTGTATTAGGAGAACCCCCAATGTGTGTAAGACACACGTAATATATGTCTTTTTCTTTTCCCCTCTTTGCGAGCAGGGTGAGGAATGGAGCAGTTTGATGAATCGTCGTCTAATTAATCACCAAAATTTGTCTTCAAGTTCTGAAACTAATGTTCAGAGTTCTTATTTCAAGCTAGAATTCCGGGTGTGCTTGAGCTTGAAATAGTTAGAACCGTTGAAGCTTGCAAGGCACTAGTCCAAGAATTTGGTGGATACTTGATATTTGTCTTTCCTAGCTAATAGGAGGGAGGGAAGGAGGGAGGGAGGGAGGGGACCGATGGTACATTTTTTACTTTTGGTACGTTCTGCAATGGGGCATTGTCTACTTTTCATGTTTTGATGTGCCTTCCTCGTTGGTGAAACAGGTTTGGACAACTTCAAGCTGTTGATCTGCAGAGTATCGAGCCAGCCTTAAGGGCAGGTGCTTAAGATACTTAATTGAATACTTCTCTTTGATTTTTTTTCTTTTCTTTTGAAGTTCTATATTTTTTTTCTTGAAGATAATGTCATATGTTTCTCAAAATAGTGCTTGCATCATTTGGCATGAAATCAGGAAAAAATGGTATAGGAATGCCTGCCTTCTCATCTCGGGCTATAAGCACCAAAACAGAGACTTTTTCCCCCATATTTTCTTTTTTGAGTTGGCCGTGCACCAAATATGCCATGCTAAAAGATTTCATTGACTGATCTTCAGTGTCAGCTATCGGACACCCAATAATGAAGAAATTTATCTCCTTGCAGATTGTATTCTATTAATAGAACAGCAACTAACGCCTACCTCATCCCTTTTTTCTCCTCTCGTGTTCTAGTTTACTTGTGTTAGCCTTTGCAGAGTAGACTTAGCAATGGATTCCTGGAAGAAGCTTTAGCCATGCTTGGGTAGACTAACAATAGGTTAAACAGTCAAGGTTACTGTTCTTCTTTTTTCATCTGGATCTTGTAAAAATGTCAAGTTGATACAATTAGGCTATCAATTAAAATCATTTGCTTGGGAATTCTGTGTCTCTTGACTTGAACAATCAGAATGTTTTGTTTGATTTTCTTTTCTGACTTGTGTATTAATTGCAAGAGCACTAGACTTTTGAACAACAAGCATTTGATGCAACATTGAAATATTTCGTTTTGGCAATTTTTTTCTTGATCTACAGATACTGAGGGAGATAATTTGCGCGATGATGTACCTGAAAAGTTTGAGAATAGGTAATGTTGCTTTCCTCCATCAACTTTCTTTTATGTTATATGGCCCTATGGTAGCAAACGAATGATTCTTGTATGCAATTTCCTCAACAGGGAAGCATTGATTTCTGTTGTGCCAAGCTTTGAGGAGCCTTACATCAAAGTTCCCAAAGTGTTGAATAAGGAGTAATATTATTTAGGTAATATTACATTTTACTTTCACGGAAAGACCATGATTTTTTGTTGATGTATTTTGATTAGAAGAAAGACTAGAATTCATCCCTCCAAAATCTTTTCCCAGATGTATTTAGATTAGATGCAAATGAACTCTTTCTTTTTCATGTTGCATAGTTAGTGTCTTACTGCTGTTATCTCTATTCAGTTGCTCTATTGCTCATCTAGAAAGTGCACAAGTATCTGAATTGGTATTATGTACATTTCATACTTGTCCGATATTTAGAACATAACGTCATTTAGCCCCTAAAACCTATTACTATGTGTGTTCGCGCGCTTCCTTAAAATGGTCATTGTTCCGGTTTGAATTCCATAGAAGAGATAGCATGGATGAAATATAATGACAAACAAATGAAGACTTCCTCAAGATTCTAATCAGATCTGATCCACTTAGAGTCCTAAAAATTGGTTGAGTGAGCTTGCAGATTTGCTCTATTTCGTTAACTAAGTAAACAATTGACTAGGTTCTTAAATATAAGGCTGGTCAATCACTAATTCATAACAACAAAAGCATCGGTGTATACTCGGAACTCATTTAGTTTAACAAGGTTGTAAGCATTTAGTCAAAGAAAAAGGTTGTAGCCATTTAGTCAAAGAAAAAGGTTGTAGCCATTTATTAGAAAGAAAGGCAAAGAAATATTCACTTGACTTTCGAGAAGACAAGTAAATGAAAACAGACGGAATAATAAGTAATCTGTTTAATTTAGCCATTTGACTTTTACTTTTCCCAGTGCTGTCAAAATTTAAAGTTGAATTCCAATTCAAACCGAACTTAACGTTACGATTCAATCTGTCATTAATACGACCAAAGTAACTATGTACGAGAAACCAACAAACACGCAACAAAGGATTCAAATGTTGTGTGTTTTATAAAATGAGAACTTTCCTGCCTTTTCTTTGTTCTGTTACCAAAAAAAAAAAAAAAAAATCCTTTTTACCCACACTTAAAACAATCTTCAAACTCTAACAACAAAAAAAAAATCAACTGACTCAACCAGAGCTGTTTTATCACCATTGTTCTTTTTCGAAAACTATACAAGCAGGGGCAACCTGTACACAGTACAAGAAAGAAACTCAAAACAGCAACTCAGTCGAGATACTGATAAGGCAACAGAACTCAGCTAGAAAATCACATCTTATTGAATAATAAACTAATAAGCATCACCCGAAGATTACATTAGAATTCCAGAAGGATATATATCTTGGATATTTACAGTGAAGAAACACAACTGCACAACCAAAAGTGGAGGGTGTTACACAATGAATGCCTCTCTCGGTATTTCTATCTACTCTTTCAACTTTCTTCTGTTGTCTACCCAATTCCTTTCTACATCTGTGACAATTCACTATCTAAACGACTATAAAAAAGGCAAAAAGTGGGTGATGTAGAAAAATCTAAATGAACCCAGAAAAAAGATAGGGTGTTAGCGGAATATTTCTGCTCAGCTTTGTACTATGATTGCCAAAACAGTTCGAAGTCATTGCTATACAACGACCTATCTTGAATCTCTAGATTAGCAACATGCCAATTTACGAGCTGCAATTGGATACATTTACACAGAACCAGTGCGAAAGGAAATATCCACCATTCACTTTCATCCCTGCAATAGCAAAAGCATTATTTGATAGCGAAATTGGATAAATTTCAGATGACAACATTGGACAAACTTCAGAATGCTTACATGTTCCATGGCTGGAAGTAAGGAAGCTTTCTGCTTGATTGGGTGCTATAGTGGACATATCCACAGACAAATGTGACAATCTAGCATGAGATAAATGATATACAGAGCAGTAAGTAGGCATAACCAGAAAATAGTCAGTAAAACATATTGATGAAATGAATTTACGCCCTCAGTGGAGAGTTTAGACAGCGAATGGTTCTAATTGGTCAATTAGAAAAATCATAAGTTATGGTGACATGCAATTCAACCATCTCAGTAGATGAATGTACATCCCAAGTTAGTTTTGAAAACACCAACCAAAACTGAATGATGAATTTTGACTTGAACTGGATATGGACATTAGTGCAAAAACTGTTAAGAAAGATAAATGGTACTCATTGAACAGCACTTATTTGGTGGTAGATTATGTAACTGAGAACGTGCTACTACAATATCTCTTTTAGGGTTCAATAGAGGACAGGGTTCAAATTTGGGAGAGGTAGTAGATCCAAATGATTGCATTTTGAAGTATACAAATTGATAACTCCTAACTAATTGACACTTTATTGGGGTAAAAAACCCTAACAGATGAAAAGAACAGAAATTGACAAAGTATATCACCAGAGAAGATGTAAAGTCCTACACTGATGAGACTTTTATATCGAGCATCAGTGATAATGCAGCTTTCCCTCCAGTCAATCCCAGAGTATGACCCAGTAAGTAAAGAGAAAAAAGAAAGGCACAAGGAAAGAGAAGGCAGAATATAAGGACCACTTAAAGAATGCTGACTGTTTATGGGCCCTAAAAAGGTAAATAAGTTGGGAAAGGAACAGATAGATTACCAAAACAAGTTCGCTACAGGCGTAATTACTCTTTTCATTTTTAAGGGTAAAGGGTAAAGTTACTTACAACATTAATCAGGGATGTAATGTTCCACATTGCATATACACGTGCAAGACCCGCAGAACGCCTTTGCCCATGACTGAAGAGAGCATTGATTCCAGCAGGAAATGGAAATAATATTCCAAGAGGTAAAACAAACAAAACCAGAAAGACATCCGCTAAGGAAATCGAATACAGCTGGAGCAAAGTAAGCAGCACTAAACTAAAATCGCCTAGCAGCAGTATCGAAATGACCAAACCAACAAGATCCTGCAACATTAACAAAATGTTCTCAGTAACAAAATTTCAAGGCCACCCGATGAGAGAGAGAGAGAGAGAGACCGACCTGATGACCAACTGGTTTAGTGTTATGAATTAAAAAAGAGAGAATATAAAACAGATCTCTTTTCTCCTTAAGCATTTTTAAGCTGTTAATGTCCAAAATCCCTCCGTAAAACTTCCGCTTTACAGTGTTTTTGTCATCCCCCCTTAAGTTTGACTCATCTCTTAGATAGCGCGGAGAATTCTGTATGTCTGTGTTGTTATCACTGCAAACAACGAAACAAATAGATCAATTAGGTCCATTGCAGTTGGGGGAGCAAACAAAAGGGGGAAGATATGAGATTAATATTGTTACCTTCCTCCACATTAAAAGTTGAAAATATTTGGGGTGCCTAGAGCAAATAGCAAAAATGGCAGACTGGAATAAAAAAAAGTTCAAGGAGGAACTAGCTATGAATTGTTCTTCTTTCAAGCAAGACTCTCCAAATCCATTAGACTTTAGAGTCGTTACATATTATTAAACACTTTAACTTGCAGACATGAACTAATCAGTGATAGAATCTTCAGATGATTAAACCCCTGCCCTCTTCTACCACTCCCCGCCGGTCCTTCTTCAGTGACCATAAGATGACCATGTAACAATTTCACAATAATGACAGCAACTGATAGCAACACAAACAGTGCATAAACGAATGAATACATATTTAACATGTATTCATGACTTAAATAAAAGTCACAGATAAAAGTGAAACAATGAGAAGTATGAGAGTCCAGATGAAGGAATATGTCCAAATGGACCGGAGTCGGGACAAAATGCAGGAGAAACCAAATAAAGGATCTAAAGGAAACTCTAAGTGCACACCATACCTTGATAGGTGTTCACTTCTGGAGCCTTCATCAAGCCCTTCAAAAGACACTAGTCCAGTTTCTTCTTCGATAACACACACCGAAAGTCCAAATTGAGTATAGCTATCAGTTGTTGCTTGGAACAATGCAAGATCCACGCGGATGCCGTAGACCCTTAAAGCAGGATTGGCAAAAGTTTCAAGCCATCTAAGCACCGGGCGAAACATTGTACTAAGGCAACCCCGACGTACCAAGCGCAACTGTGCATTCAAACCAGCCACAAGACGGTACCATGTAGTAGGTGGAACAGACTGAAAACAATAGCATATCTTTAAGTACAAGGTGAATAAAAGCATCAGGAAATCCCTGCTTCTCTAACTTTTTTTTTTGCATTGGATCATGGCTAACCTGACTCATAAGACTGGTAAGAACATTGTCATTATTGAGTGAGAATGGAGCCATATAACTTCCATCACCACCAAATAGCAGGGACATCGGAAATCTTTGGTGAAGACTAGGAGGAAGATCGCTTCGCTTTTCATCACCACCAAGAAAGAAGTCTAAATATGCTAGCATTAGATCAGGTGTTGCTGCTACCTACAGTCATGAAGACCTATAATTAAGGTTGAGAAGTCATTCTCGAACCACATGGTTCAGTAAAATTTGCTTTTGGGACTCTGAACATAAAATCAAATAAAACAGGGTGAAATGACACATTTTTGCAACCGAAAAAGAAAATCAAAACTAATGTTATTAAGAAAATAATTTAATTCATCATCTGATATCATAAAATTAATACTTTATTAACAAATTCTGTCTGATATATCCAGGAGTCATTTATAATATGCTAATCTTTAGAAGCGGTCCACTATGGTTGAAAGAGAATTTGGATTGAAGTCTTTTAATTTTAGGAAGAAATCAACAGTGGAAAACTAAAAAGCAGTGGCTGAAATCAAAATTGTGAGTTACATCATATGGATGGCAGTACAAAGTCAAAATACAAGACACAATGGCTGTACTAAAAAATACGCAGAGCTATCACACAACTGAGATGCTACTTTTTCCTGCTCAACATGATATAGTTGGTCCAATTAGAAACTCTGACAAAATAAAGATGCTGTTCAAACTTAACAATACATTTATGCCACTTTATTGATGAACAAATAAAGTGTTGCAAGAAAAATATCCAAAAGACTGTCATCTGCATAAAACAAGCGTACACAAAGCCAGAGTACAAAAATGGAGTTTGAAGTTTGAACAGCAAATAGCAGAAAGAACCAAAACTTCACCCATTCAAATTTCTAAACATGCTTAAAAATAAAATAATGACAAATGATATCTGACCAAAGTACAGTATAATCTAACCTTCAGCCCCTCATAAAGAGCACGTGATCGACAAGAACGTAAGCAAGCATGATCATATTCTGATCGAACAAATTCACGAAGACGTTGTAACTTCATTCTACGCCGCCATTGCTGCCATGACCATGCAAGAGGATACACAAGGATACAAAGAATGCTATGCACTGCTCCTTCCCACCATTGGTAGGCAGCAATAGTATTAATCTCATCCACAAAGGTGTTGAAGGCACCCTCATATCTGGCAGTTAAATACAGAACTACTGAATGGCTATTCCCAGTTTGTATAAATTATTCGAAGAAGAAAGACAAAGACTCCAGATTTTGGGGAAAATATTAAAATGAAGAAAAGAACCAGCCAGAGAAAATGGAGGCAGAAAGAGATACATATTCCTCCTCCCTCATTTTCCCTTCTGGATTAAAGCAAGAGTAAACTAGAAAAAAAAAACGACTTCAACGAAACAAAACAACCAAAGCAACACATTCAAAACAAAAGAGTAAACTGCCAAGATAAAACGGAAAAAAAAAAATCAACTTACACAACTTCTTTTATTTGCTGTGGAGGTGTATGAGACAGATGCCAAGGTTCACTGAATGTGTTTGGACCCAAAAAGTACAATCTATAGACATGGCTTTGGGACTCCTCGACCCTGTTTGTTTCCAAAACCTGAAAGAAGCCAATGCCAAATTCCACTTTTTACCTTCAAATTCCACCTAAGCTAGTAAAAAAGTAGACAATCTAATACAGTTGCATTATTGTATGTCAATAAGAGACATCTGGACAGACCTCATTCAATGACTCCAGAAATGGAAACGAGTGATCAATTTGAGAACCCTGTTGTGTGGGAGCAGGACCTGGTGACTCATCGACACCAACAAACTTCATTCGAGCTACACTAAGAACCAACGCTAACAAAATGAGAAGACCTAACAAGAGAAGAACAAACAGCCAGGGTCCTCCAAACGTGTAGATTAGTTCTTCAAGAGCTGTATAACAATGAGGCATATGGTATCTCTCGGAAACACATTTGTAAGGACAAGGACGTTCTGTAACACCACCTATTACAAGGAAAGCTTCTTAAAGTTAGTCTAAGAGTAGCCATCAACCGCAAATCAGCAAAGAATTGTGTAGAGAACAAAATTTCACGAATTCTGAACAAATAGGATAAGAAAAGAATCTGTCAAAATGTAGGAAATACAGAGACTTATACAAGTTAATTTCACTGATGTAGATCTTTTGAATGTTACTTAGTGTCTTAAAAGATTCATTTCTTATTTATTTATTTATTTAAAGAAAAAACTTAACCCCAAAAGCCATAACATTTATGTTGGTGAAAGTAACTTGTATCTGGCCTCCTTATTCCTCTATTATACAGAAACTAGTGAAGGCCTTTGCAGCTGCTATAAACAGCTCGTCAGTTGCAATACCTCGGACAGAAATATAAACAGCTCGATGTGGGAGCTCATCACTCAGGCACGAAACACAAAGGGCTCTATCAGATCCCGTGACATTCTTGAAAGTACCAAGCGGGCATTCCTGCATAGACACAACAGAGGAATTATAAAATTAAAAAAAGGGAAAAATTCACAGACAATACATTTCCGAATTTTAGGGAAGGAAAAGCAATGGAAAGTTGGAAACCCACACAATTGGAAATGATAACAGACTGATGATAGGAAAAAAGAAATGACCACCCCCTCCATCCAGGAAGTTCTTTCTTTGCCCTTCTTTCAAGCTGATTCAAGAACCTTATACAAAGAGAAGTTTATAGATACTATTGGGAACTTACCTCACAGAAAATCCCATAAAGACCTTTTGGGCATGGCTTTCCAGACAAAGTTCCACTTCCACCACTACCACCTTGCTCTCCACCCAATCCACCCCTGAAGAACCAGCACACATGACATAAATACAAAAAAAGGTAAATACTGGAACCACTGTTACAAAGTTAAGTCAACAACTGTACCGGATTAGTAATTGATCTGAAGGTCGACTAAGAGGACCTCTTCTGAGGACCTTCACGTATCGCTCACCTCCAGCATAACTTATTTACAATAACTTGGACGATTTTCCCATAAAAGGGAACACATTTAAAATAATCAAAACAAATTCATGAAAAATACTCAGTATTAACTAGATCTGTCAGTACGGGTTGGCTCAACCCAGCCTAGCTCAGCCCACTGTTTTGACGGGCCTCAAAATGGCCAGCCCAGCCCAGCCCTACATGGGTCACGGGTCCCCACGGGTCGGGCCACCTTTTTAAAATTTATTTTTTATATTTTTTAAAATTCAAATTATAACCTACAAAACTTAATAAATTTTGACATTGTTCCAATAGATTACTATAAAACACAAAAAAGGAGGACAATACTTCATCCATTAAAAGTCAATACTCAAAACAAACTACTCAAAATATTTTCAAATATCCAGCACTAACAAATCATCTTCATCAAGCACGTTTGAATCCTCTTGTGAAATAAAAATGTCTTAACATCTTCATTTTCATCTAAATATATAATTATATACAATGTTAATTAGTTAAACATCAAGAAATAACTAAAATTGTAAGAACAAAAAGTATTTAAATTCACATAAAAATATTACCGGTTTGAGATTGAACTACTTTTCTTGTTATTTTTAGTTTCCTGTATTTTTTTCTATTCTTTATATTTTAATTAAATATGTTCATTAAGCCCGCGGGCCGTCCAAGCCCAGCCTTAGTCAAGCCTCATGGGCCACTGGCTTAATTGGACCGGGATTAAAAGCCTCATTTTTAAATGGGCTCCAAAAATCTTAGCCCAACTCTATTAAATCCTGGGCTGGGTTGGGCCGGCCCAACGGGCCAAGCCCATATTGACGGCTTTAGTATTAACCAATTGCTAATCGCTCCTAACATGCTAACACTATATAGTATATAGATATAAACCAATACATAGATGCTTCCTAGAAAAAGATTTGCAAAAATCTCAAAAGGACGTGTGGGATACACGAAGAAACCACAATGGAATTCTTTGTAATACCTTTAATTTAATGACCTGTCAGTCACAGAGATCTTAAATGCATTCATAGGATCCATCCTGTAAAAATGTATTAACAGCCAAAAAAAACCTTCTAATCCAGTCTCTAGCTTTATCTCCTAACTGGATCTTAGACCAGCTAAGCAACCGCAAAGAATGAAGCAACAAATTGCACTTGAGGTTCTGAAGTTGATTGTGGCCATCAGGCCAAATAACAAATTACTAATTGATGCAACTAATAAACCAACATCCATTAGAATTTGAAATCAGATGCTCAGGAAGTATCATAAGCAATGTAGTGACATACTTCCAAAGAGAACAATGAAAAGTGAGGCTACAACTCTATCTAGTCATTGAAGTGAAACTATGTATCTTCATGTTATAAGCAGAGAATTTGACAAGAAGTACCAATTACATAGCAAAGTAATCCGAACAGCAGCAAAAGAATGCAAACACAACAAGACTTAACATTTGGATATTTCAGGTCTAGCTATTTGCATCTCTTGATAGTGCAATAATACAGTCTCGAAAAAATGGTTTATGAATTCAGGGAAACAAGATTGCATCTTTCAATGAATTGAAACATGGCATTACCAGCAGGCTAGAACACGGAACAATGGACCTGTTTACTTCAGCAATTTCTATAGTACAATAACTAGACTAGAAAAAGATGCACTAAGATGACTACACAAGTTATCCATAACTTATCAAATGACCCGTGCATATCCCAAAGTACGCAAATTAACAATAGCACAACTTGTGGAAATAAATTTTTTAGCAATATGTTGATTCATAACTGCACAAACCTTGTATAGATGCTCCCATTCACAGTTGCTATTGGCTGATACACATCTCCAGTAGGAATATCCGACCAGTGAAAGTGTATTCGTCCACCACCTCCACCACCACCACCACTGGAACTGCTACTACCTCCAAGGCTTGACATGGTGCCAGATTCACCAAGATGGAGTGATCTCAAAAACAATAGAATACTTCCACCGGATCCACCTCCAGGCCCTATGTACTGATCTCTAGTTAGATAACCTTTCTTCCTGAAGCTTTCTTCAAAGCTGTCCCCGTCAGAGTCAACTTTGCCTTTAACCGACAAATACATCAGGGGATGCTCCCACGAGCCCATTACTGCATTTGGATGACAGTAGAAAAAAGAGAAACAGAGGAAACAGATTTATACAGTACCCAAAGATAGTGTAGTGACAAAGCATTAAAAACAATAATCTGTTTTTCACAGCAACTGGCCAAGCAGTAGCATGTAATGGGAATCTCATGAATGAGTAAAGCATCAGGACAAAATTCAGACGAAAACTGATATAGCTTGACGAGTCATAGGCATTCAAGCCAAAAACTTTTCTTTTAATCAGGTAAGGTAAAATTCCATTAATAGGAGCATCCAGAGGATGCAAAATCCGATTCAAGCCAAAAACTTACACTAGATAGGCTTTAAATAGGTAGAAGCACACAGAAGTTGACAAGGTTAGAGAATTTGTTGCACATGTGTTACTTTACTCTGACATTTGAAAAAATATGAATATCACATTTTATAAAGAATGTTTTCTTGCTCGTTAACACTTCAGTTTGAATAATGAACAGAGCTTGAATAAGGAAGTGAACTTAGAGGAACAATATTACATTTTTTCCAAGCCCCTTTTATTTGTTTTCAAGCTTTTCTGTCCAAAGCAAATTCTTTAGGTACAAGATGGTTGGTTAGGAACAATCTAATAGATCATCTCATACACACTCCCTTCCCTCAGCAAAGAGAAACAATCGATCATTTTATCAACAAAATTACTTGGAACTAGTAGAGAACGCAACTAAAAGCTGGAGATTGGAGAGAATCAGCAACGAAAGGAAAGACATGGAAGATGACATCTACTTGTCTCCGTTAGGAGTATATGGAACAAATGGAATAGGAGATCATTTTGTAATAGTGAGAATGATGTAGAAAGCATGAATAGATCTTTGTTATTGCACATGTACCTTTGGTAGAAGACAATGTATGACTCAAGCAGAGTGACACACACATCTTGTATGTATTTTCGGACACTGAATTGGTGCTTATTAATGAAGCATTTGACTTATCAAAAAAGAGTTCTTGGACCTTGGAAGGGAAGGAAAAGAGGACGACTACAAACAATGGAAGAAGAAGCATTAGATGCAGATACCAAAACTGCCATGTTTGGAGAATAAGAAGACCCCAGATCTTCAATCAATGAACACTCTACTATGCCTGCAGACTATACAAAACATCTGCAACTATTACTTTATTCGAAAAATAAGTAAATAGCAGTGTTACATGTGCGACCGCTCGAGAGAAAACGTGGACAAACTATTACCACCCTTTTGGCAGCTAGTCAATTATGATGGATGGTGCAGAGTCTGTTCGGAATATAGTGGATGATGCCCACCACAGAAAAGGATGTGATGTTTAGCTGGGGTTTCCGACGAAGGAATAGAAGATGTAGAGCATGTGATGAAACCCTTTTGGCTATCTTGTGGGTACTCTAGAAGAAAAAAGGAAGCTTGTGAAAGTGTGGAAAATAATTTTGTACTGAATGCTAGTTTCTTGTTACTGGTTAAATCTTGGAGTACCGGCAAAGTTTTTATAAGTATAAGCGGATATTATTTGTGAAGAACCATATGTTTGTGCAGGTCTTCTACTTCTTTATACCACTCGTATAGCGGGAGAATTTGAATAAGATGTATCTTTCTTTCAAAATTTTAGTAATTTCGGGTGATTAATCCATTCAATAAAATCTAATTTTTGGATCAAACCAGGATGAATGCGGAGTTGGCCTGACCTCTCAGTTGAATGTAAGACTTAGCTGATATGGTTGCAACAAAAAGAAGTGGCATTTAAAACTGTTGTCGGCTTAACATTTAAATTTGGCATTACAAAGCTTGCATTGTTTTTTTTCACCAGGCCCATGGCATGCCATGATAATTATTCTACTACTTAAAGAGGAAATTCAAGATCACATGAAGAATTCCACCTTTACTACAAAATTAATAAAGCAATAGATGTTTATGCAATTTGTTTCATTACCAAATCGAGTTGATCAACCATCCACAGGTTGTCACTTGTCATATACAAAAAGATAAAGCTAGCACAGGGAAGAAAGTGGAAGTTGGGGATTATAGTGAAGACGAATCCAACTTACCCAAAACACCACCACCTGCTGTTGATCCAGCTAGGCTACTATTCCCACTTCCACTGCCGGGTTCACATGGCAAATTGGGATCTCCATATGTGATGCCACCCCCAATGCAGCTTCCATTATAATATCCATATCCGCCTTCACCACCATGACCAGCACCACTGCCAAGACCATTGCTTAGAACTGATCCTTTGCCTACTCCTCCAGTGCAGCCTGTGGAGATGACACAGTGGAACCGATGAAACAATGAGGTTACATAATACGTTCTGAGAAAGTATATTGTTGTCGTTTGATTTGTTTGACAATAATAACATTGAAGTTTTGCATCTAAATGTGAGCTTTTTTCTTTAAGGCAAATTTGACCTTTCTCTAACAGATAAATTTGAACTGTCAAAGCAATGATAGTATACACTAGTATTTCTCAATCACTAAAGAAATTAAACCCTGCCTTAAGAAAAGCAATGTAAGATAAGGGTTACATTGAAAAAGTTAATATGATAACATCAAATATAAATTGAAGGAAATTAAGAACAGACCCATCCCTGATGTGCTAATAATTCCATAAGGTTGCACATCTACAGTCCTTGCTCTGTGGAAATGAACAACAGATCCTTCTATGAGGCCTTCAACAAGGATATCTTCAACTCGGCAGATCTGCAGATAAAGGGAGAATTAGAGTTGCATAAGTGCACCGTACAATCTATACACACATCATGCAGAGATGTCTGTTTTGATACTGGGCAGAAAATAGCACCTGTAAAGTGAATGATAGTGAAGAATTCACGTTGCAGTCTTCTGGAGGGTGGAGCAATTCAAAAGGACAACCTGGACTATCACAGTTCAACTTCGGTTTCCTATCAAGCACCATATATCCCATTAACAAATCAAAGAAAGCTTCTTGGAAAAGAAACAATAGGGGGAGGGAACAAGTAATTAGGAACTCACACAGCATCAGCTGTCGCATTTCGTGAAGGACCACGCAAAACCGACCCTGGTCCAATCTGCATGCAGTAAGAGAATAGTAGGCAAGAAATAAAATAAATAGATATGATATATAGAAAAAAAAAATGGTCAACCCAAACTACATATAAGGCCAGGAACTGGAATACCAAGCTCCTCAGGAGCTGAGGCAGAACATAGATCAGGTGAAAACCTGAGCAAAGACTAAGCTCAGTTACCACCTTGCTAGTGAAAAGAATTGGAACAGTAACACAGATACCCAATGCAGACTGACATATATTATCTTGCATCTGATATTCATATAAAGACGACGAGGGAGAAAGAAATTACTACACGCAATTTGAAAAATCCATATACCGATGTCAAAAATACCATAAAAGATCAAGTGACCAGGAAAAATCAAGTGTCGAAAGAAAGCAAGTATAGACCAGTTAGGAATCTATTGCACATCTCCTATAAACACAGAAACAAAAGGACTCAAAACAAGATTTCTGCTCACATTGACGCTGTAAAATAAAGACAGGACCAGTCTTTGAGCTTCAATAGCATCTCCTGGTCCAGATAAATTCAACAACCCTTGGCCATGAACTCCAAGATTTGCATTCGAACGAATTTGAGATGATTCCTGCATAAGATGGCACGTAGAGGACATCTCAAAATGAACAAGTACGCGAAGACAACCAAGAAAAACAAGCAACGGAAAAAGAAAGAGCACCTTAAGAACAATTAGGTTACTAGCCTCAAGCATTGTTGTCTCAACATTTTGATCTCCACCACCATCAATTATCATTCTCGAATTCCACATCAGAAACATTTTGACAGACATCCGTAGCGCTCCAAAAACCTGAAAAGAACAAATCAGATAACATTCACTGCCAAGGTTTCAGAAATACGCTAATACAAGACACAGCGCTTAAGGACAATGAGTATAAGAGCTGCAATATATAATCATGATTCTAGAAGCAGAGTGAAGAAATTTATGCCAAAGAGCCAAAAGAAAGCATAAAATCACAGAAGCAAAACTGAGGCTGGCTGAAGTAGGTATTTTACCCTACCGTATCAAAAAAATAGGTACAAGAGCATACAACACGAAGGGAACAGCAGCAGCGAGATAGACCAGACATTGTCAGTGAATAAAACTCCAACTTCTCTTTCATCCTAATGAATAATTGTGACAACTCTTCCTTAAAACCTTAATGATGAAAGAAACATTAATCTACAATCAAATAAGGAACAGCATTCAGAGGATCCCAACTCATTTGGTTGCTTATGACCCCAAATAATGAAGGAAAGAGAAACTATAAACTCTCCTTTTGATTCTAGACATGCAAATCTTTTTGAAATAAAAGAAAAGGGTGCTGGACCACAGTTTCAAAATTGGTGCCGCGCATTGCACAAATCTAAGAGTCATCCCTGCTATTATTATCCTTTTTTCAGTAAGCAAAATGATTATAGCAAAAATCTTAGGTTAAATAACCGAAGGTAGGGTTCTAAATCATTTTGACATAGGTAGAACCCAAATCATGCAAACTAAACATAGAAAGTTCTCAAAATAACCAACTCAAGATAATTTTCAATTTATATTCAGGGAGCTACTTGACAGCCTCAGGCATCTGCACTACAAGGAGAGACACCTTATTTTAGTACAAGGAGGAGAGATACAGCAGCATGAAAAGAAGGTAACAAAGCTAGCGTCACCTGCTTCAGTCTGGAACTTTTCCCTTCGTTTAAGATTATTTTTATGCTTTTATATGACAGTGTCAGAAAATGCAAGACTGAGGAGACATTACGGTTAATAGTTAGTCAAGCTGTTATTAGAGTACAACTACAACACAACAGCAGGGAGACCTTACGCTTAGCTAAGCTGTTTTTCAACTTCCGTGAAGTAGCTTTAGCAAACACATGCAATATGTATTGCATGTATTGATGTTTCCGGTGGTCAATGCAAGTAATGCATCAAAGTTGACGCTCCAAAGGACAGCTATAACATCATTCAAGTAGAAGAAAAGAAGAGTAGAGGCACAAGCTAGAGTTTAACAGTTAAGAGTTTATGAAGACAAATGTAAATGAAAAACGGATGTGAAAAAGACTTTCCAATTGGAATATTGCATTAACACTTCTATAGATCACCAAAAGAAAGGGCTTAAGGAGACACTACAACCCTATAAAACAACAAAATCTGTATTTGCAAGGAGATTCTACCGCTTACCTTAATGACAGAATCACTCATCAAAAGCTCCTCTGCCAATAATTCAAACTCTGACATCGCATAACGTGCCAGCCCAAAGCTCAGCGCTCCATTACACAAAAGGCTGATTTGACCTTGGACCTATATGAGAGAGAGATAAGATACTCATATAATCCAAAAACAGAGGCAGGGGTGCAAAACAGAAGGAAGCTGGAGAACCACTACAATGCTTAGGCAGCTAAATTTCCCAAGGCATTTCATTGTCACCTCAAGGTGAAAAGAAACCCCTTGGCTTGTTTGGCTTTTCAAGGAGTGAAAGTAAAAGAATTATTGTAAGCTTCTGAATAATTAAATTCTTCAATTAAAAGGGGTGTTATAAAGATAATTTAAATGAAGAGCTCTATAACTGGAAAAGCAAAAAAAGGATTGGAGTGTTTTGTATCACTTTTATTCTTTCAGAGCCCTTGGACCCCCATTGCAGCTCTTGGGGATTTTATCTTTCTATCTTATACAAGTTCCTTTCACATAAGGAAATCAAGTTCTTCTTAGATGAAAGAAGTTAGATGTCAAGCAAATTTAACCTTTTCAGATTAAATGCCCATCCTGTGACATGTAGAATCTAGAATGAAGATGAGTTGATAACTTTGGTACATAACTCAATTTCTAGATTTATCTACAATGCATCACATTATGGGTACAACTTAAAAGTATCGGTAAAACATCAGAACAAATAACAAAATAAAAAATGGGAAACCAGAACAATCCCTTTTCTTCATTGTAAGATCCATGTGAAGAAAATCAATGAGGACAAGTTAAAGACACCTAACCTAGGAAACACGAAGCAAAACCATGAAAACTAACGCAACCAAGGAAAATAAAGCATTAATTGTAAAACAATGCAGGAATCATTTAGAAACATACATAACATCCTGAGGCAAGAGTTTGATATGCATAAAATAGAATAAAGGAGTAGGAAGGGACTATCTTTATAAAGAATAAACAGCAAAATTTCTCATTATAACCAAGGAAAATATAACTTCTCTATGATGCTTCACTCAATAGATTCAATGTCAAGTAAGTTCAATCAATTGAGGTTACACATATATTTACTCTCACGAAAAACTGAAAAAGGAAAATTAAGATGCACTCCACCAACCTGAACACGACTCCACAGCAAGGGGACAGCAGCCTTAGCGTGGTTGCGAATATAAACATTTGTCAGAAGTGGCTGAGGAAGATCCAAGAGAAGCGTGTCTGTAGAAGTTGATTTATTGTGGTTGCTAACAGTAAGACTGCGGGGGACATTATCATAGAAAGTTCCAGCTGCGCCTGCATTTTCTGGGCAACCACGACTGCTTCCTCCTGCATGCAGAAAAATGGAGGTTGCATTGGCTTTAGTACCAGCTGAACAAAATAATAAATAGAAGTAAGAAATGTTCAAGCGGTTTACCTATCCAAAGGCCACAATTAACTACTTACGGAGCCCACATGATAAGGTTTTCTTACCATAAGTATTTCTAGAATAAATCTTTCATCAAGACGAGAGATAATGCATCCTGCTAAGGGAATAGTTGCTACGTAGAGATAGCTAATGTTTAACACAGCATGGTGCAAGTTAAAATCCAAAAGCACGAGAGGCCAATTCTCACTTCATCATTCATCTTTGGAATAGCCATAGAATTTTCCATGGTTTAGTTCCCTTGCTCAACTATGAGCGGGAACTGGGAAGTTATCACACTTCACATAAACAATGTGTGAAGTTAGAAGATTCTTAAACAAACAAGGTAAATAGCCCTACCATACGCAAAGATCTCTGGTTCGTCGTGTCTACTAAAAATATCGACAGAAACTCTTCCACCACCTCCACCAGCAAAACCATCACCTCCACAAGCGCTAATTCTACCGTTTCCGGTCCTGCATTTGGTGAGAAAGAAAGGGTTAAATGGCAGTGCAGGTACAAGCATTCGACTCTTTTTGCAACTTAAGACATATCAACAACCGAGTAAGGTAATTGCAATTAAAATTTCAGGAAAACCACTGTGTTCCCGGCAACAGGGTAATTGTGTATAAACATGAAATAATATGTCGTATAAGATAGCTGCTAGAGTCATGGAAGGGCTAATGTATTATTTTATATTTTTATCAAGATTCTTTTGTTAAAGAAACCTTGGGGTGTATTACCAACACATTCATTTTTTGCTTCTCATCTTCGCTAGAAGCAAAAATCGAACCAATAGAACTAATAGTTAAACGACATAACTTTTTCCTTTTCATTACTAATTTACTTCTATGGTCACCACACAGCAGCACCCGTTCTACTGAAATAGTTCTTCAGTAGAGATGTTCCACCAAGTAGCTGTTTTCCGATCATATTATACTTCCTGTTCCTATCCTACCTGACCTCTCTACATTCTTGTAAATTCATAAGCTTATCAAAGCAAATCCCCTATTCTATCACCCAACATAATTGAGAGAAGCTCATCATACTAATAAAATTTATTTGAATAAAGGCTCTATCACTTCAACTACTTCTGATTGACAAGGAAGGGGATCCGCAATCACCAGAGACACTGATAAGTAAGTAGCTCCTAAGTAGTTATCATGCATGGAATTTGGAAAAAATCTGGTCCATCTCTATTTACACTACCTATTGCAAAGTTTCCAAGTCAGCCACTTGGGCTTCCATTTCAAATGTTTCAAAATTACTCTGATGGCTAAAAGTGGAAAACAGTAACTCATAACTGCTGATAACCAGCAGATGGGGAAAGAGAACAATAGGAACCATCCAGGAAGATAAGGGAAAAGGACATCAATGCATATATAGCTATTCAAAGAGTAACATAAATGCGCATTGCAAGTTTGCAACAGGTCAAGCATTCTTCATACAGTAGGTTTCTACCGTTTGTCTCTTTCAGGTAACCTTTTTCACACAATTTTTGCAAGTGAACCTTCAGCAATTATAGCTTTTACCTTCATCATAAGAAAACTTTTAATAGGTTAATGAAAGAAAGTTGATGCTGGCAGCAAGGTGGTGGTGCCTGCCAGTTTGAAAATCATATTCACTACACATCTGCCAAAATAAAAGAGCTAGCAAGCATGGACACCATATCTCAGACAACTGAGCCACATAACACGAACACCAATTCAAGTCCACTCGCATTCAGATGTTTGAGTCCAATACCAACCCAGCATGTCCAATAGCTTTTAGAATTTTTCAATTCATGTCAGCCCAATAGACAACAATTCGTCACTAGTTCCATGCTCTTTTATTTTGTCAAAAGCTTTCTTAGGTGCAGGGAACAACTTTGGGGGGGGGGGAGGGGGGGGGGAGAAATAAGAGAGAGAGGACTTGGGTCTCTCTGGAGCTGTGGAGCAAAAGAAACTTGTGAACAGACAAACAGAACCAACAAGGAAATAGACCAAAGAGAACTAGAGATGCACACATCAAATGTCGTATTCCATTTTCTTTTCTAACCTGCTGCTATTTTAGAACCTTTTTTTTTTCGAAAATGTATTTTAGAATCTTTTGTAGAATGACTATCCATTTTGATGTCAAATATTATGAAATTGATCATTCAAGAAGACACCTTCGAAATTGATGCATTATGTGAGAAGTATGCACCATGTGTCCTCCAAATTTTGAAATTTCCATGTATTTAGATGCATGTATCTATTGCTTAGCACAAGAGTGTCCAACAACAACAACAACAAACGCAGTGATATCCCACAAAGTGGGGGTCTGGAGAGGGTAGAGTGTATGCAGACCTTACTCCTACCTTACGAAGGTAGAGAGGTTGTTTCTGATAGACCCCGGCTCAAGAGAAAAAACTAAAAAGGAAGCAGAAACAACAAGTAGTAACCATAGCAAGCAAAGGTGATATAATGACCGAAGCGAAAGAAACGACATATAGTAAAAGAAATATGCGGATACGAAGAAATGAAAATACGAGACTAACACTAATGAGACCGACATATAAATAAGACACGCCTGCTTAACCACTACCCTTCTACCCTAATTCTCAACCTCCATACCTTCCTATCAACGGTCATGTCCTCAATAAGCTGAAGTAGCCCATGTCATGCCTAATCACCTCTCCCCAATACTTCTTAGGCCTACCTCTACCTCTACCTCTCCTCATCCCCCCATAGCCAACCTCTCACCCATGGCGCCAATTAGGACTGAGCCAACTAACTAACCCAGGGGGAATTTCTTGGTTATACCTTATTATATTGCAGGTTTTGATCATAATACTTCACACCACACACTACAAATCTCAACTTGAATGCCAACTATATCTTGTGAATGTGCTAAAGCAAGAGCATATCAATATATGATTACATGATCAGTTGATGTTTACAAGGCCTTCAGCCTCACAGAGGAACATCATTCCCCTACCCACTTGCTAGATGCATTCCCTATATCAATGAATTTACTTGAAAATCGAATGGGGAAACCTTACAGCAGATATAAGATTACCATTTTATTCAAATGCAAGACATGAAAACTTAAAACAAGAAGCTTATTCCGGATACTGGAAGTCATCATAATACTGAATTCAGCTTAGCTCTTAAAGTCAACACTGTATTTCTGAAGCTTAAAGTCTAAAGATGCTTGGATTCATTTTTGGACGCCTTGAACATCACGTTCCATGCGCTCATCTTTTATGAGGCACTTCCTAGATGCCTCAGTGATATCATAGAATTGACTTGAATAATTACACAGGAGTAAACAAATCAGAGAATCAGGATGCCATTCAATTCAAGTAAAGAACATGACAGCTTAAAGGAAGCTAACTTTTAAAGAAAGTTTACCACAAACTGTAACAGCCAGCCCCAATAATGCATCTAAAGCTTCAGTTACTTTTGACAGGCATGTGATTATCTGCATTTGATGTATCAATCTTTTCATTTGACCTTTTCCATTCTTTAATTCCTTCACCATCCCTCCCTCAGCAGCAACCACTACCTTCTTTTGATGTGTGACATCAAGTACCCAAGCAACATGTTCGTTCCATTCTTTGTTTCTTTGTTTGATAGGTAAAAGTTGTCAAATTCCTCTGTATAAGTGAACTTTTGTTCCATTCTTACAAAATGCTTTTTTATAAAGTAAAGAATTTTATTAACGATGAGGGAAAATCCCGTATAAAAGCCGTATACTAAAAAAGAACCTACACCGCAATATGGTTCTCTACAAAGTAACCCAATCATTTATACACACAGGAACCTCATGGGTACACCAAAAAGTAACTAGAAACAAAAGGCTATTTTGCAATTTGATGAAATCACTCTCTACTCATTCAAGAGTTCTCGTGTTTCTCTCTTTCCATAAAACCCACATAATGGCTAATGCTAACCAATTCTTATGAAATATCAAATCTATACATATATATTAGGACATTTTTAATCACGTAGCAAACTTAGCAAAAGCTGTACTGGCACCAGGTTGGTTTAGTGGAGTCAGGAGTGGCATTGCAAAAAGCTCAATTCCTTAGTGCATGTGCAAGTAACTAAGGAACTACCATTTGTTTCAATATGTAACATTTAAATCCATTATCTTAGTGAGGACATGACAGTGGATAGGAAGTTGTGGAGGTCGAGAATTAAGGTGGAAGGTTAGTAGGTAATAGAGCTTTCTGTCTGTCCTTACTGATAGTTTTAGTATTACTCTCATTTAGTGTTATTCTTTTTGTATAACTGTGGTATCCGGGCCAACTTGTACGCACCTCTCATTTAGTCTTATTCTTGGTTGTCTATATCCATCTAATGTGCTTCTGCTTCGCTTCTTCGCTTCTGTTACTATCTTCTTTGTTGTTATTGCCTTTTCCATGTCTTTTTCATTACTTTATTTCCTTTGCTTTGTTGTTGCGACGATGTTGAGTCGGGGTTCTATTAGAAACAACCTCTTTATCTACACAAGCAGGGGTAAGGTCTGTGTGCACATCATCCTCCCCAAACCCCACTTGTGGGATTCCATTGGGTTTGTGTTGTTGTTGGTGGTGGTGGTGGTGTCTTACACCAAAGAGCTAGACTATAGATACGTTTGTTCTTGAGCTTCATAATGCTTTCCTCTCTTCCTTTCAAAATTCTCTGATTTCTTCTTTCCATATCACCCACCACACTGCTACAGTACCTAAGGAAGTACCAAACTATATGTAACATTTACATCCATTGTCTTACACCAAAGAGCTAGACTATTGATACATTTGTTCTTGAGCTTCAGAATGCTTTCCTTTCTTCTTTTCAAAATTCTCTGATTTCTTCCTTCCATATCACCCACCATACTGCTGCAGGAACAGTGTTCCAGAAGAATAATTAACGAAATCCTTATCTCCGCGTGCAAGAACGAGATTTCTTTTTTAGGTATGAAGGAAAAATAAGTTGCTGTTTTCAAATCAAAGGTCATGTCAGTGCTAGATGGTACATAAGCTTTTTCTATTGGGTGTATAGTTTTGAATAGATCTCTAAGTTTTACTTTGAGTTTCAAGGGGTGTGTAAGAATGTTGAAGAGTTAGTGTAAGCATGTTACAATTAAAGTAATAGAAGAATTAACTCTTTTAAGGCTCACCGTTTAAGAAGAATTAAGTCTTAAGTTGGAATTATCCCACATTGGACAAATATCATATGTGTCTCTTCATTAAGACCTATAAAGAGGTAGAACAGCTTCGGAATTTACCCGTTACCCAATAAAGATGCAGACCTTGTACTCATCAAATTTCAAGTAATCGATATTTCTCTTCTCTTATTTTCTCATGGTATCTAAAGGTCACATATAAAATACTTGAATATCTGTACTGATCGACAGAAATATTTGAATTCCAAAATCACCCAAGAGATGTATCTATAAGTTACTAACATGCGTAAATAGTAAAAGGAATCTTTCAACTACCTATGACTTCAGAATTTTTTTCTTTTTGGGGGATAAAATGACTTCAGAAATATTTATATAATCAAACTTTCATCTTCCTTTTTCAGTATGCACACTTCAACCCAAAATTTTAATAGTAGTCTATATCTTGACTGAGAGTATGCACGTGCTGTTCCCAGCAACGAGGAATTCTTTCTCATCATGAACACCAACCTCAGATGTGTCTACTCCTTTCTTTTCACTCTTGTTTTCTAGCTAAACAGGATATTCGGATAAGATAAACTTACTGCCTCTCATAGGCTACCACGAAGAGCCCCAAGAAGCACGCCTCCAACCCTAGTGCAGTAATGTAGGATGATCTACTCCTGTTTCACTTGAGCCAATAGCAAGAAATTCTGCAGCTCATGTATTCTTTCTTCTTCTACTTACTGGGATTATTCCTCATGATAAATCAACTTATAGCCTGTTTAGACAAGCTTCTCCAAGGCCAAAAGCACTAATGCTTTTTTTCAAAGTTGAATTGTTTGGCCAAGCTTTTGGAAGAAAAAAAAGTGCTTTTGAATAAAAGCAGAAGCAGAAAAAAGTAGCTTCTACCCCGAAGCACTTTTTTGAAAAGCACCTTTGAGAAAAATACACTTTTATACACTTTTATACAGCTTGGCCAAACACTAATTGCTGCTCAAAAATGCTTTTTAAATCAATTAGCTAAACACAAACTGCTTCTCACCAAAAGTACTTTTTAGAAAAGTACTTGCGCTTCTCAAAATAAGATGATTTTAGAAGATTGGCCAAACAAGCTATTATTTTGAACCATTCAAGCATGGTTCGTCAAGCCTAATTACATGTATCTACCTAACATATTTCATTCTGTAGAAACAACCATGCGACCAAGGACAGTCTCTTATAAAGCAAGATAAATTCAGCATAAGCACATCTCACAGTGATATGATACCATCCATGCACTGAAAATTTTCGTTGAAACATGATATAATCATTCACAAAATATCCGGTGCAAACCAAAGGTTGATTGCAAGTCATGCAAACTACATGTTGTAGCACCTTTACAAGTGATAAGCTCCTTTTGTTTGTCCCAATGGTGCAGAGTTCCATGTATTCCCTCAAAAAACAACCCTATTTCTCCTACCAACTCATAGTCTAACACTTCATCATCCCACAGAAGAAAAAGATTTCTACATGAACCTACTGAACATTTCTAGTAACATAAGAATAAGGGCAGTATAAGAATAGCAATATGAAAGAAAATCCACATTTCTAGTCACAAAGAATAATGGCAGTACGCCAGTACAAACTAATAATATGGAGAAATTCAAGGGCACAGAAAGATAGTAATACTGCTGAATATGAATATGGAAATAAAGCAAAAGAAATATTACATCTTATAGGCTTTGATGTAGATGCTACCGCCAGAGCCGCCGCCACCTTTGACGCCTCCATCACCTCCATCAGCCAACACACTGCCATTCACTTCAAGAAACTTGTCCACCAACAGCATTATCTTTCCACCTCCACCCCCACCATAGTCCACAACCTTACTTGTGGTCCCGCCTTTACTCCCATAACTCCATGGCATTTGCAATGTGGACCATCCATAAGCATCCCCGCCCCAAACATCCTCCTGAATCTTTTTTTCATCCGTCAAACAACACGCCCCTCGTCCCCCGTACCCTCCACCCGCTCCCTCCACTCCCTGTGGCGTCCCACTCGTCTGAGCTGGCGCTGAACCAGCCAAACCAGTGGTATTCACAGCTGAACTATTACTAAATGTAGCGTTATCCGCCACCAGCTGGAATGTTCCAACTAGTATCACGGAATTCTCACCCAAAGTGAAGTTCCCAGTCACATTAATCCCAATTTCACAACCGGTAAAAGTACAATTTACGGTCACGTTTGGAAGGACATAAAAATTTCCCTTCCCTTCTATATACACACTCTTAGTGATATTCACATTGGACACAATCTTGCAAGTTGTATCCAACGACCCAACGCCGCCAAGATCGTCCTCGCATGATACCGACGGCGGGTGCGGCGGCGGAGGTGGCGGCGCCGGCGGGGAATAGTCTTGATGGAATAGAATTAACTCGGAATCATCGTCTGAATAACCCGAAATCGATAGAGGGTTTACGAAAAATACCAAAAAAAGTAGGAGAGTCAAAGCCATTGACTGATGAAAATAGTCATCACATCGGACAGTGATAAAGATCGGATTTTTGCATCGCAAATAGGGAGAAAAAAATCCCACCTCAAAAAATCCGCCCAAAATCAAACCGTATAAAGATTAAGCTTATACTGAACAAAACCCAGTTGGGTTTTTGTAGAAAGACAGCTGTAATAATAAGTATTTATATTTGGGGCTTATGAATATAGGAAAATTAGAATTTTTTGGAGAAGAGAAAACCCTAGAAAAAAATTCTTTTTTGTGAAGGAGAAGAGAATCTCGCGGTAAAGGGGACAGAGAGGTTTGGGAGAAAAGGGTTTAGAGAGAGAGAGAGAGAGAGAGAGAGGAAAGTTGGAAATGAGGTGAGCAAATGGGGAAAAAGGAAAAGGAAAGAGGAGAGGAGAGCGTGGTGAGATGATGGGAGTGAGGGTTTTGTTTGTTTAATGTGGGATAGGTAAAAGGTTTGTGATTAGGTAAGGAGTGACAAGTTTTTTTCTAAATTCTTACATAGTAATTTGTACTTTCCTAATTATATTGGATTTTAGTAAAACTTTTCGTTAAAATATTTTGGGAAAGTTTACTAAATGTGGGGTTCCAAGATTGTAAAAGGAAAGTATTCTTATGAAAGATATATCAAGAAAAAACTCCACGAAAAAAAGAATAAGAAAAGATTATTACATAAATTATTTATGATTTATTTTGTAACCAATTTTTTTCAAATAATTAATATGTACTTGTAAGAATGAACCAACTAAATTAATTCATATAATGTGGTTCCAAGTACAACCTTTTAGATATAATACTTTTTCCAAATTGAGAGGGGAAAAAATACGTTTATATTGTGACAAAATGAATGCATTTAAACCAACGAAAATAAAAAATTCACATATTATGTAAGGAGAAGATCTTTGTGTGTCCCTTAAAATTTGATCTTCTTCGAACCGGAAAAAAGCCCTACTTTCCTTTCTTCTCCAACTGATAACAACACTAAGAGAATAGCGATCAGCATCTTAAGTATGAAGTTGTTAGTACATATGAGTGTATTCTTATTTCTTTTTTTGTTAAATAAGATATTGATCAATAACTATTTAACTTTACAATATTTGGTCATGGATGTCCCACGGGGATCAAAACCATGGCTTGTAAAAAGGTAAAAATATTACAAAATAAAATAGTACTATTGTCACGACACTAAATTCTCACACCGTGATGGCGCCTAATATTTCACTTGCTAGGCAAGCAACGTTAGAACAATATATCCATTTTTCAACAATTTAAATTAAACAGTGAGAAAGAACTAAAATAACTGTAATAATCAAAAGTAAAATGCGGAAACTATAACAACTAAAATATCTGATACAACCCTTAACTCGATGTCACAAGTGCACGAGTTACTAGAATAGTACAAACAAGGGTCTGAATAAAACATAAATTTGTCTGAAGGAAAGTACACAGCTAAATAAAAGGAGAGGGGACTCTAGGAGCTGCAGACGCTGAGCAGTTGTACCTCAAGTCTCCACAAAGCTGTCCAATCCGAGCACGCTAATAACCGCCGCTGGGACCAACTCCAAAATCTGCACAAGAAATGCAGAATATAGTATGAGTACAACCGACCCCATATACTCTGTAAGTGCGAGCCTAACCTCGACGAGGTAGTGACGAGGCTAAGGCAAGTCACTCACACTACAATCTTTATGCAGTATATAATAAAGACAGAAGAAGGAAATGTAGAACAAAATAAGACAGTTAACTGAAGATAATAGCTACAACCTCAAGAAATAAACCAGTGATGGTCAGAATTGTTAATCCGTAGAGTTTCAAATGAAAATACCGAAAACCGACACAGCTCACGAAAATAGAAACACATAGGTTGTTGTGGCATGCAACCCGATCCAACCCATACAACACAATCCTATCTTATCCCCCCGTAATAATATCAACAATCATAATAAATATATGTTGCGGCGCGTAATCCGATCCCATCATATAACATAATCAATATCACAATTCACCCTTATTTCACCGTATTAATCCACCCTTATTTCACTTGACGCGGCTTACAACCCGATCACACCATATCAGTGCAAAATCACCCTTATTCCTCCGTGTCAATCCACCATTATTTTACATGTTGCAGCGTGCAACCCGATCCCACCATATAAGTACAATTATTCGCCGAGTACAATTAAATCCATATTTCAAATCACAAGAACTTCCAAAACTGATGAATATAAAGCTGAAACATAAAGGAAACCTTGCACCACTTGAAAATTTACATATGAAATACTATACGGCAAAACAAGTCCAGTAAATGACAATTAGAAGGTGCAAGTACATCAATTAAGGAAAATAACAGCAAGTCATGAAAGCATGAAGAGGTCTAACATTTTTAACAGGAGAAACAACGATTAACAAGTAGCAATTAAAACATGGAAGGCATTTGGGCACATAATAGTTAAGGCAGGGAAGGAGGTAATTAAGGAAAAGTAGAAAATCAGGGAAACAAGTAATTTGGCGGCGTATAAGCACTCGTCACCTTGGATATACGCCGCAACACATGAAATTCACATAGCACATAGTCAGAGGGTTCCTAATTCCCTCAAATTAAGGCTAAAATCAACGCTTACCTCACTTCATAATCAACTCAGAGCTCTACGGGAGCTTTTCCCCTAGAATCCGCCTCCAAACCACTCGTATTTAACCACAATTGACTCAATAATATCAAATATTGCTAAAGGAATCAATTACATGCATAAATTTAGAATTCCCACACTTTTCCCAAAAAAGTCAAAAATTGACCCGGGCCCGCTTGGTCAAAACCTGAGGTTCGGACCAAAATTTATTTACCCATTTACCCTCGAACCCGATTATGTAATTAGTTTCGGAATTCGACCTCAAATTGAGGTTTAAAGCCCTAATTTGAAAAAACCCTCAATTCTTCCTAAATCCCCCGTTTCTACCATGGAAGAATAAAGATTAGGGCTAGAAATTAATGGGGTGATGTTAGAAATGGAAGATAATGAGTTAAAGTGTACAAATCTATGAATTGATGTTGAGTTTTCCCTTTAAAATTGCCTCTAGGCCGAGCTCCAATGGAGAGTTTATCAAAAAATGGAAGAATCCCATTTTTGGTCTATTTTTAGTCATTGCGTCAGGCCTTCTTCGCATTCGCGATGTGCAACAACCCAAGTGGCCTTCACATTCGTGAGTTCGACAATGCGTTCGTAAAGGTTGTTCCCCCATGGCGTTCGCATTCGCGAGCCAGTGCTCGCGTTCGCGTAGAAGAAATGATTGTCCCCTTCCACAGGTCCCTAAAGCTACGTGTTCGCGTGAAGCTGGTCGCATTCGTGGAGGGTAAACCCCCCAACACTCCGCGTTCGCGACCCAACAATCGCGTTCACGATAAAGAAAGTCCCACCCAGCCCAGATCACTCTTCGCGATCGCGTGAGTACCTTCGCGATCGCGAAGAAGGAAACCAGATGATAGCTGAAGCTAAGGAAAAACAAGATTTTTCTAAGTTCCAAACCACCCGTAGCCTATTCGAAATTCACCCGAGCCTTCTGAGATCCAAACTAAACATGCACACGAGTCCAAAAACATTATACGAACTTGCTCGCATGATCAAAATGCCAAAATAATGCCTAGAACTATGAATCGAACACCAAATCAAATGAAATTTTTGAGAAAACTTTAGAATTTCTATTTTAACAATCAGACGTCCGAATCACGTCAAACCAACTCCGTTTCTCAACAAATTTGATAGACAAGTCATAAATATAGTAATGGACCTATACCGGTTCCAAAATCAGAATATGGACCCGGTATAAATAAAGTCAGGCATTGGTCAATTATTTAAAGTCATTAAACCTTTAAACTTTCAATTTTCGACAAAAAGCGATAACTCGAGCTACGGATCTCCGAATTTGATTCCGAGCATACGCCCAGGTTCCAAATCACGATATGGACCCATAAGAACCATCAAAAATAGATCCGGATTCGTTTGCTCAAAATATTGACCGAAGTCAACTCAAATGGATCTTTAAGGTCAAATTTCATATTTTATTATTTTTAACATAAAAGCCTTCCGGAAAAATACTTGGACTGTGCACGTAAATTGAGGAAGGATTAAAGAAGCTATTGGAGGCTTCGAAACACAGAATTAATGTTTGAAACTCTAGATGACCTATCAGTTCATCACATTCTCCATCTCTAAAACAACCATTCGTCCTTGAACGGGCATAGAAAAGTACCTAGGATGGTAAAAAGGTGTCGATATCTACTCTATATGTCCGTGTCAGACTCCCAAGTAGCTGCCTCAACCGGATGACCTTTTTACTACACTCAAACTGAAGGATAACTCTTTGACCTCAACTATCGAACTTGCTGGGCTAGAATAGCCATCGGTTCCTCCTCATAAGTTAAATCCTTGTCCAACTAGACTGAGCTAAAATTTAACACATGGGACAGATCACCGTGATACTTCCGGAGCATAGACACAGGGAACACCGGATGGACTGGTGATAAACTAGGTGGCAATGCTAGTTTGTAAGCCACCTCACCCACTCTCTGAAATATCTCAAAAGGTCTGATATACCTAGGGCTCAACTTGCCCTTCTTCCCAAACCTCACCTCACCCTTCATGGGCGAAACCCCGAGCAACACCCTCTCTCCGATCATGAATGCAACATCACAAACTCTACGATCGGCATAACTCTTCTGCCTAGACTGAGATGTGCAAAGTCGATCCTGAATAATCTTGACTTTATCTAAGGCATCTTGTACTAAATCTGTACCCAACAACCGAGCCTCTTCCGGCTCGAACCATCCAACTGGCGATCGACACCGCCTCCCATATAATGCCTTATAGGGAGCCATCTAAATGCTCGACTGATAGTTGTTGTTGTAGCCAAACTCAGCAAGTGTCAAGAACTGATCCCAAGAACCCCCGAAATCTATAACACAAGCACGAAGCATATCTCAGATTGTCCGTCTGTCTAAGGGTGAAATGTTGTGCTCAACTCAACCTGCATGCCCAACTCATGCTGTGCTGCCCTCCAGAAGTGCAAAGTGAACTGCGTACCTCGATCAGAAATGATAGACACGGGCACACTGTGAAGACGCACGATCTCGCGGATATAAATCTCAGTCAACTGCTCTGAAGAATAGGTAACTGCCACAGGAATGAAATACGCTGACTTGATTAGCCTGTCCACAATAACCCATACTGCATCGAACTTCTTCTGAGTCAATGGGAGTCCAACAACAAAATTTATAGTGATACTCTCCCACTTCCACTCAGGAATCTCTAACTTCTAAAGCAAACCACCAGGTCTCTGATGCTCACACTTTACTTGCTGACAATTTAGACACCAAGCTACATATGTAACTATATCCTTCTTCATCCTTCTCCACCAATAATGTTGCTGCAAGTCCTGATATATCTTGGTGGCACCCGGATGAATAGAATACCGGAAACTGTGGTCCTCCTCAAGAATCAAATCACAAAGTCCATCTACATTGGGCACACAAATATGACCTTGCATCCTCAAAACTCCATCATCTCCAATAGTAACCTGCTTGTCACCACCGTGCCACACTGTCCCTAAGGTCATCATACTGCCTCTCCTTGATGAGCTCAAACAAGGAAGATCGAGCTACCGTGTACAAGCTAGAACATGACTGGGCTCTAAAACATCTAACCTCACGAACTGATTATCCAAAGCCTGAACATCTGATGCAAGTGGTCTCTCACCGACTGGAATATACACAAGACTTCCCATACTCACTACCTTTCTACTCAAGGCATCGGTCACCACATTAGCCTTCCTAGGATGATACAAGATGGTGATATTATAGTTTTTCAATAGCTCCAACCACCTCCTCTGCCTCAAATTGATATCATTTTGTTTGAACAAGTACTGTAGACTCCGATAATCTGTGAAAACCTTGTATGACACGCCGTAAAGACAATGCTTACAGATCTTCAGCATATAAATAATGGCTGCCAACTCTAGGTCATAAACATGATAATTCTTTTCGTGAATCTTCAACTGCCTTAGTGCATATGCAATCACCCTGCCATCCTGCATTAATATTGCACTGAGCCACACAGGAGATGCATCACAATACACCGTATAAGATCCTGAACCTGTGGGCAACACTAACATTAGCGCCTTAGTCAAAGCAGTCTTGAGCTTCTGAAAGCTCGCCTCACACTTATTTGACCATCTAAACGGGTCACCCTTCTGGGTCAACCTGGTCAATGGATAGATGAGAACCCCTCCACAAACCAACAATAATAACCCACCAAACCCAAGAAACTCCGGATCTCCATGGCTTAAGTGGGTCTAGGCCAGTTCTGAACCGCCTCAATCTTCTTAGGATCCACTTGAATGCCCTATGCCAATACTACGTGTCGGAAGAGAGCGACCGAGTCCAACCAAAACTCGCACTTTGAATACTTAGCATATAACTAGCTGCCTCTCAAAGTCTGAAGTACAATCCGAAGATGCTACTCGTGCTCCTCTCGACTGCGGGAGTTGATCAATATATCATCAATAAACACAATCACAAAGGAATCCAAATAGGGCTTGAACACCCCGTTTATCAAATCCATAAATGTCGCTGGGGCATTCGTCAGCCCAAATGACATCACTAGAAACTCATAATGCCCATATCGAGTCCGAAAAGTTGTCTTATGGATATCAAATGCCCTAATATTCAACTGATGGTAGCCAGACCTCAAATCAATCTTCTAAAACACTTTGTCACCCTGAAGCTGATCAAATAAGTCATCAATCCTCGATAATGGATACTTGTTCTTGAGGGTGACTTTGTTCAACTTTCGATAATCTATGCACATCCTTATTCACCTATCCTTTTTCTTTATGAACAACACAGGCACACCTCAGGGCGAGACACTAGGTCTGATGAAGCCCGTATCAAGCAAATTTTGCAACTACTCCTTCAATTCTTTCAACTCTAGCGGGGCCATATGGTACGATAAAAGAGAAATGGGCTGAGTGCCCAAAGCCAAATCAGTACATAAGTCAATATCTTTATCGGGTGGCATCCCTAGCAGATCAGCAGGAAACACCTCTGAAAACTCACGAACAACTAGTACTGAATCCATGGAAGGAACCTCTGCACCAGAATCGCGGACATAAGCCAAATAAGCTAGACACCCCTTCTCGACCATATGTCGAGCCTTCACATAAGAGATAACCTTGCTGGTAGAATGGCTAGGACTCCCCATCCACTTTAATCGAGGCAACCCCGACAAAGCTAAGGTCACCATCTTGGCGTGACAATCTAATATAGTATGATAACATGACAACCAATCCATACCCAAGATGACATCAAAATCTACCATATTGAGGAGTAGAAGATCTACGCCAGTCTCGAGACTCTCAATAGTAACCACACACAAACGATAAATACGATCTACAATAGTAGAATCTCCCACAAGTGTGGACATATACACAGGAGCACTCAAAGAATCACGAGGCACAACCAGATATTAAGCAAAGTAGGATGACACATAAGAATAAGTAGAGCCCTGATCAAATAGAACTGAAGCATCCCTACAGCAAACTGAAATAGTACCTGTGATAACAATGTTAGATGACTCAGCCTCAGGTGTGACTGGGAAAGCATAACATCGGGGCTGGGCCCCACCACTCTAAAATACATCTTTAGGATGGTCTTTAGCTAGCTGGCATTTACCTCTAGCGACTTGACCTCCGCCTATAGTAGCCTAGCCTCCACTTCTAGCTGTCTGACCCCTGCCTCTAACTGTCTGAGCGGGCGGTGGTGCAACCGATGCCGGAACTATGGCACGAGAACTTTGCTGTGGCGTGCCACCCAATAATCTCAGACAAGTCCTCATGATATGCCCAAAACCACCACGCTCAAAACAACCTTATGGTGTTGTGGCAGTTGAAATTGAGACTGACTCGAACAGTCCGAATAACTTCGATGATAACTCCGAATTAGAGGCGCACTCACAGGAGCTGATGGTGCGATGTAGGCTCGCTGCCCAGTATCACGACCCAAATCGATAGGCCGCGACGGGCAATCGGTGCCTTACTCAACCAAGTACTAACATAACATATCTTATGTGTCATACTATCATAGGTAAATAAGCCGGAAATGCTGTTATGAAATAATTAGAATAAAATATGAGGCAATACTTGACATAGGATGACCCAACATGATATAGCGGCTTATACATATAACGTACGAGACTATAAGACCGACATGATCATTTGTATACTCAAAACATAGGTCGACAAGGCCATACAAGTTTCAATATACATGACATATGTCTACAAGCCTCTAAGAGTACATAAATATCATAAAGGTCGGGACATGGCCCCGCTATACCAATCAATACATGTCCAAATCATATTGATCAAATAGGAAACTCCGGAGCAAATGAAGTGAACAACACCTTTTGCTGAGCTAATAGCCTACTTGGAAGACTCTCAACCTGTCTATCGGGACCTGCGGGTATAAAATGAAACGTCCCAAGCAAAAGGGATGTCAGTACAAATAAAGTACTAAGTATGCAAGGTATGAAAGTAGTATATAGTAAACATGAAAGAAACACAAAAGAAAAGACTCAACCTGTAAGTCTGAATAGCTCTGTGAAGCATGGAACATTTATAATGTCATGCATATACATATAAATGTTATTTCATGCATAGGTATATGTGTACATAACATCATCAAGCCTCTAAGGGCATCCCATCATCTCATCTCAGCCATTGTGGGCAAAATCATCAATGTATACCAGTTGATCAGGTAGGTGGTGCGTATATAATGCCATAACCTTTCCCCATACCCAATATATATATAATATACGTGTATATAATGTCATATGGTCATGAGTTAATGTACATGTATAAATGAATGCAATGTATGAGAAGTACGTCAATAAGATCTCTCGGATTGTCATAAGATCATTATGCCTTTGATTAATATCATAAAATAAACTTTATCAACTTACGTATTTTCTAAGACCCATGAACAGACGATAGAATAATAGGACATATGGGGAATCAAGACATAGGAACCCCTAGTACTTTTAAGAATATAGTCATTTGTGAAAGTTGCATGTTTGCTCGTTTCGTGTGTATCATACGGATCATGCCAAAAGAAAAGAAGAGATAGCCTTAACGTACCTTTGTCTTTTACCTAACCACACGATGATGGTTCAACTCATTAGTACTTCAATCTACAACAAACAACAAGGGACCATTGTTAAGCTTACATAAGCTAGAACTCAACACAAATGTGCGACTAGCTCATCTACGAAAACACCTCCCCTTATTCTTTTCATTTTCATTAAATCAAACAACAAGACCAACATGTCCAAAATGTCAACAAACATAATATATATATATATATATATATATATATATATATATATATATATATATATATATATATATATATATATATATATATATTATATCTATATCTAACCCCATATTCATTACAATACATCACCAAAACAGTCCACACCATCTCACCCAACAACCAAGTTCTAACTTGCACTTTCCAAGCCTTCTCTCCTTCCAAACACATCAACCATAAATAGTAATAGTATTCTTAAGTTATTTCTACTGATTTCCAGCCATAAAACATCAAGAATTCAACTCCAATATAGTCCCACACTACAACACTTCAACATGAAGTTTAACCTACTTCACAAGTTTTCTTTAACAAATCAACTAGATATACATAGATGATCTTAATAACATATAGGAGAGTTAAACCTTACCTTGGCAGTAAGAGTACTTGTCCAACTAAGCTTTACTACAAGCTCAGCCAATATCTTTACCCCAAACAACAAAGTAGAGAGAGATAAACTAGGTGATCTTGATCTTCCAAGAGAGAAATCACCTTACCAACTTGTGTATTTGGTCTTGAACCGTAGGATAACTTTGATAGAGATCTTGGGATGATGTTTTGGAGCTTCTTCACATTTTAATAGAGAGATAGGGATTCTAAATTGTTTTCTTAGTGAAATATCTATGTATATATGGCCCTAATAATGGGCTTGGACAGATGGGTTGGATGCCCATCTCTATCATTTCCCTTTCCCTTTAAATTTGGTCTACAAACTTTTACGTAGGTGATGCACCTACTTGTCACCTACTTAATCAAGTAGGTGATTCATGTTGGTTCTTTTTCTATTTTGAAACATGTGTCTCATCCTCATTAAATAATTTAGACATGTGTTGAGTAGCTCAAGCAAGTAGGACGGAAAGTAAGTTGGTGAAGCAGGCACGTTTGGTAGGCAAGCAGCTCATTTTTATTTATCCAAAATCTTCTCGCGTTTAAGTGCATTCGTCCTCAACCTAGTCATTTGTATGCTGAATGGAAGTACGAATGTAATATCATTAGATCACTTTATATACTTTTAGAGAGAATCTCATTTTCGAGCTTATATCAATTGACTTATAGCGTACTTTCACGTACGAAAACATGGGGTGTAACATCATTCCCCCCTTTTGGAACATTTCCTCGAATGTTGACTGATGCACTTATCATTATAATAACCTATAGCTCTTGCGTATACTTTAGTACTCTTCTTGCCATATAGGCAACTGTTTTGTGAATAAATCCAAAGGCCAGGACATTTCCCCCTTTAGGCCCTTTACTCACACCACGACTTGTGGTCGAAATTCTTCTAATCTCGTAACTATTTCTACCTTTTATCATGCAGTCTGTACGACTTTATCCTTGTATGTGCGCCTATGCGACTCTTGTCTCCTTTTCCTCCAGCTTTTAGCTAATTTCTAGGCCTCACTTTGTGAACATATATGGAATTATGACAAGCTATACCTATGGGTGTCTATGGCTTTACTACATCTAAGTAGATCATAATATACCATAAATCTTACTTCAGTTAATTGTTACCGAGATCTGCTACCAAACTCCAGGTTACTCTTGTTACTTATCCAATATGTATAAATCTAAGTCCTGTAATGCTTCCTCATTACTATTCATCTTAAGAATGATGACCTAATTTATCTCATACTTTGTAACTTTTATCCATCTATTATTATTTCACCTCAATGTTGATCTATAATTTACCACTGATAATTTAAAACCTGTTACGTAATACATTGTCACTAGGCTTACATCGCATTAAGGAACATTTTGAAGTGATTTGCCCGATCCACCTAGGGACAATACTATACTTAAATAATTATATTTCATATCATCCTAATGTGATTCATCTTATGGGGTATTCTAATCCCGTGCAATTCATGAAATTCCCTTTTTTCTTCTTCAAATCATTACTCAATTGAAGGCCCAAACATCATCCTTTATCTATCACAATTACACCCTTATTCCACTATCAGGGCAGCATCTCATCTCTTCTAAATGCTACTAATCTTAGACTCATTTGAGTTCATTCAGGCTATACTGAGCTTTCTATAACTTGGAGAAACCATCAGCTCTTTTGTTTTCATGGTCATTAAACCCGAGGAATTATCCATTCTCGTTATCTTCTCACTTATCTTTTCTTATCCTTACTCCTGTTTTCCTAAAACTTTGTCGCTCTACCATACTTTAGCTTGCAACCTACACACATCTATTTATACTTAATCGCAACCTTCCTTCAACTTGCTTGCACCATAGATTTCCTATGTTATTCTGGAATATCAAGCGATACATCACATTGTCTCTAACTATTCTTTACTCTCTTAACTAGACCTTTTCATACCTAGAAATCATAAGCTAGAAGATATGCCACTAATGACACCGCTATCATTCTTGGATACTGAATCCCAGTTCTTCTAGCCCTCTATCTGAAGTATGGATTATTCACAACCTTCTGCACCTGAGTATCCCGTACGTTGTTTACCTTTACCTTACTTACCTTAAAATCTTACGTCATATCTTCTATCTCTTTCATAACCCCCTTCCACATAGGTATAATTCACATCCACAACTTGAAGCTCTCTTATAATACTTGCACCTCTGGTGGATACACAATCTGGTGGGAGCTCCATACTGACTTCTTATGAGGATGATACTCTTCTAACTGGCTTTATCTTATTTCCCACGCATGCCAGAATTTTTGTGCAACTCATATGATCTCGAATATTACTTTTGGTTTCACTTCCCGCTCATTAGCCACGATTGGTGCCACTTTCTTATAGAGTGTATACAATGTTGTAGTTAGATTGCTATTACAAGACCATTTCTTCTTCAAGTCACTATGCTTAGGTTGAAGTCTTCTTCCTTATTTTCTCAGCTAGTCTTTGTTGTAGTACTTAGGGATACCTTCTGGCTCTAGTAAAGTTGCAAGCTAATTACATCATATACTTGACAGATCTTTTTTTGTTGTTGTTCTTCCTCATCTATAATTATCCCTAGTTATTTATATTCGCGCCCTTGTGCTCGTAGGATTGCTTCAAATCTGAAATTTTTGACTATTTCGCAGTGGCACTCTCTTTTATTTCTGTAACACTGATACAACACCTTTAACTACCCCAACTCCTATCTGAATATTTCTCAAGGATCACGATGTCATATTTGTGATACTGAATTCCCCATATTGGGGTTCACTATGCTTATCTTGCATGATCTATTGATTTGTCTGTATTCTCTTGTCTAGCTATAACTAGGCTCTTCCTGAATCAACTACTAACTACTCGTTGACCCATTCTCATATTAATATTTTGCGTAATATTTCTTGGGTTATTTCTTTTGCCTTAACTTACCGTTCGCACTAGCTCCTTATTTATCAATAACATCCCGGACCGGAACCCTTGCTTCCTATCCTTAACGTCGTGCTTGCATAATGTTCTGGAATCGTAGCATATCTGTAGGATTTGAATAAGTGCAATCTTGTCTCTTTTTCATTTTTATCGCATTCTTCCTTTACCATTCCATAGTTACTAGAACCACTTAATTCTGACTTAATGCCACATCACTTCATATTCCCCCATTTAAGGGAGTATTAAGATTTAGTGCTACGACGATCTACCTATAGATGTTTTACATCTTCATCTTTGGCATCTTTTCACATCATCGATGACCCTTACTTGCCTTGCGATGATCCTTCTGTACCAAGGATAATGAAATTCCTTACTTACGAGGGTGACACCTAGTGTAACTCGCACACATAGTCCCTTAAGCTTAACTTTGCTCACATTGCTTGCTTTAGGGAAGCGTCTTCCTGAATGACCTTTAAAGGGTATTCTTCTGTTGTTCATTCTATTATCGTCGGAATGCAATCTCTGAAATTCTCTTTATGCCGACTATTATCAAATCGCTCATTTCCTAATTCATGTTTAGTTTATCTTGTTCACCAGCCCATACTGATTTGTATTACTCTGGGGGTCTAACTTTTCCTTGTCTTAATCACATTAGAGTTATAAACTTATTTCTCGAAATGAGGATATGACTTTATGGCCTATACTCTTTTGTTATCTCAAGGCCTGTCACCTCTCGTCTTTTCCTTCCCTTGACTATAGACTCTGTAGTACTGTCATTTTTTGATCTACCGTTGTCATCCATGTATTACATCTTACTCATAATGCTTCATTAACTCTCTTCTTATTTTCGTGCTAACATTTTTGTTTATCACTTTATTCTGAAAACTTCAACAAGACATTCTTTTGCTTTTAGCTCCCCTTGCTCCATCCACTGGCTCTTCGGGTTGCCTAATATTCTCTTTCTACTAGGGACGGGAGCCACACTAAGGTAATATTTATCCCTTCCAGGATTCCAGTACCTGTCTTTGTAATTAATTTTTTTTAACATTCTAGTATTCATATCTAGCTGTACTATTTTAGAGTGCACCATCTGGGTGTTTTACAAGGAGATCTATTAGCACATTTGCAATATCCTTCGGAAATGTCAACTAACGCAAACAATCCATCCATTATTTTGGGTTGCTATAACCCCAGCCGGATCCTGATAACCCGTCCTTCTCTTAAACTATATCTATTAGCTCCCATAGGGAATAACTAAGATGGGTGTGGCCAATTGTACATACTATGTTACTGTTGAAAGTAACTCAAAAGGCTTATATCTCTCTTCCTGAATGGTAAATAATGATAATCTTCACTAGTTGGGGTACCTAGTACACTTCTTTACCTTGTTTTTTTACTTGTTGAAACTTGTATCTACCTTCTGATGCTCTTGTTGTTTTTTACCATAAGGGTGAATAGATATTCATGTCTTAAGGCTTCTTATCAAGAAGCTTACATGTCTTAGTACACACATAATCTGCTAAAGACCTTACATTTACTCATCATAAGCATCATGAAAAATTGGGTTCCTCTGACTCAAATCTTCTGTAGCCATACGCAATCTCTCACCAGCTATCATTCTAGATGTATGTATCATTGTATTACGAATAAAATATAGTTTAGGAGTTTGAATTCTTACAACTGAGCTCTACCACACGATCTAGAGTAAGAAAAAGAGTGACAGTCCTAAATGCCCTGTAGCCTCCTGCTTATAAGTGTGGTGCATGATACACCCATAAACAAGACTTTACTAGACACAGCTTGTAGACTCCCTAGGACAGAACTGCTCTGATACTACTTTTGTCACGACCTGTGACGACCCGGTTGGTCGTCTTAAGAACTAACACCCCGATCCCCTATTAACTACTTTCCCCGTGGTTATTTCTGCTATTTTGATTTGCTGGGATGTTCGGTTTTAAGTTTCGGAGAGTTTTGGGACACTTAGTCCCTAAATGAGAGCTTAAGTGTTGGAAAGTTGACTGTCTTCGGAATAGAGTGAAGACGGCCTCGGAATGGAAATCTGACGGTTCTGTCAGCTCGTTGGGTAATTTCGGGCTTAGGGGCGTGTCCGGATTGTGTTTTGGAGGTCCATAGCTAATTTAGGCTTGAAATATCGAAAGGTCGAATTTTGAAGTTTCCTGTTTGATAATGAGATTATGATCCAAGGGTCGTAATGGAATACCAGAAGTTGGAGTAGCTCCGTAGTGTTGAATGTGACGTATGTGCAAAATTTCAGGTCATTCGGACGAGGTTTGATAGACTTTTTGATCGAAAGCATATTTTTAGAATTTTTGGAATTCTTAGGCTTGAATCCAAAGAAAAATAGGTGTTTTGATGTTGTTTTGAGCGTTCTGAAGGTTGGAACAAGTTTGAATGAAGTTATGCGATATGTTGGTAGGTTTGGTTGAGGTCCCGGGGGCCTCAAGATGATTTCAAATGGTTGATGGGAAATTTTTTGGAATTTGGAGTTGCAGCTTCAGCTATTTTTCTGTCATAACCGCACCTGTGAATGTGGGACCGCAGGTGCGGAGCCGCAGAAGCGACGGATCTATTACAGAAGTGGAAATCGAGAAGTTCAACAGGGATCGCATAAGCGGTAGGATTCCTGCATGAGCGGTACCGCATCTGCGGATGGGGGGTCGCAAATGTGGAAGATTAGTTTTAAGTGAGAAGTCGCAGATGCGACCCGTGTTTTGCAAAAGCGGGACTGCAGATGCGGTAATAGCTGGGCAAAAATATGAAATTTCGAGGGTTTAGTTCAAAAGTTGGAAATTCGATTTGGAGCTCGGGAGATGACGATTTTGAGAGGTAACTGAAGAGGAGATCAGTGGGTAACAATTCTTTAACCCTTTCTAGTTATATTCCATCAATCTATAGTTAGTTTCATCATTTAATTTCGGATTGGAGATGAGAAATTGGGGAAAAGTTGGAAGAAAGTTCTTAGACCTAAAATTCGACTTTTGATCGGGAATTTGACCTTAGATTTGGATAATTTTGGTATGCATGAACTCGTGAGAGTATGAGGATTCTAAAAATATATATTTTACCCGATTCTAAGACGTGGGCCCGAGGGGCATTTTGGTTATTTTACCTAATTTCGCTTATTAGCTTAGAATTTCTTTGTATAATCAGTTACTTGAAGTGTTATTTACCTTATGCAATTGAATTGAATAGATTTGGATGTCGAGTACTCGTGGCAAGAGCGTGGTTTCGGATTGATTATTGAGTTGGTTCGAGGTAAGTGGCTTGCCTAACCTTGTGTGGGGGACCTTCCCCTTAGGATTTGGTATATTTGGTAATTGAAATGCCTTGTACGTGAGGTGACGAGTGCGTACTTGTGCTAATTGTTGGAAATCTGATTTTCATTAAGTAGTTACTAGTATGTTCCTGTCCTGTTTTTATTACTTGTACTATTAAGCCTGTTGTTAGCTTAAGAAAGCATGTCTAAGTGACTTAATTGCTTTACTTGTTCAAACTGCCTTACCTGAATTTCATATCGCATGCTAGGCTAGAATTACTTGCTTGCCTCAATATGAAATTGCCGTTTCTGAATATCTTCCTGTTGCTGCTGTGTATTTACATTAGGACTATTGATGTGGGATTCCGGTAGCTCCCCCCTTGGCTATTTATTTTGGGACTACGAATGTGGTATTCCGGTAGATCCCCTTGCACAGTTATATGGAACTACGGGAATGCACCCGGTAGATTCCCCCAATAATAGGTATTTACATTTGGGACTACGGAACGAGATTCCGGTAGATCCCCGCGCACTATGAGTTGGACTATGAGATGGGATCTCGGGAGATCCATTGGATATGTATATTTGGGACTACAGGATGGTATCCTGGGAGATCCCCGATTGTTATTTTGGTGCTGAACTGTATTTGTTTCTGTGTTTACCTTGTCTCTGTAATAGTTGTTGTTGCCCTTTATATCTTGTGTTACTTTTATTGTTATACTTATTTATACTGTTCTGTTCTACACTGTTGAACTTTATATTTTATTTAACCTCATTAGGGCCCTGACCTTCCTCGTCACTTCCCGACCGAGGTTAGGCTTGGCCTTACTAAGTACTGATGTGGTGTACTCATGCCCTTTCTGCGCATGTTTTTCATGTGCAGATCCAGGTACCTTGACTCAGACTTACCATCCTTGAGGTGAGGCGACCGTTCAGAGCCTTAGGGACGTATGGCGCGCAGAGTTTGAGCATTTTCGCCAGGGTGCTATGACGATCTCAAAGTATGCTATTTGTTACACTAGTTTGGCTAGACATACCCCGACCTTGGTTTCTACTGTTCGCGAGAGGGTTCACCGGTTTATTAAGGGGCTTATTCCCAACATCAGGTCTAGCAAGGCTCGTGAGTTGGAAATGGACATTTCTTATTAGCAGGTAGTGAGCATTGCTAGGAGGATTAAGGGTATGCATGCTAGAGAGAGAGAGGAGAGAGAGGCCAAGAGGTCTAGAGAGTTGGGCCATTTCTCTGGTGCCCGTGCCCCAGCAACAGGTCGTCATGGTAGGAGTTATATGAGGTGCCCTATTTATTCAGCTCTTCCAGCAACCAGTGGTATTCCAGCTCCTCCTAGACCTCAGGAGCCTTATTATGCACCTCTGGTGTTTAGCGTGCCTCCTGCGCGGGGTGCTTTCAGAGGTCAGTCCAGCAGACCTGGCCCAAGCCAGTCACAGCCACCACGTCCTCCCAGATCTTATTTCGAGTGTGGTGACACACGCCATATGGTGAGAGATTGCCCCAGACTTGGGAGGGGTACACCTCCATAGACTTCTCAGCCAGAGCATGCCCCGCAGAGTTCTCAGGCTATGGTTACAGCTCCAGTTGCTACCCCACCTGCTTAGCCAACTAAAGGTGGAGGTCGGGGAGGTAGAGGTCGCCATAGAGGGGGAGGCCAGGCCAGATACTATGCCCTTCCTGCCCGTACCGAGGTTGTTGCCTCCGATTCTGTCATCACATGTATTATATTGGTTTGTCACAGAGATGCATCGGTTCTACTTGATCCAGGCTCCACTTACTCTTATGTGTCTTCTTATTTTGCTTTGCATTGGGTGTATCTCGGGACTCTTTGAGTTCCCTTATTTATGTTTCTACTCTTATGGGAGATTCTCTTGTTGTGGACTGTATTTATCGGTCGTGTTTGGTTGCTCTTAGTGGTTTTGAGACCAGAGCCAATTTATTGTTGCTCAGCATGGTAGATTTTGACATTATCTTGGGTATGGACTGGTTGTCGCCCCATTATGCTATCCTTGATTGTCATGCCAAAACCGTGATGCTGGCCATGCCAGGTGTACCGCATGTTGAGTAGAGAGGTACTTTATATCACACTCCTAGTAGAGTTATTTCTTTTCTTAAAGCTCAACATATGGTTGAGAAGTGGTGTGACACGTATTTAGCTTATGTGAGAGATGTCAGTATTGACACCTCTTCAATTGATTCTGTTCCAATATTACGGGATTTTCCCGATGTGTTTCTAGCTGATCTTCCAAGCATGTTGCCTGATAGAGATATTGATTTTGGCATTGATCTGTTGCCGGGCACTCAGCCCATTTCTATTTCGCTGTATCGTAAGGCTCCTCCTGAGTTGAAAGAGTTGAAGGATCAGTTACAGGAATTGCTTGATAAGGGTTTTATTCGGCCCATTGTAGCACCTTGGGGTGCTCCTGTCTTGTTTGTGAAGAAAAAGGATGGTTCTATGCGTATGTGTATTGATTATCGCCAGTTAAACAAGATTACAGTGAAGAACCGTTATCCCTTGCCTCGTATTGATGATTTGTTTGACCAGCTTCAGGGCCCACGGGTGTTTTCTAAGATTGACTTGCGCTCAGGTTACCATCAGTTGAAGATTTAGGAGCCAGATATCCCGAAGACTGCTTTCAGGACTCAGTATGGTCATTACGAGTTCCTTGTTATATCATTTGGGATGACCAGTGCCCCAACAGCCTTTATGCATTTGATGCACAGTATGTTCCGGCCGTCTCTTGACTCGTTCATCATTGTCTTTATTGATGATATTCTGGTGTATTTCCGGAGTCGGGAAGATTATGAGCAACACCTGAGGACTGTGCTTCACACTCTAAGCGAGAAGAAATTATATGCTAAGTTCTCAAAATGTGAGTTTTGGTTGGATTCAGTGGCATTCTTAGGCTACGTGGTATCGAGTGAGGGTATTCAGGTGGATCTGAAGAAAATAGAGGCCGTGCAGAGTTGGCCTAGACCATCCTCCTCTATAGAGATCCATAGTTTCATTGGCTTGGCGGGATACTACCATTATTTTGTGGAGGGGTTTTCATCGATTGCAGCCCGTATAACCAGGTTAACCCAGAAGGGTGCTCCGTTCTAGTGGATAGAGGAGTGTGAGGCGAGCTTTCAGAAGCTCAAGACATATTTGACTACAGCCCCAATTTTGATACTGCCTATAGGTTCGAGGTCTTATACGGTTTATTGTGATGCCTCGAGGATTGGCCTCAGAGCAGTGTTGATGCAGGACAGTAGGGTGATTGCCTACACGTCCAGACAGTTGAAGGTACATGAGAAGAACTATCCGGTCCACGACCTTGAGTTAGCTTCCATTGTTCACGCCTTGAAGATCTGGCTCCATTATTTATACAGTGTGCCTTGTGAGATTTATACTGACCATCGGAGCTTACAGCACCTGTTCAAGCAAAAGGATCTAAATTTGCGCCAGAGGAGATGGTTAGAGTTGCTGAAGGATTATGATATCACTATTTTGTATCACCCGGGCAAGGCCAATGTGGTGGCCGATGCCCTAAGCTGCCGAGCAAAGAGTCTATAGAGTTTGGCTTATTTACCAGCATCAGAGAGGCCGATGGTGATGGATGTTTAGGCCTTAGCCATCTAGTTTGTGAGATTGGATCTTTCGGAGCCTATTTGGGTTCTAGCTTGTGTGGTTTCTCGGTCTTCCTTATTTGATCGTATCAGGGAGCGGCAGTATGATGATCCTCATTTGCTTGTCCTCAAGGACAAGGTTCAGCACGATGATGCCAGAGATGTGACTATTGGTGATGATGGGGTATTGAGGATGCAGGGTCGGATTTGTGTACCCAATGTTGATGAGCTTCGAGAGTCGATTCTAGAGGAGGCTCATAGATCGCAGTATTCCATCCATCCGGGTGCCGCGAAGATGTATCAGGATCTGAGGCAGCACTATTGGTGGAGGCAGATGAAGAAAGATATAGTTGGGTTTGCAGCTCGATGCCTCAACTGTCAGCAGGTGAAGTATGAGCACCAGAGGCCGGGTGAATTGCTTCAGTAGATAGAGATTCCGGAGTGGAAGTGGGAGCGGATCACTATGGACTTTGTAGTTGGGCTCCCACGAACTTTGAGGAAGTTCGATGCTATTTGGGTGATTGTGGATCGGCTGACCAAGTTCGCTCACTTCATTCCTGTATGTACTACTTATTCTTCGGAGCGGTTGGCGGAGGTCTATATCCGGGAGATTGTTCATCTGCATGGTATTCTAGTTTCCATCATTTCAGATAGAGGTACTCCATTCATATCCCAGTTTTGGAGGGCCGGTCAGCATGAGTTGGGTACTCGGGTGGAGTTGAGTACATCATTTCACTCTCAGACGGACGGACAATCCGAGCGCACTATTCGGATTCTTGAGGATATGCTCTGTGCGTATGTGATTGAGTTTGGAGTGTCTTAGGATCAGTTCTTGCCATTGGCAGAGTTTGCTTACAACAACAGCTTAGTCCAACATTCAGATGGCACCGCATGAGGCTTTATATGGTAGGCGGTGTAGATCCCCGGTGGATTAGTTTGAGCCGGGTGAGGCTAGACTATTGGGCACAGACTTGATTCAGGATACTTTAGAGAAGGTTAAGGTGATTCAGGATAGACTCCGTATAGCCCAGTCCAGACAAAAGAGTTACACGGACCGGAAGGTTCGTGATGTTTCTTATATGGTTGGAGAACGAGTTCTGCTTCGGGTTTCGCCTATGAAGGGCGTTATGAGATTTGGGAAGAAAGGGAAGTTGAGTCCGAGGTTTATTAGCCCTTTTGAGATATTGAGGCATGCTGGGGAGGTTGCTTATGAGCTTGCCTTACTTTCCAGCTTGGCAGGAGTTCATCCGGTATTTCATGTTTCGATGCTCTAGAGCTATCACGGTGATCCGTCGCACGTGTTGGATTTAAGTTCAGTACAGTTGGACAAGGATCTATCCTATGTTGAGGAGCCATTGACAATATTGGACAGGTAGGTTAGGAAGCTGAGTTCAAAGAACATTGCATCACTAAAAGTTCAATGGCGAGGTCAGCCGGCCAAGGAGGCAACCTAGGAGACTGAGCAGGATATGCGCAGCCGTTACCCTTATCTTTTCGCTACTTCAGGTATGCCTTTATGCTCGTTCGAGGATGAATGAATGTTTAAGTGTAGGAGGATGTGACAACCCGGCCGACCGTCTTAAGAACTAACGCCTCGATCCTCTATTAACTGCTTTTTCCGTGTTTATTTGTGCTATTTTGATTTGTCGGGATGTTTGGTTTCGAGTTTTGGAGAGTTTTGGGACACTTAGTCCCTAAATGAGAGCTTAAGTGTTGGAAAGTTGACCGTAGCCGGAACAGTGTGAAGACGGGCTTGGAATGGAAATTCGATAGTTTCGTTAGCTCCGTTGGGTGATTTCGGGCTTAAGGGCATGCTCAGATTATGTTTTGGAGGTCCATAGCTAATTTAGGCTTGAAATACCGAAAGGTCGAATTTTGAAGTCTCCGGTTCGATAGTGATATTTTGATCCGAGGGTCGGAATGGAATACCATAAGTTGGAGTAGCTCCGTAGTGTTGAATGTGATGTGTGCGCAAAATTTTAGGTCATTTGGACGAGGTTTGATAGACTTTTTGACCGAAAGCATATTTTTAGAGTTTTTGGAATTCTTTGGCTTGAATCCAATAAAAAATAGGTGTTTTGATATTGTTTTGAGCATTCCAAAGGTTGGAACAAATTTGAATGAAGTTATGGGATATGTTGGTAGGTTTGGTTGAGGTCCCGGGGGCCTCGGGATAATTTCAGATGGTTGACGGGAAGATTTGGAATTTGGAGTTACAACTTCAGTTGTTTTATGTCATAACCGCACCTGCGAGTGTGGGATCGCAGGTACGGAGCCGTAGAAGTGGCGGATCTATCGCAAAAGCAGAAATGGGGGAGTTTAGCAGGGACCGCAGAAGCAGTAGGATTCCAGCAGGAGCGGTACCTCGTCTGTGGATGGGGAGTCGTAGATGCGGAAGATTGGTTTTAAGTGAGAAGTCGCAGATGCGATCCCAGGACCGCAGATGCGGTAATAGCTGGGCAGAAATATGAAATTTCGAGGGTTTAGTTTCAAGAGTTGGAAATTCGATTTGGAGCTCGGGAGAGGGCGATTTTGAGAGGAAATTGAAGAGGAAATTAGTGGGCAATAATTCTTTACCCCTTTCTAGTTATATTCTATCAATCTATAGTTAGTTTCATCATTTAATTTGGGATTGGAGATGAGAAATTGGGGAAAAGTTGGAAGAAAGTTCTTAGACCTAAAATTCGACTTTTGATCGGGAATTTGACCTTAGATTTGATTAATTTTGGTATGCATGAACTAATGAGAGTATGAGGATTCTGAAAATATAAATTTTACCCGATTTCGAGACGTGGGCCCAAGGGGAATTTTGGTCATTTTACCTAATTTTGCATATTAGCTTAGAATTTCTTTGTAGAATCAGTTACTTGAAGTGTTATTTACCTTATGCAATCGAATTGAATATATTTGGGCCATTTGGAGTCGAGTACTCGTGGCAAGAGCGTGGTTTCAGATTGATTATTGAGCCGGTTCGAGGCAAGTGGCTTGCCTAACCTTGTGTGGGGGATCATCCCCTTAGGATTTGGTATATTTGGTAATTGAAATGCCTTGTACGTGAGGTGACGAGTGCGTACTTGTGCTAATTGTTGGAAATCCGGTTTTCATTAAGTAATTACTAATATGTTCCTGTCCTGTTTTTATTACTTGTATTATTAAGCCTGCTGTTAGATTAGGAAAGCATGTCTAAGTGACTTAATTGCTTTACTTGTTCAAACTGCCTTACCTAAATTTCGTGCAACATGCTAGGCTAGAATTACTTGCTTGCCTTAATATGAAATTGCCATTTCTGAATATCTTCCTGTTGCTGCTGTGTATTTACATTAGGACTATGGATGTGGGATACCTGTAGCTCCTCCCTTGCCTGTTTATTTTGGGACTACGGATGTGAGATTCTGGTAGACCCCCCTGCACAGTTATATGGAACTACGGGAATGCACCCGGTAGATTCTCCCAGTACTGGGTATTTACATTTGGGACTACGGAACGGGATTTCGGTAGATCCCCGCGCACTATGAGTTGGACTACGGGACAAGATTTCGGGAGATCCAATGGATATGTATATTTGGGCCTACAAGACGGTATCCTGAGAGATCCCCGGTTGTTATTTTGGTGCTGAACCGTATTTGTTTCTGTGTTTACCTTGTCTCTGTAATAGTTGTTGTTGCCTTTTATATCTTGTGTTACTTTTATTACTGTACTTATTTATACTGTTCTGTTCTACACTGTCAGACTTTATACTTTATTTAACCTCAGTAGGGCACTGACCTTCCTCGTCACTACCCGACCGAGGTTAGGCTTGGCACTTACTGAGTACCGCTGTGGCTCATGCCCTTTATACACATGTTTTTCATGTGCAGATCCAGGTACCTTGACTCAGACTTACCATCCTTGAGGCGAGACGACCGTTCAGAGACTTCCAGGTATATCTGCTGCGTTCGCAGACCGTGGAGCCTCTCTCCACTCTCTCTTATAGTTACCGGACTTATTTATTTATTTTGCTTTAGACTATTCTGGAGTTAGAGCACTATGTAGTGATCCTTAGCTTGTGATTCATGGGTTTCCGGGTGTTGGAGATATGTATTGGTTTTTGAGAGTTAAAATATTGCGTGCACTTTTAAATACTGTCTTATTACTCTAATTCAGTTTAAAATTGTTTTATTTCCGCAAATTGGTTTATTTTCCATAATTTAGGCTTACTTAGTCGTAGGGACTAGGTGCAGTCACGGTGGTTTACGAAGGGCGAACCCGGGTCGTGACACGACCCAAACCAATAGGCCGCGACGGGCACTCAATGCCTTACTCAACCGATTACCAACATAATATATATTTTGTGCCATACTATTATAGGTAAATGAGTCGGAAAGGCTGTCATGAAATAACTAGAATAAAACACGAGGGATACTCGACATAGGACGACCCAACATGATATACCGACTTATACATATGACATACGAGCCTATAAGGCTGACATGATCATTTGTATACTCAAAACATAGGCCACCAAGGCCATACAAGTATCCATATACATGAAATCTATCTACAAGCCTCCAAAAGCACATAAATATCATAAAAGGTCGGGACAGGGCCCTAATATACCAATCAATACATATCCAAATCATACTGACCAAATAGGCGACTCCGAAGCAAATGGAGTGAACCAACACCTTCTACTAAGCTGATAGCCTACTTGGAGGACTCTCAACCTGTCTATTGGGACCTGCGGGCATGAAACGTAGCATCCCCAGACATGAAAGCAATATATAGTAATCATGAAAGAAACATGGAGGAAAAGACTCAACCTGTAAGTTTGAATAACTATGTGAATCATGAAACATTTGTAGTGTCTTGCATATGCGTATAAGTATCATATCATGTATAGGTATATACGTACATAACATCATCAAGCCTCTGAAGGCATCCTATCATATCATCCCGGCCACTATGGACAAAATCATCAACGTATACCATCTGATCAGGTGGTAGTGTTTATATAACGCCATAAACTTTCCCCATACCCTATATATATATATATATATATATATATATATATATATATATATAATATGTATATATAACTCCAACTGGTCATGGGTCAATGTACATGTATAAATGAATGCAATGCATGAGAAGCACGTCAATAAGATCTCTCGGAATGCCATAAGATCATTATGTCTTTGACTAATATCATGAAATAAACTTTATCAACTTACGTATTTTCTGAGACTCATGAACAGATGATAGAATAATAGGACACATGGGGAATCAAGACATAGGAGCTCCTAGTACTTTTAAGAATATAGTCATTTGTGAAAGTTGCGTATTTGCTCATTTCTTGTGTATCATGCGGATCATGTCAAAATGAAAGAAGGGATAGCCTTAATATACCTTTGTTATTTACCTAACCACACGACGACGGTTCAGCCCGTTAGTACTTCAATCTGCAACAAATAACAAGGGGCCATTTTAAGCTTACTGAAGCTAGAACTCAACACAAATGTGCAACTAGCTCGTCTACGAAAACACCTTCCCTTATTCTTTTCATTTTCCTCAAATCAAACAACAAGACCAACATGTCCAAAATGTCAACAAACATATATATATATATATATATATATATATATATATATATATATATATATATATAATCCCATATTCATTACAATACATCACCAAAACAGTCCACATTATATCACCCAACAACCAAGTTCTAACTTGCAATTTCCAAGCGTTCTCTCCTTCCAAACATATCAACCACAATAGCAATAGTATTCTTAAGTTATTTCTACTGATTTTCAGCCATAAAACATGAAGAATTCAACTCCAAAATAGTCCAACAACTTTAACACATCAACATGAAGTTCAACCTACTTCACAAGTTTCTTTTAATAAATCAACTAGATATACATAAATGATCTTAAATACATATAAGGGAGTTAAACCTTACCTTGGCAGCAAGAGTACTTGTCCAATTAAGCTTTACTTCAAGCTCAACCAAGCTCTTTACCCCAAACAACAAAGTAGAGAGAAATAACTAGGTGATCTTGATCTTCCAAGAGAGAAATCACCTTACCAACTTGTGGATTTGATCTTGAACCGTAGGATAACTTTGAGAGAGATCTTGGGATGATGTTTTGGAGCTTCTTCACATCTTAATAGAGAGAGAAGGATTCTAAATGGTTTTCTTAGTGAAATATCTATGTATATATGGACCTACTAATAGGCTTAGGCAGATGGGTTGGATGCCCATCTCTATCCTTTCCCTATTCCTTTTAATTTGGTCCACAAACTCTTAAGTATGTGATGCACCTACTTGTCACCTACTTAATCAAGTAGGTGATTCATGTTGGTTCTTTTTATATTTTGAAACATGTGTCTCATCCTCATTAAATAATTTAGACATGTGTCGAGTAGCTCAAGCAAGTAGGACAAAAAGTAAGTTGGTGAAGTAGGCACGTCGGGTAGGCAAGCAACTCATTTTTATTTGTCCAAAATCTCCTTTCTCGCGTTTAAGCACATTCGTCCTCAACCTAGTTGTTTGTATGCTGAACGAAAATACGGATGTAATATCATTAGATCACTTTATATACTTTCAAAGAGAAACTCATTTCCGAGCTTACATCAATTGACTTACAGCATATTTTCACGTACGAAAACATGGGGTGTAACACCCAAAATAAGGCACATAAGGACCACAACCCCCGAAAGCACTGTGGGATGCCTGAAGCGCCGACTAAAATGGCTTGGGAGGATGACCCCTACCGAAAGTACCCCTGCCTCCAGATGAGGCACCACTAAAACTATCGGAATGATGAGGCCTCTTATCAGACCCCTGCTTTCTCTCCTGTGCAAGAACCACCTCGATAAGCCTGGCGACATTAGCAGCCGTCTGAAAAGAAATCTCACCCCCAGTCTTCTTGTCCATCTGTAGCCTGATAGGATGAGTGAGTCCATCAATAAACCTCCTCACCCTCTCCCTCTTAGTAGGAAGAAGAAGAAGATCATGACGGTCTAGTTCCACAAAACAGTTCTCGTACTGAGTGACTGACATACTGCCCTGCTGGAGATGCTCAAACTGCCTGCGGTAGTCCTCCCTCAGTGTAATAGGAAGGAACTTCTATAGAAATATCTAAGAGAACTGGTCCCAAGTAAGAGCAGATGACCCAGCTGGTCTGGTCGATACATAATACTTTCACCATCTCTTGGCGGAACCCGTCATATGAAACACAACAAAATTGACCCCATTGGTCTCAACTATCCCCATTTTCCACAACACCTCATGGAAATGGTTAAGATAATCATGTGGGTCCTTGAAAGATGCACCACTAAAATGAACTGGTAAGAGTTTGGTAAATTTGTCCAATCTCTACAAGCCTTAGAAGACATAGCGGGCTTATCACCGGCCTGTGCCACAACAACCGGTTGAACTACTCCAACTGTCAGGGTTGCTAGAGTCTGATACTAGGGAGCCATCTGCTCTGGAGTGTGAGTAGCGTGAGTCTATTCTCCACCCTGAGAGATGGATGGTGCCATAGGAAATGTACCGGCCTCGGCCAGACTCTCCATAAGGCCCACCAAATGGACTAGAGCGTCCTGAGGCACTAGGGTAACGATGAACCCCTCCGGGACCTGAGCTGGTCCAATAGGTACAGTCTCAGTTGCAACCTCCTCATCAAAATTTACCTGAGGCTCCACTGCTGGTACTACTGCTCGAGCTCTAGGCTGAGCTCTGCACCTGCCTCGGCCTTGACCTCTGCCGCTCGTAGGAGCTACTGCTGGGGCTCCGGCTGCTGTCCAGCTGAAGATGCAGTACACGTTCTCGCCATCTGCGAGAGATCAAGAATAGAAGAATTCAATCATTAATGGTCGAATAAAATCGCATGACCTAGAAGAATATAAGTAAAATTGTTCCTAACTCCATAGCCTTTGGAAGATAAGTACAGACGTCTCCGTATCGCTCCTCCATACTCTACTAAGCTTGCTCGTGACTCGTGAGACCTATGTAACCTAGTGCTCTCATACCAAGTTGTCACGACCCAGAATTCCCACTTTCAGGACCGTGATGGCGCCTAAAATTTCCCTTGCTAGGCAAGTCAACGTTAGAAAAATTTATCTATTTTTCAATAGTTTAAATTAAATAGTGAGAAAGAATTGAATAACTGTAATAATCCAAAGTAAAGTGCAGAAACTATAATAAATAAAATATCTGACACAACACTGGATTCGATATCACAAGTGCACGGGTTACTAGAATAGTACAAACAAAGGTCTGAATAAAATATAAAACCGTCTGAAGGAAAGTACAAAGCGAAATAAAAGGAGAGGGGACTCTAGGAGTTGTGGACACTAAGTAGTTGTACCTCAAGTCTCCACAAAGTTGTCCAATCCGAGCACGCTAATAACCGCCTTTGGGACCGACTCCAAAATTTGCACAAGAAGTGCAGAGTGTAGTATGAGTACAACCGACCCTATGTACTCTGTAAGTGCCGAGCCTAACCTCGACGAGGTAGTGACGAGACTAAGGCAGGTCACTCACACTACAACCTTTACGCAGTATATAATAAAGGTAGAAGAAGGAAATGCAGAACAAAATAAGATAGTTAACTGAAGATAATAGCTACAGCCTCAAGAAATAAATAATTAACGGTCAGAATTACCAATCTGTAGAGTTTCAAATGAAAATACCGAAAACCAACACAGCTCATGGAAATAGGAACACATAGGTTATTACGGCGTGTAACCCGATCCCATCATACATCACAATCCTCCCTTATTCAATCGTAACAATATCAACAATCATAATAAATATATGTTGTGGCGCGCAACCCAATCCCACCATATAGCGAAATTAGTATCACAATTCACCCTTATTTCACCATATCAATCCACCCTTATTTCACCTATCGCGGCGTGCAACCTGATCCCGCCATATTAGTGTAAATTCACCCTTATTCCTCTGTGTCAATCCACCATTATTTCATCTATTACGGCATACAGCCCGATCCTACCATATTAGTGTAATTATTCACTAAGTACAATTAAATCCATATTTCAAATCACAAGAACCTCCAAAACTAATGAATATAAAGCTGAAACAGAAAGGAAACCTTGTACCACTTGGAAATTGACATATGAAATACTACACGGCAAAATAAGTCCAGTAAATGATAATTAGAAAGTGCAAGTACGTCAATTAAGGCAAATAATAGCAAGTTATGAACACATGAAGAGGTCTAACATTTTTAACAGGAGAAATAGTGATTAACACATAGCAATTAAAGCATGAAAGTATTTAGGGAACATAACAGTTAAGGCAGGGAAGGAGATAATTAAGGAAAGGCGGAAAATCAGGGAAAGAAGTAATTCGGTAGCGCATAAGCACTCGTCACCTCGCATATATGCCGCAACACATGAAATTTACATAGCACATAGTCTAAGGGTTCCTAATTCTCTTAAATCAAGGTTAAACTCAAAACTTACCTCACTTCGCAGTCGACTCAAAGCTATATCGGGGCCTTTCCCCTAGAATCAGCGTCCAAACTACTCGTATCTAACCACAATTGACTCAATAATATTAAATATTTCTAAAGGAATCAATTACAATGCATAAAATTTAGAATTCCCACACATTCCCTTAAAAAGTCAAAACTGACCCCGGGCCCGCTTGGTCAAAATCCCGAGGTTCGTACAAAAATTCATTCACCCACGAGCCCGATTATGTAATTAGTTTCAAAATCTGACCTCAAATTAAGTTCTAAATCCCTAATTTGCAAAACTCCCATTTTTTCCTAAATCCCTAGTTTCTACCATGGAAGAATAAAGATTAGGGCTAGAAATTAATGGGTAATGTTAGAAATGGAAGAAATGAGTTAAAGTGTACAAACCTATGAATTGATGTTGAGTTTTCCCTTCAAAATCGCCTCTAGGCCGAGTTCTAATGGAGAGTTTATGAAAAAAAAATGGAATAATCCCTTTTTGATCTGTTTTTAATCGCAAGGCATCAGGCCTTCTCCATGTTCGTGAAGGGCCTACCGCATTCGCGATGTGCAGCAACCCAAGTGGCCTTTGCATTTGCGAGTTCTCCCACGCGTTCGTGAAGGCTGTTCTCCCCTAGCATTCGCGAGCTAGTGCCCGCATTTGCATAAAGGAAACGACTGTCCCCTCCCCCAGGTCCCTAAAGCTATGCGTTCGCTTGAAGTTGGTCGCATTGTGTGAAGCTGATCGCATTCGCAGAGAGTAAACCCCCTATCGTGCCCCCTTTTTCCCTCTTAACATCGGAAAATCGGGTTTATGACATTCGGTATAGGACAACTCATTCCTTTTGGGAACGAAGTTTGCATTTTTTGAAGAGTCGCCACCTAATGATTTAAGGTACATAAAGACACCTATAAGGTTCATCTACAACTATGTTTGATAACCAGAGACAGGGTAAGAGCTTGAAATTATCCTAAGGGGGAGGTGTTAGGCATCCCTCAGGATCCACTAGTGTGGTTCCTGGCCAGACAATTTTTATGAATTTGTACAAATTGGCAAGTATTGGCTCAAATAGTAGGGGATTTAAGTTTTGATACACATATATACGAAAACAACTAAAAAGAGGCAAGATTTTGAAAAGAGTTACAATTTTAAAGGGAGGGGGTCCTAGGTTTGTTTATAATGTGGATCACGTCAATGCAATATCCGGTATGATACTCCTCAAAAGAGGGGCTACACATGGTATTAATGCACCAGTCACCATATCCATATCTACCCTTTCCCACCCTGTAAAAGTAATTAGAGCGATGATTGGTCTCGACTCTTATTGCATGTTGCTACCTGTCCCTTCCTATCAGTCCTAGAGGAATTTTAGGACTCCTATTCCTAAAAGAAGGAGGTTCTAGGCAAACCTCAGTTTTAAAGGTAAAAATGCTAAAGCGACATACAAAATATATATAAGACTGCAATTAGGGGGAAACATGTAAGCAGATAGAAGGCTCAGTTATACCTCCACAAATAATGCACACAAACAACATGACTTATACACAGTTAAGATCTGAATTAAAAAATATCAAAGCAGGGTGTTTAAGTTGTTGAAGCAGAACCAAATTTATTACATGACTCAGATAAGAAGTCCAAATCAGGCCTGCCTGCTGGTTGTAGCAGTTGATAATTAAACAAAGGCAGTTATGTTTTTAGTCAGGTTATTACCTAAGGCTTGCGTAGGCATAAAACCATATGCAGTAGTTATTCCAAGTTATTAAGGCAGTTGCAGATGATTATTACCTAAACATGCTATTCTAATCACAGAAGTTGTTGCCAATTTTATTCAGAAAAATGCAGTGCGAAAATTATTACTTTACTACCTTTTTCATGAATCAGTAGTTAACTAGGCATTTGGATGAAATGTAAACAGGATCCTAGACAGGATATCTAATATGCATATGCGAATGGCAGGGTTGTTAAAGAAACAGAATCCCTAAGACATGATGAGTTGCAGAATTATCAGAATATAACTTTGTGAATACAACTTTTATAGCAATGTTATTATTGCCCTAGGAGCAAGATTTCTAAGCGATAGAGATAAAGCATGGATTAATGAATGAGATGCTGAAGCAAGAAATATGAATCCTAAGAACATGATTTCTAATGCATTGTATGAATTCCTAGACATGGTTTCTATTGCACGATTTGGAAATGTAAACCTAATAACATGTTTTCTACCCTGTAACAACTATAGCATGCATATTTACCATCCCTTTTCACTAGCCAACCCCATACTTGTCTATAAATTATTACAGACCGTATGATTGAATTACATAATAAAAATGTAAAAATAAGAAGTTACAACTACAAGAAGCCTGATTCTGACTTCCTCTCTGAGTTATGGAATAAACCACCTCAAATGCCAATGTTGTTCCAAAGTCTTCTCATATCTAGGTGTGTCAGAGTTCCCTAAGGACCTTAAGGGATCTTGGGCAGTGCTCACACCCAGATTTGCATAATCAAAAAGAGTAAGTGCAGTGTGGAAGAGCCAGCCCTTACGTGTCCAGGTTTAGAGAGAGCTCAAGGGTCCCAAAGCAAGGCTCACACAAAAGGGGCAGAACCTAGATTCTAAGAGTATCGTGAAAGTGCAGAACACACGTTGAAAGGGATTTGTTTAAAAAGCTGGATTGATAGTACATTTTGGAAAGCAATCAGTAACAAAGGTGATTGAAATCAGTCGTAGTAGCAAATAAAACTCAAAACTCCCAAGGTGGGATCACACATAGAATCAGTAGTCACAAAAGGGGTCAAGGGACTTGTGACACACAAACATTTGACTGTAAACACATAACCCTATCAAGGGTCTTAGGACCAGTAGGACATGCACATCAATAACTGATACTGGCATGATCACAGTCTAGTCAGAAAGAACATAAGCACATTGAAAGGATAAACACTTGGGATGACAAGTACACAATAAGTGATTGACAGGGCACGCTTTGAAACACACATGGGGGAGTGCATTAATCTAAAGGGAAGGGGGAACATTATAACATGCTGGTAATGTAACTTAACAGAACCACAAGGAGAAATAGACCAAAATGATAGAAGCTAAAACAATTAAAGGAGCATGTTGTTGTTGAAGCTTTAAAATTAAACTAGGACATACCAGTTGAGAAAGCAAAGTGCAGAAAGATAAGGCAAATAGGATTCCACAGTCTAGCCTTGGCTTTCAGCCGGCTAGACAAAACAGTAGCACAAGTAGTAGTAGAAAAAGAGAGAGTTTTTGAGCGTGTAAGGTGTGTTCTGAACACAATTGTTCGTGTTTAGAGAAGATGGGGTAGGGTATTTATAGATTTGAAAACGAGTAGAAAAATAAGGTAACAAGTAAAGTTTTAACACAAACATGGAAATAATCACAATCAGAATCAATTAATACAAGTACTTTCCTTTAATTAAGGAATTACTGTTCAAACAGATACTGACAGGAATAATTAAGGAAAGAAAACTAATTTGAGAAAGATTGATTTCTGACTATATATGGGATATTAAAAGTATATAGTAAATAATTGAGTCTAAGTACAAAATATACTTAATTGGGGAAAGGGTTCAACAAAGGTAAAACATCACAGCAAAGGAAAGGAATCAATCAATTCAAACAAAACGAGTGAAACCAGGGGTTTATGAGAAAATATTTGCAATCAGTCGTAACTTGAGGAAATCAAGATCAATCAAGAAAGAATCATGATTCTGCACTTTGCCATATAAATAGAGAAGAATGAACAGGAGTATCAGACATGCGAGGCCAACCATATTGCCAAAAAGTAGCAAATTAAATGAACATAAACATACAAGAGTGACATGAATTGGCTAGGGACTATTTAAAGCATGGTAATCAACAATGTCAAGCAGTTATGGCTCAAACGTAGAACCCAAGTAAAGAAACCAGTCTAATAGGTATAGAGGGTCAGAAATAAGTAAAGAACTCACAATAACAAGCGAGGAAAATCTTTTAAGAAATTAGGGTTTTAACAATAGTCGAGTTTAAAAGAATGGTAAGAACTCAGAATCAGATAAGTCAAACAAAGGAAAAGGATTCAAACACACAGAACTTAATCGAAACAAGTATACACACAAACAAACAAAGACAGCTTCAGAACTCGGATAAAACCAAAAAATACCTAGGGTTTTAACACGATGAATCAGGTAGAAGAAAAGCATGAAAAAATCGTTTAAACACGGTAAAATCATAAAACAATACTAAAAATTGGAGAAGAGATCCTTTTAAAAGAGGTTGAGAAAACCCTAATCATTGAAGACGAAGAGTCGCTTTGAAAAATCGGGAAGCCTTTGAGGAAAACACTTAAGAGGTTCATAACATACACAGATCTAAGATAGATCTGAAAGAAAATCGAAAGATCTTAAAGGTTAAGGTTTCAGAGGACCCAAAAAAATGAGAAAGACTTTCAAAAGTTACCGATCTAGCTGGAAAAGTCAAGGATTTGACTCGAATGACTATGGATGGCCGGAAAAAGACTAGAGATAGAGGTTGAGCAAGGACTGGACCAGATCTCTTCGAGATCTATCCATGAAATCACACAAACGGACCACCAGAAGACGTAGGATACCGGTATACATCTCAAATAGCCATGAGAGTCCATGGATTGAGTGGGGATTGAAACGGATTAGGGTGGATTTAGGTGGCGGCGGCTGGGGTTTATGTGAGGTTGCAGAGAGAATTGGAGAGGAAGGGGATTCAAGGGCATCAGGTTGGTGGAAATCATTTAGGGTAAGGGGTTCGTTTAGGGTTAAAAATGGTAAGGATCAACGGCCACGATTAAAAGGGGTAGGTGGGGATCCGGGTTTGGGTAGGATTTAATTGGGTAAGGGTCGGGTTTAAATTAAAATTGGGCCGAGGAATTGGGGATTCGATTTAGGCTAAAATTGAAATACAAATAGACCGTTATTTAAATAGCCAATTTCCTTCTTTTTAAATTATAAAAAATAGTAAATGGCTTCTGAAGATTAATTTTAAAAACTAAAATGATTTATAATATATAATTAACAATTTAAAAATACAGGACCCTATTTTATAAATATAAAACCCAATTAAACCTTGAAAGGGCTAATATTGCAATTGTATGCAATTTAACTTTAAAAATACTAAATAAAATTGTAAAAAATATATAAAAATTACCTTAGCCATATTTTGGTATAAATATAACAATATAATAGATGGATTATCAAAATAATAATTTTGAAAATAATTATTGGGATTTTATGGATAAAAAGGGAGAAAAATAAATCAATTTAAAACTTTAAAAATTATAAAAAAATAAAATAAAAAAACATTTGGACATGCTTATATATGCATACATATGCTATTTTGAAGTTATTTTGCATATTGAAAATATATAGGAAAAAAATGGGTATCAACAACCCCCAATATTCCACATTCGTGAACCAATAATCGCGTTCGCGATGAAGAAAGTCCCACCTAGCCCAGCTCACTCTTCGCGATTGCGTGAGTACCTTCGCGATCGCGAAGAAGGAAACCAAATTACAGCTGAAGCTAAGGAAAAACCAGTTTTTTCTAAGTCCTAAACTACCCGTAGCCTATCCAAAATTCACCCGAGCCCTCAGGTCTCCAAATCAAACATGCACACGAGTCCAAAAATATCATATGAACTTGCTCGCGCGATAAAAATTTCAAAATAATGCCTAGAACTACGAATCGGACACCAAACCATTAGGTTTTTCTTTTTTCAAAGAAAATTATAATTCTTCCATATTTGGCTAGTCCCTTTTTTTTGGAGGAAAATGTTTGGATTTCTATAAATTGAGGATCCTTCTTTCTGATTCAATAACATCCACAATGTAGCAATGAGGGGTTGAGAGTCTTGTTTAGGGGGAGAACTTTTCGGGACAAGTGTTAGTGTGACATTTGTGTTTGCCTCTTCGTAAGGTTGTTCTCTCGATATTTTGTACTCTCTTTTATATAGTGGATTGCTCATCTCCGCGATGGATGTAGGTCAAATTGACCGAACCACGTTAAATATTTGTGTTTCTTTTGGTATATTTCTCTTATGTTGTCCAATTTATCATAGTTCAAGGTTTTCTTTACTAGCTTCTGCATGACACTTGATTATTTCATTCCTATCAAGTGGTATCAAGGAGGTTTAATACAGGTTCATCGTGGCGGATTTAGTTCTGGCCGCAACCTATTTGACGATGATCATGATTTTTGTCCGAAAAATTTGATTGGAGTGACTCACGTTGAGACAACTTTATTGTGGAGATTTGGAGATGTGATTTGTTGAAGGTTATGTGAAGGTGGATCAAGTTTATTTTGTCAGAAAGTTCCAGCCAAGGGGAGAATTGCTAGGTGCTTGTCCTTACTTTCTTATCATATTTGATCATCCTATCTCATGAAGGAAGGGGAAATACATTTACCATAATTGAGTGTTCTTTTTTTAGAAGAAAATTATAATTCTTCCATATTTGGCTAGTCTCTTTTCTTGGAGGAAAAAGTTTGGTCTTCTATAAATTGAGAATCCTTCTTTCTTATTAAGTAGCATCCAAAATGTGGCCATAAGGGGCTTGAGAGTCTTGTTTAGGGAAATTTTTTCTGGACAAGTGTTAGTGTGCCACTTGTGTTTGTCTCTTCATGGGGTTGTTCTCTCGATATTTTATATTCTCTTTTATATAGTGGATTGCTCATCTCCCCCGGTGGATATAAGTCTAATTGACCGAACCATGTTAAATGTTTGTGTCTCTTTGTTATATATATATATATATATATATATATATATATATATATATATATATATATATATATATATATATCTATTGTGTGATTTATAGTCAATCAATATTTGTTTCACTAGCTTTCGCATAACACCTGATTATTTCGATCCTAACACTATGTACTTTTGTTTTCTCTTACTTTATGTCTATTGAGCAAAATTTAGTTACGCCAATATAGAGGTCGATGGTATAGTTACGATGAGGAAATAAAGAACTTGAGGCATAACTTTTTTTCTTTACTTTTTAGCAACCATTTGAGATAAATTATCATTTTTTGTTAATTTTGATGAAATTGAAATTTTAAAACTAAGTGTGATACGCTAGCAAACTTGTGTTTTTATGAAACTTGCCTCGAGTGAGATAAAGAACATAAAAAAATGGGTCGTCAAATGAGGGAAACCCAAGCGTCTTAAATTAAACACGATTCCACAACCCTCTTATATTAACAAAATCATACCAAAAACTAAAAATAAAGCAAGGCTAGAGGTCAAGTATCTATCCCGTCTTTCCGGAATCACAAAACAAGAGCATTTTAACTAAATTTGAGAAGGATGCTCCAAAATCACCTCCACATATACATCACTAAGCAGAGTACAAGTATCGCTACCATACTCTCTATAAATCAATCTCACTCGGTAGTTCATCACAACACATGATAAATTAGTGTTGAGAAGATAATCACCGGCATAAAATGATAGATGATTGTTAAGGTTAACAACTCAATATAAATACCTTTTATAATTTGAGCAAATATAAATGAACCACATCTAGAAATAAAGTGAAAATTTAATGCATTAAAAAGAAAATGGTGGCAGAGGGAGTCGAAAGGGAGGACAAAGAGTCATGAGCTACGACCACGAAACAAGGCACAAAGCATAATATACCTCGAACCAGCATACATTGAAACATTTCATATATAGTTTATACAATGGTAGAACTTCATGTATATTCAACACATTCTACTAAATTACATCTTCCTTAAACATTACGAGCTTGAATCTAAAAGTATACTTGAGTGTATTCGAAATGTGACATCAATCCCAAGATAGACAAAATAATATCAAGATATGTTCAAACGGATTGTGCTTCAAATAATTTAAAATAATTTTGTTGGTGTTTCGGGTCTATCCCGAGCTCAACCTAACGCTCCGTCTATTTAGAATATGACAGAAAAGTTATGAATTTCAGTTTTTTAAGACATGAAACACAATCAATACCGTCATGACATAACACTGCAAATGTCATAATACTAAACATAAGGGAGGGGTGAAGTGTCATTGACAATCAAGCACAATTTCCAAAGACAGTCCTATAAGGGCGTTGCTTAACTAATATTTTTTCATGCCACTCATACTTTAGTTAGATTTCATAAATAGCACTCCTTCCATCTCAAACTATTTATCAATATTTTTTTTACACGCCTCTTAAGAAAATATTATCTAGGAGGAATTTTAAATTATTTTACCCTTATTTATATCTTAAGATATAATCTCTATTCATTGAATATTTACTTTATTTATAGGTAATATCCATCTCCAAAGACAATTATTATTGAGGGTAAAATAGAAAAAATAAAAGTAATTTTAATTTTCAACTTTTAAAATAATACATAATTTGAGAAAATTATTTTTAGAAATCACGATAAATAATTTGAGATGGAAGGACTATCTAATGCAAAATAGTTACGTTAGAATAACTTTATTATTTTCTCTGATCATCTAACATTTAAGGGATAGAAGATTATTTTCACATAGTTAACCAGGAATAGAAAAATTGATAGTAAGTCTATAAATTACAATTCTAGTTATAGCCGTTTGCTAACAAAATAATCTCCGAGGGACAAGCTCTAAAATAATTACCTTATGAAACATATCATAATTTTACTTTGCATAAAGGGTCATCTGTTTACCCTTAAAATTGGATAATAATTGAATTTATACGCGGTTTTAAAGATACGTGATATAGCTTGATACAAATCAAGAAGACAGATTAATATTGAAATTAATGATAAGAAAATAAATGCAAACCATACAAATTGAACAGCCTTAGCCTCCGAGTTTGATCACCCTCGAGCCAAGAAGCGTCTCAACTAATGTTAGAACTTAACAACGATGATAAGAACTAGAAATAATCAGTATATTGCTTTTTTTGTGCCTGTTACAATGTCCCCTACAAATGATCAGAACCCCCTTTATATGGTAGGGGTATTCAACTCTTGGTACAATTCTATACAAGGTAAAAAATCTCATGATTTGCTAATTAATCGGCCTCTTCTTGCGTGCCGAGATTTCTGCCGTGATCGTCGACTGATTGCGGATATTTTGGCTTTCCGTTATTTGGCTCAGCAAGTTTCCCTTGATCTTGTTCGGTCTCGTTCTTGTTCGGTCTTTGGGTTACGAGCTCGACGATCTAATTTTGTGCCTTGGTTCGATATAACCAGAGCTCGAGCTTTGACCTGCCATGTTTCAGCCTCGATTGGTCACTCAATGGACAAACCCAGTTTCGACCGTATACAGATAGTCCCCTCATTTTTCGGAGAGAAGATGACGATAAACAATATGAACTGCCGAACCTTGCTTCGATAGATCATGACGCAAACAACAAAAAATAACTGAAATGTCCTATTGGTCGAGTCTCCAAGGCATTAAATGTGTGTCAGTGTTGGTCGGCCACTACTGGTTTTGAACCGTCATTAGCAAGCTATAAATATCCCAACTTTCATTCATTCAAACTTTATGTTCAAAAGCTTCTTCTACTCTTATTCTTTAAGAATCTCTTCACTCTCTAACTTTTGTACCTAGATTTCTTGAACCTTTTGCAACCACTAAGTATACCTTCTTAATTTCTTTTTCTTCATCTTGTTTTAAAATTTCAAAAACTTCTAAGATTGTTCCATAGAAAGAAACAACCTCTTCATTATGGCCTGCCGACGATGGGACTGCGACGGAGCCACACCCTAAAGAGTTCGTTCCAGGAGGGTGCCTGATCGGTGTTGATTTCAAGATCAAAAAAACTTCCACGGTACCGGGTCGATACGAGCCGGTCTTGAGATATATATGTTCGATCACCGATGATCTCCTCTCCAAGGTTAAAGAGGATTGTAACTAGGCCGATAAACACGTAGTGGTGCCCTCGCATGAGAAATCAATTACTATCCACATGATTTTTAAAGTGTTTACACTTATCTCTTCATGTTGGGTCCCTTAGACCCCGATCATCATTGCCTTCTACAAAAGGTACAAAGTGACCCTCAGTCAAATTCACCCCTCTTTCTAGAGGATAGTGATTCTTCTCCACTTTTTTGTCAGCAAATTCGAGGGGTGTCCCTTCACCCTCGATCATCTCATGCGTATGTACAGTCCCCGAATCTATCAAGGGGGATTAATAAAACTTACTCGCCGGGCCAATAGGGCCCCGTTCTCGAGTATAGAAGAGGATCGGGACCGAGGCTGGATGGGCCTATTTGTTCGAGTGAAGACCTCGGACTTGATCCCTGTCGAGGATATGCCATTTCTCGAGAAATGGAACATGAAGCGTAAGTATAACTTTGCCTTAAAGATTTTATTTATTATTTCTCCCCTTCCCTCCCTTCTTATCGGCGTTTTTGTGGTGCAGATGTGGCTTGGATACCGGATGCAGTTCCTCGACTCATGGAGTGGGTCAAGGATCTTGTGTCATAGAGATCATATTTCGAGTGCGCATGGCACGAATTGTCGAAGGGTCGGTGGGAGGCCCGTAATCATGGTAAGTTTTCTTTTCTGATTTAATAATGTTTGATTTTCTCCTTGTGCCGTCGAATTCTTATCGGTTCTGTTTTCTTTTATAGGTTTCCCCAAAGATGTTGCTATGAGGCCTCCATTCGGTGATGAGAATGTTCCTCTCGAGTCTACTGCTCCGAGGCAGGGTGATGAGAAGAAAAGGAAAAGGGCTCCGAGTTCTTCGAACTCCGAAAAGAAAAAACCAAAGAGGAGGTCGGCGCATAAACCCAACGGAAGCATCAGCGCTCTATCCACAGATTTAGTCCACTGACTAAGGGATGAGTCCGAAAAAAAAGAAGATAAATCCAAGCTGGTGGCCTGCGTGTGGGCAGGTGTCTTGATACGAGAGGTCTCCAAACCAGTAGGTGTTGAAATTGAACCACCTCGACTTGAGGAGGTCGATGGGAGAACTTTATCCGAAGCTCCCGAACTAAAAGGGGCTGATGCCACTCCGCCTCAAGCTAGAGGGCTTGAGAGGAAGACCGGGGCTGATACTTCTTGATCAGAGGAAAGTGCCCGAAAGATGCACTTAGGGCGATTGACCTTACCGGGGGATCTCCTCAGTTCTCAGATGCCATGATCCATGAGGCTGGTATGCTAGAAGGTCGTTCTTATGAGGGGACTCAGGGGGCTACAAATATCCACAACTTCTTATATGAGTTAGAGTATTCTGCTTCAGAGGACGTTATTGGGTTCGGAGACTTGCCGGTGCCAAAAAAGGTACCATCGCTGGGAGCTAGTGGGTCTTCCTCGAGCCCAAAGTTAGTGGACCGGTTCCCGGGCCCGAGTGTTGACCCTGATTGAAAGCTGTCAATAGTTTTCTCTATCCCGGAGGATGCCCGGGTTTTCTCTGCCCCCGTGGGTGTTGCTAGCTATCTTCAGTTTTTGGTGACCAAAGAGGACCAAACCGTGACGGACAAGTTGGAAATGCCCTGCCTATTCAATGAATCCAAACAGGTGTTGAATCGGGTAACTTCAAGTGTCTTTTTTAGGGGGGTCAATGGTTCGGTTCGACCGGTTATTTTATAAAATTTGTACCATACCAATTTTTCGTTTATTCTATTATATGTAACCAAAATTAGACTTTTCGAAACCATCCCAATCATGTCGGTTTCTCTTCGGTATCAGTACGATTCGGTTAATTTTCGGTATTTTTTTTATATCATGTAAAATTCACCAGTAGAAGTAGAATGCAATAACATACGTTCTTTTATAGGACTTAACAAAACTCTCTAGACATTTTTACTGTTTAAAGGGTGATGAGTTAAAAAAAGAAGAAGAGTTGGCTAGAGAGTAGATCCATCAACTATTCTATAACAGCGTAAAAGAAATCAAACAAAGGCAAAGAAAATATAAATCAGACGAGTTGAAAGATATACCAAGCTGGGACTCAAGAATAAAGTCTATAGAAGATTAAATATTAAAAAAGATAAATCCAAATTATATGAAAGGAAACATATTTAGTACATTGTAGTTTGCTACTCATAATCGCTAGAATACTTTGTGTCTTGCTAATAAAGATACTTGAAATAACTTAGTTTAAGTAGAAGTAGCATAATAGGTTTTAGGAATTAGTATTTTGAGTTTAATTACTTGTTGGCTTGTAATAATTTTCATAATTTCAAGGCCCAAAGAAAATTTAATACATTATTACTTTAAACTTACTAAATAAATATATTTTCTACATTTAAAATTTATTCGGTACGGTTCGGTATTTTTTCGGCTTATTTTTATAAAATAAAAAACCTACCCTAATTATCGGCGCGGTTATAGATTTATATAAGAACCTACGGTTTCTTAAAAAGAAACCTAAAAATCGGTTCGGTACGGTACGGTTCGGTCGGTTTAGTCAGTTTTCAAATATCCATTGACACCCCTAGTCTTTTTTATTATGTATTTTTAGACTTAAAGTTGTAAATAATCATAACACCTTCCTTTATGCTTGTAGGCCTCGGTATTGAACCATGAGGCTTTCCTCTAATATCGGGAGGAGTTCACCTAACACGAGGCCGAGGTTCAGGATCTTACTAAGAAGAGGGACACCTACAAGCTTCTCAGTGAGAAGCTTAAGGCCAAGTTAGAAGCAGCTCAGAGGGAGCATGTCGAGATGGCTGAGCAGGTAATCGAGTACTTCAAGATAGTGATGATGAATTGTACATAGTGGCTAACGATCTGATCCTACAGGTCCGATAGAGGCTTGAACAAATCGGGCATCTCCAAGCGCAGGTAAACACGATACAAGCTGAGGCCGAGGAATTCAAGAAAAATATGGATATCTTAGCCTCGAAAAAAGAAGCCATCCAAGCACAAGTGACGTCGGCCGAGGCCCAGCTCCGGGCTGCAAGAGAAAACCTCGATGCATGCCAAGAAGATTGAGGAGCTCCAATCTTAACTAAACTCGGCTATTTCTAGTCAAAAGAATCTGGCCAAGGGACTCGAGGCGGCCAAATCAGATGTGTTTGTGGCCAAGACCAAGGCTGATGCTAAAGTGGCCCAGTTCAAGGTTAATGTCGAGGCAATTCAGGCGCATGATAAACATATGGTGGAGCATGCAAGGTGGAAAGCTCGAATGGAAGCCCTCGAGGGAGTTCATGTTCAGAACTTCGACATACTGGCTGAAATCGAGAATGCCAAAGTAGAAGAAGCCAGGGCCCGAAAACTGGCTTTTCCTGAGGAAGATTCCGAGAGCTTAAGCAAGTCTGAAGGCGGGGAAGATCCCGGGGATGAATATGTTGCCTCCTATGAGGACCAGGCCACTTAGGCCTTTAGATGTTTTTATGTTTCTGCCTTTTGCATCTTTTTGAGGCCATTTTGGCCATTGCAGATTTCTGTGTTGGGCCATTCTGGCCTTTGTGTGTATATATATATATATGAGGCTTTCTTTCTCTTTCGGCTTTCAAATTTTCCTCTTTCCTTATTACTTGTATTCACGAAGGCCGAAATGCCTTAGCATAAAATAACTTAGGTTATGTTTAAAAGTTCAAACAAACCTCGCCTTTACATTACTCCGTTTTAGGGCGTCTTTGGGGTTCGGTGTTACCGAAAACTTTTTCCCAAAGTAGGTATCCAAGATTATATTTTGCCGAGGTTTAGAACCGGTTATATTAAAAAATTTCTTTTTTAAAGGCCTAGTTTTGGTTATGGGTTTCGGACGTCTCCAAGCCATATTAATATGGCCGTAGCCTTTAGTTTAGGAGCTGCCCATTGGACTTGCTTCCCCGAGCTATTCGGGCTTGCCCAAGATAATAGTCCCTGAGCGGGTATGGCCGTGGCCTCTAAAATTCAAAGGTTTCCTAATAGGTCTTATGCCCCCGATGTTTAATAGCTCGATCTGTTTGAGTTTGTTGTTCGGACAGTAGACCCTAAGTTAGGGAGTGATAATCCGAATTTCGGTTATAAGCGGCCCTTGAGCTCTTTATCTTTTGGAGATCGAAAGTACGAGATTCTTTGAGGGATGTAAAGAGGAAATTTTTAAAAGATAAGATGATTGCAAGGAAAGTACTTCTATTTATTCTTGTGCAAAAACAGTTATACATGTGTACATGTTTTATGCCAGGGCTCGAGCAGTCTATGTGGGCACGGTTTGTTTGAACGTTTGGCTGTTACAACAAATCCTACCTATCGAGACCCTTCTATTACGAAGTAATTTCCTTGCTAAAGTCTATATCCAAGGGTAATGCCCCCAAGTATTCAAGGTTGATTGTAGAGGAACCTCGGATACTGTTAATGCAATCTTTGACACCGATTGGTGATCGATCTTTGATTCTAAGTTATCACGATCCACTGTTGCCTCGTTAAAAACCATGCTAGAAAACCTATTTGGGACAAAACCGGTCTAAGAGAAAAGAGTATAACACATGCTTTCAGACCTAAAACTCTGTGCTACTTCTTGTCATTTACCTGCAAATGTTAGTCCGAAATAAAAGAAAATGAATGGGGTCGTACCTTAGCAATAATATGGCTTTAGGTGAGTTATCTTCCAATTACTTGGTAGTTATTCTCTGTTCATCATTCCGAGCTTATAGAATCCTTTCCCGGTGACTTCGAGAATTTGGTACAGTCCCTCTTAGTTCGGCCCAATTTCCATTCGTTCGGATTCCGGGTGTTTAGTGTGGCCTTCCTTAGTACTAAGTCCCCGACTTTGAAGTATCGAACATTGTCTTTCGATTGTAATACCTCTCGATCCATTTCTTTTGGGCGGCCAATCAAACAAGGGAAGCTTCACGCCTTTCATCCAATAGCTCTAGGCTTGTATTCATGGCCTTGTAATTTGATTCCTTTGTTACATATCGGGCCCCCCCGACTTCGACTGGTATTAGAGCTTCGGCGCCATAAACCAATGAGAATGGGGTAGCCCCAGTACTAGACTTTGAGGTTGTGCGATATGCCCAAAGAACTTCGAGCATGATCTCCTTCCATTTTCATTTGGTGTCGGTCAACCTTTTCTTAAGGTTTTGGATTATGGTTTTGTTGGTCGATTTGGCTTGTCCATTCCCACTAGGGTGATAAGGTGTCGATAAGATTCTTTTGATCTTATGATCTTTGAGAAACTTTGTCTCTTTGCTGCTACTAAATTATTTTCCGTTGTCACATACAATTTCGGATGGCATCCTGAACCGACATATGATGTGGTCCCAAATGAAGTCGATGACTTCCTTCTCCATGACCTTCTCGTATGCTTATGCTTCAACCCACTTAGAAAATTAGTCAGTCATAAATAATATAAATTGAGCCTTACCCGGTACCCAAGGAAGAGGGATGACGATGTCCATTCCCCACTTCATGAATGGACATGGCGACAAGACCAAATGCAGCAGTTCCCCGGGTTGACGAATCATCAGAGCATATCTTTGGCACTTGTCACATTTTCGTACGAACTCTTTCGCATCGTTTTCCATGTCGATCCAGTAGTAGCCGGATTTGATCACCTTTTGAACCAATGATTCAGCGTCTGAATGATTTCTGCAGGTGCCCTCGTGAACTTCCCTTAGAACATACTCGGTATCTCGCGGTACTAAACATATTGCTAGCGGGACATTGAACATTCTTTTGAACATGGTTCCATCCTCAGACAAGCTGAATCGGGTTGCCTTTGTGCGCAGGGCCCTCGATTCTTTTGGATCTGAGGGAAGTTTCTCGGTCTTCAAATACTCTATGTATTTATTTCTCCAATCCCATGTTAAGCTTGTGGAGTTTATTTCGATGTGACCTTCTTCTACTACGACCTCATGAATTGTACGACTACCCTCGAGTTGATCTCGTCATCTTCGACTAACAACCCTAAGTTTGCAAGGGCATCAACCTCACTATTTTGATCTCGAGGCACGTGCTGCAAAGTCCACTCTTTAAACCGATGTGATGTTACTTGTAACTTATCTAGGTACCTTTGCATTCGTTCTTCTATGACTTCGAACGTTCCATTAACTTGGTTCACCACAAGGAGGGAGTCACATTTAGCTTCGATCACCTCCGCCCCAAGCTTTTGGCTAGTTCAAGACCTTAAATCATGGCCTCATATTCGGCCTCGTTGTTAGTTAATTTCATAGTTCTAATGGATTATCTAACTATATTGCCTATGGGTGGCTTCAGTACGGTGCCAAGTCTGAACCCCTTTACGTTCGAGGCACCGTCCATAAAGAGGGTCCAAATTCCCAAAGACGTCCTCAAGTTTACCAACAACTCTTTTTCAACTTCGGGTATTAGGGCCCGCATTAAGTCCGCCACAAAATCATCCAAAATTTGAGATTTAATGGTTGTCCGGGTTTGATATTCGATATTGTACTCGCTAATTTCTACGGCCCATTTGGCCAATCATCCCGAGAGTTCGGGTTTATGCATTTTATTTTGTAATGGGTAAGTTGTCACAACACATATAGGATGTCACTGAAAATATGGTTTCAGTTTCCTAGAGGCACTTAGCAAAGCGAGCGCTAGTTTTTCTAAGTGAGGATATCTAGTTTCGGCCTCATCTAAGGTCCTACTAACATAATATTGGAAATTGCGTACCTTGTTCTTCCCGAACTAGGACTCCACTTACTTCTTCTTCTGATACTGCCAAATACAAGTATAGTCGTTCGTCTGCCCTCGGTGTGTGAAGTAGTGGAGGACTCGATAGATATCCCTTAAGTTCTTCTAAGGCCTGTTGGCATTTCGAGGTCCATGTGAAGTTGTTTTTCTTCTTCCTTAACGAGAAAAATCGATGGCTCTTATCAGAGGACCTTGAGATGAATCGCCCCAGGGTGGCAATGCATCCGATTAGACTTTGTACGACATTCAAATTATCCATTACCGTGATATCCTCGATCGCTTTGATCTTGTCGGGGTTGATCTCGATTCCTCAGTTGGACATCATGAACCCCAAAAATTTACCTGATCCGACTCCGAACACACACTTTTCTGGATTCAGCTTCATGTTGTACTTTTTCAATATACTGAAGGTTCCTGCAAATGCTTTAAATGGTCCTCTACTTGCAGGGACCTAACTAACATATCGTCAATGTAAACTTCTATGGATTTCCCTATTTGTTCCTCGAACATTCGATTTACTAGGCGTTGGTAAGTGGCACCAACATTTTGTTTTAATCCAAATGACATTACGTTATAGTAGTATGTGCCATACTTAGTAATGAAAGAGGTCTTTTCTTGATCATCCGAGTTCATTCGTATTTGGTAGTACCTAGAGCAGGCATCGGGAAAACTAAGGATCTCATGGCCGGTCGTGGCATCGATCATGCGATCAATTTTAGGCAAATGGAAAGAGTCTTTGTGACTACTACTATGTTTGCTAACCATTCCGGGTATTTGACCTCCGGATGGACCCTATCTTAAGGAGTTTAGTTACCTCATCCTTGATGAAAGCATGCTTGATCTCAGACTAAGGTCTCTTTTTCTGCTTGACCGGATAGAATTTCAGGTCCAGGCTCAGCTTGTGAGTAGTAATATCCGATGGGATCTCTGTCATATCGAGATGGGACCAAGCAAAACAATCCATGTTAGCTATAAGAAATTGAATGAGCTTTTTCCTGAGCTCGGGAGTTAACCCCATGCCCAAGTATACCTTTCTATCGGGCAGATATTCGATCAGTACGACCTGCTCCAGCTCTTCAGCCTTTGATTTGGTAGCATTGGAATCATCGGGAACTATAAAGGATCAGGAACACCATAATCATTGTCTTTGTTAGTCCCCCGCTTTTCCAGTTGGGTCGAGGCTAACATTAGTGATTGCTATTTGGCTTCCTGTTTTGCTTTTGAACATGGCTCCTTTGTCGATGAGAGTGTTGATATCAGAATTACTTCGTCGACGGCAAACATTTCCTTTGCGATGGGTTGTTCCCCATAGATCGTCTTAATCCGTCTAGTGTTGGAAATTTTAATACCTAGTAAAGGGTCGAGGGCACAACCCTCATGTTGTGGATCCACGGTCTCCCGAATAAGGAGTTGTACCTCATGTCCCCTTCAATCACATAAAACTTGGTCTCTTGGGTGGTTCCGACTACATTTACCGGTAACGTTATTTCTCCCTTAGTAGTTTTGCAATCCATGTTGAATCCATTTAGCATTCAGGCTGCAGGCACGATTTGGTCCTGTAGGCTGAGTTATTCTACGACCCTCGATCGAATGATGTTGGCTGAGCTACCTGGATCAATTAACACATATTTAACTTGAATTTTATTCATGAGTAGAGATATTACCAGTGCATCATTATGGGGCTGCATGATCCCTTTTGCATCCTCATCGTTGAAAGATAAAGTTCCTTCTTTGTATGTAATATCGGGTTCATTTTTCCCTTGTGATTGATACTTTGGTACACTTTAACATCGGACCTTGAGGAACATCGACCCCTCTGATGATCATATGAATGACATGTTGAGGTTTGACTTGCTCGTTTTTCTTATTGGAATCTCTATTTCTGAAATGATTCTTGGCTCGGTCGCTCAAAAATTCCTAAAGGTGCCCATTAATGAATAACCGAGCTACTTCTTCTCTCAATTATCGACAATCCTCTGTTCTGTGGCCATGAATGCCATGATATTTGCATATTTGGTTGGGATATCTTTGGGCTGGATTGGTTTGTAAAGGTTAAGGCCATTTGGTATCTTTTATGAGTCCGATAGCCGATACGATGACAAATGTATCAACATTAAATTTGTACTCTGATAATTGTGGTGCTTCTTTAGGTCCGATAGGCCTGTCGAAGCCGTTCTTGTTCATGAGCCCTCGAGAGCTCTGGCCTCGATCACTCCTCCTTTTATTTCGTGCAAAATTTCGCCCAGATCTACTGCTCCTACGATCTCCATTATATGGCTGGTATCTGATCGAGGCCAACCCTACACTACTATAAAGTAGTGAGAGTGGTCGAAGCAGCTTTTACCCGAGAAGGTCGGGATCGATTTCCACAGGGAGCTAGAAATGGGAATTGAGTTTCTATCTAAATTAGAGATGCGTAATTGCTCCTAATTGCACTTCTAATCATAGTTGGTCTTTTGATTTACTTCTAAATTTATACTACTCATATGCTAAAGTAAGCTAAGTTAAGCTAAGAGTAAGATATTTGAAGGTTGTCTAAATAGTTAAAAGGCACTAGGGAAGTGACTTTCTCCTAGGTGGATACTTGACGGGTTCTCGAGGCTAAGGCTAGGTTGTCATGTTGGGGATTATGATATAAACATTGCACGTTATTACTCACTCTATACCTCTCGGTAGTTTGAGTGATTTTTCCCTAATTGACTTTCTCAAGACCAATTGGGTATGATAATTTGTGTAAGCAATTGAGGTTCAAGTCGGGTATTACTATTTCTAGGTTTAACCCTTTAATTGGGGCTATCAATCTCTTGAATACGCCCCAATTCCTTATTGGACTAATTTTCCTAGACTTAGGCTCTCTTTCTCAAGAAGAGCCCAAGTCAAATAAGCACAAATTATTGTTTGCAACCACTAACTCAACATTAAAACCATAAATTAGTCCAAATATCAAACACCCATAGACATTCAAGCCTTAAAATACAAGACCCATCAAATACTCACACTAGGGTTGAGCCATAACCCTAGCTAATGGGTCTATCTACTCATGATAATAGAAGAAAACAAAGAAATAGATGAAGAAAAACCCATAATATTTAATTACTAGCTAAAACTTGAAGATTCAATGATAAAACTATTGTAAAATTACTCAAAATAGTAAAGGAACACTGTTCACGAGTGCATCTCTACTTAAAACTACCACTCATGACCTAAAAATGGGAAAAGAAACTATTTATACTAAGCCAAATTTTTTGGACAAAAATACCCCTAAGGGGGTAGTGCGATCCGCACAAAATCGAGTGCGGCCGCACTGAGGCTCTTGGCTTAAAACTTCTGCTCTCTAAACTTGGCCACCGTGGCCCGCACAAAATGCACTGCGTCCGCAGTGGCTTCTATTACGGTTTGCACAAAAAGGACCGCGGACCGCATTAGCAATAATTCCTAAATTGGCAACTCTCTGAACTCCAGCTTTGCGGACCGCACAATATCGAGTGCGGCCGCAATCAAGCCAATGCGGTCCGCATGAAATGCTTTGCGGCTGCATTGCTTGAATGCCTGAAATGAGCACTTCTCTGAACTTCCTCTTTGCGGATCGCACAGAATGGAGTGCAGCCGCATTGGTCCTGTTACACTGTGTTTGGACTTGTTCTTGGTATTTGTGCATGTTTCACTCCTTTTTGAGCTGGTTTTGACGAATTATCACCTTGTCGACCAAACCCTGCAATCAAGTACAACACGTAAGCCTTTGGGACTATTTTGTACACATTTCTAATCAAAACTCAAGTAAGAAGGAGTATAAAATGCATCATAATCCTTAGTAATCAACTCCCCTAAACTTAAGCTTTTGCTTGTCCTCAAGCAAACAAAATAAGATCCACCCCTTAAGAGTAAATCCAAGAAAATTCAGCTGACCTAAAGTGATCTCATCTAGCATCAATTGGGACTAACAACTGCCCTCAATTCAAATGAATCACTAACAACATTCACTCTTTTAAGCACCATGGATTTAGTGCGACACAAGAACATCAAGAGTTGACTCAACATATCAAATAAACTCTTTATATTACTTTGATCATTGTGGAACCCAAACTCACACATCTTCAACTCTCCCTAAGCAAACCTCACCTTTAGGATTGTAGCACTCAAAACGAGGTTAATGGCAATACACTTATCTCTCTTAAAGAAAAGTCACAAGTCCGGCTATAAGTACCATATGCTTGCCCCTTATGTGAGTCACCACTAATGTAAGCTTCATTCAACTCAAGATCATATAGGGCTTTTGTGGAGACATAGTGAAGGTTTTTGGTTCAGGGTAGGAAATGTTTGGTCTAAGTAGGCTCCATCTTCCCTTTAGCACTTCTTTTGCTTCATTTTGGCACATATTCTCTTGACTTTTAAAGTCCTTTAACTTCTTTCTAAGGGGTTAGAGAGACACACTGTCACTCTTTCTTGTTCATTTCAAATCTTTTTCTCCTTTTTCAACTTTCCACACCTTTCATCTTTTTACTTTTATTGAATCCCTTCATTCTTTTCTACATTGAACATTCTTTTTGTCTTTTTGATTTTCTTCCTTTTTCATTGCCTTTCCTTTTCTTCATTTTACACCTTTTCCCACTTTGTTGCATTCCTCATCTCTCACCCCAAACTTATGCTTTTGCCTTGTGCTAAAGAAAGATCGGGTGTCAAGAGAGGGTATTTTAGAACGGGTAAAGACTTGTATCATGATTTTTGAAAGAAAAAGGTCTATGGCTCAAAAGGGCTGACTAGGGATGTTATAATTGATAGGATATGGAAGTGTTCAAGATATCATTTGGATCAAGGAGAGCCTATAATCACATCTCAAGTCAAATTACACATAGGATTTCGCCTAGACAAACATTCAGGGCAAGTTCTATACCAATGGCTTGGGACTTCGACTTGCAATTCAAATTCTCACCACACAAGCTATGGGATTGATAAAGACACAGAGTTGGGGGCCCACAACAACCTTAGCTAGGATTTGAGCAACACAATAGTCCCAAAAAATCACTTGATGATTATCGGCCAACACAAGAGTCTCAAGGTCAAAACTTTCCATCCTATACACAATGATTTGTCTTTGACCATAGGATTAAAGGCAAATGTGTTAGGCCCAAGCAAAGCTTTGCTTGAGGCACCCTTACCAACTAACTACTAAAAATCAAAAAGAAAACAGACTCAAACCCTTAAGAAGGTTGTCATGCCATCCATCATCGGGAGGAGCCACCTGGTTCACACAAATTCCACCTTTGGAAAGAACCATGGCATTAAGAAAACCAAAGGCTTATTGTAAAAACTCAAAACAAGAAGCTACGAACATAAAATAAGAAACTAAGAAAGGAAAAATGCGGAAAGTAAAATGAATATGTACAAGAGGGGATTTAATCGAATATACAATAGGGCGAATGAATATATACATAAGAACGTAACTTTATATACAGACCCAACAGTAAACAGTACGAAAAGTGCAATGAAATGATAAAGTTATATACATACCAAAGGGAAAAAAAGAAAGCATAAAGAAAAAATACTGTCATATATACAGTCATCCAAATAAGGCTACCCCCTCAAATAAAAGGCATTGTCCTCAATGCCAACTAATCAAAATAAGCACAAAATAAAGAAGAGAGGAAAAAGAAACTCTCTATGGGCCCTCCGTCTGCATAAGATCCCGAGTCTGGGTCCCTGGGTCTTCTATCTGCTCGGGAACCTATGACTAGCTCCCTGTGATCTGTGGCTCCACTAGGACCTAGGCCTGGACTGAGTCCTGGGGCTGGCTGGAGGAACCTCCCTGCAGGTCCTCCAACTGTATGACTGCATCGTCAGAACGGAGAATCACCCTCTTCCTCTTGGGTGGCCTCTCTGACTCTTGCTCTAGTTGGGGCTGGGCTGATGGCGCCAGGTCATGCAATAACAAATCCAGAGGTAGGTGATCCGCCTTCAACCTCTCTACCTCCACCCGTAGCTCCTTCACTGACTTTTTTGAAGCCCGAGTCTTTCTCATTTTCTTTGCCTCCCTAGCAAGCTCCTTCAAAGCCTTTCCATGAGAGTCAACAACATCTATAAGCTTCTTCTGGTTATCCAGAATCTCCTTCAAAGTGTCCTCAATAGACTGTGGGACCTGAGGTGGAGGAGGTGCTGACTGCGCTGCGACCGTAATAGATAAGATAGACAGCTTAGAAGTAGTTGTCTGCATCCAGTTGTTGATGCTGGCGAGGGTCTAGCTCAGGCCGTGGGCAGTCAAGGGGTTGGCAGTGGATGATGGAATCTCTGGAGCTAAAGAAGTAGAAGGTCCTAGCGCCATGTCTGCTATAGTGGAAAGAGGCTGAGTAGGAGCCACTACCACTACTGGCTCTTCAGATTGGCCATTTGAAGTAGTGGCTTTGCCCTTGAAGTTCTTGCCTTTAAGGTTGTCATTACCTTGTAGGCTGTACCAGGAGAATGGTGCCTTCTCCTTCACTTTCATATCAAATTTCCGCTTCTCCACATCTAAGTCCTCGAGGTACATGGTCAAGAAGTTGGGGAAGGGATAAGATCTGTCACCTTCGTTGACCACCCAGGTAATTACTCGGGACATCACATTCCCGATGTTAATCGGGTACCCCTCCATGAACGATGCCACCAATATAGCCCGGTGTATAGGAAGTGAGTTGTCATGGGTGGTGGGGTCTAGCCTGCTACACACAAATGTTTCCCACCCTTTAGCTTCAAAGTTCAGTGACCTTCTTAGAATCTTCACTCCCACAATCAACCAATCGGGGGTGGTACCTGGGATTGTCAAGTACTCTACCAACCAAGGACGAGCAGCCTCACCTAATGCCATCTTCTCCAAATACAATGACTCATCCTCCTCCTGGAAGCCCAGGTAATCATTTATTGTCTTGCCATCAAATTTCACCTTCAAGTTCCGCACTTTGGTCACTGTGGTGCCCTTTTTGATGTGGGCAACATTTGTGTATAACTCCTTCACCAAGTGCTCATTGGCATCCTCCACGTGGCCTATGAAATAATCCCATCCAGCTCTCTCTCTGAACTGCCTCAACACATTGGGGTTGTGAGGCAAAAGGTCCCGGGTGATGAATTTACGCTCGGGTATTAGCTTCCTCTCGGGCCACCACTATCTGAACTTGTGGTAGACAACCTTACTCATAAACCGGTCCTACCATGCCTCCGGATTTCTGGTCCTCTCTACCCCTCCTACTTAGGGCTCACCCCTTCTACTTCTTCCCTTTCTTCTTCTACGGGCCCCTCCCCGGATAGTAAAGCTGTAGGAGAGGTGGAATATTCATTGCCACTGCTTGCAGCTGAGCCCTCAAATGACTCAGAAGATATGCGCACTGATGCTTGGGTAGTGGGAGAGACTGGATGTGTATCCCTCAACCTGTTCCTCTCCGACCAGTCAGGAACATACTCTGGCACGGAGTCTGATGATGCCTCCCGGGAAGGTGCATACTCACTCCCCGATTGGTCAATGGCTCTGTTAGCAACCTTTATTAGCCTCCTTGTGTTTTTGATGTTTTACCGGGCTTGCGGGGTCAATTTTATCATGCCCTTTCCTCTACCCCGAGAAGATTCTCCTTTGCCCTGTTGTTTTCTACCACCGACTCGTGATTGAACCATTGTCTGCAAGCAACATTTATTTTTGCCTTGTTAATATCAGTAGAAGCAGTGAAATTTAGAATTGCAGAAAAATTATTGCAGACAGTTAAAAGTTGCAGAATGCAGACCGCACAAAATGAAGTGCGGCCGCAAAAAGGCTACCGTGGATCGCACAAAATGCACTGCGTTCCGCACAGAGGTGGGGTTCAGACTACCCACTCTCTGAATCTATGCACCGCGGACCGCACACAATACATTGCGGTCCGCATTGAGGCACCGCAGACTGAACAAAATCCATTGCGGCCGCGGTCCTCACTTGACAGCTTTCAGAACATTTACCACCGCGGTCTGCACAAAATAGTATTGTGGACCGCACAAAAACCACCGTGGTCCGCGGTGAGTGCCCATCAACAACACCAACCTAGGGTTTAAGTTTTTCACATTTTTAGTCCGAATTTTATTGTTAATGATTCCCTAGGTGTTCCATCAATGTTTTAGCTAATTAGTCCTAATTAAAAAAGGACTTAACTAACCTATGCTATAGAATTGAAAGAAAAACGGGAAGCAAAGGAAGAAAAACTAAGAAAAATAAAAAATCAAAGAAAATAACAAAATTAAACAACTAAGAAGTAATTAAAGTTACCAGAAGTGAGATGTAATCTTGATTAATGAGCCTTAGCAGTTAATTTCATGCAATTAGAGGGATGAACAATAATTTTTCAAGCTCTGAGAGTAAAAAGATCGAAAAATTCAAACTGAGGGCCTCAAGTCCTATTTATAGAAAAAGGTCCTGGGCCCCATCTCACCTACCCATTGCGGACCGCACAAAATGGCACCGCGGTACGCAGTGCTCAGAAACATGAAGCACTAGGAGGTTGGCCACTGCGGACCGCAAGAAATGCAGTGCGGCCGCAGTTGTCCACAGCGGACCGTACAAAATGCAATGCGGCCGCGGTGGAAAACTTCAGAGACTCCTCACTTTTGACTGATCACTATGCGGTCCGCATTGATTTCTTGCCCCAGCACAAAGGCCTTTGCGGCCGCACAAAATGAAGTGCGGTCCGCGTTGTAAACTTCAGAGAGTGGTCATTTTCCCAAAACTTGGTCCTGCACTGCATCAACACAATCCTACAACATCTCGCAACTAGTCAGTCCAAAAATAAATCCTACCCTACAAAGAAAATCAAAGACAAACAAAAAGAAAGACACATGGGTTGGTGATCACTGCCAACTCCACACTACTAAAAAGTAGGAAGAGAGGGTCGCAATAGCTTTTACCCGATATGAGGGTCAGGATCGATTTCCACAGGGAGCTAGGAATGTAGTCGAGTATCTATCTAGACTAGAGTTGTGTAATTTTTACAAATGTCACTTCCAAACATCTTTTGAATTTTCTTTAACAAACTAATATTATCAATTACTAATTAGAACTAAATTATGCTAATAAGAGAATTGCTAGAGTTGAATCTAATGGGTAGAAAGACACTAGGGTAGTGACTTTCACCTAGGTGTCTAATTGACGGGTAAATGCTTCTAAGGTTCGATTGACATGATTGGGGAAATATGCTATAACTATTGCACAATTTTACCCACTGTCACACTTTTCGGTAGAGATAGTGATTTTGCACAATTGACTCTCTCGAGACCAAATGGATAGGCAAATTAGCTCAAGCAACTAGGGTTCAAGTTCGGTAATTGCTCTCTCGAGGTTTAACCCTTTAATTGAGACTATCAATTCTCTTGAGTCCATCCCAATTCCTTGTTGGCTCAATTTTGGAGACTTAGGCTCTCTTTCTCAAGAAGAGCCAAGTCAACTTAGCACAAACCAGTGTTTGCAACCACCAATTTATAGATTAAACCATAAAATTGACCCAAATAACAAACACTCATAGTCAATCTAACAATAGATGACAACACCCATCAATTACCCACACTAGGGTTGAGCCACAACCTTAGCTAATGGGTTTAGCTACTCATGCTTGAAAGAGAAAATAGAGAAATAGATGAAGAACAAGGTATATTAATTAAATGCTTAATTAAAATACAAGAATGTATCGTTAATTTGAAGCTAAGATGCCAAAATGGCTACAGATGAGGTTCCCACGAGTGCATCTCAGTTCTAGATATATCTGATAACCTAAAAATGGTAAAATATTCTATTTATACTAGGCTAAAAAAACTGGACAAAAATACCCCTGCGGGGTCAGTACGGGCTGCATAAAATGGACCGCGGCCGCACTAGGCTCTTGGACTTTAATTCTGGGATCTCTAAACTTAGGCTCCGCGGACAGCATAGAATGGATCGCGGCTGTAGAGGCAGCTAGCACGGTCCGCACAATCATGACCGCGGACCGCAGGGCTTGAACTTTGGCATTTTCCATCTCTCTGAATCTCTCTTTCGCGGACCGCACAAAAGGGTAGTGCGGCCGCGGAACCTTCACCGTGGACCACGCAATGTGTACTGCGGCCGTGTTGCCTGAAGCCTAGTTTTGCCATCTCTCTGGATCACCTAGTGCGGCCGCATTCAACTTTGTGCGGTCCGCACTAGGCTTGTTTGCCCTCAGTTTACTTTGTTTTTGATACTTGAGAAGGTTTCACTCCTTTTAAGCCGTTCTTTGACATTTCCTCACTTTGTCGATCAAACCTGCAATCAAGCACAACTTATGAGCCTTTTGGGACTATTTTGTAACAATTTATAATCAAAGCATAGGCAAGAAAGAGCATGAAACTCGTTAAAATCCCTACTTATCAACTCCCCCAAACTTAAGCCTTTGCTTGTCCTCAAGCAAACAAAATAAGACCCACCCCTTAAGGGAAAATCCAAGTATTTCCAGCTATCCTAAAGTAACCTCAACAAGCATCAATTGGGACTAACAATTACCCTCAATACGAATGAATCATTAACAACATTTAAACTTTGAAAAACTACGGATCAAGTGTGACACAAGAGCATCAAGAGTTGACTCATTACATCAAAGAACTCTCTCAATTACTTTTGTCATTGTGGAACCCAAACTCACACATCCTTAACTATCCCTAAGCAAACCTCACCTTTTAGAGTATTAGCACACAAACCGAGGTTAATGGAAATTCACTCATCTTTCTCAAGGAAAGGTCACAAGTCCGGCTCTAAGTACCATATGCTTGCCCCTCATGTAAGTATCCACTAATGTAAGCGTCATTCAACTCAAGATCATATAGGGCTTTTGAGGAGTCAATGTGAAGGCTTTTGGTTCAGGGTGGGAAAAGTTTTTGGTCTAAATGGGTTTCATCTTCCCTTAAGCACTTCTTTTGATTCATTTGGCACAATTCTCTTGACTCTTTGAGTATCTCACTTCTTTTGAAGGGGTTAGAGAGACATAATGTCACTCTTTCTTATGCACTTCAAAGCGTTTCTTCTTTTTCAACTTTTCCACACCTTTTTCTCTTTTGTTTTTCTTGAATCCCTTTTCATTCTTTTTCACATTGGCCTTTCTTTTTGTCTTTTTTTCTTTTATTTTCTTTTTCATTGCCTTCCTTTTTTTTTTCGTTTTCGTACCTTTTACCACTTTGTTCCCTTTATCGTCTCTCCTCCAAACTTAGACTTTTTCCATTGCTCAAGGAAAGATCGGGTGCCAAGAGAGGGTATATTTTAGAACAGGTATAGGCTTATAGTATTGGTTCTTGAAAGAAAAAGGTTTAAGGCTCAAAAGGGTTAACTAGGGATTATATCATTGGTGGGCTATGGAATTTTTCAACTATCATTTGGATCAAGGAGAGCCTATAATCACTTCTCAAGCCAAATTTCACTCAAGATTTCGCCTCAACAGACATTCAGGGCTAGTTCTAGACCATTGGCTCGGGACTTGGACTCACAATTCGATTTCTCACCACACAAACTGAAGGATTGCTAAAGACATAGAGTCAGGGGCCCACAACAACCTTAGATACGATTGAGCACACAATAGTCCCGAAAGACCACATGATGATTGTTTGGTCAACACAAGAGTCTCAAGGTCATGACTTTCACCATCCTAAATACAACAACTTGTCTTTAACCATGGGATCAAAGGCAAATGTGTTAGGCCCAAGTGAAGCTTTGCATGAGGTACCCTTAACTACAAGCTACCAAAAATAAAAAACAAAAACGGACTCAAACCCTTAAGAAGGTTGTCACACCATCCATCATCGGAAAGAGTCACCCGATTCATATAATACTCCACCTTTGGAAAGAACCGTGACATTAAGAAAACCAAAGGCTTATTGAAAGCGCCAAAAATGAAACAAAAAGCTACGAGCCTATCTAAGAAGCTAAAAACAAACAATTTTTACGAAAATAGAAAATAGAATGAATATGTATAATAGTGGATTTGAATATACAACGGGGGATGAATATATACAATAATGTATCTTTATATACAGACCAAAGGGAAGATAAAAAATGCAATAAAAGTAGCTAAATGTAAAGTTATATACAGACCAATAGAAAATCAAAAAGGCATAAACTAAATCAGTATATATATATATATATACACAATCATCCAAAAATAAAATGTAGGGCACACCCCCTCAAATAAAAGCTGGCATTGAAACCCCGTGTTTTGCGCAACTTCTTGTGCTCCCTAGCAAGATCCTTTAGGGCCTTGCCATGTGAATCCACTGCCTTAGCCAAGGTAGCCTGGTAATCAAGGATCTTCTACTGGTTGGCAAGAATCTCCTTAAGTGAATCCTCGATAGACTGGGGCACCTGCACTGGCTGTGGTGCCGATTGAGCCGCAATGGTGGAGGTCAATGTTGACAACTTGGACAAAGCAGTCGCCATCCAGTTGTTCAAGCTATGAAGTGTCTGGCTCAGTTGGTGGGCGGTGATAGGATGGGCCCGTGAAAATGGAATCCCCGGGCCAGCTGAAGTAGAAGGACCAGCGGTAGTGGAAGGTCCGGGAGGCATGTCAGCAACTGTGGAGGCAAGCTCAGTGGAGGGATCTACCGTAACCGGCTCTTCAAACTGGCCAGTTGGGGCAGAAGTAGGCGGCTTGTAATTCTTGTCCTTGGGGTTGTCTGACCCCTTCAAACTATACCACGAAAACGGAGCCACAGATTTGACCTTGATGTCAAAAGGTCTCTTCTCCACCTTCAAGTCCCGGAAATACATAGTGAGGGTGTTGGGAAAAGGGTAGTTTCGGTCATGCTCAAACCCCATTGCAGAAATGATGCAGGACATCACATTGCCCACGTTGATTGGGTATCCCGCCATAATAGATGCAACAAGAACAACCCGAGCAAGTGGAATAGTCTGATCATGGGTAGTGGGGTCAAGCCGACTGCACACAAAAGTCAACCACCCCTAGCCTCAAAGTTAAGGGTCTTCCAAAGGATTTTGGCCCTTGCTATCAACCACTCTGGAATAGTACCCGGGATTGCCAGGTATGAAGCTAACCACAGACGAACCTCCTCACCCATTTCCAACTTTTCATTATAAAGGGACTCATCTTCTTCATTGAAGCCCAGGTATTCATTCAGCGCCTTGCCGGTAAACACCACATTTTTGTTTCGCACCTTGGTCACTTTGGTGCCCTTCAAGATGTGGGCCATATTGCTATAAAACTCCTTGACCATGTGCTCATTCGCCTTCATACAATCATCTATAAAGTGCTCCCAACCCACTCGAGCTCGAAACTGTCTATGCATATTGGGGTGTAGGGGTAGAAGGTCTCTGTCAATGAAGCTCCTCTCCAAAATCAACTTCCGTGACGGCCACCATTCCCTAAACTTGTGGAACGCCACCTGGCTGACGAATCTATCTTCCCAAATAGCGGGGTTTATAGTCCGGTCAACACCCCCAACCTGAGGCACACCACCCCCAGGTACCTCCTCATCTCCCTCATCACCTCTAGCACCATCTCCAGATATGGAAGCTGTGGGAGAGGTAGAGTATTCTTCCTCACTACCTACTACTGAGCCCTCAGACGACCCAGAATAAATGTTGACTGAAGCTTGGACATCTGGGGAAGAGGGATGAGTGTCTCTATGTATGGCCCTCTCCAAATATGGGATGTATAGTGGGACTGAATCCGAAGAGATCTCCCGGGAGGGCTCGTACTCACTCCCCGAGTTGTCAATGGCTCTGTCAGCCGCTTTGATTGCTTTCCTTATGTTCTTTATGTTTTTTCTAGCCTAGGGAGTGAGTTTTACCAACCTTTGCTTCCCTCCCCGGGAGGAATCACCTCGGCCGGGTTGTTTCGAGCCTTTGCCTCTTTATTTGACCATTGTCTGCGAGCACAAACATCTAGCTTTGTTAGTATCAGCACAAATAGTGAAACAGATGTGGAAAATGAATTGCAGAACATAAGCCACAAGTTGCAGAAAATGTTGTAGAAACAGTGCAGCGCGGGCCGCACAAAAAGGAGTGCGGCCGCACTGAGGGCACCGCGGACCGCATAAAAGCAATCATGGTCCGCGTTGGGGCAGGGTCTAGAAAACCACTTCTCTAAATCTCTCCACCGTGGCCCGCACAAAGTGGTATTGCGGACGCAGTGGGCCAGCGCGGACCGCACAAAGTGGTATCGTGGCCGCGCTAGGCAAGAGGTCAATTTCCTGAAAAATCCTCACCGCGGTCCGCACAAAGTGTTACTGCGGACCGCATCACAGCACCGCGGACCGCACAAAGATGATCGCAGTCCGCGGAGGGGAGCCAAGTTAAGGCACTGAGTTAGGGTTCTCAAATCTTGCAATTAGTTCAAGTTTTTGCCTAATTAATGTCCCTACTCAATTACCCATTTCACTACACTCACAAAGCACACAAAGATTAACAGTTAAACCAAACTAACCTAGAAATTTAAGAATTACAGGAAGAAGAAGAAGCTACAGGCGAATGAACATGAAAATAACATGAAATTATAAAATTAAACAAAGAAAAATGAATGAAATGTTACCAGATGTGACGATGCAATGCAAGTAATCAATCTAAGCAAGGATTTACGTGCAAAGAGATGATGAACAATAGATTTTAGGTCTCTGAGAGTTAATTTTTCGAAAAGGGTAACCGGTGACCCCTGTGGTCTATTTATAGAAAAACAAGTGGGACCCAGTTTTACCTACCAGCGCGGCCGCACAAAACGGACCGCAGACCGTGCTGGGTTTGTTTCAGAAGAAGTCTGAGAAGGCAATCCTCCGAAGTCCGCACAAAACAGACCGCGGCCACGGAGGTCCACCGCGGTCCGCACTAAATGGAATAAAGTCGTGGTGGAAAACTTCAGAGAGTACCTCACTTGGCCTTCACCAGTGCAGACCGCACAAAGTACAATGCGGCCGCACTAGCAACTTCAGAGACTGTTCAATTTTTCCAAAATTTTTTGCACTGTATCAACACTATCCCTGCAACATCTCACAACTAATTAGTCCAAAAATCAAACCTAAACTACAAAGAAAATTAAAGAAAACAAGAAGAAAAATACATGAGTTGCCTCCTAAGAAGCGCCTGATTTAACATCGCGGCACGACGCATGTTACCCACACATCACTTTAGATGAAGAAGTGCCACCACGTGGCTGTCATCCAATTTCCCAAGATAATGCTTGACCCGGTGCCCATTAACTCTGAAAACTTCACCATTTTTGTTCCTTAGATCAAGAACACCAAATAGGGTCACGAACACAACTTCAAATGGACCCACTCCACTTTGACTTGATCTTACCCGAAAACAGACGTAACCGGGAATTGAACAAGAGAACCATATCTCCAACCTTGAACTCCTTACCCCGAGCATATTTGTCGTGAATGTACTTCATTTTGTCCTTATACAAGGATGAACTTGAGTAGGCATGGAATCTAAACTCATCGAGCTCATTGAGTTGTTCAACACGAAGATTTGCAGCAACATTCCATTCCAAATTCAACTTCCTCAAAGCTCACATGGCCTTGTGATCTAACTCAACTGGAAGATGACAAGCTTTTCCAAACACCAACCGATACGGAGACATACCAATCGGAGTTTTGTAAGCCGTCCGATAAGCCCATAGAGCGTCATCCAACTTTTTCGACCAATCAGTCCTATTAGCATTGACAGTTTTTGACAAGATGCTCTTAATTTCTCTGTTAGATACTTCCACTTGACCACTAGCTTGAGGATGATAGTGGGTAGAAACCTTATGATTGACACCATACTTGGAAAGCAATGTGTCGAAAGCCTTGTTGCAAAAGTGAGACCCCCCATCACTGATAATCGCACGAGGAGTGCCAAACCTTGTAAAGATGCTCTTTTTAAGAAATGCCACAACACTCCGGGATTCATTGTTAGGCAAAGCCACGACTTCAACCCATTTCAAGACATAATCAACTGCCACGAGAATGTAAGTGTTCCCACAAGAGCTAACAAATGGACCCATGAAATCGATGCCCCAAACATCAAAGATATCCACTTCTAGAATCGTATTGAGAGGCATCTTATCCCTTTTTGAAATTTCGCCCGCTCTTTGGCATTCGTCACATCTCTTGACAAAATCGCCCGCATCTTTGAACATGGTCGGCCAATAGAATCCACAACTAAGAACTTTCGAGGCAGTCCTCACCCCACCATGATGGCCACCATAGGGTGAAGAATGGCAAGCCTCTAAGATACTCAATTGTTCTTCCTCCGGAACACATCTACGAATCACACCATCAGTACAAATCTTGAACAAGTATGGCTCATCCTAATAAGAAATCCAAACTATCCCGCTTGAGCTTCTTCCTTTGGTTAGAAGAGAGCTCATACGGGATTATTCCGGTCACAAGATAATTGGCAACATCGGCAAACCATGGCATATCCTTCATTGACACCGCAAGGAGTTATTTGTCGGGAAATGAATCATTGATATCAAGGCCATCACAAGGCCTCCCCTCCTCCTCCAAACGGGACAAATGGTCTGCCACTTGATTCTCACTACCTTTCCGCTCAACAATTTCTAGATCAAACTCTTGAAGAAGTAACACCCATCTCATCAATATCGCCTTGGAGTCTTTATTGGTCATCAAATACCTAAGGGCGGCATGATCGGTGTGCACTATAACTTTGGCCCCCATAAGGTAAGGTCGGAATTTTTCCATAGCAAATACAATAGCCAACAACTCTTTCTCGATGACTGTAGTTCCTTTGAGCCTCATTCATGGTCTTGCTTGCGTAGTACACCGGATGAAACATCTTGTTGATCCTTTGGCCCAAAACAGCCCCAACCGCAATGTTACTAGCATCGCACATGAGCTCGAAAGGCAAGCTTCAATTTGGTGCAGTAATGATGGGGGTAGAAGTCAACTTGAGCTTGAGAAGCTCGAATGCTTGCATACAACTCTCATCGAACAAAAACTTTGCATCTTTCTCTAGCAACTTGCACAAATGGTGTACCACTTTAGAAAAATCCTTTATGAACCTCCGGTAAAAACCTGCGTGCCCAAGGAAACTCCTCACCCCTTTGACAGAAGTAGGGGGAGGAAGCCTCGAAATCACCTCTATCTTGGCTTTATCTATTTCAATTCCTCGCTTCGAGATTTTGTGACCCAATATTATACCCTCTTCTACCATGCAATGACATTTTTCCCAATTGAGAACAAGGTTGGTGTCTTCACACCGGGCCAATACTCTATCCAAATTTTTTAGACACTCATCAAAAGAATCCCCAATCACGCTGAAATCATCCATGAAAACCTCCACAATATCTTCCACCATGTCGGTGAAAATAGCCATCATGCAACGTTGGAAGGTCGCAGGAGCATTACATAATCCGAACGGCATTCGAGAGAAAGCGAATGTGCCATAAGGACATGTAAAAGTTGTCTTCTCTTGGTCCTCCGGGGCAATTAAAATTTGATTGTACCCCGAGTAACCATCCAAAAAGCAATAGAAAGCATGCCCCGCAAGACGATCTAGCATTTGGTCAAGGAATGGCAATGGGAAACGAGTCACCTTGTTTAACTTCCGGTAATCCATACATACTCTCCACCCGGTGACCATGCGAGTAGGAATAAGTTCATTGTTGTCATTGGTCACCACAGTCTTACCACCCTTCTTCGGCACACATTGCACCGGAGAAGTCCAAAAACTATCAGAAATATGATAAACCACACCGGCGTCTAACCATTTGATAACCTCTTTCTTCACCACTTCTTGCATCGCCTTATTTAATCTTCTTTGATGCTCCAAGGAAGGCTTTGCATCCTCCTCCAAGATGATTTTGTGCATACAAAATGCGGGGCTTATTCCCCGAATGTCAGCTAGAGTCCATCCAATTGCCCTTTTTCGCTTTTGAAGCACCGCCAAAGTGGCCTCAACCTGCATGTTAGTAAGGAAAGAAGAAAGAATAACTGGTAAAGTAGAATTTGAGCCTAAGAATTCATACCTGAGGTATGGAGGAAGTGGTTTCAACTCCAACACTGGTGGCTCCTCAATTGATGGCTTTGTTGGTGGAGTTTTCCAATTTTCAAGATCCAAAGATAATTTCCTCGGCTCATAAGAATAAGAGCCCATCCCATGTAGGGAATTCACGCACTCCACTCTACTAGCATCATCATTGACATCCATGTTTAAGAGTACTGCTTCAAGAGGATCTTCCACGTTAATCATAGCACTGGTATCATTTACAATCACATCTGTGGCAAGGTCTACAAATGATCACACCTCGGTGCTATTGGGTTGCTTCATAGATTTGCAAACGTGGAAAACGACCTTTTCATCTCCCACTCGGAAAGTGAGCTCACCCGCTTCAACATCAACCAATGCCTTCCCCGTTGCAAGGAAAGGTCTGCCCAAGATAATAGGAACCTCATAGTCTACCTCACAATCCAAAATCACAAAGTCGGCTGGCAATATGAATTTGTCCACCCGGACAAGCACATCATCAATAATGCCTAAAGGTCGCTTCATCGATCGATCCGCCATTTGAAGTCTCATTGAAGTTGGCCTAGATTGCCCGATACCCAAAGTTTTGAAAACCGAGTAGGGCATCAAATTGATACTAGCTCCCAAGTCACAAAGAGCTTTGGCAAAATCCGCACTCCCAATGGTGCAAGGAATGGTGAAAGAACCGGGATCTTCAATCTTCGGGGCCATTGAATGCACTATAGCACTAACTTGGTGAGTCATCTTTATAGTTTCACAGTCCATAGAACACTTCTTTGTCACCAAGTCTTTCATGAATTTTGCATAACCCGACATTTGTTCAAGTGCCTCCACTAGAGGCACATTAATAGATAAGCTCTTCATCATGTCAATGAACTTTTTAAACTGATTATCATTCTTCTTCTTTGCGAGTCTCTGAGGATAAGGTAGAGGTGACCATGGCAAAGGAGCCTTGGCTTTTGGCACAACCAGCTCGGGTATGTCAATCATGTATTCCCTCAACGGGTTCACATCATTTTAGGTTTCCACCTCAACTTCTTCAATATCAATCCTCACTTCATTATTCACATTTTCATCAACCACGTCTTCAACAATCAAAGGTACATCATCATCCCGCAACTCAACATCTTCATCCACAACTTGCTTTTGCTTTGAGGCATTCATATCACCGCCTCTCCCACTTCTTGTTGTAACCGCCATCACATGATTGTTATTTCCACCCTTCGAGTTCACTACCGTATCACTTGGTAGAGCACCCTTGGGACGAGTATTCAACACTTGAGAGATTTGGCCTAATTGCACCTCCAAGTTTCAGATAGAGGTATTGTGAGAAGCTAATTGTGCATCAGAATCCGCATTCCTCTTCATCATCTGCTCGAACATCATTTCAATTCTACCCATATCATTACCGGAAGAACTAGGACCTTGAGAAGGGAAAAGGGGTGGATTGTTCGGTTGTTGGTACATTGGGGGCCTTTGAAAGCTTTGCCCCCGGATGTCTTGGTTTCTATTGTTGTTCCACCCACCTTGATTGTTGTTGTTGCCCCAGTTGTTGTTATTTCCATTCCAATTGCCTTGGTCATTGTTCTGATTACCCCAATTGTTGTTTTGGTTGTTGTTCCAATTGCCACCACTTTATTGTTGATTGCCCCAATTTCCTTGGGGTCGCCATTGTTGGTTTGAAGAGTTGCCTCTATTGCCTTGAAAGTTGTTGACATATTGTACCTCTTCACTTTGGTCATCATAACCATCATTTTGACACCCATCATATTCATCAACAAATTGCTCAGAATTTCCTTGATTTTGTTGCCTCTTTGCCTTCTCTTGTTGACAAGCATACTAACACCCTCTATGGCATTCACTTGGCAAGGATTCTGAACTTATTGCAACTGTGCCTTAGCCAATTGATTCATCGTAGTAGTAAGCTCAGATATCGCTTGCCCGTGATCATGTAATTTCTTGTGCAAATGGATAATTGTAGGGTCACCTTGAGGCATATTTGCTCTACTCTGCCATGCTGAAGAAGTGTCCGCCATTTCATCAAGTACATCATATGCCTCCTCATAAGAAAGCTTCATAAAATTGCCCCCGACCAATTGGTTAACAATGCATTGATTTGTAGTATTTATGCCCCGATAGAAGGTTTGTTGGATCATGGCCTCGGTCATATCATTATTTGGGCACTTCTTCACCATCGTTCTATACCGCTCCCAAATATCATGCAAAGGTTCTGTTGGCTCTTGCTTGAAGGCTAATATTTCATCTCGAAGTGCTGCCATATGACTAGGAGAGAAGAATTTGGCAATAAACTTATCCGCCAACTCATCCCAAGTTGTGATGGAATGGTTGGGGAGTCTCTCGAGCCAATCCAATGCTTTTCCTCGAAGTGAGAATGGGAAAAGTTTCAATATCAACGCATCCTCGGATACATTCGTCTGTTTGCTCCCACATCATGTATCTACGAACCCCTTGAGATGTTTGTAGGCATTTTGATTTGCAGCGTCCGTGAAATACCCACGTTGCTCAAGTAAGGTCAACATCACATTGGTTATCTGAAAGTTTCCCACCCGGATTCGGGGTGGGACAATAGCACTTGCGTAGCCCTAGTTCAGTAATACTTTGGGAGCCACTCTTGGAAGAACCGGGGGAGGGTCTGGAATATTGTTATTTGGATTAGCATTGGCATTTCGGCCTCTCCGTTGACCTTGCGGTGCAAGAGGCACCTCATCTTGCTCAAAATCATCTACCTCCTCCCCCGCTATCACGTTTCCAAGAGGATCATTAGCGTTGTTTAAAGCCATGTTGGTACCTGAGTAATGACACAAAAAAAGTAAGTAACAAAGAAGGAAAGAAGAACAATACACAAAACTAACTAAATAGATAGCCAAAACTGTTAGCTCCCCGGCAACGACGATAAAAAGTGATCATTGCCAACTCCACACTACTAAAAAGTAGGAAGAGAGGGTCGCAATAGCTTTTACCCGATATGAGGGTCGGGATCGATTTCCATAGGGAGCTAGGAATGGAGTCGAGTATCTATCTAGACTAGAGTTGTGTAATTGTTCCAAATGTCACTTCCAAACATCTTTTGAATTTTCTTTAACAAACTAATATTATCAATTACTAATTAGAAATAAATTATGCTAATAAGAGAATTGCTAGAGTTGAATCTAATAGGTAGAAAGGCACTAGGGTAGTGACCTTCACCTAGGTGGATAATTGACGGGTAAATGCTTCTAAGGTTCGATTGACATGATTGGGGAAATATGCTATAACTATTGCACAATTTTACCCACTCTCACACCTCTCGGTAGAGAGAGTGATTTTGCCCCATTGACTCTCTCAAGACCAAATGGGTAGGCAAATTAGCTCAAACAACTAGGGTTCAAGTTGGGTAATTACTCTCTCGAGGTTTAACTCTTTAATTGGGACTATCAATTCTCTTGAGTCCATCCCAATTCCTTGTTGGGTCAATTTTGGAGACTTAGGCTCTCTTTCTCAAGAAGAGCCAAGTCAACTTAGCACAAACCAGTGTTTACAACCACCAATTCATAGATTAAACCATAAAATTGACCCAAATAATAAACACACATAGTCAATCTAACAATAGATGGCAACACCCATCAATTACCCACACTAGGGTTGAGCCACAACCCTAGCTAATGGGTTTAGCTACTCATACTTGAAAGAGAAAATAGAGAAATAGATGAAGAACAAGGCATATTAATTAAATTCTAAATTAAAATACAAGAATCTATCGTTAATTTGAAGCTAAGATGCCAAAAATGGCTACAGATGAGGTTCCCATAAGCGCAGCTCAGTTCTAGATATATCTGATAACCTAGAAATGGTAAAATATTTTATTTATACTAGGCTAAAAAACTAGACAAAAATACTCATGCGGGATCAGTGCGGGCTGCATAAAATGGACCGCGGCCATACTAGGCTCTTGGACTTCAATTCTGGGCTCTCTGAACTTGGGCTCCGCGAACCGCGTAGAATGGACCGCGGCCACGGAGGCAGCTGGCGCGGTCCGCACAATCATGATCGCGGACCGCAGGGCTTGAACTTTGGAATTTTCCATCTCTCTGAATCTCTCTTCCGCGGACCGCACAAAAAGGTAGTGCGGCCGCGGAACCTTCACCGCGGACCGCGCAATGTGTACTGCGGCCGCGTTGCATGAAGCCTGGTTTTGCCATCTCTCTGAATCACCTAGTACAGCCGCATTCGACTTTGTGCGGTCCGCACTAGGCTTGTTTGCCCTCAGTTTACTTTGTCTTTGATACTTGATCAGGTTTCACTTCTTTTAAGCCGATCTTTGACATTTCGTCACTTTTTCGATCAAACCTGCAATCAAGCACAACTTATGAGCCTTTTGGGACTATTTTGTAACAATTTATTATCAAAGCATAGGCAAGAAGGAACATGAAACTCGTTAAAATCCCTACTTATCAATTGGCTCCCAAGAAGTGCCTGATTTAATGTCGCGGCATGACGCATGTTTCCATCAAATCGCTTTAGATGAAGAAGTGCCACCACGTGGCTGTCATCAATCTTAGCCAGGTAATGCTTGATCCTGTACCCATTAACTCTGAAAACCTTCCCATTTTTGTTCTTCAAGTCAAGTGCACCAAACGGAGTCACAAACACCACTTCAAAAGGTCCGCTCCATTTCAACTTAAGCTTTCCCAGAAACAAACGTAACCGAGAGTTGAACAAGAGAACCAAATCACCCACTTTGAACTCCTTGCCACGAGCATATTTATCATGAAGGTACTTCATCTTGTCCTTGTACGACAAACTAGAGTAGGCATGGAATCAGAATTCATCAAGTTCATTAAGCTGCTCCACATGATGCTGCCACATCCCATTCAAGATTGAGCTTCCTCAAAGCCCACATGGCCTTGTGTTCTAAATCAACCGGTAGATGGAAAGCTTTCCCAAACACCAACCGATATGGAGACATACCAATCGGAGTCTTGTAAGCAGTCCTATAAATCCATAGAGCATCATCCAACTTCTTTAACCAATCGGTCCTATTTACATTGACCGTTTTTGACAATATACTCTTGATTTCCCTGTTTGAGATTTCAACTTGGCCACTCGCTTGAGGATGATAAGGAGTAGAAACTTTGTGGTTGACACAATACTTTGCAAGCAAAGTGTCAAAAGCTCTATTACAAAAATGAGATCCCTCATCACTTATGATTGCACGAGGAGTGCCAAACCTTGTAAAAATGCTCCTCTTGAGAAACGCAACAACACTTCAGGCCTCATTGTTGGGTAGAGCCACGACTTCAACCCACTTTGAAACATAGCAACCGCCACAAGAATGTATGTATTCCCACATGAGCTAACAAATGGTCCCATAAAATCAATGCCCCATACATGAAAAATATCAACTTCAAGAATGGTATTGAGAGGCATCTCATCTTTCTTCGAAATTCCACCCGCTCTTTGACATTCGTCACACCTCTTCACAAGTTCGCTTGCATCTTTGTACAAAGTTGGCCAATAAAACCCACAACTAAGAACTTTGGAAGCCGCCCTCGCCCCGCCATGATGGCCACCATAGGGAGAGGAATGACAAGCCTCTAAGATACTCAATTTCTCCTCCTCCGGGACACACCTTCGGATCAAACCATCCGTGCAAATCTTGAAAAAGTACGGCTCATACCAATAGAAATCCAAACTATCCCATTTGAGCTTCTTCCTTTGGTTAGAAAAGATCTCACACAGGATTATACCAGTCACAAGAAAATTAACAACGTCCGCAAACCATGGCAGACCATTCACCGACACCGAAAGGAGTTGTTCGTCGGGAAATGAATCATTGATCTCTAGGCCATCACAAGGCCTCCCCTCCTCCTCCAAGTGGGACAAGTGGTCCACCACTTGGTTTTTACTACCCTTCCGGTCCACAATCTCCAAATCAAACTCTTGAAGTAACAAGGCCCATCGTATCAGTCTAGCTTTGGAATCCTTCTTCGTCATCAAGTACCGGAGTGCGACATGATTGGTATGGACTATGACCTTAGCACCCATAAGATACGGCTGAAATTTCTCCATCACGAACACAATAGCCAGAAGCTCTTTCTCAGTCACTGTGTAGTTCACTTGAGCATCATTTATTGTCTTGCTTGCATAATACACCGAATGAAACATGTTGTTCACTCTTTGACCGAAAATTGCCCCAACCGCAATATCGCTCACATCACACATGAGCTCGAAAGGCAAGCTCTAATTAGGTGCGGTAATAATAGGAGTGGTGGTCAACTTGTGCTTGAGAAGTTCAAAGGCTTGCATACATTTCTCATCGAACACGAACTTGGCATCTTTTTCCAATAACTTGCATAAGGGATTCACTACCTTCGAAAAGTCTTTGATAAATCTTCAGTAGAACTCTGCATGTCCAAAAAAACTTCTAACTCCCTTGGTAGAGGTGGGGGGAGGGAGCCTTGAAATCACATCAATTTTTGCTTTGTCCACCTCTATACCATGCTTCAAAATTTTATGCCCAAGAACTATGCCCTCTTCCACCATGAAGTGGCATTTCTCCCAATTAAGAACAAGATTCGTTTCTTCACAACGGGCCAACACTCTATCAAGATTTTTCAAGCATTCCTCAAATGAATCACCCACAACACTAAAGTCGTCCATGAACACCTCCAAAATATCTTCCACCATATCGGTGAAAATGGCCATCATACACCGCTGAAATGTAGCCGGTGCATTACACAACCCAAAAGGCATCCGAGAAAAGGAAAAAATGCCATATGGACAAGTGAATGTGGTTTTCTCTTGATCTTCCAAAGCAATCAAAATTTGGTTGTAACCAGAATACCCGTCCAAGAAATAGTAGAAGGCACACCCAGCAAGTCGATCTAACATCTGATCAAGAAAAGGCAATAGAAAGTGATCCTTGCGGGTCACTTTATTCAATTTGCGGTAGTTGCATACCCTCCACCCAGTGACGGTCCTGGTAGGAATCAACTCATTTTACGAATTTGCAACCACGATCATGCCACCCTTCTTCGGTACACATTGCACTGGCGAAGTCCGAGAGCTATCAGAGATGGGGTACACAACCCCGACATCCAACCACTTGATCACCTCATTTTTCATAACTTCTTGTATTGCTTCATTCAACCTACTTTGATGTTCCAAGGAGGGCTTTGCATCATCTTTCAGAATAATCTTGTGCACATAAAATGCGGGGCTTATTCCTCGAATATCAGCTAAGGCCCATCCAATTGCCTTCTTCCGCTTTGAAGCACCGCCAATATGGCATCAACCTACATGTTAGTAAGACAAGAGGAAAGAATAACTGTCAAAGTAGAACTAGGGCCTAAGAACTCATACTTGAGGTGTGGAGGCAGCAACTTCAACTCCAACACCGGAGGTTCCTCAATTAAAGGTTTTGTTGGTGGAGTCTTCCTATTCTCAAGGTCCAAATATAGTTTCCTAGGCTCATAAGAGTAAGAGCCCATCCCATGTAAAGCATTCAGACACTCCACTCGGCCTTCATCATCATTGACATCAAGATTCAACAATACGGCCTCTAGAGGGTCCTCCACATTGATCATTGCACTTGTATCATCAACTATCACTGGCGTGGCAAGGTCCACAAAAGAGCACACCTCAAAACTATTGGGCTGCTTCATTGACTTGCACACATGAAAGACCAATTTCTCATCACTCACCCGGAAAGTGAGTTCCCCTGATTCCACATCTACTAAGGCCTTCCTAGTAGAAAGGAAAAGTCTCCCCAATATTATTGGAACTTTATAATCTACCTTACAGTCCAAGATCACAAAATTAGCTGGCAATAAATTTGTCCACCCGGACAAGAACATCATCAATAATACCCAATAGTCTCTTCATAGTTCTATTCTCCATTTGCAATCTCATGGAAGTCGGCCTCAGTTGCCCAATACCCAAAGTCTTGAAAACTGAGTAGGGCATCAAGTTGATACTTGCCCCCAAATCACATAGAGCTTTAGCAAAATTCGCACTCCCAATGGTGCAAGGAATGGTGAAAGCACCGGGATCTTCAATCTTTGGGACCATTGAATGCACAATTGCACTAACTTGGTGGGTCATCTTTATAGTTTTATAATCCATGGATCTTTTCTTTGTCACCAAGTCCTTTATAAATTTAGCATAGCCCGACATTTGTTCAAGTGCCTCCACCAAAGACACATTAATTGATAAGCTCTTCATCATATCAATAAACCTTTTAAACTAATACTCATTTTTCTGCTTTGCGAGCCTTTGAGGATAAGGTGGAGGTGGCCTTAGCAAAGGAGCTTTGGCTTTAGGCACAACCGGCTCTGGCATGTCTATTACATGTTCCCTAGATGGGTTCACGTCATTCTGAGTCTCCACCTTGGCATCTTGAATATCAATCCTCACTTCTTCATTCACATTCTCATCAATCACATTTTCAACCACCAAAGGAATCTCGTCTTCTTACAACTCAACTTCATCACTCAAAATTGCCTTTTGCTTGGAGGAATTCACATCACCGCCTCTCCCACTTCTTGTAGTTACTACCATAACATGATTGTTCCCACCCTTCGGGTTAACTACCGTATCACTTGGTAGAGCCCAACGAATATTCAAGGATTGTGAGATTTGGCATAATTGAACCTCCAAGTTTCTGATTGAGGTATTGTGGGAAGCCAACTGAGCATCAGACTCCGCATTCTTTTTCATCATCTATTCAAACATCATTTCAATTCCCCCCATTTCATTGTTAGAAGAACTAGGACCTTGGGATGGAAATGGGGGTGGATTGTTCGGTTGTTGATACATTGGGGGCCTTTGAAAGCCTTGCCCCCGATTTCCTTGATTGCCATTGTTCCAACCTCTCTGATTATTGTTACCACTCCAGTTGTTGTTGTTGTCATTCCAATTTCCCTGATTGTTCTGATTGCCCCAATTGGAATTTTGGTTGTTGTTCCCCCAATTACCATTGCCTTGTTGTTGTTGATTGCCCCAATTGCCTTGAGGTCTCCATTGTTGTTGGTTGGAAGAATTGCCCCTTTGGCCTTGATAATTATTCGCGTATTGCACTTCTTTATTCTGCCCATCATAACCATCATCTTGGAACCCACCACAATCATTGTCAAATTGATCCAAACTCCCTTGATTCTGTTGACCTCTTTGTCTTTTTTGGTTCACTAGCATGTTGACACCCTCCATAGCATTCACTTAGGGATTTTGAACTTGTTGTAATTGTGCCTTTGCTAGCTAGTTTATTGTTGTTGTTGTTAGTTCTGCTATAGCCTGCCCATGGTCATATAGCTCTTTGTGCAAGTGAGTGACTGTAGGATCACCCTGGGGCACACTGGCTCTACTTTGCCAAGCGGAGGAAGTGTCAGCCATCTCGTCAAGAATGTCACAAGCCTCATCATAAGACAACTTCATGAAGTTGCCCTCATCAAGTTGGTTCACTATGCATTGGTTCGTTGTGTTAATGCCCCAGTAGAAAGTCTGTTGGATCATCGCCTTAGTCATATCATTGTTGGGGCATTCCTTTACCATTGTTCTATATCGCTCCCAAATCTCATGTAAAGGTTCGGTGGGCTCCTGCTTGAAAGCTAAGATCTCATCTCTCAATGCTGCCATATGCCCCGGTGAGAAAAACTTTGCAATGAATTTATCCGCCAACTCATCCCAAGTAGTGATGGAATGGTTGGAAAGTCGCTCAAGCCAATCCAATGCTTTCCCTCTAAGTGAGAAAGGGAAGAGTCTCAACCGAAGTGCATCCTCAGACACATTAGTTTGCTTGCTCCCCCAACAGGTATTCGTGAAACCCTTGAGATATTTGTAAGCATTTTGATTACCAGCTACCTGAAATACCTACGCTGCTCCAGCAATGTCAGCATCACATTGGTAATTTAAAAATTTCCCTCCCGGATCTGGGGTGGGACAATTGCACTTGCATAGACTTGGTTTGGAAGCACTCGAAGAGCCACTCTTGGAGGTGGATGGGGAGGGTCTGGAATATTATTGAGGTACTACAGGAACCTCATCATCAATATTGTCATCTACCTCCTTCCTCGGTGGAATATCTCCAAGAGGTGCATTGTTTGCTGCCATTTAGTGCCTGAAGTTGTGACACACACAAATAAGTAACATAGAAGGAAAGAAGAACAATACACAAAACTATTTAGATAGATAGCCAAAACAGTTAGCTCCCCGGAAACGGTGCAAAAAAGTGATCGAGGCCAACCCTGCACTACTATAAAGTAGCGAGAGTGGTCGAAGTAGCTTTAACCCGAGAAGGTCGGGATCGATTTCCACAGGGAGCTAGAAATGGGAATTGAGTTTATATCTAAATTAGAGATGCGTAATTGTTCCTAATTGCACTTCTAATCATAATTGGTTTTGATATTGTTTCTAAATTTATACTACTCAGATGCTAAATTAAGCTAAGTTAAGCTAAGAGTAAGATATTTGAAGGTTGTCTAAATAGTTAAAAGGTACTAGGGAAGTGACTTTCTCCTAGGTGGATACTTGACGGGTTCTCGAGGCTAAGGATAGGTTGTCATCTTGGGGATTATGATATAACCATTGCACGATATTACTTACTCTATACCTTTCGGTAGTTTGAGTGATTTTGCCCTAATTGACTTTCTCAAAACCAATTGGGTATGATAATTTGTGCAAGCAATTGAGGTTCAAGTCGGGTATTACTATCTCTAGGTTTAACCTTTTAATTGGGGCTATCAATCTCTTGAATACGTCCCAATTCCTTGTTGGACTAATTTTCCTAGACTTAGGCTCTCTTTCTCAAGAAGAGCCCAAGTCAAATAGGCACAAATTAGTATTTGCAACCACTAACTCAACATTAAAACCATAAATTAGTCCAAATATCAAACACCCATAGACATTTAAGCCTTAAAACACAAGACCCATCAAATACCCACACTAGGGTTGAGCCACAACCCTAGCTAATGGGTCTAGCTACTCATGATAATAGAAGAAAATAAAGAAATAGATGAAGAAAAATCCATAATATTTAATTACTAGCTAAAACTTGAAGATTCAATGATAAAACTATTGTAAAATTACTCAAAATAATAAAGGAACACTGTTCACGAGCGCAGCTCTGCTTAAAACTACCACTTATGACCTAAAAATGGGAAAAAAAACTATTTATACTAAGCCGAATTTTCTGGACAAAAATACCCCTGCGGGGGTATTGCAATCCGCACAAAATCGAGTGCGACTGCACTGAGGCTCTTGGATTAAAACTTCTGCTCTCTGAACTTGGCCATCGTGGCCTGCACAAAATGCATCGCGGCCGCGGTATCTTCTATTGCGGTCCGCACAAAAAGGACCGCGGACCGCATTGGCAATGATTCCCAAATTGGCAAATCTCTAAACTCCAGCTTTGCGGACCACACAATATCGAGTGCGGCCGCACTGAAGCCAATGCGGTCCACATGAAATGCTTTGCGGCCGCATTTCTTGAATGTCTGAAATGAACACTTCTTTGAACTTCCTCTTTGCGGACCACACAGAATGGAGTGCGGCCGTATTGGTCCTGTTACACTGTGTTTGGACTTGTTCTTGGTACTTGTACATGTTTCACTCCTTTTTGAGCTGGTTTTGATGAATTGTCACGTTGTCGACCAAAAACTACAATCAAGTACAACACGTAAGCTTTTGGAACTATTTTGTACTCATTTCTAATCAAAGCTCAAGTAAGAAGGAGTGTAAAATGCATCACAATCCTTAGTTATCAGTATCGATCTCTGTTCAACCTCACTTCTCGGTCAATATCCCTCTTGATTCTATCAACGGGTCTGATAGGATAAACGAACCTAGAAGGAGCCCCAAGTTGATCGTGTTCGACCCTGATCTTCGATTGATACCGATTACGCACATCGACCCAAGTAACAGCCGTGTATTCTATCAAATTCTGCTTCAACTGTTGCGAAGCCACCGAGTTTCGAACATTGAGTCCTTGGGTGAAAGCTTGAATAGCCCAGTCATCAGCGACCGGTGGCAGGTCCATCCATTCCATTTGGAATCGAGACACAAATTCTATGAGCATTTTGTTGTCCTTCTGCCTTACCTTGAAAATGTCTGACTTCCTAGTTTCAACCTTGATGGCCCCGGCGTGTGTCTTTACGAAAGAATCTGCAAGCATAGCAAATGAGTCAATAAAATTAGGTGGTAAATTGTGATACCATTTCATAGCCCCCTTGACAGTATCTCTCCGAATTCTTTAGCAAGATAGATTTGATCTCGTCATCCTCTAGATCATTCCCTTTGATAGCACACGTGTAAGAGGTGACATGCTCATTTGGATCGGTCATTCCATTGTATTTAGGAATCTCGGGCATGCAGAACTTCTTGGGGATCGTCTTGGGAGCTTCTCTCGGGGGGAAAGTTTTTTGCACGAACTTTTTGGAGTCCAGACCCTTCAATATCGGTAGTGCCCCTAGGATTTGATCGACCTTGGAATTGTAAGTTTCCACCTTCTTGTCGTTTGCCTCGATCTTCTTTTCCCTCGACTCAATTTGTTTTGTCAGTTCTTCGAGCATCTTCATGATTGCAGGATCGGTCCCCGATTCTTTCTCGTTCGATTTCCTTGAAACCGATTCCTGTGGGCAACTTCCTGTGACGGCTCGGGCTCGATCCTGCTCAGTGGGTGATTTTGGTTTTGGAGCTGGCTTATTGCTGCTTGTTGAGCCTGCAATATTTTGAAGATTACCCGCAGGTTAATCCCTCCATCCTTACCTCCATAAGTGGTTTGAGCGGTTGATCGAACATCCCTACTGATGCTTCCCTCGGGATTGACGACCAAGTTTGCACTGATGGCTACATGTGAGCTGACGTTGATTAGATCTACAGCTGGAACTCCATCGAGATCGATCGAGGGTACGTCGTTCCCTGGTGCTATGTTATCATTCTCGCCGTGGTGGCCGAAATCATTGTCAATGTGAAGAGGTGCCGACTGAGAGTTGGACATTTTAGTCCCGGAATCAAAGATACTTCAAAGAACAAGTGTAAAATAGTGTGTATTATGAAAGTTTGTACTAGGTAATCACTATTATCCTTAGTCCCACGGTGGGTGCCAAACTGTTTACCCTTAAAATTGGATAACAATTGAATTTATATGCGATTTTAAGAATACATGATATAACTTGATACAAATCAAGAAGAGAGATTAATATTGAATTTAATGATAAGAAAATATATGCAAATCACACAAATTGAACAGCCTTAGCCTCTAAGTTTGATCACCCTCGAGCCAGGAAGCGTCTCAACTAATGTTAGAACTGAACTAAGATGATAAGAACTAGAAATGATCAGTTTACTTTCTTTGTGCCTGTTACAATGTTCCCTACAAATGATAATAACCCATCTTTATATAGTAGTGATGTTTACTCTTGGTACAATTCTAAACAAGGTAAAAAATCTCATGATTTGTTAATTAATTAGTCTCTTCTTGATACATGCCGAGATTTCTGCCGTAATCTTCGATCAATTGCGGATATTTCGGCTTTTCGTTATTTGGCTCGGTAAGTTTTCCTTGATCTTGTTCTGTCTCGATCTTGTTCAGTATCTGATTACGAGCTCGATGATATAATTTTGCACCTTGGTTCGATATAATCCGAGCTCGAGCTTTGACCTGCCATGTTTTAGCCTCGATTGGTCACTCAATGAACAAACCCGGTTTCGACATTATACAATACTAATATAATATTTACTTTTTGTTATTTTTACTTTCCGTCTTTATATATTTGTTAAAATCTATTAAGGACAAACACTCGTAATCTTATTTCAATATGCTTTGAACTATCCTTTGAATATTAGTTAGCTGTTATTTAGGAGATACCCTTGGTTAGATATAATTTTATGTAATTCAAATACTCTATGTAAATGCTATATATATGTGAATAGCAAATAGTCTTTGTTAAGAGAGAGCCATTATAATCACAGTTTTCTTCTCTAATTTAGTAGCAAAGCAGTGTGATTCCTGCAAATATTTTTTCCCCGTCCCTATGGCTTCCCAAACAGCCTCTGGAACTTAATCCTCTTCAGCCAACAAACCTACTTGTGGCACTATCTGGAGGATTAAATAATACTAATTTTTTTCCTTCTCTCAAGCTCACACTTATCTAAGACAATTATCTCTTATAGGAAAACACAATCAGATTTACTCTTTAGGTGTTTAATTGGAGAAATATCTTGATTCGTTGTGCCGTCTTCAACATATAACTCCTTCGCATCAATTAAATATCATCACATTTCTCTTCTCCAATTAAATATGCACTTTATTTTTCTTATTTTATGTTTATCACATCAAGCAAATATATAAACATAAAAATTACTATGTGGAGTATGTGAAATATTAACTATAGAACACTCCAATTGCGCCTTGACAAATTAAATATCTTAATTTATTATTGTTAGTTTAGGCCAAATAGAAATGGGGGATAGTATATGTTTATTAAATGGTTTCGAGTAGAGAAAAACAGGTCCTAGCTAGCGTACGATTGCTCAATTACCTGTTCCCTTGGGGCTACTGAGTGCCTTTTCTTCTTCTTCTTCTTCTTCTAGTTGTGATTGTGATGAACTATTTATTTTCTTTTGATGACGGTGGTGTTCAGGCATTTTGTCCGCAATTTCATTGAGTATTTATTACTTACCACCAACACAAGAAGAGGAAGATTTTACTATACAATATTTGGTATCTTCCTATAATTAAGCTTGGACCGTGGGTTAAGTGTTAGATTGTGAATGTTGCCTTCTAACAGTCAAAGATTTATATTGTTTGTCGAATACTGTAATTTGAAAATAAATAATTGTGCAACAAATATTTTCAATCTCCTAATCAATGATAAAACTCTACGACTCTTTCGTGTACTATATACATGTTTGTTCCAATAGTATCAAGATTGTGTCTTTGCATTTCTAATTTTTACAACTGTCGTTTCTAATTTAAGTTTTCAACTTGTGATGGTGACTCTCTTTTACACATGTCCTCATTCTTCAAAATGATATATCTCAACTAGAATAGCTTTTAATCAAAAGATATGTCGTCTATGATGTATATTTCTTTTTCAATTAAATAAGTGTGCAGCGAAAAGAATGTGTTGAAATTGAAAGGGTTTCTGTTCTAAATTTCTTTATGTTAAATCTAAATTGTCATATTGATTGTTCCAACAAAAGGACAATGTAGCATTGATATGAAGTTGAAAGAAGTAGCTATATATAGTGATTTAAGATAACATGATTGATAAAAAATGATAAAATAAGAAAATATTGATTGTTTGTTTGAATAGTCCAAAATTGACGTTGCATAAAGGTAAAATATCTATGTGCACCTACTTTTGTTGTCTTTTCTTATGGTTATATATTTCGATTTGGAGTTGTTGCACCTTAAGCAAGAAAATTTGAGCTATAAATCTCTTCAATAGTTTTTGCATTACTTTTATTTTGATTTGAGATGGCGTTGTAATTTAGTTTTTGTATACGGTCGAAATCAAGTATGCTCGATTTTCCGGGTTCCGGGGTTGCCTTAAACCCGAATTCAGGTACGGTCGAGTTCGAGCTCGATGGATTAGACTCAAGCTCGAAGGCAGAGTGCAATGCCCAAGGATCGAAGTGCGCGATGGGTATCGAAGCCGAGTATACTCAACCCCGAGATAATGCCATTAAGGATTTGTAACTGAATGAGCAAGATTCCTGCCACGTCCCCAAGATCATGGCGTAAATTCCAGAATAAATTTGTACGAATCCGTACTAGGCGGTTAGATAGATGTCCCAATAAGATTCTTTACTGTAAATAGAAATGTACCTTATTTAGGTTTTCCCTATTATATAAAAGAGACCTCAATAATTTGTAAACATCATCTAATCATTGACAAAGAATATACTATCTTACTTTTTCACTCATTGTTCATCAGAATTGTCCTTTAGCTTTATTATTCTTGCTTTATTGTTCTTGATCCATCTCGAGATCACTTTGGCTCGAGATCGATACTGCCTAGCAACACTGGTTTGATTTACTCATTTCTTTCATTTATATGTTATACTTCTTGATTATTAATTAGTATTGAACTAAATCACATATCTTTAAAACCACAAATAAAATTTAATTGTTATTTGTATTTTCGAGGTAAACAGTTTTAAATAATTCGCGAATAAAATATGTGATTTAAGAGTTGTAATGTTTGAGATTTTGGATTATGAAATATGAATATTGTACATTTCGTCACCTATCAAATACAGTCTATTCTTTTGCGAAAGGTACTTGTTTAATTATATATATGTCCAAATATCTTTCACTTTCTTTTTTCCCCTCAAAGTATATCCATTGTCATACAGCAAAAATCTTTATTCTTGTTTTACATTTTTCTACACCGATGAGTTGATGATTTTTGGCTTTTGGTGTCAAAATCGTAAATTATTGATAAAGTATTGAATTTGAAGTTGATACTTAAACCAACAAGATTAACTAGATCTTGGGATAAATAATTTAGCAATCAACAAATTACACCATTCAATCTTCTTGAAACATAAGTGTTAACAGATAATATTAGATTAATTTTACGAAATATCTATATAAAATATCTTATGTTGCGAAAATACTATGAGTTTTGCACCGTAAAAAGGGCCTAAATCCGCCTCGGTTGACGGGACCACCAAGAATTGTGATATTTCCTCCACGCTTAATCGAAGGTAGCTAATTCGAACCTTGCGTATTAAAAGATTTTGGTAAAACGCGCTTTGTTCTTTAATTGGTCCCATGTGACGTGAAATCAGATTAGTCGGAACCTTAATGCAAAATGCAAATACTAACTAAACACGGAAAAAAGAATTTGAATTGACAGGCTCAATTTTACAATTTCACCCCTATCTGTCTCTATGGAAAGATGAAGACTTGGCATATTTAAACCCATAGCTGTTGTCTTATCTTCTAAAAATTTCACTTAGAGCCTCTCATTTTTAGTGGATCAAACTTTCAGTCCTTTTGAAAGTGATCAACTTTAGCCAAGGCAAGTTACGGCTCAACTTTGTTGCCTTTCCTTTCAAGATATCCTGTAAAGTGATAATCAGATGGACCTTTTTGACAACCTTACAAAAACCAAAGTACTAAATCGTACATTGAAATTATTGTGACTACGACTTAATAGTTTCATAATTTCTTTGTGTCATAATGGGATTATCCTTATCTTATACAGCACTATCTATGAAATTTTCGAAAGAGAAATAAAAGAAACAATTTCCATTTGTAGGGGACCTCACTTTAGAGAAAATATTAGCTCATCCATCTTTAAATTAAAAAAGAAAGAAAATGAAAGAAGTGGTAATCTGGAAATATTTTTAATTGATTAAGAGATATGAATACTTAGGAGGAAACATATTTAGAGAACGAGAGGGGAGCAAACTTCCAATTTTTTAAAAACTTAATGTGGGTTTTCCTACTATCAAATGCATATGTTATCGTAAATAAATATTCCTAATCATACTTTAAAAAAATAAGTGCATTTATTATTATTCTTTCAAATTCACTCCAATTAGTGAAGTATTAATTAAGTGAAATATTCAAGAGAGATAAATATTATTTTAGACAAATATTTTTATAACTAAAGTTATTAAATTGTGATTTTAGAAGTAAACAAAAATTAAAGAAAAAACTACTAATATAAATTGAGGGTATGCTCGTCAAATCATGATTATTTTTAATTAAAAGAAAACCATGGAAACAAACAATTCCCAAGAGCATAAAAGTTAGTGGGCATGGTTTGGCCATAATCCAAGATTGTCTCCTTCTTCTTGATTTCATCTGGACCAAATCTAGAAGCAATCATTCTATCAAATGGATGACTTTTGAAAGAACGTAATAAGGATATAGTTTTAACAATAAACACCAATTAGCAGATTTAAAACTTCTTTTGCTTGTTTATTTTGTCCTAGTAAATACTAATCTGCATTAGAAGTGTAGGTGACAAACCCCAAAAGAGTGTGAAGTTGTTTGAATTAAAGGGATACTTTAAACTTTCACTTTGGGCGTGCAACAAGCAATTACATGTATAAGTATGATTTTTTTTTTTTTTTTTAAGCATGTGAATATACTTTTTGCAAATGGGTGACAGTGAGAATATAGATTCTTTGCTTGTCCTAATATCATGTTGATTATGTATACTTAAAAGTTTAAACTGTTAATAAGAGACACTTTAATGATACATTTTAAGTCTGAGACATGCCAAAAAAATGTTACTGTTAAGAAACTTGAAGAAGATTTAAGTGTTAGAACTTGAAGATAGGGCGGAGCCAAATTTGAAGCTTATAGGTTCGAAATTCTAGTTTTTTTTTTAAGTTACTAAGTTCTGAATTAATTATTTGTACATACTCAATAAATTTCTTAAAACAAATATAAAGCTAAGACCAGCTTGGTCGGACCCGTAACCAACACACTGTGAATCATCCAACTACAAGATCTTGAAATATGGAAACATTCTATAGATAGAGCCATTGTTATGTTGCAACGTGGGTAAAATCCTAAGAGTATATACTTTTGACATCAAAATCAGTGTCATTACTCTGATATCACAAATTGCTGAGAGTCCAGTTGTACAAAACTATTTGGGACCTTAAATATAGAAACCATCACTGAGTTGAATGCATAAATGTCTCTGATTCAAAGTTCTGAGTTACCATCTAAAAGCCAGGTTGTTGGCCAGCTTGTCATTTATGGTACAAATACATACTATAGAGATAGAAATTAGTCATCTGATAGCTGATGCTGACAATCAATGAAGTAAATTTATTTATCACGTCCTTAAACTTTACAAGATGTAAACAATACAAGGTTCTGATGGTATATGACTACTCTACAGATAAGAAGTATACAAGAAACATTTACTCTGAGATCGATCAAGTTTACAAATTGGTAAATACAAATGCTTATGGCTACGCAATGTCTGAACTATACAGAGTAATGAGTTAAATCTTGGAAACAATCCGCGCTTCTCAATTTTGTGAGAGCTCTTCGTTCTATTCTCCTAATCCACTCTTTACTTACTCCATAAAGCCTCCCAATCTCCTCGAGGGATTTGCGCTGATGATTTTCAAGACCAAACCTAAAATATATTACTTGCTGCTCTTTTGGATCCAAGCTTTCCAAAAGAGCATACATGTTGTCTATTATGTCTTCCCTAATGACAGTTTCCTCCGGGCTTACAATTGATTTATCTGGTGTGAGTTCCTGCCACGTAATGATTCAATAGCATTAAGATACTTTTCCAGAAGATAGTAATGTCCAAAAGGTAAAAGGTTAGCATGGAAATTAAGATACTTATCTAGAAGAGAGTGATGTCCAAAAAGTAAAATGGTAGCGGGAAAGGCTAGTTGTTAAAGATAATGAATTATCATAGAGTGCTTAAGGTACATTTCTACTTTTTCCAAACGAAGACATGATGCAAGAAGAATTACCATAAAAAAAAAGAATATGGTGTGAGAAGAAATAAGTTTATTCGCGTTTTGCAAGCTGTCTTATCACTACGTCATATGAGTGTATTTCTCAATAGATCATAAACCAAACTAGAAAGGCATTTCCTTCATTATAATTCCAACTGGCACAGTTTGACATCACGTCTTAACTTACAACAAAAAAACGACTATCCTCTATCCCAAAACTAGTCGAGAAACAAATATAGGTATTTCAAAGTTTCCAAATCAAAGGGTATAAACACAACTGTTAAAAAGGAAAAACAAAGAAAAGAGGAGAAGAAAAGAAAAAAGGAGGATCAGATTTTTACCAAAACTTTTGCACTGATGCAATGTCCAACTTTCTGATCAATTGAACCCACAACTCTCAGACATTTACTAGCCATTGCAATCCTAGCCGTAGATAGACCCGTGTACTTGGCAATTTCATTATCACCTGGAAATTTTCCATGGCTCCTACTGAGAGCTTTTCGAGCCTTATGTATTTGATTTATTGCTTTGCATATAGTGAACTGCATGAATCCATTGAAAAGAAAAAGAGATAAAGTTTTGTTATACCTACATGAAACTGAAAGAAGATGAGTAAAATATCCCAGAAAGGAAATTACATACGGGAATTCGGATCCCTCTAGCATGCTGGGCCACCAATTTTGACAATGATTTTCTTATCCAATACTGAACGTAAGTTGAGAATTTGTATCCCCTAGTGTCGTCAAATCTTACAGCACCTTGTAGCACACCCATGTTCCCAGCCTGTAGCAACACAATTAAAAGATAAAAAAAGTAAATATTTCAGCTACTATGATTTCCAAAATGAAAAATAGCATCCATCATTCAGTAGTTTCCTCTTTAACCCGGTCTAGCTAGTTACTAGATAATCATATACTTTAAGCTAGCGATAGGTATGTACTTCCTTCTATTGACATATACTTGCAGTAGTGTATACTAACAATATATCTTTGTATATGCATGAAGGGAAAACTTGAAAAATACTTTGGAAGAACTATCATCAGACAATTTAGTAAGGAAATAGTCTTAGTACCAATCTAGTAATTGCAAAGCGAGGGTCAACATCTGTATGGAAGTTGTTAAAATAGAAGCAGACTATGATGGCATAGTTTTAGAGCATTCATGGAGATCCTTCATATCTGATAAAAGAGAAACGGACTATTATTTCATAGTCTAGTTTCTGGCCATTCATGGAGAATGTTCACATCTGACTCTCTTTTTTCTGTCATGTTAGGGTCCTTAAACATTATCGCATATATTTATATCAGCATGACCTCTCCCTGAAAAGATGCACTTTTTCCTTATTGAGTAATTTGGGTTGGTTTTCTGTGCTGAATCACATTCAAAGGTATGACGACAGTATGAGCATCCTTGTTCTTTTTTTTATAAGAGTGGACATGGTGTCCGGTTCAGCTTGCGTGCACCTCGATTATTTCCACAGGATACCTGCTACCTCCCACTAGCACATGTACCTAAAACTATCCACCAAGGCTTGGACAAATGGGAAGAAATCCTTTAGTGGTTTTGCCTCCGCTGGAATTTGAACCTGAGATCTCATGGTTCTCAACCTACTTCATTAACCACTAGGCCACACCCTTGAGTGCCCTTCTTTGTTTCTTTTTGGGGTGGTTATTTTCCTGGCTATGATAAGGATTGTGCCTAAGAGAGTTTCTATTATCCTGATTTAATTGTGAATATCTTGCTTTTGTTCTTTACTATGTGCAAGCAACTTGATGCAAAAGGGTTGCATCAGGAGAGCAAAGTGATTTCCAACATATGGTGGAGCTCTTAAAGGCGATTCAGATGGTAAGCTTGCATATCAATTTCCAAAGTTCTACTTTCTAACATAATAGAAAATTGGGAATTCAAGCAGTACGGTGCAATCGTGCTACCACCTCTATGGCTAAAATGGGAATGAAGAGTTGATGAAGGTATTTCGCTAAGACTTGGTTCACTAACCTGAATTAAGTCTTCAAATGCCACTCCAAGCCCCCTGTAGTTTCTTGCCAAATACAAGACTAAGGACCGTGTGCTTTTCAGAAGCTCATCCCTGCAATACCAACCAAAATGCAAGTGGTGCTGCAACTCCTTCTGTTCAACTCCAGCAGCTTCTGCCCAGCTACTGAAACTAGCTACTCGACCAGTTTCTTCTTCAAGGATTGACCTGATTCTTTCCAGTTCGGCCACCAGCTGTTTCATAGCAAAGAATTAAATTAAGATGTGTTCAGAATCTGTAAGAACTGTAATACAATATCTCTTAATAAAAATTGGTGACAACCTTAACACCTCTTGACATTTCTGCCTCATTCTTAGCGATCTTCTGTCTTTTATTTCTAGAAGCATGTGTTCTTTTCCCAGAATAAAACTTTGGCTGTTGCATATCCTCCTGGATGTTTTTGGTATGTGGATGCACTGTAATAATGTCATTAGCAATTCCGGATGCTCTGTTTCTCCTTGAATTCCGCTCTTGCTTTTTTCTAGAACGTACGACTACCTTATCTATTCCATTTCCAACAAGGTCATCTTTTTCAATTTCTTCAACAAGCTCCCTTGGCACGTCAAGCACTTCAGGAGAAGTAGAATGAAGTGTTCTTGAGAGACGACTATGAAAGAATTCTAAAGCTCCAAGCTTTTCTAGTTGCACCAGAATATCGTTTTCTAATCTTGACATCTCTGAATCAGCAAACATGTTTTCCAGCAAATCAATATTTTTCATTAGTAAACTAAAATGAGGGGCTCTGGTTGTGCTTAAATATGATGGTTTTTCCCCATCAGGTGATATCCCAGTCTTATCACTGCCAATATCTCCATATATATTGCTAGGGGATCCTCTGCCGATTCGTGTCTGGTGAGAGAGAGCACAAGTAAGCAATGGCATGCAATTTAGAAAACAGACTAAAGGCAAAAAAGATACTCCCTTAAGACAGGCTTTAGTTCTAACAAGGGAAGAACAAACCTTTATTTCTGTAGTTACTGATATATCACTCGTCCACAGTTGGGGGTCAGATAAACAAGTCCGCACTCTGAAAGGATCACTATGTGAAGGTTCACAGTCCCCGTTGATAAAAGGTTTGAGAGACCGAGCTGGATCGTATAAAGCCTCCTTTCCTTTGACTGTATATGAAGATGAGTTGTAATCAATAAAAAGTCCCTGTGTGGGTTCTTCCGTCAATGAAAAGTGACTTGACTAACTAGCTCTGCTTATCATTAAGGAGCCATTATACCAATGGTTTGGCTTAGATCCATTACAAACGATTAGATTTTCCAACCAAAGATGCAGATAAAGTATATATAATTAAATGACAAGTTCGGATCTATTTAGTTCAAAGGCATGTCAGACCAGATTGAAGAAACATCTCATAAAGTTACATCATTGAATTGCTACATTTCTTCAAGACTGTATCTGCATCTCCTCGTTTCAAGCGGAAACAAAATCCAAAATTACTTGAGCATGTAAAAGAATCACAAGTTTTCATATTGTACTATCTGACAAATCTCTGATAATTAACGATGAACCAGGATGAAAGGATTGTTGATTCCCGGAACGTATAAGTTATTTGCGCTGATAAGGACAACTGTTTTTGGTTTGAACATGAGATGTTAAAAGGACGAGAAGATCAAATTGTTTAATTGATTATCTCTACAGATCAATATTGCCAGAGACAAGATTTTTTCGATTATATCCAATTACAATAAAACATAAGGTAATCTGATGCACCTACAGTATTTCTCAATAAATTTCAAGTGAAGTAAGGATTTTTTCTGTATTCTCTCGAAGTTAAGAAATATGCATCAGAACTGGTAGGAACAGTCCCAAATTGCTCAAGTTTCCCATATAATTGGATTCATTTATATAATATGGTTTGTTTGTCACATACTACACTATTGCAATGACAAAGGATCCAGTAGCATCCACTAGCATTCATCATTCAATCAGAAAAGAATAGAAACTAGAGTGGAACTTCATTATACGTTATGTTGAACATTTCAGTAGAGGAAAGAAACTTTTATTGGTTGCACCTTGCACGTAACAGCTTTCCCACAAAGTAACGTTGAAGCAGCAGATAAGAATCATAAAGCAACAGCACGCTAACAGAATTGGGGTATAATTCGATTATGGTAACACAGTCTGAACTAAGGCCTGTACAGTAACCTAAACTGTTTGAAATAATCTGTGACATTAAATTCTTAATAATCCGGTGTCCGGTTGCCTTTTCTTTTTATTAGTAATATCATACGCGTATTAGCAACTATGTTGCTCGGACTCTCCAAAAGAGATCCCGCACCCGTGTCGGATCCTCCAAAAATGCACTAAATTTTGGAGAATCCGGCACGCACCCAACAACATTTTTGAAGAGTCCGAGTAACATAGATTAGCAATACTTGCATAAGAACATATACATGACAAAATACCCTTTATGAGTATTACTTTTTAAGTAATTCATCTCTTACTGGTTAGAATGATAACATGTTCAGAATTCCATTAGATTAAAAGGAGAACCCTCTTACGCCCTTTTGGAATTAAGTGGATGGAGCACAGATAAATGTAGTTTATGGGCAGTGGGTCGAGCCACCTACTGCATTCAGCTTGACCTATATACAAAGTTGAATAATTTCAACTAATATACATACACTATGTTCACATTAATTGTGAGGATTAATCATGAAATTGGCTAGTTTTACACTGGCTAGTAGCCTATCGCAACCTTCCTTTCCGGGCTTAGTGAATGTTGTATGTTCGCAGTAGTTGTCACTTAATAGTACTGATTTAAGCATCTTGGATCCACCTCCCACGTGGAAGGGAGAGGGTACAGAGAGGAAACATCTTCCACTATTCTAATCTAAGATCTTATCATAAATATGCAAGTCAGACATTTTTGTTAATAAGCTAATGTGTGTGATTAAAACACAGAGGTACAGGATCAACTGAACTAAAGACACTAAATCCCAAAGTATTAGTATACACAGTTGTTGATCATTATGAAACAAGACATGGGCATGAAGATACTTCTGAGTAATGGATTAAACAATCAACACATTTCCACTTCTTCCTAGGGGCCTTTTGCCTCAAAGCAAGCAGAAATTGATTTAATAAAAAAGGCTATTTACAATCTTTAGCACATAAATTGATGTACTCAAAGCAAGCAATTCAAATAAAAGAAAGAAGAGTGCTAAATGGGGATTCAAGTAATTGAGAGTTACTCACAAGAATGTGAAGAAGGCCATGCTGATGAGTTGGAGGAGAAAGGGGGTTGGACAGAGAAACCCCATTTGAGGTGCAGCCTAAAACCCATAGCCAAAAGGTTTTGTGGATGCAAGAGAAAGACTTGGAATTTGATGCGCGCATATACAGGTCTTCTCAGACCTGAGCCACTGGTTTCCCATCGCCTTTTCTTTTAGTTGGCTCTCACTTCCTTCACTAGTTCCAAATATCCACATTTTCCATCTTTTTTTCTCCCCAATATATTTTTTTTTTTGAAACTAGATATTTTTTAGTTTTGTCTTTTTGACATTCTTGAATTTCTCTCTGAAGGAAAAAATATTTTATTATAAAGCTCTCTACAATTCTCACAAATCTCCACACATAAAATAAGTTATCAATGCCCCTATTTATAATAGTATGAAACCTATTTCAACTAGAAACAGGAAAGCTTATTCCTATATTTATTCTAACTACAAATTCTATTTAGATATAAATTAAATAAACCAAATCCTAAATAACTAAGGTTTCCTACTACTACTTTGAATTAGTTTTTCAACATTCTCCCGCAATTCAAAGTTGTATATGTCTGACTTGTCGTTGTATAGTTATGTTGGAGCACTTTTCTCCAACTCTCAATTTTGATGAAAGTACATGTCTTCATCCCTCGATTTATTGAAGCACGTGTCTCCAACTCACGTTGATGCACTTTGTCACTAACATCCGATTTTATTGAAACACCTGTCTTCAACTCCCGTTGATGCACTTTGTCACCAACCATTGATGCACTTTGTCACCAACACCTAATTTTGTTGAAGCTCCTGTTTCCAACTCATGTGATGCACTTTGTCACCAACCGTTGATGGACTTTGTCACCAACACCCAATTTTGTTGAAGCACCTGTCTTCAATACACGTTGATGCACTTTGTCACCAACACCCAATTTGGTTAACACACATAATCAACAACCAACTTTTTAAAAGCTCTCCAACTTTTAGAGAAGAATTTCTTTATTTTCTACTATATTTGTTTGCACCTCTTTAATTTTTTTTTTTTTTGAATCTCTCTTGAAACTTTTCCTTGAATAGTCTAATTCTGTTGACAATTATCTATGATTTTGCCAACATATTTTTTGGCCAGACGGGCGGCACACATTGGCTAGCACCGCCGGCAGGCAACGGAAGCTACTTGATTCTCTCCCAAGATAGTAGAAGCTCTGATACCAATATGAAGGAAAAAATACTATTTTATTATAACTCTCTATGAAAGCTCTCTACAATTCTCACAAATCTCCACACATAAAATAAACTATCAATACCCCATATTTATAATAGTATGAAACCTATTTCAACTAGAAACAGGAAAGCTTATTCCTATAGTTATTCTAACTACAAATCCTATTTAGACATAAATTAAGTAAACCAAATCCTAATTTCGTTTGATGACAAAAATAAATAAATTAAGGTTTCCTACTACAACTTTGAATTACTTTTCTGACACTCTCGACTAATAGTCATTCCCTTTTCACATCTTAATAATATAACCGCACAACAAAAAGACACTTCTTTCTCAAAGTCATGTTGTAATTCTTCCCCGTTAGTGGAATTTTACTGGGTCGTTATTGTTGTAATTCATGTCACTAAAAGAAGAAAATAATAGCTCGTTTGGACATAAGAAATTTTTTCCTTTTTTCCAAAAAAAATTCACTTTTTTTCAAAAATTAGCGTTTGTTCATAAAATTTTTAATTTTTACTTGAAGATGCATTTTGAAAATTTTCGAAAATTTTAAAAGCTCCAAAAAGCCATTTTTCGAAATTTTCACTCAAATCATTCACAAAACTTCAAAAACAACCCAAAATAATATTCATGTCCAAACACAATTCTAAATTTCAAATACCATTTTCATTAATTTTTTTTTTACCATATTTTGGAATTTTACAATTCTTATGTCCAAATGCCCACTAACTTATAATTGGCTTCCTTTTGCCCTAAAAAAAGTGAATTTGCGTTTATGCCAACAAGAATACAATTGATCTAATATGTGATCACGATGTATATTTCTTTTATTTTGTTCCCTTTAGATATTGTGCATAATGAATGTACTAATATATGATCGGGTTAAACGGTGATTAATATTTCTTTTATTAGTTGCTTGTTTGTTTGAATTGAGAGAGAGAAAAACTAGTGCAACTTGGTGGACCTGTAGCTTATGTGGCCAAGCTTGTAAAATGTTCTTATTGCGAGAAGTGTTTTTTTCAAAAGTGTTTTTTAATTTTTCGTGAAAATTAGTTTGTGTTTGCCTAGTTGATTTGAAAAGCACTTTTGAGCAACACCTAGTATTTGACCAAACTTGTAAAAAGTATTTATAAGTGTATTTTTCTCAAAACCAAGGATAAAGCCCGGGAGTTGGAGGGTAGGTTATCTGCTATGGGAGCTTGGAGGAGTAGTGGAGACGCGAGCACTATGTGGTCGACGACGATGAACTATGTGAGGGAGGCGGCGAGAGAGGTGCTAGGTGTATCGAAGGGTTTTTCTGGCAGGCACCAAGGAGACTGGTGGTGGAATGACACAGTCCAAGGTAAAGTGGAGGCGAAAAAGGTAGCGTACACGAAGTTAGCAGGGAGCACAAGCGAGGAGGAGAGGAATGCGAATAGAGAGAGGTACAAAGTGGCTAGGAAGGAGGCAAAGCTGGCAGTCACGGAGGCTAAGAATGCAACGTTTAGCCGTCTATACGAGGAATTAGGTGAGAAAGGCGGGGAAAGGAAGTTGTTTTGGCTGGTTAAAGCGAGGGAGAGGAAGGCCCGAGATCTGGATCAAGTAAGGTGCATCAAAGACGAGGATGGTAGAGTATTGATGGGAAAGTCCCAGATTAAGCAGAGATGGCAGACGTACTTTTACGGTCTTCTGAATGAGGAGGGGGACCGAGATATAAAGCTAGGGGACTTGGGGCATTCGAAGAGTCCCCAAGATTTTAGGTATTGTAGGCACATTAAGGTGGAGGAGGCCGTGGGGCGTTGCGTAAGATGAGTAGGGGTAGAGCGATCGGGCCAGATGAAATTCCGGTTGAGTTTTGAAAGTGTATGGGTAGAGCAGGATTGGAATGGCTGACTGGGTTGTTCAATGTAATTTTTAGGACGAAGAGGATCCCGGAGGAATGGAGGTCGAGTACAGTGGTACCGTTGTATAAGAACAAAGGTGATATCCAGTGTTGTAACAATTATAGGGGTATCAAGTTACTTAGCCATACCATGAAAGTCTAGGAGAGGGTGGTGGAGGTGAGGGTAAGGAAGACGACGTCTATATCCGATAATCAGTTTGGGTTCATGCCGGGCCGCTCCACTACGGAAGTTATCCAACTTATTAGGAGGTTGGTGGAACAGTACAAGGATAAGAAGAAGGATCTGCACATGGTGTTTATTGACTTGAAGAAAGCGCATGATAAGGTTCCTAGGGAGGTGCTCTGGAGATGTCTTGAGGCGAAGGGCGTGCTCATAGCCTACATATGAGCGATCAAGGATATGTATGATGGAGCTAAGACTAAGGTTAGGGCGGTGGGAGGCGACTCAGAGCATTTCCCGGTTGTTATGGGATTACACCAAGGCTCAGCGCTTAGCCCGTTCTTATTTGCCTTGGTGATGGATGCTTTGACACACCATATTCAAGGGGAGGTACCATGGTGTATGTTATTTGATGACGACATAGTTCTAATTGACGAGACGAGGGCCGGTGTTAACGAGAGATTGGAGGTTTGGAGACAGACTCTCGAGTCTAAGGGTTTCAAATTGAGCAGGTCTAAGACAGAGTATCTGGAATGCAAGTTTAGCGCTGAGTCGAGGGATGTAGGCGGGGATGTGAGGCTTGGGCCACAGGTCATCCCCAAGAGAGAAGCTTCAAGTACCTTGGGTCGATGATTCAGGGGGACGGAGAGATCGACGAGGACGTCACTCACTGCATAGGGGCAGGTTGGATGAAATGGAGGCTTGCATATAGAGTTTTGTGTGACAAGAAAGTGCCACCAATACTCAAAGGTAAGTATTATAGAGTTGTAGTTAGACCGGCCATGTTGTATGGGGCAGAGTGTTGGCCAGTTAAGAACTCCCATATCCAGAAGATAAAAGTAGCAGAGATGCGGATGTTGAGGTGGATATGTGGGCATACTAGGATAGACAAGATTAGGAATGAAGATATTTGGAAGAAGGTGGGCGTCGCCCCTATGGATGATAAGATGCGGGAAGCGAGGCTTAGATGGTTCGGGCACGTGTAGAGGAGAAGCCTCGATGCACCGGTGAGGAGGTGTTAGCAGTTGGCTATGGTGAGTAAGAGAAGAGGTTGAGGGAGACCTAAGAAGTATTGGGGAGAGGTGATCAGGTAGGACATGGCATGACTGCACATTTCCGAGGACATGGCCCTTGATAGGAAGACCTGGAGGTCAATCATTAGGGTTGTAGGATAGGGGTAGTAAAGCTTTCCTTACTTCATTCAGGGGTGAGGCAGGGTTGGATTAGGGTTGGTCTTAGATGGCTTGCAGTTTATGTTGGACCCACACTATTCTTGTTGTTTGTCTTAGCCCCAGGCCTTAGATTATGGTTACTGTTATTGCATGTCATTCATCTTTCGGTTTTTATGTGTATGTTACTATTACGGTTTATATTGGAGTTACTAATGAATTCTCTCCTCTTGTTTTTTTTACTTTATTTTCGTCTTTCTGAGCCGAGGGTCTATCGGAAACAGCCTCTCGGCCCCTATCGGGGCAGGGGTAAGATCTGCGTACACATTACCCTCCTCAGACCCCACTATGTGGGATTTTACTGGGTAGTAGTTGTTGTTGTTTTTTATAGGAAGAAACTACTTTTTTATTCTTCTTAAAAACTGCTTCTGCTTCTACTCAAAAGCACTTTTTTCCCTTCTAAAAGGTTGGACAAACACCTTAATTTTTTTTAAAAAATACTTTTAAAAATAACACTTTTAGCCAAGAAAAAACTTGGCCAAACAGGCTAAATTGAAAAAGATAAGTCCAAAGCGTTAAGAATTCTAGAAAAATGATTGCACTAAAGTTTAACTCTGATACGATGTGAGAATAAATTTAGAAAATCAATCAAAATCTTAACATATTGAGTAAATAGCTCAAAATCATCCAAACTCCTTGAACATCCTTATACTCAAGTGATTTCATGGTTAACATGATTAACCCAAATAGTCGCTCATCCAATTATTTAAACTAAAAATAGTTGGTAGAGGTATAATATATATAATTTATGTATTATATGTGTATAATTGTATATAATCAATATATATGGCTAGAAAAAATAACAATGAATATGACCGACTATTTGTGTAAAAATCCCAAATGTTAAAGGAGAATTGGGCTCAGCCTCTTAGCTCAAGAATGCTGCACTAAACTGGTAAAAATTGTATGAGGTAGCCACTATTTAAAGTGGTATTTACTTTTTGTCTAGCAATTTTAATGCTGAGCAAACATAGCCACTAGTTTATTAAAATTAATATGAAAGGACGTTGTTACCCTTTCCTTCCCAAACGGAAATACAATGGTACCTGGGCCTGGATCAACAACATCTATTAACCTGAATGAGGTTCCTGCTCTATCCCATTAAAACTGTAAAACTCAAAACTTTCCTCTGTATCACATAAACCCTCCCTTCTGTTTCCCCTACTTCATATTTTCGAGTCTTTGAAAACTCTTTCCTTTGAAACTAATACTCCAAATGATTCTTCCGATAAATCCAGCAAATAAATTATCCTTTAAACGATGCATTAAAGATGGAGATTTAGTAATTGTATACGAAAGACATTATACGTTGAAAGCAATAAAAGTCAGTGAGGATGACATTCTACAGAATCGGTTTGGTGCATCCAATTTCAAAAGTTAAGGACACTTGGTCTTGAACTTAGAATTAGAAGTTCAAAAGTTAAGGACACTTGGTCCTGAACTTAGACTAACAAGCTCAAAATTAAGGACAATAAGTCCTGAACTTACAGTTATAAGTTCAAAAGTTAAGGACACTTGGTCCTGAACTTCGAGTTCCAAGTTCAAAAGTTAAGGACACTTGGTCCTGAACTTTGAGTTCGAAGTTCAAAAGTTAAGGACACTTGGTCCTGAACTTAGACTAACAAGCTAAAAAGTTAAGGACAATAAGTCCTGAACTTACAATTACAAGTTCAAAAGTTAAGGACACTTGGTCCTGAACTTTGAGTTCGAAGTTCAAAAGTTAAGGACACTTAGTGTTGAACTTAGAATTACAAGTTCAAAAGTTAAGGACACTTGGTCCTGAACTTAGACTAACAAGCTCAAAAGTTAAGGACAATAGGTCCTGAACTTACAGTTACAAGTTTAAAAGTTAAGGACAATAGGTCCTGAAGTCCTGAACTTAGACTAACAAGCTCAAAAGTTAAGGACAATAGGTCCTGAACTTAGGCTAAGAAGCCCAAAAGTTAAGGACAATATGTCCTGAACTTACAGTTACAAGTTCAAAAGTTAAGGTCACTTGGTCCTGAACTTACAGTTACAAATTCAAAAGTTAAGGACATGTAGTCTTGAAGTTAAGTTCAAAAGTTAATGACATGTAGTCCTGAAGTATTGAACTTAGAGTTACAAGTTCAAAAGTTAAGGACATGTAGTCCTGAAGTCCTGAAGTTAAGTTCAAAAGTTAAGGACATGAGCAGAAGGGTATTTTCGTCTGAGCAGTTAAAGTTTATTAAAGCAGTGGCTAAAGACTAAAGACATTTTAAACAGTAGCTTAAAAGTAAATACATGTGTCATTAGTGGCTAACCATGCACTTTAAACTGACTTTAACATTATATTGTGGTATGACCATTTGCAATAACGAAATACCATTTAAAATACGAGAGAAATGAATTCTTTAAACTATTTATTTTATTTCTTGAACTGTAACTTAGCAAAGAATACACATCCATTATTTCCTTTGTCGCGCGAAGTTTAAGAAATAAGAAATATTGGTGAAACAACTTTATTATATTTTTCTTTAGACGCTTGATATACGAGTCCCCTCCCTTTATTTTGTTTTGTTGTGTAAAACGCTTTTGTTTAAGGAATTTGTTGAATTATTTAGATTACCCTTATCCTGAATTGGATAATTCAATGGCCAAAAAGTTCCGTTTTATAATTTATTTTAGGAAGTGCGATAACTAAATGCATGAACCATTTCATAATTTATTTTTATAAAGTGTGATAACTATAAAAAGGTTCATGCATTTGATTTTTTTCCCTTCCATTTTTGCTTTATTAAATAGTTAAGCTGTCCTCTTTATGCATTTTGGCAATTAAGAGTATCAGATGATTTGGAGATTTGTACATTAGCAAAGTCTCTTTACCTATTCAAATATCCTTGAAATTTAGCTTCATAGAAAGACTGTTTTTCTTCTCTCATTTTCCCCTACATTTAATTAATTGCCGTAACGACCCGATCGGTCGTTTTGTGAGTTACAGCCCCGTTTCCTATTTTTTTGCTTCATTTGTGTTCTTTAACTGTATTATGTCTTGCCGGGTCAGTTGGTTCGGGTACAGAGTGGTTTTGGAGTAAATTGAGACACTTAGTCTCTTGTGAGAAGGTTTAAGTTGGAAAAGTTGATCGGATATTGACTTATGTGTAAACGATACGATATTTGAATTTGATGGTTCCGTTAGCTCCGTTAGGTGATTTTGGACTTGGGAGCGCATCCAGAATGTGATTTAGAGGCCCGTGGTAGAGTTAGGCTTGAATTGGCGAAAGTTAGAATTTTGACGATTTTGGTCGGCGGTGAAATTTTGATATCGGGGTCGGAATGGAATTTCGAAAGTTGGAATAGGTTCGTGGTGTCATTTCTGATATGTGTGCAAAATTTGAGGTCATTCGGACGTGATTTGATAGGTTACGACATCGTTTGTGGAATTCAGAAATTTAGAAGTTCTTAGGCTTGAATCTGAGTGTAATTTGGTGTTTTGATGTTGTTTTGGGTGATTCGAAGGTTCGACTAAGTTTATATGATGTTATGGGATATGTTGGTAGGTTTGGTTGAGGTTTTGAGGGCCTCGGGGTGATTTCGGGTGGTTAACGGCTTGAATTGAGTTGAAGAGTGCATGCTGAAGTGCTGTTGAATCTGGTGTTTTCGCACCTGTGGTGGGGAGCCCGCAAGTGCGGCCCCGCAGAAGCGAGTCGGAGGTCGCAGATGTGGGTAAGGATGGATAGACTGGAATCGTAAGAGCAAAGAGGTGTGCGCACCTGCAAGCCCAGAGGTGCGAGGATGGCTCCGCAAAAGTGAAGGAAGGGAGTTTGGCTGTTTCCGCAGAAGTGGAGGAATGAGCGTAAGTGCGAGACTTGGGACACAGGTGCGAGGTCAGTGTTTAAGTGAGTTTCCATAGGAGCGGAGTGAGAACCGCAGAAACGGCTCCACAGGTGCGGATATTGGACCGTAGGTACGAGTTTGCTGGGTAGGACCTATAAATAGAAGACTTCGCGAATTTTTGCTCATTTCCACCATTTTGAACACGGACTTTGGAGCTTTTGAGAGGATTTTTGTCGGGGATTCAAGTTGCTGAGTTAAGTTGCTGAGTTAAGTTGCTTGAGCTCTATTATCATTAGCTATGGTGTTTTTTCGTTGATTTCTCACTTAATTAGTGGAGTTTTGAAGTGAAAATTAGGGGTTAGGGCTTGGAATTTTAGAGAGAGTAATTTAGGGATTTGAGGGACCAAATGATGTCAGACTTTGATGAAATTTGTATGGGTAGACTCGTGAGTGAATGAACTTTCTAGTTTTGTGACTTTTTTCGGATTTCGAAAACTGGGCCCGGGGGGTGAATTTGAGCCAATTTCGGGATTTGAGCCCAATTTTGTAGTTTTCTTGTGGAATTGGTTCCTTTGGCCTATATTGATTGTGTTGTATTACTTTTGGCTAGATTCGAGACATTTGGAGGCCGATTCAAGAGTCAAAGGCATCGCGGAGTAGGATTTTGCTCGGATTGAGGTAAGTAACAGTTGTAAATCTGGTCTTGAGGGTATAAAACCCCGGACATTGTGTCTTGTGACTATTTGGAGGTGATGCACATGCTAGGTGACAGGCGTGTGGCCATGCACCGAGGGGATTATTACTTGGTTCACCCCGTAGAAACTGTAAACTTGAGCAACACGCTGTTAGCTTTATACTCTCTATATGTTATGAAAGATTGCTGTAAATCATGTTAGAAACCATGCTTAGGCTATATTTTGGCACTGTTGGGTCCCGTAGAGGCCCCATTACATGTTGAATTGCTTGTTAAATGCTATTTATACTTAGTCACAGTTTTTATTCGTATATCATATCTCAGTCTCTATTATTCTATCTGATACTTCTTGATATTGCAGTTTGGGCTGATGTCCCTAATTTCTGAGAGCCTGAGCGACTGGAGAGATTGATGACTGAGTGAGGCCGAGGGCCTTATTTTGAGGATATTTATGGGATCGGGTTGCACGCCGCAACATGTTTTATTTTTATGACTGAGTGAGGTCGAGAGTTCTGATTGATTTATGCCATGATTCGCTTGTTATAGCGTTTGGGCTGAAGGAGCCCCTCTGGAGTCTACACAACCCCAGTGAGCGCAGGTTCCTACTGAGTACGTGTGCCGAGTGCCAAGTGCTGAGTGCTGAGTGATTGTGAGGAATGAATGACTGGGAGGAATGAGTGATTGTGAGGTTAGAGTGATTGGGAGGACTGAGAGATGATTTTCTGAGAGGCAGTATATGATTACATTATTGATGCACACGGTTGCCTTATTTCTATGTTTTGAAAACTGCTGAAAGATATTCTTATCTGGTTTTACTTGAACTTGACTAAAATGAATTGATTTGACTTGAATAACTGGTACTTAGGAATGCATGAATATTTTCCTTTCTAAAATTATTGAAAATGAACAAAAACTGTGTAGCTCGTCACTATCTTCAGTTCCTTATTTATTATTGTTACTTACTGGGTTGGCGTACTCACATTACTCCCTGTACCTCATGTACAGATCCAGGAGTTGTTGGACGCGGAGGTTGTTGATAGTACTTGTAGCTAGTCATTGGAGATCACGAGGTAGCTACCGGCATTCGCAGCCCTGCTTTTTTCTTCTTTGTCTTTCCTTATTTTCTACATTTTGGATTCCAGACTATGTTAGGTCTTGTTACTTTTGGGTCAGCTATGTTAGATGCTCATGACTAGTAATACCCCAATGTCGGGCTTTATTTTCGTACTTATGTTTTGGAGTTCACCCCGTTTTATGGCAAAGATTTCAGTTATTTTAAGAGTTTTGATTATTTCTAATTATTGTTGAAAGCATTTTGGTAATGTTGGCTGACCTAGTATCATCAATAGGCGCCATCACGATGGGTCGTGTTTTGGGTTGTGACAAGTTGGTATCAGAGCCTAGGTTACATAGGTCTCACGAGTCAGGAGCAGGTTTAGTAGAGTCTTGCGGATCGGTACAGAGACGTCTGTACTTATCTTCGAGAGGCTGCAGAACCCTTAGGAAAACTTTACATTCTTGAATTCTTATCGTGCGAATCTGTTGATACTGGTAAATAAACTTTTGTTATTATATTCTCTCACAGATGGTGAGGACACGTGCTACTGGTCAAGACGGACAACCACTAGTACCATTAGTTGGGGCCGCGAGAGGCCGAGGTTGCGGTAGAGGTTGTGGTAGGGGCAGAGGTGTAGCCCGTACAACAGCTAGGGCAGCACCTACAGATCCACCAGTTTCCCCAGTATAGGATCAGGTCCAGTTGTGGATGCACTAGCGGGACTAGCTCAGGTACCAGCTGTGCCCCTCGTGATTCTAGGTCTTCAGGAGACCTTAGCTCAGATTCTGACAGTGTGCACCAGTCTTGCTCTGGCGGTCTCTGTTTCTACTACCACAGTCACTTCCCAGGCCGGGTGAGGTACTCAGACTCCTGCCGCCCGCATACCCGAGCAAGTTGTTTAGGGACTTTAGACACCGGGGGCACCACCAGCCCAGTCGGTTGCACCTGCTCAGGACTATGTGGTTCCATTCATGCCTGATGATGAGCAGCGTAGATTGGAAATGTTTGGTAAACTTCAGCCTCTAACTTTCAGCGGTGCAGAGGGCGAGGATGCCCAGGGTTTCTTGGATAAGTGTTAGAGGATTCTCCGTACAACAGGTATTCTGGAGACTAGTGAGGTCTCGTTCACTACCTTTCATTTCTCTGGAGCTGTCTTCACTTGGTGGGAGGCTTATGAGAGGCGTAGGCCTATTGGTGCAGTGCCCCTTACGTGGCAGTAGTTCTTCGTTCCCTTCCTGGAGAAGTATGTGCCCCAGTCACGCAGAGAGGAGCTACGTAGGCAGTTTGAGCAGTTGCATCAGGATGACATGACTGTGACACAGTACGAGATGATATTTTTATAGTTGGCCCGTCATGATATTTGGTTGGTTCCCACAGACAGGGAGAGGATCAGGAGGTTTGTTGATGACCTCATATATCAGCTGCAGATTCTTATGACTAGGAAGAGGGTGTATAGTGCTTCTTTTGAGGAGGTTGTTGACATTGCTCAAGATATAGAGTCGATTCACCACCATGAGCGAGTAGCGAGGAAGGCCAAGAGGCCTCGTAGATCCGGTAGTTATGGTGGTGTTCCTTTTGGTGGTCAGTTTCACACGGCAGGGGCCATCCCTTCAAGTATGCTCAGACGACTTGTCTAGCTCACCGTGGTGCATCATCTGGCCATAGTTTTCATAGTTCTCAGCAGGGTCACTCATCTCTCAGTGCCCTTCCAGCTCAGAGTTCGTCTCGTGCTCCATCGGTTCAGGGCTCGTCTATGGCAAGTTCTTCTACTAGTTATCCCAGTGCTCGGGGCTCCCTTCAGTACCTACCACTAGCACCAAGGAGTTGTTTTGAGTATGGAGAGTTTGGGCATATGTGGAGGCAGTGTTCTCGTCGTCAGGGAGGTCCAACGCAGCAGAGGGGTCAGGCTGTATCTTCAGCACCAGTTACATCACTACCCGCCTAGTTAGCTCGAGGTGGAGCTTAGTTAGCTAGGGGTCACCCGAGAGGTGGATGCCGATTAGGTGGAGGTCAGGGCCATTTCTATGCTCTTCCTGCCAGACCAAAGGCCATTGCTTCAGACGTAGTGATCACATGTATTGTCTTAGTATGTCATCGAGATGCCTCTATATTATTTGACCCTGGTGCGAGCACGTAATTTTTGCCTTACGAAAACTACTCCAAAATAAATCAAAAAATAAAATAAATTTCTTTTACTGTGTAATTCTTGAATTTGCGTAGTGTTAAATATTTGTGTTATGTCCGTAAATGTTTACTTTGTCATAATAAAATGAAAATTAAAATAAAATACATGTTGCATGCATATAGGATTTAATTATGCATTTGAAAGATAATTTAAATAAAATCACAAAAAATATGCATTCGTTCTATTTTTAAATATGTTACTGTATGATTAATGTTTTGACTATGTGCTAAATAGTTGTTATAAAGTAATTAATATTTTGTGTAAGGTTAAAATTGTTTTATAATTTTTATTAGGATTTTTTAATGATAAATAATAAAATAAAATAAAATAAAATAAGTTGTAAATAAAAAATTGGACCTGGATTAAAATCCAGGCCCAAATTAAATTACCCCCCCCCACAGCCCAATCCAAATAACCTGTCCGGTCTAATTTACACGAGCCAAAACGACAGCGTTTGGTCGCACTTCATCAAAGACCGTTGGATTAAATCGATCCAACGACGGAGATCTCACCCCATTACCCGTAACCCTTTACCCGACCCAATGACCCGATCCAGGCTGACCCTGAACTTAGACCAAACGACAACGTTTGGTTAAGTGGATTGATCTCAACCGTGCATCTTAATTGATCCAACAGATGAGATCAATCCACCCCACCCCTATTTAAGGATCAAACCCCTACCCCGGCCCCTAACTTAACACCCCCCTCCTCTCACTGTTCATCATCGTTCCCAAACCAAACCCCTAACCCTAGCCGCCCCTATTCCCCTTCGCTTGAAACCCGGCGGCATCAATGCCGCCGGTCACCACCTTAACACCCCAGAACCCCCTGAACACCCTCTATCCGAATATGTTAGCCTCTTGGCTCGAATCTTCCTGAAGGTTCTCGAATCTTCATTTGAAGATTCGAGCTGAACTCAGATCTAAACCTAACAACCCCAAATCGACACCATAGCTTCCCCTAACCACCCTAGGTATGGATCTGTTGCTTGTTTGGATCGAATCACTTCCGAGCTTCTCGAATCTTCTTTTGAAGATTCGGACCAAACAAGAACAAACTCAGATCTGTTCTAAATTGACACCAAATGACCCCTAGGTTACCCTCACCCTTGTGTCGTATTTGGTCCCCCTCGAATCTGACCAGAAATGGTTAAATCCCAAATCGAATCTTCAAAAAAAAAACCTAGAAATACCAGACTTTTGGATTCTGTCCAAATTAAATAAAGATTGAGGTTTAATCGACCTTAGTCGAAGTATTTTCAGTGGAAAATACTTCGACTAAGGTCTGTTTGATTTCAAACAAAGTCCGAATCCAAGTTGAGTTCGAGTCCGTATGAAGTTTGAAGATTCAGAGGTATTTTTCTATTTCTTTTGTGTATTCTACGAGTATTGTTGTTTGTCTTAATAGCCTGTTAATTTTTCATGATTTTATTTGATTAATTCTGTCATCTTTGTCTCATGCCCGTCTATATGATCAAATATGAAACTATTTCTGTTGGTTGTGATTATTTACAATGTAAGTAATCGACTCGATTAAGTTCGTCGATTAGTTATAATATGAATTCTCATTTATGATAATGTTGATTGAAATAGTCTGCTTCTATTATTTTAGACTGATTATGGACAAATGTTGTAAATAGTCAACTGATTAATACTCGTCAATTAAATCATGTTTGTTTACAAAGCAGTAAATTAAAATGTATGATGTGTATATATTATTTTTTTGAACAGGGCATTGTCAGTATATTGACAATGCTCCTGTGTTTGTTTAATTTTTCGTCCAATGTTGAAATTCAGTTGAACTATTAGGCTGAATTCAGTATAATATTGTTGTGATGTTAGTTTTGAATTCGAATTTACAAAGGTTGGTTAAATACAATTGTATTAGGAGGTTAATCCTAGGAATGGTTATATCTGTTAAAACAGACTTTAAAATCTGTTTTGTAACAGATTCTGACTTTAGTTTAAAGGCTGTAAATACAGTAGTATTTCAGGTTTATTTTGGATTGAAACAGTAGGGTAATGTGATAGTGTGCTTATAATGGAATGATAGTGGCTATAATTTAAGTAATAATGGGGAACAAGGGATAATGGGGCTGCTGAAAAACAGGATAATAGCACTCAATAGGATTTAAATTATTCAAAAGCAGTTTTTAATGGAAACTTTCTGATTTTAAAAGGAGAAAAGGGTCCATCCAGCACTAAAAGAGTATAGGACCAGCCCTGTATAAATACAGGGAGCTGGACAGACTTTGGAGGGGGGGATTTTTGAGAGTTCAAGAAAAAAAATCTGAATTAGGAGAAGAGAAGAAGAAAAATCTGATTTAGGAACCTTTTCAGACAGAAAAGAAAGGAAAGAGAGAAAATCAGTAGTTCAAAAGAAAATCTGATTTAGCAGATTTTAAGAGAGTGAAAAGTCAGATTTGAGTGTGGAAAATCAAGCAGAAAATCAAAAATGAAAATCTGAAGAGGAAAAAGAAACAGAAAAGAAACAAAAGAGAACAGTCACACACACACACACAGATACAGCAGCAGAAACAGAAAATCAGAAAAATGGGAATTTGAAACTGAAAAGAAACTGAAATCTGAAATATTGTTCTTTTGTTGAATCTGTTCAACTTTATTTGATTCCACTGTTCAGTTAAAATCTGAAGTGTCTTTAAAAAATACTGTACTGTGCATCTGGTTTCCTCGGGTCGTATTATTGCTCAAATCTGTGGAAATACTGCTATTCTGCTGAATTTGTTACTGCTGCTACTGCTGAAATTTTAACTCCTTCCTTCATTGCCAGGTACACATCTTTTAAACTTATGTTGTGATGGGTTTCAACATGACAATAAATACAGTTTGAGTTGTAATATTACTTTCTATTCATTTGAGCTCTTTAGCTAAAAATTCAGTTTTGTTTCTTGATCAAATAAGTAGTATATGTCGACAGGATGACTGTAAGTTAAATGTCCTTTATTGCAGTCTGTATAAGTGTTGTAACAAGGTTAAATTTCTAAATTTTCATTAAAGTATAGTTATGATTGAATGGTTAAGATAGGAAACTTGGCGTAAAGTTGGCCATTATTTAAACTTTATGGTATTGTTAGCTAGGTATAGCATAATATGGAAATATCAAGGAAAATATGCTATTAGTTTATTCTGTTAGTTAATTAGTTTTTGTTCAAAGCTAGTTAATGATTGGTTGCATTTTATTCATATATGGTGTAATAATGATTATGGTTAACATCAATAGTTGGAAGTTGCATTAGTATCCTCCGCTATGTTTGCAAACGTCAAAATAGGGCGAATAATGTTGTATGCAAAATTACTTATTAAGTCAATTAGGTAGATTTGTTCTCTTTCTTAAAATAACAAATGGCCTAGGAATGTTATAGTGTGAAAGTTAGCAACAAGGGTTCTCATAAATTGAGAATCTAATCGGATTAATTATATATATATATATATATCTTACATTTAACCATAAGCAGAATCAACAAAATAATTAGGCCTGTTAGATTAAAAGTAAATATATGAGAAAAAGATGAGATGTACAAGCACAAGTTGCAACACTTTATATCAATGCCAATTAGAGATAGAATTTGTACTAAATAAATAAATAAAAATTGTTCAAAAACACTTCTTCCCTTCATAAATCATTTTTATGAGTTTCATATGCAATTCATCCTTTGGTATATGTATATAACGCATTTGTGAAGAATAGTATTAATTATGTTCCTATTCTTTACTTTGAATTTGAATAGTCTGGATGAATATAATTTATACGCGGAAAAATATAATCGACTGTCTATATTTAATAAATTGTGAATTCTTTTAAAAGAATTCAAAGCTCCCTTAAATGTGAATTTCTCAGGATTTTCATATAAAAAATGTGTAGATATAATAAACAATTTTGTGGAAAATCCATAATATTATTACAAAAATTTTACGCAATTAGGGATGCGTTCGCGTACCCTAATTATTTTTTTTAAAAAAAATGCAAATTCGGATTATGCGTACGCGCAATTTCGAGCGAATATTTAAGAAAAGGATTTTTCCAAGGATGTTAAAATAATTTCATATAACCCGAGGTGTGTAGTTCATTATTTAAATAAAAAGGGTGATGATGTTCCTGATTTTATTTTAAATTTCGAACATATATTTTTATAAAAACTATAACATGGACAATTTTATTGGGTACACGTACGCGTGGCATGATCCCTGGTAATTATAAAAAGTATATACTACGAATATACGTACGCGTAATTCCTCCATATAATTGTAAACAATAAGTAAAAAGCGGTAGTAAAATCATGCAATAAAAACGTATTTAGTAAAATCAAGATAATTAAGCCAATAATAAAAACAGTTAAGCGATCGTGCTAGAACCACGGAATTCGGAAATGCATAACACCTTCTTCCGGATTAACAGAATTCCTTACTCAGGATTTCTGGTTTGCAGAATAATAAACAGAGTCATATTCTCCTCGATTCAGGGATTAAAATTGGTGACTTGGGACGCCTTAAAATTCCCAAGTGGCGACTCTGAAATAATTAAATAAATCCCGTTTTGACTGTCCTTCAATTGGAGAAAACTTCCCCACGCGCCCCGCGGGCGCGGTAAAAAGGAGGTGTGACAGCTCTGGCGACTCTGCTGGGGACTAAAAGTGTAAACTGTAACCCAGAACCATTGGTTCAGGGTTTAAAGAATTCGAGCTTAAAATATCTGTGTTAATTGGTTTTATTTACTATATGATTTTCAACTGTTTATATGCTAATATGCTAAATGTTGCTTTTTACCGCTTTAATATTATTTGAATTGTGAATATATACAACTGCTACGAAACCCCCTTCTTTCTGAGTCTTCTGAATTTATGGTGTACACGTGCGCGTGACCCACCTTTCTGTTAAAGTCATACCAAATAAGACGGAGTTGGGACAAGTAACTAGGCCGGACAGACTTTCGTGCTCCCGGTACGTTGCCCCCGCTTCGGCTCAAACTGTCCGTTTGGGTAAGCCAGGTTTAGAACAATCAACCTCAGGTTTTACACTTAGAATAACTCAGCCATGTACCGGATCCCTAGTAGGAACGTCTATTTGCATCATATACATTTGGCCTTGGAGACTCAACACAGGGGTTGGGTCTGTCTAGGACAGGTGAACCCGAAACAAAAAGACCATCCTGATGCATCCTACTTGCTACTTGTGCATTCATTTGCCTCGAACATGCTTGTTGACCAGCTTAAACGAAATCATGGTGAGAAGAGAGGAATAAAATGAGTTGTTTTTTTTAAATCTTGAAATAAAGATATTTAATAAATAAAATGATTGTTTTTAGTGTAAATTTTCAAAAATATAAAATTTTGAAAATAGTTTTTTTTTTATTTTCAAAATGAGTCTTAACTTTATTAAATTAAACTTCAGATACAAAATGAGCACCACACAAAGCCCCTCATCCACGAGTACAGAAGAATTTCTCTTTCAGCTTCAAATATGGTGGTATGATTTAGGCGAAGACGGTCAAAGATGGGTCGTCAAGCATTTGGGAAACCTCACGGATATTATGAAGGTTAAACCCCGTGATGATCTGATTGCGGCATTAGTAACTTTTTGGGACCCTTCTCACAATGTCTTTCGTTTCTCTGACTTCGAGCTTACTCCTACATTAGAGGAAATAGCTGGATATGCTGGTTTTGACGGAAGTCTAAGAAATCAAAGCCTGATATTCACAAAGGCTCCTTCGGTACTTCGATTCTTCGGCCTTCTGAACATCAGCAGTCAAATCAGGAAAAGCAATGTCATCAATGGATGTTGTTCCTTTAACTTTTTGTATTCAAGGTTCGGAAAGTCAGATGGGTTCGAAATTCATGAGAAAGGCCTTACTAACAAGCAAAACAAAGACATCTGGCAGATTCACCGTCGCTTTGCCTTCATGGTGGCTTTTCTAGGAATCGTGATCTTCCCAAACAAAGAGCGAACAATTGATATTCGCACCGCAAAAATTGTGCAAATCCTCACCACCAAAGAAAATCACACCCTTGTCCCCATCATTCTATCAGACATTTATCGGGCCTTGACATTATGTAAATCAGGAGCAAAGGTCTTCGAAGGATGCAAAATTTTGTTGCACATGTGGGTGATGGAACATCTCCAACAACAGCCCAAGATCATACAGTATGGGTCAAACAATGATAATTGCATCGAGAGCTATGAGGAAAGAACAAAAAATTATCAGGCACCAGAAGGAATAGAAGCATGGGTATCTCATCTAAAGGCTTTAACGGCAAATCAGATTGAATGGACTTTGGGATGGCTCCCGATGAGGGAAGTAATACACATGTCAACCTCAAATAGTTATCTACTACTATTGGGATTGAGAAGCATTCAGCCGTATGCGCCACTAAGAGTCTTAAGGCAACTAGGGAGATATCAAGTAGTTCCTGATGATGAAGATTTGAGTATGCAAGTAATCGAATTACACCCAGAAGCCACTATTCCCGAGGCTCTACTTCAGCAGATGTGGAATGGATGTCGATACTTAAAAAGTGATACTCAAGTCCTAGACACTACAAAGGGTGAGATAAATCCTGGATATGCAAGGTGGTTTGAAAAACGGTCTCGCGTGGATGATGTACCAGAGCCTGAGCTAAGAAGGCCAACAAAAAGACCCCATGTTCAAAACTTCAATGATAAAATCCAAGAGCGGTTGATCTGGGGAGAAAAGGAAAAAGGGTACAAAGCAACTATCCATGCCCTAAAAGAAAATCTGAGAAGCCTCAGTTTGGAGAAAGATTTGCAAGCACAAGAAGCCGAAGGCGAGAAGAAGAGTCTAGCTTGTGAGAATGAAAATCTTCATGCTCGATTCCAAAAAATGAAAAGAGTTTCTGAAACACCAAAGAGGAGCTGGAAGGATCAAAAAACCATCGCCAATCTTTTTGAAAGAATGCAAGATTATGATTCTATTCTTGCAGAAAACGAAAGGACATTGAGCAAAGCAAAAGAAAGGATCCAACGATTAAACGAAGAAGCCATGTCTAATAAGGAACGCCAAGATAGGCAATCCGAAAAAGACAGGGCACAATTCAAGAAGGAAAAAGACTATTGGATACGATCAGAAAACCAGCTTCGTGCACAACTAGAAGAGGCAAGAAGATGCAACAGAGAACATCAACAAGTAGACCTCGACAGAGAAAGAGCGCAAGCAAGATTAGAGCAGGCCAGACTCCGAGCTCTATTAGAATCAGCTCTAGATCGTGAAAACCGTGTCAGAGATATAGCTACCACTCGTCAGCAGCAATTGCAAGACCAAGACCAACGTCTCCAAGGTTTCAGGGCACAAATCCACGACCTGGCAGTCTTCACATCTCAAAGTTATGTAAACTGCCAAGGAATGGATTATGAAAGGTTTACAGAGCATGCGCCCACTTTTGCTCGTCATCTAGCAATGGAGTTGGAAAGGATGTATCGTACGCTGGGAGGTCATCCAGGTCAAGCTCCACATTGAGCAAATAGTCTAATAATATACAACACAAGTGGAAAGTGGGGCACATTGTGAGATGTTAAGAATTGTATCTTTTATTTTGATTTAAGTGTGTGTGTTTCAAGACATTTTCTTAAAAGTTTTCAAATGTAATTCCATCTTTGTATAATGAATAAAAGTGATTGCCTTTAGTCCGAACTACGCAAGGTCTGATTCATGTAAGGGCATGATACGTAGGCAATCTCTATAAGATTCGACCACCACGATAAAAGATATATATAATAAATAGAAGTGAATAACAATAAAAATTTCAAGAAAGCTGGGACGACACAAGCAGCCGAGCAAATGCATAATAGAAAGGGATTATTTGTCTAGGAGCATTGCATCTCAACGTGTGATTATATATGTGTTAAACTCTCAAAACTAACAAGTTTGTTCATTGCCAGAATTCAAGCAGTTAGTTTCTCTAAAGAGTATACTGGCATATTATCACTATCACACAAGATCAAAAGGACCAATACCCAAAAGTATGTCTATCCCAGATGTTGACACAGATATGGAGCTAGAGGAGATGGATGTCGGGAAAATGAAAGAAGAGATGTTTAAACTCAAGCAGCAAATGGCTGAGATGTACCAAGCCTGGTCTACAAGACAGTTACCCCCATCTTACCCAAATAACCCTGCTCCATCAATGACCCAAACTCAGGATAATATTACCACTGAATTATCCCCAAACTTCCCCATTTACCAGCACTACCGAGGCACTACCTCTCAGACACCACAGTCTCCACCTCCGAAACCAGTTCCATACTTTCCTCCACCTATGACTCCTGTTTTCGTAGCACCTCCCCCTGCTACATTTCACAAATCTCCTAGTGAGCCTATATTCCAGGCCCAGGACAACCAAAATTACCCCCCGGAGCCCACCCTCAAAGCCTCCGAAATTAATTCAACTGCTCCTCATTTTGATCTCCCAACAGAAATTGACAAGCCAGCCAAAAATACTGAACAAGAAGAGATGTTCAGGAAGGTCAAAAGTCTAGAACAATCATTCAGAGACATGTGAGGATTAGGTGGACAAGTCAGTGTAGCATACAAAGATTTGTGCTTATTCCCCAATGTACAATTACCAGTTGGCTTCAAGATGCCCAAATTTGACCTATACAACGGGCACGGCGACCCAGTAGCCCACTTAAGGGGATTCTGTAGCAAGATGAGAGGAGCTGGGGGAAAGGATGAATTATTGATGGCTTACTTCAGTCAAAGTTTAAGCGGATCAGCTTTGGAGTGGTATACACGCCAGGATCATGGGAGATGGTACATCTGGGATGACCTGGCACAGGCATTCGCATACCATTTTCAATACAATCTGGAAATCATCCCAGATCGATTATCTTTGACAAAACTTGAGAAGAAACACAACGAAAGTTTCAGAGAGTACGGCTTCCGGTGGAGAGAACAGGCAGCAAGAGTGAATCCTCCTATGAAGGAGAGTGAAATGGTAGACTACTTCCTCCAAGCCTTGGAACCAACTTACTATGCCCACTTGGTTTCAGCGGTTGGGAAATCATTCAACGAAGTAGTGAAGATGGGAGGTATGGTGGAAGAAGGCCTCAAGACAAATAAAATCATGAGCTATTCAGCAATTAAGGCGACTACTCAAGCTATTCAAGGCGGGGTAGGAGGAATCGGAAGAAAGAAGAGGGAAGAGGCAGCAGTAGTTGATTCAGGAATTTGGTCAGGACCAAGAGGTTCACCGCCTTACTATAATCAACAACGACCTCGCCAATCAACTTACCACCATGATTTATCCCAACACTACTATCACCCTTCGGAGTCTCATTTCTCCATTAACCATGCTCAAACATACAATCAGCCACCTGTTCACGCCAATTGGCGTGCTCCTGTCATACCAAGTACTTACCCATGAGCCTATCCCGGACCAGGTTTCAGGCCGAGGCCAGCGTTCAGGGGGGAAAGAGAACAGAAAAAGAAAACTTACACTCCATTGGGAGAGTCTTACACTAGTCTGTTCCACAGGCTGAGACAGCTGGACATGCTGAGACCAATACAATCCAAGCTACCCAATCCTCCTCCAAAGAATCTGGATTACACCATTAGCTGTGAGTATTGCTCCGGTGCACCAGGCCATGACACGGAGAAATGCTGGCATTTGAAAAATGCAATACAAGAACTGATTGATACTAATAAAATCGAGGTTCAAACCCCAGAAACTCCAAATATCAATAGAAATCCAATGCCAGCCCATCAAGAGGCCAATATGATAGAAATCATACAAGCTGATGGGGAGACAAAGAAGCCGTCACAAACTGTCATGATGATCAAGTCTCATGAAGCCAAACCAGATAAGCAGTTAATAAAGGAGAAACCGGTACCTAAACAGAGCAGAAATGGCGATGAATCATCTGTGGTAGACAAGGAGGGATCATCGAGCAAAGTTGCTCCAAAACAAGAAAGGCCGAAAGTGATAGTACCAGGGGTTGCTAACAAACCCATTGTATTCATGGAAGGAGCCCGTACAGATCGGGTTATTATCACACCTGTAATCCAGCTGCCGGTCATCAACAACAAAGCCATCCCATGGAACTATGAACGGATGACTGTAATGTACAAGGGAAAAGAAGTCAAGGAAGAAGTGTGTGAGGTACAAGGCTTGACTCGTTCGGGAAGATGTTTTACTCCCGAAGAGTTAAGAAAAACTAAAAATAATCCAACACCAACAAAGAGAGCTGTGACGGAAGAAGAGGCGGAAGAGTTTTTAAGAAAAATGAAACTCCATGATTATTCTGTTGTGGATCAATTAAAGAAGACGCCCGCTCAAATTTCATTGTTGTCATTACTGATCCATTCAGAGGAGCACCATCTGGCTTTAATGAAAATCCTGAATGAGGCTCATGTTCCTGAAAAGATCTCTGTAAATCATTTGGGAAGAATAGCCAACAGAATCTTTGAGACAAACAGAATTACATTTGCCGATGATGAATTACCTGTGGAAGGTACCGAGCATAACAGAGCTCTTTACCTCACCGTGAAATGTGAAAACTCCGTAGTAACCCGGGTATTGGTTGACAATGGATCAAGTGCAAACATATGCCCTCTCTCCACTTTAAGCAAATTAAAAATTAAAGAGGAGAGGATCCAGAAGAATAGTATCTGCGTACGGGGGTTTGACGGTGGAAGCAGAGATTCATTTGGCGACATAGTGTTGGAACTAACTATAGGGCTAGTTGAATTCACAATGAAATTTCAAGTGTTGGACATAACTGTTTCTTACAACTTGTTGTTGGGTCGACCATGGATCCATGCTGCTAAAGCAGTCCCGTCAACACTACATCAGGTTGTCAAGTTTGAATGGGATCATCAAGAAATAGTTGTGCATGGGGAAGAAAGTTTAAATGCTCGCAGCAGTACCATTGTACCGTTCGAGGGAACGGAAAATGACCAGGGACCATGGGTATACCAAGTATCCGACACAGTGTCGGTAGAGAAAATTCCAGAGGGGAAATACCTTCCGAATCCAAAGATATCCTCTGCATCAGTCATGATAGCTTATGAAATATTAAAGAATGGTTTTATACCCGACAAAGGCCTGGGCTTATCTTTGCAAGGAATTATACAACCAGTATCTCTCCCCGAGAACTGGGGAACATTCGGTTTGGGGTTCATACCCACCGTAAATGACATGATAAAGGCCAGAAAGTTGAAACATAAGGCATGGGATCTACCAAAACCAGTCCCACATATGTCAAAATCTTTTGTTAAGACCGGTGCTAGAAATCGCCCGATAACAACAATTCCTAAATCCCGGGTCAATCCTGAGGAGAAGTTGATTGAAAGATTCGAGAAGTTGTTTAATGATGTGAATATGTTGGAAAGCGGAGAAGGGTGTAGCAACGCGGAAGTTCAATTCGTTGGGCCAGAAACAAAGCTTAATAATTGGAAAGCCACTCCTCTCCCCATTCGAAAGGAGTCTTGGTAGTTTATTTTGATTTTCTTTCAAGTTTGTTTGGGTTACTTCAGGGTTGTAATCCCAAAGCTTATCTTACAGTTTGTTTGAAGTGTGCAAACCTTGTTATCTTTCATCATCCAATAAAAAGCAGTTTCCTTTTTTATTGTCATTCCTGATAGTTTTCTTTTCTTTTTCTTTTTTCTGTACAGTTCTTTTTACGCTGGCTCTAGTGATATGGCATGCATGAGGAATCCTCAGCCCAGTCTTAAAAATCAATCTGGTTCCGAAGTAATAATTCAAGAAATATATTGTGATTATGAATCAGAATATGATGAAGATGAGGTTTTTGAAGAGATTAGTAAAGAGTTAATTCACTTTGAGGAAAAAATCAAACCTAACTTGAGTGATACCGAGGACATCAATATAGGGGACACGAGTAATGTCCGGGAAACTAAAATAAGTGTCCATCTCGAACCAAAAATCCGAGAGGAGTTAATTAAAGCACTCGTAGAATTCAAAGATGTTTTTGCATGGTCGTATGACGACATGCCGGGCCTGAGCACTGATTTAGTGGTTTACAAATTGCCCACCGATCCAACGGTGCCTCCTGTCAAGCAAAGGCTGAGAAAATTCAAGCCCGATATGAGTGTGAGAATTAAGGAAGAAATCACCAAACAATTGGAAGCAAAGGTCATTCGAGTCACTCGATATCCTGTTTGGTTGGCTAATGTCGTTCCTGTGCCAAAGAAAGACGGCAAAATTAGAGTATGCGTCGACTATCGCAATCTCAACAAAGCAAGTCCAAAGGATAATTTCCCATTACCCAATATCCATATTTTGATCGACAATTGTGCCAAGCATGATATAGGGTCTTTTGTGGATTGTTATGCTGGGTATCATCAAATTCTAATGGATGAAGAAGATACAGAAAAGACGGCATTCATCACACCATGGGAAACTTATTGCTATCGGGTAATGCCATTCGGTTTAAAGAACGCCGGAACAACCTATATGAGAGCAATGACCACAGTGTTTCATGATATGATACACAAGGAGATTGAGGTATACGTGGACGATGTGATTATAAAATCAAAGCATCAGGCCGACCACGTTGGGGATTTGAGGAAGTTCTTCTTAAGACTTCGCAGGTACAACCTCAAGCTTAACCCTGCCAAGTGCGCATTTGGAGTTCCATATGGAAAGTTGTTGGGATTCATAGTCAGTCGACGAGGCATCGAGCTAGACCCATCAAAAATCAAAGCCATCCAAGAATTGCCACCTCCCAGGAACAAAACTGAAGTAATGAGTTTGTTGGGAAGGTTGAATTATATCAGCAGGTTTATTGCTCAGCTCACAACAACTTGTGAGCCAACTTTCAAATTGTTGAAAAAGGATGCTGCGGTCAAATGGACCGATGAGTGTCAAGAAGCGTTCGATAAAATAAAAGGGTACTTGTCGAACCCACCCGTGTTGGTCCCGCTAGAGCCAGGAAGACCTTTGATTCTTTACTTAACAGTTTGGAAAATTCATTTGGTTGGGTATTGGGGCAACATGACCTCATTGGCAGAAAAGAACAGGCCATCTACTACCTTAGCAAGAAGTTCACAGCTTATGAGGTTAAGTATACTCATCTAGAAAAGACATGTTGCGCCCTAACATGGGTAGCTCAAAAATTGAAACACTATTTGTCATTCTACACTACTTACCTCATTTCTCGGTTGGATCCATTGAAATACATTTTTCAAAAGCCTATGCCAACGGGAAGACTTGCAAAGTGGCAGATATTGCTCACAGAATTTGACATCATCTATGTGACTCGAACTGCAATGAAGGCTCAAGCACTGGCCGATCATTTAGCCGAAAACCCGGTCGATGAGGAATACGAGCCGTTGAAAACCTATTTTCCTGATGAAGAAACAATGCATATCGACGAGGTGGAGCGAATTGAAAAACCTGGATGGAAACTTTTCTTTGATGGAGCCGCTAACATGAAAGGAGTCGGGATAGGAGCCGTAATCATTTCTGAAACAGGGCATCACTATCCTGTTACGGCTCAATTGCGATTTTATTGCACCAATAATATGGCTGAATATGAAGCTTGCATTTTGGGGTTAAGGCTAGCCGCAGACATGGGTATCCGAGAAATCTTAGTCATGGGAGATTCAGATCTTTTGGTACATCAAATTCAAGGAGAATGGGAAACTCGAGACTTGAAGCTCATACCATACCGACAATGTCTACATGATCTTTGTCAGCGGTTTCAATCAGTGGAGTTCCAACATATTCCAAGAATCTATAATGAGGTTGCCGATGCATTGGCTACCTTGGCATCAATGTTGCATCATCCGGATAAAGTTTATGTAGATCCGATACATATTCAAGTCCACGATCAACACGCTTATTGCAATATGGTCGAAGAAGAATTTGATGGTGAACCATGGTTCCACGACATCAAGGAGTATATCAGGATGGGGATATATCCCGCACAAGCCACAGGAGACCAAAAGAGGACCATTAGATGATTGGCAAATGGATTCTTCTTAAGCGGAGGAGTTTTGTATAAAAGAACACCAGATCTTGGATTATTAAGATGCATAGATGCCAGACAAGCTACAGTTGTCATGTCTGAAATACATTCGGGAGTTTGCGGACCCCACATGAGTGGATATGTATTAGCAAAGAAGATCCTCCGTGCTGGTTACTATTGGCTTACCATGGAGCGAGATTGTATCAGTTTTGTGCGCAAGTGTCATCAATGCCAAATACATGGAGATTTGATTCATTCTCCGCCATCCGAATTGCACACAATGTCGGCACCATGGCCCTTCGTTGCTTGGGGCATGGATGTGATTGGACCAATTGAGCCGGCAGCATCCAATGGGCACAGGTTCATTCTGGTAGCCATTGATTATTTTACCAAATGGGTTGAGGCCAAAACATTTAAATCAGTGACCAAGAAAGCTGTGGTCGATTTTGTCCACTCAAATATCATATGTCGATTCGGAATCCCGAAGGTGATCATCACAGATAACGGTGCTAATCTTAACAGCAACTTAATGAAGGAAGTATGTCAACAGTTTAAGATTACACATCGCAACTCTACCCCATATCGGCCCAAGGCGAATGGAGCAGTAGAGGCAGCCAACAAAAACATAAAGAAGATACTTCGGAAAATGGTAGAAGGTTCAAAACAATGGTATGAAAAATTACCATTTGCATTATTGGGATATCGCACTACTGTTCGCACTTCAGTAGGAGCAACTCCTTATTTGTTGGTATATGGCACTGAAGCAGTAATTCCTGCAGAAGTTGAGATTCCTTCCCTTCGGATCATCGCCGAAGCAAAGATTGATGATGATGAATGGGTCAAAACCCGTCTGGAACAGTTAAACTTGATTGATGAAAAACGATTGGCCGTAGTATGTCATGGTCAATTATATCAAAGAAGAATAGAAAGAGCATACAACAAAAAGGTGCGTCCACGGAAGTTTGAAGTGGGTCAGCATGTGCTGAAACGTGTTCTTCCACATCAGGTTGAGGCGAAAGGCAAATTTGCCCCGAATTGGCAAGGACCATTCATTGTGACCAGAGTATTGTCGAATGGTGCACTATGCTTAACAGATATTGAAGGCAAATGCATGGACATGGCGATCAATTCTGACGCGGTAAAGAGATATTACGCATAACTTTTGAATGTTTGTATTTAACATTATTTCGAAGATTGGAATGACAAAGGCAATTTATTCTGCTATCCAAACACTATACCCTTTTGCTTCCCCTTTTGAGCCATATTTGTTTCGTTCCTACCCTCTCTTGGAATCGATGAAAATCAAATTGAAGTAACAATAATAAGGGTAAAAAAAATCACTATTATTTAGTGAACTACGTTTGACATGATTCCTCAAAGAAGGATACGTAGGCGCCTCACGGCTCGGTCATAGGGTGCACAACATACACAATGTGCATGAAAAGAAATATTAAGAGACCCCAATCAAGAAACTAGGGCAGGAATTGTATTGGAAATAAGAAAAGATTCCAAGAGTTGTAATTTTAAACCCATACCAAAGCTATTTAGCTTTTAATACCTTTTCCATTTCTAACCCCATACCAAAAAGACCTTTCGATCAATCTTAGAAAAATGCTGAGACAAGCAAATGAAGATGGTTCATAACACTCTGGTACAAACAAGAAAAGAAAGTAAACATGAGAGAGTCTTATAGGTGAAAACCCACACGGGCACCATAAGGCGACGGAAGTTGAGAGAAAAGTAAAAATGAGAGAGTCTTATTGGTGAAAACCTTCGTAGGCACCATAAGGCGAAAAGGAAGTGAGAAATGAACAAATGAGGAAGGTTTGTCGGTGAAAACTCTTTGAGATATTGCAAGTCCAACAGGTCTGTGAAATGAAAAATGAAGATGGATTACGGAAATTTTAGGGAAAACAAAAATGAGACAATTAAGAGGAGATTGATTAAAAGACTGGGTTGATTAATCCAAAATGCATACCTTGATCATTGGCGTCAGTAACTCCAATCAGATAAGTTTTATTCCTTCTCCGACAGTCATCCAAATTTGGATTTTTCTTTTCATTCTATAAATTGTCGAAATCAGCGCGTTTCGTCACTAATAATCTTACTTTTCTAAAGCTTTGAGATAAGTTTTATTCCAAACAAATAAGAAGGAATGTCAAGGTCTACTACCAAGATTCAAGGTTACATGATGCAAAATACGGCCATGAAAGGCAGGAGATAAAAAGATATTGGTGTAAGAAAAGTGAAATCAAAAGTGGATCAACAAAGTCAGAAGGGACATATGATTACAGTTAAAAGGATTTGAAGAAAAACATACAGAGGAAAATCCTATAGTCAAGGATCAATTACAAGAACAAAACGATCTTTTTCAACCATTCTAAGGCAATAAAAAGAGACGAAGAGAAGCCTCACCATCGGCAAGAATACCCCAGTTAATCACCCTGCTTTAAACTAACGAGGTTTTCTTTAAAACAAGGGCGAAGACAATTGTGTCAGGAAATATCTGGTAAAGAATTAAAGAAGTCAGGCGTCCACCTGGAGAATGAGGATGAGAAAAGAAGAAGTCAGGCGTCCACCTGGAGAATGAGGACCTGGAGAATGAGGATGAGAATTAAAGAAGTCAGGCGTCCACCTGGAGAATGAGGATGAGAATTAAAGAAGTCAGGCGTCCACCTGGAGAATGAGGATGAGAAAAGAAGAAGTCAGGCGTCCACCTGGAGAATGAGGATGAGAATTAAAGAAGTCAGGCGTCCACCTGGAGAATGAGGATGAGAATTAAAGAAGTCAGGCGTCCACCTGGAGAATGAGGATGAGAATTAAAGAAGTCAGGCGTCCACCTGGAGAATGAGGATGAGAATTAAAGAAGTCAGGCGTCCACCTGGAAAATGAGGATGAGAATTAAAGAAGTCAGGCGTCCACCTGGAGAATGAGGATGAGAAAAGAAGAAGTCATGCGTCCACCTGGAGAATGAGGATGAGAATTAAAGAAGTCAGGCGTCCACCTGGAGAATGAGGATGAGAATTAAAGAAGTCAGGCGTCCACCTGGAGAATGAGGATGAGAATTAAAGAAGTCAGGCGTCCACCTGGAGAATGAGGATGAGAATCAAAGAAGTCAGGCGTCCACCTGGAGAATGAGGATGAGAATCAAAGAAGTCAGGCGTCCACCTGGAGAATGAGGATGAGAATTAAAGAAATCATGCGTCCACCTGGAGAATGAGGATGAGAATTAAAGAAGTCAGGCGTCCACCTGGAGAATGAGGATGAGAATTAAAGAAGTCAGGCGTCCACCTGGAAAATGAGGATGAGAATTAAAGAAGTCAGGCGTCCACCTGGAGAATGAGGATGAGAATTAAAGAAGTCAGGCGTCCACCTGGAGAATGAGGATGAGAATTAAAGAAGTCAGGCGTCCACCTGGAGAATGAGGATGAGAATTAAAGAAGTCAGGCGTCCACCTGGAAAATGAGGATGAGAATTAAAGAAGTCAGGCGTCCACCTGGAGAATGAGGATGAGAATTAAAGAAGTCAGGCGTCCACCTGGAGAATGAGGATGAGAATTAAAGAAGTCAGGCGTCCACCTGGAGAATGAGGATGAGAATTAAAGAAATCAGGCGTCCACCTGGAGAATGAGGATGAGAATTAAAGAAGTCAGGCGTCCACCTGGAAAATGAGGATGAGAATTAAAGAAGTCAGGCGTCCACCTGGAGAATGAGGATGAGAATTAAAGAAGTCAGGCGTCCACCTGGAGAATAAGGATGAGAATTAAAGAAGTCAGGCGTCCACCTGGAGAATGAGGATGAGAATTAAAGAAGTCAGGCGTCCACCTGGAGAATGAGGATGAGAAAAGAAGAAGTCAGGTGTCCACCTGGAGAATGAGGATGAGAATTAAAGAAGTCAGGCGTCCACCTGGAGAATGAGGATGAGAATTAAAGAAGTCAGGCGTCCATCTGGAGAATGAGGATGAGAATTAAAGAAATCAGGCGTCCACCTGGAGAATGAGGATGAGAATTAAAGAAGTCAGGCGTCCACCTGGAGAATGAAAAAAAAAAGAAGTCAGGCGTCCACCTGGAGAATAAGGATGAAGAATTGAAGAAATCTGGCGTCCACCTGGAGAACGAGGATGAAGAAAGAAAAGAAGCAGTCAAGGCACCCACCTGGAGAACGAGGGAATGCAATTGAAGTGTTGAAATCAAAAGCCCGCTCATATGAAAAAGGAGCACACTTAGAATCAATAAAGCAGAGAAATCCAACAAAATCCCCAGCAAGAAACAACAGGAGTCCCAAACAGATGAAAAATACGGGACGCAATGAAAAGGAAAATGAAATAAGTCAAATGCCCAAGAGTCACCAAGATATCAAGACAACAAGAAACGCAAGGGCATGATCTAGATAAGATTTTTTATAATTCCTGTACCATAATCTAGTTTAGCTTTTTGTATTACCTTTGAAGTAAGGTGTAATAAGGAGGTCAGCAAGCAGTAAAAACAGCACGAAGCAGCGGTAACATCACAGTCCCACGGTAGTCCCAGCTACCCAAAACTTCCCGAACTACATTGACCTGATTCCTTTATAGCCAAGGATATGTAGGAAACCTTTGAAGCAGAGGTTCGGTCAAATCTTTCAAAAAATGCTTCCCACGGAGTATTTGAACGGGCAAAAATCGCTCGTGTCCGCTCACTTTATCTTTGCACGAAAACTCTCGAGTTTCCGCACAAAGAGGGGCAACTGTGAGCACGTAATTTTTGCCTTACGAAAACTACTCCAAAATAAATCAAAAAATAAAATAAATTTCTTTTACTGTGTAATTCTTGAATTTGCGTGGTGTTAAATATTTGTGTTATGTCCGTAAATGTTTACTTTGTCATAATAAAATGAAAATTAAAATAAAATACATGTTGCATGCATATAGGATTTAATTATGCATTTGAAAGATAATTTAAATAAAATCACAAAAAATATGCATTCGTTCTATTTTTAAATATGTTACTGTATGATTAATGTTTTGACTATGTGTTAAATAGTTGTTATAAAGTAATTAATATTTTATGTAAGGTTAAAATTGTTTTATAATTTTTATTAGGATTTTTAATGATAAATAATAAAATAAAATAAAATAAGTTGTAAATAAAAAATTGGACCTGGATTAAAATCCAGGCCCAAATCAAATTACCCCCCCCACAGCCCAATCCAAATAACCTGTCCGGTCCAATTTACACGAGCCAAAATGACAGCGTTTGGTCGCACTTCATCAAAGACCGTTGGATTAAATCGATCCAACGGCGGAGATCTCACCCCATTATCCGTAACCCTTTACCCGACCCAATGACCCGATCCAGGCTGACCCTGAACTTAGACCAAACGACAACGTTTGGTTAAGTGGATTGATCTCAACCGTGCATCTTAATTGATCCAACGGATGAGATCAATCCACCCCACCCCTATTTAAGGATCAAACCCCTACCCCGGCCCCTAACTTAACACCCCCCTCCTCTCACTGTTCATCATCGTTCCCAAACCAAACCCCTAACCCTAGCCGCCCCTATTCCCCTTCGCCTGAAACCCGGCGGCATCAACGCCGCCGGTCACCACCTTAACACCCCAGAACCCCCTGAACACCCTCTATCCGAATATGTTAGCCTCTTGGCTCGAATCTTCCTGAAGGTTCTCGAATCTTCATTTGAAGATTCGAGCCGAACTCAGATCTAAACCTAACAGCCCCAAATCGACACCATAGCTTCCCCTAACCACCTTAGGTATGGATCTGTTGCTTGTTTGGATCGAATCACTTCCGAGCTTCTCGAATCTTCTTTTGAAGATTCGGACCAAACAAGAACAAACTCAGATCTGTTCTAAATTGACACCAAATGACCCCTAGGTTACCCTCACCCTTGTGTCGTATTTGGTCCCCCTCGAATCTGACCAGAAATGGTTAAGTCCCAAATCGAATCTTCAAAAAAAAAACCTAGAAATACTAGACTTTTGGATTCTGTCCAAATTAAATAAAGATTGAGGTTTAATCGACCTTAGTCGAAGTATTTTCAGTGGAAAATACTTCGACTAAGGTCTGTTTGATTTCAAACAAAGTCCGAATCCAAGTTGAGTTCGAGTCCGTATGAAGTTTGAAGATTCAGAGGTATTTTTCTATTTCTTTTGTGTATTCTACGAGTATTGTTGTTTGTCTTAATAGCCTGTTAATTTTTCATGATTTTATTTGATTAATTCTGTCATCTTTGTCTCATGCCCGTCTATATGATCAAATATGAAACTATTTCTGTTGGTTGTGATTATTTACAATGTAAGTAATCGACTCGATTAAGTTCGTCGATTAGTTATAATATGAATTCTCATTTATGATAATGTTGATTGAAATAGTCTGCTTCTATTATTTTAGACTGATTATGGACAAATGTTGTAAATAGTCAACTGATTAATACTCGTCAATTAAATCATGTTTGTTTACAAATCAGTAAATTAAAATGTATGATGTGTATATATTGTTTTTTTTAACAGGGCATTGTCAGTATATTGACAATGCTCCTGTGTTTGTTTAATTTTTCGTCCAATGTTGAAATTCAGTTGAACTATTAGGCTGAATTCAGTATAATATTGTTGTGATGTTAGTTTTGAATTCGAATTTACAAAGGTTGGTTAAATACAATTGTATTAGGAGGTTAATCCTAGGAATGGTTATATCTGTTAAAACAGACTTTAAAATCTGTTTTGTAACAGATTCTGACTTTAGTTTAAAGGCTGTAAATACAGTAGTATTTCAGGTTTATTTTGGATTGAAACAGTAGGGTAATGTGATAGTGTGCTTATAATGGAATGATAGTGGCTATAATTTAAGTAATAATGGGGAACAAGGGATAATGGGGCTGCTGAAAAACAGGATAATAGCACTCAATAGGATTTAAATTATTCAAAAGCAGTTTTTAATGGAAACTTTCTGATTTTAAAAGGAGAAAAGGGTCCATCCAGCACTAAAAGAGTATAGGACCAGCCCTGTATAAATACAGGGAGCTGGACAGACTTTGGAGGGGGGGGATTTTTGAGAGTTCAAGAAAGAAAATCTGATTTAGGAGAAGAGAAGAAGAAAAATCTGATTTAGGAACCTTTTCAGACAGAAAAGAAAGGAAAGAGAGAAAATCAGTAGTTCAAAAGAAAATCTGATTTAGCAGATTTTAAGAGAGTGAAAAGTCAGATTTGAATGTGGAAAATCAAGCAGAAAATCAAAAATGAAAATCTGAAGAGGAAAAAGAAACAGAAAAGAAACAAAAGAGAACAGTCACACACACACACACAGATACAGCAGCAGAAACAGAAAATCAGAAAAATGGGAATTTGAAACCGAAAAGAAACTGAAATCTGAAATATTGTTCTTTTGTTGAATCTGTTCAACTTTATTTGATTCCACTGTTCAGTTAAAATCTGAAGTGTCTTTAAAAAATACTGTACCGTGCATCTGTTTTCCTCGGGTCGTATTATTGCTCAAATCTGTGGAAATACTGCTATTCTGCTGAATTTGTTACTGCTGCTACTGCTGAAATTTTAACTCCTTCCTTCATTGCCAGGTACACATCTTTTAAACTTATGTTGTGATGGGTTTCAACATGACAATAAATACAGTTTGAGTTGTAATATTACTTTCTATTCATTTGAGCTCTTTAGCTAAAAATTCAGTTTTGTTTCTTGATCAAATAAGTAGTATATGTCGACAGGATGACTGTAAGTTAAATGTCCTTTATTGCAGTCTGTATAAGTGTTGTAACAAGGTTAAATTTCTAAATTTTCATTAAAGTATAGTTATGATTGAATGGTTAAGATAGGAAACTTGGCGTAAAGTTGGCCATTATTTAAACTTTATGGTATTGTTAGCTAGGTATAGCATAATATGGAAATATCAAGGAAAATATGCTATTAGTTTATTCTGTTAGTTAATTAGTTTTTGTTCAAAGCTAGTTAATGATTGGTTGCATTTTATTCATATATGGTGTAATAATAATTATGGTTAACATCAATAGTTGGAAGTTGCATTAGTATCCTCCGCTATGTTTGCAAACGTCAAAATAGGGCGAATAATGTTGTATGCAAAATTACTTATTAAGTCAATTAGGTAGATTTGTTCTCTTTCTTAAAATAACAAATGGCCTAGGAATGTTATAGTGTGAAAGTTAGCAACAAGGGTTCTCATAAATTGAGAATCTAATCGGATTAATTATATATATATATCTTACATTTAACCATAAGCAGAATCAACTAAATAATTAGGCCTGTTAAATTAAAAGTAAATATATGAGAAAAAGATGAGATGTACAAGCACAAGTTGCAACACTTTATATCAATGCCAATTAGAGATAGAATTTGTACTAAATAAATAAATAAAAATTGTTCAAAAACACTTCTTCCCTTCATAAATCATTTTTATGAGTTTCATATGCAATTCATCCTTTGGTATATGTATATAACGCATTTGTGAAGAATAGTATTAATTATGTTCCTATTCTTTACTTTGAATTTGAATAGTCTGGATGAATATAATTTATACGCGGAAAAATATAATCGACTGTCTATATTTAATAAATTGTGAATTCTTTTAAAAGAATTCAAAGCTCCCTTAAATGTGAATTTCTCAGGATTTTCATATAAAAAATGTGTAGATATAATAAACAATTTTGTGGAAAATCCATAATATTATTACAAAAATTTTACGCAATTAGGGATGCGTTCGCGTACCCTGATTATTTTTTTTAAAAAAAAGCAAATTCGGATTATGCGTACGCGCAATTTCGAGCGAATATTTAAGAAAAGGATTTTTCCAAGGATGTTAAAATAATTTCATATAACCCGAGGTGTGCAGTTCATTATTTAAATAAAAAGGGTGATGATGTTCCTGATTTTATTTTAAATTTCGAACATATATTTTTATAAAAACTATAACATGGACAATTTTATTGTGTACACGTACGCGTGGCATGATCCCCGGTAATTATAAAAAGTATATAATACGAATATACGTACGCGTAATTCGTCCATATAATTGTAAACAATAAGTAAAAAGCGGTAGTAAAATCATGCAATAAAAACGTATTTAGTAAAATCAAGATAATTAAGCCAATAATAAAAATAGTTAAGCGACCGTGCTAGAACCACGGAATTCGGAAATGCCTAACACCTTCTTCCGGATTAACAGAATTCCTTACTCAGGATTTCTGGTTTGCAGAATAATAAACAGAGTCATATTCTCCTCGATTCAGGGATTAAAATTGGTGACTTGGGACGCCTTAAAATTCCCAAGTGGCGACTCTGAATAATTAAATAAATCCCGTTTCGACTGTCCTTCAATTGGAGAAAACTTCCCCACGCGCCCCGCGGGCGCGGTAAAAAGGAGGTGTGACACCTGGTTCCACCTATTCATATGTATCCTCGTGTTTTTTTCATTACCTGGATATGGATATGCCCCGTGAGTCTTTATCTTCACCTGTTCATTTATATACTCCAGTGGGCGATACTATTATTGTAGACCGTGTGTATAGGTCATGTGTAGTGACCATTGGGGGATTGGAGACTAGAGTGGATCTTCTACTGCTTAGTATGGTTGATTTTGCTGTGATGTTGGGTGTGGATTGGCTATCTCCCTATCATTCTATTTTAGACTTTCACGCTAAGACTATAATGTTGGCGATGCCGGGGTTGCCTCGGATTGAGTGGAGAGATTCTTTAGATTCTGTCCCCAGTAGGGCGATTTCATACTTGAAGGCCCAGCGGATGGTTGGGAAGGGTTGTTTATCCTATTTGGCGTTTGTGAGAGATGTCAGTGCAAAGACATTGATTCTGTTTCGGTGATGCGCGATTTTCCAGATGTATTTGTTGCAGACCTGTCGGGCATGTCGCCGGACAGGGATATTGACTTTGGTATTGATTTGGTGCTGGGCACTCAGCCTATTTCTATTCCACCGTACCGTATGGCACCGACTGAGTTGAAGAAGTGGAAGGAGCAGCTTCAGGAGATCCTTGAGAAGGGGTTTATTAGGACTAGTGTGTCACCTTGGGTGCACATATTCTATTTGTGAAGAAGAAGGATGGCTGTTAGAAACTAAGCGTCCACCAGACTGTATAGAGAACTGAGTTCTATATGAGTTTCTACTGAAAATAATAATGAACCAAACTATATAGCGATCTGGTCTTATATCAGTTCCCACAGTGCTAACTACTGAACCAATATGTAAATGAGACAAAGGATAAGTTCCAACTATATAGAGAACCAGATTCTCTATCAGTTCCCACTGTAAGCAATAGTCTGTACAACCATCCAGTATAGGGAATCAGGTTCTCTAAATGTTCCCACAGTAGTTCGGCAGTAAGTAAAGAACACAGAGGATTTTTACGTGGAAAAATCCCAACTCAAGGGGACAAAAATCACGAGCTACACTTGTAGGCTTTCAACTTCACTAACTTGTAAACACATATTACAAGCCACTTTGTAATTACTCTATTACAAAGGATTCAACTCAACTAACTTGTGGTACTCTTACCACAAGCCACTTTGTAACTCACTATTTACAAAGACTTTAACTAACTTGTGATACTCTTACCACAAGCCACTTTGTAATAACTCTATTACAAAGACTTCAATTACTCTAACTTGTAATAACACTATTACAAGCCACTTTGTAATAACTCTATTACAAAGGCTTTACAACTCGACTAACTCTAGCCAAGACACACACTTAGAGGGTTTATGATTTTGGGTTTCCTAAAATACAGCTTCTAAGAAAGCAAGATAGGAGTTACAATTGAATAACAAATAACAAAGACTCAACAAACCTAAGGATTCAATATATCTTCAATTTTGGATCCGGTCCTTGAGGTTGCAGTAGCTTTGTTCTTGAGAGAGGTTGTGGCAAGCACTTGAGAGAGGATTTTCGTTTCTGATTTTGCAAGTCTTGAGAAGAATGTCTTGTGCCTTGCACCAGGTTTATATTACAAAAGACATCACCTTAGTGATGTCAAATCTTGGTTAGTACATGCCTCTTCTCAATGGGAAGTGACTGCTGCACTGTTGCGTGTACAGTTGCTGGCATTCACATTCTGTAGTTGCTTTCCAGCTGTACAGTTGACTTATACTTCTGTCAGGGGAACACTAAGGGATTAGGTCCCTAATCTGGTTCCTGTGAATTTGGAGGCACACTGCCCAGATTATCTTGAGTCGATTAACTTGAATGATTGTAATAGGCATGCTTCAGATCCTTTATCTGGTTCTCTCATAAAGTAAGTTGTTTTACCTTCCTTGATTGTGTTTATATGCGTGTGACATCACTTACAATGATGTAAGAAAGGTAGGCAAAAAGCCTTCCATAGAAAGTTGACTGTTGCACTGTTCCTGTGCAGTAGCGTGGGCATGCAATAACTTTCCCGCTGGAGAGTTGATTTCATACAGTCTCCTCGGGAACTGGTAGGGACCTGTTCCCTTAGCTGTTCCTTCCACTCTAAAGAGTTGAGTTATATCCCATGCTGGATCCCAACCTGAAACTTTGTGATCTCAAGGTCTTGTAAATGTATAATAGGTTCCTTATCTGGTTCTAGATAGTAAGTTTGTTAGATCATTAAAATATAAAGTAAAGTACGTATGCCCAAGGTACTTGTAACCTATCAATTTCCCCCTTTTTGATGATGACAAATTTAGAATTGATATTCCCCCTAAGAACCAGATCTCCACATTGTTCTCCATACGAATCAGCCATATTTCCCATGAGAACCAAACCTAAGGAACTGATCACAACTGGTTCCTCAAGACTGTTTGGCAAATCATCAAAACTCAAAGTACCACAACTTATCAATTTCCCCCTTTTTGATGAATGACAGACCCAGAATTATTCCCCCTGAGAATCAGATTCCTTACATGCACTGATCACATCTGGTCTGTACTTAGTTCGTTGAGAACATTTGTCATCATCAAAACATGACATAGTGTAACTTAGAGCAATTTCCCCTTTTTGATGATGACAAACCCAAAATTAATATTCCTCTTGAGAACCAGTTTCCTCACATGTTTCCCTGCAGATCAGACGTATAATCAACATATTATCAGAAACGTTCCCTATACGAAGCATAGCTATCTTTCATGTACAACACAACATATCAATGCGATTCTGTTCCTCCCCCATGTTGACACCTCTATAACTTCCCCCTTTTGGCATCATCGAAAAGAATAACAGAAGAGGCACAACCAAAAAGAAGTTCAACAACATTAACTTATGCCACTTGGGCAACATAGCATAAACAATAACAAGAACAACAAGTGAATGTCAGTGCACAAAATAGAGTGATTGCCCATAGTGGAGTAATTATAATAAAGGCACAGTAGTTTCAACAATACATAATATGACAATTTAAACAACTAAAATACCAATGTCATCAACTATATGGATCAAAAGAAGATAAGAATTCAAGGGAATTTGGAAGGAGTAAAAGACATGGATTGCTGGGTAGGAGGAAAAATAAGGGGTTAAGGCCTTGATGAGCTTGTCCATTCGTTCATTTACTCTCCCTTGATCAATGATCATCTGCTCTCTCAGTTCCTCCACTTATTTCCTCAATCTTTCATTCTCACCCTTCAACTTAGCATTCTATTCTGCTAAGGGTCCATGAGGACCTGGTGCTCAACCTATCTGAGTAGGTTGAACCATCAATCAGATCACCAAGAATCTCTCCAAGCTTCTTCTCATCAAAAACAAACTCAATCCCATGCACATATAGCATCAGAGTGTCACAAAAAACATAGAACTTTTTACTTCTTCAATATTGGGTCTTGGAGGAACAAAGAGGTGATTCTATTTTTCGAACTCAACAATGTCAAGAAGTTCCTCTATTTTGTAGCAATATCAGAGTCAACACTCTACCTAACAACACTTTTTGAGACTTCAGAGTCTTCTAACTCTCCAAACCTAATAACTCAACCTTTTGCTTCTGTAAGGAACCGGGTTCCTCACTTACACTACCCTTTCTATCCCTGAGCTACCATGTCTCCCTCTTTCTCTTCTCAATCTGTTCACCCTTATCAACTGGTGCATCTTTCTCAGCCAGCTTTCTTTTCTCCATTTTTTTAATTATTTTTTTTCTTTTTTTCCCACAAATAAAGATTCTACCACTTCATCCTCTCGTCCACAATTGCCACATCAGCAGGTTACACCACTTCATTATCAATCAACCTGCTTTTCTCAATCCTTTTTATCGGATCGGAAGTTCGTTTAAACACAGAACTCAAAGAGAAAAAGATCATCATTAAAATTGACTTCATGAGAAGGACTTGAGGGATCATGTCCCTCATTCAGTACTCACATTTACCAATTTTTCCATCCTTCAAGGCTTCCACAAATCCAGCAACAACTTCAGCCTCACGCTTTAGAATATTAGATCTACCCTATTCCCTTTCAGTTAAACTTCCATCAAAATCTACCAAAGAATTATTGGGGTTTTGATTTTGATGGAGTTAGGATTTTTGAAAGTGAGAGAGTTGGGTTCACTTCTAGCATATTTGGAAAGAAGGATTATTTTGAGACAAGGTTGATTTTGATTTTGAAGAAAAGAATCGGTTTTATTTGGGTGTAAGATAGAGAAGTGCCTGGCAACGAGTCAATTTAGAAAAAGTTTTAACATTTTGGACTTCAAATGTTAGGAGGAGAGGCAGGAGAAAGGTAGAAACAAATTAATGACATGACACTTCAGCAACTTAAAAAGGCATATAAGTATTGAAGAGACTACTAACCTGAGTCACAAGAACCAGGTTCCTTGACAGTTTTTGAAAATTTTGAGCAAAGTCTCCTAGAAGTGCAATGTCACTCTTACTTGTTTTTATCATGAAACTGCCATATCTGTATACCTGTAACAGTATAGATTTGAGTTAGATGTCGCCGAAAAATACTTTATAGCATTGTACCTTTCCTTCTTAACATAGCCAATCATCGAGGGACCAGGTCCTTAGTTGAGCTTGATCAACCCCAACTCCGGACGATTTCTTTCAAAATGTTCACTGCCAACACCTTGGTGAAGATGTCTACTACCTGGTCCTCCGTCTTCCAGAATTTCATACAAATCAGAATCTTTTCAATATTAACCCTCAAAAAGTGATAAACACGTCAATGCGCTTTGTCCTCTTGTGTTATACCGAGTTCAAGCTATAAATACACCAAAGTCTTCAAGATGTTGCTTGATCTGTAGTGGATGAGCACAACACGAGGCAACTGCAACATATTCTGCTTCAGCTATTGAGAGAGCTATGGAGTTTTGTTTCCTTGTACCCCATGAGATAAAACATGATCCAAAGAAATAAGCCATTTTAGATGTGCTTTTCCTGTCCACCAGATAGCCTGCATAATCAGCGTCAGCATAACCAATAAGGTTGAAATTGTCACATGAAGGATAGTACAGAACCAGGTTTTGTGTCCCCTTAAAATATCTTAGAATTCTCTTAGCAGCCTTTAAATGAGATTCCTTAGAATTTGATTGGAACCTTGCACATAATCCTATACTAAATACAATGTCTGAACTGCTGGCAGCAAGGTAGAGTAGAGATCCAATGATTCCCCTTTGATGCTTCCATATCAAAACTTTTCAAGAGTTCTTTGATGCATTTCTGCTGACTGATACACGTTCCCTTTATGGACTGCTTCACTTGAAGACCCAGGAAGACATTCAGTTCCACCATCATACTCATTTCAAACTCACTTCCCATGACTTTAGCAAATTCTTCACATAATGAGTCAGTTGTAGCTCCAAATATGATGTCATCCACATAAATCTGAATAATGAGCAGGTTCCTTCCTTGTATTTTCAAAGACAGTGTATTGTCAATTTTTCCTCTTGTGAAGCCATTTTCCAAGAGAAACTTGGATAGTATCTCATACTTTCTCTAGGGAACTGCTTCAATCCATACAATGCCTTATCCAATTTGAATACATGTTTAGGATGTACATGACGTTCAAAACCTATAGATAGCTTGATATAGACTTCTTCCTTGAGAAAACCATTTAGGAAGGCACTCTTCACAACCATTTGGAATATGGTGAATTCCATATGTAAAGCAAAGGCAATGAGGATCCTAGTATCTTCCATGCGAGCTACTGTGGCAAAAGTCTCATCATAATCGATCCCTTCCTCCTGATTGTATACTTGGACAGCAAGCCTTGCTTTGTTCTTTGTAGTATTTCCATGTTCATCCAGCTTATTCCTGAATACCCACCTGGTACCTATGATGGTTCTGTTTGAGGGTCTAGGTATCAGGTGCCATACCTTATTTCTTTCAAATTGATGTAGTTCCTCTTGCATTGCAATGGATTTCCCTACACTTCTTGATCTATTACTTGTGGAGTGCCTTGCACTGTATCTCTAACTCTTTCTTCAGCTTCAGTGGTAGTAATTTGGGGTACTAGGTTCCTCTTGAGAAGTGGGAGAGGATGTGACATTGTATTCACTTGCCTCATTCATCTGGCTCATCATATCAGTCTTGCCATTTGAAACATCAGATATTTCCCTTAGTACATGAATCACACACCCTGTGCTCCTTGAAATTTGACTTGAGCAGATCATGAACCAGGTCCTTCTCAACTAATTTGTTCAGCAGTGTGAAACTTGCATGACCCAGTCTTCTGTGCCATAACTCAGCATTATCATTAATAGTACTAAGACAGCTAAGATCCCCTTTGTCACAGATTTGGGAAAAACCCAGCAAGCTATACTTCATCCCTTTCACGAAGTACGCATGTTTAATAAAGTGGGGGAGAGACTTTCCGATCCTTCCAACTCCCAAAATGTATCCTTTCTTGCCATTTTCAAAGGATACACTCCCTCCTTGCAGGGCCTTCAGTGAAAGGAAATCATTTGTACTTCCAGTCATGAGCTCCAAGCAGTCCCTATCCATGTACCACTATTAACTTCTCCCTTTCACTGTTCCCTGCACACTATATCAATGATTAGGCTTAGGAACCCAAGCCAGCTTGGGTCCCTTATAATGATAGAATGGACGGATCAAACTTCGTTTTGCCCATGCAGGCAACACATATTTTCTTTTCAGGGAACCAGGTTCCTCATCAGTACGCCTCTTTTCAACAAAAACTTTGTTTTTCTGTAAAGACTGAATTTTAACTTTACAAGAGTCCTTGTAATGACCAGTTTGACTACAGTGAGTGCACAACCTACTATCAGCCACAGTTACATACTTCCTATGGGGATTATAGGAGGTTTTAGCCTTTTGGAACCCGATGCGTTGCCTGTTTTCACCATTACTCCTGTACATAAACGTTATTACATCAAATGACCTGTCCATTTAAGTGACTTATCAAGATCATTTTAACCCTTTTTATATACTCCTGGAGTTATCTATTCTTTTCAAGCTCAGCAAGAAGATTTGTTTTAACTTTCTTAAGCTTACTCTCAAGCTCAAGTTGAGCCTTACTAGCCACTTCCTCTCCCTCAATGTTGTCCATCCATTTTTTGTTTGTTTTTTCAGCAAGTTATGTTCTCTAGTTACTTCTTCCACTTGTTCCCTTAAATCTACAATGGAAACTACCATATCATCCCTTTTTTGCTCAGTAGCTGCAATTTTCTCTACTAGAGTATTCTTTTCTTTGCTAAGGTTCTATATGGTTTCTTTCAAGTCAACAACTACTACCATCAAATCATCTTTAGATTGTTCAGCATCTCCTAGCTATATGATTAGGGCATCTTTATCATTAACAAAACTATACTATGTATCAATTAGAGCATTTGTTAATGCCACCAATTTCTTCGATGAGTAGGACTTCAGATTTCTCTGAACATCCCTGAAATTTACCTCATCATTGTCATCCTCTTCATCCTCATCGGATTGATCCATCAATGCAAATAATGAATCATATTCTTTTGCTTTATTTTCCACTGCTATCATGGAGCTACTTCCTGCATCTGGTTCCTCTTCTGATTCACTGGAGGAGTCTCCCCATGCAGCAAAAGCTTGCTTCACAACATTGTCAGTTGCATTTTTTGGCTGAATCATTTGTTAGGAACCGGGTTCCTTTTTGCTACTTTGTCAGAGTTACGTTTGTAATGCTCTTGTTTCAGAAATGGGAAGTCTTTGATGAAGTGTCCAGACTTTCCACACTTATGACAACAGTCATTTCCTTTGAAATTCCTGCTGGAACTTCCTTTCTTTGGGATCCCACTATTTTTACGAACCATCTTCTAAAATCTTTGTGGTCTATTGGTTGATTGACTTTCCTCCAAGTTTGGTGGAGCAGCCATGTAGATCCGTTCTGGGTGTTAACCTTTTAGAAAGAACCTGCTCTGATACCAATTGTTAGAAACTAAGCGTCCACCAGACTGTATAGAGAACCAGGTTCTATATGAGTTTCCACTGAAAGCAATAGTCTGTACAACCATCCAGTATAGGGAGTAAGGTTCTCTAAATATCCCACAGTATCTAGACAGTAACTAAAGAACACAGAGGATTTTTACGTGGAAAAATCCCAACTCAAGGGGACAAACCACGACCAACACTTGTAGGCTTTCAACTTCACTAGCTTGTAAACACCTATTACAAGCCACTTTGTAATGACTCTATTACAAAGGATTCAACTTAACTAACTTGTGGCACTCTCACCACAAACCACTTTATAACTCTCTAGTTACAAAGACTTTAACTAACTTGTGATACTCTCACCATAAGCCACTTTATAATAATTCTGTTACAAAGACTTCAATCACTCTAACTTGTAATAACACTATTACAAGCCACTTTGTAATAACTCTATTATAAAAGTTTTACAACTCGACTAACTCTAGCCAAGACACTAGAGGGTTTGTGATTTTGGGTTTCCTAAAATACAGCTTCTAAGAAAGCAAGATAGGAGTTACAATTGAAGAACAAATAACAAAGACTCAACAAACCTAAGGACTTAAGATATTTTCAATCTTGGATCCGGTCCTTGAGGTTTCATTAGCTTTATTCTTGAGAGAGGTTGTGGCAAGCACTTGAGAGAGGATTTTCGTTTCTGATTTTGCAAGTCTTGAGAAAAATGTCTTGTGCCTTGCACCAGATTTATACTACAAAAGACATCACCTTAGTGATGTCAAATCTTGGTTAGTACATGCCTCTTCTCAATAGGAAGTGACTGCTGCACTGTATGCTGTAGTGTTGCGTGTACAGTTGCAGGCATTCACTTTCTGCAGTTGCTTTCCAGTTGTACAGTTGACTTATACTTATGTTAGGGGAACACCAAGGGATCAGGTCCCTAATCTAGTTCTTGTGAATCTGGAGGCACACTGCCCAGATTATCTTGAGTCGATTAAATTGAATGATTGTACCAGGCATGCTTTAGGTCCTTTATCTGGTTCTCTCATGAAGTAAGTTGTTTTACCTTCCTTGATTGTATTTATGCATGTGTGACATCACTTATAATGATGTATGCAAGGTAGGTAAAAAGCCTTCCATAGAAAGTTGACTGCTGTACTGTTCCTGTGCAGTAGCATGTGCAGGCAACAACTTTCCTACTGGAAAGTTGATTTCATACAGTCTCCTCAAGAACTGGTAGGGACCTGTTCCCTTAGCTGTTCTTTCCACTCTGAAGAGTTGAGTTATATCTCACGCTGGATCCCAACTTGGAACTTTGTGATCTCAAGGTCTTGTAAATGTATAATAAGTTCCTTATCTGGTTCTAGATGATAAATTTGTTCGTTCATTAAAACATAAAGTAAAGTACTTATGCCCAAAGTACTTGTAACCTATCAATGACACTATAAGAATGTGCATTGATTATAGAAAGTTGAACAGAGTCACAATCAAGAACAAGTATGCTTCGCCGCACATTGATGATCTATTCAACCAGCTTCAGGGAGCGAGGTGTTCTCCAAGATTGATCTCCGATCAGGTTATCACCAGTTGAAGATTAGGGACTTAGACATTCTTAAGACAACTTTTAGGACCCGATATGGTCATTATGAGTTCCTTGTGATGTCCTTTGGGCTGATTAATGCCCTATCATCGTTCATGCATTTGATGAACAGTGTATTCCAGCCTTATCTTGACTCGTTTGTTATTGTATTCATTGATGATATCCTATATGCTCTCGTAGCTAGGAGGAGCATTCCCAACATTTGCGGATTGTGTTGCAGCGGTTGAGGGAGGAGAAACCTTATGCTAAGTTCTCCAAGTGTGAGTTTTGGCTCAGTTCAGTGGTGTTCTTGGGGAACGTGGTGTCCAGTGAGGGTATTCAGGTTGATCCGAAGAAGATAGAGGTGGTCCAAAGTTGGCCCAGACCGTCCTCAGCTACAAAGATTTGTAGCTTTCTTTGTTTGGCGGCCCATCGGTTCGTGCAGGGTTTCTCTTCTATTGCTTCGCCCTTGACCAAATTGACCCAAAAGGGTGCTCCTTTCAGGTGGTCGGACGAGTGTGAGGCGAGTTTTCAGAAGCTCAAGACTGCCTTGACCACAACTCCAGTGTTAGTTCTGCCATCAGCTTTTATTTCATATTCAGTATATTGTGATGCTTCTCAGATCGGTATTGGTTGTGTTTTGATATAGGAGGGTAGAGTGATTGCATATGCTTCTCGTCAGTCGAAATATCATTAGAAGAACTACCATGTTCATGATTTGGAGTTGACTGCCATTGTTCACGCATTGAAGATTTTGAGTTATTAACTCTATGGTGTGTCTTGTGAATTGTTTACTGATCATCGTAGCCTCCAGCACTTGTTCAAACAGAAGGATCTCAATTTTAGGCAGCGGAGATGGTTGGAGCTGCTAAAGAACTATGATGTTACTATTTTGTAACATCCGAGAAAGGACAATGTGGTGGCCGATGCCTTAAGTAGAAAGGTAGTGAGTATGGGTAGTCTTGCATTCCTTCCTGTTGGTGAGAGACCCTTTGCAGTTGATGTTCAGGACTTGGCCAATCGTTTTGTGAGATTGGATATTTCATAGCCCAGTCGGGTCCTAGCTTGTGTGGTTTCTCGGTCTTCCTTGTTTGATCGTATTAGAGAGCGCCATTATGATGATACTCATTTTCTTGTCCTCAAGGACAAGGTTCTGCATGATGATGCCAGATATGTGACTATTGGTTATGATGGGGTATTGAGGATGCAAGGCCAGATATGTGTGTCCAATGTGTATGGGCTACGAGAGTTGATTCTAGAGGAGGCCATAGTTCGCAGTATTCCTTCCATCCGGATACCGCGAAGATGTATCAGTATTTGAGACAACACTTTTGGTGGAGGAGAATGAAAAAAGATATAGTTGGGTTTGTAGCTCGGTGTCTCAACTGTCAGCAGGTGAAATATGAGTATCAGAGGCCGGGTGGCTTGCTTCAGAAGATAGATATTCCAGAGTGGAAGTGGGAGAGAATCACCATGGATTTCGTAGTTTGGCTCTCATGGACTTTGAGGAAGTTCGATGCTATTTGGGTGATTGTGGATCGGCTGAACAAATCTGTGCACTTCATTCCTGTGAGTAATACATATTCTTCAGACCGGTTGGCGGAGATTTATATCAGAAAGATTGTTCGCCTTCACAGTGTGCCAGTTTCCATTTGTTAGTTTGTATGAGTCCACAAAATAGTAGAGTACCTGGTCCTCTACAAGATTCTGCTGAGAATGCTAATAAAATGGTACGTAAATAAGGCAGAGGATTTTTACGTGGAAAAATCCCACATAAGGGGATCAAAAAACCACAACCTACACCTGTAGGCTTTTAACTTCACTAACTTGTAAAGAACCTATTACAAGACACTTTGCAATGACTCCATTACAAAGGATTTACTCAACTAACTTGTGGTGCTCTTACCACAAGCCACTTTGCGACATCCTAGTTACAAAGGCTTTTACTAACTTGTGATGCTCTCACTACAAGCCACTTAAAAGACTTTTGCTTATGACTAAATCTAGTCACAACATAAACTCAAGGAGTTTACGGATTTACAAGAGGATTCCTAATCACACGCTTCTAGTTAAGCAGTTTAGGAGATACAATAAGTACAATCACAAAGTTACAACTCAACTAGGACAACAACAACCTATCTTTTAGGAACTGGTTCGTAGTTGTGTTCAACTTTGTTCTTCAAGCTTATGAGGATTGATTACTCTGTTTTTGGCAAGAAGCTTGAATAAGAAACAGAAACCTTCAAGTGATGTTTTGTATAAATTCATTGTAGGTACATCTTGATCACATCACTTGAAATGATGTGAGCACCTTAGTTGGTCAGAGAATGAGTGGGCGTTGGAGAGAGTGCAGTGCGGCAGAAACAGTGCAGTCAGTCACTTCATTTCCAGCTGTGACCAACTGACTTGTACTGTGATGAGGAAACCACAAGGGTATCAAATCCTTGTTTGGGTTCCTATATCCTGAAGCTGTAGCAATTAACCTTTAGCTTGGAATTCGTTAAGCTTGCAGTAGAGTCCAAGTAGGTCAGGTTCCCTATCTGGTTCTTAACAGTAAGTTTGTTAGATCATCAAAACATAAGGTAAACACATTTAAAACCTATCAATTTCCCTCTTTTTGATGATGACAAACTTAACATTTATAGAGTGGATTTAGAGCAGTAAGAACCAGTTTCAGTAACAATAGAGGAACACAGGTTCCCCCTGAGACTATGCCCTTTTCATAACAATGAGTTCCCCCATGTGTTCCCCCTGAGCTGATGGTCGTATTAATTTCCCCCCTTTTGGCACCATTAAGAAAAAGCTAACAGCACAAAGAAGTCCAGCTAAGCTAACTCATGCCACATATGTTCACACAATCATGATAGAGAATAGAACACAAAAAGACATTATTGACATAATAAAACAAGTATTGATATTAATAAAGCTTTAATATGCCTTTGCTTTGAAAAAGCGAAAGGAAACATTGGACTTGTTAACGAGAGCAGTAGTGTTTCATCCCAACCACATAAAAAAAAGAAAACAAAAACATCCGCTAAAACATAAAAAAAAACTTAAGAAACATTTCCAGAAACTGGTCACTGAAGGGGTACTTAGGGGGCACTAGGAGTAAAAGGCTTGGAAGCTGCAACAAGTGTTTTGAGAGTGAGATCTATTCGGGCATTTCCTGACTTTTGCTCATTGAGCAGTTCTACTTTCATGTTCTCTACTTACGCCCTGAGATCAACATTCTCCTTTGTCAAATAAGCCACTTCATCATTTGACACCGGAACCCCTTGGGCTTGCTGTCCTTCCAGGATAGCATTCCTGGCCTTCAACCGACTAATTTCCTCAGCTGCACTGTTCTGAGCATTAATAAGATGTGAGACGGTTGATGTACTTTCTACCCCCCCATTTTTTTCCATGCACTAGCACTTTTCCAAAGTTGTCTGTGAGAAAGTCTGCTTCCTAATTCCCACCTTGCCTGTACCCAGTGGGACTTCAAAGAATTGAACACTTGTGTAAGCAGGAACCCATAGGGAAGGCCATGATTACCATCTTTGAAGGTGGCAACCTTTTGCATGTGCTCAGTCATAATAGCAAGCAGAGTCATAGGAGTAAAACTATCCAGTTGCTCCATCAAGAATAGGTCAGACTTACAAGTCACTGACCTCCTCTCAGCTCGAGGCAATAGAACTTTGTTAACCAATTCGAACAACAGCTGATAGAATGGAAGTAGTGCTTTCTTATAGATCTGGTCCCTCTTCTAGTTTGCATTAGTTTTTACCACGACATCTCTGAAGTTAAACTGACACACATCTTTTACACTAGACACACCAACTGTAGGAATTTTTAATATCTCTCTAAGCAACTTTACATCGAACACAATGTCCACCCTATTGACCAAGGCATAAATGTGGTCAGTCTTAACTGGAAAGACGCTAGTAAAGAATCTTTGAACCTCATCCTCATATACCTTGGGTGCATCAGTTTGAAATAGATGCGCCCAACGTTGAAACTCGACCAATTCCAGAATTTGGCGCATTCCAGTCATCTCAAAGATTGCTGGGTCAAAAGTACGACCCAGCAGAACCTTTTGATGCCTCAGGCGTTTAGAGCCAAGGCTGACTTCACTTCTCATTCTCTTCACAGAACCAGGTTCTTCAAAGGTTTCAGACTTGCATTTGCCGGACTTCTCTCCACTAAAATTTCCTTTTCCCTTGGATTTGACTAACACATCCTCATCAAACATCGAAATCTCACTTACCACCTCCTTCATCTTGGACTTAAATGTTGACCCCTTCTCTACTGAAGCAGACTTCATCTTTTTTTGAAGATCGTCTAACAAGTGAACCAGGTTCATCTAGGGTTTCCTCTTCCACCTCGACTACAGGGATCGCCTCATCACTGACAGGTGCACCGTCTTTCATCAACTTTCTCCTTTTCTTCTTACTACTCTTCTTGCTCTTTTGAAGAACAGAATCGTAGGCCACCTTAACTTGAAGCCTAGTGGTACATCGTTTGGTTTCAGACTCAGGGGTGGACACAACCCTCCGCTTACTTATGAATGCATCAAGATCCACATTATCTAGGTCTTCTTCATCACTGGATCTCATTTCAGGTGCTTGAATTTCTAGGGGCACAACATCAAATGCAGGAATAGCACTGTCCTACGAATGAGAGCCCTGACCTGGGTCCTTCGAAGACGGATCAGGTTCCTCATATGATGCCCTAGTAGTATCTGCTACTGCATCTCCTTCAACAGTTACAATGGCCCATTCCTCCTCCACACTCTATGCCTCGTTCTTCTGAGATGTAATCTCATGCAGTACACCATCAGTAGACACCACAAATACGGTTGCAACATTTTTCTCTTCCTCAAATGGTGCTACCACCACCATGGAATTGGTAGCAACGATGGCAGAACTCTTTGTGACTTCAGGATTTTGACCTTGTTCTCCACTTAGTTTTTGTCTGGGGGGAGCTTCAGACGATGAGGAGAGCGAAGTAGTAGTTTTAAAGGTCTCTGAACTAGGAAGAGACTGGGAGACTGGGTGAGGTGTAAATATAGCGGCAGGAGTAATTAAGGGTGAGGAAGGCTCAATGAGAACGGAAGGCTCTATAGATTGATCGGTGGTAGGTACAACTGAGGCAGGGAGATCGGAAGTTGTCTCAGCCATTGAAAGAAGTGGTGTGACGATCCTTTTGGGAAATTCTAGTGTAAGACATGGTTAGGAAGAGCAGAATAGAGGGTTTTTCAAAGGAGAGGATAATTATGAAGAGAGAAGAATAGGCACCGGTTCTGAAATGGCGGTTAGGCGTGGACAATTGTAATGTTTCAGAGGGAGATGGAATGATTTGAAATGAAGAGACGTGACAGCATGATCTGAAAAGTTGATGACATGGCAGTTGTGTTTTGTACCCTTTTTAAGACGTGTATTAAAGGATGCACAGAACTACTAACCTTTGGTACAAGAACTAGGTTCTTGACCTTTTTATTTGAAAGAATCAATCCTCTTTTATCATTCATGCATTTCATCTACCGCTTCTATACTCATTATGCATGTTTACCTGCAATGGTATTGAAGTGAGTTAGACATGGCCAGAAAACACTTTAAGCCAGTTATTTCTTGAAGGTAAAAGCCAGCTAAAGAGGAATCAGGTTCTCAATTGGGCTTTAAAAGCCCCAGCTTCACTTTGTTTCTTTCAAACTGTTCCCTACTTAGCGCCTTGATGAAAATGTTTTCAATTTGATCTTCTTTGCTGCAGAACTTCATACGTATCAGCCTTTTCTCCACATTGTCTCTCAGAAAATGATGTCTCACATCAATATGTTTTGTCCTTTTGTGTGAACTGGATTCTTGGCAATGTTGAATGCATTGGTGTTGTCACATAGAAGAGGCACACTCTCAGTGAGTACCCCAAAGTCCTCCAATTGCTGTTTGATCCATAAAAGCTGAGCACATCAGGATGTTGCGACTACATATTCAGCTTCAGCTGTTGAAAGAACCACTGAAATTTGCTTGTACCCCAAGAGATAAGGCATGAACCTAAGAAGTGAGCCATTCCAGAAGTGCTCTTCCTGTCCATAAGATAACCTATATAATCTACATCAGCATATCCAATCAGATTAAAACTGTCACCTGATGGATAATACAACACCAGGTCATGTGTTCCTTTGAGATATCTTAGTATTCTTTTGGCAGCCTTCAAGTGAGATTCCTTGGGATTTGATTGAAACCTTGCACATAGCCCCACACTAAAAACAATATCAGGTCTACTGGCAGTGAGATAGAGGAGAGACCCAATAATGCCTCTATACATGGTTTGATTCACAGGAGATCTAGTTTCATCCATATCCAGTCGAGTGGTAGCAGCAATGGGAGTGTCTATCACCTTTGATGCTTCCATGTCAAACCTCTTCAAGAGCTCCCTGTTGTATTTTTGCTAACAAATGGATATACCCTTTGGGGACTATTTTACTTGAAGACCTAAGAAGAATTCCAGTTCCCCCATCATGCTCATTTCAAATTCACTTCCCATGAGTTTTGCAAATTCTTCACACAGAGAATCAGCTGTTGCTCCAAAAATGATATCATCAACATAGACCTGAACAATGAGAAGGTTCCTTCCTCGTTTCTTTAAGAAAAAAGTGTTGTTAATTTTCCCTCTTTTAAAGCTATTTTCTAAGAGGAACTTTGACAACCTTTCATACCAAGCTCGAGGAGCCTGCTTTAGCCCGTACAGAGCTTTGTCCAATTTAAACACATATTCAGGGTGCTCATGACATTCAAACCCTAGGGGTTGCTTCACATAGACTTCTTCCTTAAGGAGTCCATTCAAAAATGCACTCTTGACATCCATTTGGAACAAGGTGAATTCCATATGAGATGCAAAAGCGATTAGAATTCTAATAGCTTCCATGCGAGCCACTGGAGCAAACGTTTCATCATAGTCAATCCCTTCCTCCTAATTGTAGCCTTGGACCACTAGCCTGGCCTTGTACCTTGTGGTAATTCCATGTTCATCGAGCTTGTTTCTGAATACCCACCTGGTTTCTATAATGGTTCGATCTGGGGATTTAGGTACCAGGTGCCACACATTGTTTCTCTCAAACTGATGTAGCTCGTCTTGCATAGATGTAATCCAATCTACATCTTTCAAGGCTTCTTTGATATTTTTGGGTTCTATATGGGAGAGAAATGCTAATAAGGCAAGTGAATTTCTGGCTCTTGACCTGGGTTGTACTCCGGAATCTAGAGGAGTGATAATGTTGTATATTGGATGAGAGCTTTGGTGTCTCCAGTTAGACGCCTAAGGTTCATTTTGAGAGGAAGAATGTATGTTTGGCTGATTTTCCTCTGTCCTACTCTTATATGCTAGTGGAGTTCCCTAAACTACATCAACCACTCTTTCTTCAGCTTCAGTGGTTGTAATTGAAGTTCTTGGTTCTAATGAAGATGAGGCAGCGTTGTCTTCATTTGGCTCCTTTACTTGACTCATCATATCTGCCTTTCCCTTTGTCATGTTAATGACTTCAGCAGGGACTAGTGAGGGTTCTCCATCTTGATCTTCCTCAGCGCTCTTCTCAAATGATGGATGAGATTCATCAAAAAGAACATGGACACTTTTCTCAATATATTGAGTCCGCTTATTATATATCTTGTAAGCCTTGCTTTGAGAAGAGTAGCCCAAAAATATTCCTTTATCACTCTTGGAATCAAATTTACCAAGCTAATCCTTTCCATTGTTGAGAACATAGCATTTGCCCCCAAATGTTCTTAGGTGAGTCATCTTGGGTTTGCTTCCATTCAACAGTTCATACGGGGTTTTGTTCATAAGTGATCTGATCATGCACCTGTTCACCAAGTAGTAGGCAGTATTGACATCTTTAGCCCAAAAGTTCTTTGCAATTCCACTGTCGATCAGCACTGTTCTTGCCATTTCCTCCAGAGTTCTGTTCTTCCTTTCTACTACTCCATTTTGCTGGGGAGTTTTGGGAGCTGAGAAGTTATGTGTGATGCCATTTTCATTGCAGAATTCATCAAATCTGACATTGTCAAATTTTGTCCCATGATCTGATCTAATGCATGCGACTCTAGACTCCATCTTCACCTGGATTTTCTTCACAAAGGCCACAAATACCTCAACAGTTTCATCTTTGGTTCTGAGAAACAGAGTCCATGTGAATCTGGAGTAGTCATCTACTATCATAAAAATGTATCTTTTTCCTCCTCTGCTTTGCACTCTCATAGGTCCACACAGATCCATATGTAGAAGCTCTAGTGGCTTTGAGGTGCTCACATCTCTTTTAGACTTAAAAGAGGACTTCACATATTTTCTTCTAGCACAGGCATCACAGACTTTTTGCATCTTGAATTGTGACATAGGCAGACCATGGACCAGGTCCTTCTAAATTAGTTTATTCAGAAGAGAAAAACTTGCATGACCCAGTCTTCTATGCTATAGTTCAGCTTCATCATTAATAGCTTTCAGACAACTTAGATCACTATTCTGTAAGGACTCGAAATCAACGACATAGATGTTCTTGTATCTTTTGGCCACAAGTACTATTTCACCAGTCACAAGATCAGTGACTGTACATATTTTGGACAAAAATTCCACCTTGTTTCCTTTATCATAGATTTAAGAGACACTCAAGAGATTATACGTAATACCATTTACATAGTACACATTTTCAATAGAATGTGTGAGTGACTTCTCGACTTTTCCAACTCCAAGAATGTACCCCTTTTTACCATTTCCAAAGGATACACTCCCTCCTTGCAAGGCTTTTAGTGAAAGAAAGTCCGTGGTGTTCCCAGTCATATGTTTTGAACACCCATTATCCATGAACCATTGTTGACCACTTCCTTTCACTATTCCCTGCACAAGAGATTAGGAGTTAGTTTTAGGAACCCAAACAAGTTTGGGTCCCTTGTAGTAAGCAAGATGATGAATAAGAGTTCTCTTAGTCCATGCAGGTAATGTGCGTTTTTTGTGAGTGGAACCTGGTCTCTCTTTTGTAGTCACCATTTCAGCAAGCAATTTGTTTTTCTGAACTGATTGATTCTTGGCCTGGACATCTTTCTTGAAGCGCCCAGCGTTCCCACATCGGGTACAAGGCCAGTTATCAGAGACAGTGATGTACATACTGTAAGGGTTGTGAGGAGTTTTCTCCCTTTGGAACCCTGCTCCTTGCCTACTTTCACAATCATTAGTATGCAAGGTAGTGGTAGCTTCTGAGGACCAGGTCCACTTTAGCGACTTTTCAAGATCATTCTTTACTCTTTCCAGTTTAGTTTGGAGAAGCTCGTTTTTCTCAATTTCAGAACACATTCTAAATCTCATAGCTTTCACCTCATTTTCAAGTCTAATGTGTTCCTCACTTGCTATCTCCTTTCCCTTTCCGGAACTTTCAGGTTTTGACTTAGTCCATGGTTTCACTATTGTTTCCCTTAGGTCTGCAATTTCTGCCAACAAATCACTCTTTTCTTTTCTGAGGATTTCAATGGTGTTTTTTTAGTCAGTAACTACAGCCACTAAGTCGTCTCTAGTTTGTTCAAATTCTCCTAATTCTAAGGTCAAAGAATCCCTATCCTCCACAAGACTATGAAAAGAAGTGATTAATACATCAGCTAAAGACATGAGTTTTTTTGGAGAGTAGGATTTCAGATTTCTCTGAACATCCCTTAAATTTACCTCTTTGTAGCCATTGTCTTCATCATCATCATCTGATTGAGCCATCAAAGCAAAAGTTGAGTCATTTCCAGTCTTTTCGCCTTTAACTGCCATCATGGAACTACCACCAATATCAGATTCATCTTCAGACTCACTAGATGAACCCCCCCCCATGCTGCAAGAGCCTGTCTCATCATATTGTCAGCAGATCTTTTTCTCTTGAAGTCCTTTACAGGGACCGGGTTCGTCTTAGCTATTTTCTCATGATGGTTCTTGGAGAATTCTTGCTTCAAGAGAGGACAGTCTTTCAAGAAGTGTCCAGGCTTTCCACACTTGTAACAAAGATCACAGTTTCTTGGTCTGTTAGAACTGTTCCTTTTTAGCATTTCTCCATTTCTTCTGACCATCTTCTGAAATATTTTGGTTAGGTAAGCCATGTCACTGTCTTTCTCACCTGAATCATTGTAATCGGCTTTAAGTACCAGGTTCTTTTCCTTCTTTGGTTCTCTTCTTTCATTGTTTATCTTTCTCTTCAACTCATAGGTCTTCAAGTTTCCGATCAGCTCTTCTATGGTCAGCTCCTGTAAGTCCTCTGATTCAGCAATAACATTCACTTTGCTTTCCCAAGAGTTAGGCAGAAAATTGAGGATTTTCCTTACTAGCTTGTTTCTGGGAATAGTTTTATCAAAGGAGTGTAACTCATTTATGATGGAAGTGAATCTCGTGTGCATATCTTGAATGGATTCATCATCCCTCATTTTTAAGAGTTCATACTCGATAGTGAGTATATCAATCTTAGACTGTTTTACTTGTGTAGTTCCCTCATGAGCTGTTTGCAAAACTTCCCATATCTCTTTGGCAGTGTCACAGGTGGAGATTCTATTGTACTCTTCAGGTCCTATTCCACATACTAGAATTTTCTTGGCACGAAAATTTTTCTCCACAACTTTCTTGTCTGCCTCAGTGTACTCTTTGCTGGTTTTTGCCATTGAAAATGGAAGTTCCTCTAATACCTTGGTTGGAACATAAGGACCATCGCATATGATATCCCATAACTCACAATCCTCAGCCATGATAAAATCGTGCATTCTTGTTTTCCACCACCCATAGTATTGTCCATTGAACTTGGGTGGTCGGTATGTAGAGTGACATTCTTCCAAATTTGGTGGAGCAACCATGAGGATCCTTCCTAGGTATTAGCCTGATAGGAGGAACCTGCTCTGATACTAATTGTTAATTTGTATGAGTCCACCAAACAGTGGAGTACCTAGTCCTCTACAAGATTCTACTGAGAAGGCTAATAAACAGTACGTAAATAAAGCAGAGGATTTTTACGTGGAAAAATACCACACAAGGGGATCAAAAAACCACGACCTACACCTGTAGGCTTTTAACTTCACTAACTTGTAAAGAACCTATTACAAGCCACTTTGTAATGACTCCATTACAAAGGATTTACTCAACTAACTTGTGGTACTCTTACCATAATCCACTTTGTGACATACTAGTTACAAAGGCTTTTACTAACTTGTGATGCTCTCGCCACAAGCCACTTTGTAACTCTATAATTACAAAGACTTTTGCTTATGACTAAATCTAGTCACAACATAAACTCAAGGAGTTTACAGATTTACAAGAGGATTCCTAATCACACGCTTCTAGTTAAGCAGTTTAGGAGATACAATAAGTACAATCACAAAGTTACAACTCAACTAGGACAACAACAATCTATCTTTTAGGAACTGGTCCATAGTTGCGTTCAACTTTGTTCTTCAAGCTTGTGAGGATTGATTTCTCTGTTTTTGGCAAGAAGCTTGAATAAGAAACTGAAACCTTCAAGTGATGTTTTGTATAAGCACATTGTAGTTACATCTGATCACATCATTTGAAATGATGTGAGCACCTTAGTTGGTCAGAGAATGAGTGGGCATTGGAGACAGTGCAATGCGGTAGAAATAGTGCAGTCAGTCACTTCATTTCCAGCTGTGACCAATTGACTTGTACTGTGATGAGGAAACCACAAGGGTATAAGATCCTTATTTGGTTTCCTATATCCTGAAGCTATAGCAATTAACCTTTAGCTTGAAATTCGTTAAGCTTGCAGTAGATTCCAAGTAGATCAGGTTCCCTATTTGGTTCTTAACACTAATTTTTTTAGATCACCAAAACATAAGGCAAGCTCATTTAAAACCTATCAATTTCGGACAAAGGCACGCAATTTACATTGTAGTTTTCGAGAGCTGTGCAGCGAGAGTTGGGCACTCATGTTGAGTTGAGCACATCATTTCACCCTCAAATGGACGGATAGTCCGAGCGCACCTGTCACGCCACAAAAACCGAGGGGCGCGACCGGCGCTCGATCGGGTAACCCCCAGCCAAGCGGACATGGGTGCCTTTCCTATTCCACGTGATACCCTGCGTTCCATTACCCATTAACCAAGTGAAATAGCCATTTATAAATTTAAACACATTCTTATGAGATTTACATAACATACATAGTTACTTAGCGTGGTTTACAAGTTATACTGCCCCAAATACATAAGTACATAACCCACATTTCCTGTCTACGGAGCCTCTAGAGATACAAAAGAGTGTTACAATACTTGTCGGTAACAAGGATCCGGCTATACCTTACGCAAATACCAAAATAAAATTTTCGGGAGGATAAGCGGCATAAGCCACGTAGGGCCCCGAGAGGAAAGGGGCTCACCAATTCAGCTGATGGGAGGTGAAGGAGTGGTACTGTCGGTGGGCTGGAGTACCTGTTATGGAACCACCTACAATCATAACACGAATGTAGCACCCCCGGCAAAAGGGACGTCAGTACATTTGAATTGTACTGGTATGTATGAACAAACTTTACCCCAAGTAAAATCAAGAAATACACAGATAACAAACAGTAATAGAATCAACAATCAAATGCACATGAAAGGAACAACCAAAGCCAAACAAACTCCACAATCTCTCATTTTCCCCTTTCAACATTATTTCATCACATCAATGATTTCACAACTTTCACATATTTTTATTTCAATAGTGATTTCGATCACTTTCCCACCCTTATAACCTCGACCACCCTTATCACCACAACCCACACCTTATAACTTCGTGTTGCGACGCGCAACCCGATCCCACCGGACAATTACATTTCACACAACAACAGTAGTTCACAGTTCAATCACATGGCTTCAGGCCATCCAGAATATCATTTCACAACAACAACAATTCACAAGAGTTTTCATAAACATCAATACCAATTCCATCATATACAATAACCCGTATACAATTCAAGTCACAACGATAATTGCCCACAACAAGTCACAGATGATATTACCACCGTTGTTTCAATTGCATCAATTACGATTTCTTTTCTATCATTTGTTACATAGCTCTTACCACATAAACACATTCACACACACACTTGGTTTGTTGCCATTCACTTACACCATTATATCGCGAGACTTAACCAACAACATTCAAGGCATATTAATGACAAGACTTCGCAAATAGTCCACATAAGTAACACATACCAATTACTCGTACACCAAACAAGGTGACTTTAGAAAGGTTAAAGTTAGCAATACATACCTGGAGTCGAATTCCCTTTTTAAATTCTACTTTCAATTCACCAACAACCTAGTACCGTCAATCTAGTTCACAAGTTAACACATATAACTTAGAATTGAAGTTCACAAACTCAACCCGAACATACTTAGGTTATCAACCCCTCTTTTGCAAATCTTTACTTCTACCCAATTCCTCTTACTAGATTCTATGTTTTAAAAGACATGCATGTGTATTTCAACTTCCATTTTCAAGAATCAACGCATGAGAATCCCCCTTTTTGTTTAAATTTAAAAACAAATGAAAAAGGTTTGGGGATTTTACCTGCAAGAACGGAGATGAAGACAATTACTTGAAATTTCCCGGCCTGGATGACTTTGAAAAATCAAATTGACGGAGATAAGACTTTCTCTCTCAAGAATTCTCTCTTCCTTCTCTCTAGTTTTGTTCAGAAAATAGGTTAAAATGAGGGGTTGGGGTGTTTTATTGAAGAAGGGGTCGGGTTTAAAATTTAAAAAAATAGGAGCCCGAGTTAGGTATGCGATTGCACTTTTCGATCGCAGAGTGGAAATGCGGTTCGCAGAATGGACCGCAAAAGTGCTCCCAAAATCTGAACACACTACCTGGGTATGCGGCAGAAATGTGGTCCGTATACCCGTTCTGCGGTTGCATAATGCACCACAGAACTGCCTCTCTCAAAAATTCCAAGGGAAATATGCGACGACTATGTGGTCCGCATATCGGTTATGCGATCTCATATCGGACCGCATATTTAACCTCAAATTCGACCAACACACTGACTCACTTTGCGGTGATTATGCGGTCCACATACCTGATATGCGACCGCATTCTCGACCGCAGAATCACATTTTTGGAAAATAACATTTCTTGACTTTTTATAGCATAGATCAGTACAAAAGATCCGAATTGCGGCGAGCAAGCTCGCCACGAAGAATTTTACACATTCCTAACACATATTCGGGACATGGCACCACGAGCTACCAGGTTTTGAGTACTAGTTTTCATGGTGCCTTACATCCTCCCCCACTTAAAATCATTCGTCCTCGAATGAGGATTTTGGAAATCGGTTGGTTTTGAAAACATGATATGCAAACTCCCAATTTTTTTTGGAAATATTTTGCCAGAGTTTCCTTTGCAATTAAACTTATCTACCTATCAGAGAACCCCCGAAACATTATTTCCAAGCACCATTACGCTATTCCTATTATCCCTATAACTGGTATACAAATCATTACCTCAACACCTGCACATAATTTGGTCACTTCAATGAGCCCCATACAGTTCAACCACTTCAATACACTATACGCATTTCAATTAATCATTACCAATCTACACTACCTTTAATCATTCACTTATCACAAGAGTTCTTACAAATCTTTCATTTACCAAAAAGGGGCTTGCGCATGACTCAATTAATCACAACACATACAATTCTTGCACAACTTGAGGAGTTACAATAGTAAAACATTTAGGGGGAAAATATGGGGTGTCTTTGCACCAGATTGAATACAACATCAGTTTACTTAGAGACAAGAGTTTGCACGATCACTACTAGACTTGTTCAAACAGATGGGGATATTTTTCTTTCATTTCACTTTCCGCTTCCTACGTGGCTTCCTCGACTTGTTGACTTTGCCATAACACTTTAACTAAAGCAACTTCCTTGTTTCTCAATTTGCGGACTTGCCTATCAAGAATAGCGACCGGAATTTCTTCATATGATAACTCTTCATTGACCTCGATAGCCTCGATTGGCACGATGGTGGATGGGTCTCCAACCACTTTCTTTAACATAGACACATGGAATACCGGGTGCACTAATGACATTTCAGGGGGCAATTCCAGTCTATAGGCCACCTGTCATATCCTTTGAGTGACCCGATACGGCCCGACATATCTAGGACTCAACTTCCCTTTCTTCCCAAATCGCATGACTCCCTTCATAGGAGATACCCTCAAGAACACCCAATCATCTACTTGGAATTCCAATTTTCTTCGACGAATGTCCGCATAAGATTTCTGGCGACTCTGAGTAGCTTTCAGCCTTTCTTAAATGATTTTAACTTTTTCCATAGCCTGGTGCACGAGATCTGTCCCTAACAATTCTACTTCACCCACTTCGAACCAACCAATCGGAGACCTACATCTCCTCTCATACAATGCCTCAAATGGGGCCATCTGAATGCTAACATGAAAGCTGTTATTGTAAGCAAATTCTATAAGTGGCAAGTGATCATCCCAATTACCTTTGAAATCCAAGACACAAGCCCGTAACATATCTTCAAGCGTCTGAATAGTCCACTCCGCTTAACCATCAGTTTGCGGATGGAAAGTCGTGCTGAGATTCACCTGAGTACCCAAACCTTGCTGAAATGTCTTCCAAAAATTAGCTGTGAAATGGGCCCCTCGATCTGAGATAATAGAAAGTGGAGCGCCATGAAGCCTTACTATTTCCTTGATATACAATTGAGCATATTGTTTCGCAGTGTCCGTGGACTTGACTAGCAAGAAGTGAGCTGATTTGGTGAGTCGATCCACTATTACCCAAATTGAGTCGAACTTGCACTGAGTGCGAGGTAACCCTACCACGAAATCCATGTTGATTATCTCCCATTTCCACATTGGTATTTCCATAAGCTGAGTTAACCCACCGGTCCGCTGGTGCTCAGCTTTTACTTGCTGACAATTCGGACATTTAGATACAAAGTTCGCCACACCCCTCTTCATACCGTTCCACCAATAAATTTCCTTGAGATCACGGTACATTTTCGTCGAACTTGGGTGCACAGAATACCTGGAATTATGAGCCTCCGCCATTACCCTCCCCCGAATATTATCCACATCTGGAAAACATAGCCTACCTTGACATCATAATACACCATCCTCACCACCGAGTGAAAATGTCGAAGTCTTGTTATTCAAACCTGCCTCCTTCATCTGTGCTAATGCTGGATCAATGAGCTGCTTTTCCTTGACTTCCGCTACCAATGACGATTCTGCTCCATTACGCACCATAACCTTCCCCTCGTCTGAGGTCGAAATACGAACCCCAGACTGGCCAATTGATAAACCTCCCAATCCAAAGGCCTCTGATCCGCTCTCAAGTGAGCCAAACTACCCATGGACTTCCGACTGAGAACGTCGGCCACCACATTCGCCTTTCCTGGATGGTATAAAATATCCATATCATAATCCTTGATCAATTCTAACCACCGCCGCTGCCTTAAATTTAACTCCTTCTGCTTGAACAAATATTGGAGACTCTTGTGGTCCGAGAACACATCCACATGGACCCTATAAAGATAATGCCTCCATATTTTCAAGGCAAATACAACTGCCGTAAGCTCCAAATCATGCGTCGGATAATTCTTCTCATGATTCTTAAGTTGCCTTGAAGCATACGCTATAACCTTCCCATGTTGCATCAACACACACCCCAAACCGACCCTGGAGGCATCGCAATAAACCACAAATACTTTCGTGCCTTCCGGCAAGGTCAATATCGATGCCGAGGTCAATCTCGACTTCAATTCCGAAAAACTTTTCTCACAAACGTCGGACCATTGGAAATTAACTGTTTTCTGCGTCAACTTAGTCAAAGGGGAGGCGAGGGTAGAGAATCCCTCCACAAACCTCCGATAATACCCCGCTAAACCCAAGAAGCTACGGATCTCTGTCGGGGTCGTGGGTCTAGGCCAATCTTTTACTACTGCAATCTTTTGGGGATCCACCTAAATCCCTTCACTAGAAACAACATGGCCCAGAAAGATAACGGACTCCAACCAAAATTCACATTTTGAAAATTTAGCATACAACTGGTGCTGATAAAGGGTCTGCAGAACTGCCCTGAGGTGATCGGCATGATCCTCCCGGCTCCGAGAATAAACAAGGATGTCATCAATGAAAACAATCACAAAAGAGTCTAGAAATGGCTTGAAGACCCGATTCATAAGATCCATGAAAGCTGTCGGGGCGTTGGTTAGCCCAAAAGACATGACCAAGAATTCAAAGTGACCATAGCGAGTTCTGAAAGCGGTCTTAGGAATATCCTGTTCTCTGATCTTCAATTGGTGATACCCGGACAGTAGATCAATTTTGGAAAAGAACCTCGCACCTTGCAATTGGTCGAACAAATCATCTATCCGAGGCAAAGGATATTTATTCTTGATGGTGACCTTGTTAAGCTGCCGATAATCAATACACATCCGGAGCGACCCATCCTTCTTTCTGACAAAAAGAACCGGGACCCCTCACGGTGACACAATTGGCCATATGAACCCCTTTTCTAATAAATCCTTCAGTTGTTCATTTAACTCCCTTAACTCCGCTGGTGCCATTCTGTATGGTGGAATAGATATCGGCCGCGTATCTGGCAATACATCAATCCTGAAATCAACCACCCTATCTGGCGGGATCCCTGGAAGCTTGTCCGGAAACACTTCAAGAAACTCATTCACGACTGGCACGGACTCAGGGACAGACACTTCTGAAGTGGTGTCCGCCACCCGGACCAAATGGTAGATACACCCCTTCCTAATCATCTTCGAAGCCTTAAGGTAGGAAATAAACCTACCTTTCGGCACCACACCATTTCCCTTCCACTCAATAACCGGCTCATTAAGGAACTCAAGCCTCATGACTCTCGTTCGGCAGTCAAGTTTAGCAAAGCACAAATAAAGCTAGTCCATTTCCATAATCACATCAAAATCCACCATTTCAAGCTCAATAAGATTGGCCGTGGTAGCACGACCATATACCATGACAACACAATTCCTATAAACTCGTGTGGCTGTAATAGAATCACCAACCGGAGTCGATACAGAGAACGGCTCATGAAGCTGTTCGGGTTCTACCCCAAAACTTGAAGCAATGAATGGGGTGACATAAGACAAAGAGGACCCCGGATCAATAAGAGCATAACAATCAATGGCCTGAACAGACAAGATACCTGTAGCAACATCTGGGAAGGCCTCTGCACTCTAGTGACCACTCAAGGCGTAAAACCGGCTGGATATACCTCTACCACGAGCTCCACCCCTAACTACACCGTGCCCTGCTGGGGCTGGAGGACGCACAGATGATGTGGCAGCTGAAGAATCGGATGACTGAGAAAATCCCCTACCCATGCCCTGACTGGGCGCACGGTAGTCCCGCTGGATATGACCTCTCACCCCGCATCTATAACACACCAGAATATCCAAATAACAAGTCTCAGAATGGAACCTCCCACACTTGGGGCATGAAGCCCTCCTCTGCTGCTGTGATCTCCTCCTGGACGACCGGAATGATAGGGTCTCCTACTGTCTGAACCTGATCTCAAGTGACTGCTCTACTGATAAATGTGCACAGATGGTGGTGCGCTTGCTGAGGGCTGGGCATATGGCTGGGATGGCTCTCTCCCTAGAACTGGTCTCCCTGAGTGACCCGCTGATCGGGCCCTGCTGCTACTCTCCCTTTCTGCCTGTATTTTCAACTTCCTAGCCTCTGTGGCCTGAGCGAACCCCACAGTCTTCCCATAATTCATATCTGAGTGTAAGGCCGCTGTAGCAGCCTCATTCACCACCAAAGGACTAAGACCCTGAACGAATCGCCGAACTCGAGCATCCATGATCGACACTAACTGAGGAGCATACTTGGACAACCTCACAAACTCCATGTGGTACTCCCAAACACTCATACTGCCCTGCTTGAGGACCTCAAACTCTATGGCACGGGCCGCCATTGTCTCGGCAGGCAAGAAGTGGTCCATGAATGTATCTACAAACTCATCCCATCTAGCCGGAGGTCTTCCCTCCCCACGAGAATCCTCCCACATCTCGAACCACGAATACACTGCTCCCCTCAACCTGTATGAAGCCAACTCAACCCCTTCCGTCTCTGTAGCCTTCATCACTCGAAGGGTCTTATATATTTTATCAAGGAAATCCTGCGGATCGGCCTCTAGGTCTGTGCCCGTGAACTCTGGAGGTGCCAACTGCAGAAATTGGTTGACTCTGGAGCTGGCGGAATCTCCCTGTCCGCTAGGGGCGTAGGGGCATCATGAGATCTCTGGTCCTGAGCGGCCACTAACTGGGTCAACATATGGATGGCTCTTCTAAGGTCCCCATCAGAAACCCCGGGACCGGAAGCTTGAATTGCATCGAGATCAGGAATATCAGCGGGAGGGATGGTAGCACCCTCTGCCGCAGCTAGAACAAGAATACTTGGATCTGGAATAGATGGGCTAGGCAGATTCAAGACCGGGGAGTCACTCTCACCCACGGCATTAGGTACATGATTCACAGCCACACTTGGGGTGGCATTGGCCCCGAGGCCGAGTCTAGCTCTCTTCTTAGGTGCCATTACTAAATATTTGGAACAGAACACGAGTTAGATGTAAATACTTACACTTTTCACTTCACCGCACAATATAGAGTAACAAGAAGAAGGTAATTTCCTAAATGCCCATGTAGCCTCCAACTTATAGATGTGGTCGACAACACACCGATAAGAAGGACTCTACTAGACACGGCTCCGAGACATCCTAGGATACTTTAAAACCTTAGGCTCTGATACCAAGTTTGTCATGCCCCAAAAACCGAGGGGCGCGACCGGCGCTCGACCGGGTAGCCCCCAGCCAAGCGGACCTGGGTGCCTTTCCTATTCCACGTGGTACCCTGCGTTTCCATTACCCATTAACCAAGTGAAATAGCCATTTATAAATTTAAACACATTCTTACGAGATTTACATAACATACATAGTTACTTAGCGTGGTTTACAAGTTATACTGCCCAAAATACATAAGTACATAACCCACATTTCCTGTCTATGAAGCCTCTAGAGATACAAAAGAGTGTTACAATACTTGCCGGTAACAAGGCTCCGTCTATACCTTACGCAAATACCAAAATAAAATTTTCGGGAGGATAAGCGGCATGAGCCACGCAGGGCCCCGAGAGGAAAGGGGCTCACCAATTCAGCTGACGGGAGGTGAAGGAGTGCTACTGTCGGTGGGCTGGAGTACCTGTTATGGAACCACCTACAATCATAACACGAATGTAGCGCCCCCGGCAAAAGGGACGTCAGTACATTTGAATTGTACTGGTATGTATGAACAAACTTTACCCCAAGTAAAATCAAAAAATACACAGATAACAAACAGTAATAGAATCAACAATCAAATGCACATGAAAGGAACAACCAAAGCCAAACAAACTCCACAATCTCTCCTTTTCCCCTTTCAACATTATTTCATCACATTAATGATTTCACAACTTTCACATATTTTTATTTCAGTAGTGATTTCGATCACTTTTCCACCCTTATTACCTCGGCCACCCTTATTACCTCGGCCACCCTTATCACCACAACCCATACCTTATAACTTCGTGTTGCGGCGCGCAACCCGATCCCACCGGACAATTACATTTCACACAACAACAATAGTTAACAGTTCAATCACAAGACTTCAGGCCATCCAGAATATCATTTCACAACAACAACAATTCACAAGAATTTTCATAAACATCAATACCAATTCCATCATATACAATAACCCGTATACAATTCAAGTCGCAACGATAATTTCCCACAACAAGTCACAGATGATATTACCACCGTTGTTTCAATTGCATCAATTACGATTTCTTTTCTATCATTTGTTACACATCTCTTACCACATAAAAACATTCACACACACACTTGGTTTGTTGCCATTTACTTACACCATTATATCGCGAGACTTAACCAACAACATTCAAGGCATATTAATGACAAGAATTCGCAAATAGTCCACATAAGTAACACATACCAATTACTCGTACACCAAACAAGGTGACTTTACAAAGGTTAAAGTTAGCAATACATACCTGGAGTCGAATTCCCTTTTTAACTTCTACTTTCAATTCACCAACAGCCTAGTACCGTCAATCTAGTTCACAAGTTAACACATATAACTTAGAATTGAAGTTCACAAACTCAACCCGAACTTACTTAGGTTATCAACCCCTCTTTTGCAAATCTTTACTTCTACCCAATTCCTCTTACTAGATTCTATGTTTTAAAGGACATGAATGTGTATTTCAACTTCCATTTTCAAGAATCAACGCATGAGAATCCCCCTTTTTGTTTAAATTTGAAAACAAATAAAAAAGGTTTGGGGATTTTACCTGCAAGAACGGAGATGAAGACAATTACTTGAAATGTCCCGGCCTGGATGACTTTGAAAAATCAAATTGACGGAGATAAGACTTTCTCTCTCAAGAATTCTCTCTTCCTTATTTCTAGTTTTGTTCAGAAAATAGGTTAAAATGAGGGGTTGAGGTGTTTTATTGAAGAAGGGGTCGGGTTTAAAATTTAGAAAAATAGGAGCCCGAGTTAGGTATGCGATTGCACTTTGCGATCGCAGAGTGGAAATGCGGTCCGCAGAATGGACCGCAAATATGCTCCCAAAATCTGAACACACTGCCTGGGTATGCGGCAGAAATGCGGTCCGCATACCCGTTCTGCAGTCGCATAAAGCACCACAGAACTGCCCCTCTCAAAACTTCGAAGGGAAATATGTGACGACTATGCGGTCCGCATATCGGTTATGCGATCGCATATCGGTTATGCAATCGCATATTTAACCTCAAATTCGACCAACACACTGACTTACTTTACGGCGATTATGCGGTCCGCATACCTAATATGCGACCGCAGAATCACATTTTTGGAAAATAGTATTTCTTGACTTTTTATAGCATAGATCAGTACAAAAGATCCGAACTGCGGCGAGCAAGCTCGCGGCGAAGAATTTTACATATTCCTAACACATATTTGGGACTTGGCACCATGAGCTACCAGGTTTTGAGTACTAGTTTTCATGGGGCCATACAGCACCATTCAGGTATTGGAGGACATGTTACACAGTTGTGTCATTGATTTTGGGGTTCATGGGACTAGTTTCTACCACTTGTGGAGTTTTCTTACAACAACAGTTATCAGTCGAGTATTCAGATGTCTCCGTATGAGGCTTTATATGGAAGGCGTTGTAGATATTCAATGGGTTTGTTTGAGCCGGGTGAGGCTAGGCTTTTTGGTACAAACTTGGTTCGGGATGCTATGGACAAGATGAAAGTGATTTAGGAGCGGCTTCGGACAACACAGTCAATACAAAAGAGTTATGCTGATATAAAGGTCCGTGATGTGTCTTACATGTTTGGGGAGAAGGTCTTGTTGAAGGTTTCACCCATGAAGGGTGTCATGAGGTTTGGAAAGAAGGGCAAGTTGAGCCCTTGATTTATTGGGTTGTTTGAGGTGCTTTAGAGGATTGGGGAGGTGGCCTATGAGCTTGCTTTGCCACCTAGATTGTCAGGTGTGCATTCAATATTTCATGTTTCTATGCTTCGGAGGTATATCGACGATCCGTCTCATGTCTTGGATTTCAGCACATTTAAGTTAGATGGTGAATTAACTTATGATATGGAGCCAGTAGCTATTTTAGAGCGGCAGGTCTGAATGTTGAGATCAAAGGATATAGATTTAGCAAAAGTGTAGTGGAGAAGTCAGCCCGTGTAGGAGCCTACTTGGGAGATCGAGCAGGAGATGTGGAGCAGATATACACACCTATTCGAGGCTCCAAGTATGTTTTTAGACCCGATCGAGGAGAGATGTTTGTTTAAGAAGAGGATGTAACGACCCAGCCAGTCGTTTCGTGAGTTATAGCCCTGTTTCCCATTTTTCTACTTCATTTGTGCTCTTCAGATGTATTATGTCTTGTCGGGTCAGTTGGTTCGGATCTGGAGTAGTTTTGGAGTAATTGAGACACTTAGTCTCTTGTGAGAAGGTATAAGTTGGAAACGTTGACCGGATATTGGCTTATATGTAAACGATCTCAAATTTGAATTTTGATGGTTCCGTTAGCTTGGTTAGGTGATTTTGGACTTGCGAGCCCATCCGGAATATGATTTGAGGACCGTGGTAGAATTAAGCTTGAATTGGCAAAAGTTAGAATTTTGGAAATTTTGGTTGGCAGTGAAAATTTTGATATCAGGGTCAGAATGGAATTCGGAAGTTGGAGTAGGTTTGTGGTGTCATTTCTGATGTTTGTGCAAAATTTAAGGTCATTCGGACGTGGTTTGATAGGTTACGACATCGTTTGTGGAATTCGGAAGTTTAGAAGTTCTTAAGCTTGAATTTGAGTATAATTTGGTATTTTGATGTTGTTTTGGGTGATTCAAAGGTTCAACTAAGTTTGTATGATGTTATGAGAAATGTTGATAGGTTTGGTTGAGGTCCCGAGGGCCTCAGGGAGATTTTGGGTGGTTAACGGCTTGAATTGAGTTGAAGAGTGCATGCTGAAGTGCTGTTGAATATGGTGTTTTCGCACCTGTGGTGAGGAGCCCGCAGGTGTAGCCTCACAAAAGCGAGTAGGAGGTCACAGATGCGGGCAAAGCTGGATAGACTGGAATTGCAGGAGCAAAGAGGTGTGCGCACCTACGAGCCCGCAGGTGCGAGGATAGCTCCGCAGAAGTGAAGTAATGGAGTTTGGCTATTTCCGCAGAAGCGGAGGAATAAGCACAGTGTGTGTCTGCAGGTGCGAGACTTGGGACGCAGGTGCAATGTCAGTGTTTAAGTGAGTTTCTGTGGGAGTGGAGTGAGAGTTGTAGAAGCGGCTCCACATATGCGGATATTGGACCGCAGGTGCGAGTTTGCTGGGCAAAACCTATAAATAGAAGACTTCACGAATTTTTGTTCATTTCCACCATTTTGAACATGGACTTTGGAGATTTTGGGAGGATATTTGAAGGGGATTCAAGGATATTCACTAAGGTAAGTTTCTTGTGCTCTATTATCATTAGATATGGTGTTTTTCCGTTGATTTCTCATATAATTAGTGGAGTTTTGAAATGAAAATTGGGGGTTAGGGCTTGGAATTTTGGAGAGAGTAATTTGGGGATTTGAGGGACCAAATGATGTCGGTTTTGATGAAATTGGTATGGGTAGACTCGTGAGTGAATGGGCTTTCTAATTTTGTGACTTTTGTCAGATTTCGAGACGTGGGCCCATGGGGCGGATTTGAGCCCAATTAAGTAGTTTTCTTGTGGAATTGGTTACTTTGGCCTATATTGATGGTGTTGTATTAATTTTGGCTAGATTCAGGACATTTGGAGGCCGATTTGAGAGGCAAAGGAATCGCCGAGTAGGAGTTTCCTCGGATTGAGGTAAGTAACAGTTGTAAATTTGGTCTTGAGGGTATAAACCCCGGATATTGTGTCATGTGACTATTTGGAGGTGACGCACATGCTAGGTGACAGGCGTGTGAGCGTACACCGAGGGGATTGTGACTTGGTCCGGCCTGTAGAAACTGTAAACTTGAACAACATGTTGTCAGCTCTATGCTCTCTATGTGCTATGAAAGATTGAATGTAAATCATGTTAGAAACCATGCTTAGACTATATGTTGGCACTGTTGGGTCCCGTAGGTGCCGCGTTACATGTTGAATTGCTTGTTAAATGCTATTTGTACCCAGTCACAATTTTTATTCGTATATCATATCTCAGTCTCTGTTATTCTATCTGATACTTCATGTTATTGTTTTTTGGGCTGATGTCCCTGATTACCGAGAGGCTAGAGAGATTGATGACTATGTGAGGTCGAGGTCCTGATTGTGAGGATATTTATGGGATCAGGCTGCATGCCGCAACATGTTTTATTGATTTATGACTGAGTGAGGCCGAGAGCCTGATTGATTTATGCCATGATTGTCTTGTTATAACGCTTGGTTTGAAGGAGCCCCTCCGGAGTCTACACACCCCAGTGAGCGCATGCACCTACTGAGTACGAGTGCCACGTGATGAGCGATTGTGAGGAAGGGTGATTGGGAGGAATGAGTGATTGTGAGGTTGGAGTGATTGGGAGGACTAAGAGATGATTTCCTGAGAGGGAATATATGATTTCATTATTGATGCACACGATTGCCTTATGTCCATGTTTTCAAAACTGTTGAAAGATATTCTTATCTGATTTTACTTAAACTTGACTAAAATGAATTAATTTGACTTGAATTACCGGAACTTGGGAAAGCATGACTATTTTCCTTTCTGAAATTATTGAAAATGAACAAAATTTTGTGTATCTCATCACTATCTTCAGTTCCTTGTTTATTATTGTTACTTACTGAATTGGCATACTCACGTTACTCCCTGCACCTCATGTGCAGATCCAGGAGTTGTTGGACACGGACGTTGTTGATAGTACTCGTAGCTAGTCAATGGAGATCCCGAGGCAGCTGCCGGCGTTCGCAACCCTGCTTTCTTCTTCCTTATTTATCTTTATTTTCTGTATTTTGGATTCCAGACTATGTTAGGTCTTGTTACTTTTGGGTCGGCTATGTTAGATGCTCATGACTATTGATACCCCGATGTCGGGCTTTATTTCCGCACTTATGTTTTGGGGTTCACCCCGTTTTATGGCAAAGATTTCAGTTATTTTAAGAGTTTTGATTATTTTGATTATTGTTGAAAGTGTTTTGGTAATGTCGGCTAGCCTAGTATCATCGGTAGATGCCATCACGATGGGTCGTATTTTGGGTCGTGACATAGCCCATCTCAGATTTACTATCTCTCCTCTCCCTTTTTTTTGTTCCCTTCATATAATTCTCCAACTCAGCTTTTATTTCAAGTCTCCTACATGGAGACTTAATGTGAATGATACTTGTATACTATGTAAATCCAATCCCGAAACAAGATACCACCTGTTTGCTAAATGTAATTATGCTAGAAAACTATGGGGAAAACTGACTCAGTGGGCACAACTTCAGAACATAAAGTACAGTACATGGAATGAACACCTCCAGTTTGTTTGGCAATACTCCAAGGGGAAAACTGCACCAGTTAAACTCCTCAAGATGATCTATGCTGAGTATACGCATGTATTGTGGAGGGAAAGGAATCACAGGGTGTTTGTAGGGAGTAACAAAGATCACACTAGCCTGGCGAGGAAGATTGCCTGCATGTGCAACTTTAGAGCAAATGGTAATGTAAAGTGTTTAGTACAACATCTCTTCTTCTAGATGGGGTTTGTTGATAGAAATATGGATTAGGTACTTTCGTAGTCATAATCTTTTTGCGTACCTCGCTTTGAGATCTAGCTAGATGGGAGTAGCTAAGCTATGGTTTGTAATGTTGTTATTGGTGATTAATGATAAATTTAATTACCAAAATAAAAGAACAAGAAATGAGCAACAACAAAAACCAAGAAGTGGGCATGAATCTCCCAAATGAGTTTCTCGATTCTGAAATTCTAAGTTGGTATGAATTCTGAAATGCTAATAAGAATTGTGAACTATGTTCTATGTAATATTTGTTAGAGAATATGAGAGCTCGTATATTAACTTTTGTAATTGTTGAAAGTTCAAAAGAGAAAATGGTAGAATTGAAGAGAGTTAAAATCAAGCTAAAATAAATTCTAAGGTATGTAATGTATTTCTAGAAATATTCTTTGACGAAAAATGGTTAATATTTTGAAACAAAAAGAAAGAGTAAAAATACTAATATTGTCTTTGGGATTAGTATTTATTAAATCACTCCATTGATGCGCGATATTTGAGTTCAGAGAACATCGAAGAAGAGAGAATGAAAGTCGGTTCTGGAGAAAAGCTCACAATTGTATTGAAGAAGTACGTAAACATTCACAATGCTAATCTATATATACTACACATTGTTAAGCTAATTAACTTAGCGTATTTTCCAATCACTCACTAACTAACATAACTAACTAATGCTAACATATACAGCTGCTATCCTACGCCTTGCTCACCCACTATGCTGTGAGATTCACAACTGTATCCAGCTATTAGATCTTTCATCTCAACACCCTCTTCAAGCTAGGTGTTGTCAATATGTTCAAAACACCTAGCTTGGATAGTAGATGATAGTGTTGTATGCTGCCAAGTCCTTTGGTCAATATATCTGCTTCTTGATCTTCTGTTGGAACATAAACAGGATAGATTAGTCCTTCCTGCACCTTCTCCCTTATAAAATGACAGTCTATCTTTATGTTCTTGGTGCACTCATGAAATACTAGATTGTTGGCTATTTGCATTGCTGCCTTGCTATCCGTAAACAGTTTAATGGGAGTGACAACTACAACTCCCAATTCTTTGAACACTCATAGCAACCAAATCAGTTCAGAAACTGTCAATGCCATGCTTCTATACTCTGACTCTACTGAGCTTCTTGCATCTGTATTCTGTTTCTTTGACTTCCAGGATATCAAAGAATCACCAAACTTTACCAAATACCCTGTGACAAACTTCTTTGAGTTTGGAAAACTGGCCCAGTCTGCATCACTATATGTCTTCAAGGTCATGTCTCCTTTTACACTCATTAGAATGCCCAGCCCTGGCTCATTCTTAATGTACCTCACCAATCTGTGTGTTGCTTCTAGATGAGATCTTTTAGGTGCCTGCAGGAACTGACTCAAAGTGTGCACTGTATATGCAATATCAGGCCTTGTCAATGTTAGGTAAAGAAGCTTTCCTATGAGCCTTTGGTACCCCTTCACATCTGTAAGTTGTGGATCATTACTTAGATCACAATGTGCATCATATTCCACTGTTGTTAATTTCCTGTTCTCCTCCATTGGTGTCATAGATGGCTTAGAACCTGTTAGTCCTAGTTCTGCTATGAGCTCAACTGCATATTTCCTCTGGCACAGTAATATCCCCTTTTGAGACCTGCTTACTTCTATTCCCAAGAAGTACTTCAATGACCCTAAGTCTTTGATCTTAAAAGCTTTATGTAATATGTTTTTTGCTTCTTGTATTAAAGTCTCATCATCTCTTGTGATCAAAAGATCATCAACATAAATAAGAATGATAACAAGTCTATTATTTCTTCTTAGGGTGAAAAGAGAATGATCATGTCTGCCTTGAGAAAATCCTGCATGTGAAAGAGCTTTTGTAAGCTTTAAGTTCCACTGTCTTGATGCTTGTTTAAGCCCATAGAGGGATTTGAGTAGTCTACAACCCTTGTTCCTCCCTTGACTACCAAAACCAGGTGGAAACTGCATATAGACTTCTTCTTCTAAGTCACCCTGAAGAAATGCATTATAGACATCCATTTAGTAAAGATTCCACTGATGAATGGCAGCTAATACAATGACTGCCCTCACTGTAACCATTTTGACCACTGGGGAAAATGTCTCCTGAAAATCTAAGCCTTCCTGTTGACTATAGCCTTTGGCAACTAACCTAGCTTTAAACCTTTCAACCTCCCCATTTGACTTGTACTTTATCTTGTACACCCATCTACACCCAATGGGAACCTTTACTCTAGGTAAGTCAACTACCTCCTAGGTATTGTTCAAAACAAGTGCATCAACATCTGCCTTCATAGCCTCCACCCATCTAGGATCCTTTATAACCTCCACATTGGATGAAGGTTATTCCTCTGATATGACAGTTAGGAATGACTTGTACCCTTGCGAAAGAGAACTGTAATTCAGGTAGTTGGTCAAGGGATATGCATAGTTTGAGGAAGAGCTTCTTGTGTCTGGGCAAATATAATCTTTCAACCATGTTAGGGGTTTGGAATCTCTTCTAGACCTTCTGGGCTGCAGTTTAGACTCTGTAGGGGGTTGTTGGACTTTAGGGGCCTGATCAGTATCTGCTACTGCCTCACTCTCATTAGGTTGCTCAACCTGTGGCACATGGCTTTCAAGAAGTACTGTAGGTGTGTTGGATGCACAAGTCAACTCCTCTACATATTGACTCTCCATATGAGTAGGACTATTCTGATGGAATGGCTGATCATCCTGCAATTCTAGAAACAAAGGAGAATCTGTAGTTCTCTTCATAGATTGAAAAAGGAAGATGTCTTCCCTGAAGGTCACATCTCTGTTCACAAAAAACTTTTTCCCCTTGAGATCATAGAGCTTATAACCCTTCTGTAATTCTGAGTATCCCATATGGACTGCAACTATTGCCCTTGGTGAAAATTTGTCAACCTTATCTGTGATTGTAGCATAACACAAGCAACTCATGGTTCTTATATGCAAAAAACTTGGCTTGGCCTTAAGGAAAACTTTATACGGAGATTTTCCCTCTAAGACTGAGGAAGGCACTCTATTGATGAGATAGACTGCTGTGAGCACACAGTCTCCCCAGAAATGCAATGGAATACTCCCCTTGTCACGACCCAATTTCATTACAGGTCATGATAGCGCCCAACACCATTGTTAGGCAAGCCAACCTGAAGATATTAGTGAGTTCTCATTATACTTACCAAAATAATTCCATCATTTTCTAAATTTGAATTTAAAACAAGTGATAATTAGCAACGTATAATAATAGTTATACAACCCAAAAGAATAGTCTACCAATGTGTGTTCCAAGACTTGGTGTCACAAGTATATGGGCATCTAGTAGAATATAAAAAAGAATAAATCTATCCTACTGTCTAAAATAGAATAGAGAGTCAAAAACAAAGAGAGACTCCATCAAGCTACTGAACGACATAGGAAGGGAGAATCTCACCGTGGAAATCTCGGCCTACTATCAAGGATGCGCACCAGACAGATAACTGTAGTATGGGTACATAAACAATATGTACCCAGTAAGTATCCAATCTAACCTCGAAGAAGTAGTGACGAGGGGTTGACTTGACACTTACTAGGGTTAGATAATATAAGAAAGTGTTATGCTAAGAATAGATGTCATAAATAAATAACAGTTTATAGCAAGAAGTGATAGGTTCTTTCCTAGATAATATCACAGATAACCATTTACATTTCGGGACATTTACACAGTTCAAATCACAGGAAGTACCGAGCAAGAAGCATGCGCAAATAGTGCCGAGGTCGTACGGCCCGATCCAACATCAAAATAAAGTGTGCACTGCCAGAGGGTCGAACGGCGCGAACCATAGATGCATCTATTACCCCGCTCGTGAATTATACATGCGACGTGGTCAAATAGAATTAAACACAACAAACAGTTAAGCAGGAATATATCGGGGAAGCAATTACTCAAAGAAATGTCAACTTCTCTTTAAAAGGTCAAGAAAATGATGTTCCTCTTTATAAATTCATTTACCACATTCAACATGATTTAAGCAATCTAAATTGGCAACAAAGTTACAAGAATAGCACATAAAGCATACTTTTTGGTCCCAGACTACCCGGACTTAAGCATAATAGTGGCTACGCACGGACTCTCGTCACCTTGTGCGTATGTGGCCCCTGCATTTAGTGGCAAATTATTAAATTATTTCACCTATGGGATAATTTCCTCTTACAAGGTTAGAAAGGAGACTCACCTCGCTTCAAAACGTACTTCTAATATCAAGAACGTGCTCAAACCCTCAATTTGGAGCCGAACGATCCCAAAACTAATTAAACGAGGTAGGAACTAGTCAATACATGCTCAATAGTTCGTATTCTAACTATTTGAGTAATTTTCCAACCCTAAACACAAGATTCCAAAAATCCATCCCTAGGCCCACGCGCCTGGATTTCGGAATTTTTTTAGGGAAGTCGTTACCCATAACTTAAGGATCAAGAATATATAATTTCTACTTCATTCCATAACAAATTTCATGTTTAAATCTTGTTTTTATCAAAATCGTAGGTTCTTCTCAAATCCCATGATTTTTACTAATTGTTTTGTTTTAATCTACCCAAAACCCAAGTATTAAACTCCCATTAAGTAGAAATAACTTACCTCACAATGCTAGGTTGAAATCCCCTCTTTGAAAGCTCCCAAATCGCCCAAGTGTAGAAGTGAAATGAAATAAAATTGCCTAAGTACCGTTTTTAAAAGCTGTGCCCAGGCCTCTAATGTCTCATTTGTGATACTAGGTTCGCAAATGCGAGGTCGCAAATGCGACAAAAGCCTCGCAAATGCGAAGCCTGGGCTTAGGCTGCTGTGGTCGCAAATGCGAACCAAGAGTCGCAATTGCGACTTCTGATGGATCGCAAATGCGGCAGAGTTATCGCAAATGTGAACTCTGCCTGGGTCGGGCTCCTTCGCAATTGCGAAGCCCTCCTTGCAAATGTGAGGTCGCATTTGCGAACACATCTCCCGTAATTGCGAGATCTGCTGCAACAGCCAAAAATACCATAAATCTGGTGTGTTTTCTACTCCTCCACCGCGTTCGAAACTCACCCGAGTCCTCGGTGCTCCACACCAAATACTCCCACAAGTTTAACAACATCATACCAACTTGCTCGTGTGACCAAATCGCAAAATAACATCTAAAACTATGGATTTATCACCAAAACGTATGAAATCCTTAAGAACATTTGAGATTCCTATTTCTCAACCGGATGGGTCCGAATCACGTCAAATTAGTCATGTTTCTCACCAAATTTCACAGACTTGACTTAAATGTTATATTAGACCTATACTGGGCTCCGGGACAAACATAGGGCCCGATACCAACATGGTCAAACATTATTCCATTTCCTTAAATCCTTAGATTTTCAGTTTAACAATTTTTAACAAAAATTCATTACTCGGGATAGGGACCTCGAAATCGATTTCGGGCATACGCCCAAGTCCCATATTTTACCATGGACCTTCTGAGACCGTCAAAACACAAGTCCGGGTCCGTTTACTAAAAATGTTGACCAAAGTCAAACTTGGCCTTTTAAGCCAACCTTAAGGAACTAAGTGTTTCAATTTCAATCCAAACTTTTCCAAATCCCAAACCAACCATCCTCGCAAGTCATAAATCAGTTAAAGCAAGTATAGGAAGTCTTATTTAGGGGATCGGGATCCTAGAAAGCAAAACGACCGGTCGGGTCATTACATTCTCCACCTCTTAAACAAACGTTCGTCCTCAAACGAACATAGAAAAGTACCCGAGCTAGGGAAAAGATGGGGATATCTGCTCCGCATGTCCTCCTCATACTCCCAGGTCGCCTCCTCGACGGGTTGGCCTCTCCACTGGACCTTTACCACAGAAATCCTTTTGGATCTCAATTGGCGATCCTGCCTATAAATAATGGCAACTGGCTCCTCCTCATAACCCAAACTCTCATCCAGCTGAATAGTACTAAAGTCTAACACATGAGACAAGTCGGCGTGATATCTCTGAAGCGTAGACACGTGAAAAACTAGATGGACTCCCGATAAGCTGGGAGGTAAAGCAAGCTCATAAGCAACCTCCCCAACTCGTCTCAACACCTCAAATGGGCCAATAAACCTTAGGCTCAACTTGCCCTTCTTCCTGAATCTCATGATACTCTTTATCGGCGAAACTTTCAAGAAGACCTTCTCGGCGACCATGAATGATACATCACGCGCCTTTTGATCCGCGTAACCCTTCTATCTGGACTGAGCTGTGCGAAGTCTTTCTTGAATCAACTTTACCTTTTCCAAGGCATCTTTCACCAAGTCTATACCATACAACTTAGCATCACCAGGCTGAAATCACCCGATAGGAGAACGACATCGCCGACCATATAAAGCCTCAAATGGAGCTATCTCGATGCTGGATTGATAGTTGTTATTGTAAACAAACTCTGCCAAGAGAAATAACTGATGCCACTGCCCTCCAAAGTCAATCACATATGCTTTAAGCATGTCCTCCAAAATTTGAACTATCCGCTCCGACTGTCCGTCGGTCTGAGGATGAAGTGCAGTGATGAGCTCCACACGGGTCCCCAACTCGCTCTGAACGGCTCTCCAGAAATGGGAAGTGAACTCAGGGCCTCTATCTGATATGATGGAAACAGGCACACCTTGCAACTAGACTATCTCCCGAATGTAAATCTGAGCCAACCTCTCTGAAGTATAAGTAGTCACAACCGAAATAAAGTGTGTCGACTTGGTCAACCTGTCAACAATGGCCCACACTGCATCAAACTTCCGCAAGGTCTGGGGCAACCCAACTACGAAGTCCATAGCAATGTGCTCCCACTTCCACTCAGGTATAGGCATCTGCTAAAGTAGGCCACCTGGCCTCTAGTGTTCATATTTAACCTATTGGCAATTCAAACACCCAGCCACATACTCCACTATGTCTTTTTTCATCTGCTGCCACCAATAATGCTGTCTCAAGTCACGATACATCTTCGTAGCACCAAGATGAATGGAATACTGTGAACTGTGTGCCTCCTCTAGAATCCTCTCCCTCAGGTCATCAATATTAGGAACACATAGGCAACCCTAGAATCACAAAACACCATCCTCGCCAATCAAAACCTCCTTGGCACGACCCTATAGCACCGTCTCTCTGAGAACTGCCAAATGTGGATCATCGAATTGTCGGGCCTTGATCTGCCCCAATAATGAAGACTGAGCAACAATACATGCAAGGACTTGGCTGGGCTCTGAAATATCTAAGCTTACAAGTCTGTTAGCCAAGGACTGAATGTCCAAATCTAGTGGCCTCTGCTCCACTAGAATGAATGCTAAGCTACCCATACTCTCTGCTTTCCTGCTTAAGGCATCCGCGACCACATTTTCCTTTCCCGGATGATAAAGAATGGTGATGTCATAATCCTTCAGTAACTCAAGCCATCTACGCTACCTCAAATTGAGATCCTTCTGCCTGAACAAATGTTGTAGGCTGTGATGATCAGTATAAATCTCCCATGACACCCAATACAGATAATGCCTCCATATTTTAAGAGCATGAACAATCGCGACTAACTCTAAATCGTACACAAGATAATTCTTCTCATGAATCTTTAGCTGACGCGAAGCATATGTAATAACTCGCCCCTCCTACATCAATACACAACCCAAGCCAACGCAAGAAGTGTCATAATATACAGTCTACATCCCCAAATCGGAAGGTAACACTAGGACTGGTGTTGTAGTCAAAATTGTCTTGAGCTTCTGAAAGCTCGCCTCACAATTATCGAGCCAACAGAAAGGAGCACCCTTCTGAGTCAATCTAGTCAGAGGTGATGCAATAGATGAAAAGCCCTACACGAATCGACGGTAATAACCTGCTAATCCCAAGAAACTCCTGATCTCGATCATTGAAGTAGGACGTGGCTAACTCTGAACTGCCTCAATCTTCTTGGGATCCACCTTAATACTCTCTCCAGATACAATATGCCCCAAGAATTCCACTGACTCTGGCCAAAACTCACACTTAGAGAAGTTAGCATATAGCTTTTGCTCTCGCAAGGTCTAAAGCACTACTCTCAAGTGTTTCTCGTGCTCCCCCAGGCTACGTGAGTATATCAAGATGTCGTCAATGAAGACGATAACAAAGGAATCAATATAAGGTCTGAACACCCTATTCATCAAGTCCATAAACACTTCTGGGCCATTAGTTAAGCCAAAGGACATCACTAGAAACTCATAACGACCATATCTAGTACGAAAAGCAGTCATCGGGACATCTGAATCCTGAATCTTCAACTGATGGTACCCTAATCTCAAGTCGATCTTAGATAACACCTAGAACCCTGCAACTGGTCGAACAAATCATCAATAACAGTAACGGGTACTTGTTCTTAATGGTAGCCTTGTTCAACTGGCGGTAATCAATGCACATCCACATGGTCCCATCCTTTTTCTTTAAAAACAACACTGGTGCACCCCAAGGTGACACACTTGGGCTAACAAACCCCTTTGCTAACAACTCTTCACGCTTCTCCTTCAACTCTTTTGAAGCCATACGGTACGGTGGAATAGATATAGGCTGGGTAACTGGAGCCAAATCAATATCATTATCACGATCCGGTGGCATGCCAGGAAGGTTAGAAGGAAACATGTCGGCAAACTCCCGGACTACTGGAACTGAATCAATCATCGGAGACTCTACGGTGGTATCCCGAACATAAGCTAGATAAGACAAACAACCCTTCTCGACCATATGTCGATCCTTCAGAAAAGAGATAACCCGACTAGATGTATCAACTGAGGAACCCTTCCACTCTAACCTTGGCAACCCTGGCATTGCTAATGTAACAGTTTTCGCATGGCAATCTAGGATAGCGTGATATAGAGATAATCAATCCATGCCTAGGATGACCTCAAAGTCGGTCATTTCAAGCAACAGGAGATCTGCTCTAGTCTCGAAACTGCAAAATGTGACCACACAAGGCCGATAAATCTGATCCATAACTACAGAATCGCCCACAAGAGTGGACACATGAACAAGAGCGCCCAAAGGCTCACGAGGAATATCCAAGAAATGAGCAAACAGAGATGACACATATGAATAGGTAGACTTTGAATCAAATAGCACTGAAGCATCCCTACCGCAGATGGAAATAATACCTGCGATAACGACATTTAAGGCCAATGCATTTGGTCTGGTCGGAAGGGCATAGAATGGCTGGAGTGCCGGCTGGCTGGCCTCCACCTGACTAAGTAGTAGCTGGCTGACCTCTGCTTGTCTGGCCTCCACCTCTAGGACGGCCCCTACCCATCTGTCCCCTGCCTCTGGGAGGCTGAGCAACCGGTACTGCAATTATGGGCTGCTAACCCTGTTGTACTGCATTGCCCTGAAGTCTGGGGCAGGTCCTCTTCATGTGACCCGAATCTCCATAATCGTAACAACCTCTTGGCACCATAGACTACTGTCCGGAAGCCTAGCCCTGATGGCCTGAATACCCACAAGAGGAACTCTGAATAGCCGGTGGACGGTATGAACTCTCTGCATAGAACTGGAATAGGAACCAGAAGAACCCCGAGGCCTGAATAACCACTAGAGAAACCCTGAATAGCTGACGGACGGTAGGAACTCTCTGGGATGGCACTGAAATAGGGGCACGCTGGAGCACCTCGGGGAGGTGGTGGTACTGAATTTGAGGGTATAGCCTAGTCCATCTATCCAATAACTTTTGCGGGTCCCCATCCATAGCTGGTCTAGGCTTGGGTACCGCTACAGCGACTGGCTGAGCCCCATCCGCGAGTACTGAACCCGGAGTCTGATACACTGCAGCTGCATGACCAGGAGCCTGAGCAGTGGGGGTCTATGCTCCCCTTCCCGCTTGTGATGCAACTGGATCCGCTGGAAATAAACCAGCCTGAGTCATGGTGTCCATGAACCGCAACATACGGCCCATGACCTCCTGGAAGCCCGGTGCTGTCATGAAGTCTGCGGGGGTAGGCCCAGCTGCAGGCACCTCGCCCTGCTCCTTAATGAGAGGATCTCTTGTAGGATCCTCCGATGGTGCTACTAGAAAAGCTCTGGGATGCCCACGTCCCCTACCTCAGGTTGGTGCCCTCCCCCGGCCTCTACCTCAACCTCTAGCAACGAGGGGAGCAGCTCCTCCCAGGTCTAGTACATCTGCCATGCGCGTCCTCACTATTTATGAGAGAATAGAAGAGGGAAATTTAGTATGCCGACCACTGCACGACAGGAAATGAATAAAGAGTAGTTTTCCTAACACCCTATAGCCTCCCGAAGATAAATACAGACGTCTCCGTACCGATCCACAAGACTCTATTAGGTTTGCCCATGACTTGTGAGACCTACGTGAACCTAGTGCTCTGATATCATGTTGTGACGACCTAATTCATTATAGGTCATGATGGCGCCCAACACCGTTGTCAAGCAAGCCAACCCGAAGATATTAGTGAGTTCTCATTTTACTTACCAAAATAATTCCATCATTTTCTAAATTTGAATTTAAAATAAGTGATAATTAGCAACGTAAAATAATAGTTATACAACCCAAAAGAATAGTCTACCAATGTGTGCCAAGACTTGGTGTCACAAGTATATGGGCATGTAGTAGAATATACAAAATAATAAATCTATCCTATTGTCTGAAATGGAATAGACAGTCAAAAACAAAGAGAGACTCCATCAAGCTGCTGAACGGCATAGGAAGGGAGCAACTCACCGTGAAAATCTTGACCTACTATCAAGGATGCGCACCGGACGGGTAGCTAGATGTATATGCCTCAGATCCTATACAATTTAGTACAGAAGCGTAGTATGAGTACATAAACAATATGTACCCAGTAAGTATCCAGTCTAACCTCGAAGAAGTAGTGACGAGGGGTTGACTGGACACTTACTAGGGTCAGACAGTATAAGAAAGTGTTATGCTAAGCATGTATGTCATAAATAAATAACAGTTTATAGCAATAAGTGATAGGTTCTTTCCTAGATAATATCATAGATAACCATTTACATTTCGAGGCATTTAACACAGTTCAAATCACAGGAAGTACCGAGCAAGAAGCATGCGCAAATAGTGCCGAGGTCGTACGACCCCATCCAATATAAAAATAAAGTGTGCACTGTCGGAGGGTCGAACGGCGCGAACCATAGATGCATATATTATCCCGTTCGTGAATCATACATGCGATGCGGTCAAATATAATTAAACACAAAAAACAGTCAGGCAGGAATATATCGGGGAAGCAATTACTCAAAGAAATGTCAACTTCTCTTTAAAAGGTCAAGAAAATGATGTTCCTCTTTATAAATTCATTTACCACATTCAACATGATTTAAGCAATCTAAATTGACAACAAAATTACAAGAATAGCACATAAAGCATACTTTTGGATCCTAGATATCCGGACTTAAGTATAACAGTGGCTACGCACGGACTCTCGTCACCTTGTGCGTACGTAGCCCCCACATTTAGTGGGAAATTATTCAATTATTTCACCTATGGGGACAATTCCTTCTTACAAGGTTAGAAAGGAGACTCACCTCGCTCCAAAGTGTTCTTCCAATATCAAGAACGTGCGCAAACCCTCAATTTGGAGCCGAATGATCCCAAAACTAATTAAACGAAGTAGGAACTAGTCAATACAATATCAATAGTTCGTATTCTAACTATTTAAGTAATTTCCCAACCCTAAACACAAGTTTCCTAAAATCCATCCCCGGGCCCACCTGCCCAGATTTCGAAAATATTTGAGGGAAGTCGTTACCCATAACCCAAGGATCAAGAATATATAATTTCTACTTCTTTCCATACCAAATTTCATCGTTTATTCTTGTTTTTATCAAAACCCTAGGTTCTACTCAAATCCCATGATTTTTACTAATTTTTATGTGTTAATCTACCCAAAACCCAAGTATTAAACTCTCATTAAGTAGAAATAACTTACTTCACAATGCTAGGTTGAAATCCCCTCTTTGAAAGCTCCCAAATCGCCCAAGTGTAGAAGTGAAATGAAATAAATGGCCTAAGTCCCGTTTTTAAAAGCTGTGCCCAGGCCTCTGATGTCACATTTGCGACACCAGGTTCGCAAGTGTGACAAAAGCCTCGCAAATGCGAAGCCTGGTCTTAGGCTGCTGTGGTCGCAAATGCGAACCAAGAGTCGCAATTGTGACTTCTGATGGGATCGCAAATGTGGCAGAGTTATCGCAAATGCAAACTCTGCCTGGGTCGGGATCCTCCGCAATTGCAAAGCCCTCCTCACAAATGCGAGGTCGCATTTGCGAACAAATCTCTTGCAATTGCGAGATCTGTTGCAGCAACCAAAAACACCAGAAATCTGGAGTGTTTTCTACTCCTCCCCCACGTTCGAAACTCACCCGCACCCTTGGGGCTCCACACCAAATACTCCCACTAGTCTAACAATATTATACCAACTTTCCCGTGCGACCAAATCGCCAAAATAACATCTAAAACTACCGATTTAGCACCAAAACGTATGAAATCCTTAAGAACATTTGAAATTCCTATTTTTCAACCAGATGTCCGAATCACGTCAAATCAGTCCCGTTTCTCACCAAATTTCACAGACATGACTTAAATATTATATTGTACCTGTACCGGGCTCCGGGACCAACATATAGGCCTGATACCAACATGATCAAATATTATTCCATTTCTTTAAATCCTTAGATTTTCAGTTTAACAATTTTTAACAAAAATTCATTACTCGGGCTAGGGACCTCGGAATTAGATTTCGGGCATATGCCGAAGTTCCATATTTTATATGGACCCTCCGAGACCGTCAAAACACAAGTCCGGGTCCGTTTACTAAAAATATTGACCAAATTCAAACTTGGCCTTTTAAGCCAACCTTAAGGAACTAAGTGTTCTGATTTCAATCCAAACTCTTCCAAATCCCGAACCAACCATTCGCGTAAGTCGTAAATCAGTTAAAGCAAGTACGGAAAGTCTTATTTAGGGGAACGGGGTCCTAGAAAGCAAAATGACCAGTCGGGTCATTACATCCTGAAACCTCAAGGCCCTTGCAACTTCTAAGATATGCCTATGTCTCCTCTCCACCACTCCATTTTGTTGTGGAGTGTGAGGACAACTTCTTTGATGAACAACACCACAAACTGCCAAGAAATCTTTATATTTTGTGCTAAAAGATTCTACACCATTATCTGTTCTCAACATCTTAACATCCTTCCCAAATTGCACATGCACTAGCCTAAAAAATGATTTCAATAGCACAATGATGTCACTCTTCAATTTCATCAGAAATACCCAAATCATCTTTGAGTGATCATCTAAAAGTGTTAGAAAATATCTATTCCCATTATATATAGGAACTCTATATGGTCCCCAATGTCTACATGTACTAAATAAAAAATCTCTGCAGCTCTACTATTACTAAGAACAACAGACTTTCTTGTTTGTTTAGCTAATGGACAGGCAATACATCTTTCAAAACTACAACTTGAAATCTCCTTATTTTTCAAAAAATCTAGCTTCATCATGACCACTGCAGGTATGTGTCCAACCTTCTGTGCCATATGAATATATCAGTTGTCATTTTTGCAACAAGACAACTCTTAATTCTCTGTGCTTCCTTATTCCTATCATTCTTCCTTGGGATCAAGAGATAAAATCCACTTTTATCCTTACCAATCCTCTTTACCCTCCCAGTATACAGGTCCTGGAACACACAGAATGTTGGAAAGAAATTCACTGAGCACTGCAGCTCCCTTGTTAATTTGGAAACTGATAACAATTTATACTTAAACTCAGGCACACATAATACAACATGAACTGTATCATCTTCTGTGAGATTGTAACTACCTTGATATGTAACAGGGACAGACTTACCATTTGGAAGATGCACACCACCTCTCTTATGTTCAGGTAAATTAGTTACATTATGCAGCAAATTATGGTTTGACATCATGTGATTAGTTGCTCCAGTATCTATAATCTAAGGATCTTTGCAATTTTCAAACAATTGTGAAGCATCATTACCTGCCATATTATCCATGTGACCATCTGATTTTTCCTTGTTTAACAACCTCATTATCTGCCCATACTGCTCTTCAGTGAAGAAATTAGCCATTCCTTGATGTCCCTCAGCTTTTCCCTTACTTAGCATTTTCCTACTCATGACTGTCATCATTTACCACTGCATTTGCTTGTCTGTACTGATAGTTTCTCTTTCCCTTAAAGCTCGGTGGATAACCATGGAGTTTATAACAAGTATCTTTGGTATGTCCATTAAAACGACAATACTCACAATACAAATTGTTAAATTTTTTAAATTTTGCTAGACTATCCTTAGTACTCATGAATGCTGTGGAATCATTCATATCACTTGCTAGATTGACCTGTGAATTAGAGAAACAGACCTTCCACTGGTTTTCCTCATTGATCAATATTGCAAATGCACGTCTTACTGAGGGTGATGGAGATTGGAACAAAATCTGACTTCTAATGGCTCCATGCGACTCATTTAGTCCCATTAAAACTGAAAAGTTTTTGTTGATCTACGTGTTCAATAAAGTCATAACAGGGAGAGAAGGAATTAAGGATCCATATTCATCCCAAAGAGATTTCAGTCTAGAATGATAAACAGAAATGCTTGAAGTACCTTAAGAAATTGTGGCTATTTCTCTCTGAAGGTTGTAGACTCTAGATACATTAACCTTGTTGAAACGATCCTCCAAATCTAGCCAAACTTCAAGAGCATTATCAGCATAGACAATTCCAGTAATCAGATCTGGTAAGACAATGTTCATTATCCATGTTAGGACTGTTGCATTGACTCACTCCCAATCTTCTCCTCAGTGAATTGACATTTCGTACAAGTTCCATCAATGAACCCTAGCTTCCGCTTTGCTCGCAATGCCATCACCATCACTTTACTCCAAACTAAATAGTTCTTAGTTCCTTTCAGCTGAATCGAGATGATTACATTACTAGGATTGTCTGAAGGCTGTAGAAACAGAGGATGCCTAGGATTATCAATGTCTAATGTCGCCATTGTTGAGCTTCAAAGCTTCTGAAAAAACATCTAACTTTCTCCAATTTGAATGAAGATAACCTATCTAGATTTAAGGAGCTAACAATCAAACTGAGCTCTAATCGATTTACTCAAGCTCTGATACCATATTAAATTATGTCATTGATGCGCAATATTTGAGCTCAGAGAACATTGAAGAAGAGAGAGTGAAAGTCGGTTCTGGAGAAAAGCTCACAATTATATTGAAGAAGTAAATAAACATTTACAATGCTAATCTATATATACTACACATTGTTACGCTAACTTAGCCTAATGTCCAATCACTCACTAACTAACATAACTAACTAATGCTAACATACACAGTTGTTATCCTACACCTTGCTCACCCATTATGCTGTGAGATTCACGTTGTAACCAACTGTTAGCTCTTTCATCTCAACAGTATTAATTGTTCTTAAAGGAGAAAAGGTTACATATGACAACTTCAAAGAGAAAATGACAATGTATGGCCGCTCTCAAAATAATAATCGAATATATATATATATATATATATATACTGTATGTTATATACAAAAATTATACAAATTTTATATAATTTTTTGGTTATCGATTATAAATAGTTTTTGGCGCAAGCTAAAAGTGATAGTGCTCCATCTTTCAAGTAAAGCGTACATGGACTCCATTACATGGTTAACAGACCCACGAGCCCAGAATGTCAGTGGGTTCAGCCACTTATGTCGCAGCCCACTAACTTTAATCCAATCTGAAGGTAGATCAAAAAACCCAGTCCACCATCCAAAAGAGAGAGAAGAAGAGCAGAAACAATATTTTTTATATTAAAAATACGAAATAAAATTTTTAAAGTCTTTCATAAGCTACATGTAATAAATCTGGCAGGAGAAAAATCAGCATTTCCTCGAGCATGTCTTTCCCAATTAGCAAATCTTCTTTATGTCTGTAATTTTCATTTGCCAAATAATATACTATATTTATTTGTGTGGAAATGACACCAGATAGCTATTTTTAAGTATATAGTTTAAATTATATTCACAATTTATAATGTATCTAAAGATTAGCTAATTCGTTCAAATATCAGGACACGACATCCTGAAATTTAAACCTAAAAACATCGTGTCCTAAAGTTTGAAAATTGTGCTTAGAAGTTTAAATCTTATGTCCTGAATTTTAAATTTAGGATACTTAGTCCTGAAGTTTGGATGAAATGACTAATCTTTAAATATATCGTAAAGTATAAATATATTTCGAACAACAGCTTTAAAGTGGCTACTGATGCAGTTAGTCCTTTATTTGCGTAAAAATAGCAGGGGCTAGCCAGTTTTCGGACTGGTCATTCAAAAATAGCCAGCGTTAAAAAGTTAATGAAAAATAACCACTATTTTGCTGCAATGCGAAAAGTTCCAGCATAATATACTGGAGATCGGTGCACCTGTATATGAACTTCCAGCATATTATGCTGGAGCTCCAACACGCAGAAAGTTCTAGTATAATATACTGGACCGGTATATTATACTGGAACTCCAGTATAATATACTGGAGTTCATTATACTGGAGTTCTAGTATAATATACTAGAGTTTCAGTATATTATACTGGAGTGTTTTTCCGAATTTTGAACAGTATTTTCGTTAAAATTTATCTTTACATAAATAGTGGCTAAATTTCAATTACTTTTGAAACTGTGACTATTTTTGAATGACCACTTATAAATCTGACTATTTTTGAATTTCTCCCCTTATTTGCATCCCTCCAGAAATGTATAATAGAGGCCTTCTTGGCTTCCAACAAATATTTATGATCTCTAATAATATCCCGGGAGGACAATATTGTATATCATCCTCTTTGATAAGCTTAATTGCTAGCAGACAGTCCGTTTTCACCACTGATTTTTTATATCTCGCTTCTTTAGGTAATTTTAGCACTTAACTGATTTTCTATAATTCTTCTATGAGACTTGAAATATATTCCACACTATTGTTCACATTATTAGATAAAGACTTGATGCTTAAAGCTTTTAAGTTGTAATAAGAATATGGTTTGCATATATACAAACAATAAAACTAAAGCATATATAAGAAACAAACCTTTCTATTTTGTACATTATTATAAGATACATTCGCAAAAGGAGGTAAGCATAATACTTTAAAATCATAAAGGGTATGCTTTACAAACTTAAACTTCAAATATTTTTTCTCCTAAATTAGATGAGAAGCAAGAAGAAGAAAAAAAGAAAAGAATAGAGACAAGAGCAAGGATGCCACATTTTTTCGTCAACTACGTAGCTGACAGGTAAAACTGAGGGTGAAAGGTGTTTATATTAAATTATTATATATATGCTTACTTAATACGATTAAATATTTTAATGAGATAATAGTTTATATTAATTAATATTGCTATCCACATGGAGACAAAGGCAACAATATCTCAACAACTCCGCTAACAAAATTTTGTGGGTCCCCTTGCCAACAATATCTCACATCACTTTGTATCTGTTGCTCTTGGCTGTCATGGGGGTTTATCTAGAGTCCGGAACCAAAATGTGATTTTTTTTTTATTCAAACTACACAAATAGGTGGTAAAAAATAATAATGACTTTTTATATATAGCGCCATAATACCTGACGCTATATACTAACAGTAACGGAACCGTTAAGGTATAACGTCAGGTATTGTGGCTATTGTGGCGCTATACTGTAAAAGCTGACGCGTTCAGGTATAGCGCCGCAATACCTGGCGCTATACATACAACATTAATATATAGCGCCAGGTATAGTGGCGCTATACATAGATATCTTATACCCCTCCGTCTTCTTCTCCAATTCATCCATCCACCATTTTTTTTAAAACTCTTCCCCACTTCTGTCAGAGCGGGCTCAATGGATAACGGGGATGGAATAGCGGTTGGATGGTTAGGACACCCTATCTTTAGAGATAAAGAAGGCCGTGAACTTTTTGTACGTCGTATGCCTACTTTTTTTGAAACATTTCCGGTCGTTTTGGTAGATGGCGATGGAATTGTTAGAGCCGATGTTCCTTTTAGAAGGGCAGAATCGAAGTATAGTGCTTTGGAGTTTGCTAAGCGGTTCTTCGTACGCGGAGTGACTAAGGACTTTTTTCCTGTCTCCTCTCACATGTTAAGATCCTTAGTTAGTTCCATATCCCTTGTTCCTGTAATGAGGGCTATTATGTCTAAGGAGGGTCCCCCCGATTCTGCCCGTTTCTTTAGCGTAGTAAAATCCAGACCTTTTTAGCGTAGTAAAACGTAGACCCTTATAGCGTAGTAAAATTTAGAGCCTTGTAACGTAGTAATGTGTAGTATTTTAGCTTAGAATTCCTTTTGTTTAAGTATCTTATACTGGTAGTTGAAAATGCAAACTTTGTACAATTAAGTTAATAATTGTATCAACACACATAATTAGTAATTTGTACAATTAAGTTATTAAAAAATATGAATTTAAATTATAATAAAAACACATTATATATATATATAATTTGTACAATTAAGTTATTATAAAATATGAATTTAAATTATAATAAAAACACATAATTATATATATATATATATATATATAATTTGTACAATTAAGTTATTATAAAATATGAATTTAAATTATAATAAAAAACACATAATTATTAATGATAGTTTAATGATAATATACAGTTGACGACATGGACGCGACTATACATCCCGGCCCCCGGACGTTGGATCTATTAGCCCTACAGCCCCAGCATAGATCCGAGTATATATGGGACGGACAGTTGCTTACGCAGACTTTCCGGGCTAGGAGAGTGGATCTATTGTGGGAGTTTTTAAGTCCTCCCCGCATAATTATTAATGATAGTTTAATGATAGTTTACAGTTGACGACATGGACGCGACTATACATCCCGGCCCCCGGATGTTGGATCTATTAGCCGTACAGCCCCAACATAGATCTGAGTATATATGGGATGAAGAGTTGCTTACGCAGACTTTCCGGGCTAGGAGAGTGGATCTATTGTGGGAGTTTTTGAGTCCTCCCCGCGTTCTACATCCCCGCGTGGTCCATTACTTGGAGGAGATGGGATTTTATAGAATTATTAGGATTGGCCGGATACAGCTCGACTATGCTTTGATCACGACCTTGATTGAGCGGTGGCGACCGGAGACACACATTTTCCATTTGCCCATCGGCGAGGCCACCATCACACTCCAGGACGCTGAGATTTTATATGGCCTGTCCGCTGATGGCTTGCCAGTTTTACTGCCTGCGACCATGAGATATTATTCGCGGCAGGAATATTGGGATATGCTGCACATGCTCACGGGTTTCATGCCGGAGGACGAGGCGGTTGCGTCTGGGTCTAGTCGTATACAGTTGGTCCCCATTAGAGACCACCTGGTGCAGATCCACCATACTATCACCGATGAGTCTGCGGAGTTGGATGTACAACGATATACGAGGCTGCTGTTGCTCCTTCTATTTGGGGGGGTCTTGTTCCCGAACACTTCGAGGAACCTAGTGAGCCTCCATTTTCTGCATCATATTGCCCGGTTCGAGGATACATCGTTGTACAGCTAGAGTGGTGCTGTCATCTCATATCTGTACAGGCAGATATGCCGGGCTTGCATCGGCACACAGAGAGACGTTGGTGGCTTTCTGCCGCTTCTACAAGTGACAACATATTCAAATAATATGTCCATTAGTTACAATCCTACCAGGTTATAGTTAATCACTTTACGCCAACTTTGTATGTTAGGTTTGGGTCTGGGAGCAATTTCTGCAGTTTCAGCCACCTCTACCACAGCTACCGGCTAATGTAGAAATTCCGTAACTCCCTCTAGCCTGTAGGTGGGTTATGCGTCGTACTCTTGCACGAGAGTATGATGCCCATCATAATCTCCCCCTCTGCAGGGATGTGTTGGATCTACTGGAAGACGCACAGGTGAATATCTAACTAAACTTACCTGTTATAGATTAACTTAGTGATGCGCACTAACGGTTTGTGTTCTTATTTGATAGTTCATCTGGATGCCATACACCGATGAGGTGATAGGTACCCTGCCAGCATATTGCAGGTTTGGCCGACATATTTGGAGGGCTTCTGTTCCACTCATATGCCTTGATATTGTCAAGCATCATGCCTCCGAGCGGGTATTTCGTCGGTTTGGCCTACCGCAGCCTATACCGACTCCGCCTGCATGACATGCTTTACATTATGAGAGGGATGATCGGTCTAGGGCAGACGACACATTTATGGCATGGCTTAACGAGCAGTTGGGTACCTGGGACCGGCGAGGGGACTTGACCCCACCTCCGCAGCACTTTCCTATTCCATGTTATATGGCATGGTACCACACTATTTCCCGGCTTTTTATCGGGAACCCAGTTCATTAGGCACACGGTCGGTACGTACCATACGCCGGGAGACACGAGGCCCTGGTATGTTTTCTATTATTATTAGTTATATAGCTATAATTTAGTGCCAAATATGTAGTTTATATTATTTACTTTATGCAGGCGATTGGATTGCATACCGTCTATCATATGGGGTAGCAGATGCAGAGTTATGTCCACGATTCTGTGGCTATGCAGGAGTATAGTCGTTGATTCATGGATGTGGCTGCGCAGACACTGCAGCGAGCTCGATCGGATCAGCGTTTTGCACACGAGGCTGATTATATGGACCCAACAACGTACCAGCGAGGTCGTGGTATCCCACGAGCTGATTTTCCTATACTAAGTTTCATATTATTATGTAGCCTTCTACTGGAGCTGACATCACCATAGATACATGTCATCCTGTGTCGCATCCAGCTATAAGGAGACGACTTGATGATGATGATCCTGATAGCGTACCCGGGCGGGAGGGGATGCGCCTCAGGCCAGCGGCTGCATTGAGACACACCGGATGCGGGACACATTGACATGGTGTAAATAATATTTTTGTATACATTAACAATATTATTTAATCGAATATGCGCATTACTTTTTTTAGTTCTCCATTCGTTTGATAGTTTCATAAAATAAAATTTAGTACAACACAAGCACTTAAACTTAACTTCTACTTCAATTAAAATAAAATTTAGTACAACACACAAGGAAAACATTACTACAGTACAAACACAATCACAAACACAAATATAGCAGGCCAACATAATAAAAATACATGAAATATGAAAAATACACTAAACACATACATGCCAATGTTTAGCCCCGGTTGCTATTTATTCTCCGCTCCAACCACTTAAATCGTTCTTCCAGTTGTTCTTTTTCTTCTTCTACCTCTTTCAGTTTCGCCTTCACCTCCGCAAGTTCCAGTTTATATTTTTTTTTCGATCCTTTTGTGCTTCACAATTCCATTGTGTTTTCCATTTTTCTTCTCCCACCTCCTTCAGGTTCGCCCTCAAGTCTGCAATAATTATATTGCTTTCTTTTTCATGTTCCTGTTGTCTTAAACACATATTATGAAGAAACTGGAGTTGTTCTCTGTAACATTATTGATAACATGGTTCATCAACCCATTCTTGAAAATCACAAATAGGTTCGTCGGGAACCTTGTAAAACTGGTTCATACAGTGCCAGTAGCGGCGTCCAACTTCACCACCTTCCCAACAATTTTGCATCAAGCATGCTTTTCCACAGTTGCACTTTAGTGGACGAAGAGGTTGAGTCATTTGTGTAATATTTGCTTTTAGTAAAAAAAATCTTACCTTTAATAAAATATTTGCTTTTAGTAAATTTTGAGCACACAACATAACTACAATGAGCCCGTCATTTATAGGCGAGACAACACCCACATAACGTACTATCTAATGGCGCTATACTTTGCGTGTTAAATATCATGATGTTGACAAGACAACTTTATGTCAGCTGGTCGGCTTTTTCAGTTCGACAAGACAACACACACATAACGGACTATCTAATGGCGCTATACTTTGCGTGTTAAATATCATGATGTTGACAAGACAACTTTATGTCAGCTGGTCGGCTTTTTCATTTCGACAAGACAACACACACATAACGGACTATCTAATGGCGCTATACTTTGCGTGTTAAATATCATGATGTTGACAAGACAACTTTATGTCAGCTGATCAGCTTTTTCATTTCGACAAGACAACACACACATAATAAATATACAGATAATTTTATTACAATAGGTAAAATGGGAAAGTACAAATAATAGTTAACAAGCATAATTTTATTTCATAAATCTTGCAACATAGATATAACAACTAATTATTACAACATCAACTCATGGGTAGTTAGGTACACAAGAAGAACACCCACCACGAGCTTGATTAGTTTTGCCACCCAAACCAGCTGAAGGACATTTACGATGGTCGTGTCCTGTTTGCGAGCATATACCACATTTGCGCGCGGTGTCACTAACATCTATTTGGTTCCGTATACGTGTTCTCTTCTGCACCTGTCTTTTACGCAAATAGGACTTGTTACACACCATTTTAAAGGGTTCCGGAGGCCAATAATGCTCAGCACCCACTGGCTGCAACTGACCACTATATGTGCTTAGGTACTTGGAAACACTATATAGTTGATCAACATAGTTGGTCTCCGCATAACCAACACGTTGAAAACACTTGATGGCATGTGAGCAAGGCATGTGGTAGATGGACCATTTCCCACATGAGCATAACCTTACAGATTCATTTACAGTATGTACATTATTACCCCGATTATTATGGATAGCGGTGCGAACTTCAAAAACACCTCTTTCGTTATCATACTGCAAAAATAAATGCCAATGTGCTCGCCGTCTGTATTTCTCAAATCTCTTCATAGGCACTGGCATAAATTCAACACCCCTCTCTATCAATTCCGTTGCAGCTGCAGACCGTTGAACAAACCTCTCCGCCATCTGCTTGAACGACATCCGCACCATGGTTGTGACGGGCAATCCTCTTGCCAACTTCAATAACCCGTTGAAGGACTCTGACACGTTTGTAGTAAGAATTCCCTATCGTCTGCCACCATCCGTATGCAACGTCCACTTTTCAGGGTCATGTCGCATTAACCAACGATAGGCTGCCTCGTCTTCTTGCCTGATAGAATCCATATGCCTCCGGAATTTATGCTGTTGGTGGTCTGTTGCTTCCATCCACATCAAATCATGTAGATCCTTGTTGGGATGTACCTTCTGGAAATTGGCCTTAAAGTGCCTCACACAGTAACAGTGGTATGTATAAGGTTCTTGCCATGCAGGCAAGTTCTCCACAGAATTAATATACCACCATGCCGATCAGATATTAGACAAATACCTGAACGCTGTTTGACAACGTGCTCTTTCATGTGGTTCAAAAACAGCGTCCACGTCTCTGTGCTTTCATTGGCACAAACAGCAAAAGCTAGAGGAAATATCTTTCCATTAGCATCTACTGCCACAGCTATCAATAGCTTGATATCGTACTTTCCATAGACATGAGTTCCGTCTATGGATATTACTGGCCGGCAATGCGAAAAACCATCAATTGCTGGCTTAAACACCTAGAACACGTAATTGAATATGTATTCTGGTGTTCCTGGACTCTGCTCAAGCTTCCATTCAACAACTGTCCCGGGGTTAAAGTGTTGCAGTGCGGCCATGTACTTTGGCAGAGATGCAAATGACTTATCCCAATTACCGTAGACAATTTCAAACGCTCGTTTGCGCCCGAGAAATGCCTTTCTTTTCGTAATGGTATAGCCATATTCCTGGTGGACCAATGTAATGCACTCTTTGATTGTATACCTTATGGACGCTTCGATATGCGGAATAAGTACAAGAGAAATCAAGTCAATATCCAAGTTGAAGTGATTCCCGTTGAATGTGTCCATTTCGCATGTGTGGGTGGGAATGTATTTACCCACTTTCCACATACCTGTCTTCTTCTTGGTCGTACGCAACATCCAATTACATGGCCAAAACCACCTGCGGCAAACAACCTTGTATACCATCGGACTTGACTCCCATACCTGCATCTTACAACACTCTTTTACGTTGTGCATTTTACAAGCCCTGCTTAAGCGCGTTTTATCAGGAAAAAGCATCCCCTTTGCAAGCACCATTGGTCTAGACTCATCCCACATTGCTGTCCGGATTTCATCAAAATCCCTTGTTAGAGCTTCCACATCCGTCACGGTTGGCAAGTTATCAATATAAGGAATCTCTCTTGAATTAAACGACACTTCAAACTCATACACTCTTCGTCTAGGGGGGTCTCTCTTCAAATCAGGTCCTTCCTCCTCATCCTGCTCATCACCATCCTCACGAAAAAGGGTGTCTCATCTCCGGATTTATCAACATTGTTATCATAATCACTGTTTTGTTCCTCACTTTGTGCATCTGCCAGATCCCGATGTAATACGTCGTTTTCGGTCAATTGAGTGAGTACGGGTGGTTCAACTTGCTCGTTTTCACTGCACAACCAACAAAAATATAAGCTACTAAATTAATAAACGATTTCCATATGGCTATATCACTTCACTTACAAGTCGTAATGTGATGAAATTTCATGATGGACGTTTTCAATTAAGTGATGACTACCGGATGAGCCACTTTTAAAATTCATATCCGGCCGGTACCCCCTATTAAATATATGAGCGTTAATACAAATTCAATACGCCAAAAATATATATAATTAATACAAATGAAAATTGAAGTTTACCACTCGTCTTGTGAATTATGGAAAGCAGGGTATAAATTATTTTCTCGCTGCTCATTCGCCGGCGGTGATAAGTTTAAATCAAGGAAAACTCTTTCATCCGAAACCTGTCCGACAAAAACTGCTCCATAATAACCACCCGATGACTGGGGGTTATCTCTGCTACGCACAACCTCGTTTTTTGGAACGTCTTCGACCTTCACGTACATCTCCAACATTGTGATTACAAGAAATTCCCGGCATTCGTCCGGATTCCTCAGAAAATTACTCAAAGTTTCATCATCGTCGATGTTAAACTCCGAGTAAAAATCAACCCCTTGCGGAGTGACGGAATATGGATATCTTCTGGTTACTTTAAGTATCACTGAACGTTTCCTCACACTCAGTTTTTTGCATAACAATGATATCAATTTATCGTACTCTATTGTAAGTGGCAATTTAACATGACATTGAGCAGGTAAACTGTAGCCCACAGAGTTATTCTCCATCACAACCTCACCCCCCAATATAATGAAACTCTTATTCCACGCTCTTCAGACATGAAAAAATGCTGGAGAATTTAAGAACAATAAACGTTTCAACAAGAGGTAACAAAATTTTTGAATGAATTTCTATACAATTCTAACCTCTTTATATAGGAAATGGCTAGCCGGATTTTTTTTATATAGGTATAGCGCCCAAAAGGTTGGCACTATACGCTTTTGAATTATTGAAGTCACGAATTATTGGTGGGGCCATGAAATCTATGTATAGCGCCACTATACCTAGCGCTATACATTAATACTGTATGTATAGCGCCAGGTATTGTGGCACTATACCTGAACGCGTAAACTTTTACAGTATAGCGCCACAATACCTGGCGCTATACCTTAACGGTTCTGTTACTGTTAGTATATAGCGTCAGGTATTATGGCGCTATATATAAAAAGGTCATTATTTTTTTTACCACTTATTTGTGTAGTTTGAGTCCAAAAGAACCACATTTTAGTTCCGGACTCCAATACCTCCTACCTACCTAACTCAATGCCTTCCCTCTAAAATCTAAATTTATTTTTTTCCAATTAAGTGGGACCCACAATTTGGATAATATTCTCAATTATACGATTTTCCAGACTAAATTTCTATCATTATCTTGCGTTCTACTCCCTTCGTTCACTTTTAATTGTCAAGTATTTTAAAAATAATTTTTCATTTTTACTTGTCGCTTTTAATATAAAAAGAAAAATAAGTATTAATTATTCATTCCAAATTATTTTTTCAAATTCATTAAGACTATACACCAATTATTATGGTTATCATGGTAACTTATGCACTTTATTAATTATTTCTTAAGGGGTGTGCAAAATTTTTCTTTAGCGGATGTTCTATCGGAAATAGTCTCTTTGCCTTTCTAGGATAGGGGTAAGGCTGTGTACATACTACTCTCCCCAGACCCCAAATGTGGGATACAACGGGTTGTTGTTGTTATTCGTGTGCAAAATTAATAGTGGACAAGTAAAAGTAAACGGAGGGAGTAATATTTTACTCTTTTTAGTGGATATCTTCATCTAGGTCTAAATGACATTCTTATGGTTTGTTTGGTACTTCCTCCGTTCCAATTTATGTGAATCTATTTTCATTTTAGTCTGTTCCAAAAAGAATGATCCCTTTCTAAATTTACAAATAATTTAACTTAAACTTACAATTCTACCCTTAATGAGAAGCTTTTATAACCACACAAATATTTTGGGCCCCTTTTTAACTTGTTTAGGACCACAAATTTCAAAAGTCTTCATTTTTTTCTTAAACTTCATGCCCAGTCAAACATATTCACGTAAATTGGAACGGAGGGAATACTAACTAAGACAAATACCTTCTTATTCTTTTAGTTATCTTGAATTATGAAAAATGTTTTATTAGAAAATCTATTTTCACTAACAGCTTAAAATGTTCTACTACTACTTAGAGGCAGAAATTATTTTTTCATTAATGCATTTTGTATGATTTTCCATATATTTTTATACGTAATGTAACATGGGAAAATAAATCAGAAGTTGATTTTCTATATTAATTTTTTTTACAAAAACCAAAAATATTTTCCACGTGAAATGTTTTCTTTCATGCTAGACGGATCAATAATGACTTTACATTTTCCTTAGACTGATTTTGTGTATGTTGATATTGCATTAAATATTTACTAAACCTCGGATAAGTGTAACATCAAGAAGTATCTTTCACTGTAATTGTGTGCTAGATAGAGTTGGAAATTTCATAACACGACACAAAAAAGTTTCATTTTCACTGTATTTATGTAGACTTAATCACAAATGTATAGTTGAAGCAACTTTTTCTTTAGGAAATGGGGGTCTACTGTTTTGATGTTTTATAGTAGCAAGTTTGTTAAGCTTCTAAAATCTATCTTATTTTGAAATATATTTATTTAAAGTACTTTTTGAAAAAGTATTTTTGGTGACAAGTTGTGATGACCTTTACTTGTTTTAAAAGTAAATTATGTGTTCCGAGGTCATAAAAATCTCTTACGGCATCACTTCGATTTGCGTGCGCAGTCCAAGCGCGTAGCCGGAAAGATATTTTTTGAAAATCTGTGAAAAATGATGAATTTTGCCTTTAAAATGAGTTTGAGTTGACTTCGGTCAATATTTTGGGTAAACAGACCCGGACCCGTGATTTGATGGTCTCGGAAGGTCCGTAGGAAAATATGGGACTTGGGCGTATGCCCAGAATCGAATTCCGAGGTCCCAAACCCGAGAAATGAATTTTTGAAAGAAATTATTTTGTTGAATTAATTATGAAGCAAAGAAGAGAACTTATGTTTGAAACCATTGGTATCGGGCCCGTATTTTGGTTCTGGAGCCCGGTACAGGTCTTATATATGATTTGAGTCAGACCTGCGAAATTTGGCAAGAAACGGACTTGAAATGATATGAATCGGACCGTATTTGAGAAAATTGGAAAATTTGAAGTTCTTAAGAAATTTCATGATTTTGATGCTAAATTCATAGTTGTTGATGTTATTTTGGTGATTTGAATGCACGAGCAAGTCCGTATGAAGTTTTTAGGTTGGTGTACATGTTTGGTTTGGAGCCCCGAGGGCTCGGGTGAGTTTTGGATAGGCCACGGGGTGGATTTTGGACTTGAGGAATTGCAGATTTCAGCTGTTGAGGTATTCCCTTCAGAGCTACCGGGTATGCCACCCGACAGGGATATTGACTTTTACATTGATTTGGCTCTGGGCACTCAGCCCATTTCTATCCCACCGTATCGTATGGCCCCACCTGAGTTGAAAGAGTTGAAGGAATAGTTGCAAGACTTGCTTGAGAAAGGTTTCATTAGACCTAGTGTTTCGCCTTGGGGTGCATCGGTGTTGTTTGTTAAGAAGAAGGACGGATTGATGAGAATGTGTATTGATTACCGGTAGTTAAACAAGGTTACAATCAAGAATAAGTATCCATTGCCGATGATTGATGATTTGTTTGATCAGCTTCAAGGTGCCAAGGTATTTTCGAAGATTGAGTTGAGAAGGATCGATGAGGGATTTTCATCTATCGCAGCCTCGATGACCAGGTTGACCCAGAAGGGTGCCCAGTTCAGATGGTCAAACGAGTGTGAGGCGAGCTTTCAGAAGCTCAAGACAGCTCTGACTACAGCACCGGTGTTGGTTTTGCCCACAGGTTCAGGGCCTTATACAGTTTATTGTGATATATCTCGTATTGGACTTGGTGCGGTGTTGATACAGGATGACAAAGTCATTGCCTATGCTTCACAGCAGTTGGCAACCATTGTTCACGCGTTGAAGATTTGGAGGCATTATCTGTATGGCTTGGCATGTAAGGTGTTCACGGATCACAAGAGTCTGCAGTATTTGTTCAAGTAGAAGGAGCTAAATTTGAGGCAGAGAAGGTGGTTGGAGCTATTAAAGGACTATGATATCACCATCTTATATCATCCGGGAAAGGCCAATGTGGTGGCCGATGCTTTGAGTTGGAAGTCAGCCAGTATGGGCAGTCTTGCTTATATTTCAATCGGTGAGAGACCGCTTGCTTTGGATGTTCAGGCTTTGGCCATTCAGTTTGTGAGGTTGGATGTTTTTGTGCCCAGCCATGTGTTAGCTTGCACAGTCGCTCGTTCTTCTTTATTGGAGCATATCCGAGATCGTCAGTATGATGATCCTCATTTGTGTGTCCTCAAAGACACGGTGCAGCACAGAGGTGCCAAGCAGGTTACCTTAGGTGATGATGGAGTTTTGAGATTGCAGGGTCGAATTTGTGTGCCTAATGTGGATGGACTCCGAGAGTTGATTTTAGAGGAGGCCCATAGTTCTCGATACTCTATTCATCCGGGCGCTGCTAAGATGTATCAGGATTTGCGGCAACATTATTGGTGGTAGAGAATGAAGAAGGACATTGTTGCATATGTGGCTCGGTGTTTGAATTGTCAGCAGGTTAAGTACGAGCATTAGAGACCTGGTGGTTTGTTCCAAAAGATTGAGATTCTTGAGTGGAAGTGGGAGCGTATCACTATGGACTTCGTTGTTGGACTCCCACGGACTCAGAGGAAGTTCGACGCAGTGTGGGTTATTGTTGATAGGCTGACCAAGTCAGCATATTTCATTCCTAGGGCAGTCTCCTACTCTTACGAGAGGTTAACTGAGATCTATATCCGGGAGATTGTTCGTATTCATGGTGTGCCCGAGTCTATCATTTTGGATCGAGGTACGTAGTTTACCTCCCATTTCTGGAGAGCAGTTCAGCGAGAGTTGGGCAGACGGGTTGAGTTGAGCACAACGTTTCATCCTCAGACGGACGGGCAGTCCGAGCGGACCATTCAGATTTTGGAGGATATGCTCCGAGCTTGTGTCATTGACTTTGGAGGCTCGTGGGATCAGTTTTTGTCTTTAGCAGAGTTTGCCTACAACAACAGCTACCAGTCGAGTATCCAGATGGCTCCTTATAAGGCTTTGTATGGTAGGCAGTGTCGGTCGCCGATTGGATGGTTTGAACCAAGAGAGGCTCGGTTGTTGGGTACGGATCTGGTACAGGATGCCTTGGACAAGGTCAAGATCATTCAGGATAGGCTTCGTATAGCTCAGTCCAGGCAAAAGAGTTATGCCGACTGTAAGGTTCGATATTTGGCATTCATGGTCGGGGAGCGGGTATTGCTTCGAGTGTCGCCTATGAAGGGCGTGATGAGATTTGGGAAGAAGGGCAAGCTTAGCCCTAGGTTCATTGGCCCGTTTGAGATTCTTGATCGAGTGGGATAGATGGCTTACAGACTTGCATTGCCGCCGAGCTTATCAGTCATGCATCCAGTGTTTCATGTGTCCATGCTTTGGAAATATCACGGCGATCCATCCCACGTGTTAGATTTTAGCACTGTCCAGTTGGACAAAGACTTGTCTTATGAGGAGGAGCCGGTAGCTATTCTAGACCGGCAAGTTCGTCAGATGAGATCAAAGGGTTTTTCTTCTGTTCGTGTTCAGTGGAGAGGTCAGCCCGCTGAGGCATCGACCTGGGAGTCCGAGTCCGATATGTGGAGCCATTATCCCTATTTTTTCCCCGACTCAGGTACTTCCTTCTTCTGTCTGTTCAAGGGCGAACGGTTATTTTAAAAACCTCTTTCGGCATCACATCAATTTGCATGCACAGTCCGGGCGCGTAGCCGGAAAGTCATTTTGTGAAAATCTGTGAAAAATGATGAATTTTCCCTTTAAAATGAGTTTGAGTTGACTTCGGTCAATATTTTGGGTAAACAGACCTGGACCCGTGATTTGACGGTCTCGGAGGGTTCGTAGAAAAATATTGGACTTGGGCATATGCCCGAAATCAAATTCCTAGGTCCCAAGCCCAAGAAATGAATTTTTGAAAGAAATTATTTTGCTGAATTAATTATGAAGTAAAGAAGAGAATTTATGTTTGAAATCATTGGTATCGGGCTCGTATTTTGGTTCTGGAGCTCGGTACAGGTCTTATATATGATTTGAGTCAGACCTGTGAAATTTGGTAAGAAACGGACTTGAAATGATATGAATCAGACCGTTTTGAGAAAATTGGAAAATTTGAAGTTCTTAAGAAATTTCATGATTTTGATGCTAAATTCATAGTTGTTGATGTTATTTTGGTGATTTGAATGCACAAGCAAGTCTGTATGAAGTTTTTAGGTTGGTGTACATGTTTGGTTTGGAGCCCCGAGGGCTCGGGTAAGTTTTGGATAGGCCACGGGGTGGATTTTGGACTTGAGGAATTGTAGATTTCAGCTGTTGCATTGCAAGCCTGCAGTCTTCGCATCCTGGCTCGCAAATGCGAAAATAGCCCAGGCCAGCCTACCTCGCAAATGCGAGGGATTTATCGCAAATGCGATTCCCCCCAGTTTTTGCCAGTTGTCGCAAATGCGACATACTATTCGCAATTCCCATTTCGTAAATGCGAACTTAGCAGGAGTCTGGGTTCGCAATTGCGAACCCTGGTCGTAATTGCGACATATGCAACCTGCAATTTTATAACTTAGCCGGAAATCTTTTATTTTTCACACTCTTTCAAAACCAAAACACTTTCGGGCGATTTTTCAAAGACAACTCTTCTTCTAAACCGATTGTAAGTCAATTTTAACTCGTTTTCTTCAATCATTAACATCTTTTCACATGATTTCAACTCAAAAGCAATGATTTTCATGGGGGAAATTAGGTGTTTTGGGTAGAACCTAGGTTTTTCAAAAATTGGGGATTTGGACCTCGATTTGAGGTCCGATTTCAAAGCAAATTATATATTTGGTTTCGTGGAGGAATGGGTAATCAGGTTTTGGTTCGAACCTCGGGTTTTGACCCTGTGGGCCCGGGGGCAATTTTTGACTTTTTGGGTAAAACTTTAGAAAACTCATTTTCATGCATTAGAATTGATTCATTTAACATTTATTGATGTAATTAAGTAACTTGTGGCTAGATACGAGCGAATTGGTGGTGAAATCAAGAGGTAAAACAATAGTAGAGGCTTGAATTGTGTTCGGGGCATCGAGGTAAGTGTTTGGTCTAACCTTAGCTTGAGGGATTAGGAGTCGAGTCTTATTTGCTATGCGGTATTTGTTGAGTACGGCGTATAGGCATGGTGACGAGTATCTGTTCGTTGGTGTCAAGCATGCTCGTGAGTCTTATATTGTGATTATGGTGACTTCGTTGTATTATTCATGCTTGGTGATGATTTTTATTGTTGGGCAAAGTTTGTGGAAGCAATTGTGACATTTAAACTTTGAGGAGCGTTGGCTCAAGTTGCATAATGAAATGTAAAAGTATAAGTGGTAATTGAACCTTTTAGAGCATTGGCTCAAGTTGTGAAGTGAGTTGAGAAGTAAAAGTGAAAAAGAGAAGAGAATCATTATATTATCTCCCTTGCCGGGAATTTACTGCTTTTAATGTTATCTCTCTAGCCGGGATGTTGATGCTTCTTGTGATGTTGTTCCCTTGCCGGGACTTGATTATTGAACTATTGTTCCCTTGCCGGGATTCTTATTTTAATTTCATTTATTCCCTTGCCCTATTGTTTGTGATTGTTGTTTGGGTGAGGAAGAGTGTTAAAGCACGAAGGGTGATGCCGTGTATTGTTTTGGTGAGGGAGTGTTAAATCACGAAGGGTGATGCCGTGTATGATATGTGAGGAAAGAGTGTAAAATACGAAGGGTGATGCCGTGCCGCACAATGTACCATTCCGTGCCGATTATATTGATTATATGGTGAGGACGAGAGTAAAAACACGAAGGATGATGCCGTGCACATTTTCATTACTTGATTGTTTTGGTGAGGACAAGAGTAAAAGCACGAAGGGTGGTGCCGTGCACTTATTGACTTCTGATTCTTTGTTGATATCTGAGATATGTTGTTTCTTTCAAATACCTGTTGTCTTTCTATTCTAAATTGATAGTTCCCCTGCAGCATGTTACCCCTCCCATACTTGACTGTATATTACTGTTCTTCATTTTCGTTGTATATAGTTGAATTGCACAAGTTTATTTGGTAGTCTGGTCCTAGCCTCGTCACTACTTCGCCGAGGTTAGGCTAGACACTTACCAGCACATGGGGTCGGTTGTGTTGATACTACACTCTGCACTGTGTGCAGATCCCGGAGCAGCAGCTTTTGGACCGTAGATTGGGTGGCTGCCTTCAGTCCACGCGGAGATCCAAGTTAGTCCTGCAGGCGTCCGCAGGCCCTGGCATCTCCCTTTACTCCTATTTCATTTATTTAGTTCAGAAATAGTGTATCTTTTATCTTTCAGACTTTGTATGTAGTATTCTTAGATCGTTTGTAAAACTGTGACACCAGTTCTGGGTGGTCGAGGCTCAAACAGTTGTATTAGATATATATTTCAGATAGTTTACTGCATTTCTTCCGCTTATTGTAATTTCCGTTGTCTACACGTTATTGCTTTATAATTGTTAAAGAATATAAAATGGGTAAAAAAGTAATTTGTTCAAACAGTCGGCTTGCCTAGCTCACATTAGTAGGCGTCATCACGACTCCCGAGGGTGGAAAATCTGGGTCGTGACACAAGCAGTTTGTGTATGGCTAAATAATTTTAAAAATATTTTTGAGCAACAATTAGTGTTTGACCAAGCTTTTAAAAATTATTTCTAAGTTTATTTTTTTCAAAAGTATTTTTTAACAAAGTACTTTTGGAGAGAAGCTAATCTTTTTACTTCTCAAAAATTATTTCTGGTTCTATTCAACATTGTTTTTCTTACTTTTAAAAGCTTGGCGAAAACATCTTAACTTTGCCGAGAAAAGCACTTTTGACCGGGAAAAAACTTTCACCAGAGCTCGAAGCACGTATACAATGAATTGCATTTTGCAAATAGTCAATCGCACTTATTTATTGACTAGTAAAACATGATTTGACAGAGACCTTGGCTAAAGAAGAAAATTTAAAGCAATATATTTTATGATAAGATCATGATCATAGTATAGTCATCCTAGTGTAGTATAATGTGTTTTTAGTCTCTTATCGTCTAACATTAATTGTTCTTTCAATTTCACTAGCAGGAACATAGACATTACTGTAATACCATTCATCTATTGACTATTAGTGAAGTGTATCGAAAAATAATTTTACTCGTTCTATTTTCTTTTTATGTATCATTATTTTCTTATTAGACTGGAAAGAAAAATGATACCTTTTTAGATTTGAAATCAGTTTTAACTTTAGATTTTCATTTTTATTTTACTCCTAATATCGTGATTTCATATTCAAAGAAATGTCACTACATATAATTGACATCATAAGCTTTAAAAAAAGTTTATCTTCTTTCTTTATTAAATTATGTGTGCCAGTCAAACTCTACCATATAAATTGAGACGGAAGAAGTAATTAAATTTGTTGTCATGAATCTCTTCTAACCATATAGGCTAGTTAGCAGCTGCTAGTGCTAAGAAAGTATAAACTATTTCGTTGCATGACAAGTACATTTGTAGGTGTTGATATCCGATTTTTCTCTATATATTTTTAAATATGCATAAATACCTTCAAAATAGCATATACATGCATATATAAGCATGCACAGAGTTTTTATAATTTTTTCATAATTTTAAGGATTTAGATTCATTTATTTTCTCCCCTTTTATTCGTAAAATCCCCAATAATTATTTCTCAAATTATTGTTACGATGATTTAGTCATTTAATTTCTATATTTATGCCAAAATATGGTTAATCTATTTTTATGCATTTTTTATAATTGCATTTGGTATTTTTAGGCTAAATTGCATATAATTGCAATATTGGCCCATTTAATGTATAATTACTTTTTATATGCGTAAAATTGGTTCCTATATTTTTAAAATGATAAATATATATTTTAAATTATTTTGGTACATAAAATTACTTTTCAGAAATTGTTTATTATTTATTCTAAATTAAATGAGGAAAATTGGCTATTTAAATTATAGCCAGATTTGCATTTTGATTATAGCCTAAATTGAACCCAACCCCAGCCCAATTTCCTACTAAATTACCCGACCCAGACTCTATATACACTTACCCGACCTAAAACCTGTTGGATCATGGTCGTTGATCTTTCAGATCAACGACCCGTATGGTTTCTTTCCTTTTTTAATCCTAAACGACCACTAACCCTAATCATTATCTACATACCACCATCCTCAAATCCTCTCATCTCCTCTCTTCTCTCAATCTAACCCTAACCCCCTTTCAACCGCCTCCCTTCTCTGGTCTTCTCTGGTGACCACCCTTCGACCCCTAAGCCTCCAATGACTCCTCCTTTGCCATGCTCATCTTCTCTGAGGCCTTCAAGGGTCCTGGGCCATGCCGACTTATATCTAAGGTTTGCTGTTTTGGCTGTTCATGGCTACTCCAGTGTGATTCCGAGAAAAATTACACCGTATTTGTTACGATCTTTGAGTTTCTAAACAAGTTCTTCCATCTCTACTTGGATTTCTTCTGAAACCCTAATTTTGTTTACATCTCCTAGATTTGTGCTATTTTAAATGATTCGAGACTGTTCCTTTTATGTTTTACATTGTTGTTGAACCTCTTTTGCAAAAATCATCGATTTCAAGTTGTTTTCATTTTCTTCTAAAGTTAGGGTTTTTCGGAACTTCTTCTACACTTTGTTTAAACCGATTTTTATGTTTAAACTTCTATCCTTTGCATATCTCGACTGATTCTATGTTCTTACTGGTTTTTCAACTTGCCTATGTTAAAATCCCTAATTTTTCTAGATCTTCTTTGTTTGGTTCTGTGTGTTATCATGACTACCTGATTCTTGTTATATTTCTCTGGTTACCTTGCTTCGAATATGTTCTTATTGAGTTCTTAGCCTAACTAATACTACCTCTATGTGATTATGTTCATCGATTGGTCAAGACTTGCCTCTTTCTATCGATATTGTTGACTCTGCCTGTTTGCTACGTTTGGTTGCTCTTACTCTATTTATATGTTGAGTATTGAATCATAATTTCCTCTTGATTGATTCTGGATTCCTTATTTTCTGGTTTGATTGAAAGATCCTCTTTTAAACCCTAAAATTCTACATCGTCTGTCTAAATTAACTGATTCTCCTACCTTATTTGCTGTGGTACTTTATTATTACTAAACCATTTCCTTAATTGAAGTTTTCTAAACTTAGTCCTAATTGTCTACCCTATACTTACTGAACTTGAATCTTTCTTTATTAGTTGTATACTGATTTCTTTCCTTATTTACCACTTGTTCTTACCGTTTGAGTTAATTCCCTTAACTTAAGGGGAGTATTTACCTTTATTACTTGACCGACTGATTCTGAGTTCCTTAGTTACTAATGGACTTTGATTTTTAGCTTATTTGCTACCTGCTTTCAAACTATAAATACCTTAGTCTTTCAGCAACACAAGACGAACACTATTGGTTCAAAAACTATCTCTCACACTTAAAAACTTTCTGCTCTATTTTGTTTGCTACTGCTCTAAGTTAGCCGGCTGCAAGCCAAGGCTAACCATTGTGTCCTACTATTCTTTCACTTTGCTTACTGTCCTCTTTACTGGTATGTTTAAATTTAAATTCAAAGTTCCAACAACAATATGAACTCTACTCTTAGTCAATAAGTTCTGCCCCCTTCAGTATGTGTACTGCCTTGGGATCCCCTTGAGAACCCTCTAAACTCTGGCATACTGAGGCTGGCCTTTCCACACTGCACTTGTTCAATTTTTGGTTACTAAGTCTAGGTGTAAGCTCTGCCCGGGATCCTTGAGATCCTTAGGGAACTTTGATGCACCTAGACTCTGACATTGTCTATGGAATTGAGGCATTTGAGGCCATTGGAGGCTTTAGAAAATCTGGGCCTAATCGAAGGCTCCCTATAGAATAGCTTCTTGTTTTCTTATGTAATTCATTCATTGGTCTGTAATAACTTGTAAACAAATATTGGGGTATTTAGTGAAAGGGATGGGTAGATACATGTTTTATGGGGTAATGCGGGTAGAGATCATGTTCATAGGACTTTATATTTAATCTGATTGCTTTATCAAGTAGAAATCATGCTTATAGGGCTTTACATTTTGTCATCTCACCATGCTAGAAACCATGCCTATAGGTTCCAAATAATCATGCCTTCAATGTCTTAAAATCAGATTAACTAATAGATGCCATGCCTATAGGACTTAATCCAGATTATGTTATCATGAGTGTTCATGTATGCCTTCAATGTCTTAAAATCGGCTTAACTAATAGATGCCATGCCTATAGGACCTAACCCAGATTCTGTTATGGTAAGTGATTATGTATGTTTCATGTCTGCATGTCTTAAAATCAGATTAACAAAGTTAGATATCATGTCTATAGGGAACCATATTCGAAATTCTGCCTGTCAATATAATCTAGTCTAGTAATTCAACTTAGTCCACGCTTAGTTCACTTCTGATTGGTTTAATTAAGTAGTCTATATTTCTTGAAACGAGTTCTTTAAAACTGCCTCAATATATCATTAGACAGCATGCCTATAGGTATTATAGAAGCCCGTTTCAAAACCTTCTTTGTTTCACTATAAATGTAGCCATCAGTACTCCGCGTATAGGCAAGCCTTTAGGGCATTTCCAAAACTGCATCTCTGAAACTGTTCCTATTGCTTAATGTTTTCTGATCCTAACATGCTTTTTAAAATCGATAGGCAACTGCTAGGGTTATCACTTCTGAGTCTAAAAAGAAATGGTTTGTCTTCTGCATATTCACCTAGACATCCTGCCTTAAGATACCGTCTAATAAAAGCCCTTAATTGTGCTTGAGTCGTGCTGTTTATGTGCCTTATTTGAGGAGAAAACTTTGAGCCTCTAATTGCTCCCTTTTATGTGCTAAAAGTCCTATGTGTTTTGCTTGTCGCCTTAGAATTTTAACCTTTAAGGACTTAGGGGTCCGTCTAGAACCACCTATAGGTAGAGGTCTTAATACCCTCCAGGACCGTTAGGAAGGGACGGGTAGCAGCACACAATAGAGATTGCTGACCAAACACTCGCTTTGCATGTCCACTAAAGGGATGGGAAGGGTAGATATGGGATATGATGACCACACGCTAATGTCACATGTAGCCCCTCATCGAGGAGTGTTTACCGGGCATTGTGTGGGGTGATCCTATAGGCTAACCAACCTAGGACTCCTCCTTTACCAAAATTCCTTTTCTATTTAAGTCTTTGTTTACAACTTTGTTCAAAAGTCTTTATTCTATTACTTGAGTTACCCAACGTATTTTACTTGCAACCTATTTGATTCAACCGTTTATTTATATGGATTAATTTGTGAATATAAGTTCGGCCGGGACCTATAGTTGTGGACCACGAGAGGTTCCTAACACCTTCCCCTCGAGGTTACTTCGAGCCCTTACCCTAATCTCTGGTAATGCAAACCAATCCAAGAGTTAATCACTCTAGGTGCCCTAATGCACCGTAATCCGTTAGGTGGCGACTCTTCAAATACCCAATTCCTAAAAGAAAATGAGTCATTACACCCCATGAATGTCGAAACCCGGACCTTCCCCGCGAGGAGGGAGAAAAAGGGGGCGCGACAGCATGGCGACTCTTCTGGGGATATTTTCAGGCTCTTACCATAACAAACTTGTCTTTTACAAATTAGTCCAATCATGCTTATCCCGTACCCTTCTCCCTTATTTAAATTTGTTAAGCATTTATGATTTCTTTATTGTCCTGAAACTAACTTGTCTCTTTGTTTCCTTTTTCCTGTAACTGTCTTTTAATTATTTAAATGCTGTATTTATTTTTCCTACATGCAAATACTTGAATACATGTTATTAACTGTTGCATAAATCATGCTCCACATCATATTCCACTCGTGCGTATCAAATCCTATAGCAATGCTTTAATGAGTGGTTGCGCTCTTCCTATTTACTACCCTTAAATTCAGAAAGGCTTATTTGCGGTAAAACTAGTCGAGCAGCGGTGCAGTCGACGGTTCCGTGCCTTCCCCCTCAAGTTGTCCGCTTGAGGGTACCAGTCTAAAACCCCATAGAAACCTTACTATGTTTAAAATTGTGCATGCATCATGGTCAAACCTAGTCGGATGAGTTATGTTATCCACATAATGATCCTTTAAGATAAGCCTTATCCAAAGTCCATCGGGTTTTCCATTATCCCAACGGATGCAACCCCATTTTGTGCTTTAATTTGGAGAAATAAATGCCGATATGTTGATCATAAATATATAAATAGTCGAGTCCGGTAAGGGTAAGGTTTAACCCATTTGTTTTTCAAAAAATGAGGAACGGGGTCCCCAGATTCAGTATGGTTAGCAACATCCCACCATTGCTGCTAGATTTGTGGGAGGACCTTTCCTCATGTGTCAAGAAGTATGTGAAAAAGTACCTGGGTAACTTGCCTTCCTTTCTTGATATTGAACCAAACAACAAATTGATCGAGGCTGCTACCTTATTCTGGGATAGTGAAAGAGTTGTGTTCCGTTTCGGTGACATAGAGATGAGACCGCTTCTAGAGGAAATAGGAGGACTTGAGGGGTTGACTTGGGACAATCCAGGCTTTTGGTACCAAAAAACCTTACGGGCTGGGATTTTTGAAGATGATGGGGCTGAAAAAGAATGTCGATCTAGTGTGCTTGAAGGATTCCTACATACCTTTCGAATACCCGTACGAGAGGTATGGCCATAACAAGTCTTTCCACACTTACCATGATGAGATCTCCCTCACTTCACTGGGTCACATCCACCGTATAAGGGAAGAATTCACACTAGGTTGGCCATGGTCGCTAAGACTCTGATGGAAGGGATTAATGGATAGACATATACCATAGTCCCCATTATCATAGCCGACATCTACAGGGCTCTGGAGCGCTGTCAAAGAGGGGTCAAACATTTCAAGGGTTGAAATTTGTTGCTGCAGTTATGGTTGCTGGAGCATCTCCAAAAGGGTCGCTATTGTCAAGAATTTCCGCGAAGGGCTTGGAACGACCACATTTCCTTCCATTACCCTAAGCAGATGACTTACATTCCAGATAGATTTGCTCAGTTGGAAAGCGCTAGAGAATGGGTAGAGTTCTTCGACAATCTGACCGAGGAACAAGTACAATGGATGGTTGAATGGTTCCCAATAGACGAGTTTATTATCAGGTCCAGGGATACTCTGCACTTGGTGCTGATCGGATTGAGAGGGATATATCCATATGTCCCTATGCAAGTTATGAGGCAAGCAGGTAGAAAATAGGTTGTACCAAGGGTTGTCAGAATGAGTCATTTCAGGGCAGACTTCCTAGATGATGACGTCCCTTAAAAGTGCAAAGTTCAGCACATGTGGCACTACAAAACCACTATGGAGAAAAGCACCGTTGAGCCAGACAGATATCATGCAGGGTGCGAGGCTCTCTACTAGGCATGGTTGGAGGACAATCTAAAAGGAATGGTGACAGGCTGCGTAAGAGGGTCCACAACTCTAAGAATGAGCATCGGAAAATACATGAGAGGAACGTGAGGTTGATCGAGGAGTGGAAAGAGATGGAAATCACTTCCAACAGGAAACTGGAATATCTTGAGCGAGGAATAGTGGAGCTGGAGGGCAAAGGCATAAAGAGGATTGAAAATTGCCAGAACACTGAAGGAGCTAAGGGAGGACATCTGGTTAGAGCCTACTTGCTATTGGGACTGCGCGAGTTGGGAGATCTGTATGATGGAGTCCGGAAGATCGAATCTGGGGAAGGTCCTTCTGGGACAAAATAGATTAGATTTACTTGCTTTTCCTAAAATGTAATAAGGCCAAGTTCTAGTAGTAACTTATTTTATTATTATCTTAGAGTCGTTTTGGGATTCATCTATTTTTATATTATGAAATGAAGCATTTATTGGCATTTAAAGTTCTCCAAATCTATTTGTCGCTAGGCGTACCTTGGCACAACGAGGCTCCCAAATTAGGATACGAGTTTACATTTCGCAATATGTGTTTAAATACTGCAAACATTTCAGAATCCTCACTAACTTGTTACCTTTTTGTTTTTGCTTATTTTTATTATTATTCCCATCCCCTTAGGTTGGTTCACTCATACTGGCCTCATCAACGTATCACACCAGATCCAGAGGCCCTCCACCTCCTCCTCCTCCAAGCAACACAAAAATCAGAGGAAAAGCAAAGATGGACGACTTAAGTGGAATCCGAAAGGAAAACTTGATATCACAGAGACTTTCGATGGCCGTAGTACTCCGGCCCCAAATGATCTGGTTTTGATACTAGAACTGCAAGGAGAACTTGCGCAGGCCCGCAATTTGGTAAACTTGTCACTCAACTTCAATGCCCCCGACATCCACCAACAAAACACAAAGAACCCAACTCCTCCTCAGAATACACAAAACCAACAACCACAAAATCCTCCCGCAACAAATCAATACGTAACTCCACCCCCAATACCAACTCCATCACAACATCATTATCAACCAATTTAGTACCCACCAACCACCACTTACCACACTCCCCAAAGTACACCACCACTCATTCCCGATCCACAAAACTCCACCAATGACCCTCACTATACCTAAGTCCCTGGCACCCATCAGAGCAACCCCATATACGTGGAAACTATACCACATTCTACCCAACCAATATCCTGTGCACCTGAACCCTCCGATAAGGACCTGCTCATTAAGAACATGGCTGAAGAACTCAAGAAGTTAACAAGTCGAGTTCAAGGTGTTGAAGGAGACAAAGGGATAGAAGGTTTGAATTATAAAGATCTGTGCATACAGCCGGATGTCGAATTGCCAGAAGGGTACAAACCTCCCAAGTTTGAGATATTCGATGGTACACGTGATCCCAGGGTTCATCTAAGGACCTATTGTGACAAGCTTGTCAGGGTCGGTAAAGATAAAAAGATTCGGATGAAGCTCTTTATGAGGAGCCTTACTGGGGATGCTTTGTCTTGGTATATCACCCAAAATCCTAAGAAATGTTCCAATTAGGTAAGCATGGCATCGGAGTTCATGGATCGGTTCAGGTTTAACATAGAGAATGCACCGGATGTCTTCTACATTCAGAATCTTAAGAAGAAACCTACTAAGACTTTTCGTGAGTATGCTACTCGTTGGAGGTCGGAAGCGGCCAAGGTCAGGCCGTCTTTGGATGAAGAATAGATGAATAAATTCTTCATCAGGGCATAGGATCCACAATACTACGAGAGGTTGATGGCCATCGAAAATAAAAAATTCTCTGATATCATCAAGTTCGGAGAAAGGATCGAGGAAGGAATCAAAAGCGGAATATTAACGAATTTTGAGGCACTGCAGGCCACAAATAAGGCACTACAATTAGGTGGCATATCGAAGAAGAGAGATGTTGGGGCAGTAATGGTGGCTCAGGGCCCAAATCTCCACTTACATATCAAACACCTCCACCCACATATCAAACACCTCCGCCCACATATCAAACACTTCCACCAACATACCCAGCATCACCACCTACATATCAACCTTCATCTCCCAGGTATTCCCAACCAGCCTCTATCCATCACACCTATAATTCCCAACTATCCCACTTCCAATAACCACCAGCTCGCCAAAATTATCTAAGCCCAAGACCCAATTTTGACTGCAAGCCACCTAGACAGTACACCGCCATTGCTGAGCCCATTGACCAACTGTATGAAAGGCTAAAAGCCGCAGTTACGTCACTCCTGTTCCCGCTGTGGCATTAAAAAATCCATCCCAATGGGTCAATCTAATAAAACTTGTGCGTACTATTCCGATATGAAAGGGCACACCACTGTTGAGTGCCGAACATTGAAGGATAAGATCCGGATGCTCATTGACTATAAGGTCATACAGGCAAAGAAGCCGTACCTAATATCCACAACAATCCCTCCCTGATCATAGAGGTGATGATGTACATGTGATAGAAACAAATGAAGAATGGGACCCTGAGGGGTCAACCGGGTTTATTCGAGAAGGCGAAGACTTTAAGGTTGCAGTCACACATACTCCCATTGTGGTTCAGACTCAGGCACCAATTAATGTTGAGGTAACTGCATCAGTTCCATTCGAGGTAGAAGTAGCTCCGCCTGCATCCACCTCCGCTCCATTTGAAGTAGAAGTGGTCATACCTTTTATTGTGACAGTATCAACTACACCCCCATTCAACTCAAAAGCAATACCCTAGCATTATGTTGCCGAGGCTCGGCGAAAAGGGAAGGCCAAGGTAGAGGAATCTAACGTTGCACAAGGAATGACTAGAACTAGAAGAGTCTATACACCCGAACATTTGGGAAGTTCAAGTAAGGAGGCCACTGCTAGGTAGCCTATTATTGAGATCGGGCCAAATGACTTGTGGAGGAAAGTGCAAGCAAAGGAACACTCTGTTGTTGACCATCTGAACAAAGTCCCTACTCAAATATCTATCCTGTCACTATTGCAGAATTCAGAGGCACACAAGAACGCTTTGATGAAAGTACTGAGCGAGGCTTATGTACCCAATAACATCACCGACGGAGAAATGGCCAACATGGTTGGGCAAGTGCTAGAGAGCCATAAGATTATCTTCCACGAAGATGAGCTACCGCCCGAGGGTTTGAATCAGAATCGAGCATTGCATATTACAGTACAATTTCAAGACAAGTTCATTATCAGGGTCCTGGTTGATGGAGGTTCGAGCCTAAATATTTGTCCATTGGACACTCTGAAGAGGTTGGACAAAGGTTTCCACGAGTTACGGGTAGGAATTATGAATGTAAAGGCTTTCGATGGGTCCTAGAGGGCTACGATCGGGGAAATCAACCTTTGCTTGCAGATTGGGCCAACTTGGTTTGACGTTGAATTCCAAGTGCTTGACATACCGACCTCATATATTCTTCTGTTGGGCCGACCATGGATCCATGCTGTTGGAGCCGTTCCCTCCATGCTACATCAAGCCATGAAGTTCAAATGGAACCGTCAGGAGGTAATCATTCACGGAGATAGGAGTAACCCCATCTACAATAGTCAAACTATCCCGGCCATTGGACATAGAAGAAGGCTAGGAGGGGAAACCTATCATCACATTGAATGGGTTGATGCCATCGAGAAGGATAAGTGTTGGAGTAACAAAATAGAAAGCATACTAGCATGGTCTGGGTACGAACCCGACAAAGGGTTGGGAAAAAACCTCCAAGGTATCACAATACAGCTGAAAAATCATTGAACCACTTTTGGGCTCGGATACCGGTAGACATGGAAAGAGTACAGGGAGTGGTCGCCTCTACTGGCGTGGACCGTATTACCCTCTTGAGCAGCCGGTGCCACGTTTGGAACAAGTTTTTCACCAGGCTGACACAATATGGGGAACTGCAGAAGAAAAAGCACTCGCTGGGTTAAAGAATTTGTTTTTAGAAGATGAGGACATGGATTGCTGTGCCATAATTGAGGATGAGGAGGAAGAAGGCCTCACTATTCAGACCATGGCAAAGGGAGCTATTCTCAGAAACTGGACCGCCACACCATCCCGAGTCCACAGAGTCCTTGGGTAGCTTGACAGGATTTACCTCTATAGCCGTTTTAGGCACTTAAAATTTCCTGTAGTTTCATTTTAATCTTTACTTGTTTCAAAATAAATGCTCTATTCATCGAGCCCTGTTTTGTTTGAACAATTTCTCAAGTTTTAATCAAATAAATTTGCTCTTTATTATTCACTACTATAATTACACTTTTTCTTTCTACAACGCTATTATTACTTTTCCTGATGAACCAGTGACTGTGACATGTAATGAGGCAATACAGCATGAGAATAGTGACTCAGAGGAAGAAGATAAGATACCCGAGGAAATTGTCAGGGAGGTTGAGAATTTTGAGAACAAGCCTAAGTCCAATCTAGACAAAACTGAAGTAGTAAATTTGGGAGATGCCGAGACCGTCAAGGAGACTCGCATCAGTATTCACTTGTCACCAATAGAAAAAGAAGAGTACATTTGTTTCCTAAAAGAATATGAGGACATATTCACATGGTCATATGATGACATCACTGATTTTAACACTTCCATAGTAGCTCACAAGTTGCCTAGTAATCTCATGTGTCTGCCAGTCAAGCAGAAACTCAGAAAATTCAAACCAGACATGAGAATGAAAATCAAGGAGGAAGTTACCAAGCATATCAAAGCCAAGGTTCTCAGGGTGGTTGAATATCCAACTTGGTTAGCTAACATCGTGCCAGTTCTAAAGAAAGACGGGTAGGTTAGGGTATATGTTGACTATCGAGATTTAAATAGAGCAAGTCCCAAAGATGATTTTCCACTGCCAAATATACACATTCTGATCGGTAACTGCGCCAAGCATTAACTCCAATCCTTTGTAGATTACTTCGCGGGTTATCACCAGATTTGGATGGATGAAGAAGATGCAGAGAAGACATCTTTTATTGCACCATGGAGTGTATATTGTTACGAGATGATGTCATTCAGTTTGAAGAAGGCTGGGGCCGCATACATGAGGGCCATGACAACCATCTTCCATGATATGATACACAAGAAAATAGAGGTATATGTGGACGACGTAATTATCAAATCCAAGAGGGCCGCAGATCACATAGCATACTTGAGAAAGTTCTTTGACAGGCTAAGGATGTACAACTTGAAACTGAACCCTGCAAAGTGTGCATTCGGGGTTCCCGCAGGAAAGTTACTGAAATTCATTGTCAGTCACCGAGGGATAGAGCTGGATCCATCCAAAGTCAAAGCTATTCAAGAGTTACCACCGCCCAAGAGCAAAAAGGATGTGATGAGCTTCCTAGGGTGTCTCAACTATATCAGTCGCTTCATAGCACAGTCCACGGTAATATGTGAATCCATTTTCAAGGTGATGAGGAAAGATGCCGAGACAAGTTGGACCGAGGATTGTCAGAAAGCTTTTGACAAGATCAAGGAGTACCTGTCCACACCACCAGTTCTGGTCCTGCCAGAACCAGGACGACCTTTTCTACTCTATCTATCTGTATTAGATGGAGCCTTCGAATGAGTTTTGGGACATCATGACGAAATAGGAAGAAAAGAGCAAGCCATATAATACTTGAGTAAGAAGTTTACACCTTATGAAGCACGATATTCTCTACTAGAACGCACTTGCTGTGCTTTGACCTGGACAACCCAGAAATTGAGGCATTACTTCTGTGCCTACACTACCTACCTCATATCTATAATGGATCCTCTGAAGTACATATTTCAGAAACCCATGCCCACTGGGAAGTTGGCTAAATGGCAGATACTACTAAGTGAGTTTGATATCGTCTATGTAACTCGAAAGACGGTTAAGGGACAAACGTTGGCCGATCACCTTGCTGAAAATCCGGTGGGAGGAGAATACGAACTCATGAAAACGTATTTTCCCGATGAAGAAGTATCATTTGTAGGGGAAGACATTACCGAAGCATACGACGGTTGGAGGATATTCTTTGACGGAGCCACAAATTTCAACGGAGTAGGCATTGGAGCAGTTTTGGTATCAGAAACGGGTCAGCATTATCTGGTATCTGCTAAACTCAGATTTTCCTACACTAATAACATGGCGGAATGTGAAGCCTGCATACTAGGGTACAACATGGCAGTCGACATGAACATTCGGGAGTTGTTGGTGATCGGCGATTCAGATTTGCTCATGCACCAGGTACAAGGGGAGTGGGCTACCAAGAATTCCAAGATATTGCCATATCTGCACTATGTGCAGGAATTGAGAAAGAGGTTCACAAAGATAGAATTCTGACATTTTCCCATAATTCAGAATGCGTTTGCCGACACATTAGCCACTTTGTCATCAATGATACATCATCCAGATAAGAACTATATTGATCCCATTCCGGTGAGAATCCATAATCAGCCAGCCTATTGTGCTCATGTCGAGGAAGAAGCAGATGGAAAGCCTTGGTTCCATGACATCAAAGAATACTTATCAAAAGGAGAATAGCCGGAGCATGCAAATCACACTTAGAAATGCACGCTCCGGAGATTGTCAAATCACTTCTTCCACAACGGAGGAAACTTGTATAGAAGAACTCCTGATTTGGGCCTACTAAGGTGTGTCGACGCGAAGGAAGCTTCTAAGCTACTTGAGGATATGCATGCTGGGACCTGCGGTCCGCACATGAATGGTTTTGTTCTGGATAAGAAGATACTTAGGGTAGGTTACTTTTGGATGACCATGGAAACAGATTGCATTCTGTATGTCCGCAAATGCTTTCAATGTCAAGTGCATGCCGACATGATAAAAGTGTCGCCGAATGAGCTCAATACAACAAGCTAACCTTGGCCATTTGTCGCTAGGGGAATGGATGTTATTGGCCTGATTGAGCCATGGATTCAAATGGACAAAGGTTTATTCTGGTAGCCATTGATTACTTCACAAAATGGGTAGAAGCTGCATCTTACAAAGCTGTAACCAAGAAGGTCGTCGTTGATTTTTGTCAAGGAACGTATTGTCTGCCGATTCGAAATTCCTGAGTCCATTATTACGGACAACTCTGCCCATCTCAATAGTGATCTAATGAAATCTATATGTGAAGCTTTCAAAATCAAGCACAAGAATTCCACAGCCTACAGACCTCAGATGAATGGAGCCGTAGAAGCCTCCAACAAAAACATTAAGAAGATACTAAAGAAAATGGTAGAGAACTGCAAGCAATGGCATGAGAAGATGCCCTTTGCTCTGTTAGGGTACCGCACCACCATTCGCACATCAATCGGGGCAACCCACTTCATGTTGGTTTATGGTACCGAAGCTGTCATCCTAGCCGAGGTGGAGATTCCTTCTTTAAGAATCATATAGGAAGCTGAACTCAGAGATGCATAGTGGATAAAAAGCCGCTATGAACAATTGTCCCTTATCGATGGAAAGAGGATGAACTCAATGTGTCACGGCCAACTTTATCAAAATAGAATGTCTAGAGCTTTCAACAAAAGAGTCAAACCAAGACAGTTCGCACCAGGGCAGCTGGTATTGAAGAAAATCTTCCCACATCAAGATGAAGCCAAAGGGAAATTCTCTCCCAACTAGCAAGGTCCATATATGGTTCACAGAGTACTAATAGGACGAGCACTCATACTTGCAGAAATGGATGGAGAAGTCTGGCCAAAACCAATCTATTCAGATGCAGTCAAGAGATACTATGCTTAGATACTTTACATTTCCTCATTTGATGTAATTGAACTACGCTTGACCTGGTTCCCATTTAAAAGGGGATATGTAGGCAACATTATGGGTTTGGTCATATCATAATAAAATTTTCATTTTCCTCCAAGATCAAAAACTGGGGCAGAATTTTGAGGAGGGTCCTCAAAATTCCGGAGCAAGTCCAGCCAACGCCGTCACATGCCAGGAAGTCAGTAATCAGTCAAGAACTGGGGCAGAATTTTGAGAAGGATTTTCAAAATTTCAAAGAAGGTTCAACAGGGTCCGTCATCCGCAAGCAGTTAAGGATCATCTACCAAACTGGGGCACAATTTTGAAGAGGACCCTCAAAATTACATAAGAGAATTGCAATGTCTTTGAGATGTGTCATAGTCACTAGTTCATCAAAAATTACATGATATATCAATACATTTCCAAAACAACTCTATTTTTATCAATAATTGCATATTTTTTGAAAATTCTATTGTCATAACAGTCAGGTGCTACCTAGGGGGACTTGAAGGAGCTTTCAGAACGGAGCAGGGCAAAGCCAACCGACAGAAGCACGAACCAACCTCCCCTCACAGAACTTACAATTTTTCTCTGAACGCAGGCACGTCTGACGTAACGATGACATCCGTAGATATATGCACGTAGCACGATTATTGTCAATCAATCCATCAGACACCGAATATACATCTCTAACTAAGACACATGCTACTATTACTCACTACTTGCTCCCTACATGAGGCTAATACTTGCCTCCATACTTGCATGAGGCTAATACTTGCCTCCATACCTGCATGAGGCTAATTCTTGCCTTCATACTTGTTTGAGGCTAATCCCTGCCTCCCTACTTGCATGAGGCTAATCCTTTCCTCCATACTTGCTTGAGGCTAATCCCTGCCTCCCTACTTGCATGAGTCTAATCCTTGACTCCCTACTTGCATGAGGCTAATCCTTGACTCCATACTTGCATGAGGCTAATCCCTGCCTCCCTACTTGCATGAGGCTAATCCTTGCCTCCATACTTGCATGAGGCTAATCCCTTCCTCCCTACTTGCATGAGGCTAATCCTTGCCTTCCTACTTGCACGAGGCTAATCCTTGCCTCACTATTTGCACGAGGCTAATCCTTGCCTCCCTATTTGCACGAGGCTAATCCTTGCCTCCCTATTTGCATGAGTTTAATCCCTGACTCCCTACTTGCATGAGTCTAATCCCTGACTCCATACTTGCATGAGGCTAACCCTTGCATCCCTACTTGCATAAGGCTAATCCTTGCCTCCCTATTTGTATGAGGCTAATCCCTGCCTCCATACTTGCATGAGTCTAATCCTTAACTCCACTTGCATGAGTCTAAACCCTGACTCCATATTTGCATAGGACTAAGCCCTGTCCCTTTTTGCACAAATATTGCTCTATTGCTAATATTGTCTATTTGCTTTTCAATCGGGCTAAGATCTGCCATCCATTTCACAAGACTAAGCATTGTTTTGATAACATCATATTATTGCATATCATGGACTGAAACATCGCCAATATATTCGAAGGCATCATAGTCTCAAGGCATCATCCTCATAGCCGGAAGACATCATGCCATGGCCTGAGGATCTCTCGAACTTGCATATCATTATTTAAAGGCGTCATGGTTCGGAGGTACCATTTTCATGGCCTCAGAACACCATTTCATGGCCTGCGAATCCCTCACTAAACAATTTATGGCCTAGGATGTCATGGTCCAAGGACGTCATCTTTAATCGTCCAAAGACAACCCTCATTGTCCGAAGGGAATTTGCATCATGTTTGAAATTTTGCAAATACGTTTGTAGCATTTTTTATCTGCAGGTAACCAGTTAGCAACCGCTATCCTAGCAGGAGCAATCTCGCTCTGATTTACTCCAATTGTCCCGATCTTTAACCACTCACCGTAGCCTCTTCCGCATCTCATGTCCATTCTTGCAATAAGTTCATCGGCATACTCCGTGGCTGAATCCAGATCTACACATGGCTTGATTCCTGTAAAACCAGGGATATGTAGGCAAATCGAAAACCAGAGTTCGGCCTCTATCTTTCAAAACATCCCGTCCGGTCAAAATTGGCCATCATTTCTTTACCCGAAAACTCTTTCATCATTCCCGGGTAAAGAGGGGCAACTATTGATACCCAATGTTTCCCTATATATTTTTAAATATGCATAAATACCTTCAAAATAGCATATACATTCATATATAAACATGCATAGGGTTTTTATAATTTTTCCATAATTTTAAGGATTTAAATTGATTTATTTTCTTCCCTTTTATTCATAAAATTCCCAATAGTTATTTCCCAAATTATTGTTATGATGACTTAGTCAATTAATTCCTATATTTATGCCAAAATATGGTTAATATATTTTTATGCATTTTTTTATAATTGCATTTGGTATTTTTAGGCTAAATTGCATATAATTGCAATATTGGCCCATTTAATGTATAATTACTTTTTATATGTGTAAAATTTGTCCCTATATTTATAAAATGATAAATATATAGTTTATATCATTTTGGCCGACCCAGACCCTATATACATTTACCCGACCCAGAACCCGTTAGATCATGGCCGTTGATCTAAAAGATCAACGACCTGTATGGTTTCTTTCCTTTTTTTAATCCTAAACAACCCCTAAACCTAATCATTCTCTACACACCGACGCCCTCAAATCCTCTCATTTCCTCTCTTCTCTCAACCTAACCCTAACCCCTTTTCAACCGCCTCCCTTCTCTAGTCTTCTCCAGTGACCACCCTTCGACCCCTAAGCCTCCAATGGCTCCTCCTTTGCCATGATCATCTTCTTTGAGGCCTTCAAGGGCCCTAGGCCATGCCGACTTATATCTAGGGTTTGCTGTTTTGGCTATTCATGGCTACTCTAGTGTCATTCTGAGCAAAATCACACCGTATTTGTTACGATCTTTGAGTTTCTAAATAGGTTCTTCCATCTCTACTTGGGTTTCTTATGAAACCCTAATTTTGTTTACATCTCCTAGATCTGTGCTATTTTTAAACTATTCAAGCATGTTCCTTTTATGTTTTACACTGTTCTTGAACCTCTTTTGCAAAAATCGTCGATTTCAAGTTGTTTTCACTTTCTTCTAAAGTTAGGGTTTTTCGGAACTTCTTCTACACTTTATTTAAACCGATTTTGATGTTTAAAATTCTATCCTTTGCATATCTCGATTGATTCTATGTTCTTACTGCCTTTTCAACTCACCTATGTTAAAATACCTAATTTTTCTAGATCTTCTTTGTTTGGTTCTGTGTGTTAGCATGACTACTCGATTCTTGTCAAGTTTTTGTGGTTACCTTGCTTTGAATATGTTCTTATTGAGTTCTTAGCCTAGCTTATACTACATCTATGTGATTATGTTCATCGATTGGTCAAGACTTGCCTATTTCTATCGATATTGTTGACCATGCCTACTTGCTACGTTTGGTTGCTCTTACTCTATTTATATGTTGAGTATTAAGTAATAATTTCCTCTTGATTGATTCTAAATTCCTTATTTTATGGTTTGATTGAAAGATCCTCTTTTAAACCCTAAAATTCTACCTCGCCTGTCTAATTTAACTGATTCTCCTACCTTATTTGCTGTGGTACTTTATTCTTACTAAACCATTTCCTTAATTGGAGTTTTCTAAACTTAGTCCTAATTGTCTACCCTGTACTTACTAAACTTGAATCTTTCTTTATTAGTTGTATACTGATTTCTTTCCTTATTTACCGCTTGTTCTTACCGTTTGAGTTAATTCCCTTAACTTAAGAGAAGTATTTACCTTGATTACCTGACCGACTGATTCTGAGTTCCTTATTTTCTAATGGACTTTGATTTTTACCTTATTTGCTACCTGCTTTCAAACTATAAATACCTTAGTCTTTCAGCAACACAAGACGAACACTATTGGTTCAAAAACTATCTCTCACACTTAAAAACTTTCTGCTCTCTTTTGTGCTACTTGTTACTGCTCTAAGTTAGCCGGCTGCAAGCCAAGGCTAACCATTGTGTCCTACTGTTCTTTCACTTTGCTTACTGTCCTCTTTACTAGTATGTTTTAAATTTTAATTCAAAGTTCCAACAACAATATGATTTTCTTATTGCTTCAGTTAATCCTGTTTCTAGTTTGCTTCTATTTGTTGTTTTTGTTGTGGAACTTGTAATTGATGTTTACATTATTATGTACTCCCCTTCCTTTATATCAGCATGGCATCCCTCTGTGTTGTTTCTGAACATGTCTGCATCAATTATCTCTATGTGTTTACTACCATGTGTTCCATGTATTCCCAAACCTCTTGACCCTTGTTTGTGACTACTAAACATGCCTTGGTGCTGTGACTCCTGGCTGTGTATGAACCTGTCCTAAGGTGTTGTGTTTGGACTTCTATTCATTTCTTCCATCTCTTTTCAAACAGTCTCTGAGTTTTACTACATTACTTTCAAACAGGCCTTCTTTTATACAGTGTTTCACTAAAATCACTTTCACTCTACTCTTAGTCAATAAGTTCTGCCCCCTCCAGTATGTGTACTGCCTTGGGATCCTCTTGCGAACCCTCTGAACTCTAGCATACTGAGGCTGGCCTTTCCACACTGCACTTGTTCAATTTTTGGTTACTAAGTCTAAGTGTAAGCACCGCCTGGGATTCTTGAGATCCTTAAGGAACTTTGATGCACCTAGACTCTGACATTGTCTATGGAATTGAGGCATTTGAGGCCATTGGAGGCATTGGGAAATCTGGTCCTAGTCGAAGGCTCCCTATAGAATAGCTTCTTGTTTTCTTATTTACTTATGTCATTCATTTATTGATCTGTAATAACTTGTAAATAAATATTGGGGTGTTTAGTGAAGGGATGGGTAGATACATGTTTTATGGGGTAATACAGGTAGAGATCATGTTCATAGGACTTACATTTAATCTGATTGCTTTATCAAGTAAAAATCATGCTTATAGGGCTTTACATTTTGTCATCTCACCATGCTAGAAACCATGTCTATAGGTTCCGAATAATCATGCCTTCAATGTCTTAAAATCAGATTAACTAATAGATGCCATGCCTATAGGAGTTAATCCTGATTCTGTTATGATGAGTGTTCATGTATGCCTTCAATGTCTTAAAATCGGCTTAACTAATAGATGTCATGCCTATAGGACCTAACCCAGATTCTGTTATGGCAAGTGTTTATGTATGTCTCATGTTTGCATGTCTTAAAATCAGATTAACAAAGTTAGATATCATGCCTATAGGGAACTATATTCGAAATTTTGCCTGTCAATATAAACTAGTTTAGTAATTCAACTTAGTCCATGCTTAGTTCACTTCTGATTGGTTTAATTAAGTAGTCTATATTTCTTGAAACGAGTTCTTTAAAACTGCCTCAATTTATCATTAGACAGCATGCCTATATGTATTAAAGAAGTCCATTTCAAAACCTGCTTTGTTTCACTATAAATGTAGCCATCAGTACTCCATATATAGGCAAGCCTTTAGGGTGTTTCCAAAACTGCATCTCTAAAACTGTTCCTATTGCTTAATGTTTTCTGATCCTAACAGGCTTTTTAAAATTGATAGGCAACTGCTAGGGTTATCACTTCTGAGTCTTAAAAGAAATTGTTTGTCTTCTGCATATTCACCTAGACATCCTGCCTTAAGATACTATCTAATAAAAGCCCTTAATTGTGCTTGAGTCGTGCTGTTTATGTGCCTTCTTTGAGGAGGAAACTTTGAGCCTCTAATTACTCCCTTTTATGTGCTGAAAGTCCTACGTGTTTTGCTTGTCGCCTAAGAATTTTCACCTTTAAGGCCTTAGGGGTCCGTCTAGAACCACCTATAGGTAGAGGTCCTAACTCCCTCCAGGACCGTTAGGAAGGGACGAGTAGCAGCACACAATAGAGATCGCTGACCAAACACTCGCTTTGCATGACAACTAAGGGGATGGGAAGGGTAGATATGGGATATGATGACCACACGCTAATGTCATGTGTATCCCCTCATCGAGGAGTGTTTACCGGACATTGTGTGGGGTGATACTATAGGCTAACCAACCTAGGACTCCTCCTTTACCAAATTTCCTTTTCGGTTTAAATCTTTGTTTACAACTTTGTTCAAAAATCTTTATTCTATTACTTGAGTTACCCAACGTGTTTTACTTGTAACCTATTTGATTCAACCGTTTATTTATATGGATTAATTTGTGAATATAAGATCGGCCGGGGCCCACAGTTGTGGACCAAGAGGGGTGCCTAACACCTTCCCCTCGAGGTTACTTCGAGCCCTTACCCTATTCTCTGGTAATGCAAACCAATCCAAGAGTTAATCACTCTAGGTGCCCTAACACACCGTAATTCATTAGGCGGTGACTCTTCAAATACCCACTTCCCAAAAGGAAATGAGTCATTACACCCCATAAATTCGAAACCCGGACCTTCCCCGCGAGGAGGGAGAAAAAGGGGGCGCGACAGTATGTACATATACTGTAGTGTAGAATAGTATAGGGGAACTGGTTAAATTTGACGTGATATATCATAGTAATCCTTCCATTATGAAAAGATTGGAGGAAAATCTTGTTTATTCGTAAAACAGTATAGTCAACTTTGTAACATGGTTTATAGATACATGAATTAAATTGATCTTAGAATATAAAGTAACTAAGAACAAAGATAAATTAATTAAGAATACTTGGATAAAATATAAGTTTGGATGTGAATAGAGCCTCTTCAGAAGCAAGAACGAGAACAGAGTATTGAGCATAAAGATGTTAATAGAATAAATGAGTAAGTTTAGTTTTTTTCTCATACAAGTATTTCCTCTCTACAATAAGTATAAATTTCTATATTTATAGCTAAATTCAAGGAGATAAGATCCCCAAATCAAGATCCTCTCTAATATGAATAAAACCCCCTCTTAATAGCTGTATAACAGCTGAGTAGCAAAGATTATTTGTAATTGTCGCTCTTTGAATGCTTCTTTCTTCAACCGATATCTTACTTTCAAACTTTTGTGTCCGCTTCAAATATCTTCGGAACTCACACAACACCGGTCACCTGCTCGTAACCAGTGCCAGATAGCCTCCTACATTCCGGAGACTAAACTTGATGTTACCGGGTAGTAGATAAGACTCCTTTTTCTTGGAGGAAAGTTCCTGAACGGTTTTTGACACTTAGAAGGATGCACGTCTCCTTGCATTTAATGAGCCAAACACGTGTTATCCCTTGATTCGACAAATACTTTCACCAGTTACCTAGATAATGATGGCCTTGCATTCTGCCGCCTATAAACTTCTCCCTTCTCATCAAATTTACCTTTCACTTTTACAAATCTTCCTTCTTTGAATTCACTTAAAGCTTTTCAGCAACTCTCTCTTTCTCAGTAAAGCTTTCATATCCATACTTTCATCAACATGTCTTATGCTATCTCCTCCCCCTGTCACACATGCACTTACATCGGTGGTGGCCCAACCAAGAAGAACGAGTTAAAGGAACCCGATGCCAGTCCTTCTTCTACTAACACTTTCATCCCTTCTCAGCTAAGTTATGAGATAGATCTCCATATTCAAAAGGAATCCCTTGACCCTAAAAACGATAGAAACAGAGTTGTTGGTAAATACCCTTCTTCCATTCGCCCTGCTAATATTCCTATTGTGAAAGAAGATTGTGGTTGAAACAACATTAATGTTTTATCCCCTAATAAAATGGAAAGGATTACTTTTAATAAACCAGGGTACATCTAAGTTTACACATACCCTTTCACTTTGAGGCTTGGAAGGAAAATTGATCCTATCATCTTGGAGTTTTACCAAAACTACAAGTTTGTTTAGCTCAAGTAGAACCATTAGTATGGCGAATGATAGCTTGTCTTCGGTTTTTGTTTCTCTGGGCCAGTGAAACCCTTAACCTTGTTGAATGATCAATATCTATGCCCTTAAGATTTTTCGTGGAGGTATGATAAAGCTTAGCAAACGTGGCCACCATGCTATCGTTACCAGTGTTGATGACAAAAATCGTGGTTGAATGGAGAGGTTCGATGTTGTCACTCCCGGAGACATTCTACAAGCGTTAGAATCTTTTATCCCCGAATCGTGGAACTACACTCGTAAGTTTTTACAATATCATTCTTTCACTATGTTAAAGGGAATTCCCCTTTTTACTAACTTTCCCTTCATTTATTTCAGCCACCCGTTGGGTTCATCCAGTGTTTGAGAACCTAACCCAATGGGTGCAAAAAATTCCCATAAGTGGAAAGAAATCTCCAACAAGTTTAACTAGAAGGCCAAGAACCATAGTGAGTAACACTTCCTTCCCCCCCTTTTAATCTTCAACTTTATGCAGTAAATTTTTTTTAACTTCTTCCCAAAATATGTAGGACTTCCGAAGGGATCTTTTGTCTGTAATACTATTGAGGTCTCACATGACTGAAGGTGGCTCAAGAATGAGTTCAAGAAGTCCTTGATCCGAAGAGGGCTCATGATGCTGCTCTTGCTTGCGGTGAAGGAAGATCTTCCCAATCCCCATCCCAAAGGGAAAAATCCAAAAAGAAAATATACCTCCAAGGTTGAGGCACAAGAGAGGCCTCCAATCTTAGAGGAAACGCTGGTAGGACTAGCCGTAGTAATCCTTGACGAAGAAGAAACCGAGGATGAAGACGAAGTGGTTTCTCTTCAAAGAAGAAGGAAAAAAAGAACTTTGTCACACCCCAAACTTGAAAAGATGTGGCCGGTACCCGGTTCTGTACTCGATCAGAGTGTACCACTCTGTAACTGTGGAATCTGGAGGGGTAGCACTCAACTTAGGACGATGGGGCCATATTCTGAATCGTCTGAAAATAACGTTTCTCTCATCTGTGGGGTAAACATACCCAAAATCTCTCTCTCTCTCTCTCTCACACACACACACATATATATAAACCTGTGGAGGTTGATGAGGCCGCTATGAACATCTACTGATATACGAACTATACAAGACTCGTCTACAAGCCTTTAGAGATAACTGAACTATACCATGGTTGGGACAGGGCCTCGACCTACCCATCAAATCTGTATATATAAAATAGACTCTAAGGTCTAGACCTGGCAACTCCGATGAAGTGGATCTTACCAACCAAGCAGATGTTTGACTCTATCTACTGGGAGGGTCTATCCAACTATCAACGATGACCTCCAGGCATGAAATGCAGCGTCCCCGGCAAAAGGGACGTCAATACGAAATAGTGTACCGAGTATGTAAGGCAACAGGATAACTGAAAGTTGAAACTGAAATGATAATATAATAACTGAAAGTAACTGGGAGTCAAAGATAATCTGAAGGTATGCTTACTTGCTGCTACTCCTCAACTCTCTCAATATAGTAAGTAAAATAATTGTCCGGCCTTATAAGGCTTGGTATATGTAACTGATCTGCCGTAGTAGGCTCACTCATAGGCACTCGGCATATTAGCCTCTGTATCTTGGCCATTCTGGGCTCGCTCATAGGTGCTCAGCCATAGTAGGCATGGTATATAACTCACCATCTGATCAGAGGTTGCCCAATAGGGGCCTTCCTATCGATTATAGCTCGATGGTGGTGAAATATATTTTAATATGATATATATATATATATATATATATATATATATATATATATATATATAGACTCTCTGCTCTCTTGACTGACATAAGACAAAACTAAACTGAATATGAAGTCCCGATAAGGGAGAATGATGTAACTTATGAGACTAGGGAAATTTACATAAATTCAGGAATATGAACTTCTCTTTATGTCTCATTATCACACACATGTAGTTATTGGATCATGCCAAAATGAAGGAAAGGTTTAACCTTAACATACTTTATCACAATCTTTCCAGTCACCAAGTTGAACTTGCCTTTTCACACCTTAATCTACAACAATAACAATAATACTATCCTTAAGTTATGAAACGTACAACTATCCCACAATGAACGACAAGTTTATTTTGTATAAAAACGGGCAGCATCTCGCCGCTAATCCTTACTTCCTCCAAATTCAAGATAACACCAATGCCATAAGAACACAACAATATCAGCATATATACATTATTTTCCAACCTTATATACACCACAAAATACTACAAAATAGCCCAACACACCGCAATCTCTTCATACACAAAACGACCACCGTAGTAGTGTCAAACAACCTGAAAATGTTACGACGAACGACCAGCCAACCACCCTGCATATATGTGGTGTTTATATACACCCTTCCTCCTCCAAAACTCCAGAAAATAGTAGTAAAACACGCAGCCCAACAACAACACAAAACAGTCCACAAAACAGTCCACTACAAGTGAATAACTCGAACTCACGGCTTCCGATCACCGTCCCGTGAGTTCTTACAACTATAGAAAGACTTACCATGAATTTAAAGTAGAAAAAATGGATGAAAGATAGCAGTAAAAATACCTTATTTTTGGATAATTCAGCTCCTATCTTGGTTCTTCAAACTCTAGGTTTTACGCCCAATTAGAACTTGAAAGGGAGAGAAAATCAATTAAGGCTTGAGGGTAATTTTTGGGAGGTAGTTTGCAGGGGTTTAGGTCTGTTTATTTGTGATATATAATTAGGTTTATATTTCAAGAGATAAGCTTTTAAATGTGCTCTTTTTCTGACCCGAAATTGCCTCTTTTTGGGCTCTCATTTAACCAAGTAGGTGACACACCTACTTGTCTCCAAGAAGCCCGCGCAGTCTCGCAAAAATGAATATATATCTCTCTACTCTGATATCATATTGATAAAAGGTTTAATGAATTAGAAAATATACTCATAGAGATTCAATTTGATGGGTGGAACACCCCATAAATCTAAGTATATTGGGAGAAAATCATAGTTACATTTGACTAAAGTTTCAACACATTTATGAATGTAACTTGTGATGACCTTTTCCAACTTTTGTTCCACAACTCGCTTGACTTCAAATCATAACACATTTCTATCATACAACTAAAGTAACTCATAACATAATCTCCTTATAATTTTAAACACCCTATTCTCGCCCCAAAAGTACATGTTACAACAAACTTATTTTCTTCAATTCATTTAGCTTCGAAGCCTTAAAACTCTCTTGGTACTTGGTATTCATGATCTTAAATATTTGTAACCTCCATTGTAATATGATTAACTTACTTTATGTTCTTTCAAATTTGATCTCATTTATGATCTTACATCACTTGACTTACAAATACTCTCACGTACGAAAACATGGGGTGTAACATCATTTCCCCTTTGGAACATACATCCTCAAATGTTGATTGATGCACCTATTAGTCTCATAACGTATTTCTCTTATGAATATTTTAATACTGTCCATGCTATCTTGGCAACTGTTTTGTGCATAAATTCGAAGGCTAGGGCATTTTCCCCTTTAGGTCTCTTTCTCACACCATGACTTGTTGTCAGAATTCTTCAAATCTCGTAGATGTTGTGACCTTCTATCATGCAGCATGTATGTGCTCCTATGCGACTATTCTCTCCTACTTCATCCGTCTTTTAGCCAATCTCTAGGCCTCACTTAGTGAAACAGAACTATGGCAGGTTGTCCCTCTAGGCATCTATAGGTATACTGAAGTACTTCGCTTGGTACTTTGTCGAACTTATGACTATTGCTATATCTTGTTCCATAGCCTTGTATATCTATCCTTATGGCTTTACTACATCTAGGCAGGTTATACTATACCATAACAGTTACTTCGGTGTATTATTACCAAGGTTTGCTACCCAACTCCAGGTTACTCTCTCGCTGCTTATCCTATATGTATAAATCTAAGTCCTTTAGTGCTTCCATATTACTATTCATCTTAAGAATAACAAACAAATCTCATCTCGTACTTTGGAACTTGTACCCATCTATTGTTGATTCACCTTAATGTTGATCTATAATCTATCATTGATCACTTGAAACCTCTTTTCTAATACATGTCGTTAGGGCTCACATTGCATCGAAGAACATCTGAAGTTATTTGCTTGATCCACCTAGGGACGATACAATACATCATTAATCGTATTTCATAGCATCCCAACGTGATTCACCTTATGGGGGTATTTTAATCCTGTATAATTCATGAAATCCCTTTTCTTTGAATCATTACCCAATCAAAGGTCTAAACGTCATCCTCTTATCTATCATAATTACACCCTTATTCTACCATTAGGGCATCATTCCATATTTTCTAAATTCTCCTAGTCTTAAACTCCTCTGAGTTCACTCATGCTATACTGAGCTTTTTATAACTTTATGGAAACCATCAGCTCTCTTGTTGTGATGGGTTTAATCCCGAGGACTTACCTATTCTCGTCACCTTCTCACTCACCTTTTATAATCCTTACTCCTGTCTAGCTAAAACCTTGTCGCTCTACCGTACTTTAGCTTGCGACCTACATATATCTATTTATACTACTCGCAACCTTTTTTAACTTTCTAGCACCATAGATTTTCTTATGTTATTCTGGAACCTCAAGGGAGACATCATATCGTCTCTAACTCTTCTTTACTCTCTTAACTAGTCCTCTCTGTATCTGGAAACCACAGGCTGGAAAATACACCACTGGCGATACCACTATCATTTCTTGATACAGAATTATGACGCTTCCAACCCTTTATCTGATATCTAGATTATTCATAACCTTCTGTACTTGGGCATATCGTAACTTCTTCACATGTACCTTACTTATCTTTAAATCTTGCATCATATATTCTATCTTTTTCATAACCTCCCTTCCACATAGGTGGAATTCACATCCATAACTTGATGCTCTACTATAATACTTGCACCTCTAGTGGGAGCTTCATATTGACTTCTTATGTGGCTGGTACACTCCTACCTGGCTTTATCGTAAAGCCATTATAGAATATGCTACTATACTATCTCTTTTGTACCTCTGATATTTAGAGTGATTCTACACTGTTCTAAATCACGATTTCTATACTCATCGGGGTCTAATAATCGGACTCATAATTCATTTAGTTGATGTAAATCTTTAGTTTCCTCTTCTATCTCAGCCTTTAAGTAGGATTACTTTATCTTCTGATATGTGGCTCAGGGTATTAGTTATTACTTTAGCCCCTCGTGGACGCTATGGAATATCCACGATACAACCTTCTAGCAATTCAAGCTTTTGTCTATAACGTTGACTCAATTCTTTCTTTTAACTTATACTGGAGTATCCTATGGTTGTATCATTGACAATGTATATGCTGCATGGACAACACTTCGAAATCTTAAGCATGTTCATAATCTAACTAACTCTGGGTCATAGATAGAATAATTCCTTTTGTGCCTTCTCAACTTTCGTTAAAATTAAGCAATTACTTTTCTTGGTCGTTCTACCACTTCTTGCATGAATACTTGGCTTATCTTAGTGCCCATATATATTGGAACTTTGTGCAACTCATATGATCTCGAATATTACTTTGGATTTTTACTTCTCATTCCTTAGTCACGATAGGTGCCACTTTCTTATGGCGTGCATACAATATTGTAGTGATATTGTTGTTACAAGATCATTTATTCTTTAGGACACTATGCTTATGTTGAAGCCTTCTTCCTTATTTCCTCAACTAGTTTTTCGTTGCAGTGCTTAGGGAAGACCCTCTGACTCCTGTAAAGCTGCCAGCTTATTACATTGTATACCTGATGGAATTTTTGATGTACTTACTCGCCTATAATTATCCTTACTTACTTACTTACTTACCTATGTGCCCTTATGCTCGTAGGGTTACTTCTGAACTAAAATTTTGACTATCTCCCCAGTGACACTCTCTTTTATTTCTATAACACTTGTATGGTACCTTTAACTACCCTAACTCTTATCTGAATATTCCTTAAGGATTACGATGTCATATCTGTGAGACTAAATTTCCTGTGTTGGGTTTCCCTATGTTTATCTTGCATGATCTGCTGATTTATCTGAGACCTCTTGTCTAGCCATAACTAGGTTCTTCCTGAATCAACTACTAAGTACTTGCCAGTCCATGCTCATATCTATATTTTGTATACTCTCTGTCAAGTTATGTCCTTTGTCTTAACTTACCACTTGCACTAACTCGTTAAGTATCAAGTGTTCATTCGTACTTATTTATCAATAACATCTTGGGAGGGAACCCTTACTGCATCTCCCCGCATCGTTCTTGCATACTGTTCTAGAGTCATAACATATCTGTAGGATCTAATAAATACAATCTCACCCCTTTCGCCTTTTTACCGCATTCTTCCTTTACTATTCCATAGTTACCTCTTCATCTTTGACATCTTTTCACATCTTCATTTACTCCTACTCGCCTTGCGGTAATCCGCACAAGGGTTACACCTAGTGTAACTAGCACACTTAGTCCCTTAAGCTTAACTTTTCTCACAGTGCTCGCTTTAGGGAACCGTCTTCCTGAATGACCTTTAAAGGTTATTCTTTTGTTGTCCATTCTATTATTGCCGAAATGCAATCTCCTAAATTATCACGATGTCGACTATTATCAAATCCTCTAGTCCCTAACTTGTTCAGTTTTATCTTGTTTACTAGCCCATAATAATTTCTATTACTCAGTGGGTCTAACTTAGCCTTCTAGTAATCATGTTGGAGTCACCAACTCATTTCTCAAAATAAGGATACAACTTTGTGGCATATACCCTTTTGTTTTCTCAAGGCCAGTCACCTCTTGTCTTTTTCTTCATTTGACTATAGACTCTGTCATCATGTCATATTCTGATTTACCGTTATCACTTATTTATCATACCTTACTCATAATGCTTTATTTACTTTCTTCTTATTCTCCTGCTAATATTTCTGTCTATCACATTATTCTGAAAAACTCAACAAAACATTGTTTCACTTTTAGCTCCTCTGGCTCAATCCACCATTTTGTGTTACTCTAACTCAAGCTGGATCCTGATATTCCATCCTCCTCTTAAACTATATATGTTAGCTCTCATAGGGCATAACTGAGATGGTGTGGCCAATTGTACATGTCTCTATTACGTTTGAAAGTAAGCTTAGAGTACTTGTATTTCTCTTCCTGAATTGTAAATATTTATAATCTCCACTAACTGGGTACCTCGTACCTCCTTCACCTTGCTTCAATTACTTGTTGAAACTTAAACTTTTACCTTATGATACTCCCATGGCCTTCTATTCACGGGGTGTATTTCATATTCCCATCTTAGGATCATAAGTTAGAAATTTGCACATTTGGTATGCACGATCTGATAAGGTCTCAAACAGGGCCACGTCGTCAAGTACTCTCTTCTATTAGTGCCCTTACTTGTTGCTATATTAGCTCTCTAGCTAGATGTAATGTTTTTTCTAATTGATAGCATCTCTATATCATTAGCAAACATAAGTCTTGGCTCATACTCTTATAACTCAGCTCTATAACACGATTTGGATTTGAAATAAAGGTAACAGACTCCTAAATTCCTTGTAGCTTCCTGTTTATATAATGTGGTGCACAACACATCTATAAGCAAGACTCTACTAGACACGACTTTTAGACTCCTTAGGACATAAATGCTCAAATATCAAGTTTGTCACGCCCCAAACTTGAAGATGCATGGCTGACACCGGTGTTGTACTCAGCCCAAGCGTACTAATCTGTAACTGTGGACTCTGCAGGGGTAATCCTCAACTTAGGCCGATGAGGCCATATTCTGAATCGTCTAAAAATAACGTCTCTCTCATCTGTGGGGTAAACATACACAAAAACGCATATATATATATATAAAATTATGGAGGCTGACGAGGCCGCCATGAACATCTACTGATGTACAAACTATACAGGACTCATCTACAAGCCTCTAGAGATAACTAAACTGTACCATGGTTGGGATAGGGCCTCGACTTACCCATCAAATCTGTATATATAAAATGGACTCCAAGGTCTGGACCTGGCAACTCCGATGAAGTGGAGCTTACCAACCAAGCTGATGTTTGACTCTGTCTGCTAGGAGGGTCTGTCCAACTATCAATGAGGACCTGCAAGTATGAAATGCAGCGTCCCCGAAAAAAGAGACGTCAGTACGAAATAATGTACCGAGTATGTAAGGCAACATGATAACTGAAAGATGAAACTGAAATGATAATATAATAACTGAAAGTAACTGGGAGTCAAAGATAATCTGAAGATATGCTTATCTTCTGATACTGCCTCAACTCTCTCAATTTTTTAAGTAAAATAGCTGTCTGACCTTATAAGGCTCGATATGTGTAACTGATCTGTCGTAGTAGGCTCGCTCGTAAGCGCTATTGTCACGCCCCAAACTTGAAGAGGCAGGGCTGGCACTCGGTGCCGTACTCGGCCCGAGCGTACCACTTTGTAACTGTGGACTCTGGAGGGGTAACCCTCAACTTAGGCCAATAAAAATATGTATATGGGATATGGGAAAAGGATACGGCGTTATATACACACCACCACCTGATCAACTGGTATATATTGATAATGTTGCCCACAATGGCCGAGACGATATGATGGGATGCCCTCAGTGGCTTGATGATATTATGTACACCCATACCTATGCATGGCATGACATTTATACGCACGTGCATGACATTATAAACGTTTCAGAATTTATAAAGTTATTCAGATTTAAAGATGTGTTTCTGTATTCCATGTTTCATCTATGTCTTTTACATACTAATTTTCATGCCTTACATACTCAGTACATTTTTCATACTGACGCCCTATTTTACGGGGCCTGTATTTCATGCCCGCAGGTGCAGGTAGCAAGCTGACGGTCCCTCTTCTTAGGATCCTTGATAAGCGAGAGTTGGCAAGCTCCACTTGATCCGGTGCTGCTTTTGATTTTGGTGCGATACGTTTGTGTATATATATATATATATATATATATGGGTATGACGTGGCTCAGTCCTGTCTTTGTACAGTTATGTTCTATTAGAGGTCTCTAGACAGTATGTCTGGTTGGGTTATATGTGGCCTTGACGGCTTTCAGTTTTGGATGTATAGTTGTCTATAGCAGCCTTGTCGGCTCGCCTACTATATGACTTGAAGGCAGGTTTCCTTCATATATGTTATTTTCGTAATTCAGCAGATGTTATACAGGTTCATATCCTAGGCGCATACTTAGGGGTGTTTGACAAGTAGGACTCAAGCACCCGTAGCGGCCCATCGGTTTGGGTCGTGACAAAAGTGGTATTAGAGTAGTTCTGTCCGAGGGTTGTCTCCAGACCGTGTCTAGTAGAGTCTTGTTTATGGGTGTGTTATGCACCACACTTATAAACAGGAGGCTACGGGACATATGGGATGTTATCCTCTCTTCTTATCTTAGATCGTGCGATATAAGCATTCATGTTCCTAACGATGTATTACGTTTTCAGTGATGCCTCTGAAGACTACAACCGCTAGCACGGGTCAGAAGGCTACAAAGGTGTTAGAAAGAGAGATAAGTTATACTATGGATTCAGACCCATCGGAGATCATGGGATCTATTGAGGAGGATCTATCTGATGATCCATATGAGTCATCCGTTCGAGCTGTTTTGACCACTCTTGTAGTAGATGGAGTGAGAGGAGTTCTGATCTTACCAAGGCCCTTAGTTTCACAGCCCGTTGATTAGGGTATGAGGGGAGTATTGCATGGATTGGCACATCTGGGATTCCCTCAGGCTCAAAACTTTGTCAAGGTATTTGAGGACACCAGCTCTTTTGAGGTTCCAGATAGTCCTCAGTCTTGAGAGTCCGTCAATCAAGGTCCGTCGATGTATGTTATAGGATATGCAAAGGAAGAAGATAGTAGTTAGGCCAAGAGGAGGAAGGTAACTGATAAGGACATGAAGATTCCGCTTTGAAGTGTGTCCTATCGAGGTTCTTATATAGGATGAAACAAGGACCCTCTACTATAGAATTCCTCCAAGTGTCAGTTTTTGGTTGGTGAGTTCCACCTCTTCTTGGAATATTACCAAGTTAGGGTTTTAAATATGGTTGGTTGTTTTATGAGGATGTAGGGAGCCCCGTCCCAACTTGTATATATTATGGTTATGCCTACTTAGAGGTTTTGCAGACAATATCTTGTACATAGTTTTGGGTATGATATGTCTACGTCTTAGTCAACCCCTATGTATATAAACCTTTTTCTAAATTAGTTATGCGAGTTAAGTCTTAATATTTTTACTTATATATATATATATATATATATATATATATATATATATATATATATATATATATATATATATATATAGATGTAACCGTAATGGCCCGTGATAGATTTTATAATAAACAAGGATAAGGTGCATGGTGTTCGGTTGGGTAGAACTTGATATTATAATGGGTAGGGATTGGTTGGCCTTTTGTTATGCTAACATCAAGTGTAGGTCAAAGATGGTTTAATTTCAGTCCCCAGAAGAGCCTATTTTAGAATGGGAAGGTAATACGGCATCACCAAGAGGTAAATTTATCTCCTATCTCAAGGCAAAGAAGATAATCAATAAGGGTTGTATTTATCACTTAGTCCGGGTTCAGGATATGGAAGTAGAGTCACCAGCCATTCAGTCCATCCCAGTGGTTAATGAGTTTCCCGATGTTTTTCTCGATGAACTTTCGGGTCTCCCGCCAGAGCGTGAAATTGAGTTTTTTATTGAACTACTACCAGATACTCACCCAATATCTATTCCTCCCTATAGAATGGCCCCCACAGAACTGAAAGAGTTAAATGAACAACTAAGTGACTTGCTTGAAAAAGGTTTTATCAGACCTAGTACGTCACCACGGGGAGCACCTGTGTTGTTTGTGAGAAAGAAAGATGGTTCCTTACGAATGTGTATTGATTACAAGCAACTGAATAAGGTGACGATCAAGGATAAGTACCCGCTCCCGAGAATTGATGATCTATTTGATCAGTTACAAGGTGCCAAGTGTTTCTCAAAGATAGAGTTAAGGTCTGGGTACCATCAGGTAAGGGTTAAGAATGAAGATATTCCAAAGACTGCATTCAAGACTAGATATGGGCACTTTGAGTTTCGGGTTATGTCGTTCGGTCTGACCAATGCCCCAGCAGTATTCATGGATTTAATAAACCGTGTGTTCAGGCTTTTTTTTATCTGTTCGTAATTGTATTTATTGACAATATATTGGTATATTCTCATTCAAATGCTGAGCATGCAGATGATCTGCGTACTATGCTCAAAGTTCTACAAGAAGGGGGGTTGTATGCAAAATTTTCTAAATATGAATTTTGCTTGAACTCTGTAGCTTTCCTTGGGCATATTATTTCGGGTAAAGACATCTGAGTGGATACACAAGAGACTAAGGTAGTGAAGACTTTTCCTATACCCACAACACCGATGAAGGTTCATAGCTTTTCCGTTTGCCAGGTTATTACAAGAAACTTGTAACGAAATTTTCTTCTCTTCTAAGCACCTTTAACCAAAGTGGTATGTGGTGTCTTGCTTGATGTTTCCAGAATAACATAAGGAAATCTATGGTGAAGCAGGTTGAATAAAGGTTGTGAATAAGTATAAATAGATATGTGTTGGTCGCAAGCTAAAGTATGGTAGAGCGGCAAGGTTTTAGGAAGACACGAGGAAGGATAAGAAAAGATGAGTGAAAAGGTGATGAGAATTGGTATGTCCTTGGGGTTAAGCTCATAAGAGAGCTGATGGCTTCTCTAAGTTATAAAAGGCTTAGTATACCCTGAATAAACTCAAAGGAGTCTAAAACTAGTAACGTTTAGAATAGATGAAATGTTGCCCTAATAGTAGGATAAGGGCGCAATTGTGAATGAGATAAGATGAAGTTTGGGCCTCCGAAGAGGGAAATTTCCTGAATTGTACAAGATTAGGATAACCATGTAAGTTAACTTAGAAGGGAACTAGGTTTCAATGGACCGACGCTTGCGAACAAAGTTTTCTAGGCCTTAAAGGACATATTAACTTCAGCACTGGTTCTAACGCTTCCAGAAGGGACTGATGGTAATGTTATCTATTGTGAAGCTTCAGGCATTGGATTGGGTTGTGTGCTGATGCAGCATGGTAAGGTTGTAGCTTATGCTTCTAGACAACTAAGAAAGCATGAGAAGAACTACCCGACCCACGATTTAGAGTTAGTCGTGGTGATTCATGCACTAAAGATGTTGAGGCACTACATAAATAGCATTAATGTTGATATCTATACGGATCATAAGAGCCTCCAGTATATCTTCAAGTAAAAGGAATTGAATCTTTGTCAAAGGAGATGGTTGGAGCTACTTAAAGACTAGACGTTGATATTTTATACCATCCACGAAAGGTGAACATAGTAGCCAACGCCCTCAGCCATATATCTATGGGTAGCCTGTCGTATTTACAGCCATAAAAGAGGGAATAGCCCATGAGGTTCATCAGCTAGCTAGTCTTGGAGTTCGGATACTGGACTCAGGTGACATTGGAATTTCTCTTCAGAATACGACAACATCCTCATTAGTAACTGAAGTAAAGGAACGCCAGTACGAGGATCCTGTGTTAGTTCATTATAGGGATACCACCCTTCATAAGGAGAAGACACCGTTTGGAATTACACAAGACGGGGTCTTCATATATCGAAGACTATTGTGTGTGCCTAATGTTGCAGGGCTGCGTTAGTAGGTTATGGGAGAAACTCACTATTCTCGTTATTCTGTCCATCCAGGAGCAACAAAGATGTATCATGATATCATGGAATTGTATTGGTGGGACGGAATGAAAAAGGATATAAAAGAGTTTGTTGCTCAGTGTCCTAACTGTCAACAGGTTAAAATTAAGCATAAAAACCTGGTGGATTATTGCAAGCTATGGAGATTCCGACTTGGAAATAGGAAGTAATCAATATAGATTTCATTATAGGTTTACCTCGTACCCAGCATAAGTTTGATTCGATATGGATGATTGTTGATAGGCTTACAAAAGTCAGCCAATTTTCTGACCGTTAGAACTACATAGTACTCAGAGGATTATGCGAGGCTTTATATCAAGGGGATAGTACGACAACATGGTGTACCTGTATCTATTATCTCGAATAGAGGGGCTCAATTTACAGCTAACTTCTAGAGGTCCTTCCAAAAGGGATTGGGGACTCAAGTAAGTCTTAGTACAATATTTCATCCCCAGACATGCGACAGGCTGAGCGTACTATTCAAACACTGGAGGATATGTTACGAGCTTGTGTAATAGATTTCAAAGGTAGCTGGAATGATCATCTGCCTCTTATTGAGTTCGCATATAATAATAGTTACCATTCCAGTATTCAAATGTCTCCATACGAATCTCTTTACGGACGTAAGTGTAGGTCGCCTATAGGGTGGTTCGATGTTGGGAAACTACATTAGTAGGACTAGAATTGATGCAATAGGCAATCAGGAGAATTAAGTTTATACAAGAAAGGCTATTGACAACTCAGAGTTGTCAGAAGTCATATTCTGACGTGCGACAACGAGACTTAGATTTCGGGGTTGATGACTGGGTATTCTTAAAGGTATCACCTATGAAGGGTGTGATGAGTTTTGGAAAGAAAGGCAAACTTAGCCCACGGTATATTGGGCCTTATAGGATCATTCAGAAAGTGGGCCAAGTAGCTTATGAGTTAGAATTTCCCTCGGAATTGGAGTCTGTCCATCCGTTTTTTCATGTATCTATGTTACGGAAGTACATTGGCGATCCTACCCGATTGGTGCCCACGGATGATGTACAGATTATAGAGGACTTGTTATATGAGGAAATTTCGGTTGCCATCTTAGACCGACAAACCCGCAAGCTGCGGAATAAGGCGGTAGCCTCTGTGGAAGTACTTTGGAGAAACAATAATGTGGAAAAAATGACTTGGGAGGCCGAAGAAAATATGAAGTCTAGACATCCCTACCTATTTCCTCCTCCAGAGAAGGGTCCGACTGAGACATCATAATCATAAGGTATGAGTATAAATTCTTGTGTTAGTTATTATCATTGGTCATGTGAGGCCATTGTCGTTATTCATAATTATGGTCCTGTGTGTCGTTGAATTATTAAGCTTCTACGGGGAGAATTGGTAGTGGTGTTGTTACAGAGGTGACCTTGCCAAAATTTTATAGATCACGGGGAGTTGAACATTCAAGGACGAATGTTTCTAAGGGGAGAAGGATGTTACATCTCGCATTTTTATACGTTAAACGTTTCGTCTTCGGTTAATTGACGTAGACTCGGGGATGAGATCATCTTGAAGTTAATGTATTTACGTTATTTATAACAAGCGATAAATAAGTGTTATGAAGGATAAAGGGGTACACGGATTAAAGAAAATAAGTTTCGTTGAAAGTGGTCAATTTGAAATAAAATACGGGTCGAGCGATAATACCAGATAATTATGAACTAGTACCATACAAGGTACCATATGACCACGGTAGTATAATATCTAAAGTATATATGAAGTATTTTAAAAATAAATAGTATTTTAAGTAATTTGTGGTAATTTTTTTAAAATTATGCAGCTAGTTGATTAATCACTGGGTGATAGAACATTACCCAGTTAACTAATAAATGGATAAAAAATTAAATATCCCACCCCTGCTCCCCATGTGGCAGTATGCCACCATCAACATGTGACTTATAGTCATATATGTTTGCATGATAGTGTAACGTGTAAAGTCACTAAATGACTTATTAAAATGAGTCATTTTAGTAGAAAGACTTAATTAACTTAAAGGATTGGATTCTCTTTTGGACAAAAGAATAAGTCCTTTCTGATTCTTGGTTAAGTTCAAAGACATTGTCTTTGAGAAAAAACGTGAAGGAACATACTTGGTAAGTCTGATTCTTGGTTAAGTTCAAAGACACTGTCTTTGAGAAAAAACGTGAAAGAACAGAATTAGAATCAAAACTCATCCAAAATTTCAAAACCAAGCCAAGTTCGTTCCAATTTCAAAGAAATTCAGTGTAAATTTCACAGAAGCATATTCGTCCAAATAATTCAAAAAATAGGTATGTTAAGACCCTCCCTTTTTTCTTTTGACATGGTCCAAATTATACCGAAGAAACGGGCAAACACACAGTTTTCATAAATTACTCTATTCATAGAATTGTTAAGGGGGTCTATATTCTTGATTTCCCATGAAAATTATTATTATTTTCTGTTCATGTGTCTCAGAATAATATGCAGTTGGAAAAGTTTATCCAGAAGGAATATTGAGATTATTACGTATTTTTCATGCATTTCACTCATGTGCATTGACCCATGACCAGATGGCGTTATATACGCGTATATATGTAAATATATGTATATGGGATATGGGAAAAGGTTACAGTGTTATATACGCACCACCACCTGTTCAGCTGGTATATGTTGATGATGTTGCCCATAGTGGTCGAGACAATATGATGGGATGCCCTCAGTGGCTTGATGATATTATGTACACCCATACATATGCATGGCATGACATTTATACGCACGTCCATGCCATTATAAACGTTTCAGAATTTATAAAGTTATTCAGATTTAAAGATGTGTTTCCGCGTTCCATGTTTCATCTATGTCTTTTACGTACTAATTTTCATGCCTTACATACTTAGTACATTTTTCGTACTGAAGCCCTATTTAACGGGGCCTGCGTTTCATGCCCGCAGGTGCAGGTAGGCAAGTTGACGGTCCCCCTTCTTAGGATCCCTGATTAGCGAAAGTTGACGTGTTCCACTTGATCCGGAGCTGCTTTTGATTTTGGTCCTGTCTTTGTACAGTTATGTTCTATTAGAGGTCTGTAGACAGTATGTCTAGTTGGGTTGTATGTGGCCTTGACGGCTTTTAGTTTTGGGTGTATAGTTATCTATAGCAATCTTGTCGGCTCGTCCACTGTATTCTACTTGTATGCGTACATATGCCTTGAAGGAAGGTTTCCTTCATATATGTTATATTCGTAATTCAATAGATGTTATATAGGTTCATATCCTAGGCGCATACTTAGGGGTGTTTGACAAGTAGGATTTAGGCACCCGTCGCAGCCTATCGATTTGGGTCGTGACAATATATATATATATATATATATATATATAACATCTCTCTCATTTGTGGGGTAAATATACCCAAAAGCTCATATATATATATAACTGTGGAGGCTGACGAGGCCGTCATGAACATCTACTGATATACAAACTATACAGGACTCGTCTACAAGCCTCTAGAGATAACTGAACTGTACCATGGTCGGGACAGGGTCTCGACCTACCCATCAAATCTATATATATAAAATGGACTCCAAGGTCTAGACCTGGCAACTCCGATAAAGTGGAGCTTACCAACCAAGCTGATGTTTGACTCTGTCAGCTGGGAGGGTCTGTCCAACTATCAACGAGGACCTGCAGGCATGAAATGCAGCATGACCAGTAAAAAGGGACGTCAGTACAAAATAATGTACCGAGTATGTAAGGCAACAGGATAACTGAAAGCTAAAACTGAAATGATAATATAATAATGGAAAGTAACTGGGAGTCAAAGATAATCTGAAGATATGCTTAACTGCTGATACTGGCTCAACTCTCTCAATAAAGTAAGTCAAATAGATGTTCGACCTTATAAGGCTCGGTATGTGTAACTGATCTTCCATAGTAGGCTTGCTCATAGGCGCTCGACCATAGTACCATCTAATTAGAGGTTGCCTAATAGGGGCTTGCCCATCGATTATAGCTCGATGGTGGTGAAAATATTGTAATACTGTATATATATATAGACCCTCTACTCTCTTGACTGGAAGAAGACAATCTGCTCTCTTGACTGACAGAAGACAAAACTAAACTGAATATAAATTCCCGATAAGGGAGAATGCTGTAACTTATGAGACTAGAAAAATGTACATAAATTCAGGAATATGAACTTCTGCTTATGTCTCGTTATCAAACACATGTAGTTACTGGATCATGCCCAAATGAAGAGAAGGTTTAGCCTTAACATACCTTATCACAATCTTTCAAATCACCAAGTTGAACTCTTTTCTTTGCACCTTAATCTACAACAATGATAATAATACTATCTTTAAGTTACGAAAGGTACAACTATCGCACAACGAATGACAAGTTTATTTTGTATAAAAACGGGCGACATCTCCCATATAATCCTTACTTTCTACAAATTCAAGATAACACCAACGACACAATAAAACAACAATATCAACATATACACATTATTTCCAACCTCATATATACCACAGAATACTACAAAATAGCCCAATACACCCTAATCTCTTCATACACAAAATGACCACCGTAGTAGTGTCAAACAGCCCGAAAATATTATAATGAATGACCAGCCCTTTACCATGCATATATGTGGTGTTTCTATACACCCTTCCTCCTCCAAAACTCTAGAAAATAGTAGTAAAACACACAGCCCAACAACAACACAAAACAGTCCGCTACAAGTGAATAACTCGAACTCACAGCTTCTGATCACTGTCCCGTGAGTTCTTAAAACTATAGAACAAATTACCATGAATTTACAGAAGAAAAAATGGATGAAAGAGAGTAGAAAACATACCTAATTTGTTGGATAACTCAGCTCCTATATTGGTTCTTCAAACACTAGGTTTTACCCCCAATAAGAACTTGAAAGGGAGAGAAAATCAATTAGGGTTTGTGGATAATTTTTGGGAGGAAGTTTGCAGGGGTTTAGGTCTGGTTATTTTTGATATATAATGAGGTTTATATTTCAGGAGATAAGACCTTAAATAGGCTCTTTTGCTGACCCGAAATTGCCTCTTTTTGGGCTCTCATTTAACCAAGTAGGTGATACACCTACTTGTCACCTAGCAGCCTGCACAATCTCGCAAAAATGCATATATTTCTCTACTCCAATGTCGTATTGATAAAAGGTTTAATGCATTTGAAAATAGACTCATAGAGCTTCAATTTGATGGGTCGAACACCCATAACTCTAAGGGGTCGTTTGGTAGGATGCATTGGATGAGCTAATGCATGCATTAGCTTTGTGTATTAATAATACATTGTTGGTAGACATTTTGAACCTATGCATTAGTTATGAAAGCATTTGTTATACATCCTATTTTGTATTATCCTATGCATAACTAATGCATAGAAAATAATAGTATTAGCAATGCAATGGGTTTTAATGCATGCACTAACTTAGTTAAAGACAAAATTATCATTCAAAATTTATGCTTGATTAAAATATACTAGTTAGTATATTAATGCAAGTTCAAAATAATCCAAATAGTGAGAAATAAAATTATATCCCTAGTAAATAAATAAATACTTAACATATTTCCTTTTTATAAATAAATATTTAATTTAATTTTACAATATAGGTAGAAAAATAAAATATTTTTTTTAAACTTTTTCATATAAAAATATTTCTCAACATATGTTTCTTTTAAAAAGTTAGAGTGTGGACTAGTTTTGAGGGTATTTTTGTAAACAAACAATTCTTTTAGAAACTGTGCAATGCTTTAATACATCAAACCAAACAATGGATAAGAAATATGTCAGCATAACTAATACCAACATAACTAATGCAAGCATAACTAATACTAGCATTACTAATACACCCTATTCAGCATTATTCTTATGCACCCTACCAAACGACCCCTAAGTATATTGGGAGAAAATCGCAGTTACATTTGACCTAAGTTTCAACACATTTATGAATGTAACTTGTGATGACCTTTTCCAACGTTTGTTCCACAACTCGCTTGACTTCAAATCATAACACACGTCTATCATACGACTGAAATAACTCGTAACATAATCTCCTTATAATTTTAAACACCTTATTCTCGCCCCAAAAGTACATGTTACAACATTCCCAACTTGTCGACTTTCGACGAAACTTATTTTCTTCAATTCATTTAGCTTTGAATCCTTCAAACCCTCTTGGTACTTGGTATTCATGATCTTAAATATTTGTAACCTCCATTGTAACATGATTAACTTACTTTATGTACTTTCAAAGTTGATCTCATTTCTGAGCTTACATCAATTGACTTACGGATACTCTCACGTACGAAAACATGGGGTGTAACATTCACCAGCTCAGCTGGAGGACATACAAGGACTCTTTACAGAGTTAGACTTGGTTGAGAATGCTAAGTCCCGCTTCTAGGATCCAGTTATTGCCTCTGGTCAGAAGGGTTCCACTTCTGATATTTTTCACCTTCTACTTCAACACCAATTGCTGCATCAACAGCTCATGCCTCGCCACTGTACCCAATGGATCAAGTGGAAGATGTGTGTTCTCCTCGATTACATGATCAAGGGAACACAAAAAAATGCTTTCCTGACACCCATCCAAAACTCCGATAGTAAACACGTGTCACTTTTTCGATTTCAAATGAGTGCCACTTGCTTTCCAAGCCGATGGGATTTTCCAACTACTTAAATCATTTGGCTTCGAACAAGGATCAGAGAAATAAGTATGCTCTTTCTACGGTATGTCTGATCAATAGCAGTATGCACTTTTCTATTCAGGTATCATCTTATTCTTCTCTTTTTGCTTTTCATTTTCTAACCATTATCTTCAGCAACTTTAATCTTTGGCGTTACAGGCTAACCTCCTCTCCTCCGAGGTCTTAAAGAAGATGATCCTAGCTAAATAGACACTTGCTGCAGAGTGAGATCAAATTGCTGCTGAACGTAACCAACTCGCTGAGCGCCTCCCGGCTTTAGAGGCATGGCTTGCTCAAATGGGAAAACTTGAAGCCCAATTAGAGCAAACGGAGAAAGAAAAAAGAGCCTATAGCCAAGAAGCCACTTAGCTACGTGCAGAGCTTGCTGAGTTGAATGTCACATGGGCTGAGCTACAAGATGTTGTGACTGTGGCAACGGAATGTGAGTCAGCTTCCATGAAAAAAATCAAAAACCTAGAAGCAAGATTACATTCCAAAATGGAGGAAGCTATTGCGGATGCAGAGAAGATGGAAAGAATGAAGGAAAGGCTCCAAAGGGTCATGGAGAAAAAGTGCGAACATGCAAATACCAATACTGACCTTTGCCGGGCCTATGATATCTTATGGGTTGATAATGATCGGCTGCAATCCAAAATCAAAAAGCTCTAGGCTAAACTCTAGGATCAAGATGATTCTTACCTTCTTTCGAAAACTCATGCAGTTTATCACATGAAGAGGAAAACTTTGGAGGATGTCAGATAAGGCATTTCCAATATAGACAATTGCATTGCTGAAGATCCCAATTTGGAGACAACATCCTCCAAGAACATTCCTGCTCGGCCCACTACTTCAAGCTCCTCGAGCATTTGCTTTGAGTCCTCGAGAATCTAGTAGGTGGTTGAAGATGAAGAAGAAAAAGATAAGAATGAAGGTGCTGAATCGGATGCTGAGTAGCCTTTACCTTCAAAGGATGCAACAGAGACTTCTCGTCCTCCGAGCTATGCTGATAAAATAAATTAATGTATATTGTTTTTTTCCTTTGTAAATATGCCGAAACCTCTATTGAGATTGGCATTTTTGAAGTAAAAGACATCTTTACCTTAACTTCTGTGCAAAAGACATATTTTTCCATTAATAAGTTTGGGAATTTTTTCATCCGATAACTTTAATATCGGGCATTCATACTTTCTGTTTTTTATCCTTTAATTATGAGTGGTTTTTCAGAGAGGGTCCTTATGTTTACAGTGCTCTTGAAGAGAACGTTTCATGTTCATTCCGGCACTAGCATTTGAAGTTAAAGTAACATTTAAATGAAAAGACCATATTGTATCATTCAGACAAGAAATAGGATAAAAACAAAAAGGAATTTAACTTATTTATTCCATTTCCAAAAGTATATTTAAATGAACAATTTGTTTTACATTCTCTTAAGTAAATAAAGCTGCCAATACATGTGGCTAACTCGTACTACTTATTTTTAATGGACAGATCATTCAGTCTCCGTCCTAATTCGTGGTCTTGCAAAACAACTGCACTTTTATACTTTTGAGTTCAAGCTTCCGACTCTAACAGTTCCCGATTTCATTGACACTTTTAGTGCCCTGATATGCAATAGTTCCCCCTCCCAGTATTCAGATGCTAAGTATAAGAATTTGAACACTAGAGATATTGTTATTGTCAACGATCCTTTTTCGGAGTATGTTTTACATTGTTGCCTCATTAAAAACCTTGCCAAACAAATTCAATTGGGACAAAACCTAGGCGAAGAAAAAAAGAGTGAAGCAAATACTTTCAGTATCATCTAAGATCTTCAACAATAATATCTTTTTGAGGTGAGTCACATTTCAATTGCTTTTTAATCTTACTCGTTAATTTTCCGATTGATAATGACACTTTATCGATTATAGCTGAAATCTAGTAAGGTCCTTCCCAGGTTGGTCCCAACTTTCCAGCATTGACTTCCCGAGTATTATGAGTTACCTTCCATAAAACCAAGTTTCCGATTTCGAAATGACGAAGATTTACTCTACGATTATAGCATCATTCCATGCTTTTCTTCTCTGTCACTATCCTTATATAAGCTAAGTTCCTAAGCTCCTCCAACAAAGCCAACTAAATCAACATTGCTTCTTCATTCCAACTTAATCAACATTGCTTCTTTATTCTCCTACTTGTTTTCTCGGAGATACCTTATGGTAGGTTCCTTAACCTCCACCGAAATCAAATCTTTTGCACCGTATACAAGGGAAAAAGGCATTTCTCCTGTGCTCGACTTTTCTGTCGTTCGATATGCCCACAGTACTCCTGGAAACTCTTCTAACCATCTGCCTCTGGCATCCTCTAAATTTTTTTGAGGTTTTAAATTATCACCTTGTTAGTTGAATCCGCTTAACCGCTAGCACTTGGTGATATGGGGAGGATGTGATCCTTTTGATCTTCAATCCTTCTAGGAATTTTTTAATTTTGGAACCTGCTCAGGCCGTTGAGGCAAAGGATAAACTATATCCATCCCCCACTTCATGAATATCCACTATTAGCATAATGAACAGATTGTAAAATATCTACATTAATATATTCTCGATATGGTGAATATATGGGATATTATTATGGATATTCTACATTAGTGTAGAATATTGTGTAGCATTACTTGTAGAATATATGAAGAATATTTTGTAGGATTTACATTTAGTGTAAGATATTTTACTTCCTTTCATCTCTTATTTCTCTTGTGTATAAATACCAATGTATCTAATGTATTTGAATCAAGTAATTGAGATAGTCATTCTTCAGTTTCTCTCATGCTTTCTCTGTTCTTGACATGGTATTAGAGCCTTTTTTTTTCTTAGTTTTGATTCTTAGTGTTTTTCATCCGTGGTTCCTTTCAAAAATGTTTTTTGAAAGATTAGTTCTCTTGATTTTTTGTCAACAAGCAGTCCTAAGCATTTAGGGCTTTTGGTCTTGGTCTTGATTTTGGTTATTCTAGCTATTTTTTTCCGTATCATTGTGTTTTTGATTTTCTCTATTGAAAAACATGACTTCATATCAGTTTGAGTCTTTCAGTGTTCGTTTCATTGGGAAAAATTATTCTGCTTGGGAATTTCAATTTCAATTATTTGTCACGGGAAAAGAATTATGGGGCCATATAGATGGAACTGATCCTGCTCCTACTGATCTTACAAAGTTAGGTCAGTGGAAGGTCAAAGATGCTCAGGTGATGACATGGATTTTAGGATCAATTGACCCTCTTATTGTTCTTAATCTCAGGCCATACAAGACTGCAGAGGCCATGCAGAATTATTTACAAAAGATTTACAACCAAGACAATAGCGGAAGACGATTTTAGCTAGAGCACAAAATTGCTAATTACTCTCAAGAAGGTCTTTCTGTTCAGGATTATTTTTCTGGATTTTAGAACTTATGAATTGAATTTACTGATATTGTTTATGCTAAAATACCTGCTGAATCTCTATCTATAATTCAAGTAGTTCATGAGCAAAGCAAGCGAGACCAATTTTTAATGAAAATGCGATCTGATTTTGAGAGTGTTCGCTCTAGCTTAATGAATCATGACCCGCCTCCCTCCTTGGATGTTTGTTTTATGGAATTAATTCGTGAAGAGCAGCTCTTTTCACACAAAATGCTTTCAAGCAAGAAAGTGTTCATACTGTTGCATTTGCTACTCAAGGAAAAAGAAAGGGTAGGGATATGAGCACCACACAATTCTACAATTAAATTCTAAGCTAATATACGAAATTGTGTAAAATGACCAAAATGCCCCTCGGACCAACATCTCAGAATCGGGTAAAATTTATATTTCAGAAACCTCATACTATCACGAGTCTATACATAACAAGAACACTGAAATCGGAGTCCAAATGACCCCTCAAATTCTCATTTAAATGCCTCTTAAACTCAAGCCCTAATTACCCATTTTTCCCCAAATTTCTCACCACTAATTAGGTCTTTAATCATATAAAAATGAGTTATGAAGTCAAAAATGTTACCTCCAAGTGATTCCCCTTGAATACCTCTTCAAAAAGCTTCAAAATCGCCTAACAATGGAGGAACCTCGGCTAAAATTCGCGAAATAAACCTTTTAAAACATTCTGCCCAAGCATTTAATTCCTTCTTCGCGAACGCGGTCAAAGCCTCGCATTCGCGAAGCACAAAAATGACGTTGACCAAAAGTTCTCTTAACGCGACAAGGCCCGCGCGAACGCAATGCTTTACCTGTCTAACCTTCGGCGAACACGTTCCTCTCATCGCGAACGTGATGAGTAAATTCTACTGGGCTAAATTTCCTCCTTCGCGAACGTGAAGCCCAGTCGCGAATGCGGTTCAAAAGTATCCAGCCCTTCGTGAACGCGGATCTCCCATTGTGAACACGAAGGCTTAATATTTTCCTTCCTTAAATGACTCTTCGTGAGCGCGAGGTTCCACTCGTCAACGCGAAGGGTAAAATTCCTCTGCAACAGCTGAACAAAATCTGTAACTTTTTTACAACTTAAAATGATCCATTGAGCATCCGAAACACACCCGAGGCCCCCGGGACATCAACCAAAGGCACCAACATATCCTAAAACCTTATTCAAACTTGTATGGATCTTCAAAACACCTCAAACAACATCAATTCAACCAAAACACATTGGATTCAAGCCTAAGTCTTCCAAAACCTTCTGAATCACGCTTTTGATCAAAAACCCAACCTAACCACCTCCGAATGACCTGAAATTTTGCACACACATCCCAAATGACATAACAAAACTACTGCAACTCTTGGAATTCCAATCTGACCCTCGGATCAAACTCTCACTATCGAACCGGAAACTTCAAAAATTCAACTTTTTGCATTTCAAGCCTAAATTAGCTATGGACCTCCAAAACACAATCCGAACATGCCCCTAAGCCCGAAATCACCTAACGGAGCTAACGGAACTATCGAATTTCCATTCCGAGGCTGTCTTGACACTGTTCCGACTACAGTCAGCTTTCCAACACTTAAGCTCTCATTTAGGGACTAAGTGTCCCAAAACTCTCCGAAACATAAAATCGAACATCTCGGCAAATCAAAATAGTAGAAATAAACTTGGAGAAAGCAGTTAATACGGGATCGGGGCGTTAATTCTTAAGATAATCGACCGGGTCGTCACATCCTCCTACACTTAAACATTCGTTCATCCTCGAACGAGCATAGAGCCATACACTGAGGTTGTGCATATCCTACTTGGTCTCTCAGGTCGCCTCCTCAACCGGCTGACCCCGCCACTGAACCTTTACTGAGGCAATGTTCTTTGACCTCAACTTTCTAACCTGCCTGTCCAATATTGCCACTGGCTCCTCAACATAGGATAGATCCTTGTCCAACTGGACTGAACTGAAATCCAACACATGTGACGGATCACCGTGGTACCTCTGGAGCATCGAAACATGAAAAAAACCCGGATGAACTCCTACCAAGCTAGGAGGTAAGGCAAGCTCATAAGCAACCTCCCCAATATGCCTCAATATCTCAAAAGGGCCAATAAACCTCGGACTCAACTTTCTTTTCTTCCCAAATCTCATAACGTCCCTTATAGGCAAAACCCGAAGCAGAACCCGTTCTCCAACCATATAGGAAACATCACGAACCTTCTGGTCCACGTAACTCTTCTGTCTGGATTAGGCTGTACGAAGTCTATCCTGAATCACCTTAACCTTCTCCAAAGCATCCTGAACTAAGTCTGTGCCCAATATCCTAGCCTCACCCGGCTCAAACCAACCCATCAGAGATCTACACCGCCTCCCATATAATGCCTCATACGGTGCCATCTGAATATTGGACTAATAATTGTTGTTGTAAACAAACCCTGCCAATGGCAAGAACTGATCCCATGACCCTCCAAACTTTATCACACACGCACAGAGCATATCTTCAAGAATCTGAATAGTGCGCTCGGACTGTCCGTCCGTCTGAGGGTGAAATGTTGTACTCAACTCCACCTAAGTACCCAACTCATGCTGAACGACTCTCCAAAATCGTGATGTGAACTGAGTACCTCTATCTAAAATGATAGACACTGGAATACCATGCAGACGAACAATCTCCCGGATATAAATCTCCACCAACCACTCCGAAGAATAAGTAGTACACACAAGAATTAAACGAGCGGACTTGGTCAGCCGATCCACAATCACCTAAATAACATCAAACTTCCTCAAAGTCCGTGGGAGCCCAACTACAAAGTCCATGGTGATCCGCTCCCACTTCCACTCCAGGATTTCTATCTGCTGAAGCAACCCACCCGGTCTCTGGTGCTCATACTTCACCTATTGACAGTTGAGGCACCGAGCTACGAATCCAACTATATCTTTCTTCATCCGCCTCCACCAATAGTGCTGCCTCAAATCCTGGTACATCTTCGCGGCACCCGGATTGATGGAATATCGCGAACTATGGGCCTCCTCTAGAATCAACTCCCGCAGCCCATTAAATTGGGTACACAAATTCGACCATGCATCCTCAATACTCCACCATCACCAATAGTCACATCTTTGGCATCACCGTGCTGAACCTTATCCTTGAGGACAAGCAAATGAGGGTCATCACACTGCCGCTCCTCTGGGCTCCAAAAGATCAAATCTCACAAACTGGCTGGCTAAGGCCTGGATATCCATCGCCATAGGCCTCTCCGATGCTAGTAAATAAGCCAAACTCCCCATACTCTCCGCCTGGCAACTCAAGGCATCAGCCACTACATTGGCCTTGCCCGGGTGATATAAAATAGTGATGTCATAATCCTTCAGCAACTCCAACCACCTCCTTTGGTGCAAATTTAGATCCTTTTTCTTGAAAAAATGATGTAAGCTCCGATGGTTAGTATAAATCTCACAGGGAACCCCGTATAAATAATGTTGCCAAAGCTTCAGGGCGTGAACAATGGAAACTAACTCAAGGTCGTGAACAAGGTAATTCTTCTCATGTATCTTCAACTGTCTGGACGCGTAGGCAATCACCCTACCGTCCGGTATCAACACCGCTCCGAGGCCAATCCTCGAGGCATCACAATAGACCGCATAAGACCCCAAACCTGTAGGCAATATCAAAATTGGGGTTGTAGTCAAAGTTGTCTTGAGCTTCTGAATGCTCACCTCACACTCCTCCGTCCACTAAAATGGAGCACCCTTCTGGGTCAACCTAGTCATAGGGGCTGCAATCGATGAAAACCCTCCACAAAATGACGGTAGTAGCCCGTCAAGCCAAGGAAACTGCGGATCTCTATAGCTGAAGATGGTCTGGGCCAACTCTACATGACCTCTATCTTCTTTGGATCCACCTGAATACCCTCACTCGATACCACATGGCCTAAGAATGCCACTAAATCCAACCAAAATTCATATTTCGAGAACTTAGCATATAACTTCTTCTCTCTCAAAGCCTGGAGCACTGTCCTAGGTGCCGCTCATGATCTTCCGGACTCCGGGAATACACCAGAATGCCATCAATAAAGACAATAATGAATGAATCAAGATACGGCCGGAACACACTATGCATCAAATGCATAAAGGCTGCTGGGGCATTGGTCAGCCCAAATGACATGACGAGGAACTCGTAATGACCATACCGAGTCCGGAAAGCAGTCTTTGGGATATCTAGCTCCCGATCTTCAACTGATGGTAACCTGAGCGTAAATCAATCTTAGAAAACACTTGTGCGCCCTGAAGCTGGTCAAAAAGATCAATATGAGGCAAAGAATAACGGTTCGTTAATGTAACCTTGTTCAACTGGCGGTAATCAATACATATATGCATAGAGCCATTCTTTTTCTTCACAAATAAGACAGGAGCACCCCAAGGCGATACACTAGGCCGAATAAAACCCTTATTAAGCAATTCCTGTAACTGATCCTTTAATTCCTTCAACTTAAAGGAGCCATATGATACGGAGGGATAGAAATAGGCTGAGTGCTCGGCAACATATCAATGTCAAAATCAATATCTCTATCGGGCGGCATGCCCAGAAGATCAGCTGGAAACACATCGGGAAAATCCCATATTACCGGGACTGAATTAACTGAAAGGGTATTAATATTGACATCTCTCACATAAGCTAAATACGCGTCACACCCCTTCTCAACCACACGCTGAGCTTTAAGAAAAGAAATAACTCTACTGGGAGTGTGATCTAAAGTACCCCTCCACTCAACACACGGTACACCTGGCATAGCCAGCGTCACGGTTTTGGTGTGACAATCAAAGATAGCATAATGGGGCAACAACCAGTCCATGCCTAAGATAATGTCAAAATCTACCATGTTGAGCAACAATAAATTGGCTCGGGTCTCAAAACCACTAAGAGCAACCAAACACGACTGATAAATGTGGTCTACAACAAGAGAATCTCTCACAAGAGTAGAAACATAAATAGGGGAACTCAAGGAAGCCCGAGATACACCCAAATGCGGGGCAAAATAAAAAGACATATAAGAGCAAGTGGAACGTGGATCGAATAGAACCGATGCATCTCTATGACAACCCATGACAATACCTGTGATGACAGAATCGGAGGCAACAACCTCGGTACGGGCAGGAAGGGCATAATATCTGGCCTGGCCTCCCCCTCTAGGGCGACCTCTACCTTCCCAACCTCCACCTCTAGCTGGCTGAGCTGGTAGGGTACCAACTGGTGCTGTAATCATAGCCTGAGAACTCTGCGGGGCACGCTATGGCTGAGAAGTCTTTGGAGGTGCACCCCTCCCAAGTCTAGGGCAATCCCTCACCACATGGCGTATGTCACCACACTCAAAACAAGCTCTGGGAGGACGTGGTAGTGGGAACTGTGCGGTACGGGTACTCCAAAACCCATGAACACCTGAAACACTATGTAAAATTTGAGATGCAAACTGAGCTAGCTAACCCACAAAACCTCTACCATGCCATACTCTTCCTCCAAAATAAGTACCAGTGGGTCTCTCCTATCTACGAGGTTTCTCACTTCCCTATACTCTCTCTCCTGACCTCTTCTGTCCTCTACTCGGTGAGAGGTCCTCACCACCCGCTGAACTAGGACCACAGGCTGTGTTGCCATGACATCGGGAAATTGAACAATGGGAACTCGCTGCTCTGGAGTGGGGGTGGTGGAAGTCTGGATCCCTTCCCCGATCTGTTAAGTAGTTTGTACAATATGAATCAACCCCGCTTGTGCTAATGTACCAAACATGCTCAAGAACTGTGCTAATGTCTCTTGGACTCTAGCTGGAAATTTTGGTGGCTCCTCGGTGGCAGCTCGCGCGGATGCTCTAGCTACACCGCATGCGCGTCCTCGGCTTCTACCCCGGCCCCGACCTCTGACAGCTCTCACAAGGGGCATGAGTGTCTGATCATCTCTGGTAGCACGTGTTCTCACCATTTTTGAGAGAATGGAAGACAAAGATTTAGGATTGTGACGTTAAAATCTCGCACGACAGGGAAATCAAATGAAGTGGAATTTTCCTAACGATTACATAGCCTCTCGTAGATAAGTACAGACGTCTCCGTACTGATCAGCGAGACTCTAATAAACCGGCTTCTGATTCATAACTCCTATGAACCTAGAGCTCTGATACCAACTTGTCACGACCCCGGTTCACCCTCCGTGAACCATCGTGATGGCACGTAGTCTCTACGACTAGGTAAGCCTAAATTGTGGAAGATAACCAAAACTTGTGGAAGTAAAACAATTTAAAAGCAGAAATAAGACAATAATAGTGTTTAAATGTGCCGCTCGACATGCACCATATATAAATCTCAAAACCAATATCTAAATCCAAGACCCGGAAACCCACGAATCACAAGCTAAGAAAAAGAAATACTACATAGCTCTAACTCCAGAATTTGTCTAATAAGAATAGAAAGTACATAAGGGCTAAATACTAAAAGGCAGGAATAGAAAGGGACTCCTCGATATGCGGACACAGCAGATGTACCTCGAAGTCTCTAAGTAGTCGCCTCCCTAAAAGATGGTAGGCCTGAGTAGATGTACCTGGATCTGCACATGAAAAACATGCGCAGAAGGGGCATGAGTACACAACAGCGGTACTCAGTAAGTGCCAAGCCTAACCTCGGTCGAGTAGTGATGATGAAGGTCAGGGCCCTACTAAGGTTAAATACAATATAAAGGTTAACAGTGTGGAATAAAACAGTATAAATAAGAGCAAGAGTAAGAAATAACATAGAATTGACAGAACAACAACAACTAGAATAGAAATAAAACAAGCCACGAAAAGAAATACTGCTCAACACAGAGATAACAACCGGGGCACCTTCCAGGATACAGTCTTGTAGTCCCAATTACAACTGTCCTGTGGATCTCCCGGGATATCATCCCGTAGTCCATCATATATATGTACGAAGGATCTCCCGGGATCCCGTACCGTAGTCCAACTATCAATGTACGGGGATCTACCAAAATCCCGATCCATAAACCCAAATGTAAATACCCAGTACTGGGGGAATCTACCTGGTGCATTCCCGTAGTTCCATATAACTATGCAGGGGGATCTATCGGGAATCTAACACGCAGTCCCAAAGTAAATATGCAGGGGGATCTATCAGAAATCTAACCCACAGTCCCAAAGTAAACAGACAAGGGGGAGCTACCGGAATCCCACATCCGTAGTCCCAATGTAAATACACAGCAACAGCAAGAAAATATTCAGAGAAGGGAAATTTCATATTAAGGCAACAAATAATTCTAGACTAGCATGCTGCACAGAGTTCAGGTAAACAGATTGAACAATTAAAGCAATTAAATCACTTAGACATGCTTTCCTAAGCTAATAACGGGCTTAATAGTACAAGTAATAAAAGCAGGAGAAGGAACATACTGATAAGTACTTAAAGAAAACCAGATTTCCAACAATTCGCACAAGTACGCACTCGTTACCTCAGATACAAGGCATTTCACTTACCAAATATATCAATCCTAAGGGGAAGATCCCCAACACAAGGTTAGACAAGCCACTTACCTCGAACCGACTCAAAATCAACCCGACACCACGTCTTTGCCATGAGTACTCGACTCCAAATGGCCCAAATCTATTCAATTAATTTGCATAATGTAAATAACACTTCAAGTAACTGATTCTACAACTAAATTCTAAGCTAATATGCAAAATTGTGTAAAATGACCAAAATGCCCCTTGGGCCCACATCTCGGAATCAGGTGAAATTTATATTTTCAGAAACCTCGTACTCTCACGAGTTTATACATAACAAGAACACTGAAATTGGAGTCCAAATGGCCCCTCAAATCCTCATTTAAAGGCCTCTTAAACTCAAGCCCTAATTACCCATTTTTTCCCAAATTTCACACCACTAATTAGGTCTTTAATCACATAAAAATGAGTTATAAAGTCAAAAATGTTACCTCCAAGTGATTCCCCTTGTTCAAAAAACTTCAAAATCACCTAACAATGGAGGAACCTAGGCTAAAATTCGCGAAATAAACCTTTTAAAACATTCTGCCCATGCATTTAATTCCTTCTTCGCGAACGCGGTCAAAGCCTTACGTTTGCGAAGCACAAAAATAACGTTGACCAAAAGTTCTCTTACACGAACGCGACAAGACCCCCGCGAACGCAATGTTTTACCCGTCTAACCTTCGTGAACGCGTTCCTCTCATCGCTAACGCGATGAGTAAATTCTACTGGGCCAAATTTCCTCCTTCACGAACGCGAAGCCCAGTCGCGAACGCGGTTTACAAGTATCCAGCCCTTTGGGAACGTGGATCTCCCATCGTGAATGCGAAGGCTTAATATTTTCCTTCCTCAAATGACTCTTCATGGACGTGAGGTTCCACTCGCGAGCGCGAAGGGTAAAATTCCTCTGTAACAGCTGAACAAAAGCTGCAACTTTTTAACAACTTAAAATGATCCGTTGAGCATCCGAAACACACCCGAGGCCTCCGGGACCTCAATCAATGGCACCAACATATCCTAAAACCTTATTCAAACTTGTACAAATCTTCAAAACACCTCAAACAACATCAATTCAACCAAAACATATCGGATTCAAGCCTAAGTCTTCCAAAATCTTCCGAATCACGCTTTTGATCAAAAACCCAACCAAACCACCTCCGAATGACCTGAAATTTTGCACACACACATCCCTAATGACATAACGGAACTACTGCAACTCTCAGAATTCCATTCTGACCCTTGGATCAAAATCTCACTATCGAACTGGAAACGTCACAAATTCAACTTTCGGCATTTCAGGCATAAATTAGCTACGGACCTCCAAAACACAATCCGAACACGCCCATAAGCCTGAAATCACCTAACAGAGCTATCGAAACCATCAAATTTCTATTCCAAGGCCGTCTTCATATTGTTCCAACTACGGTCAACTTTCCAACACTTAATCTCTCATTTAGGGACTAAGTGTCCTAAAACTCTCCGAAACTTAAAACCGAACATCCCGGTAAATCAAAATAACAGAAAAAAACTTGGGAAAAGCAGTTAATAGGGGATCAGGGCGTTATTTCTTAAGACGACCGGCCGAATCGTCACAGTTGTAGAGTATATGAAGAATATTTTGTAGGATTTACAATTAGTGTAGGATATTTTACTTCCTTTCATCTCTTATTTCTCTTGTGTATAAATACTAATGTATCTGATGTATTTGAATCAAGTAATTGAGATAGTAATTCTTCAGCTTCTCTCATGATTTCTCTGTTCTTGACATCCACGGTGACACTACTGAATGCAAAAGCTCCGCTGGCTGATGCACCAATTGAGCATAACGTTGAAACTTATCACATTTTTTAATGAATTCCTTTGTATACTGTTTCATTTGGAGCCAATAGTAACTGACTTTATTAACTTGAGCACTAAAGAATCTACACCGAAGTGACCCATTCAGGACCTTCTCTCATGGCATAATCAGTCTATAATGTTCCTAAATATCGAGCTAATGGTGCTTGTAAAGACCTTCGGTATAATTGTCCATCAATGAGACCATACTGATTATCTTTTGTTCGTAACGCCCCGGAGACTTTAGAATCATCAGGCAATTTTCCATGCGTTAAATATTCTATCAACTTGTTTCTCCAATCCCAAATTAGGTTGGATGATTTAACTTAGCAATATCCATCCATGTTTAGTACTGAATGCAACAGCTGAACAACTGTACCAGAATCAGCTCCTTTCAGTTCTGTGAACGAACCTAGATTGGCCAACCCATCTACCTTTTTCTTCCCCTGGGATACGAATCACCGACTACTCCCTAAATCGGGAACGTAAAACTTGAACTATACTAAAGTAGTGTTGCATGGTCTCTTTTTTGGTATCAAAGATTTCTTATATTTGATTTTCTACCAGTCACATTTTACTTCAATCACCTCAGAGCCTAGTATTCGGGCCAATTCAAGTTTTGCAACCAAAGCTTCATACTCGGCTTCATTGTTAGTCAATGAAATAGATTAATGGTCTGTCTCAAGTTTTCCCTCGAATGAGTGATTAGATAGTTCTTGATACCAGAACCATTTTACTGGAGACAATTCTCAATACCAAAATTGTTTTTAGCAGCTAAAGGCATCATTTTCGGATTAAAATCAACCACAAAGTCAGCCAAAACTTGTGACTTAATAGCAGCCCGATTTATATTCAATATCAAATTCACTAATTTCAACTGCCTATTTAGCCAATCGACCCGATAATTCAGGTTTATGAAGGACGTTCCTCAGAGGAAAGGTCGTCACAACAACTATTAGGTGGCATTGAAAGTAGGGTCTAAACTTTCGAGAGGCAACTACGAGAGCTAGATCCAAATAATACAAGTGTGAGTAACGTGTTTCCGCACCTGAAAGTATTTTACTAACATAATATATAGGAAATTGCATAGTTTCTTCCTCTTGAACTAGAACTGCACTTACCGCAACTTCTAACACTGCTAAATAAATCAACAGTTATTACCCCTCATTCGGTTTGGACATTAAGGGAGGACTGGACAAATACCTCTTCAAGTCTTTCAACACTTGTTGGTACTCCGACGTCTCCTAGAAGTCATTCTTATCATTCAATAGTGAAAAGAAATGTTGGCATTTCTTCGAAGACCTTGATATGAATCTGCTCAAGACCACCAACATACCGGTTAACCTGTGCACATTCTTTAAACATTTTAGTTTGTCAGTAATATCTTCTATGGCCTTAATCTTGTCGGGATTTACTTTAATTCCCCTTTTATAAACCAAGAAGCCAAGAAATTTCCGAGGCCCAACTCCAAAAATGCATTATTCTGGATTGAGCTTCATGTTGTATTTCTTCAAGATATCGAATGTCTCTTGTAGATGAGTCAAATGATATTTTACACCGAGAGACTTAACCAAAATATCATTAATATAAACTTTTATGGTTTTACCAATATGATGATCAAACATTTTTAACGAGCCACTAATAAGTGACTCCGATATTTTTAAGACCAATAGACATCACATTATAGTAATATGTGCCAAAATTTGTGATAAATGGTATTTTTTTCTTGATCACCCGGGAGCATCCTAATTTGATTATACCTGGAGTACGCATCAAGAAAACTCATCAATTCATGCCCAACCATAGCATCGATCATTTGATCAATATTTGGTAGTGCGAAAAAATCTTTACGGCAAGACTTATTTAAATCTTTATAGTCTATACACATTCTAAACTTATTATTCTTTTTAGATACAGTTACTACATTAGTTAACCAGCTAGAATAACTTATTTCACTAATAGAACCTATATTTAGCAGCCTGCTTACCTCTTCTTTTACAAACCTGTTTCTGACCTCGGCTATTGGCCGTTTCTTCTGCTTTACCGAAGGAAAAGTAGGGTCCAAACTTAACTTGTGGATGTCCACGTCCAATGGAATACCTATCTTATCTGAATGAGACTATGCAAAACAATCAATGTTAGCTTTTATGAATTCAATCATTTTAAGCCTAAGTTCGGGGCTCAACCACATTCCCAAGTAAAACGTTTTATTCGAATATTCTAGGAATAAATCGATTTGTTCAAGTTCTTCTACGATTGACTTTGTTGCATCCGTTTCTTCCGGTACTTGGAACGATCTAGGCACCTGATAAAAATTTGATGTTTCTTTTTCTCCATCACCTTCAACCGGGACCGGACGGGAAGTAGACACCGATTCTTGTAGTTGTTATTTGTTGATTCCCTCTGCCTTGCTGCTAGATAAGGTGAGTTCATTCATCTCCCTTGCAGAAGGTTGATCACCTCTAAATTGTTTTGATCATATCATATGTAGGGAATTTCAACAATTGATGGTATGTTAATGGAACAACTTTCATTTCATGGATCCATGGTCTATTAAGGATCACGTTGTAGACCATATCGTCATCCATAACTTCGAACAAGGTGGATTTCGTCACCCCTTCAGCATAAGTAGATAACATAATCTCTCCTCGGATCGTAACACTTGTTAAGTTGAACCAGACCAGAAGCTTTATTGCCAGAACTATGTTTTCAGTTAGCTTTGCTTGTTCTAAAACCCTCAATTGGATGAAATATGTGGATTAACCAACACACGCTTAATTTTAAAATTTAAAACATTGGGAGATATTTCGAGCGCATCATTATGTGGAAAAATAAGGTCGTCCGCATCTTCCCTGTAGACATGTGATTTTTGACCCTCCCAAGATTTTTTATATTTTAGCATGTAAATATTTAATTTAGGCCTAATAGCATTATTTTAACTAATTTTGACTCTTTTACTTTATTTCATTACAAGAAAAATGAAAATTAAAATAGGTTCATTAATATTTTGTAGTAATTTTTAATCTTGAAAAATACCAAAAAATTGTTTTGTTTTAACAGTCAGTCTTATTTTAATAATTATTTTTACTTAAGTAGGGCTAATTAATATTTTTGATAATATTTTTATAAGGATAGATTTTTAGTTAGTTAAGCTAATTTTAAGCATAGCTAGTCTTAAAGGCCCATAATTTTCAAGCCCTTAATTCCTAGGCCCATACCCCTTAACATAGAAAACCCTACAAATGCCTAGACCCCTAGAGCTAAGAGGAGGAGCTGAAAAGAGAACAAAAATCAGACCTAGACTCCTAAGAATGAGGAGCGGTTGATTTTCAGAAAGGAACCCCTCCCCCCTCCCTGAAGCTTCGTCTCCTTCACACACCCCTCCTCATCAACGGAGCTCCTTCTTCAGAGAAGAGCTATTTCAATGGCTTCTTCTTAACCACACCCCTGAACATCACAACAACCAGCCCATCTCCAATCATCCCAACGACCAGCCAAAAACCAGTAACCAACGTCCACCAGCTCCATCGACGACCACCCTTCATCTCACCATCACCGTAAAATGACCACCCCGCACGTCAAACACAATAACCAGTGACTCTAAACCTTCACCGACCAAAACAACCCCACCTATCCTCCTCCTCACGCCAGCATTCAACAGCAGCAACGACCTTTCCTTTTCACTCGATCTCACCAGCTCGCCGGAAAAACGCGAACGACCTTAAGCAGCCGGCAGATCTCGACCATTCTCTAACACCCATCGTTGCTCCTCCTTCTCCGTACCATAGCTTGACGGAAAACACCCACACATAGCCACAAACACACACAAAAACAAGAAAAGGACAACAGCGAACCAATGGAGTTTTGTGAGCACGAGAGGAACTTGAATCCGGTTTCAAGCTTCGCTTGGCTTTTCAAGTTATCGTCCATTCAATATCTTTTGAAATCATGATTGAGATACTATCGAGATCGAGGTAGTTCAGCGAGGTTCCATTTGCAGTCCAAAATCGGATCCAGATTTTTGTCTTGGTGAAAATCCTGTAAGGTTCGGTTCATACAATGCTTCCTAAAAGCTCACTGAGTGATTTCTCTTAATATCATGCTTAGTATTTGATAAATTGCTTATTGTTATGTGATTGCTTGGTGTTCTTATTGTTAAGTTTAATATGTTTGAGACTTCTTTCTATGGATTTGTTTGATATTTGTAGTTGTAAATTTCTGCTTGTCGAGTTACCATCTGGTTGTTTTTTGGCAGAATGTGATATGTTTCATTTGTTAATTAGCTTCATGTGATATTTATCATATTTGATCGTTTGGTTTTTTAAGTTATGGGATATACACCATTGTACTCTTGTAAAAGAAAGGTCTTTTGAATTTTTCGATTACTTAGTTAAATTTTTTTTTCTGTTATAAATTTGAGGTGTGCCATCCAATCGCCTAGTCTATGGCCCTCACATCTATATCTTAACTAGTGTAAAAATGCTTTGAACTCTCTTAGTTTGTTTAGGCGCGTTTAATTAAATAAATTGTCATAGCTACGGGTACGGTTCCCGTGACGTGGTCGTGACGCCTAATTTCCAAAAATCTAGGGGTACATTTATGTGACCCGACCACAATTTAATCTTGTTAATAAAATAAACATGTTGTGGATCGTGGGTATGGTTCCTGTGACATGATTTGCAACATGTAATTAAAATAACTGGTTGTATAATAATTGGATTATTAAAAGCGGTTTTAAAGTTAAAAATGCACATAGGTTTAAAAGTGTTTAAAATAAGATAATTAAGCCAAGAATAATAGTTAAGTGACCGTGCTAGAACCACGGAACCCGGAAATGCCTAACACCTTCTTCCAAGTTAACAGAATTTCTTACCCGGATTTCTGTGTTCGCGGACTATAAAACAGAGTCAATCTTTCCTCGATTCGGGATTCTAAACCGGTGACTTGGGACACCATAAATTATCCCAAGTGGCGACTCTGATTCTTAAATAAATTCCGTTTCGATTGTCACTTAAATTGGAAAAAACTCCCTTATACCCTTTTCGGGTGTAGGAAAAAGGAGGTGTGACAGCTCTGGCAACTCTGCTGGGGATAAGAACCCAGAACTTCTCGTTCAGGGTTCAAGAATTCGAGTTTAGAATAATTGTTATATTTAACTTTATTTATTATCTGGTTTTATTACATGTTTGTGCTTAATGTGCTAAATGCTGCTTTTTACCGCTTTGTTACTATTTGAATTGTATATAAACTGCTACAAAATCCTTCTTTTCCCATCTTCGGTGATGTGCACGCTGGCGTGACTCCTCTTCTGTTAGTGTCATACCTTAAATTAGGAAGAGGCTCGGACAAGTTACACAGCCGGATTGCCTTTTGGTTCCCGGTACGTAGCCTCCCTTCGGCTCGAGTTGTCTGCTTGGGTACACAAGTCTAGAATAGCATACCCAGGTTTTGAACTTAGAATAACTCAGCCTCATGCCGGAACCCTAGTAGGAACTCAACACAGGGGTTGGGCCCGTCTAGGAAAGTGTACCCCAAAATAAAAGACCATCTTGATGCATCCTATGTACTACATGTTGCATTTCTTCAAGGGTAAAAGGGTCATTTGGCAGACCGATAATAGTTGAGGGCAAATGAAAAAAAAAAAAAAATACAAAAGAGAGGGTGAAGTGTGAAAGTAAAGCAAGTAGGGCCCAGTTATGTTTTCTGTCACATTTAAAAAAAAAAACAAAAAAACAAAAAAAAATGAAATAAAAAATTCAAAAAGATTATGCACTTTTTCATCATTTTCCGAAAATCAAAAATCGAAAAAAAAAAGAGGAAAAAGAAAATCCAAAAAGATGTTTACATGTTTCATCATTTTTTTCAAAACAAAAGACAAAATATTTTTTTTTCTGAATCAGTTGTTATTTTTATTTCTTTCCCGTATCCAATCTGCCCGAACTACGCATACCTGATTATCGTCTTTCGGGGTGTGATACGTAGGCAACCCACATAGGGTCCGGTCTTCCTAGTGAATCTTATGTTCTTGGCTTTGCGGGGTCTTAGCCAAATTTTGCACTTCTAGCCACCTTTTGGCCAAACAAACCATTTTGCAAAAATAGTCTCAACCATGTCTTGCATGTGTCTAGTAGGAAATGTTATTATCTCACATAGTGTTGGTTTCAGTTTTCTCATACAGGTGTGGATTTACTTACTGGGGTTTGAGCATGACAAATACCCCCAAGACCACTGCATTCAGGAGCTGCTTGAGGAGATTTTTATTGTTTAGAGTCTATTGTTCATGTTTTACGTTCTAGCCCTGTATAGTAGCATTCAGTCATTTAGTTGATTTTTAAGTCTGTCATAATCTAGTTAAGTTTGTCAGTCTTTTGTTATTATTTCTTATTTTGTATTTGAAAAATGTATTATAAATCAAAAATCCAAAAAAAAGAAGATATTTTGCGTTTTTATATTTCCATTAGAATTTTCTTTAGAAATACTACTCCTAGAAATTGAAAAAAAAATCATTTAAGGTTGTTTTTCCTTTAGGCAATTAATATCTAGAACTTAAAATAAAAATTTGATTTTATATTTACTTTATTATTTTAGGACTAAAAATTCAAAAAAAAAAAAAGAATTTTCTTTTAGTAACTTTTTTTAAAAAAAGTTTTCTTTAAGGTATTTATTTCAAAAATCCAAAAAGATTTTCTTTTGAGGTTCTTCTTAGGAAAATTAATGAAAAATGAAAAAAATATATTCGTTTATTTTCCCTAGAACTTTAGGATATTGTACATAGAAGAAAAAAGATACATACTTTATCTTTTGTTTATCTTTAAAGTTTCTTCCTTAGGTAATCAAAAACTGAAATTCAAAAATATTTTTATCTTTTTCATTTCTCATTTTGAAATCTTTCTTCAGGGATATCAAATGAAAATTCAAAATATTTTTTCTGGGTTATTCTTTTGATTTCCTTCCTAAAAAAAGAATCAAAAAATATTTTTCTCTACTAGGGATTTTCCTTAATAATTACCCATAGAGTATTTGTTTCAAAAAGAAAAAAAAAGAACAAAAATATATGATCGTTAAGCTTGAGTTTAGAATAGGTTATAGAACATTAAGTCTAAAAAAAAGAGTGTTGCTTCTTTTATTTCTCTTTTCTAATAAGAATAGTCCTTAAGGTGAAAAAAGAAAGAAAAAGAGAATGTTAGTTTGTTTGCTTTATTTTCGATCTTCTAGAACTACGCAAAGATCTGATTCATGCGGCGTCATGATACGTAGGCAACCTACATAGGGTTCGATCGAATCATTCTTTATTATTATTAAATAATAAAAAATCAAAAAAATCAATAAAAAACAAACAAAAAGAAAAGAAAAAAAGAGAGATGAAATCGTGGGATGTGAGAAATGAGAGGGAAGAAAAGAGCGATAATCAGAAAAAAAGGAAGGAAAATGAGCGAGCTAAAAAGTGCGAGAAAAGAAAAGAAAAGAGAATATTCAAATGGACAAATTGGGATGATGCCAAATGACCTTCATACCCTCGAAGTCATTTTAGAACCAATAATTGTGACTAGGTGCATTGCACATAATGTGAGATTATATTGTGTTAAATGCCCTAACGCTAACATGATGACTTCATTTTGTTATCTTCATAGCAGAAGGGTGGTTGGTTTGTGGTTCTCGAAGTAGTAAATCCTCTCTACAACATAAAGTCAAAAGGCAATAGCAGACAATAACAGAATTGGGTTGGTTGATACCGGTGCCTGAAAGCAGTTGGTTGAACAGGACACTGATTTTGCTAGTGAGGTAAGGATGTTAAGACAACACATGATAGGCATGTATCAAGCCTGGATGACTGGGAAGGCACCACCCCCGCCACCACCTAACTTCTTAGATGCTACCCTTACCCAAACTCCGGTCATAGTGCCGGATGATCCTCCATACTCTCCAGATCTACCCGTTTATCACAGCTTTCCCAACCACCCTAGTTGCTTCATCACTCATCCTCCAATTACCTTTCCCAAAAATTGCAGTCCTGTCATATCCACTATCCCCAACGATGAATCCCCACTCAAAGCTCATGATGCCCAATACTTCCCCGCAGAGGTTTCCCACAAGGTTCCTGACTCATACAAGCAGAGCCCTCGGGATGAGCTTCATGCTGAAAATGAAAAGGTCACAGGAAAAGAAGGGCGAGATGAGATATCCAGCAAGCTGAAAAGCATAGAACAGTCCTTAAAGAACATGCAAGGGATGGGAGACTAGGTTAACACGTCTTACAAAGAATTGTGTTTGTACCCTAACATTTGCCTGCCCGCGGGGTTTAAAGTGCCAAAGTTTAACTTGTATGATGGATGTGGAGATCCGGTAGCCCATCTAAGGGGTTATTGTAGTGAAATGAGAAGTGTTGGTGAGAAAGATGATTTGTTGATGGCGTATTTCAGTGATAGCTTGACTGGGGTAGCTTTGGAATGGAATAATCATCAAGATGTCGGTAAGTGGAATACATTGGGCGACATGGCTCAAGATTTTGTGTGACACTTTCAGTACAATATAGACATTGTCCTATACCGCTCCTCCCTATCTCAGATGGAAAAGAAACCCAAGGAAAGATTTAGGGACTTTTGGCTCAGATGAAACGAACAAGTTGCTTGGGACAGTCCTCCCATTGATAGAAAAGATGTTGCTGAGCCCCGCCAATGACAGGATCCAGTGGGCATTCTTGCTAAATGCTTTCAGCCTCAATATCGACCCGCGGATATCCTTGTAATCCTCCCCACTGCTACTTCTCTCCACAGAATCCCCAAAATCGTACATCACTTTCCCGATACCCCATCCACAATGCACCACTATATGCTCCACGTCCACGAAGCCCGTGATGGCCTGCACCACTTCCACAAATGTCTTACCTGCCCCCTCAGGCATATCAACCACCTGCCCGCAAAAGGTTCCAACCGAGGCCAGAGTATAAAATGAAAAGACTAATGAAAAAAGAAAAGGCTTTCACCCCTATTGGAGAATCATATGCCAGTCTATTCCAGAGGCTGAGGCAATTGGACATGTTGAAGCCGATTCAGATATAAATGCCAAACCCTCTTCCAAAGAAGTTTGATTTTTCTCAAAGGTGCTTATATTGCTCAGATGCCCCGGGGCATGACATAGAAAAGTGTTGGCATCTGAAAGAAGCAGTACAGAGCTTATTGTTACATGTGACATTACCGTGCAAAATCTAAATGCAGCAGATACTAGCCAAAGTCCATTGTCTGTTCATAATGAGACGCATATGTAGGATATGATTTGTATGGAAAAGGAATATGAGAACTATTCTAAGATCCTCAGAGGGCCACTTGCTGCAAAGCTTTCAGCGCTATCACTCTTGGTTTCGGAAGTTGATCATAAGAACGAGCTGGCCAAAGGGACCCAGAAGCAATTTGCCAAGGACAACGGGATGAAGACTTGTGAAGGTTCTAGCAATGTTGATGTTGAACGCAGTAGCTAAGATGCAGATCTTGGTAATTGGAAAGACGATCCTCTCTTGGCTAGCTGGGGAGGAGTCTTGGTGGCTTATTTTGTTGTCATTTCTGTTGTCCAGGTTATTTTCAGGGTTGTAATCCGGATATTGTCTTGTGACTCAAACCCTTCTATCCTTTTATTTTGCCTAGTTTGTTTAGTCGTAGTAACTCGTTTAGTATTGTCTAGGTTTGTTCCAAGGTTGTAACCCCGTTGTAGTTTGCTTGTCTTGTTGTTCGAACCGTTTCACCATTTGTCTAATGCAATTTCCTGTCTTCTGTTATTTCTAGTCATTTTTTTGTTTAGTTCTCTTCTCCTTTTATAGTTCTTTTCCTGCTGACTCTAGTGACATGACATGCATGCGTAATTCTCGGCCTGGTCTTAAAAGTTAGTTTAGTCATGAAGCATTGAAACAATTTTAAAGATGATAGGGACATTTGAGGGAAATAAGTAAAGGCATTTTGAGATCACTTCAAGCCCGAATTGTGTGAAACTGGGGCAGATAGAACATAAAGAAGTACTATTGAAACGCATCCTGTCGCATCAGGTTGAAGCTAAAGGCAAGTTTGCCCCTAATTTGCATGGGCCTTTCGTGGTAATGAGAGTGTTGTCCAATGGTGCTTTATATTTAACAGATGTAGAAGGCAAATGTGTGGATATAGCTATCAATTCTGATGCAGTCAAAAGATATTATGTGTGATTTCTTTGGTTTGTTTAATTGTGTTGTTTGTATCTAGCATGCTTTGAAGATTGGAATGACGAAGGCATTTTATTTTGCTATCTAAACACTTTATCCTTTGTTACCCCTTTGAGCCTTATTTATTTTCTTTCATATCCCTCTTTAATCAGAAGTCGAGTTAGAAATACAGATACAGAATAAAAAAAGAGAAAAGAGGAAAAGAGAAGAGAAAGAGAGAAAGAAAAAATGGGAAAAGAGTAAAGAAAAGAAAAGCTAAGAAAAAAAGAGAAAAAGAAAAAAAAGAAAGAAAAAAACACAAAAAAAATAAAGCAATTCCTATGTCATGAACTACGTTCGACCTGATTCCTTTTATGGATACGTAGGTAGCCTCACAGTTCGGTCTCATCAAAATAAAAATTCAAAAGTCCTCAAGCAAAGAAACAGTGGAAGAAGTTGTGGTTGTTGAAAAAGACCTGATTCCAAAAGTTGTAATATTGAACTCATTCAAGTCGCTTTGAGCCTTCATGATATCCTTCTTTCTAACCCTATCCAAAATTCCACATTACGGTCCAAAGAAAGACCTTCCGATCAATCTTTAAAGAATGCCAAGTTAAGCAAGTTAGAAGAGTGATTCACATCAGGGGAAACACTCCGTTCTGCATAAGAAAAACAAGAATGAAAGAGTCTTATCGGTGAAAACCTTCACAGGCACCATAAGGCGACAGTAAGTTGAGATAAAGAACAAAATGAGAGAGGCTTGATGGTGAAAACCATTCGGGCACTACAAGTCGAATAAGGATCGTGAATCAGATTGGATAATCGGAGCATTGAAGTCCAGTTTCATGGTTTAGGGGTATAACAAGAGTTGAACATCAGACTTGCTTGATAGATTAGGCCACTTAATCCAAAGGTTCATGTCATGGTCAGGCACCATAAGGAGACAGTAAGTTGACAGAAAGAACAAAATGAGAGAGACTTGATGGTGAAAACCCTTCGGGCACTACAAGTCGAATAAGGATCGTGAATCAGATTGGATAATCGGAGCATTGAAGCCCAGTTTCACGATTTAGGGGTATAACAAGAGTTGAACATCAGACTTGCTTGACAGATTAGGCCACTTAATCCAAAGGTGCATGTCATGGTCATTAGAGTTGGTATCCACATCTGATAAGTTTCTACTTTATAGTTTTCTTGTTAGGAATAATCTGTTTTCATTGTCCTTTACTCAGTTCCTTTTGTCTTGTTTACTTCCTCTTCCTGAGTCTGTTTGGTCAGAACAAGTGAGAAAAGACATCAAAATTTGCCACCAGCTTTCCAATTGCATAAAACGGAATTTGTCTATAACATCAAATTGGCATAAGTCGAGAAAGAACAGTATGCGCACTGCGTGAGTGGAAATTGACGTGCTTTGGGATTCATGTGCATGTCATGGTCATTAGAGTTGGTATCCACATCTGATAATTTTCTACTTTGTAGTTTTCTTGTTAGGAATAATCTCTTTCCATTATCCTTTACTCTATTCCTTTTGTCTTGTTTACTTCCTCTTACTGAGTCTGTTTGGTCAGAACAAGTGAGAAATGACATCAAAATTTTCCACCAGCTTTCCAGTTGCATAAAACGGAATTTGTCTATAACATCAAAGTGGCATAAGTCGAGAAAGAACAGTATGCGCATTGTGTGAGTGGAAATTGACGTGCTTTGGGATTCATATGAAGTACAAAGGTTTGATATATGTCAATTCATGAGCACAATGCAACAGATAAAGGGTATTGGTTTAAACGAATCAGAGGTTTTTCTGTGATAAGGGTGATGGAGAGAGTGATTAGTCAATAAACAAGTAATGTCTTTCAAGTTGAAATCAAGGTTATCATGGCAAGTGAAGGAACACTCGCCCACAAAGTCAAGGCCACAAACCAACCACCATGCTTAAACTCACAAGTTTTCTTTGTCTGACACAGGGACGGAAGCTATGTTCATATCAAAGCTTGGAAGGTTGAAATTTTCAGGTGTAATGCCCCAATTCTGCTTACACAAAGGCTATTGAGAAGATCAGACATCACCACTAGGAAAAGCATTTCCTAGTCTGGGTTTTCAAGTTATATTTTGTTGTAGGAGATGCACTTCCTAAATTAAGATTTTACCCTTAGGAGGCGCACTTCCTAGTTTGGATCATATGAGTTTTAGTCAGTGAAGTTTTCACCCCTAGGAGACGCACTTCCTAGTCTTGGGCATTTAAGTTCACCCCTAGAAGACGCACGTCCTAGTTGGAGTCATTGAAATTTTACCCGTCAGGAGACGCACTTCCTAGTAGGGATCTTTCAGATTATACTTGTTAGGAGACGCACTTCCTAGCTTTGGTCATTTAAATTCATTCATAGGAGACGCACTTCCTAGTTCGAGCCATTGAAGTTTCACCCCTAGGAGACGCACTTCCTAGTCTGGGTTTTTTAGGTTATATTTTTGTTTTAGGAGACACACTTCCTACATTGAGCTTTCCCCTAGGAGACACAATTCCTGGTTCTAAGCATTAAAGTTATACCCATGGGAGACGCACTTCCTAGTCTAGGTCTTTCAGACTATATTTTGTTTTAGAAGACGCATTTCCTAAATTGAGTTTCACCCCTAGGAGATGCACTTCCTAGTCTGGGTCTTTCAAGATACACTTTCAGGAGACGCACTTTCAAAATTGATATTTTACCACTAGGAGACGCATTTCTTAAATTGAGTTTTGTGAGCACGTGATTTTTGCCCTATATGAATTACTCTCATAAATTCAAAACAAAATAATTTCTTTTCATTATTTGCAATTTTTGCAGATTTTGTGGCATTTTCTAATAATTGTTTGCATTTGCCTGTGCATTTTATTTTTTGTTTAATTCATGAAAATACAAAAAAATACACTGCATTTGCATTTAGGGTCTAATTTTGCATTCTTGAATTAATTAGAAATTTAATGTTTTATGAAAATGGAAAATCACAAGAATAAATTATTTTTGCATTTTTAAATTTTTAGTTTCGAATTTTGGTAGTTTTTCTTTAATTTTTATTTATAGTTAGTAATTTAATTTGATAAGATAATTTGATTAGGAATTAATTTAGGCTTTATTTTAATTTTAGTTTAAAAGAAATTAGAAGAAAAAATAAAAAATAAAAAGGAGAAGGAAAAGGGAATAAGAACAAATTCAGTTCTGGGCCAAGCTTATACCAACCCAAGTTGTCCCCCATTAACTCGTCCAAACCAGGCCCAATTACGCCACAACCCGGTCCAAGTAATCAGCCATAAAGACCATTGAAGCGACGTAGCACGGGGACGATACTATGTCGTTTTGAGTTCGTTGGGGTTAAATCGATCTCAGCCCTTCAGTTTTCATCATCCAACGGCTATGAGGCACCCTATCATTTTAATTAAACTGTCTGAAGAACCTCGTATCTCCTCACTTCCATCTCTCTCATCTTCAACCCTAGACCCGTCGCCCTGAACTCCTTCACCATCTCCGGCCGGCGGCGGGGCTCAAACCACCACCAAAATCCGACCATGCAACCATCACCCCTCCCTGAACCCTAATCCACCACCATTTCTTCCCAAATCCTCACAAAATTGGGTCAATTTCAAATCTGAAAAAGAAGAAAAGAAAATCCTGCAAGCTTTCGAGTTTTCTATGATCGATGAGGCTTGAAACTAGTATTGTTCATTTGTTCTCAAAGAAAACATGCGAGCAATACCAGTTTCGGGTCAAATCACAATCGCATGAGGTTGTCAAGTCTTGTCCGTATGGCCATCTAGGTATTCTCGTTCTTTTCTCCTCCGTCTGCGTCTTCTGTGTTGTTCGTGTACTCGCCTCCTTCTGTTTCTTCTCTTTTCTGTCTTTTAAAGGTTTTTAAGTCATTTTGTGGGCATATCTGTGATTCTGAATTTTCCTTCTTTTTAATTTAAGTTTATTTTAAGTTCAATGAAGTAGGAATTAGTGTATCAATGCCTTGGTATAATTTGATTGATTAGTTGGTCCAATTATTCTAAATTAATGTTTCCGAGCACCTCTATGGAAAGGTCTGTTTGTTTAAAAGGTTCCGACTAAGTTCAGAGTTGGAAATTCATCTTTGGGCTATAGTATTCAGGCCCATAGGTTGGGTGGGGTTTTTGTTTTAAGATGACCCATATCTATTTTGGTTTATGAAGGTAAATGGTAGTTGTTTAAGGGTTAGTTTAGGAAATTGGGCAGGGGAATCTCAGTAACCGAATTAGGAAGTTGCTAGGAAGGTGTCATTGGGACTTATGTAAAACTAAGCTTTTAAGCTAAGGACATTTAAGCAAAAATGAAAACTTCAAAAGGATTTAGGTGCAAAACTTAGCTTATTTCTGCAGCCCTAAAACATTGCCTATAAAGGCATCCTCACTGGAGGTTCAAAGGGGAATTTTTTTCGGAAAACATACTGAAAAATAAAAAAGGAGGGGAATTCTGCTTGGCTTTAGTATTCTTTGATCTCATTGTTTAGTTGGGAATTTCTGAAAATTTCAAACCTTACAATTGGTTAATATGGCCTGGGCTTTTGGGTTCTGAAGCCTGGTTTTAAGCTTGTTGGAATCCCGTTTCATTGTTGATTTCTTGCTAGATTACTGTTGTTGCTCTTTGCTGATTCTTCACTTCTTTGTTTCTTTTTTCACTTCCAGGTATCATTCTGCACTTTGATTAATCTGAGAAGTGTGAATGTGCAATGGAACATGGACACATAGTGGAAGATTTATGTTATTGGACTTTTGATTCCCTGTTATTCTAGTTCATTTAATCGTTGAATTAGTTTAGTGCTACGAGAATCTTATTAGCTTTTTATGTAGTGTAAGATGTATAGTTGATTTCTTGTTTGATTATGTTGAAGTTTCTGATTGTTGGACTCCGTAATAGTGGCATGACAAGTTTCGTTTATTGCTTGTATTGAGGTTTTGATTCAAGGCTTAATGCCCAGCATACTAATTTATAATTTGGCATGGGAATTTGAATAGGAAAAAAGGCTGAGTAATACTGCCTTGTATTGAAAAAATATGATTTTCTTAGGCATGTGATTTGATCTTATATCCCCTTTAAAGCTTATTGGTTCACTTGATATTTGTCAGGTATTGTGCTTAGTCAATAGGTTTCAAACAATCCCTTCAAGAGTTTTAAAGTGTTCGAATAAAGGATGTTCTGAATTTTATGCATTTTGTATTTCAATTAGTTCATGTCGTCCTTGCTTATATTAATGTTTACCGTGTAATTTTTAAGTTTGGATCCTATGGAGCTTTGTTTAAGACCCAAAGTCCCTGGAGCTTAAGATGGTTTGGCTCCGCAGAGATTCGATCGCTGGCCAATACGTGCGAGCATCCCTCCCGTTATTAAATTTGGGCTCAATGGGAAGATGGCACGTTTTTACTGTAGTTTTGTTTGTCCCGAACAAGTTCCTCCTATTGAAGGCCATTATTGGCCCGAATTAGTTTCAAACAATTGGCCAGTTCTCATTACTATAAATCCATTACGCATTGTTTAAGATTCAATTTTTTGTCGTAGGACGATTTGAAATTTCCTTACGTTCTTAATCAATTAGCCAATTTTTAAGTTAGTTGAAGCGCGCAGTATTAAGTAAATATAGTTATGCCCCTCGAAAAACTAAGTTAGAAATACTTTCAATAGAATAGATTGAGGTACGTCATGCCTAACAAAAATGACAATTGCATGGCCCTCGTTTTAATTAACTTTGTTTTGATCCTTAGAATTCGAGGCGCGCCATTTAGCAAATTTCCATGGCCCTCGCAAAGTCGCAAGTTCGTAATTGTATTAGGCGCGTTAGTTTAGTAATATTACTTTCCTAAATTCGGGTGTGCATTTCATATGACCCAAATCAAATCTTAAAACGTTGACTAAAATGTGTTTAGGATTGCGGGTGCATTTCATGTGGCGCGATCTGAAGGCACGTTTTAAAAAACGCTCAATCTTCTTTAAAATTAACTAAAAGCGGTTAAAAATTAAAATTTGCACATAGGTTCGTAATTGTTTAAAATCAGATAACGAAGCCAAATATAACAGTTGAGCGACCGTGCTAGAACCACGAAACTCGGGAATGCCTAACACCTTCTCCCGGGTTAACAGAATTCCTTACTCGGATTTCTGGTTCGCGGACTGCAATACAGAGTCAATCTTTCCTTGATGCGGGATTTAAAACCGGTGACTTGGGACACCATAAATTATCCCAAGTGGCGACTCAGAATTTTTAATAAAATAATCCTGTTTCGATTGTCACTATAAGTTGGAAAAAACTCCCTTATATACCCCTTTATGGGGGTGTAGGAAAAAGGAGGTGTGACAGCTTTGGCGACTCTGCTGGGGATCGAACCCAAAATCTCTGGTTCAGGGTTCAAGAATTCTAGCTTAGAATAATTGTTATAGTTGGCTTTATCCATTATCTGAATTTGTTACATGATTTGGGCCTAAGGTGCTAATCGATTGCTTTTACCGCTTTGATATTCGGTAAACTGTATATAAACTATTGCGAAATCCCTCCTCTCTCTGAGTCTTCTAAATCATGAAGAATTGTGCACTTCGTGTGACTTCTTTTCTGTTAAAGTCAAATCCCAAATTTAGAATGAGGTTCGGACAAGTTGCAAAGCCGGTGAAGCTTCCGTATTCCTGGTACGCTGCCCCCCCCTCGGCTCGAGTTGTCCGCTCGGGTAAGCCAGGTCTAGAACAATAAACCCAGGTTTTGAACCTAGTATAACAAGGCCTCATGCCAGATCCCTAGTTCAAACGTTTGCTTGCATCATGTGCATCTAACTTTGGAGACTCAACACAGGGGTTGGGTCTGTCTAGGACAGGTATACCAAAATGAAAAAGACCATCCTGATGCATCTTAATTGCTACTTGTGCATTTATTTGCTTCGGAATTGCATGTTGACCGGCTTATGAATATTGGGAAAAGTCGAGAAAAGAGAAATAGCAGTGTAGAGGGTTAAGAGAGTTAATCACCTGTTTTAAACCAATGTCCAAATAGCGCTAAAATTCTGTCAAATTTTTGGGGAAAAAAATGAAATGAAAAATGAAAAAAAAAGAGTTTCATTTTCAAAAATAGTTTGTTTCATTTGCCCGAACTATGCCAGTTTGATTCTCACAGGGTGTGAGATACGTAGGCAACCCCCATCGGGTCCAACTTCTTTTTGCAAAAATAGCCCAAAAAGAACAAAATTTTTATGTCTATTGCAAATACGTAAGGTGATGCCATTCTTGTCAAAAATAGCCGAATGTCCCTCAAAAGATCGCCGGAAGGCTATATTTGCAAGAACAACCACCTTTAGTCACTTTTAAAGGTTTTTGCTAGTTAACCAACACAGCCTTAAAATCTTCGTTTTCGAAGTGCTGAAAGGCCATATTGGCAAGGCCGGATATTTGAGAAAACTTTGAAAAAATGGTCATTTCTCCTAAGTCAAAATGAGTTATAGTTTTCTTTTAATTAAAATCACCTTAATAAATGTGCAGGATGAGCACAATTCACAATGAACCTTTCTCAGTCCGTGAAGACATTCCGTTAGAGCTACATATGTGGTGGCATTATTTGGGGGAAGACAGCAGGAAAGTTGTGACAAAAGCATTGGGCGGTCTTATTGGGCTCTTGAAGGTTAAGCCAAGAAAAGACGTGATTGAGGCCTTGATACCTTTTTAGGACCCAGCGCATAATGTATTCCACTTTGCTGATTTCGAGTTAACTCCTACACTAGAAGAGATAGCAAGCTATGCCGGTTTCGAGGGGAATCTTAGAAGTCAGTACCCGGTAGCACCGAGAACAGTAATGCCTCACAAATTTTTGGACTTGTTAAGCATCAGTCGGGACATCCAAGACGGAAATTTGACCAAAGGATTCTGTACCTTCTACTTTCTGTATCGACGTTACGGTTATCCTTGTGGCTTCGAAATGCTAGATACCGGTCTTACTCATGCGGGAAACCAGGACAAGTGGGAAGCTCGGAGAGGATTAGCCTTCATAGTGGCATTCCTGGGTATTTTGGTTTGCCCCAAAAAAGACGGGAACATAGAATTGGGGCTTGTAGGGATAGCAGACTTTATGATGAAAAAGGCAAATGGGACTATAGTGCCGCTAATCTTGGCAGAAATTTACCGAGCTCTGACCCTTTGTCGGGAAGGAGGAAAGTTCTTTGAAGGGTGCAATATTCTGTTACAACTATGGATGGAGGAACGCCTTTGCCACCGTCCCAGATACTTGAATTGTGGTATGACTGGCCTTGAATGCATCGAAAAACATGAAAAACGGGTGGAGGGTTATGAGTTACCGGATGGTACGGAAGCATGGCATGCTCATTTAATATCTTTGACTGCGAACAAGATCGAATGGACGATCGGGTGGCTCTCGGTCAGTGAAGTAATCTATATGTCGGCTGAGGTGTATTTTTTGCTGTTGATGGGCCTTCGGAGTATCCAGACTTATGCTCCGCACAGAGTCCTACATCAATTAGGCCGATACGAAACCATCCCACACGATGAATATTTGAGTCAGTAGGTCATTGAGTTAGAACCAAAAGTTGCCTTCCCAGAAGAAAAAGTGCGTCGTATTTGGCATCAGTGCAGATTCTTAGGGCCTAATACTCAAGTACGAGATCTATCCAGAGGCGAGGTGGAGCCTAGTTATACTGCTTGGCATAGTAAAAAATCCCGAGTTCAACATGAGCCCGAAAGGCCCGCAAAGAGACCCCATGTCCAACAGTTCACCGACGGGGCACAAGTGCAATGGGACTGGTTGACCAAAGAAAACGAGTACAGGGCTACCATAAGCAAATTGGAAAAACAAGTCAGGGACCTTCAGTTTGAAAATAGCTTGCAAGCCACGACAGACGAAGGAGAAAAGAAAAGGCTAGCTAAAGAAATGAGGCCCTTTGAGCCCAAATTTAGAAAATGAAAATAGCGGCAGAAAACCCTGCCCAAAGCGCCAAAGATGAAAAACTCATAACTAACTTGAGGTAGAAAGTGGGTGACTATAGTTTCGATTTGAACAAAGAAGAAAGTGAACTAGCTAGGGCTCAAAAGCAATTGACTGAAAACACAGATGAACGAGCACGCCTGGTTAAGCAGTTGAAAGAAAAGTACGACAATGAAGTCACGGGATTAAAGAGAAGGGTCATCGGCACGGAAAATAAAATGATCAAACAGGTGAAAGACTTCAAGGACGAAAGGGAACATTGTTATACAGCATTGGCGCAATTAGAAATAGATTTGCAACAACTTCAGGAGCAGAATCATGTGGCCGAGCAAACTTTGGAAGCCAGGGCCCAACAGATCGGGCGTTTGTTACAAGAAAAAGGTGTCATAATAGAGAGAATTAGAAACATCGCTGATTACATTGTTGTGAAGTGCCAAGCCTATGAGGATATGACTCGCACCACCTTCTTCGCGGCAGTGATGGCATTTGTTAAACAAATAATGAGTGACTTGGATCGACTTCAAAGGGATCTTGCATATAAGCCCGCGGCGGGACCGAATGATGTCCCGCGGGCACCAGGAGCATTAATGTATTCATGATTTTTCATTTGAGTCTGTATTTCCTTTTCCGTTAGAGTCTGTCAGTTGTGTTGAGTCTGTATTTTCTTTCTACGAGAGTCTACCAATTGTTTTCGAGTCTGTATTTTCTTTTGTTAGAGTATGATAGTTTATTTTTTGGAGTTTGTATTTCGTCTTTTCATCAGCGTCTGTTAGTTTCTCTTGGAGTTTGTTAGTTTTGAGTCTTTGTTATCAAAGCATTTGCTTTTATGAAAATTGAAAATCCCAAAAATGTTTTATTATTTACTTTCACACTTATATCCCAGAACTACGCTCGGTCTGATTCATGCGGGGTCATGATACGTAGGCAATCTTCATAGGATTTGACCATAACCAAAAGAAAAAAAAAGAGAGGAAATACAAGAGAGAAAAAAGATAATAATAATAAAACCAAGAAACAATGGCAAAACAAGAGGGAACTGAGAGGATGAAAACAAAGAAAAGCAGAGGCCAAAATGAAAAGAGAGAAAAGGGAGAAAAGAGAAATTGCAAATAGAAATAAGGAAAAGCCAGGATGACGCAAGCAACCGATCAAATGCATAATAGAAACGGTTAACTGCTTAGGTGCATTCATTCCCCAAAATGTGTGGTTACTAATGTGTTAAATCCCTAATCGTTAACAAGGTTGTTATTGATGTATTGAGTCCAGGCAGGTGGTCAGTTGATTGGCATTATGGCAACTCACTCATACAACACCCGATCAAAAGACAAGCTGAACATGGCCAACCAAGAATTGGAGGCAAGTATTGTTGACCCGTCAAAAGAGGTGGAAGAATTGGATGTTAATGCGATGAAGGAAGAGATGTATAAATTAAAGCAGCAAATGGCTGAAATGTACCACGCCTGGGCAAAGGGGCATCCGCTACCGGTTTATCCCGCTAACCCTGCTTATATCCCACCATTGGCTCAACCTCAGGAACCTCCCACTGTGAACTCATCCCCAGCCTTTCCCTTCTACTAACAATGCCACGGCACCACTTCCCATACATCACAAGCTTATCCACCCATACAAGTCCCGTACCCTCCTCCACCAATCACTCCTGTTTTTGTGGCACCTCCACCTGCTGCATTACACCGATCTTCTAGTGAACCTCTATTCCACACTCATGACAACCAGTATTACCCCCCCCCCCCCAAGCCCACCTTCAAAGCTCCAGAACCATATTCTTACACCCCTCATCTTGATCTCTCGGTAGAGACCGAGAAGCCACCCAAAAATCCCGAACGTGAGGAGATGATCAGAAAGGTCAAAAGCTTAGAACAATCATTCAGAGATATGAGAGGGTTGGGGGGTCAAGTAAGTGTGGCCTACAAGGATTTATGTCTGTTCCCAGATGTCCAGTTACCAGCAGGGTTCAAAATGCCCAAGTTTGATCTGTATGACGGGCATGGTGACCCAGTAGCACACTTAAGAGGATTTTATAGCAAGATGAGAGGAGCGGGCGGAAGAGATGAATTACTAATGGCATATTTCAGCCAAAGTTTGAGTGGATCGGCATTGGAATGGTATACCAGGTAAGATCACAGCCTTGGCCCAAGCCTTCGCCTGCCATTTTCAGTACAATCTTGAAATTATCCCAGACTGTCTGCCATTGACGAAGATGGAGAAAAAGTCTGGTGAGAGTTTTATGGAATATGGATTCTGTTGGAGAGAGCAAGCAGCGAGGGTTGACCCTCCGATGAAAGAAAGTGAGATGGTTGATTATTTCTTGCAGGCTTTGGAGCCCACTTATTTTGGTCATTTGGTGTCAGCAGTGGGCAAGTCGTTTAATGAGGTTATAAAAATGGGAGGCATGGTTGAGGAGGAACTCAAGTCCAACAAGATCATGAGTTATTCAGCAATCAAAGCGACCACCCAGGCCATTCAAAATGGTATTGGAGGTGTACTTGGGAAAAAGAAGAAAGAGGATATTGCGACAGTTGAGTCAAGAGCTTAGGTCGGACCCAGGGGCCCTTCAGCGTTACTACAACCTGCCTCAACCCTATCACCAAACTTACCCCCACACTCCATATAGCTAATCACAACACTACTACCCATCGCCAGATCCCCATTTTTTCATCCATCATGCACAAACCTATACCCAACCTCCTGTTCACGCACAATGGCGTGCGCCAGCTCCACAAAATCCATACCCAGCTCCACAAAATACCTACTCTCAAGAGCCTACAAAAATCCCCCTGGAACAGGTTTTCGGCCAAATCAAGCCTTAAGAATGAGAGGTTGCAAAACCAAAAGACTTTTACTCTATTGGGAGAATTATATACCAATATATTCCACAGATTGAGATAGTTGGGTATGTTGAATCCGATCGAGGCTAAACTGCCAAATCCCCCTCCCAGAAATCTTGACCGCTCGGTGAGTTGTGAGTATTGTTCAGGGGCCCTGGGTCATGACACAGAGAAATGCTGGAAATTGAAAACAGCTATTCAAGAGCTCATTGATACTAATCGGATTAAGGTCCAAACTTTGGAGGCACCCAATATCAACCAGAACCCGTTTCCAGCCCATCATGAGACAAATATGATTGAGATAGTGCATAAGGGAGGGGAGCCTAAGAAGCCTTCGCAAACTGTCATGATGATTCGGTCCAGTGAAGCCAGGCCGTTTGAAAAGTCAACAAGTGAGAAGTCTGTGATCAAGTTAAACAAGGGAAATAATGAATCATCTGTGGGGGTCAAGAAGGGGTCCTCAAGTGACGTTGCAGGGAAACATGAAAGAGCGAAAGTGGTTGTGCCAGGAGTGACGAACAAGTCTGTGGTAATTGTGAAGGGTGCCCGCACAGATCCTGTCATTATCAAGCCAGTGACTCAATTACCGATAGTCAACAGCAAGATAGTCCCATGGAATTATGAACGAGTGACAATGACTTACAAGGGGAAAGAGGTTAAAGAAGAAGTTTGTGAGACCCATGGTTTGACTCGATCGGGGAGATGCTTTGCCCCCGAAGAGTCGAGGAAAGCTAAGATCTCCAAAGATAACCTAGTGTTGGTGAAGAAAGTTGTGACTGAAGAAGAAGCAGAGGAATTTTTGAGAAAGATGAAAGTGTAGGACTATTCCATTATGGAGCAGTTAAGGAAGACACCGGCTCAAATTTCGCTATTGTTATTATTGATCCATTCAGACGAGCACCGTCAGGCTTTGATGAAGATCTTGAATGAGGCCCATGTTCCTGACAAAATCTTAGTAAACCATTTGGAAAAGATAGCTAACAAAATATTTGAGGTGAACAGGGTTACTTTCTCTGATGATGAGTTGCCCGTGGAGGGTACTGAGCACAATAGAGCCCTTTATCTGACGGTGAAATGCGAAGATTCTGTGGTTACTCGGGTATTGGTTGACAATGGTTCCAGCGCGAACATTTGCCCCCTCTCCACTCTGAACAAGTTGAAGGTGGATGATGAAAGAATTCACAAGAATAGTATTTGCGTTCGGGGATTCGACGGTGGAGGGAAAGATTCAGTCGGGGACATAGTGCTTGAGCTCACAATAGGTCCAGTTGAATTTACTATGGAATTCCAGGTGCTCGATGTGGATGTTTCTTACAATCTGCTATTAGGACAACCCTGGATTCACATTGCCAAAGCGGTCCCGTCTACTCTGCATCAAATGGTCAAGTTTGAATGGGATCGACAGGAAATTGTTGTGCACGGTGAAGATAATTTGTGTGTTCCCAATGATGCCATTGTTCCGCTCATAGAGGTTGAAGACGACAAGGGGCCATGTGTTTATCAGGTTTTTGACACAGTATCGGTAGAGAAAATTCCAGAAGGGAAGTGTGTTCCAACTCCCAGGGTAGCTGCTGCATCAGTCATGGTAGCCTTTGAAATGTTAAAAAATGGTTTTGTACCGGGCAAGAGTTTGGGTGTATCTCTGCAAGGTATCGTAAAGCCAGTTTCTCTTCCTAAAAACTTGGATACATTTGGTCTGGGGTTCAAGCCCATAGTCGCAGATGTGAGAAGAGCCAGAAAAATGAAACAGAGAGCATGGGCCCTTTCAAAGCCAGTCCCGGATCTTTCTAGATCATTTGTCAAGCCTGGTACTAGAAAGCGCCCAGTGACGACGGTTCCCAGCTCGGTGGTTGATATGGATGGAGATCTGATGGAAAAGTTCGAGAGGATATTCGATGAAGTGAACATGGTGGAAGCTGGAGAGGATTCTAGCAAGGCGGATATGCAATTTGTTGGGCCCAGTGCAAAGATTAACAATTGGGAAGCTACTCATCTCCCCACTAGGAAAGAGTTTTGGTAGTTTGCTTTGATTTTTTTCAGTTTATCTGGATTATTCCAAGGTTGTAATTTAGAGTCTATGTTCTGTCCATTTGGATGTATAAACCTTGTTATCTTTAATGTCAATGAAATGCAATTTCCCTTTTTCTCCCTTCCTGATAGTTTTGTTTTTGTTTTTCTTTTCTTCCTTGTACAGTTATTTTTATGCTGGCTTCAATGATATGACATGCATGAGGAATCTCCGGCCCAGTCTTAAAAGCCAATCTAATTCTGAAATAATAATTCAAGAAATAGAGTGTGATGATGAATCGGAATATGATAAGGATGAAGCCTTTGAAGAGATTAGTAAAGAACTAAGCCATTTTGAAGAAAAACCCAAGCCTAACCTGAGTGATACAGAAGCAATCAACTTAGGGGACCCAGATAATATCCGAGAGACTAAGATAAGTGTCCATATGGAACCACAAATGAGGGAAGAGATAATCAAAGCATTGTTTGAATTCAAAGAGATTTTTGCATGGTCCTATGGCGACATGCCGGGCTTAAGCACTGACTTGGTGGTTCACAAATTGCCCACTGATCCGGTATTCCCCCTGTCAAGCAGAAGCTGAGGAAATTTAAAACTGATATGAGTGTGAAGATTAAGGAAGAGGTCACCAAACAGTTTGAGGCCAAAGTCATTCGGGTCACCCGGTATCCCACCTGGTTAGCCAATGTTGTGCTAATGCCGAAGAAGGATGGCAAGACCAGGGTATGTGTTGATTATCGAGATCTCAACAAGGCAAGTCCCAATGATAACTTCCCACTGCCGAACATCCATATATTGATCGATAATTATGCCAAACATAAGATTGGTTCTTTTGTGGATTGTTATGCGGGTTACCACCAGATCTTAATGGATGAGGATGACGCAAAAAAGACAGCATTCATCACGCCATGGGGAACGTACTGCTACCGGGTTATGCCATTTGGTTTGAAAAATACTGGGGCAACCTACATGAGGGAAATTGCGACCATATTCCACGGCATGATACACAGGGAGATCGAGGTTTATGTGGATGATGTGATTGTAAAGTCTAGAAAGCAGTCTGACCATGTGCAAAATGCGCGTTCGGTGTTCCGTCTGGAAAGTTGTTGGGATTCATGGTCAGCCGCCGAGGTATTGAATTAGACCCGTCAAAGATCAAAGTTATCCAGGAGTTGCCACCTCCAAAGAACAAGACTGAGGTGATGAGTATGTTGGGGGAGATTGAATTACATCAGCCGGTTTATTGCTCAGCTCAAGACGACTTGTGAGCCCATCTTCAAACTATTAAAGAAAGACGATGCGGTTAAGTGGACAGGTGAATGTCAGGAAGCATTTGATAAGATAAAGGGGTACTTGTTAAACCCACATGTGTTGGTCCCGCCAGAACCAGGGAGACCTTTAATTCTTTATTTGACGGTCTTGGACAATTCATTTGGATGTGTGTTGGGATAGCATGACATCACTGGCAGGAAGGACCAGGCCATATATTATTTCAGCAAGAAGTTCACATCCTACAAGGTTAAGTACAATCATCTTCAGAGGACGTGTTGTGCCCTAACTTGGGTAGCCTAGAAATTGAAACACTATTTGTCATCTTACACTACTTAGCTCATCTCTCGCTTGGATCCGTTGAAGTATATCTTCCAGAAGCCTATGCTCACAGGAAGGCTCACAAAGTGGCAGATTTTGCTCATAGAATTTGACATTTTCTAGACTCGGACTGCGATGAAAGCACAAGCATTGGCCGACCATTTGGCTGAGAATCCTGTGGATGACGAATACGAACCTTTGAAGACTTACTTCCCTAATGAAGAGGTGATGCACATTGATGAGTTGGAACAAATTGAAAGACTAGGATGGAAACTTTTCTTTGATGGGGCTGCTAACATGAAAGACGTTGGGATAGGAGCGGTACATGTTTCTAAACCAGGGCATCATTACCCTGTTACGGCTCAGCTTCAGTTCTACTGTACTAACAACATGGCTGAGTACGAGGCATGCATTTTGGGTTTAAGGATGGCTGTAGACATGGGTGTCCAGGAAGTCTTGGTCTTGGGAGACTCGGACCTCCTTGTGCACCAAATTCAAAGAGAATGGGAAACACGGGATTTAAAACTCATACCGTACCGGCAATGTTTGCATGATCTTTGTCAACGGTTTGAATCAATAGAGTTCAGGCATATTTCGAGGATCCACAATGAGGTTGCCGATGCTTTGGCTACTCTGGTGTCGATGTTACATCATCCGGATAAGGCTTATGTTGACTCGTTGCATATTCATATCCATGATCAGCATGCTTACTGTAATGTGGTGGAAGAAGAACTTGACGGTGAGCCTTGGTTTCATGATATTAAGGAATATATCAGGATGGGGTGTATCCAGTACAAGCCACAGGCGATCAAAAGAGAACAATCCAATGGTTGGCAAGTGGATTTTTCTTCAGTGGAGGGGTGTTGTACAAAAGAACTCCAGATCTTGGACTGCTGAGATGCATAGATGCTAGGCAGGCCATAGCTATTATGACCAAAGTACATTGTGGAGTCTGTGGACCGCACATGAGTGGGTACGTGCTGGCAAAGAAGGTTGTCCGAGCAGGTTATTATTGGCTCACTATGGAGCGAGATTGTATTAGTTTCGTGCATAAATGTCATCAGTGCCAAGTGCATGGAGATTTGATTCATTCTCCACCATCTGAATTACACATGATGTCTGCACCATGGCCTTTTGTTGCGTGGGGCATGGATGTCATTGAGCCAATTGAGCCATCAGCATCGAATGGGCACAGGTTCATTCTGGTGGCCATAGACTATTTCACCAAGTGGGTATAGGCTAAAACATTCAAGTCTGTAACCAAGAAGGCAATAGTTGATTTTGTGCACTCAAATATCATTTGCCGGTTTGGGATACCAAAGGTGATCATTACAGACAATGGGTCTAATCTTAATAGTCATCTGATGAAAAAGGTATGTCAGCAGTTTAATATTACACATCGCAATTCTACCCCATACCGCCCTAAGGCAAATGGAGCAGTTGAGGCGGCCAACAAGAATATAAAGAAGATACTTCGAAAAATGGTGGAGGGTTCTAGGTAGTGGCATGAAAAGCTGTCGTTTGCATTGCTGGGTTATCGCACTACCGTCCGCACTTCAATAGGGGCGACTCCTTATTTGTTGGTATATGGCACTGAGGCAGTAATACCCGCAGAAATTGAAATCTCATCCCTTCGGATTGTCGCTGAGGCTGAAATTGATGATGATAATGAGTGGGTCAAAACCCGTCTGGAGCAATTAAGTTTGATCGATGAGAAGAGACTGGCAGCAGTGTGTCATGGCCAGTTGTATCAACAGAGAATGGAAATAGCATACAATAAGAAGGTGTGTCCACTGAAGTTTGAAGTGGGTCAGTTAGTATTGAAACGTATTCTTCCTCGTCAGGCTGAAGCCAAAGGCAAGTTCGCCCCGAATTGGCAGGGGCCATACATCGTAACTAGAGTGTTGTCAAATGGCGCTTTGTATTTAACAGATATAGAGGTAAGTATGTAGAAATGGCCATCAATTCTGATGCGGTCAAGAGATACTGTGTATGATTTTCTTTGGTTAATTTCTATTTGTTTGTACTTGGCATATTTGCGAAGATTTGGAATGACGAAGGCATTTTATTCTGCTATCTAAAACACTTTGTCCTTTGTTACCCCTTTTTGAGCCTTATTTATTTTCTTTCATACTCCTCTTTCGGAATCAGTAGCGAATATCAGAAACACAAGCGTGAAAGATAAGTAAAGGAAGAAGAGAAAAAGAAAAAGAAAAGAGAAAGAAAAGAATGAAAAAAAAGAAGAAAAAAAAGAAAAGAAGAAGAAGAAAAACAACAAACAGAGAAAAAGAAAGCAAAAGAGAAAGAAAAGATAGAGAAAAGAGAAAATCACAACAACAAAGTAATTTCTATGACATGAACTACTTCGACCTGATTCCTTTTAAGGATACGTAGGCAGCCTCACGGTTCGATTCCATCAAAATAAAAATCCAAAAGTCCCCAAGCAAAGAAACTGGGGCAGAAGTTGCAATCGTTGCAAGAAATCTGATTTCGAAAGCTGTAATTTTTAACCCATTTGAATCGTTTTGAGCCTTTTATACCCCTTCTTTCTAACTCCATCCAAAATCTCACATTACGGTCCAAAGAAAGACCTTCCGATCAGTCTTCGAGAAATGCCCAAGTCGAGCAGATAGAGGTGATTCATAGTAGGGGCAACACTCTAGTCCAAACAGGAAAAAGAAATCAAAAATGAGAGAGTCTTATTGGTGAAAACCCTCACGGGCACCATAAGGCGACGTGAGCAGAGAGAAATAAAAATGAGAGAGTCTTATGGGTGAAAACCCTCACGGGCACCTTAAGGAAAAAGTGAGTTGACGGATGAATGAATGAATGAGAGAGGTTTGCTGGTGAAAATCTTTCAAGGCACCGCAGGATGAACAAGGTCAGGATTTGGGTGAAGAAATTAGGTTATGGAAATTCTAGGACGACAAAGTATGGCAATTGAAGGTTGGTTGGTTGGACAGACTGGGCCGATTAATCCGAAATGCATGTCATGATCATTGATACCAGTCTCTCCACTCAGATAAGTCTTTTTTCTTTTTCTTTTAACAGTCATTCAGTTTTAGATTCTTTCTATCCTTAACACTCTAAAAGTCATTGCATTTCATTTCTTTTGGGTTTACTTCTCTAAGATGTTACCAATGTCAGTTCTGTTTAAGCAAATAAGAAGGAATTTCAAAGCTCACTACCAGTTTCAAGATTGCAAAGCATAGTGCGGCCAGAGCATACCAAAGATAGCATGATGTATAGTGGGATAAAGTGCCTGCAAAAGTTCCATCGGCAGAATGATTTAGTAATTTCATGGGAGATGCAGAGGTTCAGTTAAAGGGGTTAGAGGCGTGAAACAACAGTTCAGGTATAAAACACTCGGGTCATCCAAAGCCATGGGGGTTTGAAAGTCAGTCGGAAAGTCAAGCGGTTCAGGGCCAGTTCGGGGAAGCCAGTCAAAATAAAACGATGCAGCGGAGAGACCTTCAGCAAGAATGCCATCAACTAACCACCACATTTTAAACTGACAAATTTTTTTTTGATTAAAACAGGGGCAGGAAATTTCGGTTGTTTCGAAGAAACCCTCCGTGGAGAAAGGCAGTCACCAAACAGGTTTGAATTTTGATTTTTAGGACCCTCCTGGAAAATGGGACCTAGTTCAGAAATAGCGCAATCTAGCATAAATGTATCCCAAAGGAATATAAGCTGTTTTAGAAGTTTGATGTTCGAGATAAGATTCAATTAGGAGTTTTCAGGACCCTCTTGAATAATGGGACAGCTTTAAGATTTCGATTAGATAACAACATTTAGCGTAAATTCTATTGTAGGGTAGTATAATTCAACTATAAAAGTTGTCACTCTTAAGATAAAATTTGACTTTTGATTCTTAGGACCCTCCTGGATAATGTGATGTAGTTTTAAGACCTTCTCGGATAACGAGATTTAGCGAAAGTCATACCTTTAAGAAACATAATTCAGCTTTAAAACTATCATTTAACTATGAGTTTCCAGGACCCTCCTGGATAATGGGATTTAGCTTTCCAATTCTTAGAGATATTTGGTAACATGATTCAATTAACACTCACAAATGAGCCCGGCCACCAAACTGGGGCACAAAAATTTTCTTTGTTTTTGTCTATTTTGTTGAAGTCAAGAGCCCGCATGGAGAGCAGGGAATACATTCAAGTTTAGTAGACAGGAGCCCGCTTGGATAGTAGGGAATACATTCAAGTTCAGTCAGGAGCCCTTCTGGAGAGTAGGGAATACATTTCAAGTTCAGCAATCAGGAGCCCACCTAGAGAGTCGGGAATACATTTCAAATCAGCAATCAGGAGCCCGCCTGGAGAGCCGGGAATACATTTCAAATCATCAATCAGAAGCCCGCCTGGAGAGTAGGGAATACATTTCAAGTCAGCAGTTAGGAGCCCGCCTAGAGAGCAGAGAATACATTTCAAGTTTAGCAGTCAGGAGCCCGCCTAGAGAGCAGGGAATACATTCAAGTTTAGCAGTCAGGAGCCCGCCTGGAGAGCAGGGAATACATTTCAAGTTCAGCAATCAGGAGCCCGCCTGGAAAGTAGGGAATACATTTCAAGTCAGCAGTCGGGAGCCCACCTGGAGAGCAGGAAATACATTTCAAGTTCAGCAATCAGGAGCCCACCTGGAAAGCCGGGAATACATTTCATGTCAGCAATCAGGAGCCCGCCTGGAGAGCAAGGAATACATTTAAGTTCAGCAGTCAAGCGTCCACCTGGAGAAAAGAAAAACATCTCAAAGTGTAGTTGGCAGTCAGGCGTCCACCTGGAGAAAAGGAAAACATCTCAGATTACAAGTCAAGGCGGCAACAAAGGGATTTCACTAGGAGAATACAAGTCAACAAGGCAACAAGAACCACAAAAAACAAGTTTGAAGACATAGATAGGATCTCTTGTAAACTCATAGATCATAGTCTAGTCTAGCTTCTTTTTATTTTTATCGTGGTGTAATAAGGGGGTTCAGTAAGCAGTAGCAGCGGCAGCGGCAGCAGTGAAATCACAGCTTCATGGTATTCCCAGCTACCAAAACTTCTCGAACTACACTGACCTGATTTCTTTATAGCCAAGGATATGTAGGCAACCTCGGAAGCAGGGTGCGGTCAAATCTTTCAAAAAATGCTTCCCACGGAGTATTCAAACGGGCAAAAATCGCTCGTATTCGTTCACTTTATCTTTGCATGAAAACTCTTCGTGTTTCTAGGCAAAGATGGGCAGCTGTGAGCACGTGATTTTTGCCCTATATGAATTACTCCCATAAATTCAAAACAAAATAATTTCTTTTCATTATTTGCAATTTTTGCAGATTTTGTGGCATTTTCTGATAATTGTTGCATTTGTATGTGCATTTCATTTTTTGTTTAATTCATGAAAATACAAAAAAATACACTGCATTTGCATTTAGGGTCTAATTTTGCATTCTTGAATTAATAAGAAATTTAATATTTTATGAAAATGGAAAATCACAAGAATAAATTATTTTTGCATTTTTAAATTTCTAGTTTCGAATTTTGGTAGTTTTCCTTTAATTTGGTGTGTAATTAGTTGTGGTAATTATTATTTATAGTTAGTAATTTAATTTGATAAGATAATTTGATTAGGAATTAATTTAGGCTTTATTTTTAATTTAATTTAAAAGAAATTAGAAGAAAATATAAAAATGAAAATGAAAAAGAAAAGGGAATAAGAACAAATTCATTTCTGGGCCAAGCTTATATCAGCCCAAGTTGTCCCCCATTAACTCGTCCAAACCAGGCCCAATTACGCCACAACCCGGTCCAAGTAATCAGCCATGGAGACCATTGAAGCGACGTAGCACGGGGACGATACTATGTCGTTTTGAGTTCGTTGGGGTTAAATCGATCTCAGCCCTTCAGTTTTCATCATCCAACGGCTGTGAGGCACCCTATCATTTTAATTAAACTGTCTGAAGAACCTCGTATCTCCTCACTTCCATCTCTCTCATCTTCAACCCTAGACCCGTCGCCCTGAACTCCTTCACCATCTCCGGCCGGCGGCGGGGCTCAAACCACCACCAAAATCCGACCATGCAACCATCACCCCTCCCTGAACCCTAATCCACCACCATTTCTTCCCAAATCCTCACAAAATTGGGTCAATTTCAAATCTGAAAAAGAAGAAAAGAAAATCCTGCAAGCTTTCGAGTTTTCTATGATCGATGAGGCTTGAAACTAGTATTGTTCATTTGTTCTCAAAGAAAACATGCGAGCAATACCAGTTTCGGGTCAAATCACAATCGCATGAGGTTGTCAAGTCTTGTCCGTATGGCCATCTAGGTATTCTCGTTCTTTTCTCCTCCGTCTGCGTCTTCTGTGTTGTTCGTGTACTCGCCTCCTTCTGTTTCTTCTCTTTTCTGTCTTTTAAAGGTTTTTAAGTCATTTTGTGGGCATATCTGTGATTCTGAATTTTCCTTCTTTTTAATTTAAGTTTATTTTAAGTTCAATGAAGTAGGAATTAGTGTATCAATGCCTTGGTATAATTTGATTGATTAGTTGGTCCAATTATTCTAAATTAATGTTTCCGAGCACCTCTATGGAAAGGTCTGTTTGTTTAAAAGGTTCCGACTAAGTTCAGAGTTGGAAATTCATCTTTGGGCTATAGTATTCAGGCCCATAGGTTGGGTGGGGTTTTTGTTTTAAGATGACCCATATCTATTTTGGTTTATGAAGGTAAATGGTAGTTGTTTAAGGGTTAGTTTAGGAAATTGGGCAGGGGAATCTCAGTAACCGAATTAGGAAGTTGCTAGGAAGGTGTCATTGGGACTTATGTAAAACTAAGCTTTTAAGCTAAGGACATTTAAGCAAAAATGAAAACTTCAAAAGGATTTAGGTGCAAAACTTAGCTTATTTCTGCAGCCCTAAAACATTGCCTATAAAGGCATCCTCACTGGAGGTTCAAAGGGGAATTTTTTTCGGAAAAAATACTGAAAAATAAAAAAGGAGGGGAATTCTGCTTGGCTTTAGTATTCTTTGATCTCATTGTTTAGTTGGGAATTTCTGAAAATTTCAAACCTTACAATTGGTTAATATGGCCTGGGATTTTGGGTTCTGAAGCCTGGTTTTAAGCTTGTTGGAATCCCGTTTCATTGTTGATTTCTTGCTAGATTACTGTTGTTGCTCTTTGCTGATTCTTCACTTCTTTGTTTCTTTTTTCACTTCCAGGTATCATTCTGCACTTTGATTAATCTGAGAAGTGTGAATGTGCAATGGAACATGGACACATAGTGGAAGATTTATGTTATTGGACTTTTGATTCCCTGTTATTCTAGTTCATTCAATCTTTGAATTAGTTTAGTGCTACGAGAATCTTATTAGCTTTTTATGTAGTGTAAGATGTATAGTTGATTTCTTGTTTGATTATGTTGAAGTTTCTGATTGTTGGACTCCGTAATAGTGGCATGACAAGTTTCGTTTATTGCTTGTATTGAGGTTTTGATTCAAGGCTTAATGCCCAGCATACTAATTTATAATTTGGCATGGGAATTTGAATAGGAAAAAAGGCTGAGTAATACTGCCTTGTATTGAAAAAATATGATTTTCTTAGGCATGTGATTTGATCTTATATCCCCTTTAAAGCTTATTGGTTCACTTGATATTTGTCAGGTATTGTGCTTAGTCAATAGGTTTCAAACAATCCCTTCAAGAGTTTTAAAGTGTTCGAATAAAGGATGTTCTGAATTTTATGCATTTTGTATTTCAATTAGTTCATGTCGTCCTTGCTTATATTAATGTTTACCGTGTAATTTTTAAGTTTGGATCCTATGGAGCTTTGTTTAAGACCCAAAGTCCCTGGAGCTTAAGATGGTTTGGCTCCGCAGAGATTTGATCTCTGGCCAATACGTGCGAGCATCCCTCCCTTTATTAAATTTGGGCTCAATGGGAAGATGGCACGCTTTTACTATAGTTGTGTTTGTCCCGAACAAGGAAGGCCATTATTGGCCCGAATTAGTTTCAAAAAATTGGCCAGTTCTCATTACTATAAATCCATTACGCATTGTTTCAGATTCATTTTTTTGTTGTAGGACGATTTGAAATTTCCTTACGTTCTTAATCAATTAGTCAATTTTTAAGTTAGTTGAAGCGCACCGTATTAAGTAAATATAGTTATGCTCCTCGAAAAACTAAGTTAGAAATACTTTCAATAGAATAGATTGAGGTGCACCATACCTAACAAAAATGACAATTGCATGGCTCTCGTTTTAATTAACTTTGTTTTGATCCTTAGAATTCGAGGCGCGCCATTTAGCAAATTTCCATGGACCTCTCAAAGTCGCAAGTTCGTAATTGCTTTAGGCGCGTTAGTTTAATAATATTACTTTCCTAAATTCGGGTGTGCATTTCATGTGACCCAAATCAAATCTTAAAACGTTGACTAAAATGTGTTTAGGATTGCGGATGCATTTCATGTGGTGCGATCCGAAGGCACATTTTAAACAACGCTCAATCTTCTTTAAAATTAATTAAGAGCGGTTAAAAGTTAAAATTTGCACATAGGTTCATAATTGTTTAAAATCAGATAACGAAGCCAAATATATAACAGTTGAGCGACCGTGCTAGAATCATGGAACTCGGGAATGCCTAACACCTTCTCTCGAGTTAACAGAATTCCTTACTCGGATTTCTGGTTCGCGGACTGCAATATAGTGTCAATCTTTCCTCGATGCGGGATTTAAAACCGATGACTTGGGAAACCATAAATTATCCCAAGTGGCGACTCTAAATTTTTAATAAAATAATCCCGTTTTGATTTTCACTTTAAGTTGGAAAAAACTCCCTTATATACCCCTTTACGGGGGTGTAGGAAAAAGGAGGTGTGACAAGTTTCACCCATAGTAGACGCACTTCCTAAATTGAGAGTTCAATATTAGGAGACGCACTTCCTAGTTTGAGTCAGTTAAGTTCTACCCGTTGGGAGACGCACTTCTTAGTTAGGGCCTTTCGAGTTATATTTTGGTTTAGGAGACGCACTTCTTGGTTTTGGTTCATACAAGTTTTATCCGTATGAGACGTACTTCCTAGTTTGGTTCATTCAGGTTTTATTTTTAGCAGACGCATTTGCTAGTCTAAGTTTTTGGTTTTACTCATAGGAGATGCACATCCTGGTTTAGTCATTAGTTTACTCTCATCATTGCATCAATAGTATAAGTGATTTATAATATTGCTAATAACTCACAAATCTTCCTAGTGCAAACTGGGGCAGAAAATTTCATTTTTTTGTTTGTTTTGATGAAATCAGGCACCCACCTGGAGAACAAAGGGAGGACGACACAAGTTCAAAGGAAAGCGGATCAAGTTCGGCAATCAGGCAACCCCCCTGGAGAGCAAGGGAAGACAGTTCAAAGGAAAATCAGTCTCAAGAGGAAGTAGTTCAAGTTCAGCAATCAGGATCCCACCTGGAGAACAAAGGGAAAACAGTTCAAGTTTCGAGGAAACGCAGCGCAAGTGTTGGTAATCAGGAGCCCACTTGGAGAACGAAGGGAAGAAACAAGGTTCAAAGGAAGACAGCAATCAGGAGCCCACCTGAAGAGCAAAGGGAAAGCAGCAAGGTTCAAAGGAGTTCAGCAATCAGGAGCCCACATGAAGAACAAAGGGAAGCAGTTCAAGTTTCGAGGAAAAGCAACGCAAGTGTTGGTAATCAGGATCCCACCTGGAGAACAAAGGGTGTCACACCTCCTTTTTGCGTGCCCGCCCCGAAGGATAAATGCGCGAGGGGAGTTTTTCCAATTTAAGTGACAATATTCGAAATGGGATTATTTAATTAATTCAGAGTCGCCACTTGGGAAAGGTTTGGCTTTTGGTGTCCCAAGTCACCGGTTTATCTTGAATCCCAAATCGAGGAAATTTTCGACTTTTCCAAATGAAGTCTGCGAACCAGAAATTCTAAGTAAAGAATTCTGCTGACCCGAGGGAAGGTGTTAGGCACCCTCGAATCCCGTGGTTCTAGCACGGTCGCTTAAATTGTTATAATGGCTAAATATCTGATTTAAATACATGTTATGACTTATGTGCTTTTATTAAGTTTAAACCGCTTTTATTATTATCATTTATTTTTATAGAATTGCAACGTCGTGAAAATGCATCTCGAACCACGTCACAATCAATGCACCCGTAGTTGTTAACACATTTCGACTCCGTTGAGATTTGGATTCGAGTCACATCAATGCGCACCCAAGTTTAAGAATGTAATTTATTAAAGGCGCCTAAAGGGTCTAGCGCGTTATTATTTTGTAGAAGGCCATGAAATTCACTAAACAGCCTATCCTGAATTCTAAATAATTATTATGGTTATTTATTGAGGGCCCCGCAATTTTGCATTTTTATTTGGCGAGGCTCATCTCTATTTTAGAAAAAGGATATCCTAAAGTGGCTACATTTCTAATACATTTGTCTCTAGGAAGATAAAGGAGAAAAATACTAAACTTACTTGTTTAAGCAACTAACCTACTAAGTCCCTATTATATATGATGAATCCAAACTTTTGCTTGATCGCCTAATTGGTTGTTTATGAGGTAAGAACTATCTCATGCTTCGCCTTTAAGGAGTGAATAAGTTTGTTAATTTGCTAAGGGGATTGCAAGCAAACTAATAACGTACACCAAATTTGCATTAAGAAACGACCTTCCAGTTCGGATTGCAGAACTATCCCATTTGGTCTTGATAAATGAGATTAGTTGTTTATTAGGAAAACCACTGTTGATTGAACTCAGAAAAGTAGTCGCGTCATTTCGAAACGAGGAATCTATATTGAAGCTCATATCAAAACTATGTTGAGAACAAGTAGTCCAGTAGAAGGGTCAGCATACATTATTACCTTGTTAATGTAACGCTGCAAGAGAATTAGTTTGGGGCACATCTTATCTTGGAGTCAAATAGAAACGAATGTAGCAAATTCGATGGTTCAGAGATCTAGGCAAAAATACATACATGTGCTTGCTATGGTTCTATGTTTATGGTATCATAACTGAAACAAAGCTAACGATTGCATGCTTTAAAACACATCTGATTTATCAAGCCAATGCTATCTACTTGTTCATATCAACTTAGAATACATGTTAATTTATACAGAATGTTTGCAGTTTGCAGTTAAACAAATACAGTCCCAACTAACATTCAACCTATTTTTAACACCAATGTTACAACATAAACAGATGTTCATTTCTTTATTTCTGCTTCAACTTCAAACTTTCAACAATACATGGTTCAGATGTTGTGTACCTGGAAATATTTGACAATTGAAGAAGAGGGCAATCAGCAGAGTAACAATGACAACAAGTGCAGCAGCAATAACAGCACTAGCAGTAACAGCAGGACAAGATAGCAGCAGCAACAGGAAACAGAAGAGTAGCAGCCACAACTCACAAAACAATTGGAGTGAGATCAAACACCCCAACTAAACCAAACTCTCGAGTAGAACAAGCAACAACCAAGCAGACTCAGTTGGGAGAAATCAGTGTTGCACAAAACAGGTCCAGATTTAGTGAAATTAAAACAAAAGGAAAGGAAGCAACTTCTAGTTTTTGTCTGTATTCTTTTCCAGTTTTCTGTTTCCAAAATTTGAACTCTCAGATGTTCCCTCTCAGTGTCTCTCCCTATCTCTGTATGCTCTGTATGTGTATCTCTATCAGCTCTCTCTTTTTCTCTTATATCCTCACAGTGTATGTCCTCTCTTTAATATCAGGTGGTATCCTTTTCTCTTTTACTCTCTTCTGTGTATCTCTCTCTATCTCCCCCCTATCAGATGTCCTCCTTTTTTATCTTCAGGGTCCCTCCCTTTATAAGCCTTCAACTTACCCCTTTTAACAGCCTGTTTAGAGTATCAACACCCCTCACATGTGCCTTCAACCTTTTTAGATTCCAATTAGTTATTTAAGTATTAACCCCATCATTCCCTTGGCAGGCTTAACTTTTAAAAGGGTTTAATACTTTTAAACTAAAGCAAGGTATGGGCAGTAGAATATATCTGACAGCATATGCTGTCAAACCATTTTTAACTCAAAAACCCTTTTATGCAGGAAACAGGCTGTGCACAATGCACATGCTGTGCATAAGTGCACATGCCATCAACTCAGACTCCAATTACAGATCAAGCCTTAGGTTTTCTGAAATCATATTAACAACTATAAGTGACTGAACTTGGTTCTTTATTGATTCAGGCAATGTCCAACAGAAGCAAATCGATTTATTTTGTTCAGACAGTTGAAACTAATTGACGACACATGTCGACTCGACTATATTAGCATTAACATACACAATCGTAGCCAAAAATCAGACATTTAAACAGTATCGATGCATGATTCGAATTATACTGACTAAACAGAATTGCACTCGAGGAGTCAACTAGTCAGTCCAAATTGAAAATCAGCTAATTGCACAACACTTTCATACACATTATCAGAACAAATGGAAGGGCTTAATCAAACAACAGAAGTTCAGGCAAAGTGGTCAAGGCACAGTTGATAAAAGTCAAGGACACAAAAGAACATGACCAGACCCTTACAACAATCAAATGAACCAAAACAAATAAGAAAAGAAAAAACTCACCTTAAACCGCAAAAGATCAAAAACTTAACTCGGACTCGGTCAGGCCTTTCTTAAGGCTGAACGGACTTTAATCGAAGTGTTTCTCAGATGAGAAACACTTTGATTAAAGTCCATTAGACCTTACTCTCTTCGGTTGAACCAGTGACGAAGAACTACAAAGTTCCAAAACTCAGATCTGGGATTCATGCTTCCCTGGTCAGATTCGGACCAAACCAAGTATGGTTTGGTCACGAGGAGGGTCTGGGGAGTGTCTGGTGTGAAGCTGGGGTCGGTTGGTGTAAATCGGGTTCCGACTCGAATCTTCAAATGAAGATTCGAGAAGGTGGGATAGGATTCGAGGTGTGTGGTTGATAGATTTGGGTTCAGGACGGTAAGGGGGTTCTATGGTGTTAAGGGCGAGGTCACCGGCGTCCGTGCCGCCGGTTTTCATGGTGAAGAGTACAGGGGCGGCTCTAGGGTTTGGGGGTTCTGGTGAAGACGACGAGGCCGGGGTTCGGATAGGGGGGGCAGGGTAAGATTATGGGTTTATATAGTTAGTGGGTAGGCGGATCTCAACCGTTAGATCAATCTAGATCTACGGTCTGGATCTGATGGCTTAAATGGAACGGTGTCGTTTCGAGGGTAAAGGGTTTGGGTTGGTCTGGGTGGAAACGGGTCGGGTTCTGTTCGTGGGTATGGGAAATGTGATCTTGGCCGTTGATCAATCTGAGATCAACGGCCCAGATCAACCTGTATCCATACAACGTCGTTTGGACTCTCTGGGCATCAGCTGGACTGGACCGGGCAGGCCTGGTTTGGGTATTGTTTGTTTGGGCCAATTTTACTAAATTGGCCCAATCCGGAAGAAGAAGGGACCTTTTCTTATTTATTTATTTTTTTATTATTTTTATTTCTTTTCCTCATTTATTTTGAAAACAAAACTAAGCAAAAATCAAATTAAAATTAAATACACACTCAATACAATTATTTGCACACACACTAAAAATATTTCAAAATAGGTAAAATCGAACAAAACAAAATCACGGACAAAGATGCCTGTTTTATGCCTTTCTATTTAACAACCATGTTACAGTTCAGATTATGCATGACACGTACCTTTTTTTTGTATCTTGTTTTAATAAAGTAAAAATGGGCCAAAGTCATAAATAATTAACGAAGTGCCATAAAAAAAATCCAAAAATTGTACAACAGGATCAATTGTCGTTATTTTTTATTTCTTTTGGAGCGATTGTCCCATAAAAACAAAAATCACGTGCTCACAGCTGCCCCTCTTTGTTCGGAAACACGAAGAGTTTTCGTGCAAAGATAAAGTGAGCGTGTATGAGCGATTTTTGCCTATGGACCACTCCGTATGAAGCATTTTTTTTTTGAAAGATCTGACCGAATCTTGCTTCAAAGATTTCCTACATATCCTGGGCTAAACAGGAATCAGGTCAATGTAGTTCGAGAAGTTTTGGTAGCTGGGACTACCATGGGATTGCAATGCTTGCTGCTACTGCTGTTGCTGTTGTCACTGCTGCGTCACTGACCGCCTTATTACAACCAAACGAAAATTGGAAACTGAACTAACTACTTATATGCATGTCAACTGCTAGTTACAAGATTCCTATCTATGATTCTTTTACGACTTGATCTTGGGTCTTAGCTGATTCTGCTTGTAGACTCCGATCTGAATCTTGATGCTTGCGAGTTGCGGCGACTTGTTTAATCTCTGGGATACTAAGTGAGACGCGATTGGCAGGGTTCAGGACCTTAATCAAATGTTGGAGTCAATCCGCCTTCCATTTACTCCGATATCTCGGGACATCTGCTTTTTTTTCTTTTTCTTCTTTGATTCCGAACTGGGACTCATCTCGTGGATCATTTCGATCCATGTGGCTCGAGGTCAGACCTGCGGGAGAAAACAAACGAACGAAATTTTCTGCCCCAGTTTCACTAGGAAAATTTCGTTAATTATTCGCCAGGAAGTTCATAAAATTGATGAAAGAGGATATGCATGCTCAGTTCAGGGTTGGAGCCCTAATACCGACTAGCTGGGGAAAGGTTCAGTTTAGGGTTTAAAACCCTAACGCCGACCAAAGGAAGAATTCAGTTTAGGGTTTAAAACCCTAATGCTGACTGGAAGCAAAAGGTCAGTTTAGGGTTTAAAACCCTAATGCTGATTGCATGGAAAAAACTCAGTTTAGGGTTTAAAACCCTAATGCTGGCTGAAAGGAAAAAGTTCAGTTTAGGGTTTAAAACCCTAATGCTGACTAAAAGGAAAAAGTTCAGTTTAGGGTTTAAAACCCTAATGCTGACTAAAAGGAAAAAGTTCAGTTTAGGGTTTAAAACCCTAATGCTGACTAAAAGGAAAATTCAGTTTAGGGTTTAAAACCCTAATGCTGATTAAAAGGAAAATTCAGTTTAGGGTTTAAAACCCTAATGCTGATTGCATGGAAAAGCTCAGTTTAGGGTTTAAAACCCTAATGCTGGCTGAAAGGAAAGAGTTCAGTTTAGGGTTTAAAACCCTAATGCTGACTAAAAGGAAAATTCAGTTTAGGGTTTAAAACCCTAATGCTGATTGCATGGAAAAGCTCAGTTTAGGGTTTAAAACCCTAATGCTGGCTGAAAGGAAAGAGTTCAGTTTAGGGTTTAAAACCCTAATGCTGACTAAAAGGAAAATTCAGTTTAGGGTTTAAAACCCTAATGCTGATTGCATGGAAAAGCTCAGTTTAGGGTTTAAAACCCTAATGCTGGCTGAAAGGAAAAAATTCTCGGGTTATGCCGGGAGGATTCATCGGGTTATGCTGGGAAGATTCATCGGGTTATGCCCGGAAGATTTATCGGATTATGCCGAAAAGATTTATCGGGTTATGCCGGGAGGATTCATCGGGTTATGCCGGGAGGATTCATCGAGTCATGCCGGGAAGATTCATCGGGTGATGCCGGGAAGATTCATCGGGTTATGCCGGGAAGATTCATCGGGTTATGCCGGGAAGATTCATCGGGTTATGCCGGGAAGATTCATCGGGTTATGCCGAAGGTTCATCGGGTTATGCCGGAGGTTCATCGGGTTATGCCGGAAAGGTTTATCGGGTCATGCCGAAAAGACTCATCGGGTTATACCGGGAAGGTTTATCGAGTTATGCCGAAAAGATTCATCGGGTTATGCCGGGAAGATTCATCGGGTTATGCCGGGAAGATTCATCGGGTTATGCCGGGAAGATTCATCAGGTTATGCCGGGAGGATTCATCGGGTTATGCCGGGAAGATTCATCAGGTTATGCCGGGAAGATTCATCAGGTTATGCCGGGAAGATTCATCGGGTTATGCCGGGAGGATTCATCGGGTTATGCCGGGAAGGTTTATCGGGTTATGCCGAAAAGATTCATCGGGTTATGCCGGGAAGATTCATCGGGTTATGCCGGGAAGATTCATCGGGTTATGCCGGGAGGATTCATCGGGTTATGCCGGGAAGGTTTATCGGGTTATGCCGAAAAGATTCATCGGGTTATGCCGGGAGGATTCATCGGGTTGTGCCGGGAGGATTCATCGGGTTATGCCGGGAAGATTCATCGGGTTATGCCGGGAAGATTCATCGGGTTATGCCGGGAGGATTCATCGGGTTATGCCGGGAAGGTTTATCGGGTTATGCCGAAAAGATTCATCGGGTTATGCCGGGAAGATTCATCGGGTTATGCCGGGAAGATTCATCGAGTTATGCCGGGAGGATTCATCGGGTTATGCCGGGAAGGTTTATCGGGTTATGCCGAAAAGATTCATCGGGTTATGCCGGGAGGATTCATCGGGTTATGCCGGGAGGATTCATCGGGTCATGCCGGGAAGATTCATCGGGTCATGCCGGGAAGATTCATCGGGTTATGCCGGGAGGATTCATTGGGTTATGCCGGGAAGATTCATCGGGTTATGTCGGGGATTTGGGTAGGAAAAGTTCCTGGGTTATGCCAGGGAGATCCGTGGTTTATACCGGGATAGCCGAGGAATGAGGTCCTACGCTACCATGATTTGTTTTTCATTTGGGATGTTCATTTTTATTTCTTGTCTACTTTCTTTTCTTTGGTTCATCCCCTCATATTTATCGAAATGCACGAAAAATTTCGGGAAACTTACCTTTGGTCGTTTTCCCGCTGCAAGGCTGTTTCAACGCTTGCGTGTTCTATTTCTTTTAGGCTACACTTGCGTGTTCTATTTCTTTTAGGCTACACTTGCTTCTTGCATGGCTGCTTTGGGCCGCACCTGTCTCAATTTCCTAAACAAAGAAAAATTGTCAGTTTGAAGACGGCGATTGGTCTGGGGACCTTGACTGTTCCAATTGCTTTGTTTTAGCCTAATTCTTGTTGAGAAACTCTGCCATTGATTAGATTTACATGCGAAAACCCTTTGGGCTACTCAGACTTGCGTTTCCAGATTTTGTGATGATTTGCCTTATAAGGCTTTGGTTTTTCCGTCCCGTTCTGCTTGGGGATTTTGGTGGGGATTTTATCAGGGAGACTCTGTGGGGATTTGCACAAGAGAATCTCCGTGAGGATTTGTCCAATGCGAACTCTGTGTGGGTTTTTTTTTTTTTTTTTAGCAAACTTGCTGGGGATGTGCTGGGGTGGACTTCTTTGGGGAGTTGTACAAGGGGATACTCCATGGGGGATTTGTAACGAGGGATACCCTGTGGGGATTTGTCGGTTTTGGAAACAAATCAACTACCATGGCCAATCGGGATGGGACTGACGCGCCACTGAGGTCGTACATTTATTTGACTCTTGCCAAACAGAGCCCTATAAAATCGGTCCTGCCACCTTTCTTTGCGATTATTACGGAATTAAGAGTTAGATCAAAAAGAACTCAAAGAAAACTATGTAAAGGAGAATATATGAGTTTTAAAGAGAAACGCCCCTTTCGGGGAGAAAAGAAGGACTTATCTGGTGTGTATGTTGGCTTCAACTGACATGACATGCCTTTTGGACTGGATGCCCGACCTCCGAGAACTTGCATTTCCTCATGAATCAAAACAGATCTAATGTTTTCAAAACCCGGGAACCTTGCCAGGACTTTCTTGCGGTGGAAGCATCTTTTTGGCCGACAACGCCCTTTGCGGGTTTTCCCTAGTCGACCTCTCTCATTTCTCTTCTTGATGTCGCCTGCTAGTACTCTTTGTGAGTTTTTACTGAACAAACTCTCTCATTTTCAATTTCTCTTCTCTCGTCGCCTCACGGTGCCCAAAGGTTTTCACCGACAAGACTCTTTCATCTTTATTCTCCTCATTTTGTTGTATCGGACCCAAATAATTCCATCTTCCTATTTCGAAATGCTTTGCTGATTGATCAGAAGGACTTGAAAAAGGTTTTGGGGTGAAAAGAATTTGGATTGAACTACAACTTTGGAACCTTTTGGGTGGGATCATTGCTGAATCGTTATATCTTCTGCCCTAGTTTCACTTTTGGGGGACTTTGGATTTTATTTTGATGTGACTGAACCCCCTAAGAAAGGTTGCCAACGTATCCTTTCGGAATCAAGTCAGACGTAGTTCATAAAATTCTTTTGTTTTTGGATTTTTTTTTTCTTTCTTTCTCCTTTCATTTTCCTCATTTTTCTCATTTCAAATTCTTTTGTTTTTGGATTTTTTTTTCTTTCTTGAATTTTTTTTCAATAATAGTTTCAGGTTCCAAAGAGGGTAATCAAAGAAAAGTAACCTGCTCAAATGGGTTTGCAAAGGGTTAATAGTGTTTGGGTAGCGAGAATGAAAGCCTTCGTCATCTCAAACTGTGCAAAGATATCGCCAGAGTGATATAGACATATCACTGCACTTACTTTCCAAGCAAGGCTGACGTCGTTTCTTTCTACGTCGCCCAGATACAAATGCTCCATTTGGTAACGTTTTTCGATGACGTACAGACCCTTCTTTCTTGGTACAATTGCTCGTGACAAACTGCAGTTATTAAGGTTGTCATTCTGTACGGGTCTTAACCCATTTACTGCTCTCAAACTCTGCTTTAGTGACAGACATTTTCCAAACCGATGAACCAATTTTCTTTAGTTGTTCCTACTTTTCAAATTCTTTATATCTCAAATTTTGACTCATTATTTGAAGTCTGGTCAGAGTTCTCGTGATCCGGGCATGAAGTCCGCAAACATGTCATGTTATTTAAAGCTGCATTTATCAGAATTGAAGAGAACACAAAATAAAACATAGAAAAAGAAAGTGAGTAATCAAGCATGATTTCATTTCTTGCCATTTTGGGGAAGATAAGGAAAAAGGTTGACATTCAGGAAATTAAAAACATGAAACTGAAGAAAAACATCTGAGTCACCCTCTGGGGTAACTCGTGATGCAGAGAAAGTGGCAAGACAGGTTCATTAGGACTTCCGTTTGATCAAGAATGGCGTAGCCTTCTAGTTTTGAAGCTTGGTGCTTGGTCCTATGTACGATACTTCAATGGTGCTAGTGCCCTCTCATGGCTGGACCACGTGTATTTGGCATAGCTTTTCCCTTGTCGCCTCACATATTTCCTCACTCTCGTCGAGCGGGGACACCTTATCATCTTCCTCTTTGTTGTATTTTGGCTTCTGTGGTATGCGTCCGACAAACACTGGCTCGTTCGGCCGAGGTTGTTTGATCGTCCCCCATACCATGGAGGCCTGCTTGAATACATCACTTATTCCTTTTTCTTGCTCCGGAGTTACCCTGGGTCCTTTTTCTGTATCAGCAATAGCAATTATGGCTTTAAGTGCTGGATCAACTTCCCCGTCTTCACAAATCATTCCAACTGTCGGCCCGTTGTTGTGGGCGGGCAGCGGATTATTGGTCACATTTGGGATATCCTCGTCTTTCAACACAATCTTCCCTTGGTCTAACAGATTCTCTACAGCTTGTTTCAATGTCCAACAGTCGTTGGTGTCGTGCCCTTCTACCCCTGAATGGTATGCACATCTGACACCCCGCTGATATGATGGTGATCCTGGGTTCTGCCCGTTTGGTGGTATGGGCTGCAACAAATTCATTTGGACAAGCTTGGGGAATAGGGTGGAATAGGGTTCACCGATTGGTGTGTAGTTGGGTCTCCTGGGTGGTTCCCGAGGACGGAAATTATTCTGAGGAGGTCGAGGATTGTAGTGGTTTCGGTGAGGAGGCTGATTCCTAGGATGTGGGGCCTGCCCCCGATTGACTGGTTGTGACCGCTGGATATAAGGCTGGGTGCTCATGACCATGTAGGGCTGAGGAGCGTAGGCCGCATTTTGGTGGGGGAAATAATGTTGCGAGGTTCTTTCCGAAGAACAAAGCCCGGGATTATGATATTCTCCCGCCTCTGATACCGCCATGGATGTTTCCTCTTTTTTCTTCCCTCTTGCCATTCCTCCAGACCCGCTTTGGACAGCTTGGGAAGTTGCCCTTATGGCTGCCTGACTCAAAATTCTTCCCGTTTTCAAACCGTTCTCCACCATTTCTCCAATCTTAATCGCTTCTGCGAAAGGCTTTCCCATGGCTGACATCATGTTTTGGAAATAATCGGACTCTTGAGCCTGGAGAAAAGTAGTGACCATCTCTATCTCGTCCATGGAAGGTTTTACCCTTGACGCTTGCTCGCGCCATTTGATGGCGTATTCTCTGAAACTTTCCGAGGGTTTCTTCTTTAAGTTTGACAAAGCATTCTTGTCTGGTGCGATGTCAATATTATATTGAAACTGCCCTACGAAGTCTCTGGCAAGATCATCCCATATATGCCAGCGAGATATGTCCTGGTCCATATACCATTCCGAAGCGACTCCCACCAAACTTTCTCCAAAATATGCCATTAGCAGTTCTTCTTTTCCGCCGGCTCCCCGCAATTGATTGCAGTATTTTTTAAGATGTGCAATGGGGTCACCGTGCCCATCGTATTTCTCGAACTTTGGGGTCTTGAAACCCGCTGGCAGGTGCACGTGAGGGAACATGCATAGGTCGGCGTAAGAGACGCTCTTCTGTCCGCTCAACCCTTGCATATTTTTCAAACTTTGTTCAAGGCTTCTCATTCTCTTGGCAATCTCATTTTGTTCTGCATTTCTGGGATTCTGATCCTTCCCGGGTGCAATCTCGCACTGAGGCGGTAGAGGATTAGTGCTGGTAGCGACCCTAGTTGGTTCCATTGGGAACGATGGCGCTTGGAAGGTAAAAGAGGATGAGTCAAAGCTTGGCTTGTACGTGGCAGGCCGTGTCGTAATTGGGCAAGGTGATGCAGTAAAGATGTTCATGCTTGCATCGGTGGCTGACATTCGGGGATGAGGTTCAGAAGGCGATCCAGCAGAGAAGGTTGAGATGGCTGGGTACCCGAATGGGGTAGCAAGATAATTTATGGGGACATTAGAAGTCCCACTTGACCTGGAGAATAATTCAGGGAATCCGGGGACGACACTTGGCGGCTCTTTCCCATTATTCCAATCGTCCAGCATTTCCAACATGCGGAGCCGTAGGATTCTATTTTCCTCCGCAGTTGCGGATTCGAGTGTGAGGACGGCTGAGATCGAGCTCTCCTCAGAAACAGGGATTGTTTGTAATGGAATTTCTGAAGACATTTCCACACTTCCTTTTGACCTGGTGAAGTAAGTGTGAGTACTGCTTCTGGTCCTAACAACAGGTAGTTGAACACTTCCCCTTGACCTTGTGAAGTACGAGCGCGAGACCAGACTTTCACCAAACCAACCGTCTTTTCAAAAACCCTGGAGTACTCAACGACAAACGCACGGTTAATTTGCAGCAAATAACAGATAGTCAATCTCACGTTGGGCATGATACACCTACACAGCCAAGTGGATTACTACATGTTTGCTACGAGAGCATGCGTCATTCCGGCATTTTCCTCTTATTAGTTTTTCCCCTTCTTTTCTTTTTTCCTTTTCTTTATTAGTTTTTTCCCTTTTTTTTATTATTATATATTTTTTATTTTGCAGTAAAAGAAATGCGACCGGATCCGATGAGGATTGTCTACGTATCACGATGCCTACGTGAATCAGATCATTACGTAGTTCGAAACTAACAAGTATAAAAATAAAGAAGCAAGTGCTCATTTAGCATAGGGCTCAAAAGATTTGACTACTCTTTGTTTATTTACTTATTCAATATTTTTTTTTTTTGGAATTTTTTGAAAGAAATACTTTAAAAGAAGAAAGAAAATTTTGTTTATTTTGACTTTTGTTTTATTTTTTAAAGCAAGACTTCTAAAAAAATTTATTTGCTTTTGACTTGAATTCTCGAAATTTATTAAAAAAGAAAATATGATTTTTTTTTTTCGTTTGTTTTACCTTTTCTACGGAAAAAAGAATGTATATGATGTTGCCTCTTAAATTTTGAAAGAGGGACTTTTAAGAAAATGATGCGGAATTCTGAGTTTTATTTACAAAAGCACTTCTAAAGAAAAATCCCAATATTTTGAAATTCAATTTTTCAAATATATATTTTTTTTTAAAAAAAAAAAATATTTTACAAAAGAGAGACTAAAAAGCAAAGAGTATTTTTTTTTTTTTGGATTTTTATTGCTGATTTTTATTACATTATTTCACATGAAAGACTTCAGAAAGAAGGAGACTATTTTTATTCGAGTTTAAGAAAACTTCTATATCATTTTTTTTTTTTATATTTTCTAAGGAAAAGTTTATAAAGAAAGAACTAAAGGGAAATATATTTTTTTGGATTTTTGAAAATTGGGGCCGGAACCGAAGAGGTTTGCCTACGTATCTCACACCCGGTGAGAATCAGACCCGCGTAGTTCGGTCAAATTAACCGAATTATTTTAGAACAAAATTCTTTCCTTTTCAACAAACAACTTTCCAAAAATAAAAGACTATTTTTCTATCTTTTTGTTTTTTTTCTTTTTCTTAGTAAAGCAAATTATTGAAGACAGAACATTTTCCCTTTTTATTATCGCAAAATTTCGGCAGAGTTTTGACAGTAATTGGGCATCGATATTTTTCAAAGTAGAAAATTAGTCCTATACACTGCTATTTTTTTTTTATTATTATTATTATTTTTTTTTTATATATTTTTCAAATACTCCAAAGTCAGGCAGCATGCATGTCCGAGACAAATAAATGCGCGGAAACAAATAGGATGCAACAGGATGGTCTTTTCATTTCAGGTTGCTAGTCCTAGACGGACCCAACCCCTGTGTTGAGTCCCCTAAGTCAAATGCAACATGATGCAAATAGGCGTTCCTACTAGGGATGAAGTCAAGTTATTCTAGGTTCGTAACCTGGGTATTTGTTCTAGACTGTGTACCCGAGCGGACAACTCGAGTCAAGGAGGGGGCTACGTACCGGGGACCCGCGAGATCGTCCGGCTTTGTAACTTGTCCGACCTCTTTCTTATTTCAGGTATTGACACTAATAGAATAGGGAGTCTCGACCAGCGAGCTTCTCCCCGGAGGTAAGAAGAGAAGGGTTTCGGCACAGTTTATATACAGTTCAGATAATATCAAAGCGGTAAAAGACAACATTTAGCACGTTATGCAAAAACATGTAATAGAGATCAGATAATAAAGCCAAATATAACAATTATTCTAAGCTCGAATTCTTGAACTCTGAACCAGTGGTTCTGGGTTACTTCCCCAGCAGAGTCGCCAGAGCTGTCACACCTCCTTTTTGCGCGCCCGCCCCGAAGGATAAATGCGCGAGGGGAGTTTTTCCAATTTAAGTGACAATATTCGAAATGGGATTATTTAATTAATTCAGAGTCGCCACTTGGGAAAGGTTTGGCTTTTGGTGTCCCAAGTCACCAGTTTATCTTGAATCCCAAATCGAGGAAATTTTCGACTTTTCCAAATGAAGTCTGCGAACCAGAAATTCTAAGTAAGGAATTCTGTTGACCCGAGGGAAGGTGTTAGGCACCCTCGAATCCCATGGTTCTAGCACGGTCGCTTAAATTGTTATAATGGCTAAATATCTGATTTAAATACATGTTGTGACTTATGTGCTTTTATTAAGTTTAAACCGCTTTTATTATTATCATTTATTTTTACAGAATTGCAACGTCGTGAAAATGCATCTCGAACCACGTCACAATCAATGCACCCGTAGTTGTTAACACATTTCGACTCCGTTGAGATTTGGATTCGGGTCACATCAATGCGCACCCAAGTTTAAGAATGTAATTTATTAAAGGCGCCTAAAGGGTCTAGCGCGTTATTATTTTGTAGAAGGCCATGAAATTCACTAAACAACCTATCCTGAATTCTAAATAATTATTATGGTTATTTATTGAGGGCCCCGCAATTTTGCATTTTTATTTGGCGAGGCTCATCTCTATTTTAGAAAAAGGATATCCTAAAGTGGCTACATTTCTAATACATTTGTCTCTAGGAAGATAAAGGAGAAAAATACTAAACTTACTTGTTTAAGCAACTAACCTACTAAGTCCCTATTATATATGATGAATCCAAACTTTTGCTTGATCGCCTAATTGGTTGTTTATGAGGTAAGAACTATCTCATGCTTCGCCTTTAAGGAGTGAATAAGTTTGTTAATTTGCTAAGGGGATTGCAAGCAAACTAATAACGTACACCAAATTTGCATTAAGAAACGACCTTCCAGTTCGGATTGCAGAACTAGCCCATTTGGTCTTGATAAATGAGATTAGTTGTTTATTAGGAAAACCACTGTTGATTGAACTCAGAAAAGTAGTCGCGTCATTTCGAAACGAGGAATTTATATTGAAGCTCATATCGAAACTATGTAGAGAACAAGTAGTCCAGTAGAAGGGTCAGCATACATTATTACCTTGTTAATGTAACGCTGCAAGAGAATTAGTTTGGGGCACATCTTATCTTGGAGTCAAATAGAAACGAATGTAGCAAATTCGATGGTTCAGAGATCTAGGCAAAAATACATACATGTGCTTGCTATGGTTCTATGTTTATGGTATCATAACTGAAACAAAGCTAACGATTTCATGCTTTAAAACACATCTGATTTATCAAGCCAATGCTATCTACTTGTTCATCTCAACTTAGAATACATGTTAATTTATACAGAATGTTTGCAGTTTTCAGTTAAACAAATACAGGCCCAACTAACATTCAACCTATTTTTAACACCAATGTTACAACATAAACAGATGTTCATTTCTTTATTTCTGCTTCAACTTCAAACTTTCAACAATACATGGTTCAGAGGTTGTGTACCTGGAAATATTTGACAATTGAAGAAGAGGGCAATCAGCAGAGTAACAATGACAACAAGTGCAGCAGCAATAACAGCACTAGCAGTAACAGCAGGACAAGATAGCAGCAGCAACAGGAAACAGAAGAGTAGCAGCCACAACTCACAAAACAATTGGAGTGAGATCAAACACCCCAACTAAACCAAACTCTCGAGTAGAACAAGCAACAACCAAGCAGACTCAGTTGGGAGAAATCAGTGTTGCACAAAACAGGTCCAGATTTAGTGAAATTAAAACAAAAGGAAAGGAAGCAACTTCTAGTTTTTGTCTGTCTGAGTTATCAGACAAAAATTCTTTTCCAGTTTTCTGTTTCCAAAATTTGAACTCTCAGATGTTCCCTCTCAGTGTCTCTCCCTATCTCTGTATGCTCTGTCTGTGTATCTCTATCAGCTCTCTCTTTTTCTCTTATATCCTCACAGTGTATGTCCTCTCTTTAATATCAGGTGGTATCCTTTTCTCTTTTACTCTCTTCTGTGTATCTCTCTCTATCTCCCCCCTATCAGATGTCCTCCTTTTTTATCTTCAGGGTCCCTCCCTTTATAAGCCTTCAACTTACCCCTTTTAACAGCCTGTTTAGAGTATCAACACCCCTCCCATGTGCCTTCAACCTTTTCAGATTCCAATTAGTTATTTAAGTATTAACCCCATCATTCCCTTGGCAGGCTTAACTTTTAAAAGGGTTTAATACTTTTAAACTAAAGCAAGGTATGGGCAGTAGAATATATATGACAGCATATGCTGTCAAACCATTTTTAACTCAAAAACCCTTTTATGCAGGAAACAGGTTGTGCACAATGCACATGCTGTGCACAAGTGCACATGCCATCAACTCAGACTCCAATTACAGATCAAGCCTTAGGTTTTCTGAAATCATATTAACAACTATAAGTGACTGAACTTGGTTCTTTATTGATTCAGGCAATGTCCAACAGAAGCAAATCGATTTATTTTGTTCAGACAGTTGAAACTAATTGACGACACATGTCGACTCGACTATATTAGCATTAACATACACAATCGTAGCCAAAAATCAGACATTTAAACAGTATCGATGCATGATTCGAATTATACTGACTAAACAGAATTGCACTCGAGGAGTCAACTAGTCAGTCCAAATTGAAAATCAGCTAATTGCACAACACTTTCATACACATTATCAGAACAAATGGAAGGGCTTAATCAAACAACAGAAGTTCAGGCAAAGTGGTCAAGGCACAGTTGATAAAAGTCAAGGACACAAAAGAACATGACCAGACCCTTACAATAATCAAATGAACCAAAACAAATAAGAAAAGAAAAAACTCACCTTAAACCGCAAAAGATCAAAAACTTAACTCGGACTCGGTCAGGCCTTTCTTAAGGCTGAACGGACTTTAATCGAAGTGTTTCTCAGATGAGAAACACTTTGATTAAAGTCCATTAGACCTTAATCTCTTCGGTTGAACCAGTGACGAAGAACTACAAAGTTCCAAAACTCAGATCTGGGATTCATGCTTCCCTGGTCAGATTCGGACCAAACCAAGTATGGTTTGGTCACGAGGAGGGTCTGGGGAGTGTCTGGTGTGAAGCTGGGGTCGGTTGGTGTAAATCGGGTTCCGACTCGAATCTTCAAATGAAGATTCGAGAAGGTGGGATAGGATTCGAGGTGTGTGGTTGATAGATTTGGGTTCAGGACGGTAAGGGGGTTCTATGGTGTTAAGGGCGAGGTCCCGCCGGTTTTCATGGTGAAGAGTACAGGGGCGGCTCTAGGGTTTGGGGGTTCTGGTGAAGACGACGAGGCCGGGGTTCGGATAGGGGGGGCAGGGTAAGATTATGGGTTTATATAGTTAGTGGGTAGACGGATCTCAACCGTTAGATCAATCTAGATCTACGGTCTGGATCTGATGGCTTAAATGGAACGGTGTCGTTTCGAGGGTAAAGGGTTTGGGTTAGTCTGGGTGGAAACGGGTCGGGTTCTGTTCGTGGGTATGGGAAATGTGATCTTGGCTGTTGATCAATCTGAGATCAACGGCCCAGATCAACCTGTATCCATACGACGTCGTTTGGACTCTCTGGGCATCAGCTGGACTGGACCGGGCAGGCCTGGTTTGGGTATTGTTTGTTTGGGCCAATTTTACTAAATTGGCCCAATCCGGAAGAAGAAGGGACCTTTTCTTATTTATTTATTTTTTTATTATTTTTATTTCTTTTCCTCATTTATTTTGAAAACAAAACTAAGCAAAAATCAAATTAAAATTAAATACACACTCAATACAATTATTTGCACACACACTAAAAATATTTCAAAATAGGTAAAATTGAACAAAACAAAATCACGGACAAAGATGCCTGTTTTATGCCTTTCTATTTAACAACCATGTTACGGTTCAGATTATGCATGACACGTACCTTTTTTTGTATCTTGTTTTAATAAAGTAAAAATGGGCCAAAGTCATAAATAATTAACGAAGTGCCATAAAAAAAATCCAAAAATTGTACAACAGGATCAATTGTCGTTATTTTTTATTTCTTTTGGAGCGATTGTCCCATAAAAACAAAAATCACGTGCTCACAAAGGGAATGCAGCAAGTTTCGAAGGAAGACATGTCGAGTATTGGCAATCAGGCACCTACCTGGAGAATAAGATAATTCACTTCAAAATTCAATTCAAGTCAGCAACAAAAGAAGCTCGCGGCAAGAATGCAAGTCAACAGTCTGAGGTGATCAACAGAAGTTAGTCACAATAAAGAAAAAAACAAAAGAGAAAGGCAAGAAGTTGATCCAAATACAGAAGTTGATGAAAGATGTGGGTTGCTCAAGATATGGCCGAGGTCACAATCACTGCATGCCTGATCCTGATCTGAAAAGCTGAAGAAGGATTAACTAGCACCTGCAGCTAGCAAGCGTCAAGGTTCAAATCTAAAGTCTGCATGAAGAACCACTCAAGACTCAAGATCAAGCTTCAGAAGACTTATAGATAGGAATCTTGTAACTCGTAGTTGACAGGCTTAACTAGTCTTTTTCATGTTTTGATTTTTGATGTAATAATAGGACTGCAGACCGGAACCTCGGTGGAACGGCACCTCGACCGACTCTCCACCTCGGTATACCCTATCATCTCACTAACCTCTGAACTACACATGGCCTAATTCCTTTATAGCCGCGGATATGTAGGCAGCTCAGATACTAGGGCTCGGTTATATTCCCCTTTTCTCTTAGCTTTAGTCTCTCCAAATAAGGGTCGGGTCAAAAAAACCTGTCTAGTCGTTCTTTGTCTAAAAACTCTTCACGTTTTCAATCAAAGAGGGTCAACTGTAGACATGTGATTTTTGACCCTCCCCAAGATTTTTATATTTTAGCATGTAAATATTTAATTTAGGCCTAATAGCGTTATTTTAACAAATTTTGACTCTTTTACTTTATTTCATTACAAGAAAAATGAAAATTACAAAAAATAGGTTCATTAATATTTTGTAGTCATTTTTAATCTTGAAAAATACTAAAAAAATATTTTTGTTTTAACAGCCAGTCTTATTTTAATAATTATTTTTACTTAAGTAGGGCTAATTAATATTTTTGATAATATTTCTATATGGATAGATTTTTAGTTAGTTAAGCTAATTTTAAGCATAGCTAGTCTTAAAGGCACATAATTTTCAAGCTCATAATTCCTAGGCTCATACCCCTTAACCTAGAAAACCCTACAAATGTCTAGACCCCTAGAGCTAAGAGGAGGAGCTGAAAAGAGAAAAAAAATCAGACCTAGACTCCTAAGAATGAGGAGCTGCTGATTTTTAGAAAAGAACCCGCCCTTCCCCCCTGAAGCTTCGCCTCCTTCACATACCCCTCCTCATCGATGGAGATCCTTCTTCAGAGAAGAGCCATTTAAATGGCTTCTTATTAACCACACCCCTGAACATCACAACAACCAGCCCATTTCCAATCATCCCAACGACCAGCCAAAAACCAGTAACCAACGTCCACCAGCTCCATCGACGACCACCCTTCAGCTTACCATCACCGGAAAATGACTACCCCTCACGTCGAACACAATAACCAGCGACTCTAAACCTTTACCAACCAAAACAACCTCTACCTGTCCTCCTCCTCACGCCAGCACTCAACAACAGCAATGACCTTTCCTTTTCACTCGATCTCACCAGCTCACCGGAAAAACGCGAACGACCTTAAGCAGCCGACCGGATCTCGACCATTCTCTAACATCCATTGTTTCTCCTCCTTCTCCGTACCATAGCTTTCCGGAAAACACCCACACATATAGACACAAACACGCACAGAAACAAGAAAAGGATAGCAGTGAACCAGTGGTGTTTTGTGAGCACGAGAGGAACTTGAATCTGGTTTCAAGATTCGCTTGGCTTTTCAGTTATCGTCCATTCAATATCTTTTGAAATCGTGACCTAGATACTGTCGAGATCGAGGTAGTTTGGCGAGGTTCCGTTTGCAGTCCAAAATTGGATCCAGATTTATGTCTTGGTGAAAATCCTGTAAGGTCCGGTTCATACAATGCTTCCTAAAGGCTCACTGTGTGATTTCTCTTAATATCATGCTTAATATTTGATATATTGCTTATTGCTGTGTGATTGCTTGGTGTTCTTGTTGTTTATGTTTAATATGTTTGAGACTTCTTTCAAATGGATTTGTTTGATCTTTGTAGTTGTAAATTTCTGCTTGCCGAGTTACCATCTCGTTGTTTTTTGGTAGAATGTGATATGTTTCATTTGTTAATTAGCTTCATGTGATATTTATCATATTTGATCGTTTGGTTTTTTAAGTTATGGGATATACACCCGTGTACTCTTGTAAAAGAAAGGGCTTTTAAATTTTCTGATTGCTTAGTTAAATTTTTTTTCTTTTATAAATTTGAGGTGTGTCATCCAATCACCTAGTCTATGGCCCTCACATCGATATCTTAACTAGTGTAGAAAATGTCTTGAACTCTCGTAGTTTGTTTTAGGCGCGTTTAATTAAATAAATTGTCATAGCGACGGGTACGGTTCCCATGACATGGTCGTGACACCTAATTTCTAAAAATCCGGGGGGTACATTTATGTGACCCGGCCACAATTTAATCTTGTTAATAAAATAAACATGTTGTGGATCGTAGGTACGGTTCTCGTGACATGATTCACAACGTTTAATTAAAATAACTGGTTGTATAATAATTGGATTATTAAAAGCGGTTTTAAAGTTAAAAATGCACATAGGTTTAAAAGTGTTTAAAAGCAGATAATTAAGCCAAGAATAATAGTTAAGCGACCATGCTAGAACCAAGGAACCCGGGAATGCCTAACACTTTCTCCCCGGTTAACAGAATTCCTTACCCGGATTTCTGTGTTCGCGGACTATAAAACAGAGTCAATCTTTCCTCGATTCGGGATTCTAAATCGGTGACATGGGACACCATAAATTATCCCAAGTGGCGACTCTGATTCTTAAATAAATCCCGTTTCGATTGTCACTTAAATTGGAAAAAACTCTCTTATACCCTTTTCGGGTGTAGGAAAAAGGAGGTGTGACATTCCTCCGTGAAGGTGATTTCATCATCTTCTGTTACTTTCTGGATTCTCTTGCCATGAGTGATGATGGTATGCTAGAAACTCGTGCTTTAGTCATAGTTTGCACTCTAATTACTGCATTTTACATGTGTGAGTTACACTTATTACGTATCTTATTGCCTTACAGGAAGTGATTCTGAGTTAAAAAGATAATTGGAGCTAGATTGAATGATTTGGAGCTTTGAAGTCTGAGTAAAAGTTTAAGAAATTAAATCGGATCACGTTTAGGGGTCGAGAGCTGAGTGTAGATATCAAAAATTGAAGAAAAAAAATTACTCTGGAAATTTTACACAGTCGCACCTGGAATATTGTGGTGATTATCTTGCATTATTTTATTTGGTTTAATTCAGTGATTCTCTTAAATAATCAAAAGAGCTTGTTGAATTGTTCATTAAGTCAAGTTAGGAGACTATTTGAAAGAAGTGTTTCTGAAGACTAATCCATTAACGCATGCGTGCATATTTTTACAGTGCTTATATTAATTCATCTCGTACAGTTAAAAAAAATTAATCGAGAGAGGAGTTTTGACTACACATTTGAACTAATCATAGAGTGAATTCGTGAGAATCCTTAGAACATTAGAGCGAATTAAACTAGAGTTGGATCCCAAATAGCTATCTTGCACATATCCTATCACGACCCTTATTTTTCCCATTGATTATTTCGGTGTTTCTCAACTCTTGTCCTTTCAGTGAACAATTGTCAATTGTTTTAGTTTCACAGTTAATTTTAGTTATTAATCATCCTGAATAGCTTTAATCTAGAAGTTACTTGAACATTATTTAATTCAATCCATATGGAGACGATAATCATAACTATACTATCTTTGGCTAGCGAGCATTAATTCCGTATTGTATTTTGTGCTCGTCAAGTGACCGATATTTTCATTTTTTAGCTGCCAAAAAGGTCACCCCATTAACTTCAGCCTCACTAAAGATCATGTTAATTGTTAGACGGGGAGACCCGGTGGCTGGTTTTGCTAGTTCCATTGCGTCTTGAAACCTCCTGTAACTGTTCTTAGCCCTATCACTCAAAAAATCTCAAAGGTGCCCATTTTTCAATAGCATCGCCACCTCTTCACGAAGATGCCAGCAGTCCCATCTCCTGTGTCCATGTGTTCCATGGAATTCACACCACACACGAAGATCCCCTTTGTCTGGGATCTGATCGAATTGGTTTCGGGAACCTTGCCTCTTTGATATTTATCATAGCCGAACACTTTACCAAGCTAATGTTAAAATTATAAGCTGATAACAGGATATCCTGAATCCCGAACCCCGATGGTTCTTTATCCCGCAAAGCCCTATTACTACGACCATGATCTGTTCTTCATTCCGCTCTGAATCTTTCCTATGACTGAAAACCTTTCGCCCCAATTCCATCATATCTTTCATTCGATAAATAAGGTTAGAAATGATTCTTGGATGATCTCCGGTCTACATCAGAATTATTTTTGAACTTTTGTTGATTTTGATTGCGATTACAACCCTTAGATGACATCGAAGAACTCAACTGATCATCTTAAATACTAATCTTCGATTCATAATGATTATGGACATCAACCCATGTGGTTTCTTGAAATTCCAACAGGTTTTCCTTCAACTTACTCGAGGTATCAAAGCTTAAAGGATTGAATCATTTGGTGAACGCCTCTACTTCCCATTCATCCGATACTGCCGACAACAATATCCTCTCCTTTTGGAACCGAATCACGAACTGCTGCAATAATATAGATTCTCCTTGAGCAATTCTGAATATATCTGGCTTCCTGGCTTGGATCTTTCCTCGCTCTAGTATGAGCTTTGATAAGTGAATATGCTAGTATTTCAAAAGAATTCATTGAATGTTTAGGCAAAAGAGAATACCACGTTAAAGCTCCTGTTATTAGGGTTTCGCCAAATTTCTTTAGCAAAATATATTTGATTTCATGCAGAGCCAAATCGTTTCCCTTTACAGCCATAGTGTAAGTTATGATGTGCTCTTGTTGATCCAATTTTTCATCATATTTTGGTATATCTAACATCTTTAACCTCTTTGGGATCAACTTCGAGCCCGCACTTGGTTTAAACGGTACCTGAGTATGTGTTTAGAATCCATGCCCTTCAATACCGCAGATGCCTCCGAGATCTGATCCATCCGAGCATGGAATTCTTTAACATTTTGGTCCATCTGATCATTTATTTCCCTCATGAACCTCATGAGCTCGATTTTAAAAGGTTAATCCATTTTGTTATCTTCCCGGATTCACTGTTGCACCACCTGCTTGATTATTATTAAATCCAAACTCCTCCCTCGATGTGATGTTACCGGTTCTTTGCACTATCATATTTGCAGGCACACTGGGAGGGGCTCGAACTCCTCCATTGGAATTATTTGAGGTAACCAATAGTGCTTGCTGGAGCTCAACCATTATACGGTCATGTCTTGAGAGATGATTCATGATTTCCCTTTGCTGTGCTCTCAAAACTTTCACAGTTTCATAGTTTTGACAACAGGTTCATCATCCATATCATCTGGGTAGGAATCCTCGCACGCCGAGGATTTCGTTCTTCCCAGACCTGAGTTGTCTTATCTCCATCGTTGTGAGTTTCATTGGTTGAATCCTCACGTTGATCTCCATCACAGAAAATATCCTCACGCTTGTTGTTTGTCCCAACATTGAGTGAGTTTTTAACATCATTAGGTGCCATATCTGTTTTTACTTTACTAAATAGAAGCATCAAAATATGTTAGTAACAGATGAATGGATCAAAGTAATACGACAATTATCTATGCTTCACGGTGGGCGTCAAACTGTTTACCCTTAAATTTGTACAGTTGAATTTGTAACATAGTTTATAGATACATAAATTAAATTGATCAAAGAATATAAAGTAACTAAGAACAAACTAAATTAATTAAGAATACTTGGATAAGATACAAGTCTAGTTGTGAATTGAGCTTCTCCGTAAGCAAGGACGAGAACAGGGTATTGAGCAGAGATGTTAATAGAATAAACGCGTAAGTTTAGCCTTTTTCTCATACAAGTATTTCCTGTCTACAATGAGTAATTTTTTTTATATTTATAGCTAAATTCAGGGAGACAAGATCCCAAATCAAACTTCTCTTTAATACGAATAAAGACCCCTCTTGATAGTTGTGTAACAGTTGAGTATAGATGCAAAGATTCTTGTAACGGCTGCTCCTTGAATATTTCATTTTCCAACTGATATCTTACTTTCAAACTTTCGTCTCCGGTTCTAATGTCTTCGGAACTCACACAACACCGGTCACATGCTCATAACGGTGCCAGCTATTCGCTGACTCATACCCCACTTGTCTTTACTGCCATGTGTCAACTCGACGAACGTTCACCTGTCATTCATCAATTTTATCCCATACAAGTTTACGAGGTTGTTCTTTGACTACGTTTTTCTTAAATATTTTATAAATATTTTGAATTATGAGTTATTATAACTTATAATACTTTTTATATAGTTTTCGAAAATGTAAATTTATTTTCAAAAAATTAAAGATTTATGTCTAAATTTTCAGTCAAAATTAAGTACTTTCACTCTCGTATTTCGAAATATATATGTCCATCCTTTTAAAACGGAGGGAGTAATATATTTGTAGAGTTCAACTATTTCAAGATCCCCAATTGAGAAAACATATGCAAACTGTCTATAGAAGGGGGGGGGAAATGAAAGCAGGGGTTAAACATGGGCATTCGCAAGAAGAAAGCGTATGAGCGAGAACACAACAACGTCTCTCTGTATGTGGATAGACATGAGGACGTGGAGAATTAAAGTAAAAGCAAAGGGACATTGAACGTATCCGTATTCCAACAACTATACCATATCTAAATCTAACGTACTATGTATACGATTAAACGCCACGCATCCTTTATTTGACGAATACACTAACAACAATAGAAAATTGCCACTTGGGCGAAGAAGAAGAGGTGATAGGACAGTTGAAGTAACCACCGAACACGTGTACCCCACTCTCCAATCACTCTCATCACGTGACTTTCTTTCGCCCTTTGCCACGTTTTACTGCCTCCCTACCGTACGGTTTTATGCCTTATTTGCCACTTGGGAATTCTGGATCATTATCAAGATATTTTCCCTTTTTATTCCCTCTTGTACGGTCCCCGACAGTTGGTTGTGGAAATTCTATTAACTAAGTAACAATTAATTAGTTACGTACTTATATTGAAATTTTAATGGACTTTGTATTTGTTTTGAGAGTGTATACGGAGTATACATTTTACTTTAAAGGAATTCTTTTTATAAAAGTATTTAATTATAGAATAAATTCGTTAAAGAATGCAATGTTAGAAAGAGCAAATTGATCAAATCATAATTATTCTGCATTAAAATGACAAGTAAATACGCTAAAACAGTTGTATAACAAAGTAAAAACCAGGTAAATAATAATTCCACAAATCGCAATAAAAGTTAGTACTATGAAACCAAACTCAGACAGAGCATTTGAAATTATCTTATGTAATATGAATATCTTTTATGAGTATTATAATTGAGTGATATATATTTTTTAATTTAATATTATTATAATAATTACATTTTGTGGTTTCTTATAATAAATATCACATACGAGCAGAGGTGACAAAATGGTTCAAAAAAAATAGTTAACCACTCATATTATCCACTAAAAAATGGGTTGGATAATGAACTATTTAAAAACGGGTCAAATATGGATAAGAACCATATTATCCATTTAGAAAATAGATAACCAATGAATAACTAATGGGTCTAACTTTTACATTTGTAAAGCCTCAAATTGGGGGTTACTCAAGTTAAAGAGACTAAGAATTCTCCCAAAAGTGATCATATACAAGAAGTCATGGATAATATGAGTTATATTATCCGCCGGTTAACCCGTTTTTTATCCGTATTAAATATGGGTCGAGTCGGATAGTTGATCCGTTTTTTCATTACCAATTTTCAACCCGAACCATATCTGACCCGCCCGTTTGCCAGTCCTAAATACGAGTAAGTGTTATCCCTCCTTTGTTGGTCAACAGCTTTTAGGGTCAACTAGTTAAAGCTCGGTTCTTCTCTTTTCTTTTTACTTTTTGTCGGTTTTTCACCTGGTGTACGGTTGCACTGGAGCCTGACTATATTTGAATTCGCGCTGTGTAAGGCCTCATTCGGAAGAAAGCGCTCCCTACTAAGGATTTTTTCATAGCCAAAGCTCGAACTCGAGACATTTAATTAAAAAAAGAGCAGTTTCATCCACTCACCGGGCCCAATCTTAATAGTATTCCCTTGTTGGAGTTCTACAGTCATCATATCTTATTATATGTGAATTTAACAATCTAAAAAATTGTTTCGAAGACACAAGACAAATCTAGAAAGAAATTATTGTGCAACTCATTTGGAGGTTTTCAAAGGCGAGTTACACAAGTAAAAAAAAAATACAATTTTAAGAAATATAGTTATAATGATTTTTTTTTTAATTCTCCTAAATAATGATAATAAAAAGTGAGACTGGATAAACTTTCTTTTGTTAGCTCACGAGATATTTTAAGCTAGCATTTTTTTTGGTTTTCCACCCGATGTTCGATACCCGCATTGGAACCTGACTATATCCGAATTCAGGTTGCGTAGGGCCCTATTCGGGAGGAATCGCTCCCTACCAAAGATTTTTCCATACCCAGAGCTCGAACTCGAGACCTCTAGTTAATAAAAGAACAGTCTCATCCACTGCATCACATCTTTTTTAGGGAAGAGCGTTAGTACCTTTGAACTGCACAAACTATTTTAATCAGTGTACAATTCTTAAACATTTACATCCATTTAATTACTCGAATTTAATTATTGATGTGAATTTTTTTAATCAAATTAATCTTTAAAGATATAATTCTGATATTCTATTTTTCTAATTTTCGTATAATCTACGAATAGAAGTAAGGTCTTAATTTTGTTTGACTTGAATGACTCACAGAGTATAGCATGGAATTTTTTTTAACTAGTGTGAGTATTTAAGTGAAATTTTCTTTATCAAATAATACATCATTGTAACGTTCAATTAGTGTATATCAATAAGTAAAATCTTAGTAGGTCAATTGAATAGCTATCTAAAGTTTTATTTTAATGATGAAGGTTCCACTTCCTATCTTGTATTCCCTCCCCATTTTCCTATCTTGTATTCCCTCCCCATTTTCCTTTGACATTACCCCATATATATATGTAATTAAAACAAAAAGTGCATATCAATATCCAATCAACTATCCATTTCCTTTTGATATAAAGAGAAAAAGAAAAGAAAGAAATCAGATAGACATGCTACCAAACAGTGACACAGCCTAAATTTAGTAGGACGGTTCAAGAATAAATGTGTCTATAGTAGCATCTAATTAACGTTACTATCAGTTTCAACCTACACAACAACTAGAGTACTGGTATATGGGGATAACTGCTAATCCAATGGGCAATGGCGAAGAACTAAATTAATGAATAAATTACTGCAATGGTAAACAATTTTATTTTTATATTTATACTCAATATTAACTTTAGTTATTATTTATCCATACATATTTCATTTTTTTGATTAAGTGTCACGTGACACCGCTTTAAACAAGGTGCCTACGGCCTTGGATAATGCCTTGGATTACATTATTGTAAACTATTTTAAAACTAATATTAATTTTGACAATTTATTTTCTAATTTCTGACTGATTAAATATAACAAAGTTTATAATCTAATTCTGGGAAAAAAAATCAATCCTATTAATATATTTTTATTTTATCTTTTTTTTCCAGTTAAACACTTAAACTCCATGAAAAGCTGTTTAACGCCCAACCCCATCTTAAGTTCTTCAAGCACTACCATAAGTTCTCCTAACATAATAGAAATCTAACGTGTAACTTACACCAGGTGACAACTTTTGAGGCTTTCTACTTAGAAGTTGCCCACTTTTTAAATATTAAATCAGTTATCTGAGTATTAGCTTTGAGTTTAATTTTAAACTTTAGATCATGCGATCACTTTTGAACTTGAAACCACTTATCTAATTTTGAAAAATGGCTAACTTATAAATACAAAACCACAGAAGTGTCGACTTGTTCAATGATATGAAGCTTGAAATTAATCTAAGCTTGCAAGTTGTTTTTGGCTATGTTTGTTTTATCCCTCTTATTTCTATAGCTCCCAACCAATCAACATTGTTTGTTGCTATTTCTAGTCATCAGCATCTATCATTATCAAAACCATCCCCTTTTCCTCTTGCCTTCGTAATTCATTATGATCACAAATATGTCTATATTTATAACTAGAACATGTAAGATGTGGTCAACGTGATAGTTGTCACACTCCTTTTCTACCCTCCAAAAGATAATGTGTTATTAAGGATTGTGGGTTAAAGAGTTTTTTCCATTTAAAGTGACAAATTTGAAATAGGGATTTATTTTATTTACAGAGTCGTCATTTGGAATTGATTTTTGCCGGTATTCCAAGTCACCTTTTATTTGAATCCCTATTCAAAGAAAGATTTGACTCTTTTCATGTTGGTCTGCGAAATCAATGTTCGGGTAAGGAATTCTTTTGACTGGGAAGAAGGTGTAAGGCATTCCCCGAGTCCCGTGGTTCTAGCACGGTCGCTTTATTGACTTAAACTTAGCTTGAATTAATTCTAGATAAACTGTGATTTATTTGCCTTAAATTACTATTGTCTAGTACCGCTTAATAATTAATCAAATTTTATTGATTTCGGCCTAGGAGCGTGTAAGCACACAAGGTCCTTTTATCATGTGCGTTTAAACCAAGGCACGGGTATGAACACATGGCTAAACGCAATTTGTTAGTTAGAGAGTCAAGGAGCGGGAATGCACACATGACCATTTTTATTAATTGATATTAACGAAGGATCGTGCAAGAGCACATGGTCAATTTTTGAAGACGCGCCTAAAATTGCCTAAACATTTTAAATTACTTATTTCCTAAGTTTGGATTATTGTGAAACTCAAGAGTTATGAAAGTATTTTATTTAATACTTACCACAAGTCAAGAGAGGATTATTGAAGGATTAATAAAATTATTATAAGTCAGTTAAAATAATGTTAGAAATTAATTCGACCAAATGATAAAACTAACACTAGGAACTTACTAAAATTGATTAGTTTATTTTGATAAAGAAAACAAATTTTACAAAAACCAAACCTTAGGATCCAAATACATTATTGTTACCATCACGTTTTCCTCATCATTTTTAAGCTCTTTTTTTTTTTTTTGAAATTCTCCTTTTAGATTCTCACTCAACAACACATGCTAATAAACTTAACGATAAGAATTAGCAACTAAGAAAAATCATGTGCTCAAAAAAAAGAATAACAAATCCAAGCAAATAGGCATATCATCACATATAATCTAAATGGAACAATAAACAGGCAAAGCAAGCAAGATAAAAAGATTGGACCTTTTATAGATAAAAGGGTTCTTCAACTAATGACATTTCTATTGATGCATGATTATACAACAAAAATAGAATTCGGGCTGTAGCCGGAACCTTGAAACTCCGCAATAAAGAAACCAAAAATTGAGTGATTTGTGATGTTGATTGGAGACTATTTTACTGAAGCTTTTGGGGATGATTTATGGTGGTTTATGGCTGCATTTGGACTGATTTTTTGGCTAGAATTTGCACTATTTTGAGGCTGATTTTTGCTGATTTTTCGGTGGAATTTGATTGCTAGTTTTAAGGCTTGTTCCTAGAGGAAAAAGGGAGTGAGTTCCGTTTTTTTGTGCCCTCCTCTCTTTTATTTTTCCGTCCGTATGTGTGTGTGTTTTAAGTAGAGAGAATGAGGGAAGGGAGAGTGGGGAACATGTGAGGAGGACAAGGGAAAGTGGGGTCAGGAATAAAGGAGAGTGGGGTAGGGAATAATTTTGTAAGTGAAAAATGAGTGTATGGTTAGTGTAAAGTATGTGAGGGAATAATTGTGTTGGTGGTAAGGTATGTGCTAAACGACGTGAGGGAGTTTAGAAAAATCTAAGAGTGGTCAAAAATTAGGTGCTCACAATGTCGATTTTGCTTGGAAATATGAAGAGTTTTCATGCAAAGACAAGATGAGCGATATGACTAATTTTTGAAAATATCTTTATTCAAAAGGGAAGAAATAAGGCTAAGAGAAAAGAGAAAGGGTGCAACCGAGTCTTGGTTTTGGACAACCTACATATCCCGGGTTATAGGGGAATCAGGTCGCATGTAGTTCAAGGAGAATTGTGGAATGATGAGTTGAGAAGTCGAGTGAGGTTCCCTCGATGCTCCGGTCCGTAAGTCTGTTATTACATCAAAAAATCAAAAAGAAACCAAACAAGCCTATCAACTATGAGTTACAAGATTTCTATCTATGAGTCTTCTGAAACTTGTCCTTGAGTCTTGATTGGTTCTCCACGCAGACTCTGATCTGATCCTTGATGCTTGCTAGCTATAGGTGCTAGTTCGTTCTTCTACGACTTCTTCTGATCAAAATGGAAAAAATGCAATGCTCGTGACTTCAGTCATGTCTTGAACAATCCACATTATTTCATCTGCTTCTCCATTTTGATACTTCTCTTGGTCATCTCAAACCCTGTACCTTGAGGTAAGACCTGCTCAGACACCAAAACAAACAAACGAACGAAATTAATCTGCCCCAGTTTTCACTAGAAAAATTTCGTGAGTTATTGTAATAAAATTATAAACTACTTTATTAAAAGCAATAAAGTGTAGGGATTGGTATACCCTAGGAAAATATAATTCTTCGGGAATGGTGTATCCTGATTGTCTAAATGGTGTCTCAACTAAAGGATTGATGTACCTTATGTTGGAAAAACATGGCAAGAGAATGGTGTACCCCGTATTAACAAAGATACCAGGGAGTGGTGTACCCTGCATTTAAGCTCGACTCAACTAAGGAGTGGGGAACCCTATGTTGGAAAAAAAATAGTTAGGGATTGGTGTACCCTATACTGGTAAGGAGACTAGGGAGTGATGGCCCTATGTGTGAAATAAAATCGACTAGGGAATGAAAACCCTATGTTGGAGAAGGAGACTAGGGAGTAGATACTCTATGTCAAAAATAAAATCAACTAGGGAGTGGAGACCCTATGTTGGAAAATATAGCTAGGGATTGGTGTACCATATACTGGTAAGGAAATATAACTATGGGTTGGTACAATATATAACGGAAAAGGAATGTAACCAGGGGTTGGCACCCTGTATTACGGAAAAAATGTTGAATCCCTCTTAGTGAAAAAGTTCTACCTGCGATAAACTACGAAAAACAAGCCTGAGCGAAGAGTACTTCTACCCGAAAATAGGGGCAAGATCCCCCTAGGCAAAAAGGTTCTACCCGAGTTAAGCTACGAAAACGAATCCTGGCCGAAGAGTACTTCTATGCGGAAATAGGAGCTGGATCCCTTAGGCGAAAAGGTTCTACCTGGGTTAAGCTACGAAATCTAAGCCTGGGACGAAAAGTACTTCTACCCAAAAATATGGGCTGGATCCCCCTAGGCGAAAAGGTTCCACCTGAGTTAAGCTACAAACACTAAGCCTGGGTGAAGAGTACTTCTACCCGAAAATATGAGATAGATCCCCCTAGGCAAAAATGTTCTACCTGGGTTAAGCTATGATAACTAACTCTGGGCAAAGAGTACTTCTACCCGGAAATATGAGCTGGATCCCCCAGGCGAAAATGTTCTACCTGGGTTAAGCTATGTAAAACAACCTGAGCAAAGAGTGCTTCTACCTGGAAATATATGCTGGATCCCCCTAGGTGAAAAAGTTCTACATGGGTTAAGTTACGAAAACTAAACTTGGGCGAAGAGTACTTCTACCCGGAAATATGAGCTGGATCCCGCTAGGCGAAAATGTTCTACCTGGGTTAAGCTATGAAAACGAAGCCTGGGCGAAGAGTACTTCTACTCGGAAATAGGAGCTGGATCCCCCTAGGCGAAAAGGTTCTACCTGGGTTAAGCTATGTAAACTAACCTGAGCGAAGAGTACTTCTACCCGGAAATATGAGCTGGATCCCCCTAGGCGAAAATGTTCTACCTGGGTTAAGCTTCGTAAAAACAACCTGAGCGCAGAGTACTTCTACTCGGAACTATGAGCTAGATCCCCTTAGGCGAAAAGGTTCTACCTGGGTTAAGCTCTAAAAATGCGAGGTATACACTGTAGTGATTTATGGTAGAAATAAAGGAAAATGAAGATATTTTAGGAAACTTACCATTGATGACATTCGTCCTTTAGGAATTGCCATTCTGCATGCTTTGTTCCTACTTCAAACAAAGAAAAAATTGTGAGTTTTCAAAGTGATGGTTGATTTGTGTCCTTGATGCCCTGAGTAGTTTGATTCACGGCTACTGCTGTCGAAGAACCGATTCTGTCAGCGTGGCACCGAGATGCTTGACTGCTCTGTATTATTTTCTGGAGACCTTGGCATTCCAAACTTTTGCCGAGATGGTTGGCCACGTGGGACTCAACCTTTTCAACTTTATTTGCTTTTATAGGCACTTCAATTTGATTTTGTCCTTCTAAGAGTTTTGATTTCGAAGCATCGACCGCCATGGCTAGTTGAGGCTGACTTATGCCCCCTAACGAGGCTGGGTGCCTTTTTGCATATTAGCTTGTATCAAATTAGAACCTTGTAAATCAGTCTTACCATCTTTTCTTTGTCTTAGTTTCGGAACAGAGTTAAACCGAAATGGATTCAAAGAAAATAAACAATGGAATGGAGAATGAGTTTAAAACAAGAAGTATCCCTTGCGGGGAAAGGAAAGAAGGACTTATCTGGAGTACATGCGGGCTTCAATGAACATGACATGCCTTTTGGATTGGATGCCTGATCTGTGTAAACCGTCCGACTCTTAGAAATTCATCACAACTTTTGCCTCAAAATCGAGAAACCTAGCCAGGACTCTGTCAATGCCGATGGCTATGAGAATCCTCTTTTCGATCAGGGGCACCCTTTGCGGGTTTTCACGAGCTGACCTATCTCATTTCTCTACTCACCAACCATCGCCTTATAGTGCTCTCTGCGAGTTTTCACTAACAAGACTTTCTCATTTTGATTTCTTTGCTTATTGTCGCCTCACGGTGCTCGTGTGGGTTTTCACCAATAAGGCCCTCTCATTTTATTTATTTGCTTACCGTCGCCTCACGATGCCCGTGTGGGTTTTCACCAATAAGACTCACTCATTTTATTTCTCTCATTTGATTGCATCGGATCCAAGTAGCTATATTCTCCAATTTTGGACATCTTTACCAATTTGATAGAAAGGACTTGAACATGATTTGGGGTAAAAAGAGTTTGGACTGAATTACAACTTTGGAACCTTTTAGGCGAACCATCGCCGAACCATTATAACATCTACCCAGTTTCACTTTTGGGGGAATTTGAATTTTTATTTTGGTGTGACTGAACCCCAAAGAGAGGCTGCCTACGTATCCTTTCGGAATCAAGTCGAACGTAGTTTAGGAAATTTGTTTTTGATATTTTGTTTTTCTGTTTTGTTTTGTTTTGTTTTGTTTTCTCTTTCTTTTTCCTTTCCTTTTTCCTCTTTTCTCTTTTTTTTTCATTTTTCATTTTTTTTTTTAAATTTCATTTTTCCAATTTGTTTTTTCAATAACACTTTCAGGTTCCAAAGAGGGTAATCAAAGAAGAGTAACCGGCTCAAATGGGTTTGCAAAGGGTTAAGTGGTTGGATAGTGAGAAAGAAATCCTTCTTTATCCCAACCGGAGAACATTAATGCTATATAGAGGATCCAACATAGTACCTTCTGACTGCATTTGTATTGGCAGTTGTTTCAAGGACATTTCCTTCGATGTGTCCCAAGTACAACGCACTCTTTTGGTAGTACTCTTGTTGCAATGTATGGACCTTTCCAATCTGGAACCAATTTTCCTTCCGCTATTCCAAATCTTTGTTTTATTTCCTTAAACTTATCCTCATTGCGATCTAATTCTTGATTCATTACTTCGAGGTCTGACAGCTTTTCAAGATCTAGGCATGAAGTCCGCAATCATGTCATGTTATTGAAATCTGCATTTAACAGAACTGAAAAGAAAAATAAGAAAAGTGACAAGACTAATAAAAGAGATATTCCTGGACAATGAAATATTAATTTCATTTGATTTTTTTTTCAATTTTTTGAAGATTGAAGGGTTTACATCAGAAAGTAAGACAATAAAGTAAAACATCTGAATCACACCCTGAGATAATCTGGACGCAGAAAGGATAGCAAGACTGGCTACCGGGACTCCCGTCTGATGGGGAACTTTCTTGGCGACCGTTTTTTGGCTTTTATTCTTTCTCAGCAATGGCTGCAACGGCCTTCAGTGCCAAATCAAATTCCTCATCTTCACAAATCATTCCGACTATTGGCCCATTGTTGTGTATAGGCAACAGATTGTTCATCACATCAAGAGCTTCTTAATCCTGAAAAATAATTCTTTCAGCTTCAATCAAATCTTCAACTGCACTTTTGAGGGTTCAACAGTCCTCTGTATTGTGTCCCACTACTCCAGAGTGGTATTCACATGTAGCATCAGCTCGGTGCGAGGGGGACTCGGGGTTTGACCGGTTCGTGGCCACTGGCTGCAATAGATCTAGCCTGATTAGCTTTTGGAACAAGCTTGAATACGATTCACCAATAGGGGTGAACCGATTCTTTCTGAAAGGCTCTATTGGGCGAGGATTGTATTGGGGATCATTTGGTTGAGGATTATACGGAGCTTGGTAAGGATGGGCATTTCTGGGAAGTGGAGCTCGGTTTTGCGGATAATGTTGTGGCCGTGGGTAGGGTTGTGTATTCATTACCACATAGGGAGGTGGTGCTACAGTATAAGCAGCATCTTAAAAGGGATAATAGTATGGTGGGACCATAGAAGGCACAGATGATTGGCTGAATGACCTGCAGACCCCCCTCGAGCTTGAAACCATCATGGTTCCCTCTTCAACCTCATTTTGGTTCATCAAACCCTCTAAACCATTCTGAACATCTGGTGATGTAGCTTTAAAAGCAGCATGACTCAAGATTCGACCCGTTTTTAGCCCACTTTCTACCATCTCCCCAATTTTGATAGCCTCAACGAACGGCTTACCCATAACGGACATCATGTTCTGGAAGTAGTCCGCCTCTTGGGCCTGTAGAAAGATCGTGATCATTTCAATTTCATCCATTGGAGGCTTTACCCTGGCAGCTTTCTCACGCCATTTGACAGCATATTCACGGAAGCTTTCCGCGGTTTTCTTTTTCAAATTGGAAAAAAAGTTTCTGTCGGGAGCGATATCCACCTTATACTAGAACTGGCAGACAAAATCTCGGGCCATATCGTCCCATATGTGCCAATGAGTAATTTCTTGATCCATATACCATTCAGAAGTGATTCCGGTGAGGCTTTCCCCAAAATAGGCCATTAGCAGCTCCTCTTTTCCACCAGCGCCTCTCAACTGGTTACAATATCATTTCAAGTGAGCGATCGGGTTTCCATGCCCGTCGTACTTTACAAATTTTGGCACCTTGAAGCCAGCTGGCAAGTGGACATGGGGAAACATACAGAGTTCAGAGTATGAGACACTCTTTTGACCGTTCAGACCTTGCATGTTTTTCAGGCTTTGTTCCAGGCTCTTCATCTTCCGAGCCATTTCCTCTTGCTCGGGATTTTTAACAACCTTTTCTTGCTCCATCGAGAGATCATATTGCGGAGGTTGAGTAAAAGAGTATGGAGTCACATATGTTATTTCTGATTGAAGCCGTGGACCCTGAAAGGTGAACATTGAAGGCTCAAATACGGTCGTGGAAAAGTTGGTTATGCTCCGGTGCAGACTGGTGCTGTAGAGAACAATATTGGAGGTGCCCAGGAAACTGGCGCCTGGGGGCGAACCACGGAAGGCATGCCAGGATCATTGAATGGCATTGGAGAGTGCCCGCATGGGATGAGCGGGTTAGGCACAGGGGCGTTGGTAACCTCACTTGAACTGGGGATCAACTCAGGGAACCCAGGGATTGCACTTGGCGGTTCCCTACCATTAGACCAGGCGTCCCACATTTCCAATATGTGGAGACGCAACATCTTATTCTCTTCAGCTGCAGAATAGTCGATGTCGGGCTATCCTCAGGACCGATGATTGGTAGATTGCTTGCGGAAGCCATCTGTGCCTTTGGATCTTGTGAAGGAGGGGAGGCTAGACTACCAAAAAAACCAACCACCTAAACCTTGCTCTAATTTGCACACCCAACAACCTTGTTAGTTTTGAGATGCTTAATAGATAAGAAATCACATATTGGGATGCAATGCACCTAAACAGTTAAACGTTTCTACTATGTGATTGAACGAGTTGCACGTTTCATCCCGGCCTTAATTATCCCTTTTTTCAATCTGCACCTCTTTTCTTCATTTTTGCTTCTCTCTAATCACTCTTAATTTTTGTTTTGTTTATGCCGCTCTTCTATTTTGGCACTCTTTTTTTTTCACTCTTTTATTTTATGTAACTCTTTTTTCTTTTCTTTTTTCTCAATTTTCTTTCTTTTTTTTTCAGTTTATTTTTCACTCAATTAATTCTATAGCTATGATTGAATCCGATGGGGATTGCCTACGTATCATGACGCCGCATGAATCAGATCTTGTGTAGTTCGGAAAAATAAAAATAAGTAAACAAATTAACTCTCGTTTTTTTACTCATATACAAATAACTCCAAAGAAAGCTCCTAACAAGAAAAATATTTTGGATTTTTTTTGTAGAAAGAAAGGCTTCAAAAGAAAGAATTTTTTTTTGGATTTAATTTTTTTATGAAATTCTTGAAAGAAAGACTTCTAAAGAAGAAATAAAACATTTTTGAATTTTGAAATTTTTTCCTTTCAATGGTGAAAGAAAAAAAAATATTTTGGAATTCAATCCTTTTTTTGGTATTTTTGAAAGAAGTTTTTTTATTAATTTAAAGAAATTATTTTTTTTTTCATTTTCTAAGGAAAGATTTCTAAGAAGGAATTAAGGAAAAGGAGAATATGTTTGGATTTTTCTTCTTCTTTTATTTATTTGAAAAATTGGGGGCTGGAACCGATGAGGTTTGCCTACGTATCCCACATCCGGTGAGAATCATACCCGCGTAGTTCGGTCTACTAACTATTTTATTCTTTTTGATTTTTTATAAAAAATAATCTTTATGCAAGACCACTGCAAGATTTTAGTAAAAAAGGGGTTATTTGTACCAAACTAGGAGAATATTTTTTTAAAATAATGATAAACTAATTTTCTAAAGTCGGTCAACAATGCAAACAAGCCTTCCAAAAGATGTGGCAAGTAGCATATAAGTGGATATGCTGGTCTCAAAGAGGATATCTATCTTATACGGACCCGACCCCTGTGCCGAGCTTCGCTAAGTCGAATGATGCAAAACAAAAACGATCCTACTAGGGATAATCAGGCATGTGGCTTGTTCTTCTAGGTTTTTTAAATCCTACAGGAGAAAGTATCTAGACTACCTTACTCGAGCGGACAACTCGATCTGAGGAGCGTCAGTGTGCCGGTCATAGAACGGTTCCGGCTTTACTGGTGGTTCTCCTCGCCTAAACATGCGTGACTAAATCTTTCACCAGGAGCAGGTCTATACACTAGCTTTATCTTAGACAGAAAATTTTGTGGAGCTGGTCAGCACACACAACGCTATTACTTATTAGAAGACTCAGATGGGGTGCGCGAGAAGACAATTTATATATACAGTCAATACAATATCAAAGCAGTAAAAAGCGGACAAGTAGCACATTAGGCCCAAATAAATCACAATATATACAAAAATTAATAAAGCCAAATAAAGTTAATGTACAAGCTAGAATTCTTATTAATTAGTTCCCCAGCAGAGTCGCCAGAGCTATCACACCCCTTTTCTACCCTCCAAAAGATAATGTGTTATTAAGGATTGTGGGTTAAAGAGTTTTTTCCATTTGAAGTGACAAATTTGAAATAGGGATTTATTTTATTTTTCAGAGTCGCCACATGGAACTGATTTTTGTCGGTGTTCCGAGTCACCTTTTATTTGAATTCCTATTCAAAGAAAGATTTGACTCTTTTCATGTTGGTCTGCGAAATCAATGTTCGGGCAAGGAATTCTTTTGACCGGAAAGAAGGTGTAAGGCATTCCCTGAGTCCCGTGGTTCTAGCACGGTCGCTTTATTGACTTAAACTTAGTTTGAATTAATTCTAGATAAACTGTGATTTATTTATCTTAAATTACTATTGTCTAGTACCGCTTAATATCAATCAAATTTTATTGATTTCGACCCAGGAGCGTGTAAGCACACAAGGTCCTTTTATCATGTGCGTTTAAACCAAGGCACATGTATGAACACATGGCTAAACGCAATTTGTTAGTTAGAGAGTCAAGGAGCGGGAATGCATACATGACCATTTTTATTAATTGATATTAACCAAGGATCGTGCAAGAGCACATGGTCAACTTTTGAAGACGCGCCTAAAATTGCCTAAGCATTTTAAATTACTTATTTCCTAAGTTAGGATTATTGTGATTCTCAAGAGTTATGAAAGTATTTTATTTAGTATTTACCACAATTCAAGAGAGGATTATTGAAGGATTAATAAAATTATTATAAGTCAGTTAAAACAATGTTAGAAATTAATTCGACCAAATGATAAAACTAATAGTAGGAACTTACTAAACTTGATTAGTTTATTTTGATAAAGAAAACAAATTTTACAAAAACCAAACCTTAGGATCCAAATACATTATAGTTACCATCACGTTTTCCTCATCATTTTTAAGTTCTTTTTTTTTGTTGAAATTTTCCTTTTAGATTCTCACTCAACAACACATGCTAATAAACTTAACGATAAGAATTAACAACTAAAAAAAAGCATGTGCTCAAAAAATAGAATAACAGATCCAAGCAAATAGGCATATTAGCACATATCATCTAAATGAAACAATAAACAGACAAAGCAAACAAGATAAAAAAATTGGACCTTTTATAGATAAAAGGGTTCTTCAAGTAATGCAACTGCTATTGATGCATGATTATACAACAAAAATAGAATTCGGACTGTAGCCGGAACCTTGAAACTCTGCAATAAAGAAACCAAAAATTGTGTGATTTGTGATGTTGATTGGAGACTATTTTGCTGAAGCTTTTGGGGATAATTTATGGTGGTTTATGGCTGCTTTTGGACTGATCTTTTGGCTAGGATTTGCATTGTTTTGAGACTGATTTTTGCTATTTTTTTGATGGAATTTGATTGCTAGTTTCAAGGCTTTCTCCTAGAGGAAAAAGGGTGAGTTCCATTTTTTTTGTGCCCTCCTCCCTTTTATTTTTCCATTTGTGTGTGTGTGTTTTAAGTAGAGAGAATGAGGGAGGGAGAGTGGGGAACATGTGATGGGGACAAGCATGGGGGACAAGGAAAAGTGGGATGAGGAATAAAGGAGAATGGGGTAGGGAATAATTTTGTAAGTGAAAAATGAGTGTATGGTTAGTGTAAAGTATGTGAGGGAATAATTGTGTTGGTGGTAAGGTATGTGCTAAACGACGTGAGGGAGTTTAGAAAAATCTAAGAGTGGTCAAAAATTAGGTGCTCACAATGTCGATTATTTTATTAATTATGACACAATATTCATTTGGTTTAACAAATATAAGCTAAATTCCTTTAGGATAAAAATAAATTTGCATTCTAATGTAACTTCCCACTTGTTTACATGTAAAACAGTAGAGTTGAATTTGTTGCGTGGTTTATAGACAAGCGAAATGATTTGATTCCAAAACGATAAATAAATTACATAAAAATATAAGGCTTTGCATTGAAATCGAGATAAATAGTAGATAGCCTGGTTCCGGGAGCAAGGCTTCTGAAAGCAGCGATAAGAACAATGTTAAGCAGAAAATAAAGTATTATTTAACTTGAGAATAATATGTAGCATTTGTTTTAAGAGATTTTCATCTGCCCTACAATGGTTGTTGAAGTCAATATTTATTGCTATACTAAGGGAACAAGAACCTAGATCAAGCCCCTATTAAATGACAATAATGAGGGTCATTGATGAATATGTAACGGAAGGCCATGAATGCTAAATTTTCTGTAGCGGTTGTATATTTATTTCGGAGGAATATTCTTCATTTAATGTCATCTGTTGAAAAATATTCGTTTGCTTCCGTTGACTATGTTCCCTTCGAAACCTACCCAGTGTCACCTGAAGGTGTTGTCCTCGGTCTTGATTTCCACTCGCTTCATCTTCCGTCTTCCTTTGATTCCACGGGTTATGCTATCATTCAAGCATTTAATATAAACCGATTTTACCCTATACACAATTGTATAGGATAAAATTGATGAATGACAGGTGGACATTCGTCGAGTTGACATGTAATAGTAAAGATAGGTAAGGTATGAGTCAACAAACAGTTGGCATCGGTCCCAAGTATGTGTGATGACCCGATAGGTCATCTTATCTTTTAGAACCTAATTCCACAATTTGAAGCCTTATATACCTCATATTAGACCTTTTTGATTTGTGTGCGCAGTTCGGGTATTTCTCCGGAAAGCTTTAATGTTAAAAACAAAGAAAATATAAATTTTTTGCCTTAAAATCCATTTGAGTTGACTTCGGTCAACATATTGAGAAAATAGATCCGGATTCGTATTTTGATGGTCCCGGCGGGTCGGTATCGTGATTTCGGACTTGGACGTATGCCCGGAATCGAATTCGGAGGTCCCTAGCTCGAGGTATCACACTTTGTTGAAATTTGAAAATTTAAAAGCTTAATGACTACGAAAGTAATTTCATGAGTTATGGCTCCGTTTCCCCCATTTCTACTTCTTATTGATTTGCTTATCGGTTCTATATGTGTTCGAGTTGGTTGGCTCGGGTTCGGAAAGGTTTTGAGAAGGTTTGAGATACTTAGTCTCTTTTGAGGAAGCTTAAGTTGGAAAAGTCAACCGAAAGTTGACTTATGTGTTAGAGGGCTCGGATGTTAGTTTCGATGGTTCGTATAGTTTCGGGAGGTGATTTGGGACTTAGGAGCGTGATCGGAATGTGTTTTGGAGGTCCGGAGTAGATTTAGGCTTGAATTGGCGAAATTGGAATTTTGGCATTTTCCGGTTGATAGGTGAGATTTTGATATATGGGTTGGAATGGAATTTCGGGAGTTGCAGTAGTTCCGTTGGGTCATTTGGGATGTGTGTGTAAAATTTTAGGTCATTCGAACTTAGTTTGGTATACTTTTTGATCAAAAGTGTAATTCAGAAGATTTTGGAAACTTAGGCTTGAATCCGATGTGTTTTGGTACATTTGATGTTGTTTGAGGTGTTTTGAAGATTGGTATAAGTTTGGATGGTGGTATATGATATGGTTGTACTTTTGGTTGAGCTCCCGGGACCTCAGGGTGATTTCGGATGATTGACGGAAAGTTTGGAAGTTGGTTTTGGCAGCTGAAGATGTGCCATTTGCTGTCATAACTGCACCTGCGATGGCGCAGGTGCGGATTGAGCATCGCAGATGTAGGAATGGAGGACTTAAGTGAGGACCGTAGATGCGGCACTTGGGACCGCAGAAGCAGTTGCGCAGGAGTGAGATCTGGACCGCAGGTACGAAAAGCCTAGGCCAGAAGGTATAAATTATTTCCTTCGCAAAATTTTGGGTTGTTCCACCATTTCTAAGTAGGTTTTGGAGCTTTTTTTGGGAGATTTTGAAGAAGAATTCAAGTGATATCATCTGGAGGTAAGATTGTTGAACCTAAAACTTGTTTCTATGATATTATTTCACGAATTAGAGCTGTAATTATGGAAATTTAAGGGTTAAAATTAGGGAAACTAGGGCTTGGTATTGGAGATCTAGACTTGAGAATTTGAGGGGCCATTTGTGGTCGGATTTTGGGACTTTTGATATGTATGAACTCGGGGAGTGATAAAGAGTCTATTGATGTAATTTTTATCGGAATCCGAGAAATGGGCCCGGGGTCGGGTTTGGCCAATTTCGGGATTTGTGTTGTAATTTGATTTCTTTCGAGTGGGCTTTGTTCCCTTAGCATATTTTGATGGTTTTGCACTGATTTTGGTTAGATTTGGAGCATCCGGAGGCGATTCGAGAGGCAAAGGCATCGCAGGTTAGAGATTTGGACCGGATAGAGGTGAGTAATGATTGTAAATGTTGTCCCGAGGGTATGAAACCCCGGATGTCACATTGTTGTGCTATATTGAGGTGACGTCCCCGCTAGATGATGAGCGTGGGGTCATGCACCGTTGGAGATTGTGACTTAGTCCATCCTGAATGATTGTTTTACCACGTATTTGACTGAAAACTATTTTTACTGATATTACCTCACTATTTGACTTTATACTTGTACTCAGTCATGCTATATTCTACTGTTTTCATAACTCAGCCATGTTTATTCTGTTTTAACACTTAAAATGATATTTTAATGACATTTTGGGCTGAACATCATGTTTTATTATGCCCGAGTGGCTTATGAGATTCTGACTGAGTAAGGCCGAGGGCCTGTGTTGTGAGGTTATTGAGCTGATTCATGATTTTGAGGCCGAGGGCCTGAGATTGTACGCCACGAAGTGGCTTGTTGTATGAGGCCGAGAGCCTACTGATTATGCCACGAGATGGATTGATATTGCGCTTGAGCCGTAAGGGGCCCCTCCCGGAGTTTGTACACCCCCAGTGAGCGCGGGTACCCATTGTGATATGAGATATAGCCCGAGGGGCTGGTGTTGTTCCATGATATTGCTCGAGGGGCAGATTTTTATGTGTTTATCTGTGCTAGCTGTGTTTCATGTAATTGTTTAACTGTTAAAAAGGTGTTTTAAATAAGCTTCTTCTAAATTAACTGTTTTTACATGTTTCCATTGTTTCATTGTTTTACTGGTTTTTATACTGCTTTTTTATAGCCTGTTGATGTGCCTTTACGTGATTTCTTATAGCTCAGTCTTCATTTATTATTATTACTCACTGAGTTGGAGTACTCACTTTAATCCCTGCACCCTGTGTGCAGATTCAGGCGCTTCAGGTCCTGCTTGCGAGGGTTGAGAGCTTCCAGCGGACTTCAGAGATTCACTAGGTAGCTGCTCGGCGTTCGCAGTCCAGTGCTTCTCCCTCTATCTTATTTTCTCCTATTTTAGCTATGTAATAATTGTGTAGACTCTTTTAGACGTATAGATTTTATCATAGATGCTCATGACTAGTGACACCCCGATGTCGGGCTATGTCTATTCCACAACTGTAGTATTCACCTTATTTTGGGATTATTATTATCATGTTAAAGACTTAATTCGTATTATTTAATTGCTTAAAAATGAATTGGGAGTGTGTCGGCTGACCTTGTCTTCACGATAGGCGCCATCACGACCGGGTCCGAATTTAGGGTCGTGACATTTTAGAACCTAATTCCACAATTTGAAGCCTTATATACCTCATATTAGACCTTTTCAATTTGCATGCGCATTTCGGGTATTTCTCTGGAAAGCTTTTATGTTAAAAACTAAGAAAATATAAATTTATTGCCATAAAATCCATTTGAGTTGACTTCGGTCAACGTTTTGAGAAAACGGATCCGAATTCATATTTTGATGGACCCGGCGGTTCACTATCATGATTTGGGACTTGGACGTATGGCCGGAATCGAATTCTGAGGTCCCTAGCCCGAGTTATCGCACTTTATTGAAATTTAAAAATTTAAAAGCTTAATGACTATGAAAGTTTGACCAATGTTTGATTTTATGGATATCGGGTCCGTATTTTGGTTCCGTAACCCGATATATGTCCAATACTATATTTATGACTTGTCAGTCAAATTTGGTGAGAAACAGAGTTGGTTTGACGTAATTCGGACGTCCGATTGTGAAATTAGAAGTTCATGAATTTTCTTGAAAATTTCCTTTGATTTGATGCTCAATTTGTAGTTCTAGATGTTATTTTGGCGATTTGATCGCGCGAGCAAGTTCGTATGATAGTTTTAGACTTGTGTGCATGTTTGATTTAGAGCTCCAAGGGCTCAGGTGAGTTTTGAATAGGCTACGGAGTGGTTTGGACTTAGAAAATTCAGCTGGTTCTACAATTTCTTGTAACTGGTGTCTGATCTCGCAATTGCGAGATCAATGTTCGCATTTGCGAATAGTCCCCAATCCTGACAGGCTCGCATTTGCGAGGAGTACCTGGGTTAACATAAGTTTGCATTTGCGATCAAGAGGTCACAATTGCGGGGAGGCCAGAGTTCGCATTTGCGAACAATACTTCGCATTTGCGAAGTGGTGCTGGGAAAGGCTTGGTCGAATTTGCGATCAATTTGGTCGCAAATGCGGAAGATCAATGTTCGCATTTGCGAACATGTCATTACAAATGCGATGACAACAGAAATGGAAGGACTTCGCATTTGCAACTGTTTCTTCGCATTTGTAGGGTTCACATTCGCGAACCCCAAGTCGCAAATATGACATCTACGACTGGTCAAATAGGAGTTAGACGAGATTTTTGTTCATTTTTCAAATTTTCAAAACAAGAAAACCCTAGAGGCGATTTTCCCAAGCACCCTTCTTCCCCAACTCATTTGTAAGTGATTCTAATCCATTTTCTTTCAATCTTTCACTATATTTTCTAAGATTTCAACCTAAAATCTTGTGTTTTCATGGTGGAAAATGGGGGTTGGAATAGAAATAGGAATTTTTGTATAATGGGGATTTTGACCTCAAATTGAGGTCAGATTCCAAAACAAATTACATAACTGTGCTTGGGGGTGAATGGATAATCGGGTTTTGGTCCGAATTTTGGGTTTGGACCAAGCGGGCCCGGGAGTTGACTTTGTTGACTTTTTCAATAATTACCTAAATTGGATTCTTTGCAATCGTAGGTAGTTCCTAAGGCTTAATTTGAATCGTTTGGTTGGTAACTTGCTAGATTTTACTGGTTTAGAGGCTTGTTTGAAAGGTAAAGGTGTGATTGAGCTTTGAATTGATCATTGGAGCGAGGTAAGTATTGTGGTTAACCTTGACTTGAGGGATTAGGACTTGCTTGTCTATTTGCTACATGTTTAAATGTTGGGTACAACGTATATGTGAGGTGATGAGTACCTATGCATTATTAGCGGGTTAAAGCATGCGGGTGGGACTTATTCCTTGCAATTATTACTTACTTTGGTCATGTTTTCTATGCTTAGGCTAGTTACTTGTTAAATTAATCGTTCGTACTGTGTTTATGTGATTTTGTGATAATTGAATATTGTTTACAAAGTTGAAATTGGTATTGTGGAACCATTGTTGAAGTAAGGCTTGTTCTTGTTGATCCTATCTCCCTGTTATTCGTTGTTCATTATTTTATGGTAAGGGAGAGTTTTAATGCACGAAGGGTGATGCCGTGCGATATTGTAAGTGTTACTGCACGAAGGGTGATGCCGTGTCATATTATGAGTGTTAATGCACGAAGGGTAATGTCGTGCCATGTTATGAGAGTTAATGTACGAAGGGTGATATCGTTCCGTTTGTATTGATTTATATTATGAGTGAGAGTAAAAGAATGAAGGGTGATGCCGTGCAGTGTCATTGTTTCATTGTGAGGTTGAAAATAAAAGCATGAAGGGTGATGCCATGTAATTTTCTTCATTGTGCGTAATTGTTTTTACTAGTTAAAGGCATATTAATTGTTCTAGTTATCATTTCCGTTGTATCTCTTGTATTTTGTATCCCCCTTAGTATGTCCCCATCCCAATAATGCATGTTTAGCTTTTACTTGTTGTTATCTTGCACGTATACTGTTAACTGCACAAGTTTATTACGTGGGTGTTTTATCATAGCCTCGTTAATACTTCGTCGAGGTTAGGCTCGACACTTACGGAGTACATGAGGTCGGTTATACTCATACTATACTCTACACTTCTTGTGCAGACTTTTGTACCAGCCCTAGCTGTTAGTGAGGCGTAGCAGCTTGGACTTGCTCGTTGGAGACTCGAGGTAGATCTGCTGGCATCTGTAGACCTTGAAGTCCCCTTCTATTTTCCTTATTTTACTATTTCTTTCGTTCAAAACAACTATATTTCTTTTAGACTCTGTTTGTATAAATTTTAGAAGCTCGTGAGTTATGACTCCAGATCTGTATTGCAGTAGATATTGTGCATTTATATTATTCCACACTCAGCTTTGATTCCTTTTGGCTTAATTGACTTTGTTTATTGAAATTGAATGAAAATGGACTTAAAGATTCTCTAATGTTGGCTTGCCTAGCGAGTGAAATGTTAAGCACCATCACGGTCCCGAAGGTGGGAATTTCGGGTTGTGAAAAGTTGGTATCAGAGCTCTAAGTTTCCTAGGTCTCACAATTCACGAGCAGGCTTAGTAGAGTCTGGAGCATCAGTACGAGACGTCTGTACTTATCTTCAAGAGGCTATGAAGTTTAGGAACAAATTTCACTTTTATTCTTCTCTGTCGTGCAATTTTGGTCTCCCATTGCTAATTGAACTTTTCTACTCTTATTATCTCACAGATGGCGGGAACATGTACTGCATCTTCAGCTGAGCAACTGCCAGAGCTCCCAGTGGAAGCTCCTACAAGGGGCAGAGGCCGAGGCCGAGGTTGTGCCAGAGGCCGAGGCAGGGGCAGTGCTCAGCCTAGAGCTCGACCAGCAGCACCAACAGTGGAGCCTCAGGTGGAGTTTGATGAGGAGGTTCCAGCCCAGACTGTGCCTGTTGGACCAGCTCAGGTCCCGAAAAGGTTCATCGCCACCCTAGTGCTTCAGGACTCCCTAGTCCGTTTAGTGGGCCTTACGGAGAGTTTGGGCCAGGCCGGTACATTTCCTATGGTACCAACCGTCTCTTAGGCTGGGGGAGGAGCCAGACTCCCGCTACTCACACTCTAGAGCAGATGGCTCCCTAGTACCAGACTCCAGTAACCTAGCCAGTTGGGGTGTTCAGCCGGTTGTTACGACACAGGCCCGTAATGGACCAACTATGTCGTCCAAGGGCTTATTGAGATTGGATAAGTTCACCAAGCTCTTTCCAGTTCACTTTAGTGGTGCACCTTATGAGGACCCACATAATTATCTTGACCGCTTCCATGAGGTGCTGCGGAACATGAGGATAGTCGAGACCAATAGGGTTGATTTTGCTATGTTTCAGATGATGTGATCCACTAAGAGATGGTGGAAGGAATTTATATCGACCAGACTAGTTGGGTCGCCTGCTCTTACTTAGGACCAGTTCTCTTAGATATTTCTTGAGAAGTCCCTCCTGTCACATTGAGATAGGATTATCGTAGGCAGTTCGAGCGTCTCCAGTAGGGCAGTATGTCCGTCACTCAGTATGAGATCCATTTTGTGGATCTGGCCTGTCATGCTATTCTTCCGCTTCCTACCGAGAGAGAGAGAGAGAGAGAGAGAGAGAGAGAGAGAGAGAGAAGGAGGTTTATTGAGGGACTTGCTCAGCCTATCAAGTTGCAGATGGCTAAGGAGACCAGGAGTGAGAGTTCTTTTCAGACGGCTGCCAATATCGCCAAGCAAGTCGAGATGGTTCTTGCACAATGAGGAGGTCAGGAGTCTGATAAAAGGCCTCGTCATTCCTGTGGATTCAGTGGTGCCTAGTCTGGGGGCAGGGGTACTTTTGGTAGAGGCCATCCTCCCAGGCCGTTTCATTCAGCACTCCAGGCATCCCACAGTGCTTCAAGTGGTTGTGGCCCTCACATGTCTTATTCCGACCAGCTAGCCTATAGTGCACCACTAGCTCTCATTAGTGCACCTCTTCTCTAGAGCTTTCAGGTTGGTTACTCAAGTTGACAGGGTTAGTTTCAGGGTCAGCAGTCATAGTAGTAGAGGTCCTGTTATACTTGTGCTAATCCGAGGCACATTGATAGATTTTGCCCTCGGGCATCGAGCAGTTCACAACATCTGGGTTCTTGTGCCATGGTCACAGCACCGGGTGCTTCAACGCACGCTCAGCTAGCTGGAGGTAGGGGTCAGGCATCTAGAGGTGGAGGTCAGGCCATTAGAGGTGGAGCTCAGGATGCTAGAGGTGGAGGCCAGCCAGCTAGGGCCCGTCCTAGAGATATAGTTTAGAGTGGTGGGGCCCAACCCTGATGCTATGATTTTCCAAAAGGCCTGAGGTTGAGTCATCTGACCCTGTTATCAATGGTACTATTTCAATTTATAGTAGAGATGCTTTAGTTCCACTTCATCCGGGTTCTACGTATTCCTACATGTTATACTATTTTGCTTTATATTTGGTTGTGCCACGTGATTTTTTGAGTGCTCATGTGTATGTGTCCACACATGTGGGATATGCTATTGTTGTAGATCGTGTTTATCGTTCGTGTGTGGTTACCATTGGGAGTCTTGAGACTAGTGTAAATCTTCTACTTCTCGATATGGTAGATTTTGATGTCATCTTGGGTATGGATTGACTGTCACCCAATAGGTATATCGACTTCCGTATTGATTTGGCTTCGGGAACTCAGCCCATTTTTATTCCGCCATACCGTATGGCCTCGCCAGAGTTGAAATAATTGAAGGAGCAATTGCAAGATTTGCTTGATAAGGGCTTCATTAGACCTAGTGTCTCACCCTGGGGTGCGCCTGTGTTGTTTGTGAAGAAGAAAGATGGACCGATGAGGATGTGCATAATCACCAGTTGAACAAAGTCACTATCAAGAACAAGTATCCATTGCCGAGGATTGATGACTTATTTGACCAGCTTTAGGGTGCCAAGGTGTTTTCGAAGATTGATTTGAGGTCTGGCTACCATCCGTTGAGGATTAGGGCATCCAATGTCCCTAAGGAAGCTTTTCGGACTCGGTATGGGCATTATGAGATTCTAGTGATGTTATTTAGGTTGTCCAATGCCCCAACATCATTTATGGATTTGATGAACCGAATGTTCAAGCCTTATCTGGATTCCTTTGTGATTGTGTTTATTGATGATATTTTGATCTACTCCAGCAGTCGAGAGGATCACGAGCAGCATCTTCGGATCATACTTCAAATTCAGAGACATCTAGTTGTATGCTAAGTTTTCAAAATGTGTGTTTTGGTTGGACTAGGTCACCTTCTTGGGGCACGTTGTATCAGCAGAGGGCATGGTGGATCCTAAGAAGATTGAGGCAGTTTAGAACTGGCCTAGGCCCATTTATTCTACAGAGATCCGGAGTTTCTTGGGATTGGCGGGTTATTACCATCGGTTTGAGGAGGGGTTTTCATCTACAACAACCTCGTTGACAAGGTTGACCCAGAAGGATGCCCCATTCAGATGGTTAAATGAGTGTGATACGAGCTTTCAGAAGCTCAAGACTGCTTTGACTATGGCGCCGGTGTTGGTGTTGCCCATAGGTTCAGGGTCTTACAAGGTATATTGTGATGCATCTTGTATTGGACTTGGTGCGGTATTGATGCAAGATGGCAGGGTGATTGCATATGCGTCGCGGCAGCTGAAGGTCCACGAGAAGAATTACTCGGTTCATGACTTAGAGCTGGAGGCCATTGTTCATGTGCTGAAGATTTGGAGGCACTATCTTTACGACGTCTCGTGTGAGGTATTCACGGATCATTGGAGCCTACAGTATTTGTTCAAACATAAGGAGCTCAATTTGAGGCACAGGAGGTGGTTGGAGCTATTAAAAGAGTATGATATCACCATCTTGTATCATCCCGGGAAGGCTAATGTGGTGGCTGATGCTTTGAGTAGAAAGTCAGTGAGTATGGACAACCTTGCATTCATTCCAGTCGGTGAGAGACCACTTGCATTAGATGTTCAGGCCATGGCCAAGCAGTTCATGAGGTTGGATGTTTCTGAGCCAGTCGTATTATAGCTTGTACAGTCACTCGTTTTTCATTGTTTGAGGCATCAGGGAGCGGCAGTATGATGACCCTTATTTGCTCATTTTTAGGGACATGGTATGCTACGGTGGTTCCAAATAGGTTACTGTTTGAGATGATAGAGTTTTGAGGATGCAGTGTCGTGTTTGTGTGCCTAATGTGGATGGACTTTGTGAGATGATTCTAAAGGAGGCCCACAATTTACGGTATTCTATTCATCCGAGTGCCACCAAGATGTATCAGAACTTGCGACAGCATTATTGGTGGAGGAGGATGAAGAACGATATAGTTGCATATAAGCTTGATGTCTAAATTATTAGCAGGTAAAGTATGAACATCAGAGACCTGGTGGTTTACTTCAGAACTTAGAGATTCCTAAGTGGAAGTGGGAGCGTATCACTATGGATTTCGTTGTTGGACTCCCATGGACTTAGAGGAAGTTTGATGCAGTTTGGGTCATTGTGGACAGTCTGACAAAGTCAGTGTATTTCATTCCAGTGGCATTTACCTATTCTTCAAAGCCGTTGGCTGAGATTTACATCCGCGAGATCGTCCGTCTTCATGGTGTGCCTGTGTCTATCATTTCTGATCGAGGTACGCAGTTCACCTCGCACTTCTGGAGGGCAATACAATGTAAGTTGAGCACGTAGGTTGAGTTGAGCACAACATTTCATCCCCAGACGGATAGATAGTCCGAGCACACTATTCAGATATTAGAGGATATGCTCCGTGCTTATGTTATAGACATTGGAGTTTTTTGGAATCAGTTCTTGCCACTTGTGAAGTTTGCCTACAACAACAACTACCAGTCGAGCATTCCGATCGCTCCCCATGAGGCATTATACGAGAGGCAGTGCCGTTCGCCAGTTGAATGGTTCAAGCTGGGAGAGTCTCGGTTGTTGGGTACAGATTTGGTACAGGATGCCTTGGATAAGGCCAAGATTATTTCAAATCAACTTCGCACAGCTCAGTCTAGGAAGAAGAGTATGCCGACCGTAGAGTTCATGATGTTGCATTCATGGTCGGAGAGAGGGTGTTGCTCCGGGTATCATCCGTAAAGGGTGTAATGAGGTTCGAAAAGAAGGGCAAGTTGATCCCTAGGTATATCAAACCTTTTGAGATTGTTGAGAGAGTGGGGGAGGTGGCTTACAGGCTTGCATTGCCACCTGGTTTATTAGCAATTCATCAGTTGAGGTCGAAAAGTTATCCTTCAGTTCGAGTGCAGTGGAGAGGTCAATCCGTTAAAGCAGCTACTTGGGAGTCTGAGTCGGACATGCAGAGTAGGTATTTCCACCATTTCACCAGTACAAGTACTTTTCTATGCCCGTTCGAGGACAAATAATTATTTTAGAGGTGGAGAATATGATGACCCGATAGGTCATCTTATATTTTAGAACCTAATTCTGCACTTTGAAGCCTTAAATACCTCATATTAGCCTCCTCGATTTGCATGCTCATTCCGACTATTTCTCCGAAAAGCTTTTATGTTACTAAGAAAATATGAAATTTTTGCCTTAAAATCCATTTGAGTTGACTTCGGTCAACACTGTGAGTAAACAGACTCGGATTCATATTTTGACAGTCTTGATGGGTCTGTATCATGATTTGGGACTTGAGCATATGCTCAGAATCGAATTCAGAAGTCCATAGTCCAAGTTATCGCACTTTGTTCAAATTTGAAAGATTAAACCTTAATGAATTTGAAAGTTTGACCAATATTTGACTTTATGGATATCGGGCCTGTATTTTGGTTTTGTAACCCGGTATAGGTCCAACACTATATTTGTGACTTGTCAGTCAAATTCGGTGAGTAACGGAGTTGGTGTGACGTGATTCGAACGTCCAGTTTTGAAATTAGAAGTTCATGAGTTTTCTTAAAAATTTCCTTTGGTTTGATGCTCAATTCGTAATTTTTGGTGTTATTTTAGTGATTTGATCGTGCGAGCAAGTTCGTATGGTATTTTTAGACATGTGTGCATGTTTGGTTTGGAGCCCAAGGCTCGAGTGAGTTTCAAATAGGCTACGGAGTGGTTTGGACTTAAAAAACTCAGCTGATTCTGCAATTTCTGATAACTGGTGTCTGATCTCGCAATGTTCGCATTTGCGAACATTCCCCAATCCTGACAGGCTCGCATTTGCAAAGAGTACCTGGGTCAACATAAGTTCGCATTTGCAATCAAGAGGTCAAAATTGCGGGGAGGCTAGAGTTCGCATTTGCGAACAATACTTCGCATTTGCGAAGTGGGGCTGGGGCAGGCTTGGTCGCACTTGCGATCAATTTGGTCGCAAATGTGGAAGATCAATGTTCGCATTTGCAAACAAGTCGTCGCAAATTCGATGATAGCAGAAATAGAAGGACTTCACATTTGCGACTGTTTCTTCGCATTTGCGAACCCCAGGTCGCAAATGTGACATATGCGACTGATCAAATAGGAGTTAGACGTGATTTTTGTTCATTCTTCAAATTTTCATAACAAAAAAACCTTAGAGGAAATTTTCCCAAGCACCCTTTTTCCCCAAATGATTGGTAAGTGATTCTAATCCATTTATTTTCAATTTTCACTACATTTCCTAAGATTTCAACCTAAAATCTTGTGTTTTCATGGTGGAAATTGGGAGTTTGGGTAAAATTAGGGATTTTTATAAAATGGGGATTTAGACCTCAAACTGAGGTCGAATTCCAAAACAAATTTCATAACTGGGCTCGGGGGTGAATGGGTAATCAGGTTTTGGTCCGAATTTTGGGTTTGGACCAAGCGATCCTGGGAGTTGACTTTTGTTGACTTTTTCAATAATGACCTAAATTGAATTTTTTGCGATTATGGGTAGTTCCTAAGGCTTAATTTGAATCGTTTGGTTGGTAACTTGCTAGATTCTACTGGTTCGGAGGTTTGTTTGGAAGGTAAAGCTATGATTGAGCTTTGAATTGATCCTTGGAGCGGGTAAGTATCGTGGCTAACCTTGACTTGAGGGATTAAGACTTTTTTGTCTATTTGCTACGCATTTAGATGTTGGGTACAACATATATGTGAGGTGACGAGTACTTATGCGTTGTTGACGGGTTAAAGCATGTGGGTGGAACTTATTCCTTGTAATTATTACTTACTTTGGTCATGTTATCCATGCTTAGACTAGTTACTTGTTAAATTGATCGTTCTTACCGTGTTTATGGTCTTTTGTGATAATTGAGTATTGTTTCCAAAGTTGAGATTGGTATTGTGGAACTATTGTTGAAGTAAAGCTTGTTCTTGTTGATCATATCTTCCTGTTATTACTTGTTCATTATTTTATGGTAAGGGAGAGTGTTAATGCACGAAGGGTGATGTCATGCCATGTTGTGAATGTTAATGCATGAAGGGTGATACCGTGCCATATTGTGAGTGTTAATGCACGAAGGGTGATGTCGTGCCATTTTATGAGAGTTAATGCACGAAGCGTGATGTCGTGCCGTTTCTATTGATTTATATTGTGAGTGAGAGTAAAAGCACGAAGGGTGATACCATAAAATGTCATTGTTTTATTGTGAGGTTGGGAGTAAAAGCACAAAAGTGATGCCGTGCAATTTTATTCATTGTGCTTAATTGTTTTTACTGGTTAAAGGCATATTGATTATTCTGGTTATCATTTCCGTTGTATCTCACGTATCTTGTATCCCCTTTTGCATGTCCCCCTCCCAATAATGCATGTTTAGCTTTTACTTGTTGTTATCTTGCACGTATACTGTTAACTGCACAAGTTTATTACGTGGGTGTTTTGTCATATACTCGTCACTACTTCGTCGAGGTTAGACTCGACACTTATGGTGTACATGAGGTTGGTTGTACTCTTACTACACTCTGCACTTCTTGTGCAGACTTTGGTACCGACCCTAGCTGTTCGTTAGGCGTAGCAGCTTGGACTTTCTCATTGGAGACTCAAGATAGATTTGCTGGCATCCACAGACCTTGAATTCCCCATCTATTTTCTTTATTTTACTGTTTCATTCATTCAAAACAGTTGTATTTCTTTCAGACTCTGTTTATAAAAATTTTAGAAGCTCGTGAGTTGTGACTCCAGATCCGCATTGAAGTAGATATTGGGATTTTTTTTATTCCGCACTCTGCTTTGATTCATTTTGGCTTAATTGACTTTATTTATTAAAATTGAATGAAAATGGACTTAAAGATTCTCTAACATTGGCTTGCCTAGAGAGTGAATTGTTAGGTGCCATCACGGTTGCAAATGTGAGAATTCCAGGTCGTGACAGTATATGACCAGTGTTGTATGAGTTCCGAAGTCATTAGAACTAGAAACGAAAGTTTAATTTAAAGTGAGGTACCGATTGAAGAAGGGAACATTCACTGAGCGGCCATTACAAAAAAATCATTGTATTTACTCTCAATTCTTATGCAGCTATCAAGAGGGGTCTTTATTCATATTAAAAAAAAACTTAATTTGGGGATATTGTCTCTCTGAATTTAGCTATAAATAGAAGAATTTGTACTCATTGTAGACACTAGATACTTGTACGCCAAAAAGACTAAACTCACTCTTACTTTCTATTAACAACTTTTTGGTCAATATTCTATTCTTGTTCTTGCTTCTAGAGAAGCTCGCTTTATAGTCAAACTTGTATTTTCTTCAAGTATTATTAATTAATTATTTCTATTCTTTGTTACTTTATATTCGTGGACCAAATTAAATAACGTTTCTAAATCACGTTACAAATTCAACTGTACCATTTTACGGATAAACAGTTTGACACCCACTGTGGGGTGTAGACAATTGTGGTATTACTTTTATCCACTCATCTATTACTAACACATTTTGATGCTTTTATTTAGTAAAGCAAAAGTAGATATGGCAACGAATGATGTTAACAGCTCATTCAATGTTGGGACAAACAACGAGCGTAAGATATGTACCTTGATGGGGGATCAACATGATGATTCAACCAGTGAAATAGCAACGACAGAGATGAGAAAACTCCGATTCGGGAAGAATGAAATCTTCAGCGCGTGAGGAGTCCTACCCCTGATAATATGGATGATAAACCTATTGTCGAAATGGTGAAAGTTTTGAAAGCGTAGCAAAGAGAAATGATGAATCATGTCACAAGACAGGACCAAATAATGACTGAGCTCCAGCAAGAACTTTCAGTTGCCTTTAATAATTCTAATGGAGGAGTTTGAGCCCCTTCCAGCATGCCTGCAAATCAAACAACACAAAGAACTGGTAACATCGCTTCGAGTGAGGAGTTTGGGTTTAATTATAATCAAGTAGATGGTGCAGGTAGTGGATACGAGAATGATAATAACACAAATGATCCTTTTAAAATAGAGCTCATGAGGTACATAAGGGAAATAATGTTCGGATGGATTTATATGCTAAAGAATTTTATGTTCGGATGGATTTATATGCTAAAGAATTTTATGTTCGGATGGATCAGATATCGGAGGCACCACCGGTATTGAAGGGGTTGGATTCAAAGAAGTATACGTAGTTACCACTCAAACCAAGTACGACCCCAGCGCTAATTTCAAAGAGATTTAAGATGCCAGATATTCCGAACTATGATAGAGCTTCAGATCCATAGGAACACATCACAACTTACACTACAGATGTAAAGGAAAATAATTTAGCTTCGCATGAGGTTGAATCTGTTTTGCTAAAGAAATTTGGCGAATCCCTAACAAAGGAAACTTTAACATGATATTCTCTTTTACCTGAACATTTTATTGATTCTTTTGAAATGCTTGTAGATTACTTTATCAAAGCTTATGCTAGGGCGAGGAAAATCCAAGCTAGGAAGGTAGATATATTCAGAATCGCTCAAGGGGAATCTGAATTGTTGCGAGAGTTTTTAATCCGGTTTTGAAAGGATTGTATGTTGTTGCCGGCAAATGTCCATAATTATTATGAATCAAAAATATGAATTGAAGATGATCAATTGAGTTCTTCGATGTCATCCAAGGGTCGTAATTGATATCAGTAAAGGTTTGAAAATGATTATGATGTAGACCGGAGGCCATCCATGAGTCATTTCTAACCATATGAAAGATCTAATGAGTGTGGAACTAAAGGTTTTTAGTTATCGAAAAAATTCGGACCGGAAAGAAGGATAGATCATGGTCGGAATAGCAGGGCTTTGCAGGATAATTAACCATCCGGGTCCCGGGATTCAGGATATCCCAGGTTATCAAATTATAACTTAAATATCAGTTTGGTAGAATTGGTTTCAACTATGAGAAATATCAAGGAGGCAACATTTTTTAAACCAATTCAATTGGATCCCAGTCAAAGGGATCCTAGTTTGTAGTGTGGATTTCAGGGAACACATAACCACGGGACTGGGAACTGCCAGCATCTCAGTGAAGAGGTTGCGATGTTGTTGAAAAATGATCACCTTAGAGAATTTCTTAGCGACCGGGCCAAGAAAGATTATGGGAGGAATCAAGAGGGAACCAACGAAACCAGTCACAGGATCACCCCGTTTAACAATAAATATGATTATTAGTGGGGTTAAAATAAATTGGGTGATGATCTCAACAAAGAAGAAGAAAAAGTTATCGGTAACTCATGGCAAGAAAATATGAGAAGCATTAGGAGATGATGAAATCACATTCACGGAGGATGATACTGACGGCCTTATTTTACCGCATAATGACACTCTAGTAATATTATGTGTGTTAGATTTTAAAATTAAACGTGTTTTGATTGATCCAGGTAGTTCAACTAATATCATCTAATTGAGGGTCTTGGAACAAGAAAAGTTAACCGAAAACATAGTTCCGACAACAAAACTTCTGGCTACATTCAACTTAATGAGCGGAGTGACCTACTGGGAGATCATATTGCCTACACATGCCAAAGAGGTATCAAAAATCACTTTGTTCGAGGTGGTGGATGGATATATGGGCTAAAATGTGATCCTCGGTAGACCATGGATTCATGAAATGAAGGTTGTGACATCAACTTACCATCAATTTCTAAAGTTCCCTACACCAGAAGGGATCAAATAGATTAAAGAAGATTAACCTGATGCGAGAGAAAACAATACAGTCACCTTGTCCAGCAACAAGGAGGAAGGTACCTAGATCCTTCCAAGTACCGGAGGAAACAAATGCAACAAAGTCAACCACAGAGGAACTTGAGCAAATTGTCTTGTTCACAGAGTTCACAGATAAAAAGGTTTACTTGGGAACACAGTTAAGCCTTGAACTCAGACTTTGAATTACTGAATTTTTAAAAGCTAATTTTGATTGTTTTGCATGGTGTCATTCAGATATGATAAGTATTTCACTGGAAGTAGTTATCCATAAGTTAAGTTTGTATCCTAGTTTTCCTCCGGCGAAGCAAAAGAAGTGACTGATATCCGAGGTCAGAAATAGGTTTGCAGAAGAGGCAACTAGGTTGTTAAACGTAGGTTCTGTACGTGAAGTAAGTTATCCTGATTGGTTAGCTAACTTAGTAATTGTACCTAAAAGGAACTATAAGTTTAGAATGTCTATGGACTATAAAGATCTAAATAAGGCTTTCCCAAATGATGCTTTTTCATTGACAAACATTGATCAAATGATCGATGCTGCGTCTGGACATGAATTGCTGAGTTTTATTGATGCATAATCTGCATACAATTAAATTAAAATGCACCTAGAGAATAAAAAGACCTCATTCATCATAGATTTTGACACATGTTGCTATAATGTGATACTTTTTGGGCTAAAAATGTCGGAGCCACTTATGAGAGGTTAGTTAATAAGATGTTCGAGCGTAAAATTGGTAAAACAATAGAAGTATACATTAAGGATATATTGGTTAAGTCTCTTAGTGCAGGATATCATTTATTTCATCCTCAAGAAACATTTGATATCTTGAGAAAACATAACATGAAGCTTAATATGGAGAAATGCGCTTTTGGAGTTGGGTCTAGGATTTTCCTTGGAAGAAGAGGTGACCCTGATAAGATTATGGTCATAGAAGATACCCACCACATGGTGAAAAATGTAAAGGAGGTACAAAGGCTTACCGGTAGGTTAGCAGCCAGCCCTTAGCAGATTCATATCGAGGTCATCAGAGAAATGTCACCATTTCTTCTCTCTATTAAAGAAGAAAATAAATTTCTCGTGGACTCCAGAATGCCAACAAAAGTCTAAGGACTTGAAAAGGTATTTGTCTAGCCCTCATTTTATGTCAAAACCAAAGGAGGGAGAGAAATTATTAATCTATTTAGCGGTATCAGAGGTCGCAGTAAGTACAATCCTGGTTCGGTAAGAAGAAGGTACACAATTCCCTATTTACTATATTAGAAAGATACTTTCAAGTGCGGAAATATGATACCCACACCTAGAAAAGTTGTCTATAGATCTTGTAATTGCCTCTCGAATGATAAGACCCTTTCATAAACCTGAGTTATTGGATCGATTGGCTAAATGGATGTTAAAATTAGTGAATTTGATATATAATATAAACCTCAGACTGCTATTAAGTCACAAGTTTTGGCCGACTTTCTGGCTGAATTTAGTCCGAAAATGATGCCTTTAGCTACTAAAAAAGCAATTTTGGTATCAAGAACTATCTCTGGTGTATGGACCTTGTTAACGGATGGAGCTTCTAACGTAAAAGGTTCTCGTCTTAGGATATCAGTCTTTCAGAAGAAACCCTAAGACAGGCCATCAGAACTGTTTCATTAACTAACAACGGAGCAGAGTACGAAGCTTTAGTTGCAGGACTTGTATTTGATCCGAGGCTAGGATCCGAGGTGATTGAAGTAAAGTGTGACTATTAGTTGGTAGTAAATCAGATATTTGGAATATTTGATACCAAAGAAGAATACATGCAACAATACTTGAGTAAAGTTCAAGTTTTACTTTTCCGGTTCAGGTGTGTTCAGTGATTCATATCCTAAGGGGAAAAAATATAGAGGCATATGCGTTGGCTAATTTATGGTCGTCAAGGGAAATGAAAGGAGCTGATTCTGGTGTATTTGTTCAATTGTTGCATTCAGTCTTAGCCATGAATGAGTACTGTGAATATAACTCAACTAACCTAATCTGGGATTGGAGAAACACATTTATAGAATTTTTAAGGCATTAAAAGTTTCCTAAAGATTCTAAAGCCTCTCGGGCATTACAAATGAAAGTTGCTTTGTATTGTCTTGTTGATGGACAATTATACCGAAGGTCTTTCCAAAGGTCATTGACTCGATGTTTAGGAACATCAGAGGCTGATTATGTGATGAGAGAATTCACGAAGGGGTTTGTGGAAATCATTCAAGTGTAGACTCATTGGTGCTCAAATTGATAAGAGTCGGTTACTATTAGCCTCAGGTGGAATAAGAAGCACAGGTGTTTGTACAAAAATATGATAAGTGTCAACGTCATGCTCAATTAGTGCATCATCCAGTGAAGCTTCTACATTCGGTGGTGTCACCGTAGCCATTCATGAAATGACAGATGGATATAGTCAGTCACGACCCGAATTTCCCACCCTCGGGAGTCATGATGGTGCCTACTAATGTGAGCTAGGAAAGCCAAACCTTTAACCTAATTACTTCATTAACCAATTATTTCTTTTTAACAAATATAAGACGATAACATGGTAACAACGGAAATTCAAATTTAAGTGGAAGACAGCAATAAAATTTTTGAAAATTGCATCTATTACAAATACTTAAGCCTTAACCACCCAAAACCTGGTGTTACAATGTCACAGACTGTCTAAGATTGCTACATACAAAGTCTGAAGAAATAACAATACACTATTTCTGAATAAAAGGAAAATGAAACAGGAAATAGGGACAGAGGGAGACGCCAGGACTTGTGGACACTTGCAGGTCTACCTTGGGACTCCGGATGGACTGAAGGAAGCCTCCAAGCTACTGTCCAAAAGTTGCTCCGGGATCTGCACATAGTGTAGAGTGTAGTATCAGCACAACCGACCTCATGTACTGGTAAGTGTCCAGCCTAACCCCGGCGAAGTAGTGACGAGGCTAGGACCAGATTACCAAATAAACCTGTGCAGTTCAAATATATATACAACGGAAAAGAAATACATAAATAAACAAATAAAGATAGGAGGGGAAACATGCTTCGGGGAATAACAGGTAAAACAAAATATCAAGAGAATTATAAAGGAATCAAAATCAACCACTAACAAGAATAAGGAAAACAAAGGCAGATTTCACTTTCTTTTCACATCTTGTTGCAAGCGTGCAACCCGATCCCATTTCCTGTATTTCGTGGCAGGCGTGTCACCTGCTCCCATTTCATGTATCTCGTGGCCGGCGTGCCACCCGCTCCCATTTCATTTATCTCATTATAGGCGTACCACCCGCTCCTATTTCATTATATCTTATGGTAGGCATACCACCCGCTCCCATTTTATTATATCTTGTGGTAGGCGTACCACCCGCTCCCATTAACAAACCAACATTAATCACAAGGAATCCCGGCAAGGGAACAAGAGCAATATAACAACATTCCGGCAAGGGGACAATGATGATAATAACATATGAAGCGCAATAAACCACAACGGAGTCATAACAATTATAATACAAGACTCACGGGCATGCTTGACACCAACGTATAGATACTCGTCACCATGCCTATACGTCGCACTCCACAATTAACATGTAGCAAATAAGACACAACTCCTAATCCCTCAAGCTAAGGTTAGACCAAACACTTACATCGATGCCACGAACACAATTCGCGTTTCAATTATAGCTTTACCCCTTGATTCCACCAACAATTCGCTCGAATCTAGCCACAATTTACTTAATTACATCAATAAATGCTAAATGAATCAACTCCAATGCATGAAAATGAGTTTTTCTAAAGTTTTGCCCAAAAAGTCAAAAATCGCCCTCGGGCCGACATGGTCAAAACCTGAGGTTCAAACTAAAATCCGATTACCCATTCCCCCATGAAACCAAATATATAATTTGTTTTAAAATCGGACCTCAAATCAATGTCCAGATCCCCAATTTTTGAAAACCCTAGGTTCTACCCAAAACACCCAATTTCCCCTAAGAAAATCATTGATTTTGAGTTGAAATCATGTTAAAAGATGTTAATGATTGAACGAAATGAGTTAAAATTAACTTACAATCGATTTGGAAGAAGAGTTGTTCTTGGAAAATCGCCCAAAGGAGTTTGTGTTTTGAAAAGATGTGAAAAATGAGTTTAAATCGTCTAAGTATAAAAGTTGCAAGTCGCATAAATGGGAAATGCGAACAGGGGTACGCAATTGCGAACCCCGACCACTGCTAAGTTGGGAAATGCGAACAGGGTTTGCATTTGCAACCTTCAGGGAAGCTGGACTTTCGCATTTGCGAAAGGGACCCTCACATTTGCGAGTTGGAAATTGCGAGAGGGGAGTCGCATTAGCGACACAAGGCTGAAACAGGACTAATCGCATTTGCGAGCAAGATAGGCCTGGGCTGGTTTTACATTTGCGATCCAGCCTTCGCATTTGCGAGCTCACATTTGCGTGCAGGCCTGATCATACCAGCAATAGTTTTGCAACTTTCTAAGTCTAAAAATCCACCCCGTGGCCTATCCAAAACTCACCCGAGCCCTCGGGGCTCCAAACCAAAATATACACACAACCTCAAAAACATCCTACGGACTTATTCGTGTACTCAAATCACCAAAATAACATCATGAACATCGAATTAGACCTCAAGATCAATGAAATTTCTCAAAACTCCTTTAAAATACGGGCACGATACCAACACGTTCTAATCAAAATTCATTTCCAAATCATTTAAACAATTTTCTCCAAAAATTCATTTCCCGGGCTTGGGACCTCGGAATTCGATTCCGGGCATACGCCCAAGTCCCATATTTTCCTACGGACCCTCCGGGACTGTCCAATTACGGGTCTGGGTCCGTTTACCCAAAACGTTGACCGAAGTCAAATTAATTCATTTTATAGTCAAAATTTATCATTTTTCACAGATTTTCACATTTAGGCTTTCCGGATACGTGTCCGGACTACGCAAGCAAATCGAGGTGATGCTAAAAGAGGTTTTTAAGGCCTCGAAATGTAGAATTTCATTTTTTAAATAAGTGATGACCTTTTGGGTCATCACATTCTCCACCTCTAAAACAACCGTTTGTCCTCGAACGAACAAAAGAAGGAAGTACCTGAGTCGGGGAAAAGATGGGGATAACGGCTCCGCATATCGGACCCAGACTCCCAGGTCGATGCCTCAGGAGGCTGACCTCTCCACTGAACACGAACAGAAGGAAAACTCTTCGATCTCAACTGACAAACCTGCCGGTCTAGAATATCCACCGACTCCTTCTCATAAGACAAGTCCTTGTCCAACTGGACTGTGCTGAAATCTAACACGTGGGATGGATTGCCATGATATTTCCGAAGCATGGACACATGGAACACTGGATGCACGGCTGATAAGCTCGGTGGTAATGCAAGTCTATAAGCCACCTCTCCCACTCGATCAAGAATCTCAAACGGGCCAATGAACCTAGGGCTAAGCTTGCACTTCTTCCCTAATCTCATCACACCCTTCATAGGCGACACTCGAAGCAATACTCGCTCACCAAACATGAATGCCAAATCACGAACCTTGCGGTCTGCATAACTCTTTTGCCTGGACTGAGGTGTACGAAGCCTATCCTGAATAATCATGACCTTGTCCAAGGTCTCCTGAACCAGATCCGTACCCAACAATCGTGCCTCTACTGGCTCAAACCATCCAACCGGAGACCGACACCGCCTACCATATAAAGCCTCATAAGGAGCCATCTGGATACTCGACTGGTAGTTGTTGTTGTAGGCAAACTCTACTAAAGGCAAAAACTGATCCCACGAGCCTCTAAAGTCAATGACACAAGCTCGGAGCATATCCTCCAAAATCTGAATAGTCCGCTCGGACTACCCATCCATATGAGGATGAAATGCTATGCTCAACTCAACCCGCGTGCCCAACTCTCGCTGAACTACTCTCCAGAAATGTGAGTTAAACTGCGTTCCTCGGTCCGAAATGATAGACTCGTGCACACCATGAAGACGAACAATCTCCTGGATATAGATCTCAGCTAACCTCTCGGAAGAATAGGAGACTGCCACAGGAAGGAAATGCGCTAACTTGGTCAGGCTATCAACAATTACCCATACTGCGTTGAACATCCTCCGAGTCTGAGGGAGTCCAACAACGAAATCCATAGTGATTCGCTCCCACTTCCACTCGGGAAGCTCAATCCTCTGAAATAAACCACCAGTTCTCTGATGCTAGTACTTAACCTGCTGACAATTCAAACACCGAGCCACAGATGCAATGATATCCTTCTTCATTCTCTGCCACCAATAATGCTGCCGCAAATCCTGATACATCTTCGCGGTGCCCGGATGAATAGAGTACCGGGAACTATGGGCCTCCTCTAAAATCAACTCTCAGAGCCCATCCATATTAGGCACACAAACTCGACCCTGCAATCTCAAAACTCCATCATCACCTAAGGTAACCTGCTTGGCACCTCCGTGTTGCACCGTGTCTCTAAGGACACACAAATGGGGAGCATCATACTGCCGATCATGGATACGCTCCAATAAAGAAGAACGAACCACCGTGCAAGCTAACACCCGACTGGGCTCAGAAACATCCAACCTCACGAACTGATTGGCCAAAGCCTGAACATCCTAAGCAAGTGGTCTCTCACCGACCGGAATATAAGTAAGACTGCCCATACTGGCTGACTTCCTACTCAAAGCATCGGCCACCACATTGGCCTTTCCCGGATGATATAAGATGGTGATATCATAATCTTTCAACAACTCCAACCACCTCCTCTACCTCAAATTCAACTCCTTTTGCTTGAACAAATACTGAAGACTCTTGTGATCTGTGAACACCTCACATGCCATGCCATACAAATAATGCCTCCAAATCTTCAATGCGTGAACAATGACTGCCAACTCCAAGTCATGAACCAGATAGTTCTTCTCATGAATCTTCAACTATCGCGAAACATAGGCAATGACCTTGCCATCCTGCATCAACATTGCACCGAGTCCAATACGAGATGCATCACAATAGACTGTATAAGGCCCTGAACCTGTGGGAAAAATCAATATCGGTGCCGTAGTCATAGCTATCTTGAGCTTCTGAAAGCTCGCCTCACACTCATACGACCATCTGAACTGGGAACCCTTCTAGGTCAACCTGGTCATCGGGGCTGCGATAGATGAAAACCCTTCCACAAACTGACGATAGTAGCCTGCCAATCCCAAGAAACTCCGAATCTCTGTAGTTGATGCTGGTCTAGGCCAGTTCTTGACTGCCTCAATCTTCTTCGGATCGACCTAAATACCCTTTGCTAATACAACATGACCCAAAAATGCAACTAAACTCAACTAGAAATCGCACTTCGAGAATTTAGCATATAATTGACTATCCCTCAAGGTCTGAAGAACCACTCTAAGATGTTGCTCGTGCTCCTCCTGGCTGCGGGAATAAATCAAAATATCATCAATGAAGACTATCATAAACGAGTCCAAATAAGGCCCGAACACTCGGTTCATCAAATCCATAAAAGCTGCTGGGTTATTTGTCAACATGAATGACATCACCAAGAAGTCACAATACCCGTACCGAGTGTGAAAAGCTATCTTATGGACATCGGATGCCCTAATCCTCAACTAATGGTAGCCAAATCTCAAGTCAATCTTCAAAAATACCTTAGCACCTTGAAGCTGATCAAACAAATCATCAATCCTCGGCAGTGGGTACTTATTCTTGATTGTAACCTTGTTCAATTGCCGGTAATCAATACACATTCTCATCGATCCGTCCTTCTCCTTAACAAACAACACCGGCGCACCCCAAGGCGAAACACTCGGCCTAATGAAACCCTTTTCAAGAAAGTCGTGCAACTGCTCCTTCAACTCTTTCAACTCAGGCGGGGCGGGCAGGATAGAAATGGGCTGAGTGACCGGAACCAAATTAATGCAAAAGTCAATATCCCTGTCGGGTGGAATACCCGGTAGGTCTAAAGGAAATACCTCAGGAAACTCACGAACAATGGGCACAGAATCAATAGAAGGAACCTCAATACTAGAATCACGAACATAGGCCAAATAGGCTAAACACCCTTTCTCGACCATACGCCGAGCCTTCACATAAGAGATAACACTACGAGTAGAATGACTAGGAGTCCCTCTCCACTTTAAACAAGGCAAATCCGGTAAAGCTAAGGTTACAGTTTTGGCATGACAGTCCAAGATAGCGTGGTAAGATGATAACCAGTCCATTCCCAATATAACATCGAAATCAACAATGTCCAGAAGCAATAAATCTACACGAGTCTCAAGACTCCCAATCACAACTATACATGAACGATGGACAAGATCTACCACAATAGAATCACCCACCAGCGTAGACACATAAATAAAATCACTCAAAGAATTACTAGGCATGACCAGATACGGTGCAAAATAAGAGGACACATACGAGTACGTAGACCCTGGATCAAATAACACTGAAGCATCTCTATCACAAACCAGAACTGTACCTGTAATAACTGCATCGGAAGCCTCAACCTCGGGCCAGGCTGGGAGAGCATAATATTGGGGTTGGGCCCCACCACCCTGAACTACATCTCTAGGATGGCTGCTGCTGGCTGGCCTCTACCTCTAGCGGCCTGAGCTCCACCTCTAATACCTCTACCTCCACCTCTAGCACCTCTACCCTTACTTCTAGCTGGCTGTGGAACACCTGGTGCCTAAACCATGGCATGGGAACACTGATGCTAAGAGCTACTCGGTGCTCGAGGGCAATACCTAGCAATGTGACTCGTGCCGCCACAAGTAAAACAAGCCCTCGGCTGCTAGGGCTGACGACTTTGGAAACTCTGAAGCGACGGTGCACTGATAGGAGCTGGTGGTGCACTGTAGGACTGCTGATCAGAATACTGCATCTGAGAACCATGACCACTTGAAGAATCGTGAGAAACCTGAAGTGCTGACTGAAAAGGCCTGGGAGGATGGCCCCTACCTCCAGATGAGGTACCATTAAATCTACCTGAATGACGAGGCCTCTTGTCCGACCCATGACCACCTCCCTACGACAGAACCATCTCAACTCTTTGGGCCACATTAGCCACCTCCTGGAAAGATATCTCACTCCCAGTCTCCCTAGCCATCTGAAGACGAATCGACTAAATAAGCCCATCAATGAACCTCCTCACCCTCTCTCTCTCGGTGGGAAATATGACAAGAGCATGACGAGCTAGGTCGATGAATCTGGTCTCATACTGGGTAACAGTCATAGAACCCTGCTGGAGATGCTCAAACTGCCTCCGATAGGCCTCTCTATGAGTGATGGGGAGAAACTTCTCCAGAAATAGCTGAGTAAACTACTCCCAAGTCAAAGCTGGCGATCCGGCTGGTCTAGCCAAACAGAAATCCATCCATCAAGTCTTGGCGGATCCAAACAAGCGAAGAGTGGCAAAATTGACCCTATTTGTCTCAACTATCCCCATGTTCCTGAGAACCTCATGACAGCTGTCTAGATAATCCTGGGAATCCTCAGTAGATGCACCGCTGAAAGTAGTAGCGAAGAGCTTGGTGAACCTTTCCAACCTCCACAAAGCATCGACAGACATAACTGCTCCATCACCGGTCTGAGCTACCACACCTGGCTGAACTGCTCCAACTGGCTGAACCGCTGGAGTCTGAATCAGGGGAGCTACCTGCTCCGGAGTGCGAGTAGCAGGAGTCTGGGCTCCTCCTCCATCCCGAGAGACGGCTGGGGCTACAGGAAGCAAACCTACCCGGATAACACTCTCCATAAGGCCCACTAGACGGACCAGAGCATCTTGAAGAACTGGGGTAGCAATAAACCCCTCTAGGACCTATGCGGGGCCCACCGGAACTGCTGAGGCCGGAACCTCATCATCAAGTCAACCTGAGGCTCCGCTGCTGGTGCTGTTGCTTGGGGCTGAGCTCTGTCCCTACCTCGACCTCTAGCATGGCCTCGGCCTCGCCCTCTGCCCCTCATGGGAGCTGTTGTTGGGGGCTCGGGCTACTGGTTAGTAGATAAGGAAGCGCGTATTCTCACCATCTGCAAAAGAACAGAGTAGAATTTCAATTAGCACTGAGAAACCAAACCGCATGACAGGAGAGAATAAATGCGAAGTTGTTCCTAACTCTGTAGCCTCTGGGGGACAAATACAGACGTCTCCGTATTGATCCCTCAGACTCTACTAAGCTTGTTTGTGAACCGTGAGACCCATGTGACCTAGAGCTCTGATACCAACTTGTAACAACCTAGATTTTCCACCCTTGGAAGTCGTGATGGCGCCTACTAATGTGAGCTACGCAAGCCAAACCTTTAATCTAATTACTTCATCAACCAATTATTTCTTTTTAACAAATATAAGACGATAACGTGGTAACAACGGAAATTCAAATTTAAGCGGAAGACAAGAATAAAATTTATGAAAATTGCATCTATTACAAATACTTAAGCCTTAACCACCCAAAACCTGGTGTCACAGTGTCACAGACTGTCTAAGATTGCTACATACAAAGTCTGAAGAAATAACAGTACACTATTTCTGAATAAAAGGAAAATGAAATAGGAAATTGGGATAGTGGGAGACGCCAGGGCCTGCAGACGCCTGCAGGTCTACCTTGGGAATCCGATGAACTGAAGGAAGCCTCCAAGCTACTGTTCAAAAGCTGCTCCGGGATCTGCACATAGTGCAGAGCGTAGTATCATCACAAACAACCCCACGTGTTGGTAAATGTCCAGCCTAACCCCGGCGAAGTAGTGACGAGGCTAGGACCACACTACCAAATAAACCTATGCAGTTCAAATATATATACAACGGAAAAGAAATACAGAAATAAACAAATAAAGATAGGAGGGGAAAACATGCTTCGAGGAATAACAAGTAAAACAGAATATCAAGAGAATTATAAAGGAATCAAAATCAACCACTAACAAGAATAAGGAAAACAAAGGCAAATTTCACTTTCTTTTCACATCTTGTTGCAAGCGTGCAACTCGATCCCATTTCCTGTATCTCATGGTAGGCGTGCCACCCACTCCTATTTCATTTATCTCGTGGTATACGTACCACCCACTCCCATTTCATGTATCTTGTGGTAGGCGTAACACCTGCTCCCATTTCATTATATCTTGTGGTAGGCGTATCACCCGCTCCAATTTCATTTATCTTGTGGTAGGCGTACCACCCGCTCCCATTTCATTATATATTGTGGTAGGCGTGCCACCCGCTCCCATTTTATCATTTCTTGTGGTAGGCGTACCACTCGCTCCCATTTTATTATATCTTGTGGTAGGCGTACCACTCGCTCTCATTTACAAACCAACAATAATCACAAGAAATACCGGCAAGGGAACAAGCGCAATATAACAACTTCCCGGCAATGGGACAATGGTGATAATAACATATGAAGCACAATAAACCACAACAGAGTCATAACAATTATAATACAAGACTCATGGGCATGCTTGACACCAACGTATAGATACTCGTCACCATACCTATACGTTGCACTTCGCAATTAACATGTAGCAAATAAGACACAACTATCAATCCCTCAAGCTAAGGTTAGACAAAACACTTACCTCGATGCCACGAACACAATTCACATTTCAATTATAGTTTTACCCCTTCATTCCACCACCAATTCGCTCGAATATAGCCACAAGTTACTTAATTACATCAATAAACGCTAAATGAATCAACCCCAATGCATGAAAAGGAGGTTTTCTAAAGTTTTGCTCAAAAAGTCAAAAATTGCCCCCGGGCCCACAGGGTCAAAACCCGAGGTTCGAACCAAAACCCGATTACCCATTCCCTCACGAACCCAAATATATAATTTATTTTGAAATCGGACCTCAAATCGAGGTCCAAATCCCCAACTTTTGAAAAAACCTAGGTTCTACCCAAAACACTCAATTTCCCCCATGATTATCATTGATTTTGAGTTTAAATCATGTTAAAAGATGTTAATGATTGAACGAAATGAGTTAAAATTAACTTACAATAGATTTGGAAGAAGAGTTGTTCTTGAAAAATCGCCCAAAGGAGTTTGTGTTTTGAAAAGATGTGAAAAATGAGTTTAAATCGTCTAAGTATAAAAGTTGCAGGTCGCAGGTATGGGAAATGCGAACAAGGGTTCGCAATTGCGAACCTCGACTCTGCTAAGTTGGGAAATGCGAAACATGGTTTACATTTGCGAACCCTTCAAGGAAGCTGGACTTTCGCATTTGCGAAAGGGACCCTCGCATTGGAGAGTTGGAAATTGCGAGTGGGGAGTCACATTTGCGACTCAAGGCTGAAACAGGACTAATCGCATTTGCGAGCAAGACAGGCCTGGGCTGGTTTTGGATTAGCGATCCAGCCTTCGCATTTGCGATCCAAGCTTCGCAAATGCGAAGCCTGCAGGCCTGATCATACCAGCAAAATTTCTGCAACTTTCTGAGTCTAAAAATCCACCCTGTGGCCTATCCAAAACTCACCCGAGCCCTCGGGGCTCCAAACCAAATGTACACACAACCTCAAAAATATCCTACGGACTTATTCGTGTACGCAAATCACCAAAATAACATCATGAACATCGAATTAGACCTCAAGATCAATGAAATTTCTCAAAACTCCTTTAAACATCAAATTTGCATTTAAGGTCCGAATCACGTCAAACGGATTCCGTTTATTACCAAACTTCACAGAATTATCTTAAATCATATATAAGACCCGTACCGAGCACCGAAACCAAAATACGGGTGTGATACCAATATGTTCTTATCAAAATTCATTTCCAAATCATTTAAGCAATTTGAGAAAATAATTTTCTCCAAAAATTCATTTCCCGAGCTTGGGACTTCGGAATTCGATTCCGGGCATACGCCCAAGTCATATATTTTCCTACAGACGCTCCGAGACCGTCCAATCACAGGTCCGGGTCTGTTTACCCAAAACATTGACCAAAGTCAAATTAATTCGTTTTATAGTCAAAATTTATTATTTTTCATAGATTTTCACATTTAGGCTTTCCGGCTACGCGTTCGGACTATGCACGCAAATCGAGGTGATGCTAAAAGAGGTTTTTAGGCCTCGAAATGTAGAATTTTATTTTTTAAACAAGTGATGACCTTTTGTGTTATCACATAGTCAGTCCTTTGCCTCAAAGGCCCGAGCAGTTTCGAAAGTTACAAAGTTTCTAGAAGGTTTGAAAATTAGAAGGATCACATTCTCCCCATATCATTCAAGTGCTAACATCCAAGCAGAGTCAACCAACAAGATGAAAATTCAAAACCTCAAAAAGAAATTAGAGGATGCTAAAGACAGTTAGCTAGAAGAGCTACCTAGAGTGTTATGGGCACAAACAATAGCAAAGTCAAGCATGGGAGAAGCCACTTTTTTCCTTGTATACGGTGCAGAAGCTTTGATTCCAGTGGAGATTGTGGAATCGACCATAAGGTATTCTCGAGCAAACGAGCAGGAGAATGATAAAGCAAGATCAAGTTGAACTTGCTTGAGGAACGCCAGAACTTAGCTTATATAATGATGGTGGCACAAAAGCAAAGGATGGAATGTTACTATAATTGCAAAACAAATCTTCGATATTTCAAAGTCAAAAATTTGGTTTTGCGGAACGTAACTTTAAGTGCCCGAAAAATCAATGTTGGAATGTTGGGACCAACATGGGAAGGACCTTACCGGATTTCGGCAATAGCTGGTAAAGGGTCATATCAATTGGAAAATCAAGATGGCATAAAATTACCAAGAAAGTGGAACGTGGCTCGCCTCAAAAAGTATTATTGCTGAAGATCATTGATGATACTGAAAGTATGTGTTGTACTATATTTTCCTTCGTTCAGTTTTTGTCTCAATTGAGTTTTTCTTGAAAAGTTTTTAATGAGGAAGCAACATAAATCATACTACGAAGAAGGATCATTGGCAACAACAAGAACTCAGTGTTCGAATTCTCATACTTCGCATCCGAACATTGACAGGGAACTATTGTATATTAAAATAGTAAAAGTGTCAATGAAACTGGGGACTGTTAGAACCAAAAGTTTTATCTTGAACTCAAAAGTTTTAAAGTTTAGTTGTTTTGAATGGCCTCGAGTCAGGACCGAGGTTGAATAAGTCAGCATTCAGGGAGTGGTCGTTATAAAGAATCATTGCATTTACTCTCAACTATTATGCAGCTATCAAGAGGCGTCTTTATTTATATTAAAGAAGAGCTTGATTTGGGGATTTTGTTTAGCTATAAATAGAAGAATTTGTACTCATTGTAAACATGAAATACTTATACGCAAAAAATGCTAAACTTACTCTTGCTTTCTATTAACAACTTTTTGCTCAATATTCTGTTCTTCTTCTTGCTTTCACAGAAGCTCGCTTCACAATCATACTTGTATGTTTTTAAAAGTATTCTTAATTAATTTATTTATGTACATTGTTACTTTATATTTTTGAATAAAATTAATTTATGTATTTATAAATCACGTTACAAATTTAATTGTACCGTTGTAAGGGTATCCACATCTTACGTCTCACATTTTATATGATAGAACATGAGAAATAATATATTTTAACCTTAGAAAGAGAGGATTCTCTCTTGCCTTAAGAAGAAAAAATATTCTCAAAACAAGTGTTATTAAGCAAGTAATAAAAAGGGAGATAAAGTAGATCTTTTTTTAAATTCATGAGATTTCATTGAACGTTCAATGAAATATCATGGATTCATGTGAATATTCTTAATTAAACATTTCATATTATATGTAAATTATAAAACTCATATAGTTCCACATATATGTTATATTTAGAGTTAGATTGTTAATTATAATCGTTGTCTAAGCATGTTGAAATTCATAGAGCCAAGTATGTTAAACAATCGAAGAAGTAACTTTTGTTGTAAACTTAATACATAACGAGAAAATTGATTTTGTGCTCCGGTAAATTAGAATTCAAAAGAGCATCTCCGGATTCATAAACTTTTGTAAGTAGGTGAAGGTAATGGGAAAATAATTGCATAAGTTGTAATTTTTTTTTTAAGACATTTTACATATCTTTTCTTCCTTATCGATCAAAAAATCAAGGTACGTCGTCTTACTATGTTGCCAAGGAGATCCATAAAGTAGCCAATGTAAAGTATTAAATTTTTAGAATCTTTATTTGAACTTACATTATTTCTTAAATAAATAAATCGTGCGTGTTAGGTTTCACCGTCAGTTACACTTGTATGCGTATTGGTTAAATACGGTCTTGCCACGTGGACCACTGTATAGGGTAAACATGATTTATTTTAAATGATCGAATGATTACGTGACACGTGGAACCGAAGGCAGACGGAAGATGAATCGAGTGAGAACCAAGATCGAGGATAACAACATCAGTTGGTATCGGGTAGATTTCGAAGGGAACGGAGTCAAAGGAAGCAAACGAATGTTTGTCACAATATGACATTTAATGAAGAATATTCTCCAGTATTAAATAGGCAGCCGTTCCAGAGAATTTTGGAATTCATGGTCTGCCGTTACATATTCATCAATAGCCCACATTTTTATCATTTAAGAGGGGCTTGATCTTAGGATTTTGTTTTCTAGGTATAGTTATAAATAGGGACTTCAATAACCATTGTAAGTATATGAAATCTTGGTAAAACTTGTGCTACATTTTGTTCTCAAGCTAAATAATACAACTTTATTTCCTGCTTTATATTGCTATTACTTTTGTCCACGGAGGCATCACTCCCAGAGCCAGATCTACCATTTTCTTTGATTTTTACGCTAAGTCTTATTTTTAATCTAATTTATTTATTATTTTTGGATAAAATAAATTTGCTTGTCTATAAACCACGTAACAAATTCAATTGTATCGTTTTACGGGTAAATAGTTTGGTGCCCACAATGAGGCTTAGACAACTGCGTAATTGAGTTGATCCTTACATATATTACTAACTCGTTTGGGTCTTTGTTTCATAGCAAAAAATAAAAAATGCTAGTTAATGATGTCACATCGCACACAATGTCGAGGCGCACAAAAATCTGCCTCAATAGAAGGATTCAATCAGTTACACTCGCAATGAGAGGGACGTAGAAACTTCGTTCCATGGCGAACAATATCCCCGACACCTGCGGGAAACGACTCCTAATGATATTGAGGACGAGCATGTTGCGGAAACGGTAAGGATCTTGAGAGAGCACCAAAATGATATCATGGGCCATCCCTCAAGACAGGATCGAGTCATGACGGAACAAAAGCAGACATTTCCAACAACGAAAATAGATGAGGCCCAACTCCTCCCGGCACTCCTGCAAATCAAACGGCTCAAAGAGTTTATAATAACACCCCAATGGGTGAGGTCGACTTTGAAAGAGCCGCGGGGGGGGGGGGGATAGCGGATCCAGTAACGACAACGGTGACGATCCCTTCAAAACCGAACTCATGAGATTCATGAGGGAAATGAACGAGGGGATGGATCAGAATGCGAAGGAATTCCATGCCCGAATAGATCAAATTCAGGGCGCACCACTAGTTTTGCAGGGTCCAGATTTGAAGAAGTACACCTAGTTACCATTTAAACTGAGCACAGTACTAGAAATAATTCAAAATGTCGGACATACCAAAGTACGATGGGACTTCAGATCCTCAGGAACACATCACAACATACACAACGGCAATGAAAGGAAACGACTTGGCCCAGCATGAGATCGAGTCGATTGTACTGAAGAAATTTGAGGAAACCCTCACTAAAGGGGCACTGACATAGTATTTACTCCTACCCGAACACTCGATAGTTTCATTTGAAATGCTCGCAGATTCCTTCATAAAGGCCCATGTCGGCTCCAGGAAGGTCCAGGCCCGGAAGGCGGACATATAAAGAATTTCACAAGGAGGGTCTGAATTGCTTCATGAGTTCGTGATCATATTCCATAAAGAAATGATGTTGTTGTTACCGGTCGTGCCAGGTGAATGAGAAGTTGAGGCATTGACTAAGGGCGTGAGCCCGAGGGGCACCGACGCTTTCCAAAAGTTAAAGGAAAGCCTGCTCGAGTTCCAAGCGACTGCATGAGCGGATGTCCATAACCGCTATGAATCAATGATAAGGATAGAAAATGATCTTCTACGATTCCCGACATCAACCAAGGGTCAGGATCGATACAAGAACCGGGATAAATTCAAATATGATTTTGATGTAGACCATCGATCTTCTAAGGGCTATTTCGCCCCCCGACAGAAGAACCGACCACGACTTGAATAATAGGTCGTTGCAAGACAAAGAGGTATCGAGGTCCCATAATTCTACTTATCATAGGTTCTTCTAGTACGATTTCAATGTTAGCATCGTCGAGTTGGTACAAGCGGTGAGAAATATCAAAGAAGTATGATTCACGAAAATAATCAAATTTGATCCCAACCAAAGAGATCCCAACTTATGGTACGATTATCATGGACTCATGCCCACATAACTGGAGATTGCTGTCATCTACAGGAGAAGGTGGAAAAACTACTGAAGAATGGTCATCTCAAGGAGTTCTTGAGCGACGGAGCCAAGAACAATTACGGCCGCAACCATGACAACACAGAACCATAGAAGATAGGGGTAGACCATCCTCGTCTAACCATCAACATGATTTTTGGAGGAAATGAAATTAATGGTGTAACCTTCTCGGTAGCCAAAAAGACAAAAGTATCAGAAACCCGTAGTAAGAGACTCCATAAAGTTGGTGAATACGACATCACCTTCATGGAGGAGGACGCCGACGGACTTCTTCTGTCGCATAACGACGTCTTTGTAATTTCTCTTAATGTTCTAGAGTTTAAAGCATGTTTTGATTGACCCAGGAAGCTCAGCCAACATTATTTAATGGAGAGTGCTTGTGATGACCCCATAGGTCATCTAGAGTTTTAAACCCTATTTCCGTATTTCGAAACCTCAAATACTCTCACACCTCTTTTTTCTACCTCGAAAAGTGGTATAGGGGAGTTTTTCCAATTAAAGTGAAAATAATCGAAACATGATTATTTATTAAAATTTAGAGTTGCCACTTGGGATAATTATAGTGTCCCAAGTCACCAGTTTAAAATCCTGAATTGAGGAAGTTGACTCTTATTATGGTCTGCGAACATAGAAATCTGAGCAAGGAATTATGTTAACCCGAGAGAAGGTGTTAGGCATTTCTGGGTTCCATGGTTCTAGCGCAATCGCTTAACTGTTAATAATTGGCCTAATTATCTGATCAGTTACATATTTTTTTAAACCTATTGTGCATTTTTAACTTTATAACTGCTTTTAATTATTTCAACCGCTTTTTGGGATTTATGGAATTATTTATTGAATAAGTTATGATTGTCGTACACTTGTTATTTTGGTACATATTGTAAACCGTGTCACATGAAATGCATCCGCAATTTACAACATGTTTATTTTATTACTATTAATCAAAGTTGTAGTCAGGTCACATGAAATGCTTACCCAAATTGGGGATTAGGTATCATGGCTATGCCATGGGAACCGTACCAATAGCCACAATATTTATTATTAATCGTTCCTAAAGCAAGCTACGATGTTCATAATTATTTTCCTAAGGTTCGGACTATTGCGAGGCTTAAGAGTTATATACTCTTCTGAATTAACACCCTTTATGGCCTATTCTTATTCCTTACCAAGAGAGGAACATCTTCGATTTTTCCATCTACCCGATTAAAAGCACTTATTCAAGAACCAAGACTACATGCATCACAATCGAAATAAAAACTAATTAAAACAATTTAAATAAAAACTAACACATGCTACTCAAATGACGTAAAATCACAAATCAACCAACATGTGCACCAAGCTATCATAACACAATGAAACAAGAATGAAAATTGAGAAATGGACCTTTTATTGGTGAACAAAGCTAAAATTTGCAAATCAATCGGGCTAAATAAAGAAACAATCCTTGGACTGAAACACCAAAATTACAAACCGGAACCTCGAATCGACGCTGAAAAGCTCGAAACCCAAATCGACCTCAGTCAAACGATAAACTAAAACCTCCAAATATCTGACAAACAGTTGAAGATTGCAGGTGCACCTGGCCCAATCTCTAAGTCATGCCATGGATGAGCAGCAACAGATAAAAGGAAGGAAAGACTCGAAATGTTGAGGAATTTTCTTTGAATGACAAAGAGCAAAACAAGGAGAAGAGACAATCTGAAAATGGCAGCAACCGTTAATGTAAACATGGACAGCTGCTTCAGGGATAGAGCTGAACTTTATAAGGATTTGGATGAAGAACATCAACAGCATGTAGACTAGGTACAAGCGCTGTGACCCTCTTTAGAAAACGGGCCAGCTCCTTCAGCTCTTACAGTCGAGAGAGTCGAACAATGACAATCCCAATGATTTGCACTCACGGAAGGACCATATGCAATCTCTTTGGCTATTCAGATTTCCAACTTGGGTTTACATAAAGCATAGAAGGACGGCCAGTGAGATATGGAATTCGATGAGAAGAAAAGTGCAGTTGTTGTTATACTCATATTTTCCTTTTTCTAGGAAAATTCATTTTTGATTCTTAAGAGAAATTATGAGTAGATATACAGTAGATTCCATTTGGAAAATGGTCTGCCGTTTTCTTTGTTGTCTAAGGATTTTTTAGGTCTTAGCTAAGTCTCCGTTGTGAAGAAGAAGAAAGGGTCTCTTTAAAGTGTTGGGGTTTTATGGGTATTGGGCTTGGATTTATGGGCTAAGGGTAATTGGGCTTGGATTCAGGAAATTGGGTTTGACCATGTCATTTGGGTTTGAATCTAGGCTAAGAAGACCAAAAAATGTAATGTATCTATAAAGTGTAAAAATCATTCTTAATTAAAATAAACTAATATAAAACTAAATACTAAAAGCGAAACTAATTTTTGTATATTTTTAATTTTATGAAAGGTAGATAAACCAAAGTAACTAAATAAAATATCAATTAGCTAAATAAGAGAAAATATTTTTGTAATTTTTATTTTTGTGATAAAATAAAGTAAAAGAGTCAAAACTATTTAGAATACCGATACTAAACCTAAACTAAATATTTACGCTAAAATGTGTAAAATCTTGGGGAGGGTCAAAAATTACATGTCTGCAGTTGCCCCTCTTTGACTGGAAACACGAAGAGTTTTTAGACAAAGAACGATGAGATAGGTTTTTTTGACCCGACCCTTATTTAGGTAGACCAAACACTTAAAAGAAAAGAGGATGTGACCGAGTCATGGTATATAAGCTGCCTACATATCCTTGGCTATAAAGGAATCAGGCCACATGTAGTTCAGCAGTGAATGAGGTGATGGAGTATACCGAGGTGGAGAGCCGATTGAGATGCCGTCGAGGTTCCGGTCCGTGATCCCGTTATTACATCAAAATAAAAATTAAAAAGACTAACTAAGCCTATCATCTACGAGTTACAAGATTCCTATCTATGAGTCTTCTGAAGCTTGAGTTTGAGTCTTGGTTGGTTCTTCATGCGGACTCTAATCTGAATCTTGATGCTTGTTAGTTGCAAATGCTGGTTCAATCTTCTTCAGCTTTTTCAGATCAAGACGGGACATGCAGATCTTGTGACTTCAATTATGTCTTGAGCAATCCACATCTTTTCTCCGCTTCTGCACTTTGGGTTCACTTTTTTTTTCTTTTATTCTTGATTGAGACTTCTTTTTGGTTATCTCGGACCCCTGTCGACCCGCATTCTTGAGGCGAACTTCTGCTACTTCTAACATGAACAGGACTGCATATTGCCCTTATTCTTCAGGAGGGATCCTACTGTCTCTGATTGCAACTTGAAATTAATTCTCTTAATCTCCAGGTGGGTGCCTGCTACTGACTTGAAACTTCAAATGACTCTGAAATGAATTCTGAAATGAGTTCTCATGTTCTCCAGGTGGGCGTCTACTACTACAACAAAATAGATAAAACAAAAGAAACTTTTCTGCCCCAGTTTGCACTAGAAAGATTTGTGAGTTGTTAGCAGAACTATAAATCACCTATGCTACTAACGAGAGTAAAATTGAAGGCTCGACTAGGATGTGCGTCTCCTATGAGTAAAACCAAGAAAATTTCGACTAGCAAATGCGTGTGCTAAAAAAATCTAAATGAGCCATACTAGGAAGTGTGTCTCCTATATTTAAGATTGAACTTGCGGAAAACTATAAACTACGCTTGACTAAAGTAAAAATTGACCCTATTCTCCAGGGGGGCCCTTGATTTCAAGAAAACTAAAGATTAATAACTTAAGAAAACTAAAAATTGACCTTTTTTTTCAAATCCACACTTCCCTTTTCTTTTAAAAAAATTATTATCCTAGGAGAAAATTCTTCAGATTAGGTTTTCTAAATCTCAAGAGAAAGATTCATCAGACTAAGATTTTGATCCTAGGACAAAGTTCATCAGACTAGGTTCTTTTTTTTTGGTATCTTAGGAGAATGATTCATCAGACTAAGATTTCTATCCTAGGAGAAATTTCATTAGACTAGGTCTTCTATCTTAGGAGAAAAATTCATCAAACTAAGATTTTGATCCTAGGAGAAAGTTCATCAGACTAGGTCTCTTTTTATTTGGTATCTTAGGAGAAAGATTCATCAGAGTAAGATTTCTATCCTAGGAGAAAGTTCGTCAGACTAGGTCTTCTATCTTAAGAGAAAGATTCATCAGACTAAGATTTCGATCCTAGGAGAAAATTCATCAGACTAGGTCCTTTTTTTTGTTATCTTAGGAGAAAGATTCATCAGACTAAGATTTTTATCCTAGGAGAATATTCATCAGACTAGGGCTCTTATCTTAGAAGAAAAATTCATCAGACTAAGACCTCAATCCTAGGAGAAAGTTCATCAGACTAGGTCTTTTTTTATTTTCTTAGGAGAAAGATTCATCAGACTAAGATTTTGATCCTAGGAGAAAGTTCATCAGACTAGGTCTCTTTTCTTCTTTTTTGGTATCTTAGAAGAAAGATTCATCAGACTAAGATTTCTATCCTAGGAGAAAGTTCATCAGACTAGGTCTTCTATCTTAGGAGAAAAATTCATCAAACTAAGATTTTGATCCTAGGAGAAAGTTCATCAGGCTAGGTCTCTTTTATTTTTACTTTTTTTGGTATCTTAGGAAAAAGATTTATCAGACTAAGATTTCTATCCTAGGAGAAAGTTCATCAGACTAGGTCTTCTATCTTAGGAGAAAAATTCATCAGACTAAAACTTTGGTCCTAGGAGAAAGTTCATCAGACTAGGTCTTTTTTTTTTTGGTATCTTAGGAGAAAGATTCATCAGACTAAGATTTCTATCCTATGAGAAAGTTCATCAAACTAGGTTTTCTATCTTAGGAGAAAGATTCATCAGACTAAGATTTTTATTGGGAAGAAAATCCATCAGACTAGGAATTTTTATCCTAGGAGGAAAAAATGTGAAGATCAATGGCAAGATTTTATGCACAATAGCAAGACAAATAAAGGCATAGATTTGAGAAACTTCCCTTTGTCGGCTCTTCTCTTCTTTTCTTTTCTTCTCTTTTTTATGTTTTTTTCTTTTTTTTGAACCACTGCACTGCTTTGTTCCTATTTCACACAAAGAAAAAATTGACAGTTTTGAAAATGGTGGTCGGTTTGTGGCCTTGAGCCTTGGGCAGCTTGGCTTCTGCTCAATCAGCTTGAGTCGGTTTCAAAAGACTTTTGCTCTACATCAACCTTGATTGTTTCACACCCAGTACTATTTGTATTTGTGGCTCAATCACCCTTAAACCGACGGATTTTTACCAACAAGTCTCTCTCATTTATTCATCTCTGTTTACAGTCGTCTTACAGTGCCCGTGAAGGTTTTCACTAGTAAGACTCTCTCATTTTTCTTTTCTTTTTCTTTTTCTTTTTCTTTTGCTTTCTTGTGTGAGGAACTTGACAGTGTTCTATATCGCGTGACAAATGTTGCTCATTGCATGCTTCCCTTGGCATTCTTGAAGGCATATCGGGAGGTCTTTATTTGGAAGGTTTGGATAGGGTTGGAAAGAAAGGACGTCATGAAGGCTCAAAATAGACTCAAAGTAAAGGGGGTTGTAGACTTACAACTCTTGGAATCAACTCTTTCAAAAGTGAAATAAAATCTTTGCCCCAGTTTCAGCTATTGGGGATTTTTTGGATTTTTTTGTTTCTTTTTCTTTGAATTCTTATTTGGTTGGACTGAACCGTGAGTCTGCCTACATATCCCTTTTTTTAAGGAATCAGGTCGAACATAGTTCAAACATCTGACCTAACTATAATTTTTCTTTCTTTCTTTATCTTTGTCTTTCTTTTCCTTTTGTCTTTTTTTTGTTGTTTTCAAAACAAGTTGCCCCAACTTCTATTTTCTAAGGGTATGGACCTTTGCCAGTTCTTTTCTTCTTCATTTTTTTCCACTTGAACTTTCTAAGAATTTCCCCAGTTTGTACTCTTGAGACATGGACTTTTTTTTTCTTTTTCGTTTTCATTTTTTTCATTTTTTTGTGTTGCTCTGATGGTAAGCAACCTCCACTTACAACCGAGAGGTTGTGAGTTCGAGTCTTTCCAAGAACAAGGTGGGAAGTTCTTGGAGGGAAGGATGCCGAGGGTCTATTTGGAAACAACCTCTCTACCCAGGGTAGAGGTAAGGTCTGCGTACACACTACCCTCTCCAGACCCCACTAAGTGGCATTATACTGGGTTGTTGTTGCTGTTGTTTTTGTTTTTGTTTTTTGACTCTTGACTCTAAACTTGATTCCAAAAAAGGGTGGTTAAAGAAAATAACACAGGCTCAAAAGGGGTAGCGAAGGATATAAAGTGTTTGGATAGCAGAAAAAGGGCCTCTCAGCTCGAGAACGCCAAACATAGTATCATTTTGCGATCACAGCATTGATGAACATACCTATCTTGGTGTGTCGTGGTCACAAGACACTTTCCATCCTTTCATGTCAAACTTTCCAACAAACTTTAATTGATTCCTCCTCAACCCGATCTTCTCAATGATTTTGAAGGTAAAGATTTGGTAAAGATTCTTAACCTTCACGGGTCTGACTATTCTAGTTCCCCTTAAATTTTACTCGGGCATAATTCCAAGGTATTTCAACTCTTTTTCATCCTCAAAAGTGTCTTTTCTCAGTTATCCAATTCAAGCTTAAATCAATTTTCTAAGATCTGGCCAAAACTTCTGCATGCATGTCATGACATTAAAACTAGAGCGAAAAGAACTAAGCATAGAACGACACAAAAGGACAAACTGTATTTCATTGAGTAGACAATAATACAAATAACCTAAAATCTGAGTTACAACCCTAACATAACCCGACTAATGAAAATAGCAACAAAACAGATAGACAAGACTCACATAAACAGAATAGAGGGATAGAAGGGTTTGACTCAATAAAATAAATAAAATCTGGATCACAACCCTGAAATAACCCAGATAATAGAAAAAACATCAAAACAAGCTACCAAGATTCCTTCCTAGTAAGGAGAGAATGACAAGTTCCCGAGAGGATTCTCATATTCCATGTCACCACGCGTCATCCTCACAAAGTGTGCATCATCATGTGCAGGTAAAGTATTCTGCGTGATATTCCCGGTGTCACTGTCTTGGATCACAATTAGTTTTTCCTGGATCATCCTTTCTATTTCTCTTTTCAAATCCCGACAACTTTCAACATTGTTCCCTGGGGAATTGGAATGGTATTCACACCTTTTAGAAGGGTCAAAGCTTCTTGCACGTGGGTCCACATGATTTGGAGGAATGGGTAAAATCATGTCATAATGCTTTAACTGCTCAAATAAGCTTGCATAGGACTCTCCTATTGGTGTAAAATTATCTTTCAACCTTTGTTCCCTTCTATACCCCTGGCTTGGATGTGGGCTATAGGGCACTTGACTTATATTTTTGCCCGTCTTAAGGCCAATCTCTACCATTTCTCCCATTTTGATTGCTTCCGAGAAGGATTTGCCAACTGCGGACATCATGTTTTGAAGTAATCTGGCTCTTGTGCCTGAAGGAATACAGTGATTATCTCGTGGTCATCCATGGGTGTGATGACCGCGGTTCGCCCTCCGTGAACCATCGTGACGGCACCTAGTCTCTACGACTAGGTAAGCCTAAATTGCAGAAGATAAACCAATGTGTGGAATAAAAACAATTTAAAACAGAAATACAGTGATATAACGGCATTAAAAAGTGTCGCTCGGCATACACAATATAAATTCTTGAAACTAATACAGTTTTCCCAAAACCCGGAAACCCATGAATCACAAGCTAAGGATACTACATAGTACTCTAACTCCAGAATAGTTTAAAACAAAGTAAATACAGAAGGGTTGTAACTACAAAAGAGAATGGAGAGAGACTCCTCTGTCTACGGACGCGGCAGATATACCTCGAAGTTTCCGAAAGGTCACCTCGCCTCAAGGATGGTAAGTCTGAGTCGGAGTACCTGGATCTGCACATGAAAAACATGCACAGAAAGGGCATGAGTAAACCACAACGGTACTCAATAAGTGCCAAGCCTAACCTCGGTCGGGTAGTGACGAGGAAGGTCAGGGCCCTATTGAGGTTAAATAAAAATATAAGGTTCGACGGTGCAGAACAGAACAGTATAAATAAGTACAGCAGTAAAAGCAACACAGGATATAAAGGACAACAACAACTATTACAGAGGCAAAGTACACAGAGAGAAATACGGCTCAGTACCAAAACTAACAATCAGGGATCTCCCAGGATACCGTCCTGTGTCCCAAATATACATATCCAATGGATCTCTCGATATCTCGTCCCGTAGTCCAACTCATAGTGCGCGGGGATCTACCGGAATCCCGTTTCGTAGTCCCAAATGTAAATACCCAATACTAGGAGAATCTAACGGGTGCATTCCCGTAGTTCCATATAACTGTGCAGGGGGATCTACCGGAATCCCACATCCGTAGTCCCAATGTAAATACACAGCAGCAATAGGAAAATATTCAGAAATGTCAAATTTCATATTAAGGCAAACAAGTAGTTCTATCCTAGCATGCTGCATAGAATTCAGGTAAGGCAGTTTGAGCAATTAAATCACTTAGACATGTTTTCCTTAGCTAACAACAGGCTTAATAGTGCAAGTAATAAGAACAGGAAAAGAAACATACTAGTAATTACTTAATGAAAAATCGAATTTCTAACAATTAGCACAAGTACGCACTCATCACCTCACCATACAAGGCATCTCAATTACCAAATATACTAGATCCTAAAGGGAAAGTCCCTCACGCAAGGATAGGCAAGCCACTTACCTCGAATCAGCCCGAATCAATCTGAAACCACGCTCTTGCCACGAGTACTCGACTCCAAATGGCCCAAATCTATTCAATTCAATTTCATAATATAAATAACACTTCAAGTAATTGATTTTACAATTAAATTCTAAGCTAACATGCGAAATTAGGTAAAATGACCAAAATGCCCCTCAGGCCCACGTCTCGAAATCAGGTAAAATTTACATTTCCAGAATCCTCACACTCTCACGAGTTTAGTCATACCAAAAGTTCCAAAATCGAACCTCAATTGGTCTCTCAAATCATCAATCAAAGGCCTCTACTTAGTCAAGCCCTAACCCACAAATTACCACTGATTTTCCTTAATTTTTCATACTTAAATTGATAAAAAATCATTCCCATAATGTGTTTAGGGACCAAAGACCTTACCCCTATGAACTCCTCTGAAAATCCCTTTTGAAAAGTGCTTCCCAAGCTTCTTCCCGTTTGAAAAGAGGTGAAAAATGGCTAAATTTCGCGAAGGCAAGAATTTATATGTTTCTGCCCAGTGATTCCGCTTCTGCGGCCCTGGTTGCGGTCCCGCTTTGGCGAGGACATGGTCACATCTGTGACATTTCACTTAAAGTCGAGCTTCCGCACCTGCGGTTAACCCTTCGCAGATGCGGGGCAGCTTCTGTAGTGAAGCTCCTGCTTCTGCGGTCCCTTCTGGCTTCTCCTTTTTCCGCTTTTGTGATCTCTTCACCGCTTGTGCGGCTCCGTACCTGCGGTCCCACACTCGCAGGTGCGGTTATGATAGAAAACTAGTTGAAGCTGCAACTCCAAACTCCAAAATCCTTCCGTCAACCATCCGAAATCATCCTGAGGCCCCCGGGACCTCAACCAAAGGCACCAACAAGTCTTAATACCACTGTCCAAACTTATACCAATCCTTAAAGCACCTAAAACAACGTCGAAACGACGAATCAACCACGGATTCAAGCCTAAAAATTCCAAAACTCTAAATATACGCTTTCGACCAAAAAGTCTATCAAACCTCGTCCGAATGACCTGAAATTTTACACACACATCACATTCAACACTACGGAGCTACTCCAACTTCCGAAATTCCATTCCAACCCTCAGATCAAAATCTCAATATCGAATCGGAAACTTCAAAATTTAACCTTTCGGTATTTCAAGCCTAAATTAGCTACGAACCTCCAAAACACCATCTGATCACGCCCCTAAGCCTGAAATCACCCAACGGAGCTACCAGAACCATCAAAATTCCATCCAAGGTCATCTTCATACTTTTCCGACTACGGTCAACTTCCAACACTTAATCTCTCATTTAGGGACTAAGTGCCCCAGAACTCTATGAAACTCAAAACCGTGCATCCCGGCAAATCAAAATAGCAGAAATAAACACGGGGAAAACAGTTAATAGGGGATCAGGGCGTTAATTCTTAAGACGACCAGTCGGGTCGTCACATCCTCCTACACTTAAACATTTGTTCGTCCTCGACCGAGTATAGAGACATACCTGAAGTAGTGAAAAGATGAGGGTAACGGCTGCGCATATCTTGCTCGGTCTCCCAGGTCGGCTCCTTGATCAGCTGATCTCACCACTGAACCTTTATTGATGCCATGTTCTTTGACCTCAGCTTTCTAACTTGCTTGTCCAATATCGCCACCGGCTCCTCAACATATGAGATCCTTGTCCAACTTGACTGAACTAAAATCCAACACGTGCGACGGATCACCGTGATACCTCCGGAACATCAAAACATGAAATACCGAATGAACTCCTGCCAAGTTGGGAGATAAGGCAAGCTCATAAGCAACCTCCCCAACACGCCTCAATATCTCAAAACAGCCAATAAACCTCGGACTCAACTTCCCCTTCTTCCCAAATCTCATAACACCCTTCATAGGCGAAATTCGAAGTAGAACCCGCTCTCCAACCATATAGGAAACATCACGAACCTTCCGGTATGTGTAACTCTTCTGTCTAGACTGGGCTGTACGGAGTCTATCCTGAATCACCTTAACCTTCTCCAAAGCATCCTGAACCAAGTCCGTGCCCAACAATCTAGCCTTATCCGGCTCAAACCAACCCACCGGGGATCTACACCACCTCCCATATAAAGCCTAATACGGTGCCATCTGAATGCTGGACTGATAGATGTTGTTGTAAGCAAACTCCGCCAATGGCAAGAACTGGTCCCAAGACCCTCCAAACTCAATCACACATATACGGAGCATATCCTCAAGAATTTGAATAGTGCGCTCGGATTGTCCGTCCGTCTGGGGGTGAAATGATGTACTCAACTCCACCCGAGTACCCAACTCATGCTGAACGGCTCTCCAGAATTGTGATGTGATCTGAGTACCTCTATCTGAAATGATGGAAACTGGAATACCATGCAGACGAACAATCTCCTGGATATAGAGCTCCGCCAACTGCTTCGAAGAATAAGTAGTACACACAGGAATGAAGTAAGCAGACTTGGTCAGTCGATCCACAATCACCCAAATAGCATCAAACTTTCTCAAAGTCCGTGGGAGCCCAATTACAAAGTCCATGGTGATCCGCTCCCACTTCCACTCCGTAATCTCTATCTGTTGAAGCAACCCACCCGGTCTCTGGTGCTCATACTTCACCTGCTGACAGTTGAGGCACCGAGCTACAAATTCAACTATATATTTCTTCATCCGCCTCCACTAGTATTGCTGTCTCAAATCCTGATACATCTTCGCGGCATCCGGATGAATGGAATACCGCGAACTATGTGCCTCCTCCAGAATCAACTCCTGAAGCCCATCAACATTGGGTACACAAATCCGACCCTGCATCCTCAATACACTGTCATCACCAATAGTCACATCTCTGGCATCACTATGTTGAACCTTGTCATGTCATCACAAATGAGGGTCATCATACTGTCGCTCCCTGATACGATCAAATAAGAAAGACCGAGAAACTATGCAAGCTAGAACCCGACTGGGCTCCGAAAGATCCAATCTCACAAACTAGTTGGCTAAGGCCTGAACATCCATCGCCATAGGCCTCTCCGATGCTGGTAAATAAGCCAAACTCCCCAAACTCTCTGCTCGGTGACTCAAAGTATCGGCCACCATATTGGCCTTGCCCGGGTGATACAAAATAGTGATATCATAGTCCTTCAGCAACTCTAACCACCTCCTCTGGCGTAAATTAAGATCCTTTTGCTTGAACAGGTGCTGCAAGCTTCGATGATCAGTATAAATCTCACAACGCACACCGTATAAATAATGTCGCCCGATCTTCAGGGCATGAACAATGGCAACTAACTCAAGGTCATGGACTGGATAATTCTTCTCGTGAACCTTCAACTGTCTGGACGCGTAGGCAATCACCCTACCATCTTGCATCAACACCGCTCCGAGGCCAATCCTCAAGGCATCACAATAAACCATATAAGTCCCCGAACCTGTAGGTAGTATCAAAATTGGGGTTGTAGTCAATGCTGCCTTGAGCTTCTGAAAGCTCGCCTCACAATCCTTCGTCCACTGGAGCGGAGCACCCTTCTGGGTCAGTCTGGTCATAGGGGTTGCAATCGATGAAAACCCCTCAACAAAATGACGGTAATATCCAACCAAGCCAAGGAAACTGCGGATATCTGTAGTTGAGGATGGTCTAGGACAACTCTCACGGACTCTACTTTCTTCGGATCCACCTGAATACCATCACTCGACACCACGTGGCCTAAGAATGCCACAGAATCCAACCAAAACTCACATTTCGAGAACTTAGCATATAACTTCTTTTCTCTTAAGGTCTGAAGCACTGTCCTCAGGTTCTTCTCATGATCTTCTCGACTCCGGTAATAGACCAGAATATCATCAATAAAGACAATGATGAACGAGTCAAGATACAGCCGAAACACACTGTACATCAAATGCATAAAGGCTGCTAGGGCATTGGTCAGCCCACATGACATAACAAGGAACTGTAATGACCATACCGAGTCTTGAAAGTAGTCTTTTTGATATCTGGCTCCCGAATCTTCAACTGATGGTAACCTGAGTGCAAGTCGATCTTAGAAAACACCTGTGCACCCTAAAACTGGTCAAACACATCATCAATACTAGGCAAAGGATAACATTTCTTCATTGTAACCTTGTTCAACTGTCGATAATCAATACACATACGCATAGAACCATCTTTTTTCTTCACAAACAAGATAGGAGCACCCCAAGGTGATACACTAGGTCGAATAAAACCCTTATCAAGCAATTCCTGTAACTGATCCTTCAACTCCTTCAACTTAGGCGGAGCCATACGATATGGAGGAATAGAAATGGGTTGAGTGTCCGGCAACAGATCAATGCCAAAATCAATATCTCTATCAGGAGGCATGCCCAAAAGATCAGCTGGAAACACATCAGAAAAATTTTGTACTACTAGGACTGAATCAACTGAAGGGGTATCAATACTGACATCTCTCACGTAAGCTAAATACGCGTCACACCCCTTCTCAACCATACACTGAGCTTTAAGAAAAGAAATAACTCTACTTGGAGTGTGATCTAAAGTACCCCTCCACTCAACACGCGGTACACCTGGCATAGCCAGCGTCATGGTTTTGGCGTGACAATCAAGAATAGTATAATGGGGTAACAACCAGTCCATGCCCAAGATAATATCAAAATCTACCATATTGAGCAACAATAAATCGGCTCTGGTCTCAAAACCACTAAGAGCAACCAAACACGACCGGATAAATGCGGTCCACAACAAGAGAATCTCCCATAGGAGTAGAAACATAAACATGGGAACTCAAAGAATCCCGAGGTACACCCAAATACGGAGCAAAATAAGAAGATACATAAGAGTAAGTGGAGCCTAGATCGAATAGAACTGATGCATCTCTGTGATTAACCAGTATAATACTTATGATGACAAAATCGGAAGCAACAACCTCGGTACGGGCAGGAAGGGCATAGTATCGGTCCTGGCCTCCCCCTCTAGGGAGATCTCTACCTCCCCGACCTCCACCTCTGGCTGGCTAAGTAGGTGGGGTAGCAACTAGAGCTGTAACCATAGCCTGAGAACTCTGCAGGGCACGCGGTGGCAGAGAAGTCTGTAGAGGTGCACCCCTCCCAAGTTTGGGGCAATCCCTCACCATATGGAGTGTGTCACCACACTCAAAACAAGCTCTGGGAGGATGTGGTGGCTGTGACTATCTCGGGCTAGGTCTACTAGACTGACCCTTAAAAGCACCCCTCGTAGGAGGTGCACTAGATACCGGAGGTGCATAATAAGGCTCCTGAGGCCTAGGAGGAGATGGAAACCACTGGCTGCTGGAAGAGCCGAATGAACAGGGCGACTCATATAACCCTACCATGACGGCCTATAGTTGGGGCACGGGCACCAGAATAATAACCCGACTCTCGAGACCTCTTGGCCTCCCTCTCCTCTCTCTCCCTAGCATGCATACCCCCAATCCTCCTAGTAATGTTCACCACCTGCTGATAAGAAATATCCATCTACAACTCCCGAGCCTTGCTAGACCTACTGCTGGGAATAAGGTCCTTAATAAACCAGCAAACCATTTTGCGAACAGTAAAAACCAAGGTTGGTGCATGCCTAGCCAAACTAGTGTAACGGACAGCATACTCTGAGACAGTCATAGCACCCTGGCGCAAATGCTCAAACTCTGCGCGTTATACGTCCCTAAGGCTCTGAGAAACATACTCTCTCAGGAAAAGATCTGAAAACTGGGTCCAAGTCAGTGAAACAGGCTCATCCGGACTGTCTAACTCATAGGTGCGCCACCACTCATAGGCGGCTCCTCGAAGTTGGAAAGTAGTGAAGGAAACCCTGCTCGATCATGATATACCCATGGTACGGAGAATGCGGTAACACTCATCTAGAAATCCCCGAGCATTATCTGATGCTAGACCACTGAATACAGGAGTCTTGTACTTCTTGAACCTCTCAAGACTTAGCTGCTTATCCTCGGAAATCGCTGCCCTATCCTCGGGCTGATCTCGGACTGCAAGTTGTACAAGAATAATCTCAGGGACCTGCTCAACATGCACTCGCTTCTCAGGAGTGCAGGCGGCGGGAGTTTGTGCTCCTCCCCCGGCCTGAGATGTAGCTACAGCAAGGGGAAACAACCCTGCCTGAGCCAAAGTGGTGTACATGCTCTTGAACTGTGCCAGAGTCTCCTGAAGTGCTGGAGTAGTAGTAGCAGTAGGCGTATCAGGTGCCTGGACTCCGGCTGGAACTGCTGGTGGTACCTCGGTGGTAGCTCACGTAGGTGCTCTAGCTGCACCGCGTGCACATCCTCGGCCTCTATCCTGGACCCCTAGCCTTTGACGACTCCAGTAGGGAGCGCGGGTGCCTAATCATCTCGGGTAGCATGTGTCCTCACCATCTGTGAGAGAATAGAAGATAGAAGTTTAGAATTGTGATGTCAAAATATCGCATGACAAGGAAATCAAATGAAGTGGAATTTTCCTAACAGTTACATAGCATCTCGTAGATAAGTACATACATCTCCGTACCAATCAGCGAGTCTCTAATAAACCGGCTTGAGATTCATGACACCTATGAACCTAGAGCTCTGATACCTACTTGTCACGACCCCGGTTCGCCCTCCGTGAATCTTCATGACGACACCCAGTCTCTACGACTAGGTAAACCTAAATTGCGGAAGATAAACCAATGTGCATAATAAAAACAATTTAAAACAGAAATAGAGTGATATAACAACGTTTAAAAGTGTTGCTCGGCATACACAATATAAATTCTCGAAACTAATACAGTTTTCCCAAAACCCGAAAACCCATGAATCACAAGTAAAGGATACTACATAGTACTCTAACTCCAGAATAGTCTAAAACAAAGTAAATACATAAGGGTTATATCTACAAGAGAGAATGGAGAGAGACTCCTCGGTCTGCGGACGGGGCAGATATACCTCGATGTCTCTGAAAAGTTGCCTCGCCTCAAGGATAGTAAGTCTGAGTCAGAGTACCTGGATCTGCACATGAAAAACATGCACTGAAAGGGCATGAGTACACTACAGTGGTACTCAGTAAGTGCCAAGCCTAACCTTGGTCGGGTAGTGACGAGGAAGGTAAGGGCCCTACTGAGGTTAAATAAAAATATAAGGTTCGATAGTGCAGAACAGAATAGTATAAATAAGTACAGTAGTAAAAGAAACACATGATATAAAGGACAACAACAACTATTACAGAGGCAAAGTACACAGAGAGAAATACGGCTCAATACCAAAAATAACAATCGGGGATCTCCCAGGATACTGTCCTGTAGTCCCAAATATACATATCCAATAGATCTCCTGGGTTCCCATCCCATAGTCCAACTTATAGTGTGTGGGGATATATCGGAATCCCGTTCCGTATTCCCAAATGTAAATACCTAGTACTGGGGGAATCTAACGGGTGCATTCCCGTAGTTCCATATAACTGTGCAGGGGGATCTACCGGAATCCCACATCCGTAGTCCCAATGTAAATACACAGCAGCAATAGGAAAATATTCAGAAATGTCAAATTTCATATTAAGGCAAACAAGTAGTTCTATCCTAGCATGCTGCATAGAATTCAGGTAAGGCAGTTTGAGCAATTAAATCACTTAGACATGTTTTCCTTAGCTAACAACAGGCTTAATAGTGCAAGTAATAAGAACAGGAAAAGAAACATACTAGTAATTACTTAATGAAAAATCGAATTTCTAACAATTAGCACAAGTACGCACTCATCACCTTACCGTACAAGGCATCTCAATTACCAAATATACTAGATCCTAAGGGGAAAGTCCCCCACGCAAGGATAGGCAAGCCACTTACCTCGAATCAGCCCGAATCAATCCGAAAATATGCTCTTGCCACGAGTACTCGACTCCAAATTGCCCGAATCTATTCAATTCAATTTCATAATATAAATAAAACTTCAAGTAACTAATTCTACAATTAAATTCTAAGCTAACACGCAAAATTAGGTAAAATGACCAAAACGTCCCTTGGGCCCACATCTCGGAATTAGGTAAAATTTACATTTCCAGAATCCTCACACTCTCACGAGTTCAGTCATATCAAAAGTACCAAAATCGGACCTCAATTGGTCCCTCAAATCATCACTCAAAGGTCTCTACTTAGTCAAGCCCTAACCCACAAATTACCACTGATTTTCCTTAATTTTTCATGCTTAAATTGATAAAAATCATTCCTATAACGAGTTTAGGAACCAAAGACCTTACCCCAATGAACTCCTCTGAAAATCCCTCTTGAAAAGAGGTGAAAAATGGCTAAATTTCGCAAAGGCAAGAATTTATATGTTTCTGCCCAGTGATTCCGCTTCTGCGGCCCTGGCTGTGATCCTGCTTCTGCGAGGACATGATCGCATCTGCGCCTTAGCTTTTGCACCTGCAGTTAACCCTTCGCAGATGCGGGGCCGCTTCTGCGGTGAAGCTGCCGATTCTGCGGTCCCTGCTGGCTTCTCTTTTTTCCGCTTCTGCGATCTCTCTGCCGCTTCTATGGCTCCACACCTGCGGTCCCACACTGGCAGGTGCGATTATGACAGAAAACCAGCTAAAGCTGCAACTCCAAACTCCAAAATCCTTCTGTCAACCATTTGAAATCATCTCGAGGCCCCTGGGACCTCAACCAAAGGCACCAACAAGTCTAATACCACTGTCCAAACTTATACCAATCATTAAAACACCTAAAACAACGTCGAAACGACGATTCAACTACGGATTCAAGCCTAAAAATTCCAAAACTCTAAAAATACGCTTTCGATCAAAAAGTCTACCAAACCTCGTCTGAATGACCTAAAATTTTGCACACACGTCACATTCAACACTATGGAGCTACTCCAACTTCCGGAATTCCATTCCGACCCTCGGATCAAAATTTCACTATCGGACCGGAAACTTCAAAATTTGACCTTTCGGCATTTCAAGCCTAAATTAGCTACGGACCTCCAAAACACCATGAGATCATGCCCCTAAGCCTGAAATCACCCAACGAAGCTAACAGAACCATCAGAATTCCATTCCGAGGTCGTCTTCACACTGTTCCAACTACGGTTAACTTCCAACACTTAAGCTCTCATTTAGGGATTAAGTGTCCCAGAACTCTCCGAAACTCAAAACCGAGCATCCCGGCAAATCAAAATAGAAGAAATAAACATGGGGAAAGTCGTTAATAGGGGATCGGGGCATTAATTTTTAAGACGACCAGCCGGGTCGTCACAATGGGTGGTTTAACTCTAGCCGCTTGCTCTCTCCATTTAATGGCATATTCTTGAAACTTTCAGTTGGTTTCTTCTTCAGGTTTGAAAATGAATTGCGGTCTAGGGCGATGTCAATGTTGTATTGGAACTTTTTGACCAAGGTATGTGCCATGTCATCCCAGACATACCAGCGAGATGTGTCTTGATCCATAAACCATTCTGAGGCTACTCCCGTAAGGCTTTCTCCAAAATAAGCCAGCAGTAATTCTTCCTTTCCTCTCACACCTCTTAGTTGATTACAATACCTTTTCAGGTGGGCTATGAGGTCTCCATGTCCATCATACTTCTCAAATTTGGGAGTCTTGAGACCAAGTGGCAAGTGGACATCGAGGAACATACATATATCCTTGAAAGCAATACGCTTCTGACCTGCCAACCCTTGCATGTTTTTTAACTGTTATTCTAAGCTTTTTAATCTTTGGGTAATTTCTTCCTGTGCCATCTTTCAGGCAGGCTTCTCAATCTTTGCAGGAAGATCAAATAGGTACGAATGGTACTCAGGAGAGTGGGATTGTTCTTGCTAGGTAGCAAACTGTGACTCATGAGTTTTCCACTGCACTGTCGTCGGTTGTGGGATGGTAAAGACATGCATAACAGCAGTGGTTGTCTGATTGGTTGTCAATGGAAAACTTTGGGAGCGCACAACATAAGTTCCAGCTGTAGTCGTACAGTTGGAATAATGACTGAACCCAGGTGGATAGGATTGATCAGACAATGAGACCGGAATGGCAGTAGTCGAGATGTGTGTGAATTCCGGGAAACCATGAGAAGAAAAGGGTGGTCCTTGGACATTGGCCCATGCTTGACACATTTCAGTCATTTGCTGCTTTAGTACCATATTTTCCTCAACCACAATAGACTTTTGTTGAACCCTCTGATCCTGAGTCTCTTAAGCACTAGTAACAACTTCGATGTCATTTGTCATTGGCATTTTTCCCTTGGATCTTGTGAATTATGGATGTGCTGTCAGCTTACCACAAATCGACCACCTCAAACTTTCTTCACAATTCAAAACAAACAACATGTTAGAATGGTCACTCTTCTTCTTCTTTTTTCTATTTTTTTTTTCTTTTCCTTATTTTCTCTCCTATTTTTCTTTTTTTTAACCATTCGATCGAACCTGATGTGGGTTGCCTACTTATTATGACGCCGCATGAATTGAATCTTTGCGTAGTTCGGGAAGATTAGAAATAAAGAAAATAAACTAACTCCTTTTTTTGGATTTTGGACTTTTTTCAAAAGAAAGAGATATAAAGAAGAAAGAAAATATTTTTTTATTTTGATTTTTTAATTTTTTTTTCTTTAAGATTTTTTTAAAAGAAAAACTTCTAAAGAAGAAAGGAAATATTTTTGGATTTTTGTACTTTTATTTTGAATTTATGAAAGAAATACTTCGAAAGAAAAGAAAAAAAATATTTTTGAATCTTGAATTTTCTAGGATCTAAAAGAAAGACTTTCTAAAGAAGGAAGTAAAGGAAAATATTTTTGGATTTTTTTTGAAAATTGTGGTATTAAAGAAAAACGTTTCTAAAGAAGGAAACGAAGGAAAATATTTTTGAATTTATTTGAAATTGGGGTATCAAAGAGAAACTTTTCTAAAAAAGGAAGTAAAGGAAAATATTTTTGGATTTTTGAAAATTGTGAGCCGGAACCGATGAGGTTTGCCTACGTATCTCACATCCGGTGAGAATCAGACCCGCGTAGTTCGGTCAGTTTTGACACAACATGAAAATATGACTTATTTTGAAATGACTTATCCTCTTTTTTTTCAAGATTTCGACAGAGTTTCAGGATAATTCAAATACCTACTTCTCACTCTTTTTTTTTTTGATTTTCTTTTTTCGTTTCTCTTTCTTTTTCTCCATTTTCTTTCCCTATTCTAGAAGCCTATCAACATGCAAGCCGAAACAAATAAATACGCAAGTAGCACGTATGATGCATCAGGATGGTCCTTTAATTTGGGTACACCTGTCTTAGACAGATCCAACCCCTGTGTTGAGTCTCCAAAGTCAAATGCACATGATGCAAACAAGTATTCCTACTAGGGATCCGGCATGAGGCTATGTTATTCTAGGTTTAAAACCTGGGTGTATTGTTCTAGACCTGGTTTACCCGAGCAGACAACTCGAGCCGAGGGGGGCAATGTACCGGCAACCAAAATGCCATCCAGCTTTGTAACTGATTTGATCATCATTGTCAATTAGGGTATGACACTAATAGAAAAGAAGTCATGCCAGCGTGCACTTCCCAGAAGATTTAGAAGATTCAGAGGGAAGAAGGGTTTCATAACAATTTATATACAGTTCATAGAATATCAGAGAGGTAAAAAACGACAATTAGCACATTAGGCTCAAACATGTAAAAATCAGATAATAAATGAAAGCCAAGTATAACAGTTATTCTAAGCTCGAATTCTTGAACCCTAAACCAGAAGTTCTGGGTTCTAATCCCCAGCAGAGTCGCCAGAGCTGTCACACCTCCCTTTTCTACCCCGAAAAGAGGTATATCAAAGTTTTTCCAATTAAAGTGACAATAATCAAAACAGGATTATTTATTCAAATTTAGAGTCACCACTTGGGATAATTATGGTGTCCCAAGTCACCAGTTTAAAATCCCGAATCGAGGAAGTTGACTCTTATTTATGGTCTGCGAACACAGAAATCCGAGTAAGGAATTCTGTTAACCCGAGAGAAGGTGTTATGCATTCCCGGGTTTCGTGGTTCTAGCATGGTCGCTTAGCTGTTAATAATTGTCCTTATTATCTAATCAACTACATAATTTTTTTAAACTATTGTGCATTTTTAACTTAATAACCGCTTTTAATTAGCTCAACCGCTTTTGGGGATTTATGTAATTATTTCTTGAACAAGTTACGATTGTTGTACACTTGTTGTTTTGGTACACATTAACAACCGCATCACATGAAATGCACCCGCTATTTACAACATATTTATTTTATTACTATTAATCAAAGTTGTGGTCGGGTCACATGAAATGCACACCCAAATTGAGGATTAGGTATCATGACTATGTCACGGGAACCGTACCCATAGCCACGATATTTATTATTAATCGCGCCTAAAGCAAGCTACGATGTTCATAATTATTTTCCTAAGGTTCGGACTATCACGAGGCTTAAGAGTTATACGTTCTTATGACTTAACACCCTTCATGGCCTATTCTTATTCCTTGCCAAGAAAGGAACATCTCCGATTTTTCCATCTACCTGATTAAAAGCACTTATTCAAGAACCAAGACTACATGCATCACAATCGAAATAAAAACTAATTAAAATAATTTAAATAAAAACTAAGACATGCTACTCAAATAACGTAGAATCACAAATCAACCAACATGGGCACCAAGCTATCATAACACAATGAAATAAGAATGAAAATTGAGAAATGGATCTTTTATTGGTGAACAAAGTTGAAAATTACAAATCAATCGGGCTAAACAAAGCAATAATACTTGGACTGAAACACCAAAATTAAAAAATGAAACCTCGAATTGACACCGGAAAGCTCGAAACCCAAATCGACCTCAGTCAAATGATAAACTAAAACCTCCAAATATCTGACAAACAATTGAAGATTGTGGGTACACCTAGCCCAATCTCTAAGGCATGCCATGGATGAGCAGCAACAGATAAAAGGAAGGAAAGACTCGAAATGTTAAGGAATTTTCATTGAATGACAAAGAGCAAAACAAGGAGAAGAGACAATCTAAAAATGGCAGCAACCATTGATGTAAACATGGACGGTTGCTTCAGGGATAGAGCTTAACTTTTATAAGGATTTGGATGATGAACATCAACAGCATGTAGACTAGGTACAAGCGTTGTGACCTTCTTTAGAAAATGGGCCAACTCCTTCAGCTCTTACAGTCGAGAGAGTCAAACAATGACAATCCCAATGATTTGCACTCACGGAAGGACCATATGCAATCTTTTTGGCTATTCGGATTTCTAACTTGGGTTTACAAAAAGCAGAGAAGGACGGCCAGTGAGATATGAAATTCGATGAGAAGAAAAGTGCAGTTGCTGTTATACTCATATTTTCCTTTTTCTTAGAAAATTCATTTTTTGATTCTTAAGAGAAATTATGAGTAGTTATACAGTAGATTCCTTTTGGAAAATAGTCTGTTGTTTTCTTTGTTGTCTAAGGATTTTTTAGGTCTTAGCTAAGTCTCCGTTGTGAAGAAGAAGAAAGGGTCTCTTTAAAGTGTTAGAGTTTTATGGGTATTGGGCTTGGATTTATGGGCTAAGGGTAATTGGGCTTGGATTCAGGAAAATGGGTTGGACCATATTTTTTGGGTTTGAATCTAGGCTAAGAAGACCAAAAAATGCAATGTATCTATAAAGTGTAAAAATCATTCTTAATTAATATAAACTAATATAAAACTAAATACTAAAAGCGAAACTAATTTTTGTATATTTTTAATTTTATGTAAGGTAGTTAAACCAATGTAACTAAATAAAATATCAATTAGCTAAATAAGAGAAAATATTTTTGTAATTTTCATTTTTGTGATAAAATAAAGTAAAAGAGTCAAAACTATTTAGAATAGCGATACTAAACCTAAACTAAATATTTACGCTAAAATGTGTAAAATATTGGGGAAGGTCAAAAATTACATGTCTACAAATACCTTATTTTAGCCTTCCTCAATTTGCACGCACAGTTCGGGTATTTTTCTGGAAGGCTTTTATGTTAAAAATTGATAAAATATGAAATTTTGCCTTAAAATTTTATTTGAATTGACTTTGTTCAAGGTTTTAAGCAAACGGAATTTGATACATATTTTGACGGTTCCTATGGGTCCGTATCACGATTTAGGACTTGGGCGTATGCCTAGAATCGAATTCTCAGGTCCCTAGCTCGAGTTTTTGTATTTTCTTGAAAAATTGATGTTTGAAGGCTCAATGAATCTAAAAGTTTGACCAATATTTGACTTTATTGATATCGGTTCAGTATTTTGGTTTCGAAACCCGGTATAGGTCTGATACTATATTTATGACTTGCTTGTCGAATTTGGTGAGAAATGGATTTAGTTTGATGTGATTTGGACTTCCGGTTGTTAAAATAGCATTATTAAGTTTTGTTGAAAATTTCACTTGATTTGGTGTCCGATTCATAGTTCTAGGTGTCATTTTGGTGATTTGATCACGCGATCAAGTTCGTATGATGTTTTTGGACTTATGTGCATGTTTGGTTTGGATCCCCCAGGGCTCGGGTGAGTTTTGGTTTGACTACAGAGTGAGTTTTGGACTTAAGAAAATAGCTGGTGTATCTGGTTCTGGTGCTGGTTTCTGATCTCGCAATTGCGAGGTTAGTGTTCGCACTTGCGAACATTAAAATCCCTATTAGTTTCACAATTGCTAACCACTTCTTCGCATTTGTGAAGAATGCCTGGGTCAGCAAGGGATCACAATTGCGATCAAAAGGTCGCATTTGGGAGACTAGAGTTTGCATTTGAGAACATTTCATCGCAAATGCGATGAAACCAGAGGTGCGAAGGCTTTGCAATTGTGAGGTATTTTTCGAATTTGCGGGGGTTCAATAAGGCTGGCATGTGGACCGGTCCGGGCCATAAACGGTCCAAGTAGGGCGGTCTAAATGGTCCCGGTCCCGTCCTTAGTTAAACTGGCCTACCAGTCCAAGGTTAAACGATCTTTTTGTAGGAACTGGCCCGGGACCGGGCCCATGAACTCATGGTCCGGGAAAAATGGGTCGGGTCCGCGGGCCAAGTGGGCTAAGTGGGTCGGCTAAATATTGATTTTTTATTAAAAAAATTAAATAGAAATGAGAGACAAAAAGATGTTAAAAAATATCTAAAGCAATGCGTTGTAAATTTATTATAGAATTGTGACCTAAATTTTTTAATTCAAATTTAAAGTCGAAAATATTGTAAAGAGATACTCAAAGCAATGCCTTGTAATTTTATTATAGCATTAAAAAGATATGACAATATCTTTCTTAGTCTTCCTCCCCCTATAAAATAAGCACAACAAGGTGCTAATACCACCATTGAGAAGAAAAATAAACTAATCAAGATGTGTCGAAGTACAAGTTACATAATACATATTAATTTTTGATCATACAAGTTACATGGTATCGCTTAGAAACTTCATAAATCCTTCAAGGTTCGGAGGAGTTTCCGTTGGTGGTGGCGAAAAATTAGCTTGGTCATCGCCGCTTCCATTGTCGGGTAAAGCAGCATCCTCCACAAGTTCAGCTAGCATTTCTTCGTAAGCTTCGTCTTCCTCTAGTTGTGATTCAGCAAGTCCAAAATTTCTTCTTTCTGAACGGATCCAATCTCTGAAAACTACTGATTTTTCCAAGCTCTCCCTCATAGCTGCTCTATAGTCACCGATTTGAAGTCTTGCTTGACTGAAAGCGCTCTCCGATGCCATTGTTGAAGCTTGAATAATTCAAATATATGGGCCATTCTTGAACGAACCGGAAAGTGTTTTTCTTTGTCCTTCCACCATTGGAAAAAGATTAAAGGAGCCGTCGGGATTCACTTTCTCAATTTGCTACGACAAATAAACTTCAAGCTCATTTAGTTGTGAAAAATTATTATTACTAGAAACTTAAGAACCCCTAAACCCCACCCAAGCACTAAGTGCTCTTACTCCTGCAGTTCTTTTAGATGATTGAGAATAAGAAGAAGAAGGAGTTGGAAAATTTGGTCTAGCATGATTTAATGCAACTTGATAAGCATTATAAATAGTTTGAGCATTTATTCTAATTGAGGCTATTGCTTCCGGAAGTTTAGGCAACTCATCATCTTCAAGTGTTAAACCAATATAAACGGTTTCATACCAAAATTGAGGACCTCCTAATTTCATACAATGATTTAACAATAGCAACATCATAAATAGGGAAAAAATATTTTTTAAACTTTTTTCTCATAGAATCAATAGCAAATTTATAAATTTTCCCACCCTTTGAAAAATGAGCAAATAAATCTGCAAGTTCTGCAATATAAACTGAACAGTTAGAAATAGTAGGATAATATTGCCCAAAAAATTTATTTGTAGCAATATGAAAATTTTCTAAAAAATCAACAAGCATTTTAACATTAGCCCAATCCCCATTCGTAAGGTGCTCATCATCATCACTTACAAATGTGCATTAAACGTTGACTGGGTTTCTATATTTATATGCAACAACCAAACTTTTATACATGTAATTTCATCTAGTTGGACAAGGTTTAGGAACCTTTCTTTCTCTTAGGCATTCTCTAATTTTACTTCTACGGTTTGAATAAAAAAGCCAGTTAAGAGCCATTTTAACCTTTTCAATTTGAATATTTAAAATTCTCATACCATCACCCACAATTAAATGGTAAATATTACAAATACATCTAACATGAAAAAAGTTACTAAATGCATGATTTAGCATAGTAGTAAGCAAGTCTATAACATTTGTATTGTTAGTAGCATTATCCATTAAAACCGACATTATTTTATCACTAATGCAAAAATATTAACAAATATCTGTAACTGTGCTAGCAATAAACTACTCTGTGTGACGTGAAGCAATTATGCGCTTTTGCATTATCCAATCCTCATCAATCCAATGACTGCTAACTATAAGGTAATCATAGTCGTTAACACTTCTACCAATATCAGTTGTAACAGCAACACCATAACTTATATGAGTAAATAAATAGCGCAAATATTGCTCATATTCATGCTTATATTTATAAATATTGCTCTTTACGGTTGTGCGAGAAAAACCTTATATGTAGGATTAAAAAAAATTCTAATATAATGCACAAATGAAGGGTCGGAAGGAAAACTAGATGGTAAGCACATAACAGTTATAATTTTTGCCAATTCTTCCCGATCTTTTTGTGGATCATAATATAAAATACCACCTATAACAGTGTTAATTCCCGATTGAAATTGATTTGAACCGGTACTAGGGTCAGCCTGACTAGGACTAGGTACACTTTTCCCCTCGGCCAAAGCTTTCAAACGTTCATATCTAACTCTATCTTTAGGGTATTTTTTTATGTGTCTAGTCAAAGTTACCGTCTCCCCCCCCCCCTACAATCCAAAAGTATTTAAAAGCTAACTTCATATCACATGTTTTGCACTTATCCTTATTTTGTGGAATTAGTTGAGTAAAAAATGGCCAAATATGAGATGTTTCATCCATTTGGTAGGTTGTCTAGAAAAAGTAGGGGATGTAATAGGAGTATCAGATGGGTCAGCATTTGGATTAGCAGGGTTATCACTAGTTGGGTTAACATCAGGAGCAGGACTAGTGGGTGTATCATCATCCGGTTGAGTTTCATCAAAATCAATTTCCTCATCATCATTTTCATCAATAGTATTATAATTATTAGAATAAAGAGCATTCATTAATTTATGGTCTAATTGTTCGCCGGCTGTAATATTATGGCAAAATTAACTCTAAATAAATTGTAATAAACTATTATTGCTATCAAGAATAGCAGGTGTAGGACGTATATGGGGTTTGATTCGGGGAGCCGGGGCAGGGGAGGAGGAACAACATGACCACTAGATTTGCCACTCTTGGATTTCCCTTATTCTTATTTTTACTAAAAATATTATTTAAGGAAGCCATCTTAATTAATCAAGTAATAGCAAATAAATAAACAAACAAAACAATAATTAAGACTAAAGAGTTGGAACGAGTTACCGAATTGACGAGCAACATGTTAAAAATTGATTATTGTTGAAGACTTCAATTCACCAACTTCACAATTTTTTCATAAATTGTAACAACCTCAATATAGAAGAAAATTAGAAAGAGATTGTGATAGATTGATATTGATTTTGTAAGAAAAATGAAAGAATGAGGGGCTATTTATAGTTGAAAATAAGAAAAAAGTATAAGTATAAAAAGTTTGGGATTAAACAAAGTTGGGGGTGTTAAATAGTTATTTTCTAAATAGCCAACGGTTATTTTTTTAAAGCCCAACGATTGTTTTTTTAAATAGCCAAACGACCACTTTTTTTAAAAAAAAAATTAACCGTTTGGCCCGCCAAGGGATCAGGACTGGTCCTAGTCCTAATGGTTCAAGGGGAAGAACTGACCCATGAGTCCGGCCCAGGTCCACCTCTAGCGGTCCTACCAGTCCCAGCCCACTTGGCCCACAGTCCCGAGCCTAAACCAGCCCACTTGCCACCCTTAGGGTTTGAAATTGCGAACCCCAGGTCGCAATTGTGGCATCTACAACTGATCAAAATCTGAGTTAGACAAGATTTTCACTTATTCTTCAAATTTTCAAAATTAGAAAACCCTAGAGGCGATTTTCCCAAGGTCCCTTCTTCCCCCAATTCATTGGTAAGTGATTCTAGCCTATTTTCTTTCAATCTTTCATTACATTTCATAAGATTTCAAACTAAAATCTAGTATTTTCATGGTGGAAATTGGGGGTTTGGGTAGAATTAGGAATTTTTGTAAAATTAGAATTTAGACCTCAAATTGAGGTTGGATTTTGAAACAAATTACATATCGGGCTCAAGGGTAAATGGGTAATCGGTTTTTAGTTCGAATTTTGGGTTTAGGCTAAGCGGGCCTAAGAGTTGACTTTTGTTGAATTTTTCATTAAATTTAATCTCTTGCAATCGTGGGTAGTTACTAAAGCTTATTTTGAATCGTTTGGTTGGTAATTTGCTAGATTTTGTTTGTTCGGAGGCTTGTTTAAAAGGCAAAGTTGTGGTTGAGCTTTGAGTTGATCTTTGGAGCGAGGTAAGTGTCGTAGTTAACCTTGACTTGAGAGATTAGGACTTGTTTGCCTATTTGCTACTTGTTTAAATATTGGGTACAACGTATATGTGAGGTGACGGGTGCTCATGCGTTGTTGTTGTTGGGCTAAAGCATGCGGGTGGGACTTGTTTCTTGTAATTTAGTGCTTTCTTTGATCATGATATCCATTCTTAGACTAGCTAATTGCTAAATTGATCATTCTTTCTACATTTATGGACTATCTGTGATAATTGAGTATTGTTTCTGAAGATGAGGTTGGTATTGTGGAACCATTTTGATGTAAGGCCTGTTCTTGTTCATTCTATCCCGCTATTGTTAGATGTTCATTGTTATATGGTAAGGAAGAGTGGAAAAGCAAGAATGGTGATGTCGTGTCGTATTTGAGTGTTAATGCATGAAGGATGATTCGTCCCATATTATGAGAATTAATGCACGAAGGGTGATGTCGTGCCATATTTTGAGAGTTAATGCGCGAAGGGTGATAACATGTCGTATCTATTGATCTATGATGAAAGTGAGAGTAAAAGCACGAAGGGTGATGTCATGCCGTTATTATTGTTTCATAGTGAGATTGAGAGTAAAAGCACTAAGGGTGATACCTTGAAGTTTTGTACTTTACATCTATTCGTTTTGCTGGTTAAGGGCTTATTGATTGTTTCTTGATATCATTCCCTGTTGTACTTATCGTAACTTGTACCCTTTTTTCATGTCCCCTCCCAATAGTACATGTTTAGCCTTTCAATGTTGTTTTGTTGTAATTGTTATCTGCACATGTTTATTTACGTGGGTGTCCTATCATAGCCTCATCACTGCCTTATCGAGGTTAGGCTCGATACTTATGAGTACATTGGGTCGGTTATTATCATACTACACTCTGCACTTCTTGTGCAGATTTTGGTACTGGTCCCAGCTGTCCGTAAGATGTGTCAACTAGGATTTTCTTAGATACTTGAGGTAGATCTGCTGGCATCCGCAAACCTTGAAGTCCCCTTCCACTTTGCCCTTATTTACTGTTCTTATCATACGAGATAGTTGTACTTATTTCAAACTCTATATGTAGAAACTCTAGAAGCTCGTGAATTGTGACTCCATATCCGGATTGTACTTAGATATTATTGGTTAATAATTCATTCCGTATTCAGTTTTAGTTTCATTTCAGCTTAATTGATTTTACTGATTGAAATTTGCTTAAAGAACCTCTAATGTTGGCTTGTCTAGCAAGTGAATTGTTAGGCGCCATCACAGCTCCGAAGGTGGAAATTCTGGGTCGTGACAAGTTGGTATCAGAGCACTAGGTTTCCAGGTATCACAAGTCACAATTAGGCTTAGTAAAGTCTGTAGGATCGGTATGGAGACGTCTATACTTATCTTCCAGAGGCAATGAAATTTAGGAACAAATTTCACTTCTATTCTCCTCTGTCGTGCGATTTTATTCTATCATTGATAATTGAACTCTTCTACTCTTGTTCTCTCGCGGATGGCGAGAACACAAACTGCATCTTCAGCAGGAGAGTAGTTGGATCCCCCATTGGCAGCTCCTATAAGGGGCAAAGGTCGAGGATGAGGTCGCGCCAAAGTTCGAGGCAGAGGTAGAGCTCAGCCTAGAGCTCAAGCAGTAACACCAACAGTGGAGCCTCAGGTGGATTTTAATGAGAAGGTTCCATATCAAACTATACCTGTTAGACCAGCTCAGGTCCCGAAGGGGTTCATCGCCACCCCAGTGTTTTAGGACGCTCTAGTCTATTTGGTGGGGCTTATAGAGAGTGTGGCCCAGGCTGATACTTTTCCTACGGCACCGGCCGTCTCTCAAGCTGGAGGAGGAGCACAGACTACTGCTACTCACACTCTGGAGCAGATGGCTCCCCAGTATCAGACTCCAGCCTCCCCGCTTGTTAGGGTAGTTCAGCAGGTTGTTGTGGCATAGGCCTGTGATGGACCCGCCATGTCTTCTGAGGGCTTATTGATATTGTATAAGTTTACCAAGCTCTTCCCAGTTTACTTCAGTGGTGCACCTTCTAAAGACCCACATGATTATCTTGACCGCTGCCATGAGGTGTTACAAAACATGGTGATACTTGAGACCAATGGGGTCAATTTTTCTGTGTTTCAGATGACGTGTTTCTCCAAGAGTGGTGGAAGGATTTTTTATCGACCAAACTAGTTGTGTCGCCTGCTCTTACTTGGGACCAGTTCTCTCAGCTATTCTTAGAAGTTCCTCCCTATCACACTAATAGAGGATTACCGCAGGCAATTTGAGCGTCTCTAGCCGGGAAATATGACTATTACTTAGTACAAGACCCGTTTTGTGGATCTAGCCCATCAGGCTATTCTTCTGCTTTCTACCGAAAGAGAGAAGGTGCTGAGTTTTATTAAGGGACTCACTCATCCTATCAAGATACAGATGGCCAAGAAGATCGGGGGTGAGATTTTTTTTAGACGGCTGCTAATGTCGCCAGGCGGATCGAGATGGTTCTTGCACATGAGAGAGGTCAGGGGTCTGATAAGAGGCCTCGTCATTTCGGTGGGTTAAGTGGTGCGTCATCCGGAGGCAGGGGTACTTTTGGTAGAGGCCATTTTCCCAAGCCGTTTCATTCAACATTTCAAGCATCCCGTAGTGCTTCAGGTAGTCGCATCCCTCATATGTCTCATTTCGATCAGCTAGCCTACAATGCACCACCAGCTCCTATTAGTGCACCTCCGCTCCAGAGTTTTTAGGGTGGTCACTTAGGTCGACAAGGTAAGTTTCAGGGTCAGCAGTCACAGCAATCAAGGTCATGTTATACTTGTGGTTATCCGAGGCACATTTCTAGAATTTTCCCTCGAGCATCCAGCAGCTCACAACATCAGGGTCTCGTGCCATGGTCAGACCATTAGAGGTGGAGGTCAGGCTGCTAGAGGTAGAGGCCAGCCGGCTAGGTCCCGTCCTAGAGATGTAGTTCAAAGTGGTGGGGCCTAGCCCCGATGCTATGCTTTTCCATCCAGGTCTAAGGCTGAGTCATCTTACACTATTATCACATGTAATGTTTTAGTTTTCCATCGAGATGCTTCAGTTCTATTTGATCTGACTCTACTTATTCCTACGTGTCATCTTATTTTGTTTGCTATTTGGTTATTCCTCGTGATTCTTTGAGTGTTGTGTATGTGTCCACACCTGTGGGAGATCCTATTGTTGTGGATATTGTTTATCGTTCGTGTGTGGTTACCATTGGGAGTCTTGAGACTAGTGTAGATCTTCTACTTCTAGATATGGTAGATTTTGATGTTATCTTGGGTATGGATTGGCTGTCACCTTATCATGCTATATTGGAATATTGATAACTATGAATTTTAGCATATCTTATGCTCTCTTTTGCTTAGGTTTTGAATAAAAATGTGTAAAAGTATTCCCGAAAAATAACTTAAGGTGCTTACTTGCAGGTGTTGGTCAAAATGAGGCAAACAAGCCAAAATGAACTCATAAAGGAGTCGAACTTGCACAAGCCCAAAGAATGGAACAGGAGTGTTGTCCGCGCTATTATTACGCGGTCGCGTAAGACCCTCTGATGAGGCGATTAGAAAAATGCTGTAGCGAAAGTGATGTTCAGAGAAGCTGCAGCCAAGTGCTAACATTGTCGCTGACTGCTTTACAAAAGCGCGGCCGCGAGTGAAATTGTGCTGAGAGCGGAGATAGAGAATAAGAGACCTTGCAATATGAGTTCAAATGAAGAACGCAACCTGCATCTAAATTATGCGGTCGCGATAGAAGCCAACACAGACGCGGTAGACTTTACACTGTCCGTGAAACCTAGCCTAGTCCAAGTCCAAAATTGAATAAACGCGGTATGTGCTTGTTTTTGTGCGGCTGTGAAAGTTCATGCGCTGAGTCACCTAGTATTTCACTGACAGCGGAACCTCCATAGAGGTATTTTGGTCCAGTAGTTTCAGCTATGTATAAATAGATCTTTTTCATATTTTTAGGTTATCTTTTGTATCAGTGAGCTCGTGAACAGTCGTGCTTTACCATTTAGAGTAATTTTAGAGTAGCTTTAGCTTATATTCTTAGATTTTGTTCTTTTAATCAACTTTTATGGCTTATATTTCATTTCCATCTTTGATTTCTACCTTGATTATGAGTAGTTAAACCCAATAGCTAGGGTTGTGACCCAACTCTAGTGTGGTTATTTAATGGGTCTTTAATTTTAGGGGCTTATTTTTTTATGAGTTAGTGATATTTAGCTTGTTTCATGCTTTAACTGTTGAATTGGTGGTTGCAAAAACTGATTCATGCTTTTTTGACTTAGGCTCTTCTTGAGAAAGAGAGCCCAAGTCTAGGAAAAATAGGCTAACAAGAAATTGAGATGAATTCAAGAGATTGATAGCCCCAATTAAAGGATTAAGCCTAGAGATAGTAATACCCGACTTGAGCCAATTTTATTTGAATTGTTTGAACACCCAAATTAGGCTTGAGAGAGCCAACTAGGGCAAAGTCACTCAAACTACCGAGAGGTATAGAGTGAGTAATTATGTGTAAAGGTTATATCACGACCCCAAATATAACAAGCTTGTCCTAAATTTTAGAGCTCATTAGATACTCGCTTAGGTGTAAGTCACTTCCCTAGTGCTTTTTATCAATTGAGAAAACTCCTACAAAAATATTATACATAGATTATTTTCAGCAATCAATAGAATTAAACATCAAATATAAACAAATCCAAGCATGGTTAGAAGTGCAATTAAAAGCAACACGCATAGCTAGATTAGAGAGAAATTCAACTCCCAGCCAATATTAACTCCCTGTGGATATCAATCCCGACCTTTCGGGTAAAATCTGCATCGACCACTCCTCACCATTATATAGTGGTGCAGGGTTGGAGCCGATTAAATATCATGCCAAGATGGTGACCTTAGCCTTGCTGGGGTTTTCTCGATTAAAGGGACTCCTGGCCATTCTACCAGCAGGGTTATCTCTTTTGTGAAGGCTCAGTATATGGTCGAGAAGGGGTTTCTAGCTTACTTGGCTAAGGTTTGTGATTCTAGTGCGGAGGTTCCTTCCATGGATTCAGTACTAGTTGTTCGTGAGTTTCCAGAGGTGTTTCCTGCAGACCTGCTGGGGATGCCACCCGATAGGGATATTGACTAGGCTCTGGGCACCCAGCCCATTTCTATTCTGTCATACCGTATGGCCCCGCCAGAGTTAAAAGAATTGAAGGAGCAGTTGCAAGATTTGCTTGATAAGGGATTTATTAGACCTAGTGTCTTGCCTTTGGGTGCGCCTGTATTGTTTGTGAAGAAGAAGGATGGATCGATGAGGATGTGCATAGATTACTAGCAGTTGAACAAAGTCACCAGCAAGAACAAGTATCTGTTGCCGAGGATTGATGATTTATTTGATCCGCTTCAGCGTGCCAAGGTGTTTTCAAAGATTGATTTAGGTCTAGATACCATCAGTTGAGGTTTAGGGCATCCATGTCCCTAAGACAGCTTTCCGGACTCGGTATGGGCATTATGAGTTTCTAGTGATGTAATTTGGGCTTACAAATGCCCCAGCAACATTTATGGATTTGATGAATCAGGTATTCAAGACCTATTTAGATTTCCTTTGTGATTGTGTTTATTGATGATATCTTGATCTACTCCCATAGCCGAGAGGAGCATGAGCAACATCTTCAGATAGTACTTCAGACTCTGAGAGATAGCCAATTATATGCAAAGTTTTCAAAGTGCAAATTTTGGTTGGACTCAGTCGCTTTCTTGGGGAATGTCGTATCGGCATAGGGCATTTAGGTGGATCCCAAAAAGATTGAGATAGTTCAGAACTAGCCTAGACCCACTTTAGCTACGAAGATCCGGAGTTTCTTGGGTTTGGCAGGTTATTACCGTCGGTTTGTGGAGGGGTTTTCATCTAGTAGTCTTATTAACCAAGTTGACCTAGAAGGGTGCCCCATTTAGATGGCAGATGAGTATAAGCTAAACTTTCAGAAGCTCAAGACTACTTTAACTACGGTGCCAGATTTGGTATTGCCCACAAGTTCAGGATCTTATACAGTGTATTGTGATACATCTCGTATTAGGCTTGGTGCAGTATTGATGCAGGATGTCAGGGTGATTGCATGTGTATCACGGCATCTGAATGTTCATGAGATGAATTTTCCTGTTCATGAATTAGAGTTGGCATCCATTATTCATACGTTGAAGATTTGGAGGTACTATCTTTACGGTGTGTCATGTGAGGTATTCATGGATCATCAGAGCTTGCAGTATTTGTTCAAATAGAAGGATCTCAATTTGAGGCTGAGGAGGTGGCTGGAATGGGTGAGAGGAGCTTGCACCCGATAGGGATTAGCGGTTGGCTAAGATTTCCATCCACGAGTCGTCTTCACGTTGTACCTATTTCTATCATTTATGATCAAGGTACGTAGTTCACCTCGCACTTCTGCAAGGCAGTATAGTGTGAGTTGGGCACGAATGTTGAGTTGAACATAGTATTTCATCCTCAGATGTACGGACAGTCCGAGCGCAATATTCAGATATTGGAGGATATGCTTGGCGCTTATGTTATAGATTTGGGGGGTTCGTTGGATCAGTTCTTGAAACTTGCAGAGTTCGCCTACAACAACAACTACCAGTCGAGCATTTAGATGGCCCCCTATGAGGCATTATACAGGAGGCGGTGTCGATCGCCAGTTGGATGGTTCGAGCTGGGAGAGGCTCAGTTGTTGGGTACAGATTTGGTATAGGATGCCTTGGATAAGGTCAAGATTATTCAGGATCGACTCGCACAGCTCAGTCTAGGAAAAAGAGTTATGCCAACCGTAGAGTTCGTGATGTTGCATTCATGGTCGGAGAGAGGGTGCTACTCCGGGTTTCACCCATGAAGGGTATGATGAGGTTCGGAAAGAAGGGCAAGTTGAGCCATAGGTATATTGTATCTTTTGAGATTCTTTAGAGAGTGGGTGAGGTGGCTTACAAGCTCGCATTGCCACCTAGTTTGTCAAAAGTCCATCCGGTGTTCCATATTTCCATGCTCCGAAAGTATCACGGTGATCCGTCCGATGTATTGGATTTCTGTTCAGTCTAGTTGGACAAGTGTTTGACTTATAAGGAAGAGCCGATGGCTATTCTAGCCTGGCAGGTTCGTCAGTTGAGGTCAAAGAGTTATCCTTCAGTTTGAGTGCAGTGGAGAGGTCAGCCCGTCGAGGCAGCTACTTGGGAGTTCGAGTCAGACATGCAGAGTAGATATCCATAACTTTTCACCAGTTCAGGTACTTTTCTATGTTCGTTCGAGGACGAACGGTTATTTTAGATATGGAGAATATGATGACCCGATAGGTCATCTAGAGTTTTAAACCCTGATTCCGTGTTTTTAAACCTTAAATACCTTATTTTAGCCTTCCTCAATGTGCGTGCACAGTCTGAGTGTTTTTTTGGAAGGCATTTATGTTAAAAATTGATAAAATATGAAATTTTGCCTTAAAATCCATTTGAGTTGACTTCTGTCAATGTTTTGAGCAAACACGTCGATCCATATTTTAACGGTCCCAATGGGTCCGTATGGTGAATTCGGACTTGGGAGTATGCCCAGAATCGAGTTCGGAGGTCCCTAGCTCAAGTTTTCGTATTTTGTTGAAAAATTGAAGTTTGAAGACTTGATGAATCTAAAAGTTTGACTAATGTTTGCCTCTATTGATATCGGGTCCGTATTTTGGTTTAAACTCGATATAGGTTCGATACTATATTTATGACTTGCCTGTCGACTTTGGTGAGAAATGGAATTAGTTTGACGTGATTCAGGCGTCTGGTTGTTAAAATATCAATTCTAATGTTTCTTGAAATTTCACTTGATTTGGTGTCTGATTCATAGTTCTAGGTGTTATTTTGGCAATTTGATCACGTGAGCAAGTTCGTATAATGTTTTTGGACTTGTGTGCTTGTTTGGTTTGGAGCCCTGAGGGCTCGGGTGAGTTTCAGATAGGCTACAGAGTGAGTTTTCGACATAGGAACATAGTTGGTATATCTGGTTCTAGTGCTGGTCTCTGATCTCGCAATTGCGAGGTCAATGTTTGCAATTACGAACACTCAAATCCCTGTCAGGTTCGCATTTGCGAACCACTTCTTCGCATTTGCGAAGAATGCGTAGGTCAGCAAGGGATTGCAATTGCGATCAAAAGGTCGCATTTGCGAGGGACCAGAGTTCGCATTTGCAAACATTTCATCGCAAATGCGATGAAATCTGAGGTGCGAAGGATTCACAATTGCGAGGTATTTTTCACATTTGGGGGGGTTCGCAAATGCGAACCCCAAGTTGCAATTGCGGCATCTGCAACTGATCATAATCTGAGTTAGACGGGATTTTCTCTCATTCTTCAAATTTTTAAAACTAGAAAACCTTAGAGGCGATTTTCCTAAGAGCCCTTCTTCCCCAATTCATTGGTAAGTGATTCTAGCCTATTTTCTTTCAATCTTTCATTACATTTCATAAGATTTCATCCTAAAATCTAGTATTTTCATGGTGGAGATTAGGGGTTTGGATAGAATTAAGGATTTTTGTAAAATTGGAATTTAGACCTCAAATTGAAATTGGATTTCGAAACAAATTACATAACCGGGTTCAGGGGTGCATGGGTAATCAGGTTTTGGTCCGAATTTTGGGTTTGGACCAAGCGGGCCTGGGAGTTGACTTTTTTTGACTTTTTCGATAATTACTTAAATTGAATCTCTTATAATCGTGAGTAGTTCCTAAGACTTATTTTGAATTGGTTGGTTGGTAATTTGTTAGATTTTGTTGGTTCGAAGGTGTTACAACCCATATCCACACGCGTTAGTTCATTCCATATATTAGTTAACATAAATCCAAGAAGGAATTACCTTTGAGATGATAAGAAGTTAATCCTCTTGGTCTTAAGTGATACAAGGGTGTATAAGGGTGATTAACAAGTATTAGAAGTTAAACGAATCAAGGATGTTGTAACTCGTATTTTCAGGTAAACCTAGAGGTTCTTAATACACTCAAGAGGTCATGTATTAAGGTATTTGAATCATATAATATCCGTATCATAAGTCTTGAAGTCAAACGAGTTATGAAACAAAAGTCGACAAACGTTGTCGCAACTTAGGTTCATAATTTTACTTAAACATTAGGTTAAATGTTTCTAAGCTTTTCTCCTAATTTACAAGGAATTACGGGGTGATCTACCCACCAAATTAAATATCTATGAGTCTAGTTTCTAACTCATTAAACCGTTTGTCAATACGATCTTGGAGTATAGAGATATTCATATTTTCGCAAGCCTGCAAAGATTGGTAGATGACAAGTAAGTGCATCACCTACTTGCCAAAATGATAGGACAAAATTAAAAGCCCTAAGTCGGCCAAGAAAGGACTTTTAAGGGGTTATGAACTCAGTTATTTTATCCATTTTCAGACCCTTAAAACCAAAGTTAACCCCTGCAACTCCTCCCCAAAAAATCCCACACAAACCCTAATCGATTTTCCCTCTCTTTCAAGTTCTATTTGAAGGTAAAACCTAGAGTTTGAAGAACCAAGGGAAGGGCTGAGTTATCCAACAATTAAGGTAAGTTACTGCAATCTTTCATACATTTTTCTCTGCTGTGAATTCATGGTAATTCGTTCTATACATGTAAGAACTCACGGGACGATGATTGGAAGCCGTGAGTTCGAGTTATTCACTTGTAGCGGACTGTTTTATGGACTGTTTGGTGTTGCTATTGGGATGCGTGTTTTACTACTGTTTTGTGGATTTTTGGAGGCGGAAGGGTGTGGAGAAACACCATATTTATGTAGGGTTGTGGGCTGATAGTTATTCGTAACATTTCCGGGTCGTTTAACACGACTACGGTGGCCGTCGTATGTATGATGTAATTAGGTTGTGCGTGAACTATTTTGGGAGGCTCAATATGTTTACTATTGGTGTTGTTTGGGCTATTTGGTGATTGTTTTGAATGGTGTGAAGTCATATATATAGGGGAGGTTCTGTCCGTTTCAACTTAAAATAGGTTGTGGTCGATACATAATAGTTATGACGCTTAAATGATAACGATAGTATCGTTTCTCCTACTGTAGACTAAGGAGTTGTGATAATTGCATAGCTTGTGATTGGGGCAGTATATACAAGTTATGTGAGGCTATCCCTTTTCTTCTTTTGCACGACTCCGATTGTACATAATGTAATAAATGAGCTTCCAAAGATACTCTACTCTTAGAAGCTAGCAGTACTTACATTGCTTTCTCTCTTATGGAACGATTGATGTTAATGTTGCTTCTCTTATTCTTATGTTATCAATGTTATTGGTACTTCCTGATTCTTATAAGGTTCGTAATGAAGAGTTGGTCTTAATAACGTGTACAGAGGATACCGACTTTACGTCACTCCGAAAGGTTTAGAATGTGATTCCATTAGTCGAGCATGCATTATATATATGTATCTATTTTACTATACTGAGCCGCGCTATAGTCGGTCGGGTACGGCACCTATTGTGCAACCACTGATCAGTTGGGTTTTACCGAGCTCCATGTGGCCGGGTACGATTCTACCGAGCCTTATGACGGTCGGGTACATTTTTACCGAGCATATTATGGTTGGGTACGATATGATGATGATGATGCCCACAGAGGCGTAGTTTTAAAAGTTTATGTATACATACATATGTATCATGCATTTCATGTCAGTAGCCCTCAGAGGTACTCAGATGTTCCAGGTTGTATATTCTCTATCCTTGCTTACATTACTGTTCGTATTTATGGTTCCCTGCCTTACATACTCAGTACTTTATTTGTACTGACGTCCTTTTGTTTGTGGACGCTGCATGTCGTGCTGCGGGCCTTAATAGACTGGCAGGTGCAGCTCCCCCACCACAGTAGGTTGTCCAGTTCAGTAGTGATTGGCGAGATCCCTTCTCCGGACTTGTCGTGGTCTTGGTATGCATTTATGTTATAGACATTATGGGTATGTTGGGGCCTTGTTCCGGCTATGTTGCAGCACTTATGTTCATTTAGAGGCTTATAGACAAGTGTTGACTCATGTATAGTTTGGTATGCCTTGTCGGCTGGTTTTTGTTGTATAGTCTTTCATGGTAGCGTGGTAGCTCGTACCTTATATGTAGTTTCTTGATTGTCTAGTCATCCCCTTCTATGTATGTTCATGTCATCATATTTTATTGTTGGTTGTCCATGATCCATGTCTACCATTTATATTGATCTCGTCAATCCTAAAAGATAATAAAAAAAAGTTAGATAAAATGTACGTTGGTGCTCGGCAAGTATGGTCGGGTGCTAGTCATGGCCCTCCAGTTTGGGTCGTGACAAACTTGGTATCAGAGCAAGTCTGTCCTAGGGATTGTCTATGAGTCGTGTCTTGTAGAGTCTTGATTATGGATGTGTAGTGCGCCACATTTATAATCAGGAGGCTACATGACATCTAGGGTTGTTACCTTCTTCCTGAATCTAGATCGTGCGTAGAGTTGAGTCGTAAGTGTTCGTCCCTAATATTCACCTTATTTTCTTTTAGCGATGCCTTCGACTAGGAAGCAAACAATTAGTAGACAACTTGATACAGCTGCGGGAGAGAGTACCAGTCAGGTGCCCTAAGCCAGAGCAGGCCAAAGTGAGGCTCAGAGTGAGATGCCGTCTCATACCACATCTACCCCGTCTCCTCCAGAGGATATTAGGAGGCACCCAACACCTCCAGTTCCTCCGTCTGGCACTACAGACCAGGATATACGGAGTGCTTTGTAGTTATTGACTAGCTTGGTAGCTACTCAGGCTCAGAGGCAGAATACATGTGCTGCTAATAAACCAGTTAGTACGAGAGTTCGTGATTTTATTAATTTAGACCCTCCAGTGTTTACCGAATCAGACCTTAAGGAGGACCCGCAGACTTTTATTAACCAGGTTCATCGTACATTGTGGGTTATGCATGTTAGTGATACAGAGGCAGTAGAGTTGGCTTCTTATCGGCTACAGGATTTAGCGGTTCTCTGGTATGATAGTTGGGAGAGATCCAGGGGTCCGAACGCTCCTCCAGCTATGTGGAAGGAATTTTCTGAGGCCTTTCTTCGTCACTACTTGCCAGTTGAGATACGATGAGCTAGAGCTGATAAGTTCTTGAACCTTAGACAAGGTAATATGAGTGTGCGAGAGTACAGTGTGCAGTTCGATTCTTTAGCAAGGTATGCTCCCCATATGGTGGCCGAGATGAGTGATAGGGTGCATTTGTTCGTGAACGGATTGGGGCCACATCTGATAAATGAGTGCATGACAGCCTCCTTGGTGGAGGGCATGGATATTTCCCGTATTCAGGCTGATGCCAAGACCCTATAGGATCGTAAGCGCCAGCAGAGGGCAAATATGGAGCAGGATAGGGGCCAGCATAAGAGGGCGAGATTTGCAAGGTATTCTAATGACTTCAGGGGCAGCGTCAGGCCCCAGTCTTCGAGGAGTTCGGAGCCACCTGTAGCTAGTGTTCCTCCACAGTTTCAGAGGCCTCGATATGATCGATTTACCCATTCTGGTTCGGGTCAGAGTTCGCAGGCATCAGGCTCGCAACATCACAAGGATACTAGTCAGACGAGACCCACAACACCACGTTGTGATCAGTGCGGCAAGGCCCACTTTGGAATATGCCGTTGAGGTTTTGATGCATGTTATTCTTGTGGATAGCCTGGCCATATGATGCGGGATTGTCCTAACAGGGGAGGTGATGGTATGGCTCAGTCGACTGGATCTGTGTCTGCTTCTTCCTTATCAGTTCGACCTCTAGCACGGGGTTTTCAGCAGTGGACAGGTCGTGGTAGAGGTAGAGGTGCAGTGCCGAGTTTGAGTGGTGGTCAAAATTGAACCTATGCTCTAGTAGGTCGACAGGATCTCAAGTCGTCTCCAGATGTTATTACAGGTATATTATCTTTGTTTTCTTATGATGTATATGCGCTGATTGATCCGGGATCTACATTATCATATGTTACACCCTTTGTGGCTAATAAGTTTGGCATTGAACCTGAATTGATAAGTAAACCCCTTGCAGTATCTACTCCGATAGGAGATTCTGTGATTGCTAGAAGGGTATATAGAGGTTGCACTATGATGATTTGTAGTCGTCAAACCTCGGCAAATTTATTTGAGTTAGAAATGGTTGATTTTGATGTGATAATGGGAATGGATTGGTTGGCCTCATGCTATGCAAATGTTGACTATCGTACGAAGATGGTTAGGTTTCAATTTCCTGGTGAACCCATCATTGAATGGAAAGGGAATATTGCTACACCAAAAGGTAGGTTTATTTCCTATCTTAAGGCAAGGAAAATGATCTCAAAAGGTTACATTTATCATTTCGTTCGCGTTACGGATGCAGAGGCGAAACCGCCTACTTTACAATCAATCCTTGTGGTCAACGAATTCCCAGATGTTTTCCCAGATGAACTCCCAGGCCTTCCTCCTGAAAGGGAGATTGAGTTTAGAATTGATGTGTTGCTTGACACTCAACCGATCTCTATCCCTCCATACAGAATGGCCCCGGCAAAGTTGCGAGAGTTGAAGGTGCAGTTGAAGGACATGCTGGATAAGGGCTTCATTAGACCTAGCACTTTACCTTGGGGTGCACCAGTCCTATTCGTGCGGAAGAAAGACGGGTCATTACGGATGTGTATCGACTATCGACAGTTGAATAAGTTTACTATAAAGAACAAGTATCCACTTCCAAGAATTGATGACCTGTTTGACCAACTCCAGGGTGCCAAGTATTTCTCCAAGATTGATTTACGTTCAGGGTATCATCAGGTGAGGGTTAAGGAGAAGGATATTCCAAAGACGGCCTTCCGAATAAGATACGGGCACTTTGAGTTCTTGGTGATGTCGTTCGGGCTAACAAATGCCCCAGCAGCTTTTATGGATCTCATGAATACTATATTTAGGCCCTATCTTGATGTGTTCGTGATTGTATTCATTGATGACATTCTAGTATATTCTCGTTCGGAGGCGGAACATGCGGGCCACTTGCGGATAGTATTACAGATGCTTCAGGATCGTAAGTTATATCCTAAGCTCTCCAAATATGAATTTTGGCTGAACTCAGTAGCGTTCCTTGGCCATGTGATATCTAACGAGGGTATTAGTGTCGACAATCAGAAGATCGATGCAGTAAAGAATTGGCCGAGACCTACAACACCATCAGAAGTCCGCAGCTTCCTAGAGCTAGCAGGATATTATAGGCGGTTTGTAGAAGGGTTTTCCTTTATATCATCACCATTGACTAAGTTAACACAGAAAGCTACCAAGTTCTAGTGGTCTGACACTTGGGAACGTAGTTTTTAGGAGCTGAAGAATCGATTGACATCCGCACCAGTGCTCACTCTCCCTAAAGGAACAGAAGGTTATGTGGTATATTGTGATGCCTCAAGTATAGGTTTGGGTGCGTATTGATGCAGCGTGGGAAGGTGATTGCTTATGCTCAAGACAATTGAAGAAGCATGAAAAGAATTATCCAACCTATGATTTGGAATTGGCTGCAGTAATATATGTTTTGAAGATATGGCGGCACTACTTATACGGCGTCCATGTTGAGATCTACACAGATCACAAGAGTTTACAATACATCTTCAAGCAGAAAGAGTTGAATTTGAGGCAGCGTAGGTGGCTTGAATTACTGAAAGACTACGACATCGAGATATTGTATCATCCTGGTAAAGCCAATGTTGTGGCAGACGCTTTCAGACGTAAATCAATGGGAAGCTTAGTACATATTGAGGCAGGTAGATGGGGGTTGACTAAAGAGCTTCATCAGCTAGCCAATATGAGAATCAGATTGTTAGACTCTGATGACGGAGGTGTCACTGTACAGAATACATCAGAATCATCTTTGGTAGCCGAGGTAAAAGCAAGGCAATATGAAGATCCTATCTTAGTACGATTAAGAGAGAGCATTCAGTAGTGTAAAAGTATGGCTTTTGAGATCGGAAGAGATGGGGCACTGAGATACCAGGGCCGATTATGTGTGCCTAATGTGGCAGGATTGCGAGAGAAGATTATGAATGAGATTCATCAATCCCGATATTCCATCCATCCCGGCTCGACAAAGATGTATCATGATGTCAAGGAGCAGTATTGGTGGGATAACATGAAGAAGTATATTGCAGAATTTGTAGCCCAGTGTCCCAATTGTCAACAAGTAAAGATAGAACATCAGAAACCCGGTGGATTACTTCAGAATATAGAGATTCCGACCTGGAAATGGGAGGTGATTAATATGGACTTCATTATTGGATTACCTCGATCTTATCATAAGTTTGACTCCATCAGGGTGATAATTGATCGACTTACAAAATGTGCCCATTTTCTGCCAGTTAACAACTTACACGGCTGAAGATTATGCGAAGTTGTATATCAAAGAGATTGTTAGGCTTCATGGTGTGCCGGTATCTATTATATCAGACCGAGGAGCTCAATTTACAGCTAACTTTTGGAGGTCTTTTCAGAAGGGTTTAGGCACACAAGTGAATCTCAGTACTGCATTTCATCCGCAAACTGACGGACAGGCTGAACGTACCATTCAGACACTGGAAGATATGCTACGAGCATGTGTTCTAGATTTTAAGGGGAATTGGGATGATCATCTTCCACTCATAGAATTCGCCTACAATAATAGCTACCATTCCAGTATTAAAATGGCCCCATACGAGGCACTATACGGGAGGAGATGTAGATCACCAGTTGGATGGTTCGAAGTCGGTGAAACAGAATTATATGGGCCAGATTTGATTCACCAAGCTATTGAGAAGGTGAAAGTGATACAGGAGCGATTGAGGACGGCACAAAGTAGGCAAAAATCTTATTTCAATGTCCGACGTCGTGATCTGGAGTTTGAGGTTGGTGATTGGGTTTTCCTGAGGATCTCACCAATAAAGGGTATTATGCGTTTTGGGAAAAAAGGTAAGCTGAGTCCATGGTATATCGGGCCGTATAAAATTCTTCGACGGATTGGATAGGTTGCTTATGAGTTAGAATTGCCATCCGAATTGGAATTTGTCCACCCGGTATTCCATGTATCTATGTTGAGGAAATGTATTGGAGACCCTTCTCGAGTCATCCCTATCAAAGATGTACAGGTTATAGAGGACCTATCATATGAAGAAGTGCCAGTGGCTATATTAGATCGACAAGTCCGCAAGCTGAGAACAAAAGATGTAGCTTCCATCAAAGTATTGTGGAGGAACAAAAATATGGAAGAAATAACATGGGAAGCAGAAGAGGAGATGAAGTCTAAATACTCGTACCTATTCCAGAATGAAGATAACAAGGATGTTGGTGGAACACATGATACATTGGAAGGTGAAATGGCTCTATGAGGTAAGCAATAACTTGAGAAAACTCTTCCTTAATACAAAATGACGATATGCAGATAATGTACATGTCCATAATGCTTTGCATACTCTTGTAAGGCCATACGTTGAGTTAACCTCTTGCAAGTGTGTCCTCTATTTATGGGAGAAACTTGGCCGGAATCCACGATGATTTAAACTCCCCATGAACCCTTACATTCGAGGACGAATGTTCCTAAGGGGGAAGGGTGTTACAACCCATATCCACACACATTAGTTCATTCCATATATTAGTTAACATAAATCTGAGAACAAATTATCTTTGAGATAATAAGAAGTTAATCCTATTGGTCTTAAGTGATACAAGGGTGTATAAGGGTGATTAACAAGTATTAGAAGTTAAACGAATCAAGGATATTGTAACTCGTATTTTCAGGTAAACCTAGAGGTTCTTAATACACTCAAGTATTAAGGTATTTGAATCATATAATATCTGTATCATAAGTCTTGAAGTCAAACAAGTTATGAAACAAAAGTCGACAAACGTTGTCGCAACTTAGGTTCATAATTTTACTTAAACATTAGGTTAAATGTTTCTAAACTTTTCTCCTAATTTACAAGGAATTACAGGGTGATCTACCCACAAAATTAAAGATCTATGAGTCTGGTTTCCAACTCATTAAACCGTTTGTCAATACGATCTCGGAGTATAGAGATATTCATATTTTCGCAAGCCTACGCAGATTGGTAGATGACAAGTAGGTGCATCACCTACTTGCCAAAATGATAGGACAAAATTAAAAGCCCTAAGTCGGCCAAGAGAGGACTTTTAATGGGTTATTAACTCATTTATTTCATTCATTTTTCAGACCCTCAAAACCAAAGTTAACCCCTGCAACTCCTCCCCAAAAAATCCCACACAAACCCTAATCGATTTTCCCTCTCTTTCAAGTTTTATTTGAAGGTAAAACCTAGAGTTTGAAGAACCAAGGGAAAGGATGAGTTATCCAACAATTAAGGTAAGTTACTGCCATCTTTCATACATTTTTCTCTACTGTGAATTCATGGTAATTCGTTCTATACATGTAAGAACTCACGGGAGGATGATCGGAAGCAGTGAGTTCGAGTTATTCACTTGTAGCGGACTGTTTTGTGTTGCTATTGGGCTGCGTGTTTTACTACTGTTTTGTGGAGTTTTGGAGATGGAAAGGTGTGGATAAACACCATATATATGTAGGGTTTTGGGCTGATAGTTATTCGCAATATTTCCGGGTTGTTTGACACGACTACGGTGGTCGTCGTATGTATGATGTAATTAGGTTGTGCGTGGACTATTTTGGGAGGCTCAATATGTTTATTATTGATGTTGTTTGGGCTGTTTGGTGATTGTTTTGAATGGTGTGAAGTCATATATATAGGGGAGGTGCTGTCCGTTTCAACGTAAAATAGGTTGTGGTCGATACATAATAGTTATGACGCTTAAATGATAACGATAGTATCGTTTCTCTTATTGTAGACTAAGGAGTTGCAACAATTGCATAGCTTGTGATTGGGGCAGTATATACAAGGTATGTGAGGCTATCCCTTTTCTTCTTTTGCACGACTCTGATTGTACATAATGTAATAAACGAGCTTCCAAAGATACTCTACTCTTAGAAGCTAGCAGTACTTACATTGCTTTCCCTCTTATGGAACGATTGATGTTAATGTTGCTTCTCTTATTCTTATGTTATCAATGTTGTTGGTACTTCCTGATTCTTATAAGGTTCGTAATGAAGAGTTGGTCCTAATAACGTGTACAGAGGATACCGACCTTACGTCACTCCGAAAGGTTTAGAATGTGATTCCATGAGTCGAGCATGCATTATATATATGTATCTATTTTACTCTACCGAGCCGCGCTATAGTCGGCCGGGTACGGCACATATTGTGTAACCACTGATCAGTTGGGTTTTACCGAGCTCCACGTGGCCGGGTACGATTATACCGAGCTCCACGTGGCTGGGTACGATTCTACCGAGCCTTATGATGGCCGGGTACGTTTTTACCGAGCCTATTATGGCTGGGTACGATATGATGATGATGATGCCCACAGAGGCGTATGTTTTAAAAGTTTATGTATACATACATATGTATCATGCATTTCATGTCAGTAGCCCTCAGAGGTACTCAGATGTTCCAGGTTGTATATTCTCTATCCCTGCTTACATTACTGTTCGTATTTATGGTTCTCTGCCTTACATACTCAGTACTTTATTCGTACTGACGTCCTTTTGTTTGTGGACGCTGCATGTCATGCTGCAGGCCCTAATAGACAGGTAGGTGCAACTCCCCTACTACAGTAGGTTGTCCAGTTCAGCAGTGATTGGCGAGATCCTTTCTCCGGACTTGCTGTGGTCTTGGTATGCATTTTTGTTATAGACATTATGGGTATGTCGGGGCCCTGTTCCGGCTATGTTGCAGCACTTATGTTCATTTAGAGGCTCATAGACAAGTGTCGACTCATGTATAGTTTGGTATGCCTTGTCGGCTGGGTTTTGTTGTATAGTCTTTCATGGTAGTGTGGTAGCTCGTACCTTATATGTAGTTTCTTGATTGTCTGGTCATCCCCTGCTATGTATGTTCATGCCATAATATTTTATTGTTGGTTGTCCATTATCCATGTCTACCATTTATATTGATCTCGTCAACCCTAAAAGATAATAAAAAAAAGTTAGATAAAATGTACGTTGGTGCTCGGCAAGTATGGTTGGGTGCTAGTCATGGCCCTCTAGTTTGGGTCGTGACAGAAGGCTTGTTTGAAAGGCAAAGTTGTGGTTGAGCTTTAAGTTGATCTTTGGAGTGAGGTAAGTGTCGTGGTTAACCTTGACTTGAGGGATTAGGACTTGTTTGCCTATTTGCTACTTGTTTAAATGTTCGGTACAACGTATATGTGAGGTGACGAATACTTATGCATTGTTGTTGAGCTAAAACATGCGGGTAGGACTTGTTTATTGTAATTAGTGATTTCTTTGATCATGATATCCATGCTTAGACTAGTTAATTACTAAATTAATCGTTCTTTCCGCATTTATGGACTAACTGTGATAATTGAGTATTGTTTCTGAAGTTGAGGTTGGTATTGTGGAACCATTTTAACCTAAGGCTTATTCTTGTTCATTCTATCCCCCTATTGTTATATGTTCATTTTTATATGGTAAGGGAGAGCGTTAGTGCACGAAGGGTGATGTCGTGCCATATTTGAGTGTTAATGCACGAAGGGTGATGTCGTGCTATATTGTGAAAGTTAATGCACGAAGGGTGATGTCGTGCCATATTTTAAGAGTTAATGCATAAAGGGTGATGTCGTGACGTATCTATTAATCTATGATGAAAATGAGAGTAAAAGCATGAAGGGTGATTTCGTGCCGTTATTATTGTTTCGTAGTGAGATTGAGAGTAAAAGCACGAAGGGTGATGCCGTGAAGTTTTTTTCATTATGTTTATTCGCTTTGCTGTTTAAGGGCTTATTGACTGTTTCTTGATATCATTCCCTGTTGTACTTATTGTAACTTGTACCCCTTTTTCATGTCCCCTCCCAACAGTACATGTTTAGCCTTTAATTGTTATTTTGGTGTAAGTATATTGTTATCTGCAGAGGTTTATTTACGTGGGTGTCCTGTCATAGCCTTCTCAATACATCGTCGAGGTTAGGCAAGACACTTACGGGGTACATTGAGTTGGTTGTACTCATACTAGACTTTGTACTTCTTGTGCAGATTTTGGTACAGGTCCCAGCTATCCGTGAGGCGTGTAAGCTAGGATTTATTTGGAGACTCGAGGTAGATCTGCTGGCGTCCGCAGACCTTGAAGTCCCCTTCCATTTTCCCCCTTATTTATTGTTCTTATCATTCGAGACAATTGTACTTATTTCAAACTCTGTATATAGAAACTCTAGAAGCTCGTGACTCCAAATCGGAATTATTCATAAATATTATTGGTTTATATGTCATTCCACATTCAGTTTTAGTTTCATTTTGGCTTAATTGCTTTTACTTTTTGAAATTGGCTTAAAGAACCTTTAATGTTGGCTTGCCTAGCAAGTGAAATGTTAGGCGTCATCACGGTCTCGAAGGTGGGAATTTTGGGTTGTGACAAGTTGGTATAGGAGCACTAGGTTGCCTAGGTATCACAAGTCACGAGCAGGCTTAGTAGAGTCTGGAGGATCGGTATGGAGACGTTTGTACTTATCTTCCAGAGGCTATGAAGTTTAGGAACAAATTTTACTTCTATTCTTCTCTGTCATGGGATTTTATTCTCTCATTGATAATTGAACTCTTCTACTCTTGATCTCTCGCGGATGGAAAGAACATGTACTACATCTTCAGCTGGACAGCAGCTAGAGAGCCCAATGGTAGCTCTTACGAGGAGCAGAGGTCGAGGTCGAGGTCGCGCCAGAGGCCAAGCTTAGCCTAGATATCGAGCACCAACACCAGCAGTAGAGCCTCAGGTGGATTTTGATGAGAAGGTTCCAGCTTAGACTCTACCTGTTGGACCAGCTCAGGTCTCGGAGGGGTTCATTGCCACCCTAGTGCTTCAGGATGCTCTAGTCTGTTTGGTGGGCCTTATGGAGAGTATGGCCCAGGCCGGTACCTTTCCTATGGCATCAGTCGTCTCTTAAGCTACGGGAGGAGCACAGACTCCTGCCACTCACACTCTACGAGCTAATCACTGTCTTTCTTCAGGCTCAAGAGCCAGATTATTTTCAAAACATGATATCCACTATGGGTAAATCCTTCTTGGAAGCAATCAAAATGGGGGAAATGATTGAGAATGGTCTTAAGACAGGCAAAATTATAAGTCAAGCAATTCTCAAAGCCGCAACTCAAGCTGTCCCGATTGAATCCGATGATTTCAGTAGCATGAATGAGAAGGATGAAGAAATCACGATGACAACAGGTTCGAGAAGAGGTCCCAGGAAAATACCTCGAAGGTATGCGCAGCCTCATCAGGTTTCCCATGACTCCCCTATGCGTTGATATCCACCTCAGAACCCACAATACTCTGTCGCTCCACATCAGTATGTTGTCTAGCCACCAAAACACCCCAGAAGGTGAGCACGAGCATCACAAAATCTCTACCATCTTCCACAAAATTTTCAGGTACCCTATAACCCACATCCAGGCCAGAGGTATAGAGGGAAACAAAAGTTGAAAGATAATTTTACACTAATAGGAGAGTCCTATGCAAGCTTGTTTGATAAATTAAAGCAGTATGAAATGATTGCACATATTCCTCCAAATCATGTGGACCCCCGTGCAAGAAACTTTGACCCTTCTAAAAGGTATAAATACCATTCCAATGCCCAGGGGCACAATGTTGAAAGCTGTCAGGATTTGAAAAGAAAAATAGAAAGGATGATCCAGGAAAACCTGATTGTGATCCAAGACAGTGACACCTAGAATATCGTGCAGAATCCTTTACCTGCACATGATGATGCACACTTTGTGGGGATGATGTGTGGTGACAGGGAGTATGAGAATATTCTCGGGAATTTGCTAACTGAAGTTAATGATTTTGAAATTGGAGAAGGCTCTGCTGATTCTGATGAGCAAATTTGTGGCTAAATATCAATCCTAGCAATTGAAAAGTCATTCCCTCCTTACTAGGCAGGAATCTTGGTAGCTTGTTTTGATGTTTTTTCTATTATCTGGGTTATTTCAGGGTTCTGATCCAGATTTTATTTGTTTTATTGAGTCAAATCCTTCTATCCCTCTATTCTGTTTGTGTGAGTCTTGTCTGTCTGTTCTGTTGCTATTCGGGTTATTTTAGAGTTGTAACTCATATTTTGGGTTGCTTGTTTAGTTGTAAAACTCTTTCATCCTTTACTCAATAAAATATAGTTTGTCCTTTTGAGCCATTCTGTTCCTAGTTCTTTTCTCGCTAGTTCTAATGACATGACATGCATGCGGAAATTTTGGCCAGATCTTAGGAACTAATTTAATCTGGAATTCGATAACTAAAAAAATACTTTTGAGAATGAATAAAGAATTGGAATACTTTGGAACTAAGGTAGAGTAAAATTCACATTCAAATCATTGTGAAGATCGGGCTTGAGGATGTTTAATCAATTGAAGTTTGTTGGAAAATTTTACATTAAGAGATGGAAAGTGTCTTGTGACCACGAAACACCAAGAAGACGGGCATGTTCATCAATGATGTGATTGTGACAGGACACTATAATTGGCTTTCTCAAGGTTGGGAGGCCCTTTTTCTGCTACCCAAAACACTTTATACCCTTTGTCACCCCTTGGAGTCTGTGTTATTTTTCTTTGATTACCCTCTTTTGGAATCAAGTTTAGAGTCAAAAAAAAGTCTATGCCCCAAGAGTACAAATTGGGGAAGCTTTTAGAAAGCTCAAGTGAAAAAAAAATTGTCAAAGGTCCATGCCCTAAAAAATAGAAGCTGGGGCAAAAAAAAAGAGAGAGAAACAGAAAGAAAGATGAAAATAGTTTAGGTTAGATGTTTGAACTACGTTAGACCTGATTTCTTTTAAAATAAGGATACGTAGGCAGCCTCACGGTTCGGTCCAACCAAATAAGAATTTAGAAGAAAAAGAAAAATAAATAGAAAAAATAGAAAATTCCAAAAATCCCCAACATCTGAAACTGGGGCAAAGATTTTATTTCATTTTTGAAAGAGTCGATTCCAAGAGTTGTAAGTCTACAACACCTCATTTTTGAGTTTATTTTGAGCCTTCATGCCGACCTTTCTTTTCAACCCTATCCAAAAACCTTCCAAATAAAGACCTCTCAATATGTCTTCAAGAATGCCAAAAGATGCATGCAATGAGCAACAGTTGTCACATGACATAGAACACTGTCAAGTTGCCCATACAAGAAAGTAACATAAAGAAAAAGAAAAGAAAAATGAGAGAGTCTTATTAGTGAAAACCCTTACGGGCATAGTAAGACGACGGTAAGTAAAAGATGAATAAATGAGAGAGGCTTGATGGTGAAAATTCCTCGGGGCACCATTAGTCGAAAGTGAGTCGTGAAGCTGATGCAAAGGATTGGCACGGATAGGCCCAACTTCAAAGATCATAAGAATGGTAAAGGGGAAGATTTGGTCAGTTTGATAGATCGGTTGTTAAGTCCAAAATGCATGTCATGATCATTAAGGCTAGTTATTGAAAAAAAAAAGAAAAAAAATTCTTCCTTATGTGCTTCCGACAGGGGCATTTCTTGTTAATACTTGTTTCTTTGCACCATTGTGTCCTCCACTCTGAGTCAGTCCTTGTCAAAACAAGCAAGAAAAGATTTCAAAACTGCTACCAGCTTTTCAGTTGCACAAAGTGAATTTGGCCAGCACACTCAGTTATTACTGTCAACATGCCTTGAGGATTCATGCAAAGGTTCTCCTTAAAGACTCTTGTCAGCCTACTTGGCGCAAGCAAAGATAACTGGTGATTCTCTCCGACAGACAAATTGCTCAAAAGCAGGAAGTCATTCAAGATATTGGAAAAGGTCACCTAAGCAAAGATCTCCAATTGGGATAAAGTTGTTTGAGCTGCAAATACAAATGGTACTGGTGTGAAACAGTCAGAGTTGGTGCAGAACAAAGGTCTTTTGAGACCGACTCATGCTGATTGAGCAGAAGCCAAGCTGCCCAAGACTCAAGGCCACAAACCGACCACCACCATTTTCAAAACTGACCAAATTGTTCTTTGTTGAAATAGGAACAAAGCAGTGCAAGGAAAGTGGGTCAAAAAATAAAAAAAAACACAAAACAAAAAAAAGAGAAGAAAAAGAAAAGACGACAGGAGCCGACAAAGGGAAGTTTCTCAAATCTTTGCCTTTATTTGTCTTGATATTGTGCATAAAATCTTGCCATTGATCTTCACATTTTTCCTTCTAGGATAAAAAGCCCCAGTCTGATGGATTTTCCTCCCAATATAAATCTTAGTCTGATGAATTTTCTCCTAGGATCAAAATCTTAGTTTGATGAATTTTTCTCCTAAGATAACAAAAAGAGGACCTAGTCTGATGAACTTTCTCCTAGGATCAAAATCTTAATCTGATGAATTTTTCTCCTAAGATAGAAGACCTAGTCTGATGAACTTTCTCCTAGGATAGAAATCTTAGTCTGATGAATCTTTCTCCTAAGATAGAAAACCTAGTCTGATGAATTTTCTCCTAGGGTAAACGTCTTAGTCGGATGAATCTTTCTCCTAAGATACCAAAAAAAAGGCCTAGTCTGATGAATTTCCTCCTAGGATTAACGTCTTAGTCTGATGAATTTTTCTCCTAAGATAGAAAATCTAGTCTAACGAATTTTCTCCTAGGATATTTCTAAAAAAAGAGAAAAAAAGAAGAGGAAGTTTGGATTTGAAAAAAATGGGTCAAATTTTTAGTTTTCTTAAGATTATCAATATTTAGTTTTCCTGAAATCAGGGGGGGCCGCCTGGAGAATAGGGTGAGTTTTTACTTTAGTCAAGCTTAGGTTTTAGTTTTCCTAGTCTATTCTTTAGTTTACTCTCATCATTGCATCAATAGTACAAGAGGTTTACAATTTTGCTAACAACTCACAAATTTTCCTAGTGCAAACTGGGGCAGAAAAAATTTCTTTTGTTTTGTCTGTTTTGTTGTAATCAGGCGCCCACCTAGAGAACAAGGGAAAATAGCTCAAGTTTCAAGGAAAATAGTTCAAGTTTCAAGGAAAAATGGTTCAAGGTGCAAGGGAAAACAGTTTCAAGTAACAAGAGAAAATGGTTCAAGCTTCGAAGGAAAATAGGTCAAGTTCAGCAGTCAGACGCCCACCTGGAGAACAAGGGAAGATAGTTCAAGTTTCAAGGAAAAGCAGTTCCATGGAAAATAATTTGAGTTTCAAGGGAAAGCAGTTCAAGTCTCAAAGGAAAACAGTTCAAGTTGGAAGTAGCAGAAGCTCGCGGCAAGAAGGCGAGTCAACAGACGAGATGATCAAGGGAAGTAATCTCAGTCCAGAATTAAAAAAAAACAAAAATAAAAAAATAATTAATAAGAAAAGAAAAAGGGGGAAAAGGGAGTGAAGCCAAAATGCAGAAGCTGAAACAAGAAGTGGATTGCTCAAGACATGACTGAGGTCACAAGCACTGCATGTCCAGTCTTGATCCAAAAAGCTAAAGAAGAACGAACTAGCACCTGCAACTAGCAAGCGTCAAGGTTCAAATCTAAAGTCTGCATGAAGAACCACTCAAGACTCAAGATCAAGCTTCAGAAGACTTATAGATAGGAATCTTGTAACTCGTAGTTGATAGTCTTAGCTAGTCTTTTTCATGTTTTGATTTTTGATGTAACATCAGGACCGCGGACCGGAACCTCGGCGGAATGGCACCTCGACCGGCTCTTCACCACGGCATACTCCATGATCTCACTCACCTCTGAACTACACGTGGCCTGTTCCTTTATAGCCAAGGATATGTAGGCAGCTCAGATACCAGGGCTCGGTCACATTCTTATTCCTCTTAGTTTTTTGTCTCCTTAAATAAGGGTCGGGTCAAAAAACCTGTCTAGTCATTCTTTGTCTGAAAACTCTTCGTGTTTTTAGTCAAAGAGGGGCAGTTGTAGACATGTGATTTTTGAGTGATTTTTGACCCTCCCCGAAATTTCACCCACTTTAGCATGTAAATATTTAATTTAGGCTTAATATAGTTATTTCAACTAATTTTGACTCTATTTGCTTTATTTTATCACAAAAAATAAAAATTACAAAAAATATTTTCTCTTATTTAGCTAGTTAATATTTTTATCTAGTTACTTTTAATTTGTCTACTAAATTCAAAAATACAGAAATAATTTTAGGAATGTTATCTTAATGATTTTTCCATTTTTTTATCTTTTAGTATGATATTGTGAAAATACCAAAAATAGTTTATTTTAACGGTCAGTCTTACCTCAATAGTTATTTTATTTAAGTAGGATTAATTAATAAATGAGATCGCATTTTTAGTCTCATTCACGAGGAAAAAATAATATTTGAGCTCAAGCGACCCACTTTTAGGCCTAGTTTTTGGACCTAGCCCATAATTCCTAGGCCCATACCCCTTAACCTAAATATAACCCTAAAATCCTAAACCTATAAAAGGAGATAGCCTAATTCTTAGAAGCCGACCGCAATACAGAGCAATCAGCCATTTTTTGATAATGAAACAAAAAGGGGAGGAGTAACGCCCTCTTGTTTATTTTCTCAACTGAGAAGAATCAGTCACACACGAAAGAGAAAGAGACAATCAAACAAGAAGGGAAAAACAGAGGTTTTAAAAAAGGAGTTATTCTGTAGTTTCGAACTCGGATCTTAGTTCTTCTTGAGATTAAAGAAAATATACATAAAAGAGCTTCTATTTCTCCATCTTTGATCTTGGTTTTGGTTGCGAAAAAATCATGGTATTTTCTTGAGGTTTGGAAGTTTACTATTTTGGTTGCCGGTTCGAGGTTCGTTGAGGTCGAAATTCGCGGTTCCTGTCGCAGATTTTGAGCGTTCTTAGTCAAGTTAGTGGCGTCGGATTCAATTGTATCTGCTGGAATTTTCTCTTGTTTATTAAAAGAAGGCTTGCATCAGAGGTCCATACTATTATCTTTCTCTTATTTTGAGTTAATTCATCTCCATGTGTTGTTATGTGATATTAAGCATGGTGTTAGCCCTTTGAGTTTATCCGAATCTGTTAATATTGCAATCTAGTCTTTCTAGTAGAATGTGTTTTTCTGTTTACTTACCTGAGGGTCCATTTAGGATTTAGAATGTTTAGTTGTTTTGTCTTTTCATTAATGCCTTAACAAATTTAAAACACTTTGTTAAATGGAAAAGGTATCCTCACAGAAATAGAACCTTTTATTAAAAATAGTCTTGAGGTTAGATGTTCATATGAATTAATGTCTAACAATAGCAAGCTCAGTAATATTAGTGATAAGTTCCCTTTTAGGTGTAATTGATATGAAAATCCCATATTTAGTTTTATTCTATTTCCTTTTGTTTTCATTTTTCCTTCTTTGAATTCCTTCTCGTCGTCCCAGATCCGTAGGAACCATCTTAAAGTGTGAAATTCATGACTGGCCAATATCGTGTTTGAGTTGCTTGTTTCATTATTTTAATATAAATTGCTTATGCATGTCCATGTTTTTCTATTATTTTGCTTTAATTATCCGATAAGGTGTGTGTATGGAATTGTTTGATGTGGGGTGCAAAGTTAGTTAAGAATTTGAGCTTTAATGTTTCATTACTTTTGTTACATTACTTCATCGCTAGTATACTTTTAGGCACACTTTTAATCAATTGTCACGATTACGGGTATGGTTTCCGTGACGTGGTTGTGATGCTTAATTTTAAAATTCAGGTGTACATTTCATGTGACCCGATCCTAATTTTCAACAAGGGTAAATAAAATTTATCGTGGACCACGGGTGCATTTCATGTGGCGTGGTTCAAGATGTGTTTTAGATAAAGTTAAATCTTCCTAAAATTAATTAAAGGCGGCTAATAAGTTAAAAATGTACCATAAGCTAAAACATGTATTAAAATTAGATAATAGGCCAATTATAACAATTGAGTGACCGTTCTAGAACCACGGAACTCGGGAATGCCTAACACCTTCTCCCGGGTTAACAGAATTCCTTACCCAGATTTCTGTGTTCGCGGACTGTAAAACAGAATCAATCTTTTCCTCGATTCGGGATTCTAAACCGGTGACTTGGGACACCATAAATTATCCCAAGTGGCGACTCTGAATTTTACATAAAATACCCGTTTCGAATGTCACTTTAAATTGAAAAAAACTCCCTTATACATCCCTTCTCAGGGGTGTAGGTAAAAAGGAGGTGTGATAGTGTCTACCGAATAGCTAAAATAACGAAAACAAAAGGGTTAGAAGCGGTATGGAACAACCTTTTACAAAGAAATAGATAAACTATAAACTTATGTGAACGACTCCACGATTTAGAAAAATATAGAGTTGTGGCCGAGATGATATCCTTGGTGGCAATAACCACAAACTGCTCCATTCACCCATGGTCATTATCGTCATCCATGCTGGTGAGCAAAGCATGGTGGCCGCGCTTGCTGAAATTTATCACTCCCCCGTGAAAGATTTTGGAGAAGTAGAGATTCATCATATGTGTCAAGGTTAGAGTCTCCCCCATTTCCAAGCATAGCCGGTGCAAACTAGCCATCGTTCGCCATACAGAAGAGCTTACAAGAATGGCCCCAAAGTGAATGGGTACATATAAACATACGTATAACCCTTCTTGGTGAAGGTCACCTGCTCCACCAGGTTAGGGAAATGATGTTTAGGTAATGGAAGTTACAATCTTCCTTCACATTAGGAATACTGGAAGGGCGAATAAAAGAAGGATATCTACCAACAGCCCAAGTTTGAGGGTTTGTGGTGGGGAACTTCTCTTGGAAGTCATAGGTAGTGTTCATGTGTTTAGATATGATGGTGCTTACCGTGGGAGGATCAGCATCAACAATAACCTCTTTATTAAGAAAATGATAGTCTTTATTAAGAAAATAACCTCTGATGACTATTAGAGACTACTCAAAGGATCTTAGAAAATTTTCCGCCAAGAAAGGAATCTTCACCAATTTCCTGATGACACAAAGATGTGCCACCGGAAATCATGGGGACTATCGTATAGGGTAAAATTGGTTTATATTAAGTGATGGAATAATTGTGTGACATATGGAACCGGAGGCAGGCGGAAGATTAATTGAGTGAGAATGAAGACCGAGGAAAACTACGGTTGGTATCGGGTAGATTTCGATGGGAATGCAGTCAGCGGAAGCAAACAAATGTTTCTCACCAGATGACATTTAATAAAGAATATTCCCCAGTATTAAATAGCCAGCCATTAGACTATCATTACTTATTCATCATGGCCCCCATTATTATCATTTAAGAGGGGCTTGATCCTGGGATCTTGTTTTCGACGTATAGCTATAAATAGGGACTTCAAACCCTAATGTAAGCATACGAAATCTTGGGAAAAACTTGTGCTACATTCTATTCTTAAGATAAATAATACAACTTTATTTCCTACTTTATGTTGCTATTACTTCTATCGTCAGAGGCATTATAGCCGGAGCCAGATCTGACATTTCCTTTGGTTTTTACGCTAAGTCTTATTTTTAATCTAAATTATTTATCATTGTTGGATCAAATTGTTTTGTTTGTCTATAAACCACGTAACAAATTAAACTGTACTGTTTACGGAAAAATAACCACACAAGAATCTGTAATGACCCGGCCGGTCGTTTATGAGTTACCACTCAGTTTTCCCTATTTATGCTTCTTATTGCCTTATTCAGCTGCATTTTGTGTTATCAGATTGGTTGGCTCGGGTTCGGAGAGGTTTTGGTAAGGTTTGAGACACTTAGTCTCTTTTGAGTGAGCTTAAGTTGAAAAAGTCAACCGGATATTGACATATGTGTTAAAGGGCTCGGATCTGAGTTCCGATGGTTTGAATAGCTTTAGGAGGTAATTTGGGACTTAGGAGCGTGATCGGAATGTGTTTTGGAGGTCCAGAGTAGATTTAGGCTTGAATTGGCGAAATTGGAATTTTGGCATTTTTCGGTTGATAGGTGAGATTTTGATATATGGGTCGGAATGGAATTATAGGAAATGCAGTAGGTCCGTTGTATCATTTGGGATGTGTGTGCAAAATTTCAGGTCATTCGGACGTGGTTTGATAGACTTTTTGATCGAAACCGTAATTTAGAAGATTTTAGAATTCTTAGGCTTAAATCTGATGCGAATTTGGTGTTTTGATGTTGTTTTGAGAGTTCTGAAGGTTGGAACAAATTTTTAATGATGTTATGGGATATGTTGGAATATTTGGTTGAGGTCCTGAGGACCTCGGGTGAGTTTCGGGTGGTTAAACGGACCATTTCAAGTTGTGGAAAATTGCAGAAAAACTACTGTGAGTGTTGTAGACTGTTGGTCTTCGCATTCGCGAAGGGTTGAGATGTGAGGCTGGAGATTTGGTCTTCACGATCGTGAGGAGGTCCTGCATTCGCGAAGAGTTGGAGTCAGGAAACATCGCATTCGCGAGAGAGCAGATGCGTTCACGATGGTTTGAGCTGCTGAGGCATCGCGTTCGCGAGGAGGGTCGTCGCGTTCGTGTAAGAGGAATTTTGGTAAACTTAATTTTGTGTTTCGCGAATGCGAGGCTTTGACCGCGTTCGCAAAGAAGGAATTGAAACAGCTGGGCAGAATGTTTAAAAGGCCTATTCCGCGATTTTGAGCATAAGTTCCTCCATTTTTTGGCGATTTTGAAGCTTTTTGAAGAGGATTGAAGAGGGAATCAAGGGGGAACACTTCGAGATAAGATTCATGGACTTAATACTCGATTCTAGTGTGATTTCTAGCTAACTAATCATGGAAATTGTTGATTTTAAGCCTAAATATTGAAGAACTAGGGCTTGTAATTGGAGGCCTAGAATTTGGGATTTGAGGGGTCATTTGTGGTTGGATTTTAGTGCTTTTGATATGAATGAACTTGGGGAGTGATAAGGAGTCCATTAATGTAATTTTTATTGGATTCCGAGACGTGGGCCCGGGGATCGGGTTTGGCCAATTTCGGGATTTGTATTGTAATTTGATTTCTTTCGAGTGGACTTTGTTCCCTTAGCATATTTTGATGGTGTTGCACTGATTTTGGTTATATTTGGAGCATTCGGAGGTCGATTTGAGAGGCAAAGGCATCACGGGCTAGAGTTCGGACCGGGTAGAGGTGAGTAAAGATTGTAAATGTTGTCCTGAGGGTATGAAACCCCGGATTACACATCGTTATGCTATATTGAGGTGACGCACATACTAGATTGCAAGCATGGGGCCGTGTACCATTGGGGATTGTGACTTAGTCCATCCTGAATGACTGTTTTACCGCGTATTTGATTGAAAACTATTTGCTATCATCCTATTTTGGGCTAAATGCCATATTTGGGCCTCGTGCCAACTGTTTAGACCCTTAGGGGATTTTTACTGCTATTTCCTCACTTTTTTGATTTTATATCTATACTCCGTCATGCTATATTATAATGTTTTTCATAATTCAGCCATGATTACTCAGTTTAATACTTTAAATGATGTTTTGGGCTGAGCATCATATTTTATTGTGCCCGAGTGGCTTGTAGAGATTTCCTACTGAGTAGGGCCGAGGGCCTGTGTTGTGAGGATTATTATGGGATCGGGCTACACACCGCAGCAGTGTTGTACTGATTATGATTATAGGGTCAAGGGCCTGAGTTATATGCCACAAGGTGGTTTGATATGAGGCTGATAGCTTAATTGATTATGCCACGAGATGGCTTGATATTGCGCTTAGGCCATAAGGGGCCCCTCTCGGAGTCTGTACACCCCTAGTGAGCGCGGGTACCCAGTGTGATATGCGATATAGCCCGAGGGGCTGGTGTTGTTCCACGTTATTGCCCGAGGGGCTGATTCTGTTGACATTGTGCCCGGGGGGCGGATTTTATGTGTTTATGTTTTCTAGATGCTTTTGACTTACTTGTTTAACTGTTGAAAAAGTGTTTTAAAGAGGCTTATTCTGAACCAAGGTGTTTTTATAATATTTTACTTTTTATTGCATTTTTTGGTTTTACACTACCTTTTTATAGCATGTTGTTGTGATTTTACGTGATTTCTTATTGCTCAGTCTTCATTTATTGTTATTACTCACTGAGTTGGAGTACTCACTTTACTCACTGCACCCTGTGTGTAGATTCAGGAGCTTCAGGTCCCGCCAGTGAGGGTTGATTGCTCCCAGCAGGCCATTCGGAGTCCACTAGGTAGCTGTCCGGCATTCGCAGCCCAGTGTTTCTCCCTCCTATCTTACTTTCTGTTTCTAGTTCTATAATAGACTGTATAAACTCTTTCAAACTCTTAGACACATGTTTAGATGCTAATGATTGGTGACACCCCGATGTCGGGATGGATTTGTTCCGCAAATTGTACTGTTTCGCTATTTCTTTTGGGATTTAATCATGTTAATGACTTAAATTGTGTTATTTTAAATTATTAAAATGAATTGGGTATTGTGTCGGCTGGCCTTGTCTTCATGAGAGGTGCCATCACGACCGGATCTAGGTTTATGGTCGTGACAGAATCGAGGTATGTTGAATGATGCTTAGTCAGCTCCAAGTCAGACACAAGAAGAATCAGAAGGCCAATTGAAGGAAAGCACCTCTAGGATTATGATCACCGAGTTCATCAAATAGTAATTTTTTACCCTAAAATTGGATAACAATTAAATTTATACGCGGTTTTAAGGACACGTGATATAACTTGGTGCAAATTAAGACGAATAAATTAATATTGATATTGACTATGAAAGAATAAATGCAAACCACATAAATTGAACAGCCTTGGCCCTCGAGTTTATCACCCTTGAACCAAATATGTTTCAACTGGCTTATGAACAGAATAGCAAGATAAGAAATCTAGAAAATGGCAGTATATTGCTTTGTATTGCGTGAATATGATTTGGTTTACAAATGATCAGATCCCCCTTTTTATAGTAAGAGAGTCCTACTCTAGATACAATTCTATATGAGGTAAGAAATCTCTTAATTGGCTAATTAATTGGCCTCTTCTTGATACGTGCCACGATTCGTGCTGTTATCTTCTCCCGATTGTGGATATTTCAAATTTCTGTTATTTGGTGCGGTAAGCTTCCTTCGATCTCTATCTTGTTCGGTCTCGATCTTGATCGGTCTCCAGACCACGAGCTGGGCAACCTAACTTTTCATCATAGTTCTATATAACTCGAGGCTGAACCTCGGCCTATCATATTCTGGTCTCGATTAGTCATACAAAAGGGAAAACTTGATTTTGACCGTATACAAATAGTCCCCTCATTTTTTGGAAAGAAAATGATGAGAAACGATATGAATTTCTGAGTTCGGTCTCAATGGGCTATAACGTAAGCGACGAACATCACTAATATGCCCAATCATGATGTAAGCAATGACTCGAAATGTCCTGTCGGTCTAGTTACCAAGGCATTAATTTCTTGTCAATTGCCGGTCAACCACCATAAGTTCTAAACTATCACTAGCAAGCTATAAGTATCACAACTTTCCTCTGTTCAAACATTACGTTCAAAGTTTCTCCCGTTCTTGCTTCTGTTCAAAGATTCACATTACAAATCTTGCATCCAAATTTCTTAAACTTTTAACAAAACCACATACCATCCTTGTTCCCTTTTCTTCTGCTCTATAATGGCAAAGACTTCTAAAATAGTACCCACAAAATGAGGCTACCTCTTCTTTACGACCTGCCAGTGGTGGATTATCCCCTTGACGATTTTGTTCTGGGAGGGTGTCCTACTGTTGCCGATTTTAGGATAGAAAAGACCTCCTTAGTACTTGGTCGATGTGAACCGGTATCGAGGTACATATGCACGATAGCCGATGATCTTCTTCCTAGAGTTAGAGAGGATTGCCATTGGTTTGATAAACATGTCGTGGTACCTTCACCCGAGGAGTCAATCACTACCCACGTGGAGGGTTTCCTAAGTGTTTACATTTACCCTTTCACGTTGGGTCCCTTAGACCCTATCATAGTCGCCTTCTGCAAGAGGTATAGCTTGACCCTTGGCCAGATCCATCCCTCCTTATGGAGAATAGAGATTCTCCTCTGGTTCTTCGTGAGCAAAATCGAGGGATGCCCTTTCACCCTCGATCACCTTATGCGTCTTTACAGAAGAAGAGAAAGAAAAGACTCCTTGGGCGAGGAAAATAAAAGACCAGTGAGGAGGCCTCGCAAGCCTAAGGAGGACATCGGTGCTATGCTTTCGGACTCAATCCGCCGATTAAGGGATGAGTCTGAAGAAGAAGAAGAAGATAATAGTTCCAAACTGGTGACCCGCGTGTGGGCCGGTGTCACTATACAAAAGTCCTCCAAACCGGAGGAGGCTGATGAGGGAGCCTCGGCCGAAGTTCCTGAACTAGAAATAGTTGAAGCCACTCCATCCCAAGCTAAGATGGTCGAGGGAGAAAACGGGGGCAAGCCTTCCCGAGTAGCTGAAGATGTCCCAAGGATGATCTCGGAATGATTGATATTCCCGAATCCCCTCAATTTTTGGACGCCACGATCCATAAGGACAATATGTTAGAAGGCCACTCTTGCGAGGGTCCTCAGGGGGTGGTTGATATCCATGGCTACTTTGATGGAGTAGAGTTTGACTCTTTGGGAGATGTCACCGGGCTTGGTGACTTATCGGTGCCAAAGAAAGCACCATCATCGGGCGTTACTGGGTCTTCATCGAGCCCAAAATTGGTGGACCGATTCCTGGCCCCAAGTGTTAACCCCGATCGCAGGCGTAATATAGTGCTTTATGTCCCGGTGGATACCCGGGTCCTCCCCTCCCCCCTCCCCCGTGGGGATTACTAGCTACCTCAGATGTTTGGTAACCGAGAAAGACCAAGCCATGATGAATGCGGTGGGAGCCGCTTGCCTGTTTAATGAGGCCCAACGTGCTCTGAATCGGGTAACTTTGAGGGCTACTCCATTATCTCTTTTAAACTTGGAGTTGTAGGCAGTTCTAACATATTTTTCCTTGTTTGATTGCTTTGGTGTTGCATTACGAGGCTTTCCTCCAAATCCGAGAGGAGCGTAAGATTGAGGTTTGGGACCTCACTGAGAGAAGTGACACCTACAAGCTTCTCAGTGAGAAGATCCAGGCAGACTTAGTAACGACTCGGGATGAGCATGCCGAGATGGCCAAACAAGTATTCCTAGTGTTTCACGATAGTGAAGAAGAAATGGATATAACGAATAATGATCCTATTCTGCAGGTCCCGCAGAGGATCGAACAGATCGGGGATCTTCAGAAATAAATAGATGCAATACGAGCCGAGGCTCAAGAGTTCAAGAAGAATATGGACATCTTAGCCTCGAAAAAGGAGGTCGTCCAAGCAGAGTTGGAGTCGGCCGAGTCCCAGCTCCATGCTGCAAGAGAGAAGACCTCGGTGCAAGCCAAGAAAATCAAAGAGCTTCAGTCCCAATTAACAAACTTGGCCAATGGGCTCGAGGAGGCCAAATCTGAGGTGGCCGCGGCCAACTCCAAGGCCCAAGCTAATATGACCCAGTACAAGGTTGATGTCGAGGCCATCCAGGCACAGGCCAAAATCATGGTGGATCATGTAAAGCATCAAGCTCGAAGGGAAACCCTCGAGGGAATCCATGCTCAGGGCTTCGATATACTGGCTGAGCTTGAGAACACCAAAGCAGAGGAAACCAAGGCTCCGAAACTAGCCTTTCCTGAGGAAGACTCAGATAGTTCAAGTGAGTCTGAAGTGTCATGACCTAATCCAATGGGCCGCGACGGGCACCCATTACCTTACTCAAGCGAGTACCAACGTAACGTATCTTTCTTATTACACTTTCGTTGGCAAATGGGACAAATAGACCATCGTGGCTAACCAGAATAAACATAGGGGAATACTCAATATAGGATGACCCAACCTGATATAAAAACTTATACATGTGATATATGGGCCTATAAGGCCAACATGATCATTTGTAAACTCAAAACATAGGCCGACAAGGCTGTACAAGCATTCGTATACATGACTTATGTCTATAAGCCTCTAAGAGTACATACTTAACATAAAGGTCGGGATATGGCCCCGCAATACCAAACAATACACGTCTAAATCATACTGACCCAGCAAGCAACTCCGGAGCAAATGGAGTGCACCAACATCTTCCGCTGAGCTGATAGCCTACTTGGAGGACTCTCGACCTGTCTATTGGGACCTACGAGCATAAAACGCAACATCCTCAGGCAGAAAGGACGTCAGTACGAAGAATGTACTGAGCATGTAAGGCACATAAATAAGTACATAAAAGACATGGAGGAAATATAGAGTAAATGAAGCAACATGTAAGTCTGGATAAGTCTGAAAATCATGAAATACTTATAGTGTCATGCATATGCATATGAATGTCATGTCATGCATATGTACATGCGTTCATAACATCATCAAGCCTCTGAGGGAATTCCATTATATCATCTCGGCCAATATGGGCAAAATCATCAACGTATACCAGCTGATCAGGTGGTGGTGCATATATAACGCCGTAACTTTTTCCCATATCACATATACATATATTTACATATAAATACACGTATATAACATCATCTGGTCATGGGTCAATGTACATGTATAAATGAATGAAATACATGAAAATATGTTAATAATCTCAATATTTCTTTTGGATAAAGTTTATCAACTGCATATTATTCTAAGACCCATGAACAGAAGATATAATAATATGTCACATGGGGAATCAAAAACATAGAGAACCCTAGTATTTATATGAACAGAGTCGTTTATGAAAGTTGTGCATGTGCTCGTTTCTTTTGAATCATTTGGATCATGCCAAAAAGAAAGAAGGGATAACCTTAACATACCTGAACCTGTAACAACTCGGCCAGTCGTTTTGAGAATTTAAGCATCGTTCAGTAGCATAAGATTTGTAATAGCTTCATAATATGGGTATCAACTTGCGTACATGGTTGAATTCAGTTATCGGATGATTCAGAGTAAATGGGAGAAGGAATCTAGTTTTGGAAGCTTAAGCGGTGAGAATTTGATCGAAATTGGACTTTTGAGTAAACGGCTCCGGAATGGGTTTTGGATGATATTAACAGCTTTGTATGGTTATTTTGGACTTAGGTGCACATCCGGATTCGGATTTGGAGGTCCATAGGGTAAATTGAGGCATTTCGGTGAAAGTTGGAAAAGTTGAAGTTTCAAAAATGGAGAAGTTTGACCCATAGTTTACTTTTGTGATATTGGGGTCGAAATGCAATTCTGAGAGTTGGAGTAGCTCCGTTATGTCATTTTGGACTTGTATGCAAGATTTAGCGTCATTCTGAGTTGAATTAATTGGTTTCGGTACGAGTTTTCAATGTTGGAAGATTTGGAAGTTCATAGTTTGATTCTTGGCGCGATGTGTATTTTTTGCATTGTTTGATATGATTTGGGACCTTGAGCGAGTCTGTTTTAGGTTATAGAACTTGTTTGCGTGTTTAGGTGGGGTCCCGGGGGCCTCGGGTGTGATTCAGACGAGTTTCGAATGTTTTGCATAGTTTTTAGCATGTCTGATTTCTGGTGTTTTCGCACATGCGACCTTGGAGCACAGGTGCGGCTCTGCTTCTGCGTGAGTCTGATCGCATCTGCGATCTTTGAGGCCTGGAAGCTAGCTCGCTTCTGCGAGTGCTGGAATGCAGGTGCGTAACCGCTTTTGTGCTTCTGTCATCGCTTCTATGGTGCCGCTGATGTGGCTAATTGTCCACAGATGCGGAAAAGGCTGGGCAGAAACATTTAAATCGAGGGTTTGGCCATTGTCTTCATATTTTGGGTGTTGGACTTCGATTTTGAGAGCTTCTCTCTCGGGTGTTTTCAAACAAAGTGATTGGGTAAGTGTTCTTCACCTAGAATTTAATATATTCCATGATTTTTGTGTTTTGGGGTTAGAAAAATGGGGGTTTTGAAGAAAATTTCTAAAATTAAAAATCATGATTTGAGGGACCAAATGGTGTCGGAAATTTGATAATTTTTGTATGGTTGAATTCAAATAGGAATGGGTATTCGGAATTTGTAAAATTTGTCGAGTTCCGAGGTACGGGCCCGGGAGTCGACTTTTGGACCGATTTTTGAATTTTGTTAAAGATTGAGATTTTATGATCCGGAATAGCTTCTTATGTGTTTTGTTTGTGCTTTGAAGTTATTTTGGTTAGATTTGAGCCGTTCGGAAGTCTTTTCACCCGAGAAATGCATTTTAGGGAATCGGTTTGTCATCTTTGAGGTAAGTATCTTGCCTAATCTTGTGTGGGGGACTTCCCCCTTAGGATTTAGTCTTCTATGTTGATTGTAATCTGTGTACGCGAGGTGACGAGTGCGTGCTCGGACTTAATTGTGGATAGTTGACCTCTTAGGGTTCTTAGGTCCTTCTATTCACTAAGTAGGAAGTTGTTCTTGTTGTAATTGAGTTCTATGTGCTAGTTTCACCACTACATGCTTTAATTGGAATTTATTATTTCACGATCCATTCTTATTGCCTATTTGACCCTTATCTGACCTAATTAAAGACTTTTACCTCTCCTATCGTTACACTATCTTTTCATAACTGCTTATCTTTAATTAAAATTGTTATTGTCTCATGCTATAATTGTTTAGTCTTACTTAGAGTGATGATTATCTTTTGCTGATTACCATTAATTGAATTGTTGAATATCCTTCGAAATTGCTCAATCTTAAAAGAAAAAGAGTTTAGATAACCTATATCTTAGTTGACTTGCCTTTACTTGGGACTATGTGACTCGTGTTGACTTCCTTATTCTGACTTGTGCATAGTGGGAGCGTTGCTACATATTAGTCTTCTTTGTTGAACTGTTCCCTTTATGTTTTTCATTTCTTACCGTGGTTATTCCTCGTGAACTGGTTCTACTGTTTCTTTGTGATTTAAAGTTCTGGAGTTGATTTACTCGTTGTACTTCGTAATTCTGTCATTGTTGTTGTTGTATTGGTTGTGTTGGTGCACGAGGTTTTTGTCGTGCGGTTGTTGTTATAGGGTTGCACGAGGTTTCTTCCATGCTATTGTTACTATTGATATATTGCACATGCGGCGTGACAAGGCGGTATATATATATATATATATATATATATATATATATATATATATATAAGCTTATATGTGGGTTGCGCATGTGTCGAGACAAGGTGGGAATGTTACGATGCACGTGTGGCGAAACAAGGCGGGCAATCACAATATTATTATTGCATGCGTGGCGAGACAAGGTGGGCTATGTCAGGGATTGATTGTGATGATTTGTGATGGCCTGGGGGCATTCTTGCTGTTTGATATTATGTTGTGGTACGCTTACCTGTATGAGTTTTATCTCGTGGAAGTTGTGAGAAAACATCTTACGTGATATCTGTTCTTTTCCTTATGCTTATTAGCTGGTAGGAACTATATTAGAGCACTTGCACAAGCATACACATAGTTGAATACTCCCATTGGATATGAAGTTCTCCTGCTATTGTTGAGTATATATGTACACCCTCATTTACTTGTCATATATGCGAGAGTAGCTCTAGTTAGCAAGTGAGTTGTCAGCATGACCATGAGGTGTGAAGGGGGCACGGGATGCCAAGTGTTAAGGTTCAGGTATTGGGACCCGTGAGTTGTATGTTTGTCCGAGGTTCGGTACTTCGTGAATTTTGTTGGCTAAGACCTGATGTGAACACTGTCGTAGGTTCTGAGTTATTGTTTACCTTTACTGTATTTGTGATTTAGGATTTGGGTTTGTGATTTTGCTCGCTCTTCTATGTCATTATTAGGGTATTTTCGTTGTTACTTGCTGTTTTCTTCCCTTACTATGATTGTTGTGTTGTTAGCTGTATCGTGTAGTCTTTACATCATGTTCTGTTGTTCTTATGCTTATATTTGTACAGTTTATTAGACCAGTATGTGTCTTGAATGTTCCTCGCCACTACTCCACCGAGGTTAGTCTTGATACTTACTAGGCACCGTTGTGGTGTGCTCGTGCTACTCTTCTATACATTTTTTTGTGCAGATCCAGGTATTGATCGTTAGTAGCTGTGCAGATCATTGCTGAGGAGACTCAAGATAAACCTATTGTTGCGTTCGCAGGCTTCGGAGTCACCTTTTTACTTGTATTCAACTATTTTCACTCTTTTCAAAACAGTGAGATTTAGAAGTGGTAGCTAACTCTATAGAGCTTATGACTTAACTGTTAGGTTTGGGGAATATGTTCATTATATAAAGGATTCATTCCAGAAGAATTTTAAGATGTTATTTATTATTGTTGTTCTTCCGTAAATATTAGGCTTACCCAGTCCTTAAGACTAGGTGTCGTCACGAAACCCAATGGAGGGGAAATTGGGTCGTGACAAGTTGGAATCAGAGCTCTAGGTTCATAGGTGCTACGAGTCATAAGCGAAATTAGTAGAGTCTTGTGGATTGGTACGAAGATGTCTATACTTGTATTCTAGAGGCTACAGAACTATTACGACAATCTCATTTCTTTCATTCCTATCGTGCGGGCTTATTGATCTCGGTGTCTGAACTATTATCATTCCATTCTCTCACAGATGGTGAGGACATACGCTGCAGTTACCAATGATACTGCTCCCGGAGCAGGGGTCGCTGGAGTCAGAGATAGAGGCCGACGAGGAGAACGTGCCACAGCTAGAGCACCTACTAGAGCAGCTGTTGAGGAGCCGCTAGTAGCTCCAGTTGGGGGGCAGGTACCGGAGGCGCATGTTGTTACCCCCGGACTTTAGGAGACCTTAGCACACTTCTTGAGCATGTTTGGTACATTGGATCAGGCGGGGTAAATTTCGGTTGCACCATCTACTTCACAGACCGGGGGAGGGGCTCAGACTCCCGTTACGCACACTCTAGAGCAGCAAGTTCATGTTGGTCAGGTTCCAGGCATCCGGGTGGCGTAGCCTGTGGTTCCAGCTCAGCCCGTAGTTAGGGCAGCAGCATCTGAAGAAGAGCAGCTTAGGCTTGAGAGGTACAAAAAGTATGACCCTCCTACATTCAGTGGTTTGGCTTCAGAGAGTGCACAGGGTTTTCTAGAGGAGTTTCATCTCATTCTCCGCACTATGGGTATTGTTGAGTTGAGTGGAGTTGCTTTTACTACGTTCCAGCTTAGGGGAGTGGCTTATCAGTGATGGCCGGCATATGAGTTGGGTAGCCCGGCCGAGTCAGTTTCACTTACATGGGTTCAGTTTTTAGAGATGTTCATGAGAGAGTATGTACCTCAGTCCCTTCGGGATGCATTGCACGTGGAGTTTGAGCAGTTGTGCCAGGGCACTATATCAGTATCAGAGTACGCCATCAGATTCAGTGATTTGGCTAGACATGCGCTGACTTTGATTTCTACTATTCGGGAGAGGGTCCCCCAGTTTATTAAGGGACTCCATCCCAGCATCAGGACTAGCATGGCCCGGGAGTTGGAGATAGATATTTTGTATCAACAGACCGTGAGCATTGCTAGGAGGGTGGAGGGCATGGTGGCTCGAGGAGAGAGAGGGCAGAAGATGCTAGGAGAGAGAGGACAGGCGGGGCCATGAGAGAGAGGGCAGGCGAGATCAAGAGAGAGAGTTTGAGGAGGCGAGGAGACCTCGTAGAACGGGGAGATCTGCTGGTCCTTTTTTTAGAGGCAGGGTGCAACATGGTAGAGGTTTTGTGGGTCAGCCGGTTCAATTCGCGCTTCAGGCTTCGTGATTCAAGTGTTCATGGGTCTCAGAGTACCCGTACCGCACAGTTCCCATAGCCACATCAGCAGCGAGGTTGCTTCGAGTGTGGAGATATTAGCCATATGGTGAGATATTGTCCCAAACTTCGGGCCGATATGCCACAACGAGGTATTCAGGTGAGTAGAGGGCGTCCAAGAGAGGGAGGCCCGACCCGTTGATGTGTTTCGCATAGTAGGCTTGAGGCCGCTGCACCAGATGATGTCATTCAGATATGCTTTCGATTTGTTATAGAGAAGCACCATCCGTAGTTCATTACAGTTCTGCTTATCGGAGTGAGTTCCCCTATCTATTGCTCCACTTATGAGTGTGTTTCATGATTAGCACTCTGTTTATGTGATTACCCTTTTGGGAGGTTCTATGAGTGAAAGTCGTGCCTATCGTCTGTTTCTAGGCCTTGTTGAGAGTCATGAGACTAGTAGTAAATTCCTGTTGTCCTTTTCGGTAGGCTTGATGTGATTTATGAGTATTTTTGGCTACGAGACGTGATGTTTATGCTCCATCAGTGTGGGAGCCAGCACTTGTTGTAAATTGAGACAGAATTGATCTAGTGAGAGTTTTCAGATGGTTTGATGTGTACCCTGCTTGTGATTCAGAGTTGAGGGCGGGACCCTCGTGATTTCATGTGATTTGATGTGTTGAGACCGGGCTGTGTACCGCGGTGGGAGTTATATCAGTATGAGATCCTTGTGATTCTTTTATATGCTTTAATTCTTTTTTGTTAGATTGTTTTGTAGATTAGTATTGATAGAAAAATTTGTGCTTGTCGGGCTTGTTTAATCGTTCCCTTATGTGTTTCCCCTTCTATATTTAGTCATTTTCGTTCTGTGCGTCTTGAGTTTAGCTTGTGGGGTGTGTGCCCGTTGGTATTGCTTTGTATTGCGTGAATATGATGTGGTTTACAAATGATCAGACTCCCCTTTATATATTAGGGGAGCACTACTCTAGATACAATTCTATATGAGGTAAGTAATCCCATGATTGGCTAATTAATCGGCATCTTCTTGATACGTGCTGGGATTTGCGCCGTGATCCTCGTCCGATTGCAGATATTTTGACTTTCCGTTATTGGCTCGGTAAGCTTCCTTCGATCACTATCTTGTTCGGTCTCGATCTTGGTCGATCTCGATCTTGATCGGTCTCAGGACCACGAGCTCGACAACCTAACTTTGCATCATGGTTCAAAATAACTCGAGGTTAAACCTAAGCCTATCATATTCTGATCTCGATTAGTCATATAAAAGACAAACCCGATATTGACCGATATCCCACGAAGTGACTATCTGAAAAGTCTTAGGTGTGCGTATAAGGTAAACTAATGAGTTCGAAAATATTCTGGATTCGGTATTAATTCCTGGACAGTTACGAATTCAAAGTTCTACACTAAACATCATAAGAAGCTCTTACTCCTTTATTGTTTACATATTATTCTCATCACAGAGATCTATTTATATGAAGTTTGAAATATACTTGCGGCCTAATTTTATTGATTAATTATTTTAGTCTACTAATCAAATTTTAGATTAAACAGTATATTCATCGTTTCTGTAAAAAAAAGAATAACAAATATATTGCTTTAAATTAATTTCCAACCAAAATTTGATTTCATCTTGCTAGGATTGCTATAATTGATTTTTTAGATGGTTATAATTCTTTCTTTCGTGTTCTATTCACCGTGCAGAAAAATTAACTACAGGGACGGATTCATGATTTAAGCTTTTCGGATGAAATCTTTAAGATTTCCAGTATTAAACTTTTAAAAAAATTATAGGTTCATCATTACTTTTCTACAATTTTAATAGAGTTTTACACGTAAATTTATGCTTCTCATCGAAAATATTGAGTTCAGATAGATTCGACACCAAAATATTGAATCAACCATATGATGTCTATAAATGAAAAAAAATACAACTCAGATGTTCTTACAAATTAATTAATGTATGATATATGTCTTCTTATTTTTTATTACTTAATCAAGATTACTTAATAGTATATCTTTTACCTCAATTTTCATTTGATTTAATATAAATATAGAATAGAGATGGAGTATTAATATTTTTTCTTGCTCAATTAAGGGCATCTGTCTCCCAAGGTGAAACCAGGCGCAAGTGTAGCGCCATATGGTGCAAAAATTAAATGCAAAGAGGGTACAGTCATAAAGTCGGATAAGGATTCATGTATGGTGGCTTGCAATTGTCAATTTCGCGTCCTTTGGTCGCAAAGGGCCATTTAATTTAGGGCACCAATAACTTCAACCCAAAGCACGTCTACTTCAATATGTAGGTTGACAATTTATCCCAAATATTGAAGGAAGTTTGTTGTTAGCCATCAAGTTTGATTTTTAACTTGGCTTTAAAAAAAAAAATTAATAATAATAATAAGGTTTTGTGTTCTGATCATCCATTTCGTTCATTGCAAACTTCAGTTTAATGGAAGGAGTGGCAACAAAATAATGCACTCTATCTCATTTAGTTTGCGAAAATCTAATTTTTTTATCCGTTCTAAAAAAATAATTTCTATTAAATTTAAATAAATATAAATTTTGAATTCTTCCCTCAATTAAAAACTTCAATAGTAATATAAATGTTCTGGCACATTTAATACCACTTTTAAAAAATAATTATAGCCGCACAAATATTATGGCTTATTAAGGACCACAAATCTTTAAAATCTTTATTTTTTTCTTAAATTTTATACTCAGTCAAATATGCTATAACATAAATTTGAATAAAAGGAGTATCTATTTTTTAAGTCTAATTTAATATTAATAATTTTATTTTAATATATTTAGTTACGAATATAATTACCAATCCGGTACATGAAAATATTATTCAAATTAATATTTGTATAGAATGTTGTAACATAAACAATGTATCGCATTGTACATGTGAAAATATTATTCAACTTAATATTTGTATATAATTTTGTAATATAAAATGTGTTATCTCATTTACGTCATATGATATGAGTGCTTATTGTGTTTTTTTCTCTTCCTTTTACACATACGAACACTTTGTTGATCAAAAGAGAACATTGTAGGTACTAGGTCGTGGATGTAAATAATTTGAAGTGTGGCGATACATTGTATCCTTTTTGTAAATGTTACAAAAAGGGGAAAAAAAGTTTAAGTAATAAATTTAATTGGATAAATAGTTAAAAATAGGTGGTAGAAATGCAAACCTGTCCTTGTATATCGATACCACACTATCGTGGACCTCGTAATCTGCGTCAAATGAGATGCTATCTAAATTTACTGCTTGTTTGCCCTAGTAGAGTTAGTAGAAGATAGTGGGACAGTGTAAACTGAGGATATTTTAACCTAACCATAGTTAACTCAACCTTTTAACCATGGTTAATATAGCAGTTTATAAGGCTGCAACCATCAGCTTCTTTGGAAGCATGGTGAGGAGAAGCAGTAAAGAGAGACACTATTGTTCTATACACGAAGCTCTAAAAAATGATGATGATCGGAAGATCACCTCACTCACATCCGACCGTCCAAGTCCCTCCTTGGGACGTTATGGATGATCCAACGGTTGATGTTTATTCCCCATTTTCCGTTACACCCAACAACTACTCCACTAGTCCTGATTCTGGTTTTGACGCCTTAACGGCGTTGCAGCGTTACCTGCCGTCGAATGCTAACGACGTCTTGCTCGATTCTGACGGCTTGGACATTCCCGTGGACGCTTTCTCATGCGATAATTTCCGCATGTATGAGTTCAAAGTGAGGAAGTGTGCACGTGGAAGGTCACATGACTGGACGGAATGTCCGTACGCTCATCCCGGCGAAAAGGCTCGCCGTCGGGATCCTCGGAAGTATCATTACTCCGGCACTGCTTGTCCGGATTTTCGTAAAGGTCTGTGTAAGAAAGGCGATGCATGTGAGTACGCGCACGGCGTATTCGAGTGTTGGCTTCACCCTGCTCGATATCGTACGCAGCCTTGTAAGGACGGGACCCACTGTCGCCGGCGCGTGTGCTTCTTTGCTCACACGCCGGAGCAACTGCGTGTTCTCCCTCAGAACAGTCCGCGAAGCCATGCTGCCGAGTCTTGTGACTCGTTCGATGGATCGCCGAGTCGACTCGGCTTTGACTCGTTTTCATCATCTCCCCCGTTTGACTCGCCTCCGATGACCCCGAGTGGATCACTGAGTCTCAACTCGGTTAACGGACTCGCTGAGTCGATGCGTAATATGCAGATTGGAATGGTTAGGGGTATGAGTAGCAGCCCTACATGGGGATTGCAAATGGGTTCTCCCGGGTTCGGTTCACCACGGAGCCCATCAACACTCCGACCCGGATTCATGAGCCTTCCAACAACTCCGACCCGAAAACCGACCCTCTCTGGACTGGCTGTGTTCGACCAGTGGGAGAAGACTTACGAAGAGGAGCCAGCGATGGAAAGGGTAGAATCTGGAAAGGATCTCCGAGCCAGAATTTATGCGAAACTCAGCATGGAAAACTCGCTTGACTCGGGTTCTCCAGATGTTGGATGGGTGTCAGAACTTGTGAAATGATACGGATCCGGGTTCGGTTTCGGGTTATGATTCGTTTTTTGCTGGTAATGGTTTTATTGGATCTGCGGCTTCTGACTTGTAAATACCTGCTGCTGCTTATTACTGAAGATTATTGGTGTAAATAGCCTGTTTCGGCTGCAGAGATTAGCCTTTTAATCTCTATTTTGTGTTTTGCTTATTTGGGTATTTTTATTAGGTCAGAAAACTGAAAAAAGAAAAGAGGATTAGGAGTTTGAATATTTTGTATATAAGAAAAAGATCTAAGAACAAGGGATCTTTCTTTATTGCAGGAGCTGCAGATGTATATGATTATCGATTTTGTATTCTCATGTCAGTCATTTTTTTGCTAATGTTTAAAGCTTTTTTGGTATATTGAAAGTTTATTGATTTGAGTAAAGTTTCTAACTTTAATTACAAAATGGAGTACCATGTTTGTTGAGTTGAAAATTGTTTATTTTTGGGGAAATTATTTTCCATATCAATGGCCTATAAATCTTGAATTTAGTGTGGGGAGATAATCTTGAATCAATGTATCCAATCATGAAATTGAAAAGTTGGGTTTTGTTCTTGAGTGGAAATGGACCACAATGCCAGCTTGATTGATGAAATTTTCATAAAATAAGTATAAAAATCTTTATCCCACTAGGCTGATTGTATTTGGTTCATGATTTTGTGTATCACTTTGTGCAGTGGTGGCTTTGCTTTGAAGAAGCAAAGGCCATACTGGTGGGCTGGTTCAATTCTGTGTCAATTTTGTCAATTTTGTTTTGAAGAAGCAAAGGCCAAGAAAAATCATATGATAATGCATAGGAGGATAACTTATGATGTGATTGCTATTTTGTCATTGATAGAGCAGTTCCTCTTTTTTGGTTTACATGTTTATTTATATTAATGTCTTTTTCGTGGTGTTGAAATTTGGTGCTACATGATTTTTTTTTAAAACTCCAATTGTTATTTTCTACTGCTGTTAAAATTTATAATTTGGCGATTAAGCCAAAGTTATTAATAGTGACGCCTCACATAAGTACCACAAAGTCATCCTAATTGTTAATGGAGATATATTAATTTATTCTCACCCTAACAATACGAGCTAAACTACATAAATATATGGATGCTTATCCAAGTAAAACCCAATAAGAAAAACATAAATATTGCAAAACGGAGAGGTAGATATAGTTAAACCTCTCTATAGCAGCCACGATCTATACCTCTCTATAGCATACTTCCTCTATTTCAATGAAGCGCATATATATTATGTGGGTATAAATCATTGTATAAAAGTAAATTATTTTCAAATAGGAAAAAAGGTCATTTTTTTTGCACGGATTAAAAAAGAAATAAGTTTCACGTAAAGTGAAACGGAGGAAGTATATAACAAGAATAACGTAAATATAGCAAAATTAAAAGGTAGTAAATATAGTTAAACCTCTCTATATTAATATTGATCTATAATAATAACTACATTTTCTTTGAAATTAAAATTTTATATTACGTTATAATATATATTTTTTATAACTAATACTTTACTAAAGTAGCTATAAAATATATCAAAGTAATAAAGGATTTGATTATATATTTATTTGTTCGAAGAGAGATTAGGAGGATGACGTGGATGCTTGAAGTGACAAAGCCGTCCTTATCCTTTATTTAGCGATCACATCTTAAGTGTCATTTTGTATACTAGTAGTATGCTATTTATTTTATATCCTTGATTATCACGCCCTCTCTCGTTACCACTAAAAAGATTGTACTTTGTACTTTTTTATTACTTATCCTTTGTAATCTTGAAGATGTGGAGGAAATCTTTAACGTGTTTCGAAGAAAAGATTGCAACTTGTAATAATTACAGTTTATTTGGTCAATATGTAACCACTTGAATACTCTTTGTGGTCCTTTTACTGAAATGTAAAAGTTGAGTTATTGTCTTTAGGGTGTTATTAGTACGGTATTTAAATATTTCGGTTCGATATTTTTGATATTCGATTTCTTAAAATCCTATATTAATACCGGCCCTAATTAAATTCGATATGATTCGATTTTTCTACTTTCGATTTCGGTTTATTCGGTTCGATAACTTCGATTTATTCGGTTTGAATACTAACTAGTGCATAGAGCCGTACACTCTAATATTCTTAATTAAAGTACTCAAAAATACAAAACTAAAAATGTTTGTTAACAAAACTTCCGTCCAAAACTAGCAAATATTGACCCAAATAGAGAAAAATGTATATAAAAGAATATTTGATCATTAGAAATGCCTTGTTACTTGTTTAGAGTTAATTGATGAACTTTAAGAATAAAGGAAACTAAAATTTTAGATTTTTTATATGTATGTTATAATTGATAATATGTGTTTTGTGTAATATAATATATATTTCGGTATGGTTTTGATATTTTATTTTAAAATACCAAATACCATACCTAATACCATTTTTTTTAAAAACTTAAACCAAATACTAAAATACCGTATACCAAATATCAAAATTTTCGATTTCTATACGGTAATTCGATATTTACCAAATTATGCCAAGCCCTAATTGTCTTGATGATAAGTTGGGCATTCCTGTTTAATACCGTAATGAATGTTATTCATGAAATTATTTTTTATTTTTCCCTCCTTTGATATTATCTAATTAAAAAGCAAACAACTTAGCCTTGTGGATTTGGGAACAGTCTCTGCGAATTTGCTCATATAAGGGCAGGCGATACACTCTACGTACATATTATTCCTTTTGTTTTAATTTGGATGACATATTTTTCTTATTCGCTCGTTTCAAAAAAAGGTATATTTTTATAATTGAAAATAATTCAACTTAAAACTCTTCATATTACTCATTTTGTCATTAATGAGAAGCTTTTATAGCCACACAAATATCATGACCGCATAAAATTTTTAACTTCTAAATTTTTAAGACCACAAATTTCAAAAAAATAAAATTTAAAAAAGTTTGTGTCGAATAAAATTATCTTATTTAAATTGAAATTAATAGAGTATATTTTTTTCCTAAATTTTATTATTTAGAATTATACTGAACATGTTGTTAATCAAACCTTGCGCAGGAAGCGATTGATAAAAGAATAGAGAAGGACAAAGCTAAAGGCCGACAAAAAGGGATGAGGGAATTGGATTAGTTTTGAAGTACCTAATCGAAGCAAACCAAACACAAATATGACAAAAGATAAACACCTAAAAAATTGCAACATGTTGGGACTTTTTTATTAGTGTGGTAGTTTATCGAATCCAGTGTTCCTATCATTCCTTTTACTTTTCCACCACCTTAATTCAAGAGTGCAACTACTTCACCACTACATTTTGATCATGCAACGGAATTTGTCTGCCAAATTGCTATTGTTTTTGTTATTTTCCTCACAACCCTCGAGAAAGTGTGTCAAATTATGTGAAAGGGACATTGACATTTCTGCTCGGCAAAGGGACATTGTCCCATATTGGAAGAAAAAAAGACTTTTGATGGTTATATACAATTGATCTTCTTCTAGTTCTTAAACAGTTAAGAAGAAGACAAATATTGCGTCGTCGTCGTCACTCGACTCGGCTTCGGCTTCGGCTTCGACAATTTGGTCAAAGATCGATTAATTGATTAATCTTTTTGGACAAAATTCCTTTCAATTATATAATTAATTAATGAAAATTTAATTCGGAATAACTCATGACCCGCGATCCGGTCCGGTCCGGTCTGTTTTCTTTCCCAAATTATTTTAAATTTCCCGCAATATTTCAAACAAAAATATTCCCAACAGCCATGGCTGTTTCTGAAAGGTTGCAAACCTCTTCAGAAACAGTGCCAAGAAGTTTATAAATATGCTTTGAATCCCAGAATTTTTTCTTACGAATTTTTTTGATCTTCTTCTTCTTCTTCTAATGTGTTTTATAGACTTCAAGTGGTTCGCTGTTCATAGACGTTTTTGGTACCAACACTCCGGTGAGTTAGATCGTTCTATCCTGAGAGGATATATTCCAGCACCTCGGGTACTTGAGGGGAATAATTTCCTTAAGGATATACTGTGTGTTTAGTGGGCTCGAATTATTTCGAAATCATTTTTCAGATATCATTTTGACATAATGTTTCTACTAACTTTCTGTTTCTATTTCAGAAAGTGTACTGGTATTATTATTTATTACAGTACTACAGTTTGATAACCATCTTAAGAAAATTATATTTTTATTCTGTATTCTGTTTGTGGAGATTAAAACCTGTGTAGTTTTCTACTCCTTCTGAATTTTTCTATTCTGATTTGAAGATATAAAAACTTCATCGGAGTGTTGAAATTTAAAAATGCTTTGAAGAACATAAAAACTTCATCGTTTTCTGTGAAACAATATATAAAAACTTCAATTTTTATTTATTAAACGTACTGTTTAACATTAATTACAATATTGTTTATTGTTCTGTTTTTGCCATTAAATTGAACTCTTTTGTTGTTGACAGTGAGAAATGGCAGTTGATAACGGAAATTCTTCTGCAACTGTTGCAGCAACGACGATAGTCTCGTCAAGCCGAACTGTTGTTCCATAGGCCGAGAAACGAGGGAAATTTTCTGGAGCCAATTTCAAAATATGGCAGTAAAGGGTGTTTTTCTGGCTTACCACACTTGGTATGCAGAAGTTCACTAGGGAAAACCCTCCACTGCATGCCACCGACATGCTGGACAATGAGAAGTTTATGATTGTTGAGGCGTGGAAACAGGCAGATTTTCTTTGCAAAGGCTATATCCTAAGTGCTTGAAGAAGTTTGTGGTTGCCAAGTTTTTAGACTATAAAATGATAGACAACAAAACTATTGGAACCCACGTTCAGGAGCTTCAACTTATTTTTCTCGACCTTATTGCTGAAGGTATGGCCGTTAATGAAGCATTTCAAGTGGCTGCAATGATTGAAAAATTGCCTCCTTCGTAGAGAGATTTCAAGAACTATCTTAAGCATAATTGTAAAGAAATGAAGTTGGAAGATCTTGTGATTCGTCTCAACATTGAGAAAGACAACAAAACAGCCTAGAAGAAGTCTTACGAAAATTCAACGATCATGGGTGCTAATATCGTTGAGGAGACTGCTCCAAAAATAAGAAGAGGAAGAGGTCTTCTGGACAAACTAAGGAGCAGAACAAAAAGAAACTCAAGGGAAAATGCTACAATTATGGGAAAACTGGTCAAAAAACCCCTAATTATCATCTCCCGAAAAAGGAAAAGAAGAAAGGACAGGCCAACATAGTGGAAAAGAATGATGACATTGATGATCTATGTGCAATGCTTTCGGAATGCAACCTAGTTGGAAATCCGAAGGAGTGATAGATTTACTATGAAGTCACTCGACATGTTTGTGCTGTCAAAGAAGCATTTGCGACATACTCTACTGCTGGTCCCGAAGAAGAGCTTTCCATGGGAAATACTGCAACAACCAATATGGAAGGTTATGGGAAGATATTCCTAAAGATGACTTCCGGCAAGGTGTTAACGCTCAACAACATTCTTCATGTTCCTACTATTAGGAAGAATTTAGTTTCTACTTCTTTACTTGTTAAGAGTGGATTCAAATGTGTATTTGTTTCTGAAAAAGTTATTGTAAGCAAGAATCAAATGTATGTTGGAAAGGGTTACCTCACAAAGAGCCTTTTCAAACTAATGTAATAGTTGTTGACAATATGAATAAAATTTTAGCTTCTTCTTATTTATTGGAGTCAAATAGTTTATGGCATATTTGTTTAGGACATGTCAATTACAAAACCTTGCGGAAGTTAAATAATCTAGAAGTATTGCCTAAATTCAAGTGTAATAAATTAAAATGTCAAATATATATTGAATCTAAGTTTGTAAAATATCCTTATACGTCTGTTGAAAGGAATTCAAATCCATTAGACTTAATTCATACTGACATTTGTGATATAAAGTCGACACCATCTCGAAGTGAAAAAAGTATTTTATAACTTTTATTGATGACTGCACTCGATATTGTTATGTTTATTTGCTTAATAGTAAGGATGAAGCAATTGAAGCATTTAAGAAATACAAGAATGAAGTGGAGAATCAATTGAATAAAACGATCAAAATGATTAGAAGTGATAGGGGTGGAGAATATGAATTTCCGTTTGCAGAAATATGTTCCGAATATGGAATTATCCATCAAACTTCTACACCCTACACACCTCAATCTAATGAAATTGCGGGAAGGAAAAACCGGACATTAAAGAAAATAAAGAATTCTTTATTAATAAGTTCCGGATTACCGCAAAGTTTGTGGGAGGAAGTATCATTACAGCTAATCGAATACTTAACAGAGTACCCTATAGCAAAACACAATCTATTCCATATGAAAAATGGAAAGGAAAAAAACCTATCTTGAAATATTTCAAAGTGTGGGGGTATTTAGCAAAGGTACAAATACCTTTACCTAAAAGGGTAAAAATCGGACCAAAACTGTGGATTGCGTGTTTATTGGATATGCTACAAACAGTAAAGTATGTCGTTTTTGGTTCATAAATCTGATAATCCCGAAATTCATGTTAATACGGTAATGGAATCAGATAATGCTGGAATATTTGAAAGCATATATCCATATAAAACTAAATGCGAGTCGTTAAGTGAAAGACCTATTCAACCACAGAAAGAACCAACGGAAAATACTCCAAGTGTAGAAGATCCAAGGCATAGCAAATGTCAAAGAACATCTACTTCATTTGGACCAGATTTTGTGACATTCTTGCTTGAAAATGAGCCTCAAACTTTTAAAGCAGCTATGTCATCTTCTGATTCAACATTTTGGAAAGAGGCGGTCAATAGTTGTCACACCTCCTTTTTGCGCGCCCGCCCCCGAAGGGTTAAATGCGCGAGGGGAGTTTTTCCAATTTAAGTGACAATATTCGAAATGGGATTATTTATTTAATTCAGAGTCGCCACTTGGGAAAGGTTTGGCTTTTGGTGTCCCAAGTCACCGGTTTATCTTGAATCCCAAATCGAGGAAATTTTCGACTTTTCCAAATGAAGTCTGCAAACCAGAAATTCTAAGTAAGGAATTTTGTTGACCCGATGGAAGGTGTTAGGCACCCTCGAATCCCGTGGTTCTAGCACGGTCGCTTAAATTGTTATAATGGCTAAATATCTGATTTAAATACATGTTATGACTTACGTGCTTTTATTAAGTTTAAACCGCTTTTATTATTATCATTTATTTTTATAGAATTGCAACGTCGTGAAAATGTATTTCGAACTACGTCGCAATCAATGCACCCGTAATTGTTAAACACACTTCGACTCCGTTGAGATTTGGATTCGGGTCACATCAATGCGCACTCAAATTTAAGAATATAATTTAATCGAGCCGCGCCTAAAGAGTTTAACGCATTCTTATTTTTTTTTTTTGGAGAAGGCCATGAAATTTGCTAAACGGCCTGTCCGAATTCTAAATATTTATTATGGTTAGTTATTGAGGGCCCCGTAATTTGCATTCTTACTTGGCGAGGCTCGTCTCGTTATTTTAGAAAAAGGATATCCTGAAGCGACTACATTTCTATTACGTTTGTCTCTAAAAAATAAAAGAGAAAAATATCAAACTTACTTGTTTAAGCAACTAACATACTAAATCTCTACTATATATGACGAATCCGAATTTTTGCTTGATTGCCTAATTGGTTATTTATGAGGTGAGAATTATTTCATGCCTCGTCTTTAAGGAGTGAATAAGTTCTGTTAATTTGATAGGAGGGATTGCAAGCAACAGATAACTCATACTAAATTTACATTAAACAATCCTTAAGTTTGAACTTTGTAATTAACTTATTTAGGCTTGATAAATGAAATCGGCTACTTATTAAGAAAAACTACTGTTAATTGGATTCGAGAATGCCTATTAGTTTTCCTCGAAAGTCATCGCATTATTCCGAAATGATAAATCTATATTGAAACCCATATCGAAACTATGTAGAAACAAGTAGTCTAACAAAAGGGTTGGCGTACATTATTACCCTGTTAACGTAACGCTGCATGAGAATTAGTTTGGGGTACACTTATCTTGAAGTCAAATGGAACCGAATGTAGCAGATTCGATAGTTCAGAGATCTAGGCAAAATACATACATATGCTTGCTATGATTCTATGTTATGATGTCATAACTGAAACAAAACTAACGGTCGTATGCATTAAGACACATCTGATCTATCAAGCCAATGCTATCTAATTGTTCATCTCAACTTAGAATGCATGTTAATTTATACAGAGTATTTGCAGTTTGTACTTAAACAAATACAAGCCAAACTAACATTCAACCTGTTTTTGAACACAAGTATTATAACATAAACAGACATTCGTTTCTTTATTTCTGCTTCAACTTCAAACTTTCAACAACATATGGTTTCAGAATTTGTGTACCTGGAAATGTTTGACAATTGAAGAAAAAGGGAAGTCAGCGGAGTAACAATGGCAACAAGTGCAGCAGCAGTAACAGCAGGTAACCAAAATCCCAGTGCAAGATGCAGTTATAGCCAATGGAAGAGGCAGCAAAATGACAACAATAAGCAGGGGAGTGGACTCAGAATTCAGACGATCCGATTCCAAGAGAAAGCAAACCAATACGAACCAAACAAACAAAAACCTAGCTGATACTTGAGAGGAAATCAACACTTATTTGAACAGGTTAAACAAACTGGGAATCGAACAAACAGCAGGAAGAAGAAAACAGTTTCTGCTTTCTGTGTATCCCTCTCCCTATCTCCTTTCTCTCCAGAATCCAAATGTCAATCTTCAGTTTTGAAACTATACTTGAGTTATCAAAAGAAATCTTTTCCAGTTTTCTGTTTATCTTCTTGAACTTCAAACCCTCAATGATTCAGTCTGAATCCCCTATGTCTGTCCCTCTAATATCAGATGGTATTCTTTTCCTCTCCCCCTCTCCTATATGTTCTGTGTGTATTAATATGTATGTATTTCAGCTCTTTTTTCTCCAATCCCTCCTCTGTCTGTGTCTTCCCCTTTTTCCCTTTTATCAGATGGTCTCCTTTTATAGGCCCTAACCTCAACCCTTTAACAGCCTGTTAGACCAAAAGAAACCCCTCCCATGTGCCATCTTCTTTTCAGTTTCCAACTCAGCTATTTAAGTATTAACCCCATGACATTCCCTGGCAGACTTACCCTTTTGAAAGAGGTTTAATACTTCTTAACTAAAGCAGGGTAATGGGCAGCAGAATATATATCTGACAGCATGTGCTGTCGATTATTTTATTCAAAAGCCATTATGCAGGGCACAGGCTGTGCACAAATGCACCTGTGGTGCACAAATGCACATGTTGTGCAGAAAGTGCACATGCCCTCCAATTCAGAAGCTAAACAAACATTCCTTTTACATTTCTAATTCAAATTAACAACTATAAGTAAACAAACTCAGTTCCTAATTGATTCAAACAAATGTGTCCAGAAGCAAATCGATTTGTTATTGTTCAGGCAATTGAAACTAATTGACGATACATGTCGACTCGATTATATTAATCATAACATGCACAATCGTAGCCAAAAATCAGACATTTAACAGTATCGACACATTGATTTGAATTATACTGACTAAACAAAGTGGTACTCGAGGAATCAGTTGATCAGTCAAAATTTGAAGCTCAATTATTTGCACAGCACATACATACATACGCATTATCAGAATAGGAGAGGGATTCAAACAAACACAGAGGTTCAGGTAAAGTGGACAAACAACAGTTGATAAAAATTCAAAGACACAAATTAAAACAAAACATGAACAGACCTTTAATCAATCACATGGACTAACAGAAATAAAAAAAGAAAAAGCAAAACTCACCTTAAATCTCGAAAAATCAAAAACCTTAACTTGGACTCGGACAGACCTTTCTTAAGGTTGAACGGACTTGAATCGAAGTGTTTCTCAGATGAGAAACACTTCGATTAAGGTCCATTAGACCTTAATCTCTTCGGCTTGAACAGACACGGAATATGCACGGAGAAAACTAGGGTTCAAAAATTAGATCTGGGACTCGTGTTTCCCTGGTTAGATTCGGACCAAACCAAGCATGGTTTGGTCACGAGGGGGGTCTGGGGATTGTCTGGTGTGAAGTTGAGGTCGATTGGTGTAAATCGGGTTCCAACTCGAATCTTCAAATGAAGATTCGAGAAGGTGGGAAGGGATTCGAACTACGTGGTTAACAGATCCGTGTTCCGGATGGCAAGGGGGTTCTATGGTGTTAAGGGTGGGGTCACCGGCGTCCGTGCCGCCGGTTTTCATGGTGAAGGATACAGGGGCGGCTAGGATTTTTGGAGGGGGAAGGGGGATGAGGACGAAGGTGACCTAAAGCTGGGGTTCGGATATGGGGGGCAGGGTAAGGTTATGGGTTTATATAGTTAGTGAGGGGTTGATTCCTAACCGTTGGATGGGGTGCGATGAAGGGTCAGGATCTCTTGGCTGATAGGGGACGGTGTCGTTTCATCTTTAGAGGGTTTGGGTCGGTCCGGGTGGAAACGGGTCGGGGTCATCAGTGGGTTATGGGGAGGTGATCTTGGCCGTTGATCAATCTGAGATCAACGGCCCAGATCAAACCAGGTTAAAACAGTGTCGTTTGGAAGCTCTGGGTATCAGCTGGTTTGGACCGGGGCAGGCTCACTCTCTGGGCTCGATTTGGGCCTGAAATTTAATAAAAATGAGCCCAAACAGATTTTTAAACAAATTCTGCATTCTCTTTTATATTTTCTTATATATATTTTTATTTTATTTTTTAAAACAAACCCAAGTAAATCAAATTAAAATTAAATAGACACTTAATACAAATATTTACACATATATCAAAATATTTGAAGCAGGTAAAATCAAACAAAACAAAAATCACGGACCAAGACGCCTATTTATGATTTTCTATTTAACAACCGGATTACGGTTCAAATTACGCATGACACATACATTTTTGTATTTTGTTTTGATAAAATAAAATGGGCAAAAGTCATAAATAATTAACAAAGTGCCATGTAAAAATCCAAAAATTGTACAGCAGGACCAATTGTTATTATTTTTTTTTATTCTTTTGGAGCGATTGTCGCGCAAGACAAAAATCACGTGCTCACAGCTGCCCCTCTTTGTTCGGAAACACGAAGAGTTTTTGTGCAAAGATAAAGTGAGCGTGTATGAGTGATTTTTGCCTATGGACTGCTCCGTGTGAAGCATGTTTTTTGAAAGATCTGACCGAATCTTGCTTCAAAGATTTCCTACATATCCTGGGCTAAACAGGAATCAGGTCAATGTAGTTCGGGAAGTTTTGGTAGCTGGGACTACCATGGGATTGCAATGCTTGCTGTTACTGCTGTTGCTGTTGTGACTGCTGCTTTACTGACCGCCTTATTACAACCCAAGAAAATTGAAATTGAACTAAACACTTATATGCATGTCAACTGCTAGTTACAAGATTCCTATCTATAATTCATTTGCGACTTGATCTCGGGTCTTAGCTGATTCTGCTTGTAGAATCCGATCCGAATCTTGATGCTTGCGAGTTGTAAGCGCTTGTTTAACCTCTGGGATACTCAGTGAGACGTGATTGGTAGAACTCAAGACCTTGATCAAACCTTTGAACGATCCGCCTCTCGCCTTTCCGAATATCTCGGGACATCTTCTTTTTGTCTTTTTCTTCTTAGATTCTGAGTTGAGACTCATCTCGTGGGTCATTTCGATTCGTGGGGCTCGAGGTTAGACCTGCGGGAGAAAACAAACAAACGAACGAAATTTTCTGCCCCAGTTTCACTAGGAAAATTTCGTGAATTATTCGCCAGGAAGTTCATAAGATTGATGAAAGAGGATATGCATGCTTAGTTCAGGGTTGAGGCCCTAAACCGACTAGCTGGGGAAAGGTTCAATTTCGAGTCGAAACTCTAATTACTGACCAACTGGGGAAAAGTTCAGTTTAGGGTTTAAAACCCTAATGCTGGCTGAATGGAAAAAATTTAGTTTAGGGTTTAAAACCCTAATGCTGACTGCATGGAAAAACTCAGTTTAGGGTTTAAAACCCTAATGCTGGCTGAATGGAAAAAGTTCAGTTTAGGGTTTAAAACCCTAATGCTGACTAAAAGGAAAATTCAGTTTAGGGTTTAAAACCCTAATGCTGATTGCATGGAAAAACTCAGTTTAGGGTTTAAAACCCTAATGCTGGCTGAAAGGAAAAGTTCAGTTTAGGGTTTAAAACCCTAATGCTGGCTGAAATGGAAAAAGTTCAGTTTAGGGTTTAAAACCCTAATGCTGATTGCATGGAAAAGCTCAGTTTAGGGTTTAAAACCCTAATGCTGGCTGAATGGAAAAGCTCAGTTTAGGGTTTAAAACCCTAATGCTGGCTGAAATGGAAAAAGTTCAGTTTAGGGTTTAAAACCCTAATGCTGACTAAAAGGAAAATTCAGTTTAGGGTTTAAAACCCTAATGCTGATTGCATGGAAAAGCTCAGTTTAGGGTTTAAAACCCTAATGCTGGCTGAATGGAAAAAGTTCAGTTTAGGGTTTAAAACCCTAATGCTGACTAAAAGGAAAATTCAGTTTAGGGTTTAAAACCCTAATGCTGATTGCATGGAAAAGCTCAGTTTAGGGTTTAAAACCCTAATGCTGGCTAAATGGAAAAAGTTCAGTTTAGGGTTTAAAACCCTAATGCTGACTAAAAGGAAAATTTAGTTTAGGGTTTGAAACCCTAATGCTGATTGCATGGAAAAGCTCAGTTTAGGGTTTAAAACCCTAATGCTGGCTGAATGGAAAAAGTTCAGTTTAGGGTTTAAAACCCTAATGCTGATTGAAGAAAAAAAATTCAGTTTAGGGTTTAAAACCCTAATGCTGACTGCATGGAAAAGCTCAGGTTAGGGTTTAAAACCCTAATGCTGGCTGAATGAAAAAGTTTAGTTTAGGGTTTAAAACCCTAATGCTGATTAAGAGGAAAAATTCAGTTTAGGGTTTAAAACCCTAATGCTGATTACATGGAAGAGCTCAGTTTAGGGTTTAAAACCCTAATGCTGGCTGAATGGAAAAAGTTCAGTTTAGGGTTTAAAACCCTAATGCTGACTAAAAGGAAAATTCAGTTTAGGGTTTGAAACCATAATGCTGATTGCATGGAAAAGCTCAGTTTAGGGTTTAAAACCCTAATGCTGGCTGAATAGAAAAAGTTCAGTTTAGGGTTTAAAACCCTAATGCTGATTGAAGAAAAAAATTCAGTTTAGGGTCTAAAACCCTAATGCTGACTGCATAGAAAAGCTCAGTTTAGGGTTTAAAACCCTAATGCTGGCTGAATGAAAAAGTTCAATTTAGGGTTTAAAACCCTAATGCTGATTAAGAGGAAAAATTCAGTTTAGGGTTTAAAACCCTAATGCTGATTACATGGAAGAGCTCAGTTTAGGGTTTAAAACCCTAATGCTGGCTGAATGGAAAAAATTCAGTTTAGGGTTTAAAACCCTAATGCTGACTAAAGGAAAAAATTCAGTTTATGGTTTAAAACCCTAATGCTGATTGCATGGAAAAGCTCAGTTTAGGGTTTAAAACCCTAATGCTGGCTGAATGGAAAAAAATTCAGTTTAGGGTTTAAAACCCTAATGCTGACTAAAGGAAAAAATTCAGTTTAGGGTTTAAAACCCTAATGCTGATTGCATGGAAAAGCTCAGTTTAGGGTTTAAAACCTTAATGCTGGCTGAAGGGAAAAAAAGTTCAGTTTAGGGTTTAAAACCCTAATGCTGACTAAAGGAAGAATTCAGTTTAGGGTTTAAAACCCTAATGCTGGCTGAATGAAAAAGTTCAGTTTAGGGTTTAAAACCCTAATGCTGATTAAGAGGAAAAATTCAGTTTAGGGATTAAAACCCTAATGCTGATTACATGGAAGAGCTCAGTTTAGGGTTTAAAACCCTAATGCTGGCTGAATGGAAAAAGTTCAGTTTAGGGTTTAAAACCCTAATGCTGACTAAAAGGAAAATTCAGTTTAGGGTTTGAAACCCTAATGCTGATTGCATGGAAAAGCTCAGTTTAGGGTTTAAAACCCTAATGCTGGCTGAATGGAAAAAGTTCAGTTTAGGGTTTAAAACCCTAATGCTGATTGAAGAAAAAAAATTCAGTTTAGGGTTTAAAACCCTAATGCTGACTGCATGGAAAAGCTTAGTTTAGGGTTTAAAACCCTAATGCTGGCTGAATGAAAAAGTTCAATTTAGGGTTTAAAACCCTAATGCTGATTAAGAGGAAAAATTCAGTTTAGGGTTTAAAACCCTAATGCTAATTACATGGAAGACCTCAGTTTAGGGTTTAAAACCCTAATGCTGGCTGAATGGAAAAAATTCAGTTTAAGGTTTAAAACCCTAATGCTGACTAAAGGAAAAAATTCAGTTTTGGGTTTAAAACCCTAATGCTGATTGCATAGAAAAGCTCAGTTTAGGGTTTAAAACCCTAATGCTGACTGAATGGAAAACAATTCAGTTTAGGGTTTAAAACCCTAATGCTGACTAAAGGAAAAAATTCAGTTTAGGGTTTAAAACCCTAATGCTGATTGCATGGAAAAGCTTAGTTTAGGGTTTAAAACCCTAATGCTGGCTGAAGGGAAAAAAAGTTCAGTTTAGGGTTTTAAACCCTAATGCTGACTAAAGGAAGAATTCAGTTTAGGGTTTAAGACCCTAATGCTGATTAAAGGAAAAATTCAGTTTAGGGTTTAAAACCCTAATGCTGATTGAATGAAAAAAGTTCAGTTTAGGGTTTAAAACCCTAGTGCTGACTAGCTGGGGACAATGTTCGAGAATACTAAACGGCCTCTTTTTTTTGAATTTTCTTGTTTTAGTAGAAGATAAAAGGGAGTTTCGTGGAACTTACCTTTCGAGTGAATTACTTATTGTCAAAATATTTCTTGTACCCATGTACCTTCTTCTTTGGGCGACACCTGCTTCTTGCACAGCTGTCTTGGATTATACCTGTTTCAACTTTTCAGACAAAGAATAATTGTTAGTTCGGAAATGACGGTCAGTTTGGTGACTTTGATCGTCCCTGTTGCTTTGTTGCGTCCTTATTTCTGTCGCGAAGTCCCGCCGTTGATTGGATTCAAATGGCGAAACTCTTTTGACTGCTCAGGCTTTGTATTTCCAGACTCTGTGATGATTTGCCTCGTAAGGCTCTATTTTTTTTCTTTTTTTTGTGTCCCATCTTGCTTGGAGATTCTCAACGGGGATTTTATTGGGGATACTCTGTGGGGATTTGTACAAAAGGAAGCTCTGTGGGGGGAATATTTACAAAGTGGATTCTTTGTGTGGATTTTGGTACAACGGGGCATGCTGGGAATTTGTTTCAAAGCGGGCTTTCTAGGGTTTGTTGGGGTAAGCTTGCTGGGGAATTTTTACAAAGGGACTCGCTGGGGATGTGCTGGGGAAATTCCAACGGGGATTTTTTTTTTTTTTTTTATATTGGGGAGACTCTGTGGGGGATTGTACAAGGGGAGACTCTGTGGGGATTCGTCCGAAGGCGGACTTGCTGGGGGAAATTTCTCTTTTTCCTCTTTACTTCGAACGCCATCAAACATCATGATTCATCAAGTTTGGACAGACGTCCCAACGAAACGGGGTGTTTTCCTTCATGAAACGGAACTCCGTGAAAATAAACCTGCCACCTGCCCTTTCCGGTGTATCCTGAACTTGGGGTTAAAACATAAAAGGGATTCGAAGAGGAATAAAGAAAGGAGAAAACAAATTTCAGGAAGGGAGTGTCCCTTTTGGGACGAGAAAGACTTATCTGAGGAAGATAACGCTGGCTTTAAATGACATGACATGCTCTTTGGACCGGACGCCTGACCTTCCATGAACTTGCGTTTCTCCGAACCAGAACGAATCTGTGATTCCAAACCGGTGGAACTTTGCCGAGACCTCCTTGGGGTGGAGTCACTCTTTTCGGCCAACAGCGCCCTTTGTGGGTTTTCGCTGGCTGACCTCTCTCATTTCTCTTCCTGTCATCGCTTGATAGCACTCTTTGTGAGTTTTTACTAAACCAGCTCTCTCATTTTTGTTTCTCTGCTCCCGTCGCCTCGTGGTGCCCGAAGGTTTTCACCGACGAGACTCTCTCATTTTATCTCTCCCAATTCAGAGTGTGCCGGTCTCCATTTGCGACGCTTATTGGTTACCCACCATCTTTGGTAATTGATTTGAAGGCTTGTGCTTGGTAAAGAGAGGTAGATAATACTAACTTCTAAACTGCTCGACGTGCCCCGATTTCAATTTCAGGGTGAATGGGGATTTTATTGTTGGTGTGACTGAACCTCAGGGAGAGGCTGCCTACGTATCCTTTCGGAATCAAGTCAAACGTAGTTCAGGCCTCTATCAATGTTTTGTTTTGTTTTCTTTTGTTTTGTTTTTTTTATTTTTTTTATTTTTTTTTTGTAAGCGGCTCAAAGGTTTGTAGAGAGAATTGGGTAGTGTTTGGGAGTAGTGGGGAATAAGACCTTCGTCATTTTCAAATGTGTCAGGACCACTGGGGTATGATTTAGACGTAGTATCTCTTGACTGCATCTGCATTTACTGCTGTGTCGGGGTCATTTCCTTCGATATCACCTAAATACAATGCTCCTCTTGGCAATATCTTCCTTATGATGTATGGGCCTTTCCAATTTGGAGCAAACTTCCCTTTTGCTTCCTCATGATGCGGCAGAATACGCCTCAGTACCAATTGACCTACTTCGAAATTCCTGGGCCGGACTTTCTTGTTGTAAGCCCGGGCCATTCTTCGTTGGTACAACTGTCCGTGACAAACCGCGGCCATTCGCTTTTCATCAATCAAAGTCAATTGCTCTAGCGGAGTCTTGACCCACTCGCTGTCTTCAATTTCCGCTTCGACAATGGTTCGAAGCGAAGGAATTTCTACCTCTGCCGGTATTACAGCCTCGGTCCCATAAACCAAAAGGTAAGGAGTCGCTCCTACTGATGTGCGTACCGTAGTGCGGTACCCCAACAATGCAAATGGTAACTGCTCATGCCACTGTCGGGAACTTTGGATGGTCTCCTCAAAATCTTCTTGATGTTTTTGTTTGCCGCTTCCACAACACCATTGGCCTTTGGCCGATAAGGAGTAGAATTCCTATGCGTTATCTTGAATTGCTCGCATACATCTCCCATCAAGTGACTGTTCAAGTTTGCTGCATTATCTATAATGATAGTCGCAGGAATACCGAAACGACAGATAAGATTTGAGTGTACAAAATCCACTACAGCTTTTTTAGTGACCGACTTGAGAGTGACAGCTTCTACCCATTTTGTGAAGTAATCGATGGCAACCAGTATAAACCCGTGTCCATTCGAAGCCTTCGGTTCGATTGGTCCAATGACGTCCATGCCCCAGGCGACAAATGGCCAAGGTGCAGACATGGGATGCAGCTCCGTGGGAGGTGCATGAATCAAATCACCGTGCACCTGACACTGATGACACTTCCGAACGAAGCTAAAGCAATCCTTTTCCATGGTCATCCAGTAATAACCTGCTCGAAGGATTTTCTTTGCTAAGACATACCCGTTCATGTGAGGTCCGCACACACCTGCGTGTACTTCGTGCATGATCTTTCTTGCCTCCTCGATATCGACACATCTTAGAAGATTGAGGTCCGGGGTCCTCTTATACAACAATTCACCGCTCAGAAAGAAACCACTTGCATGTCGCCTAATGGTCCTCTTTTGATCTCCAGTAGCGTGCTCGGGGTATTCTTGTGTCTTCAGGAACCTCTTGATGTCATGGTGCTAAGGCTGCGTATTTGATCCCGCCTTGATTACACTGCAGTAACCGTGTCTTTCCTTGATTTGGATTTCCAAAGGATCGACGTGGGCGTTGCCCGGGTAGGGTAGCATTGAAGCCAAAGTAGCAAGTGCATCTTCCAGTTCATTGTGACACCTCGGGATATACCTGAACTCTATTGATGTAAAGCGCTTGCTGAGGTCCTCCACATGCTGTCGGTAAGGGATACGTTTGACATCCCGAGTTTCCCATTCACCTTGAGCTTGCCGGATGATCAGGTCAGAATCTTCCATAATCAGTAAGTCTTCGACATCCTGATCGATTGCCATATGCATGCCCATGATACAGGCTTCATACTTAGCTGTATTGTTTGTGCAAAAGAAACGTAGTCTAGCTGTGGCGGGATAATGCTGACCGGAAGGCGAGATCAAAATTGCCCCAATTCCTACACCTTTAGCATTCACGGCTCCATCAAAGAACATCTTCCAAACATGAGCGTCCTCCGAGAACACTTCTACAGTATTTACCTCTTCATCTGGAAAGTAGGTACGCAATGGCTGGTATTCCTCATCGACCGGATTTTCGGCCAAATGATCTGCTAGCGCCTGGGCTTTCATTGCCGTGCGAGTGACATAGACTATGTCGAATTCAGTATGCAAGATCTGCCACTTGGCCAGTCTTCCAGTAGGCATCGGTTTCTGAAATATATATTTTAAAGGATCCAGCCTGCTTATGAGGAAAGTAGTGTGGGCTTGGAGATAATGTCTCAGCTTTTGAGCAACCCATGTGAGAGCGCAGCATGTCCTTTCCAGTAGAGTGTATTTGGCCTCGTAGCTGGTGAATTTCTTGCTCAAGTAGTAGATTGCTTGCTCCTTTTTCCCGGTTATGTCGTGTTGCCCGAGGACGCAACCGAAAGAGTTCTCCAAGACTGTTAGATACAAGAAAAGTGGCCTCCCTGGTTCTGGAGGGACCAAGACCGGGGGATTCGAAAGGTATTCTTTGACTTTATCAAAGGCTTCTTGACACTCAGTTGTCCATTTAATCGCCGCATCTTTCCTTAGAAGCTTGAATATGGGCTCACACGTGCTTGTCAACTGGGCAATAAACCGACTGATGTAGTTCAACCTGCCCAACAGACTCATCACGTCTTTCTTTGTTCTCGGGGGAGGCAGATCTCTGATGGATTTTATCTTAGTTGGATCTAGCTCGATACCTCTCCTGCTTACGATGAAGCCCAAAAGTTTGCCCGACGGAACTCCGAAAGCACATTTGGCTGGGTTTAGCTTCAAGTCATACTTCCTTAGTCTCTCGAAGAATTTCCTCAAGTCTTGGATGTGATTATCCTGCGTCCTAGACTTGACTATCACGTCGTCCACGTACACCTCTATTTCCTGATGCATCATGTCATGAAAAATGGCAGTCATGGCCCTCATGTAAGTAGCCCCAACATTCTTCAAACCAAATGGCATGACCCGATAACAGTAGGTGCCCCAAGGCGTGGTGAAGGCAGTTTTCTCGGCGTCCTCTTCATCCATCAATACCTGATGATACCCGGCGTAACAATCCACGAAAGACTGTATCTTGTGTTTGGCGCAATTATCAACGAGGATGTGGATGTTGGGTAGTGGGAAATTATCTTTAGGACTTGCTCTATTCAGATCTCGGTAATCTACACATACCCGAGTTTTACCGTCCTTCTTCGGTACTAGAACCACATTTGCCAACCAGGTTGTATACTGGACTACCCGAATCACTCCCGTTTTCAGTTGTTTGGTGATCTCTTCCTTGATCTTGTCACTGACCTCAGTTTTGAACTTTCGCTGCTTTTGTTGAACTGGAGGGCAGTCAGGATAAATTGGCAATTTATGAACCACTAGATCAACCCCTAGACCCGGCATGTCATCATATGACCAAGCAAACACGTCTTTAAATTCAAAAAGAAGTTGAATTATCGCCTCTCGCATTTTCTCGTCCGTGTGAATGCTTATTTTGGTCTCCCGGATTTCTTCAGGAGTTCCTAAATTAACCGGTTCGGTGTCATTCAGATTTGGCTTAGGTTTATTCTCAAAATATTCCAACTCTCGGTTTATTTCCCTAAAAGCCTCTTCTGCATCATACTCTGATTCTGGGTTCATTAATTCGCAGTTAAATAGCTCATTGTGATCTGGGCGTGAAGTCCGCAAGCATGTCATTTTTAAAGCCGCATTATTATAACTGAAAAGAAAGATAAAAGGAAAAATAACAAAAATCAGAACAAAAGAAAGAATGGGAAAGCATTGATGATTTTTTTTATTTTCTTTGGAAAGTTGGAGGACAACAATGTTTACAACTCAGGAATACAAAACAACAACGGAAAGGAAGAAAACGTTCAAGTTATGTCCTGGAGATAACTTGTGACACAGGAAAGGTGGCAGGACAGGTCTACCCGGACTTCCGTCTAGTCGGGAATGGCGTGGCCTCCCAGTTTTGAAGTTCGGCATTCGGCCCCACGCACATCATCTCAGCAGCGCTTGTGCCTTCACCTGGTTGAACCATGTGGATCTCGTAGAGCATCTCTCTCATTGCCCCACATATCTCCTCAATTTCCTCAGCTGTGAAGACCTCATCATCTTCTTCTTCGGTGTACCTTGGCCTGATGAAAGTTGCATATAAATCTGGCAGTGGTCGAGGTAACTTCCAACCCTCATTTTTCCTTTTCTTTGCCCACTCTTCGTCTGCTGGAGTAGGCTTGAAACCTAGTCCAAAAGGTTTCTTGGTGACTGGCAAGGTAATGGGTTCTGTTATTCCCTGAAGGGTTCGTCCAAGCCCCTTCCCTGGCCTAAATCCGTGCCGGATCATCTCTTTGGCCACCATAACCGAGGCGTTAGACAAGAAAGGCTAGGGGCAGGGTATTCCCTCCTCGTGCTGCTCTGTCAGTACAATCTCAAAAGCTTGATAGACCGTATGTTCGCTCCCTTCTCTTGGTTCCAGATATGGGATCGATGGGTCCCGATAGATAGCATGCTCATCTTCCCCATGGACCACGATTTCTCGGTCTTCGTACTCGAACTTCACCATCTGGTGAAGAGTGGAAGGCACAGCTCCTGCCGCATGGATCCAAGGTCTGCCAAGGAGAAAATTGTAGGATGTATCCATGTAGAGCACCTAGAAGGTTACTTGAAATTCGGCTGGTCCTATGACCAACAACAGGTCTATTTCTCCCATGGTATCCCTCTTGATGCCGTCGAAAGCCCTTACGCAGACATTGTTGGGTCGGATTCTTTCGGTCCCAATTTCCATTCTTTGTAGCGTGGAGAGCGGGCAAATGTCAACGCCTGAGCCCCCATCCAACATTACCCGCTTGACATAATAGTCTTCGCATTTAACTGTTAGGTGCAAAGCCTTGTTGTGTGCCGCTCCTTCCGGGGGTAGGTCGTTCTTGCTGAAAGAGATTTGGTTGACGGCGAAGAATCTTTCTGTCATCCGCTCTAATTGTTCCACCGAGGTTTCAACTGGCACATATGCTTCATTCAGGGTCTTCAGTAAGATCTCTTGATGCTCGGTCGACCTCATTAACAATGACAGCATGGACACTTGCTCGGGGTACTTGCGCAGTTGATCTATCACTTCGTAATCCGGCATTTTCATTTGTTGGAAGAACATTTTCGCTTCTTCAACACTCACAGGCTTCTTTGGCGGGAAGCGCCTTTGTGTGGCGTTGTTCAGTTCTTGAGTATTTGAATACCTTCCAATGAAAGTATTTTCTGGAAGTTCTCCCATGACCTCTTTACCTTTGTACATCACCAAAGTCTTTTGATAATTCCACGGCACTGTGGACGGGTTGGTCATTGGCCTTTGTGGCACGCGTCTGATAACCACTGGCTCGTTCAGCCGAGGTGGTTGAATCGTCCCCCGGACCACATAGGCCCCTTTTGGCACGTACATAGGTTTTGTCTTTTTGATTCCGAAGTTCTGCGTCTTCTCAGCTTGACCTCGTGGTATGTAAAGAACTCCATCCTTTACCGGTACCACTTTCTTCTCCACCTTCTTTTCAGGCACTTTCTTTATAGCTTTGGCCTCTTCCCCTTTTTCTGGTTTCTGTTCTGTTTCGGGCCTCTTTCCCGTGTCGACAATGGCAATTATGGCTTTCAGAGCAGAGTCGAACTCTTTGTCTTCACAAATCATTCCGATCAGCGGCCCATTATTGTGAGCAGGTAACGGATTGTTAGTTACATTCGGGATCTCTTTGTCCCTTAGCACTATTTTCCCTTGCTCTATCAAATTCTCGACCACTCTTTTCAACGAACAGCAATCATTTGTATCATGTCCCTCGGCCCCTGAATGATAGGCGCATCTGACTCCAGCTTTGTAAGAAGGTGACGTCGGGTTTTGCCTTGTTTGAGGGATTGGTTGCAAGAAACCCAATTGGACTAGATTAGGGAACAAAGTAGAGTATTGCTCACCGATGGGCGTGAAAGTCCGCCGTCGAGGTGGCTCCTGAGGGCGAAAGTTATTCTGCGGAGGTTGTGGGTTATAGTGGTTGCGGTAAGGAGGCTGATTTCTGGGAGGTGGAGCTGGGCCTCGGTTGGCTTGTTGTGGTGGATGGGCATAAGGTTGGGCATTCATGACCATATAAGGCTGATGAGCATATGCCAAATTGGAGTGGGGGAAATAGTGTTGTGGGGTTCTTTCCGAGAAACGGGGCCTGGGATGACGATACTCCCTTGCTTCCGAGGCTGCCATAGTTGTTTCTTCTTTCTTCTTCCCTCTGGTCATTCCTCCGGACCCGCTTTGGACGGCCTGGGAGGTTGCCCTTATGGCTGCTTGACTCAGAATCCTACCTGTTTTCCGACCATTTTCTACCATCTCTCCAATCTTGATCGCTTCCGCGAATGGCTTACCCATGGCTGACATCATGTTTTGGAAATAGTCAGACTCTTGAGCCTGGAGAAAAGTAGTGACCATTTCCACTTCATCCATGGGAGGCTTTACTCTTGACGCCTGTTCACGCCACTTAATAGCATATTCTCTGAAGCTTTCTGAAGGTTTCTTCTTCAAATTCGACAGCGAATTTCGGTCTGGCGCAATGTCGATGTTATACTGGAATTGTTTTACGAAATCTCTGGCGAGATCATCCCATATATGCCATCGGGACATTTCCTGGTCCATATACCATTCCGAGGCTATCCCTACTAGACTTTCCCCAAAATATGCCATTAGCAGTTCTTCTTTTCCGCCGGCTCCCCGCAATTGGTTGCAGTATTTCTTAAGATGTGCAATGGGGTCACCGTGCCCATCGTATTTCTCGAACTTCGGGGTCTTGAAACCCGCTGGCAGGTGCACGTGAGGGAACATGCATAGGTCGGCGTAAGAGACGCTCTTTTGTCCTCTCAATCCTTGCATATTCTTCAAACTTTGTTCAAGGCTTCTCATTCTCTTGGCAATCTCATTTTGTTCTGCAATTCTGGGGTTCTGATTTTGCCCGGGTGCAAGTTCGCACTGAGGCGGTAGAGGATTAGTGCTGGTAGCGAACCTAGTTGGTTCTATTGAGAACGATGGTGCTTGGAATGTAAAAGAGGATGAGTCAAAGCTTGGTTTGTACGTGGTAGGCTGTGCCGTAATCGGGCAAGGCGATGCAGTAAAGATGTTCATGCTCGCATCAGTGGATGACATTCGGGGATGAGGCTCAGAAGGCGATCCAGCAGAGAAGGCTGAGGTGGCTGGGTACCCGAATGGGGTAGCAGGATAATTTATGGGGACATTAGAAGTCCCACTTGACCTGGAGAATAATTCAGGGAATCCGGGGACGACACTTGGCGGCTCTTTCCCATTATTCCAATCGTCCAGCATTTCCAGCATGCGGAGCCGTAGGATTCTATTTTCCTCCGCAGTTGCAGATTCAGGTGTGAGGACGGCCTAGATCGAGCTTTCCTCGGAAACAGGGATTGTTTGTAATGGAATTTCTGAAGACATTTCCACACTTCCTTTTGACCGGGTGAAGTAAATGTGAGTACTGCTTCTGGTCCTAACAACAGGTAGTTGAACACTTCTCCTTGACCTCGTGAAGTATGAGTGCGAGGCCAGACTTTCACCAAACCAACCATCTTTTCAAAAACCCTGGAAAGATACTCAACGACAAATGCACGGTTAATTTGCAGCAAATAACAGATAGTCAATCTCACGTTGGGCATGATGCACCTATACAGTTAAGTGGATTACTACATGTTTGCTACGAGAGCATGCGTCATTCTGGTATTTTTGCCCTTATTAGTTTTTTTACCCTTTTTTTTATTATTTTTATTATTTTGCAATAAAAGAAATGCGACCGGATCCGATGAGGATTGCCTACGTATCACGATGCCTACGTGAATCAGATCATTACGTAGTTCGAAAAACACAAATGAGCGTAAAAGAAGCAACCTCTTTATTGTTGAAATGGTCTATTACAAACTACATTTTGCAAAAGAAAGAGCAAACTTTGAAAATAAACCTAGACTCAAAATAGACTAAAAATCACCCTGATGGAAAAATAGGCAGAAGATGCTAAAATAGAGGCTTGACTTATGAGTGCATTATGGTTTTGAAAATTGGTGTCCGCGGGGCATCGTTCGGCCTCGCCGCGGTCCTAGGCGTGAGATCCCTCTCAAGTTGCTCTAGCTCATGCATAGTCTGCTTGACATAACCCATCACTGCCGAGAGGACGGTAACGCTGGACATGTTCTCACATCGTAGACATCGTCTGGTGATGGCATGGGCAATGGCCTTAATCCTATCTCTGGTTTGCTTCTTCTCTACGAGTAGGCGTTTTATCTGATCGCTACATATCTTGAATACTTGAGTATACTGTATATGCTGATGCTTCAGTCGCCGTACTTCCAACTTCATCTGGGCCATTCAGTCGTGCCAGTATCTGCTCTCGATTTGGAAATCCTTGGCCTGATTAGCTGCTTTGATCTCAAATGTAGCCATCTCTCTCTTTATTTTAGCAACAGTTTTCTCGTGGTCGCCTTCCAATTGATTCAGGTATCGGCGATGCTTATCTGCTCTTGTATCCCATTGTGCCCTGAGCTCTGCTATGACGTTTTCAGATTTCTCCAAACCATCTTGCCATTCCCTGATTTCACCTTTTAGCCTTTTTATCAGCTGCTCGTCTGATCGATGCCTTGGCTGTTTATCCGCATCCACCCTTATCTGTTTGATCTGGGCTCTGAGTCTTTCGTTGTCCTAAATTAACCTGTTCCGCTCTCCCAAATTGGTAGCATCTTGCACGTTGTGCTCATATTTCAAACTTTCCACTTGTTGCTTTAACCTGCTGATTTCGGCGCAATAGCCTCTTTCCTTTGCTAACCAATCCTACTGCCTTTGCGATGATTCGGTGAAATTCCGGATGTGGGGTCTCTTAGCTGGCCTTTCATGCTCAAGTTCCCTTCTATACCATGCAAGGTAACCTGGCGCCGTCTCTCCTTTGGCTCGATCCCGCACGCAAGTATCTGATTTCAAATATTGACACTCACTCCAGATTTGGCGAATCTTTGCTTCTGGGAATTGTCCGTTAGGACTTATCTCAACTGCTTGAGTGCTAAGATCTTCCTCATGAGGTACTGTCTGGCATCTTCCGAACTGTCTCAAAACTCGGCAGGGTGCGTAAGGTTGAATGCTCTTAAGCCCCATCAGTAAGAAATGAGTTTTAGTTGCCGACGTATATAGGATCTCATCAACAGGCAACCATCCTAGCGTCCACTGTATTTGGCTGGCAGTAAGAGCTTGAAAGAACGAGGTCCATGCCAGGACTCCTTTGGGCAAACTGATCTCTTTGGTTCTCGTGTAAGATTCTTCTATGCAAGTCTTTTTCGGGGAACCATGGCTCAAAATCTCGGAATGATGGCAGAGGTGCTCGGTCATCCATATATGTAGGAGCAAGTTACAACCTTCGAAGAAATTTCCCCCAGCTTTACAAACTGCAAGAGCTCGAAAGATGTCAGATACCACCATAGGTGCGAGAGTACTGTCACTTTGCGTGAGTAAAGTGCTGACGACCCCGGATATCTTCAAATCAATGTTTCCGTCTTTCCTTGGAAATATCAGAAGGCCCAGGAACATCATCATGAACGCTGTCCGTCTGTGTTTGTCCCACTTCTGACGAACACCTTTGCTGCACAGTTTGTTGATTGGATTATTGAATCCCCCCTCATGACCGTACCTATCATATATGAAGCATGGAGTACAAAATCCGGCTGCTAGATCCGGGTTGTGGACTATTCTGGGTATCTTCAATGAATCTAGGAACCGGTGTACCATGACAACTCTTGGGGCGACCAAGTATTTTTGCCTCAAAGGAAGCTCAGCATTCCCGATGTATCCGGCCATTTCTTCCAAAGTGGGGGTGAGTTCAAAATCAGAGAAATGGAAAACATTGTGCGCCGGGTCCCAGTAGGTAACCAAAGCTCTTATGATATCTCCCCGAGGCTGGATTTCCAACAAACCCACGAGACCTTTCAGATGTTTCTTGACCTCATTTTGTCCTTCAGCACCTAGATCATTCCACCATAGCCGTAACTTGACAGGGATTTTGGTCATTATTGAAAAATGTTCATTTTGCATCGTGCTCATCCTGCACATTTATTAAGGTGATTTCAACAAAAATGATTTTGACTCAAAAATATTTTACAAAAGGGATTAAGCTTTGAACACGGCCTTTAAATACCTTGAGGACGAAGATTTTAAGGCCGTGTGGGTCAACTGGACAAAATACTAAACAAGACCCAAAGGTGGCTATTTATGCAAAGTCAGTCTTCCGGCGTCCCTTTCGGGAACATTCGGCTATTTATGACAAAACAACATCACCCGATTTATTTACGACTCTTTTTAAAGTTTGAAACACACATTTTTTTATTCATTGATTTTGGCTATTTCAGCAAAAATGGGGGTTGAACCCGACGAGGGTTGCCTACGTATCTCACATCCGGTGAGAATCAAACCGGCGTAGTTCGGGCATATTGTAAATAGAAAAAATCAAATAAATCTAGAAATCAAGAATACGTATTTTTATTATTATTTTTTTTTCTTTTGCAAAGAGATAAGGACTAAAGAAAATATTAATTAAATTTTTTTTTTAGGAAATATTTGGACTATTAGTCTGAATTTATAAAAAGGGGTACTGCGAAAGAGACAACATTTTTATTTTTTGAATTATGAATTTTCCGTTTTTTTTCTACTTTTAAATAGATACCTTCTCTTTTTTTGATTTTGAAAATGATAAAAAAGAAAAATTTTATATTTTTTTTTTTAAAAAAAAATAAAACTAGAAGACAATCTTTTTTTTAATATATATTTTTAGAAGAAATTCCGGCGAGGTTTCGACACTACTCGGACATTGGTTCTATTTTTCCAAAATCAGTATTTATCTCCCTACACTGCTATTTTCTTTTTTTTAGGAACCGGTCAGCATGCGGAACCGAAGCAAATAAATGCGCAAAACAAATAGGATGCAGCAGGGTGGTCTTTTCATTTCAGGTTGCCTGTCCTAGACGGACCCAACCCCTGTGTTGAGCCCCCTAAGTCAAATGCAACATGATGCAAATAAACGTTCCTACTAGGGATCCGGCATGAAGTTTCGTTATACTAGGTTTATACCCTGGGTATTTGCTCTAGACTGTGTACCCGAGCGGACAACTCGAGTCGAGGAGGGGGCTACGTACCGGGGACCCGCGAGATCGTCCGGCTTTGTAACTTGTCCGACCTCTTTCTTATTTCAGGTATCGACACTAACAGAATAGGGAGTCCCGACCAGCGAGCTTCTCCCCGGAGGTAAGAAGAGAAGGGTTTCGGCACAGTTTATATACAGTTCAGATAATATCAAAGCGGTAAAAGACAACATTTAGCACGTTATGCAAAAACATGTAATAAAGATCAGATAATAAAGCCAAATATAACAATTATTCTAAGCTCGAATTCTTGAACCCTGAACCAGTGGTTCTGGGTTACTTTCCCAGCAGAGTCGCCAGAGCTGTCACACCTCCTTTTTGCGCGCCCGCCCCCGAAGGGTTAAATGCGCGAGGGGAGTTTTTCCAATTTAAGTGACAATATTCGAAATGGGATTATTTATTTAATTCAGAGTCGCCACTTGGGAAAGGTTTGGCTTTTGGTGTCCCAAGTCACCGGTTTATCTTGAATCCTAAATCGAGGAAATTTTCGACTTTTCCAAATGAAGTCTGCGAACCAGAAATTGTAAGTAAGGAATTCTGTTGACCCGAGGGAAGGATTTAGGCACCCTCGAATCCCGTGGTTCTAGCACGGTCGCTTAAATTGTTATAATGGCTAAATATCTGATTTAAATACATGTTATGACTTACGTGCTTTTATTAAGTTTAAACCGCTTTTATTATTATCATTTATTTTTATAGAATTGCAACGTCGTGAAAATGTATTTCGAACTACGTCGCAATCAATGCACCCGTAATTGTTAAACACACTTCGACTCCGTTGAGATTTGGATTCGGGTCACATCAATGCGCACCCAAATTTAAGAATATAATTTAATCGAGCCGCGCCTAAAGAGTTTAACGCATTCTTATTTTTTTTTGGAGAAGGCCATGAAATTTGCTAAACGGCCTGTCCGAATTCTAAATATTTATTATGGTTAGTTATTGAGGGCCCCGCAATTTGCATTCTTACTTGGCGAGGCTCGTCTCGTTATTTTAGAAAAAGGATATCCTGAAGCGACTACATTTCTATTACGTTTGTCTCTAAAAAATAAAAGAGAAAAATATCAAACTTACTTGTTTAAGCAACTAACATACTAAATCTCTACTATATATGACGAATCCGAATTTTTGCTTGATTGCCAAATTGGTTATTTATGAGGTGAAAATTATTTCATGCCTCGTCTTTAAGGAGTGAATAAGTTCTGTTAATTTGATAGGAGGGATTGCAAGAAACAGATAACTCATACTAAATTTACATTAAACAATCCTTAAGTTTGAACTTTGTAATTAACTTATTTAGGCTTGATAAATGAAATCGGCTACTTATTAAGAAAAACTACTGTTAATTGGATTCGAGAATGCCTATTAGTTTTCCTCGAAAGTCATCGCATTATTCCGAAACGATGAATCTATATTGAAACCCATATCGAAACTATGTAGAAACAAGTAGTCTAACAAAAGGGTTGGCGTACATTATTACCCTGTTAACGTAACGCTGCATGAGAATTAGTTTGGGGTACACTTATCTTGAAGTCAAATGGAACCGAATGTAGCAGATTCGATAGTTCAGAGATCTAGGCAAAATACATACATATGCTTGCTATGATTCTATGTTATGATGTCATAACAGAAACAAAACTAACGGTCGTATGCATTAAGACACATCTGATCTATCAAGCCAATGTTATCTAATTGTTCATCTCAACTTAGAATGCATGTTAATTTATACAGAGTATTTGCAGTTTGTACTTAAACAAATACAGGCCAAACTAACATTCAACCTGTTTTTGAACACAAGTATTATAACATAAACAGACATTCGTTTCTTTATTTCTGCTTCAACTTCAAACTTTCAACAACATATGGTTTCAGAAGTTGTGTACCTGGAAATGTTTGACAATTGAAGAAAAAGGGAAGTCAGCGGAGTAACAATGGCAACAAGTGCAGCAGCAGTAACAGCAGGTAACCAAAATCCTAGTGCAAGATGCAGTTATAGCCAATGGAAGAGGCAGCAAAATGACAGCAATAAGCAGGGGAGTGGACTCAGAATTCAGATGATCCGATTCCAAGAGAAAGCAAACCAATACGAACCAAACAAACAAAAACCTAGCTGATACTTGAGAGGAAATCAGCACTTATTTGAACAAGTTAAACAAACTGGGAATCGAACAAACAGCAGGAAGAAGAAAACAGTTTCTGCTTTCTGTGTATCCCTCTCCCTATCTCCTTTCTCTCCAGAATCTAAATGTCAATCTTCAGTTTTGAAACTATACTTAAGTTATCAAAAGAAATCTTTTCCAGTTTTCTGTTTATCTTCTTGAACTTCAAACCCTCAATGATTCAGTCTGAATCCCCTATGTCTGTCCCTCTAATATCATATGGTATTCTTTTCCTCTCCCCCTCTCCTATATGTTCTGTGTGTATTAATATGTATGTATTTCAACTCTTTTTTTCTCCAATCCCTCCTCTGTCTGTGTCTTCTCCTCTTTTCCCTTTTATCAGATGGTCTCCTTTTATAGGCCCTAACCTCAGCCCTTTAACAGCCTGTTAGACCAAAAGAAACCCCTCCCATGTGCCATCTTCTTTTCAGTTTCCAACTCAGCTATTTAAGTATTAACCCCATGACATTCCCTGGCAGATTTACCCTTTTGAAAGAGGTTTAATACTTCTTAACTAAAGTAGGGTAATGGGCAGCAGAATATATATCTGACAGCATGTGCTGTCGATTATTTTATTCAAAATCCCTTATGCAGGGCACAGGCTGTGCACAAATGCACCTGTGGTGCACAAATGCACATGTTGTGCAGAAAGTGCACATGCCCTCCAATTCAGAAGTTAAACAAACATTCCTTTTACATTTCTGATTCAAATTAACAACTATAAGTAAACAAACTCAGTTCCTAATTGATTCAAACAAATGTGTCCAGAAGCAAATCGATTTGTTATTGTTCAGGCAATTGAAACTAATTGACGACACATGTCGACTCGATTATATTAATCATAACATGCACAATCGTAGCCAAAAATCAGACATTTAACAGTATCGACACATTGATTTGAATTATACTGACTAAACAAAGTGGTACTCGAGGAATCAGTTGATCAGTCAAAATTTGAAGCTCAATTATTTGCACAGCACATACATACATACGCATTATCAGAATAGGAGAGGGATTCAAACAAACACAGAGGTTCAGGTAAAGTGGACAAACAACAGTTGATAAAAATTCAAAGACACAAATTAAAAGAAAACATGAACAGACCTTTAATCAATCACATGGACTAACAGAAATAAAAAAAGAAAAAGCAAAACTCACCTTAAATCTCGAAAAATCAAAAACCTTAACTTGGACTCGGACAGACCTTTCTTAAGGCTGAACGGACTTGAATCGAAGTGTTTCTCAGATGAGAAACACTTCGATTAAGGTCCATTAGACCTTAATCTCTTCGGCTTGAACAGACACGGAACATGCACGGAGAAAACTAGGGTTCAAAAATTAGATCTGGGACTCGTGTTTCCCTGGTTAGATTCGGACCAAACCAAGCATGGTTTGGTCACGAGGGGGTCTGGGGACTGTCTGGTGTGAAGTTGAGGTCGATTGGTGTAAATCGGGTTCCGACTCGAATCTTCAAATGAAGATTCGAGAAGGTGGGAAGGGATTCGAACTACGTGGTTAACAGATCCGTGTTCCGGATGGCAAGGGGGTTCTATGGTGTTAAGGGTTGGGTCACCGACGTCCGTGCCGCCGGTTTTCATGGTGAAGGATACAGGGGCGGCTAGGGTTTTTGGAGGGGGAAGGGGGATGAGGACGAAGGTGACCTAAAGCTGGGGTTCGGATAGGGGGAGGGGCTGGGTAAGGTTATGGGTTTATATAGTTAGTGAGGGGTTGATTCCTAACCGTTGGATGGGGTGCGATGAAGGGTCAGGATCTCTTGGCTGATAGGGGACGGTGTCGTTTCATCTTTAGAGGGTTTGGGTCAGTCCGGGTGGAAACGGGTCGGGGTCATCAGTGGGTTATGGGGAGGTGATCTTGGCCGTTGATCAATCTGAGATCAACGGCCCAGATCAAACCAGGTTAAAACGGTGTCGTTTGGAAGCTCTGGGTATCAGCTGGTTTGGACCGGGGCAGGCTCACTCTCTGGGCTCGATTTGGGCCTGAAATTTAATAAAAATGAGCCCAAACAGATTTTTAAACAAATTCTGCATTCTCTTTTATATTTTCTTATATATATTTTTATTTTATTTTTTAAAACAAACCCAAGTAAATCAAATTAAAATTAAATAGACACTTAATACAAATATTTACACATATATCAAAATATTTGAAGCAGGTAAAATCAAACAAAACAAAAATCACGGACCAAGACGCCTATTTATGATTTTCTATTTAACAACCGGATTACGGTTCAAATTACGCATGACACATACATTTTTGTATTTTGTTTTGATAAAATAAAATGGGCAAAAGTCATAAATAATTAACAAAGTGCCATGTAAAAATCCAAAAATTGTACAGCAGGACCAATTGTTATTATTTTTTTTTATTCTTTTGGAGCGATTGTCGCGCAAGACAAAAATCACGTGCTCACAGCTGCCCCTCTTTGTTCGGAAACACGAAGAGTTTTTGTGCAAAGATAAAGTGAGCGTGTATGAGCGATTTTTGCCTATGGACTGCTCCGTGTGAAGCATGTTTTTTGAAAGATCTGACCGAATCTTGCTTCAAAGATTTCCTACATATCCTGGGCTAAACAGGAATCAGGTCAATGTAGTTCGGGAAGTTTTGGTAGCTGGGACTACCATGGGATTGCAATGCTTGCTGTTACTGCTGTTGCTGTTGTGACTGCTGCTTTACTGACCGCCTTATTACAACCCAAGAAAATTGAAATTGAACTAAACACTTATATGCATGTCAACTGCTAGTTACAAGATTCCTATCTATAATTCATTTGCGACTTGATCTCGGGTCTTAGCTGATTCTGCTTGTAGAATCCGATCCGAATCTTGATGCTTGCGAGTTGTAAGCGCTTGTTTAACCTCTGGGATACTCAGTGAGACGTGATTGGTAGAACTCAGGACCTTGATCAAACCTTTGAACGATCCGCCTCTCGCCTTTCCGAATATCTCGGGACATCTTCTTTTTGTCTTTTTCTTCTTAGATTCTGAGTTGAGACTCATCTCGTGGGTCATTTCGATTCGTGGGGCTCGAGGTTAGACCTGCGGGAGAAAACAAACAAACGAACGAAATTTTCTGCCCCAGTTTCACTAGGAAAATTTCGTGAATTATTCGCCAGGAAGTTATTAAGATTGATGAAAGAGGATATGCATGCTTAGTTCAGGGTTGAGGCCCTAAACCGACTAGCTGGGGAAAGGTTCAGTTTCGAGTCGAAACTCTAATTACTGACCAACTGGGGAAAAGTTCAGTTTAGGGTTTAAAACCCTAATGCTGGCTGAATTGAAAAAATTTAGTTTAGGGTTTAAAACCCTAATGTTGACTGCATGGAAAAACTCAGTTTAGGGTTTAAAACCCTAATGCTGGCTGAATGGAAAAAGTTCAGTTTAGGGTTTAAAACCCTAATGCTGACTAAAAGGAAAATTCAGTTTAGGGTTTAAAACCCTAATGCTGATTGCATGGAAAAACTCAGTTTAGGGTTTAAAACCCTAATGTTGGCTGAATGGAAAAGCTCAGTTTAGCGTTTAAAACCCTAATGCTGGCTGAAATGGAAAAAGTTCAGTTTAGGGTTTAAAACCCTAATGCTGATTGCATGGAAAAGCTCAGTTTAGGGTTTAAAACCCTAATGCTGGCTGAATGGAAAAGCTCAGTTTAGGGTTTAAAACCCTAATGCTGGCTGAAATGGAAAAAGTTCAGTTTAGGGTTTAAAACCCTAATGCTGACTAAAAGGAAAATTCAGTTTAGGGTTTAAAACCCTAATGCTGATTGCATGGAAAAGCTCAGTTTAGGGTTTAAAACCCTAATGCTAGCTGAATGGAAAAAGTTCAGTTTAGGGTTTAAAACCCTAATGCTGACTAAAAGGAAAATTCAGTTTAGGGTTTAAAACCCTAATGCTGATTGCATGGAAAAGCTCAGTTTAGGGTTTAAAACCCTAATGCTGGCTAAATGGAAAAAGTTCAGTTTAGGGTTTAAAACCCTAATGCTGAATAAAAGGAAAATTTAGTTTAGGGTTTGAAACCCTAATGCTGATTGCATGGAAAAGCTCAGTTTAGGGTTTAAAACCCTAATGCTGGCTGAATGGAAAAAGTTCAGTTTAGGGTTTAAAACCCTAATGCTGATTGAAGAAAAAAAATTCAGTTTAGGGTTTAAAACCCTAATGCTGACTGCATGGAAAAGCTCAGGTTAGGGTTTAAAACCCTAATGCTAGCTGAATGGAAAAAGTTCAGTTTAGGGTTTAAAACCCTAATGCTGACTAAAAGGAAAATTCAGTTTAGGGTTTAAAACCCTAATGCTGATTGCATGGAAAAGCTCAGTTTAGGGTTTAAAACCCTAATGCTGGCTAAATGGAAAAAGTTCAGTTTAGGGTTTAAAACCCTAATGCTGAATAAAAGGAAAATTTAGTTTAGGGTTTGAAACCCTAATGCTGATTGCATGGAAAAGCTCAGTTTAGGGTTTAAAAGCCTAATGCTGGCTGAATGGAAAAAGTTCAGTTTAGGGTTTAAAACCCTAATGCTGATTAAAGGAAAAATTCAGTTTAGTGTTTAAAACCCTAATGCTGATTGCATGGAAAAGCTCAGGTTAGGGTTTAAAACCCTAATGCTGGCTGAATGAAAAAGTTTAGTTTAGGGTTTAAAACCCTAATGCTGATTAAGAGGAAAAATTCAGTTTAGGGTTTAAAACCCTAATGCTGATTACATGGAAGAGCTCAGTTTAGGGTTTAAAACCCTAATGCTGGCTGAATGGAAAAAGTTCAGTTTAGGGTTTAAAATCCTAATGCTGACTAAAAGGAAAATTCAGTTTAGGGTTTGAAACCCTAATGCTGATTGCATGGAAAAATTCAGTTTAGGGTTTAAAACCCTAATGTTGATTGCATGGAAAAGCTCAGTTTAGGGTTTAAAACCCTAATGCTGGCTGAATGGAAAAAGTTCAGTTTAGGGTTTAAAACCCTAATGCTGATTGCATGGAAAAGCTCAGTTTAGGGTTTAAAACCCTAATGCTGGCTGAATGGAAAAAGTTCAGTTTAGGGTTTAAAACCCTAATGCTGACTAAAAGGAAAATTTAGTTTAGGGTTTAAAACCCTAATGCTGATTGCATGGAAAAGCTCAGTTTAGGGTTTAAAACCCTAATGCTGGCTGAATGGAAAAAGTTCAGTTTAGGGTTTAAAACCCTAATGCTGATTGAAGAAAAAAAATTCAGTTTAGGGTTTAAAACCCTAATGCTGACTGCATGGAAAAGCTCAGGTTAGGGTTTAAAACCCTAATGCTGGCTGAATGAAAAAGTTTAGTTTAGGGTTTAAAACCCTAATGCTGATTAAGAGGAAAAATTCAGTTTAGGGTTTAAAACCCTAATGCTGATTACATGGAAGAGCTCAGTTTAGGGTTTAAAACCCTAATGCTGGCTGAATGGAAAAAGTTTAGTTTAGGGTTTAAAACCCTAATGCTGACTAAAAGGAAAATTCAGTTTAGGGTTTGAAACCCTAATGCTGATTGCATGGAAAAACTCAGTTTAGGGTTTAAAACCCTAATGTTGGCTGAATGGAAAAGCTCAGTTTATGGTTTAAAACCCTAATGCTGGCTGAAATGGAAAAAGTTCAGTTTAGGGTTTAAAACCCTAATACTGATTGCATGGAAAAGCTCAGTTTAGGATTTAAAACCCTAATGCTGGCTGAATGGAAAAGCTCAGTTTAGGGTTTAAAACCCTAATGCTGGCTGAAATGCAAAAAGTTCAGTTTAGGGTTTAAAACCCTAATGCTGACTAAAAGGAAAATTCAGTTTAGGGTTTAAAACCCTAATGCTGATTGCATGGAAAAGCTCAGTTTAGGGTTTAAAACCCTAATGCTGGCTGAATGGAAAAAGTTCAGTTTAGGGTTTAAAACCCTAATGCTGACTAAAAGGAAAATTCAGTTTAGGGTTTAAAACCCTAATGCTGATTGCATGGAAAAGCTCAGTTTAGGGTTTAAAACCCTAATGCTGGCTAAATGGAAAAAGTTCAGTTTAGGGTTTAAAACCCTAATGCTGACTAAAAGGAAAATTTAGTTTAGGGTTTGAAACCCTAATGCTGATTGCATGGAAAAGCTCAGTTTAGGGTTTAAAACCCTAATGCTGGCTGAATGGAAAAAGTTCAGTTTAGGGTTTAAAACCCTAATGCTGATTGAAGAAAAAAAAATCAGTTTAGGGTTTAAAACCCTAATGCTGACTGCATGGAAAAGCTCAGGTTAGGGTTTAAAACCCTAATGCTGGCTGAATGAAAAAGTTTAGTTTAGGGTTTAAAACCCTAATGCTGATTAAGAGGAAAGATTCAGTTTAGGGTTTAAAACCATAATGCTGATTGCATGGAAAAGCTCAGTTTAGGGTTTAAAACCCTAATGCTGGCTGAATGGAAAAAGTTCAGTTTAGGGTTTAAAACCCTAATGCTGACTAAAAGGAAAATTCAGTTTAGGGTTTGAAACCATAATGCTGATTGCATGGAAAAGCTCAGTTTAGGGTTTAAAACCCTAATGCTGGCTGAATAGAAAAAGTTCAGTTTAGGGTTTAAAACCCTAATGCTGATTGAAGAAAAAAATTCAGTTTAGGGTCTAAAACCCTAATGCTGACTGCATAGAAAAGCTCAGTTTAGGGTTTAAAACCCTAATGCTGGCTGAATGAAAAAGTTCAATTTAGGGTTTAAAACCCTAATGCTGATTAAGAGGAAAAATTCAGTTTAGGGTTTAAAACCCTAATGCTGATTACATGGAAGAGCTCAGTTTAGGGTTTAAAACCCTAATGCTGGCTGAATGGAAAAAATTCAGTTTAGGGTTTAAAACCCTAATGCTGACTAAAGGAAAAAATTCAGTTTATGGTTTAAAACCCTAATGTTGATTGCATGGAAAAGCTCAGTTTAGGGTTTAAAACCCTAATGCTGGCTGAATGGAAAAAAATTCAGTTTAGGGTTTAAAACCCTAATGCTGACTAAAGGAAAAAATTCAGTTTAGGGTTTAAAACCCTAATGCTGATTGCATGGAAAAGCTCAGTTTAGGGTTTAAAACCTTAATGCTGGCTGAAGGGAAAAAAAGTTCAGTTTAGGGTTTAAAACCCTAATGCTGACTAAAGGAAGAATTCAGTTTAGGGTTTAAAACCCTAATGCTGGCTGAATGAAAAAGTTCAGTTTAGGGTTTAAAACCCTAATGCTGATTAAGAGGAAAAATTCAGTTTAGGGATTAAAACCCTAATGCTGATTACATGGAAGAGCTCAGTTTAGGGTTTAAAACCCTAATGCTGGCTGAATGGAAAAAGTTCAGTTTAGGGTTTAAAACCCTAATGCTGACTAAAAGGAAAATTCAGTTTAGGGTTTGAAACCCTAATGCTGATTGCATGGAAAAGCTCAGTTTAGGGTTTAAAACCCTAATGCTGGCTGAATGGAAAAAGTTCAGTTTAGGGTTTAAAACCCTAATGCTGATTGAAGAAAAAAAATTCAGTTTAGGGTTTAAAACCCTAATGCTGACTGCATGGAAAAGCTTAGTTTAGGGTTTAAAACCCTAATGCTGGCTGAATGAAAAAGTTCAGTTTAGGGTTTAAAACCCTAATGCTGATTAAGAGGAAAAATTCAGTTTAGGGTTTAAAACCCTAATGCTAATTACATGGAAGACCTCAGTTTAGGGTTTAAAACCCTAATGCTGGCTGAATGGAAAAAATTCAGTTTAAGGTTTAAAACCCTAATGCTGACTAAAGGAAAAAATTCAGTTTTGGGTTTAAAACCCTAATGCTGATTGCATAGAAAAGCTTAGTTTAGGGTTTAAAACCCTAATGCTGACTGAATGGAAAACAATTCAGTTTAGGGTTTAAAACCCTAATGCTGACTAAAGGAAAAAATTCAGTTTAGGGTTTAAAACCCTAATGCTGATTGCATGGAAAAGCTCAGTTTAGGGTTTAAAACCCTAATGCTGGCTGAAGGGAAAAAAGTTCAGTTTAGGGTTTAAAACCCTAATGCTGACTAAAGGAAAAATTCAGTTTAGGGTTTAAGACCCTAATGCTGATTGCAAGGAAAAATTCAGTTTAGGGTTTAAAACCCTAATGCTGATTGAATGGAAAAAGTTCAGTTTAGGGTTTAAAACCCTAGTGCTGACTAGCTGGGGACAAAGTTCGAGAATACTAAACGGCCTCTTTTTTTTTTTTGAATTTTCTTGTTTTAGTAGAAGATAAAAGGGAGTTTCGTGGAACTTACCTTTCGAGTGAATTACTTATTGTCAAAATATTTCTTGTACCCATGTACCTTCTTCTTTGGGCGACACCTGCTTCTTGCACGGCTGTCTTGGATTATACCTGTTTCAACTTTTCAGACAAAGAACAATTGTTAGTTCGGAAATGACGGTCAGTTTGGTGACTTTGATCGTCCCTGTTGCTTTGTTGCGTCCTTATTTCTGTCGCGAAGTCCCGCCGTTGATTGGATTCAAATGGCGAAACTCTTTTGACTGCTCAGGCTTTGTATTTCCAGACTCTGTGATGATTTGCCTCGTAAGGCTCTTTTTTTTTCTTTTTTTTTGTGTCCCATCTTGCTTGGAGATTCTCAACGGGGATTTTATTGGGGATACTCTGTGGGGATTTGTACAAAAGGAAGCTCTGTGGGGGGAATATTTACAAAGTGGATTCTTTGTGTGGATTTTGGTACAACGGGGCATGCTGGGAATTTGTTTCAAAGCGGGCTTTCTAGGGTTTGTTGGGGTAAGCTTGCTGGGGAATTTTTACAAAGGGACTCGCTGGGGATGTGCTGGGGAAATTCCAACGGGGATTTTTTTTTATATATTGGGGAGACTCTGTGGGGGATTGTACAAGGGGAGACTCTGTGGGGATTCGTCCGAAGGCGGACTTGCTGGGGGAAATTTCTCTTTTTCCTCTTTACTTCGAACGCCATCAAACATCATGATTCATCAAGTTTGGACAGACGTCCCAACGAAACGGGGTGTTTTCCTTCATGAAACGGAACTCCGTGAAAATAAACCTGCCACCTGCCCTTTCCGGTGTATCCTGAACTTGGGGTTAAAACATAAAAGGGATTCGAAGAGGAATAAAGAAAGGAGAAAACAAATTTCAGGAAGGGAGTGTCCCTTTTGGGACGAGAAAGACTTATCTGAGGAAGATAACGCTGGCTTTAAATGACATGACATGCTCTTTGGACCGGACGCCTGACCTTCCATGAACTTGCGTTTCTCCGAACCAGAACGAATCTGTGATTCCAAACCGGTGGAACTTTGCCGAGACCTCCTTGGGGTGGAGTCACTCTTTTCGGCCAACAGCGCCCTTTGTGGGTTTTCGCTGGCTGACCTCTCTCATTTCTCTTCCTGTCATCGCTTGATAGCACTCTTTGTGAGTTTTTACTAAACAAGCTCTCTCATTTTTGTTTCTCTGCTCCCGTCGCCTCGTGGTGCCCGAAGGTTTTCACCGACGAGACTCTCTCATTTTATCTCTCCCAATTCAGAGTGTGCCGGTCTCCATTTGCGACGCTTATTGGTTCCCCACCATCTTTGGTAATTGATTTGAAGGCTTGTGCTTGGTAAAGAGAGGTAGATAATACTAACTTCTAAACTGCTCGACGTGCCCTGATTTCAATTTCAGGGTGAATGGGGATTTTATTGTTGGTGTGACTGAACCTCAGGGAGAGGCTGCCTACGTATCCTTTCGGAATCAAGTCAAACGTAGTTCAGGCCTCTATCAATGTTTTGTTTTGTTTTCTTTTGTTTTGTTTTTTTTATTTTTTTTTATTTTTTTTTGTAAGCGGCTCAAAGGTTTGTAGAGATAATTGGGTAGTGTTTGGGAGTAGTGGGGAATAAGACCTTCGTCATTTTCAAATGTGTCAGGACCACTGGGGTATGATTTAGACGTAGTATCTCTTGACTGCATCTGCATTTACTGCTGTGGCGGGGTCATTTCCTTCGATATCACCTAAATACAACGCTCCTCTTGGCAATATCTTCCTTATGATGTATGGGCCTTTCCAATTTGGAGCAAACTTCCCTTTTGCTTCCTCATGATGCGGCAGAATACGCCTCAGTACCAATTGACCTACTTCGAAATTCCTGGGCCGGACTTTCTTGTTGTAAGCCCGGGCCATTCTTCGTTGGTACAACTGTCCGTGACAAACCGCGGCCATTCGCTTTTCATCAATCAAAGTCAATTGCTCTAGCGGAGTCTTGACCCACTCGCTGTCTTCAATTTCCGCTTCGACAATGGTTCGAAGCGAAGGAATTTCTACCTCTGCCGGTATTACAGCCTCGGTCCCATAAACCAAAAGGTAAGGAGTCGCTCCTACTGATGTGCGTACCGTAGTGCGGTACCCCAACAATGCAAATGGTAACTGCTCATGCCACTGTCGGGAACTTTGGATGGTCTCCTCAAAATCTTCTTGATGTTTTTGTTTGCCGCTTCCACAACACCATTGGCCTTTGGCCGATAAGGAGTAGAATTCCTATGCGTTATCTTGAATTGCTCGCATACATCTCCCATCAAGTGACTGTTCAAGTTTGCTGCATTATCTATAATGATAGTCGCAGGAATACCGAAACGACAGATAAGATTTGAGTGTACAAAATCCACTACAGCTTTTTTAGTGACCGACTTGAGAGTGACAGCTTCTACCCATTTTGTGAAGTAATCGATGGCAACCAGTATAAACCCGTGTCCATTCGAAGCCTTCGGTTCGATTGGTCCAATGACGTCCATGCCCCAGGCGACAAATGGCCAAGGTGCAGACATGGGATGCAGCTCCGTGGGAGGTGCATGAATCAAATCACCGTGCACCTGACACTGATGACACTTCCGAACGAAGCTAAAGCAATCCTTTTCCATGGTCATCCAGTAATAACCTGCTCGAAGGATTTTCTTTGCTAAGACATACCCGTTCATGTGAGGTCCGCACACACCTTCGTGTACTTCGTGCATGATCTTTCTTGCCTCCTCGATATCGACACATCTTAGAAGATTGAGGTCCGGGGTCCTCTTATACAACAATTCACCGCTCAGAAAGAAACCACTTGCATGTCGCCTAATGGTCCTCTTTTGATCTCCAGTAGCGTGCTCGGGGTATTCTTGTGTCTTCAGGAACCTCTTGATGTCATGGTGCTAAGGCTGCGTATTTGATCCCGCCTTGATTACACTGCAGTAACCGTGTCTTTCCTTGATTTGGATTTCCAAAGGATCGACGTGGGCGTTGCCCGGGTAGGGTAACATTGAAGCCAAAGTAGCAAGTGCATCTTCCAGTTCATTGTGACACCTCGGGATATACCTGAACTCTATTGATGTAAAGCACTTGCTGAGGTCCTCCACATGCTGTCGGTAAGGGATAAGTTTGACATCCCGAGTTTCCCATTCGCCTTGAGCTTGCCGGATGATCAGGTCAGAATCTTCCATAATCAGTAAGTCTTCGACATCCTGATCGATTGCCATATGCATGCCCATGATACAGGCTTCATACTTAGCTGTATTGTTTGTGCAAAAGAAACGCAGTCTAGCTGTGGCGGGATAATGCTGACTGGAAGGCGAGATCAAAATTGCCCCAATTCCTACACCTTTAGCATTCACGGCTCCATCAAAGAACATATTCCAAACATGAGCGTCCTCCGAGAACACTTCTACAGTATTTACCTCTTCATCTGGAAAGTAGGTACGCAATGGCTGGTATTCCTCATCGACCGGATTTTCGGCCAAATGATCTGCTAGCGCCTGGGCTTTCATTGCCGTGCGAGTGACATAGACTATGTCGAATTCAGTAAGCAAGATCTGCCACTTGGCCAGTCTTCCAGTAGGCATCGGTTTCTGAAATATATATTTTAAAGGATCCAGCCTGCTTATGAGGAAAGTAGTGTGGGCTTGGAGATAATGTCTCAGCTTTTGAGCAACCCATGTGAGAGCGCAGCATGTCCTTTCCAGTAGAGTGTATTTGGCCTCGTAGCTGGTGAATTTCTTGCTCTAGTAGTAGATTGCTTGCTCCTTTTTCCCGGTTATGTCGTGTTGCCCGAGGACGCAACCGAAAGAGTTCTCCAAGACTGTTAGATACAAGAAAAGTGGCCTCCCTGGTTCTGGAGGGACCAAGACCGGGGGATTCGAAAGGTATTCTTTGACTTTATCAAAGGCTTCTTGACACTCAGTTGTCCATTTAATCGCCGCATCTTTCCTTAGAAGCTTGAATATGGGCTCACACGTGCTTGTCAACTGGGCAATAAACCGACTGATGTAGTTCAACCTGCCCAACAGACTCATCACGTCTTTCTTTGTTCTCGGGGGAGGCAGATCTCTGATGGATTTTATCTTAGTTGGATCTAGCTCGATACCTCTCCTGCTTACGATGAAGCCCAAAAGTTTGCCCGACGGAACTCCGAAAACACATTTGGCTGGGTTTAGCTTCAAGTCATACTTCCTTAGTCTCTCGAAGAATTTCCTCAAGTCTTGGATGTGATTATCCTGCGTCCTAGACTTGACTATCACGTCGTCCACGTACACCTCTATTTCCTGATGCATCATGTCATGAAAAATGGCAGTCATGGCCCTCATGTAAGTAGCCCCAACATTCTTCAAACCAAATGGCATGACCCGATAACAGTAGGTGCCCCAAGGCGTGGTGAAGGCAGTTTTCTCGGCGTCCTCTTCATCCATCAATACCTGATGATACCCGGCGTAACAATCCACGAAAGACTGTATCTCGTGTTTGGCGCAATTATCAACGAGGATGTGGATGTTGGGTAGTGGGAAATTATCTTTAGGACTTGCTCTATTCAGATCTCGGTAATCTACACATACCCGAGTTTTACCGTCCTTCTTCGGTACTAGAACCACATTTGCCAACCAGGTTGTATACTGGACTACCCGAATCACTCCCGTTTTCAGTTGTTTGGTGATCTCTTCCTTGATCTTGTCACTGACCTCAGTTTTGAACTTTCGCTGCTTTTGTTGAACTGGAGGGCAGTCAGGATAAATTGGCAATTTATGAACCACTAGATCAACCCCTAGACCCGGCATGTCATCATATGACCAAGCAAACACGTCTTTAAATTCAAAAAGAAGTTGAATTATCGCCTCTCGCATTTTCTCGTCCGTGTGAATGCTTATTTTGGTCTCCCGGATTTCTTCAGGAGTTCCTAAATTAACCGGTTCGGTGTCATTCAGATTTGGCTTAGGTTTATTCTCAAAATATTCCAACTCTCGGTTTATTTCCCTAAAAGCCTCTTCTGCATCATACTCTGATTCTGGGTTCATTAATTCGCAGTTAAATAGCTCATTGTGATCTGGGCGTGAAGTCCGCAAGCATGTCATTTTTAAAGCCGCATTATTATAACTGAAAAGAAAGATAAAAGGAAAAATAACAAAAATCAGAACAAAAGAAAGAATGGGAAAGCATTGATGATTTTTTTTATTTTCTTTGGAAAGTTGGAGGACAACAATGTTTACAACTCAGGAATACAAAACAACAACGGAAAGGAAGAAAACGTTCAAGTTATGTCCTGGAGATAACTTGTGACACAGGAAAGGTGGCAGGACAGGTCTACCCGGACTTCCGTCTAGTCGGGAATGGCGTGGCCTCCCAGTTTTGAAGTTCGGCATTCGGCCCCACGCACATCATCTCAGCAGCGCTTGTGCCTTCACCTGGTTGAACCATGTGGATCTCGTAGAGCATCTCTCTCATTGCCCCACATATCTCCTCAATTTCCTCAGCTGTGAAGACCTCATCATCTTCTTCTTCGGTGTACCTTGGCCTGATGAAAGTTGCATATAAATCTGGCAGTGGTCGAGGTAACTTCCAACCCTCATTTTTCCTTTTCTTTGCCCACTCTTCGTCTGCTGGAGTAGGCTTGAAACCTAGTCCAAAAGGTTTCTTGGTGACTGGCAAGGTAATGGGTTTTTTTATTCCCTGAAGGGTTCGTCCAAGCCCCTTCCCTGGCCTAAATCCGTGCTGGATCATCTCTTTGGCCACCATAACCGAGGCGTTAGACAAGAAAGGCTAGGGGCAGGGTATTCCCTCCTCGTGCTGCTCTGTCAGTACAATCTCAAAAGCTTGATAGACCGTATGTTCGCTCCCTTCTCTTGGTTCCAGATATGGGATCGATGGGTCCCGATAGATAGCATGCTCATCTTCCCCATGGACCACGATTTCTCGGTCTTCGTACTCGAACTTCACCATCTGGTGAAGAGTGGAAGGCACAGCTCCTGCCGCATGGATCCAAGGTCTGCCAAGGAGAAAATTGTAGGATGTATCCATGTAGAGCACCTAGAAGGTTACTTGAAATTCGGCTGGTCCTATGACCAACAACAGGTCTATTTCTCCCATGGTATCCCTCTTGATGCCGTCGAAAGCCCTTACGCAGACATTGTTGGGTCGGATTCTTTCGGTCCCAATTTCCATTCTTTGTAGCGTGGAGAGCGGGCAAATGTCAACGCCTGAGCCCCCATCCAACATTACCCGCTTGACATAATAGTCTTCGCATTTAACTGTTAGGTGCAAAGCCTTGTTGTGTGCCGCTCCTTCCGGGGGTAGGTCGTTCTTGCTGAAAGAGATTTGGTTGACGGCGAAGAATCTTTCTGTCATCCGCTCTAATTGTTCCACCGAGGTTTCAACTGGCACATATGCTTCATTCAAGGTCTTCAGTAAGATCTCTTGATGCTCGGTCGACCTCATTAACAATGACAGCATGGACACTTGCTCGGGGTACTTGCGCAGTTGATCTATCACTTCGTAATCCGGCATTTCATTTGTTGGAAGAACATTTTCGCTTCTTCAACACTCACAGGCTTCTTTGGCGGGAAGCGCCTTTGTGTGGCGTTGTTCAGTTCTTGAGTATTTGAATACCTTCCAATGAAAGTATTTTCTGGAAGTTCTCCCATGACCTCTTTACCTTTGTACATCACCAAAGTCTTTTGATAATTCCACGGCACTGTGGACGGGTTGGTCATTGGCCTTTGTGGCACGCGTCCGATAACCACTGGCTCGTTCAGCCGAGGTGGTTGAATCGTCCCCCGGACCACATAGGCCCCTTTTGGCACGTACATAGGTTTTGTCTTTTTGATTCCGAAGTTCTGCGTCTTCTCAGCTTGACCTCGTGGTATGTAAAGAACTCCATCCTTTACCGGTACCACTTTCTTCTCCACCTTCTTTTCAGGCACTTTCTTTATAGCTTTGGCCTCTTCCCCTTTTTCTGGTTTCTGTTCTGTTTCGGGCCTCTTTCCCGTGTCGACAATGGCAATTATGGCTTTCAGAGCAGAGTCGAACTCTTTGTCTTCACAAATCATTCCGATCAGCGGCCCATTATTGTGAGCAGGTAACGGATTGTTAGTTACATTCGGGATCTCTTCGTCCCTTAGCACTATTTTCCCTTGCTCTATCAAATTCTCGACCACTCTTTTCAACGAACAGCAATCATTTGTATCATGTCCCTCGGCCCCTGAAAGATAGGCGCATCTGACTCCAGCTTTGTAAGAAGGTGACGTCGGGTTTTGCCTTGTTTGAGGGATTGGTTGCAAGAAACCCAATTGGACTAGATTAGGGAACAAAGTAGAGTATTGCTCACCGATGGGCGTGAAAGTCCGCCGTCGAGGTGGCTCCTGAGGGCGAAAGTTATTCTGCGGAGGTTGTGGGTTATAGTGGTTGCGGTAAGGAGGCTGATTTCTGGGAGGTGGAGCTGGGCCTCGGTTGGCTTGTTGTGGTGGATGGGCATAAGGTTGGGCATTCATGACCATATAAGGCTGATGAGCATATGCCAAATTGGAGTGGGGGAAATAGTGTTGTGGGGTTCTTTCCGAGAAACGGGGCCTGGGATGACGATACTCCCTTGCTTCCGAGGCTGCCATAGTTGTTTCTTCTTTCTTCTTCCCTCTGGTCATTCCTCCGGACCCGCTTTGGACGGCCTGGGAGGTTGCCCTTATGGCTGCTTGACTCAGAATCCTACCTGTTTTCCGACCATTTTCTACCATCTCTCCAATCTTGATCGCTTCCGCGAATGGCTTACCCATGGCTGACATCATGTTTTGGAAATAGTCAGACTCTTGAGCCTGGAGAAAAGTAGTGACCATTTCCACTTCATCCATGGGAGGCTTTACTCTTGACGCCTGTTCACGCCACTTAATAGCATATTCTCTGAAGCTTTCTGAAGGTTTCTTCTTCAAATTCGACAGCGAATTTCGGTCTGGCGCAATGTCGATGTTATACTGGAATTGTTTTACGAAATCTCTGGCGAGATCATCCCATATATGCCATCGGGACATTTCCTGGTCCATATACCATTCCGAGGCTATCCCTACTAGACTTTCCCCAAAATATGCCATTAGCAGTTCTTCTTTTCCGCCGGCTCCCCGCAATTGGTTGCAGTATTTCTTAAGATGTGCAATGGGGTCACCGTGCCCATCGTATTTCTCGAACTTCGGGGTCTTGAAACCCGCTGGCAGGTGCACGTGAGGGAACATGCATAGGTCGGCGTAAGAGACGCTCTTCTGTCCGCTCAATCCTTGCATATTCTTCAAACTTTGTTCAAGGCTTCTCATTCTCTTGGCAATCTCATTTTGTTCTGCAATTCTGGGGTTCTGATTTTGCCCGGGTGCAAGTTCGCACTGAGGCGGTAGAGGATTAGTGCTGGTAGCGAACCTAGTTGGTTCTATTGAGAACGATGGTGCTTGGAATGTAAAAGAGGATGAGTCAAAGCTTGGTTTGTACGTGGTAGGCTGTGCCGTAATCGGGCAAGGCGATGCAGTAAAGATGTTCATGCTCGCATCAGTGGATGACATTCGGGGATGAGGCTCAGAAGGCGATCCAGCAGAGAAGGCTGAGGTGGCTGGGTACCCGAATGGGGTAGCAGGATAATTTATGGGGACATTAGAAGTCCCACTTGACCTGGAGAATAATTCAGGGAATCCGGGGACGACACTTGGCGGCTCTTTCCCATTATTCCAATCGTCCAGCATTTCCAGCATGCGGAGCCGTAGGATTCTATTTTCCTCCGCAGTTGCAGATTCAGGTGTGAGGACGGCCTAGATCGAGCTTTCCTCGGAAACAGGGATTGTTTGTAATGGAATTTCTGAAGACATTTCCACACTTCCTTTTGACCGGGTGAAGTAAATGTGAGTACTGCTTCTGGTCCTAACAACAGGTAGTTGAACACTTCTCCTTGACCTCGTGAAGTATGAGTGCGAGGCCAGACTTTCACCAAACCAACCATCTTTTCAAAAACCCTGGAAAGATACTCAACGACAAATGCACGGTTAATTTGCAGCAAATAACAGATAGTCAATCTCACGTTGGGCATGATGCACCTATACAGTTAAGTGGATTACTACATGTTTGCTACGAGAGCATGCGTCATTCCGGCATTTTTGCCCTTATTAGTTTTTTTACCCTTTTTTTTATTATTTTTATTATTTTGCAATAAAAGAAATGCGACCGGATCCGATGAGGATTGCCTACGTATCACGATGCCTACGTGAATCAGATCATTACGTAGTTCGAAAAACACAAATGAGCGTAAAAGAAGCAACCTCTTTATTGTTGAAATGGTCTATTACAAACTACATTTTGCAAAAGAAAGAACAAACTTTGAAAATAAACCTAGACTCAAAATAGACTAAAAATCACCCTGATGGAAAAATAGGCAGAAGATGCTAAAATAGAGGCTTGACTTATGAGTGCATTATGGTTTTGAAAATTGGTGTCCGCGGGGCATCGTTCGGCCTCGCCGCGGTCCTAGGCGTGAGATCCCTCTCAAGTTGCTCCAGCTCATGCATAGTCTGCTTGACATAACCCATCACTGCCGAGAGGACGGTAACGCTGGACATGTTCTCACATCGTAGACATCGTCTGGTGATGGCATGGGCAATGGCCTTAATCCGATCTCTGGTTTGCTTCTTCTCTACGAGTAGGCGTTTTATCTGATCGCTACATATCTTGAATACTTGAGTATACTGTATATGCTGATGCTTCAGTCGCCGTACTTCCAACTTCATCTGGGCCATTGAGTCGTGCCAGTATCTGCTCTCGATTTGGAAATCCTTGGCCTGATTAGCTGCTTTGATCTCAAATGTAGCCATCTCTCTCTTTATTTTAGCAACAGTTTTCTCGTGGTCGCCTTCCAATTGATTCAGGTATCGGCGATGCTTATCTGCTCTTGTATCCCATTATGCCCTGAGCTCTGCTATGACGTTTTCAGATTTCTCCAAACCATCTTGCCATTCCCTGATTTCACCTTTTAGCCTTTTTATCAGCTGCTCGTCTGATCGATGCCTTGGCTGTTTATCCGCATCCACCCTTATCTGTTTGATCTGGGCTCTGAGTCTTTCGTTGTCCTAAATTAACCTGTTCCGCTCTCCCAAATTGGTAGCATCTTGCACGTTGTGCTCATATTTCAAACTTTCCACTTGTTGCTTTAACCTGCTGATTTCGGCGCAATAGCCTCTTTCCTTTGCTAACCAATCCCACTGCCTTTGCGATGATTCGGTGAAATTCCGGATGTGGGGTCTCTTAGCTGGCCTTTCATGCTCAAGTTCCCTTCTATACCATGCAAGGTAACCTGGCGCCGTCTCTCCTTTGGCTCGATCCCGCACGCAAGTATCTGATTTCAAATATTGACACTCACTCCAGATTTGGCGAATCTTTGCTTCTAGGAATTGTCCGTTAGGACTTATCTCAACTGCTTGAGTGCTAAGATCTTCCTCATGAGGTACTGTCTGGCATCTTCCGAACTGTCTCAAAACTCGGCAGGGTGCGTAAGGTTGAATGCTCTTAAGCCCCATCAGTAAGAAATGAGTTTTAGTTGCCGACGTATATAGGATCTCATCAACAGGCAACCATCCTAGCGTCCACTGTATTTGGCTGGCAGTAAGAGCTTGAAAGAACGAGGTCCATGCCAGGACTCCTTTGGGCAAACTGATCTCTTTGGTTCTCGTGTAAGATTCTTCTATGCAAGTCTTTTCCGGGGAACCATGGCTCAAAATCTCGGAATGATGGCAGAGGTGCTCGGTCATCCATATATGTAGGAGCAAGTTACAACCTTCGAAGAAATTTCCCCCAGCTTTACAAACTGCAAGAGCTCGAAAGATGTCAGATACCACCATAGGTGCGAGAGTACTGTCACTTTGCGTGAGTAAAGTGCTGACGACCCCGGATATCTTCAAATCAATGTTTCCGTCTTTCCTTGGAAATATCAGAAGGCCCAGGAACATCATCATGAACGCTGTCCGTCTGTGTTTGTCCCACTTCTGACGAACACCTTTGCTGCACAGTTTGTTGATTGGATTATTGAATCCCCCCTCATGACCGTACCTATCATATATGAAGCATGGAGTACAAAATCCGGCTGCTAGATCCGGGTTGTGGACTATTCTGGGTATCTTCAATGAATCTAGGAACCGGTGTACCATGACAACTCTTGGGGCGACCAAGTATTTTTGCCTCAAAGGAAGTTCAGCATTCCCGATGTATCCGGCCATTTCTTCCAAAGTGGGGGTGAGTTCAAAATCAGAGAAATGGAAAACATTGTGCGCCGGGTCCCAGTAGGTAACCAAAGCTCTTATGATATCTCCCCGAGGCTGGATTTCCAACAAACCCACGAGACCTTTCAGATGTTTCTTGACCTCATTTTGTCCTTCAGCACCTAGATCATTCCACCATAGCCGTAACTTGACAGGGATTTTGGTCATTATTGAAAAATGTTCATTTTGCATCGTGCTCATCCTGCACATTTATTAAGGTGATTTCAACAAAAATGATTTTGACTCAAAAATATTTTACAAAAGGGATTAAGCTTTGAACACGGCCTTTAAACACCTTGAGGACGAAGATTTTAAGGCCGTGTGGGTCGACTGGACAAAATACTAAACAAGACCCAAAGGTGGCTATTTATGCAAAGTCAGTCTTCCGGCGTCCCTTTCGGGAACATTCGGCTATTTATGACAAAACAACATCACCCGATTTATTTACGACTCTTTTTAAAGTTTGAAACACACATTTTTTTATTCATTGATTTTGGCTATTTCAGCAAAAATGGGGGTTGAACCCGACGAGGGTTGCCTACGTATCTCACATCCGGTGAGAATCAAACCGGCGTAGTTCGGGCATATTGTAAATAGAAAAAATCAAATAAATCTAGAAATCAAGAATACGTATTTTTATTATTATTTTTTTTCTTTTGCAAAGAGATAAGGACTAAAGAAAATATTAATTAAAATTTTTTTTAGGAAATATTTGGACTATTAGTCTGAATTTATAAAAAGGGGTACTGCGAAAGAGACAACATTTTTATTTTTTGAATTATGAATTTTCCTTTTTTTTTTCTACTTTTAAATAGATACCTTCTCTTTTTTTGATTTTGAAAATGATAAAAAAGAAAATTTTTATATTTTTTTTTTTTAAAAAAAAAATCAAACTAGAAGACAATCTTTTTTTTTATATATATTTTTAGAAGAAATTCCGGCGAGGTTTCGACACTACTCGGACATTGGTTCTATTTTTCCAAAATCAGTATTTATCTCCCTACACTGCTATTTTCTTTTTTTTAGGAACCGGTCAGCATGCGGAACCGAAGCAAATAAATGCGCAAAACAAATAGGATGCAGCAGGGTGGTCTTTTCATTTCAGGTTGCCTGTCCTAGACGGACCCAACCCCTGTGTTGAGCCCCCTAAGTCAAATGCAACATGATGCAAATAAACGTTCCTACTAGGGATCCGGCATGAAGTTTCGTTATACTAGGTTTATACCCTGGGTATTTGCTCTAGACTGTGTACCCGAGCGGACAACTCGAGTCGAGGAGGGGGCTACGTACCGGGGACCCGCGAGATCGTCCGGCTTTGTAACTTGTCCGACCTCTTTCTTATTTCAGGTATCGACACTAACAGAATAGGGAGTCCCGACCAGCGAGCTTCTCCCCGGAGGTAAGAAGAGAAGGGTTTCGGCACAGTTTATATACAGTTCAGATAATATCAAAGCGGTAAAAGACAACATTTAGCACGTTATGCAAAAACATGTAATAAAGATCAGATAATAAAGCCAAATATAACAATTATTCTAAGCTCGAATTCTTGAACCCTGAACCAGTGGTTCTGGGTTACTTTCCCAGCAGAGTCGCCAGAGCTGTCACACCTCCTTTTTGCGCGCCCGCCCCCGAAGGGTTAAATGCGCGAGGGGAGTTTTTCCAATTTAAGTGACAATATTCGAAATGGGATTATTTATTTAATTCAGAGTCGCCACTTGGGAAAGGTTTGGCTTTTGGTGTCCCAAGTCACCGGTTTATCTTGAATCCTAAATCGAGGAAATTTTCGACTTTTCCAAATGAAGTCTGCGAACCAGAAATTCTAAGTAAGGAATTCTGTTGACCCGAGGGAAGGTGTTAGGCACCCTCGAATCCCGTGGTTCTAGCACGGTCGCTTAAATTGTTATAATGGCTAAATATCTGATTTAAATACATGTTATGACTTACGTGCTTTTATTAAGTTTAAACCGCTTTTATTATTATCATTTATTTTTATAGAATTGCAACGTCGTGAAAATGTATTTCGAACTACGTCGCAATCAATGCACCCGTAATTGTTAAACACACTTCGACTCCGTTGAGATTTGGATTCGGGTCACATCAATGCGCACCCAAATTTAAGAATATAATTTAATCGAGCCGCGCCTAAAGAGTTTAACGCATTCTTATTTTTTTTTGGAGAAGGCCATGAAATTTGCTAAACGGCCTGTCCGAATTCTAAATATTTATTATGGTTAGTTATTGAGGGCCCCGCAATTTGCATTCTTACTTGGCGAGGCTCGTCTCGTTATTTTAGAAAAAGGATATCCTGAAGCGACTACATTTCTATTACGTTTGTCTCTAAAAAATAAAAGAGAAAAATATCAAACTTACTTGTTTAAGCAACTAACATACTAAATCTCTACTATATATGACGAATCCGAATTTTTGCTTGATTGCCTAATTGGTTATTTATGAGGTGAAAATTATTTCATGCCTCGTCTTTAAGGAGTGAATAAGTTCTGTTAATTTGATAGGAGGGATTGCAAGAAACAGATAACTCATACTAAATTTACATTAAACAATCCTTAAGTTTGAACTTTGTAATTAACTTATTTAGGCTTGATAAATGAAATCGGCTACTTATTAAGAAAAACTACTGTTAATTGGATTCGAGAATGCCTATTAGTTTTCCTCGAAAGTCATCGCATTATTCCGAAACGATGAATCTATATTGAAACCCATATCGAAACTATGTAGAAACAAGTAGTCTAACAAAAGGGTTGGCGTACATTATTACCCTGTTAACGTAACGCTGCATGAGAATTAGTTTGGGTACACTTATCTTGAAGTCAAATGGAACCGAATGTAGCAGATTCGATAGTTCAGAGATCTAGGCAAAATACATACATATGCTTGCTATGATTCTATGTTATGATGTCATAACAGAAACAAAACTAACGGTCGTATGCATTAAGACACATCTGATCTATCAAGCCAATGTTATCTAATTGTTCATCTCAACTTAGAATGCATGTTAATTTATACAGAGTATTTGCAGTTTGTACTTAAACAAATACAGGCCAAACTAACATTCAACCTGTTTTTGAACACAAGTATTATAACATAAACAGACATTCGTTTCTTTATTTCTGCTTCAACTTCAAACTTTCAACAACATATGGTTTCAGAAGTTGTGTACCTGGAAATGTTTGACAATTGAAGAAAAAGGGAAGTCAGCGGAGTAACAATGGCAACAAGTGCAGCAGCAGTAACAGCAGGTAACCAAAATCCCAGTGCAAGATGCAGTTATAGCCAATGGAAGAGGCAGCAAAATGACAGCAATAAGCAGGGGAGTGGACTCAGAATTCAGATGATCCGATTCCAAGAGAAAGCAAACCAATACGAACCAAACAAACAAAAACCTAGCTGATACTTGAGAGGAAATCAGTACTTATTTGAACAGGTTAAACAAACTGGGAATCGAACAAACAGCAGGAAGAAGAAAACAGTTTCTGCTTTCTGTGTATCCCTCTCCCTATCTCCTTTCTCTCCAGAATCCAAATGTCAATCTTCAGTTTTGAAACTATACTTAAGTTATCAAAAGAAATCTTTTCCAGTTTTCTGTTTATCTTCTTGAACTTCAAACCCTCAATGATTCAGTCTGAATCCCCTATGTCTGTCCCTCTAATATCAGATGGTATTCTTTTCCTCTCCCCCTCTCCTATATATTCTGTGTGTATTAATATGTATGTATTTCAACTCTTTTTTTCTCCAATCCCTCCTCTGTCTGTGTCTTCTCCTCTTTTCCCTTTTATCAGATGGTCTCCTTTTATAGGCCCTAACCTCAGCCCTTTAACAGCCTGTTAGACCAAAAGAAACCCCTCCCATGTGCCATCTTCTTTTCAGTTTCCAACTCAGCTATTTAAGTATTAACCCCATGACATTCCCTGGCAGACTTACCCTTTTGAAAGAGGTTTAATACTTCTTAACTAAAGCAGGGTAATGGGCAGCAGAATATATATCTGACAGCATGTGCTGTCGATTATTTTATTCAAAATCCCTTATGCAGGGCACAGGCTGTGCACAAATGCACCTGTGGTGCACAAATGCACATGTTGTGCAGAAAGTGCACATGCCCTCCAATTCAGAAGTTAAACAAACATTCCTTTTACATTTCTGATTCAAATTAACAACTATAAGTAAACAAACTCAGTTCCTAATTGATTCAAACAAATGTGTCCAGAAGCAAATCGATTTGTTATTGTTCAGGCAATTGAAACTAATTGACGACACATGTCGACTCGATTATATTAATCATAACATGCACAATCGTAGGCAAAAATCAGACATTTAACAGTATCGACACATTGATTTGAATTATACTGACTAAACAAAGTGGTACTCGAGGAATCAGTTGATCAGTCAAAATTTGAAGCTCAATTATTTGCACAGCACATACATACATACGCATTATCAGAATAGGAGAGGGATTCAAACAAACACAGAGGTTCAGGTAAAGTGGACAAACAACAGTTGATAAAAATTCAAAGACACAAATTAAAAGAAAACATGAACAGACCTTTAATCAATCACATGGACTAACAGAAATAAAAAAAGAAAAAGCAAAACTCACCTTAAATCTCGAAAAATCAAAAACCTTAACTTGGACTCGGACAGACCTTTCTTAAGGCTGAACGGACTTGAATCGAAGTGTTTCTCAGATGAGAAACACTTCGATTAAGGTCCATTAGACCTTAATCTCTTCGGCTTGAACAGACACGGAACATGCACGGAGAAAACTAGGGTTCAAAAATTAGATCTGGGACTCGTGTTTCCCTGGTTAGATTCGGACCAAACCAAGCATGGTTTGGTCACGAGGGGGTCTGGGGACTGTCTGGTGTGAAGTTGAGGTCGATTGGTGTAAATCGGGTTCCGACTCGAATCTTCAAATGAAGATTCGAGAAGGTGGGAAGGGATTCGAACTACGTGGTTAACAGATCCGTGTTCCGGATGGCAAGGGGGTTCTATGGTGTTAAGGGTTGGGTCACCGACGTCCGTGCCGCCGGTTTTCATGGTGAAGGATACAGGGGCGGCTAGGGTTTTTGGAGGGGGAAGGGGGATGAGGACGAAGGTGACCTAAAGCTGGGGTTCGGATAGGGGGAGGGGCTGGGTAAGGTTATGGGTTTATATAGTTAGTGAGGGGTTGATTCCTAACCGTTGGATGGGGTGCGATGAAGGGTCAGGATCTCTTGGCTGATAGGGGACGGTGTCGTTTCATCTTTAGAGGGTTTGGGTCGGTCCGGGTGGAAACGGGTCGGGGTCATCAGTGGGTTATGGGGAGGTGATCTTGGCCGTTGATCAATCTGAGATCAACGGCCCAGATCAAACCAGGTTAAAACGGTGTCGTTTGGAAGCTCTGGGTATCAGCTGGTTTGGACCGGGGCAGGCTCACTCTCTGGGCTCGATTTGGGCCTGAAATTTAATAAAAATGAGCCCAAACAGATTTTTAAACAAATTCTGCATTCTCTTTTATATTTTCTTATATATATTTTTATTTTATTTTTTTAAAACAAACCCAAGTAAATCAAATTAAAATTAAATAGACACTTAATACAAATATTTACACATATATCAAAATATTTGAAGCAGGTAAAATCAAACAAAACAAAAATCACGGACCAAGACGCCTATTTATGATTTTCTATTTAACAACCGGATTACGGTTCAAATTACGCATGACACATACATTTTTGTATTTTGTTTTGATAAAATAAAATGGGCAAAAGTCATAAATAATTAACAAAGTGCCATGTAAAAATCCAAAAATTGTACAGCAGGACCAATTGTTATTATTTTTTTTATTCTTTTGGAGCGATTGTCGCGCAAGACAAAAATCACGTGCTCACAATAGTGAGATTCAATTAATTTTGAATAACCATATATGAAAATTGGTTGATCTTCCTTCGGGTAATAAAACTTTAGGTTAGAAATGGATTATGGAAAATGAAAGCTGATAGCACTATTGACAAATATAAGGCAAAACTTGTTGTTCAAGGTTATAGACAAAAGAAAGACCTTGATTACTTTGACACTTACTCGCCAGTAACAAGAATAACATCTATTAGGGTGTTAGTGGCACTGGCGGCCGTGTATGGTCTTGAAATCCATCAAATGGATGTTAAAATAGCTTTCTTAAATGGAGAATTGGAGGAAGAGATATACATGGAACAACCTGAGGATTTTATGGTTTCGGGTAAAGAAACAAAAGTGTGCAAACTAGTTAAGTCGCTTTATGGACTTAAACAAACACCCAACAATGGCATGCCAAATTTGATCAAACAATATTGACAAGTGGGTTTAAAATCAACGAGTGTGACAAATGTGTTTACATTAAAAACACTCCAGGTCATAATGTCATTGTTTGTTTATATGTTGATGACATGTTGATAATGAGCAAAAATATAGCAGATATAAATGCTACTAAGCGCATGTTGGCTAGCAAATTCGACATGAAAGACATAGGAGCTATTGACGTAGTCTCAGGAATCAGAATTCATAAGACTCCACAAGGTCTAGCATTATCACAGTCTCACTAATTGAAAAAGTACTTAACACGTTCAAGTATTTGGATTTCAAGATTGCCAAGACTCCAATTGACGTGAGTTATGCTTTTCAAAAGAATAAAGGTGAAAGTGACTCACAACTGGACTATGCAAGAGTATTGGCAAGTTTGATGTATATCATGAGTTGTACGCGACCATATATAGCATGTGCTATTAGCAAACTGATTTACAAGTAATCCCAATCAAATACATTGGATGGAAATGAAACGAATTTTGGGGTACCTAAAACATACCCAAAATTTACTTTGCATTATAACAAATATCCCTCCGTGATTGAGGGATATAGTGATGCAAATTGGATCACCGGATCATCTGAAGTTAAATACACGAGTGGATATGTTTTCACAATTGAGGGTGGTGCAGTGTCTTGAAAATCATCCAAACAAACATGCATCGCCCGTTCTACAATGGAATTTGAATTCATAGCTTTAGATAAGGCCGGTAAAGAAGCTGAATGGCTCCATAATTTCTAGAAAGATATTCCATTTTGGCCCAAACCTTTGGCACCTATTTGTATATATTGTGATAGTCATGCGGCAGAAAGGCATGGTAGGGAGCGTTATGTATAACAGAAAATCTCGTCAATATGACAGAGACATATTACCGTTAGACAACTACTCTCTAGTGGTGTTATCATGATTGAATACGTAAAATCAAGAGATAACATGTCGTATCCACTTACAAAAGGCCTATCTAGAGAGGCAGTTGAAAGTTCATCAAATGGAGTGGGGTTAACGTCTAGGACAAGTCATCATAGAGGTAATTCTACCTAGAAGACTGGAGATCCCAAGAGCTAGGTTCAAAGAGATCAAACAAAGTTATGAATGACGGCTCAACATTGTCAAATAACTCAACCCATTCTCATGATAAAGACAATGTTCATAAATCGAGAGCATTAAGGGTTTTTGATGATTCAATAAAGCTTAAAGCTTTTTAATGATTTGCTAAGTCTGGAAGGATATGACCAGATAATGTGTCTATAGGATTATACGTTTACAAATCACCTATGTGAGTGTGAAGTGTAAGCCGCTTCAAGGGGAATGAAAGTAAATGTCCATTCTCCAAGCACTCATGAAACCAGGCAGTGTTCATGCTGAAATGAACATAACCGTGAGAACCATAAATAGTTAAGGGTTGATTATGTGACTTATGTTGTCTAGGTATATAACAATGCTCGATGATTCAAAGATATCAAATCTCCTGATTGACCGAGTATATCCGATATAAGTTCACTACGGAAAGTTCAAAGGGAAACCTACTTATCCAGATGCAATTAATTCTTGCATGTAAAACATACACGCGTCCGTGCATTCCTTTGTTTTATAGTCATTCCACATTCATGTGGGGGATTGTTGGGCTTTTTAAGCTTGGGTTAGCTTAAAAGATGGTGAATGAAAAATGAAGGGAAGGTGAAATATGTAAATTTCCCTCATTGGCAAAGGGACATTGTCCCATATTGGAGGAAGAAAAGACTTTTGATGGGTTTATATACAATTGCTCTTCTTCTAGCTCTTAAAGAGTTAAGAAGAAGGCAAGCCTCACGCCGTCATCATTGTCGCTCGCTCGGCTCGGCTTCGACTTTGGATTTGGCTTCGGATTCGGATTTGGTCAAAGATCGATTGATTGATTAATCTTTTTGGATAAAATTTCTTTCAATTATTTAATTAATTAATGAAAATTCAATATGGAATAACCCATGACCCGGTCCGGTCCATTTTTTTTGGATTATTTTAAATTTCCCGCAATATTTCAAACAGAAATATTCCCAACTGCCATGGCTGTTTCTGAAAGGTTGAAAACCTTTTAAGAAACAGTGCCAAGAAGTCTATAAATATGTTTTGAATACCAGAATCTTTCCTTACTAAATTTTCTGATCTTCTTCTTCTTCTTCTTCTTCTGCACAAAATTTTCAGTATGTTTTACAGCCTTCGAGTAGTTCGTTGTTCATCGACGTTTTTGGTACCAATACTCCGGTGAGTTAAATCGTTCTATCCTAAGAGGATATATTCCAACACCTCGGGTACTTGAGGAGAATAATTTCCTTAAGAATATATTGTGTATTCAGTGGGCTCGATTTATTCCAAAATTATTTTGACATACTATTTCTACTAACTTTCCGTTTCTATTTCAGAAAGTTTACTGGTTTTATTATTTATTACAGTACTACAATTTGATAACAATGAATTAATTCGATCCTAAAATAGTAAAAGAATTGAACCGATATACAATACTTAGCCTTGAGATGAAGATGAAATTGCAGAAATTGTAGTTCCGGGAGCAGGGCTTCTCGGCACAACAATAATAAAATCAAAAAGCAAAAAGATTAAATGTTATCAAGCTTTGAATAGATTATAGCGTAAGTTTGTCAAAAGATTCGTGTACCCTCCAATGATAATGGAGCTTACTATTTATAGTTGCACTTATGAAACAAGGTCATAAGATCATACCCTTTTTTAATGTCAATTATGAGGGTCATTGAAGAATGTGTAATGACGGGCATGAATGACAAATTCTTTGTAACCGATAGTGTACTAAATGCTATAAAACATTTTCCATTAAATACTACCGGGTGGAAGACATTTATTACATCTTTATGAGCATCATTCTTTCTAATAACAAATAAAACAATTATCTTCAATTTTAGCTATCATCCACCCATTATTCTTATGCAATTACTTAGCATAGGATATTTTATCGGATACACCATCACATCACAATTCAGCTATTTGACAACGCAAACAATGTGACTAGCTATTCTTTTACGTGGAACGAGAAATTACCTTAAAAGGAAGCACTTCACGAGAAATAGGGGGAAACGAGCCGCCTTGTACAGTAGAGAAATATCAATCGTTGGTTTTGTCCTCTGTTTTTTTTTTTTTTTTGGAAGCACCAAAAAAATACGAGAAAATTAAACAAAGACGCCACGAATAATAACAATAACAATAATAATAATAATAATAATAATAATAATAATAATAATAATAATAATAATAATAATAAGGTGAAATATAATAAACATATAATAGATGTACAATCATTGGTGGAGTAACTATAAGTTAGTGTTGTAGTGTACAAAACGGATAAAGCCAGATAAAGTAATATAATTAACGTATAACTGTTATAACTTGTTATCATTTGTATTTGGTTTACAAAACATTAACTAGAGGAGTATTTTTTTTTTTAATGAAACCCCAAGATTAGAGGAGAATTTAAAGTAGTTAAGAATGACCTTAAGAGTCAATAGTAAGAAAAGGAAGAGACATTCACCAGTTATTATCGTTGAAAATATTAAGCGATTTTGCTCAACGTCAAGAAATATTGTAGATTTTTATATGTTCTTTCAATTAAGATATTTTTAAATAATAATTTAATCAGTTTAAACACACTTTAAAGTGATAAATATTTCTCAGTAGCACAACCAAACAAATATTGAGGACACAAGCCGCCTTCCACTGTGTAGAATTCTTTATCAACCTTTCTAATCAATGTTTTAATAATTTTTGTTCCCTTCTCTTCTCTATCTTTTGTAGTTTGTACGTACGAATCAAACGTAAGAAATTATAAAATAATTAATGACGCGATTTATCTACAAAAATTATTCTAGTCTAGTTTGTCTCGCATAAATATTTAATTAAAAATAACAAATCTTCTCCTTGAACTTTGTCATGAATATTTTTTATATATAAATGTCGTGGGTTATTTAATACCTAGTTATACTTTGTTCAAAGTATATATATCTAACTAGTGAATTTTTTTGCGGTTCGCGCGTTTATAAGAAATATCACTAAATTAAAAAAAAAAAGCATATAGTGGATGAGAGAGATGATATTTTTAAATTAATATGAATATAAAAGGTAATTCTACATATTGATAAATCATATACTTAGCATTTTAATTAGAATTAGATTTTAGGTTACTGCATTATTTCCCGATTTTCTTTTTAAAAGAAAATAAAAGAGAAAGGATTTTTTATGAAAAAAATTTCACTTACATATATTATAATAAATGAGGAGAAATTGAGAGGTTAATACATTACTTTTTAAGTACAATTATATGTTAGAGGTATGTAAATAGATAATTTTTTCATTAAATAGTAAAACATCGGCTTGCTAAAATTTCTCATATTCAAATAATAGAAATATGAAATAAAAGTAAAGAAACTAATAAAGAAAAGAAAATAAAACAAAACAAAACAAAACAAAAACAAAAGAAATATGTGAAAATTGCAGAGTATTCTTTTTTATATTCCTTCTTGTTATGCCATTTTTAGCCTTCATATTTGTTTTTTCTTTTCTATTCATTAGTTTACCTCTCATATTCTCCATTTCAAGGAGAATAGAGACTTCACTTCAGAATACTTGCTCAATTATTTGTATCCTCTTAGCAAAATAAAAAAGTTCTTTTGTTTTACAAATAATAGGCAATTCAAAGAAAAAATCAAAACATAACTTTCAAAAGGAAAGATAATTATCACAATACTTCAAAAGAATCAAAAGTTATAAGTAAACCAAATAATTTATTTTATTTTGTCGTACATAAAATACATGTTCTAATCATACGAATAAAATAAATACTTACTTTATAAAAATCACAAGTAGAAATGAAGTAGAAAATAATTTCTATTTTTTTTTACAAGAAACAACACATGTCGATGGCTCAGCAAAGAAGAACCTGCGCCTGCTCTGTGACTATTAGCTCTAACACTTTTTACTCGCTAATAGAAATAAGAAGTGTTGCCAAAATATCCAATGAAGGGCGTATTTGAATGTTTAAATGTATCCCTTTTATACAATGAGCTATTATTGGTTAGTAGTTACCAGACTTCCAATAAAGTTTAACTCATAAGTAATTAATTTGAGTCTAAATGAAAATACAAACTTGCGACAAATAAAAGTTCATAGAAAATAAAGCGAAAGAGAACACATGATAAAGTAAATAGAGAAGAAAAAGATACAACTTGAGCCCTTAATCTTAAGAAAATAGAAATACAAAATTGGCGTATAATTTTTCGTGTTCTTGTCGACAACCCCTCCCGCAATATCAATCATTATTCAGAGCCTTCTTCCTCAAGACAAACTAAAACGTGAATTGAATATCACATGTACTTCAAGCCTAGTCTCCGAAGATTAACATTCGACAACTCTTGAAGTAGGGGGTATTTGTAGGCATATAAATTGTATTAGAATTAAATTTATTAAATAATTGGACTATATTTTAAATTCAAGATATATTAGTCCAAATAAATATTATAGGCTAATATAATTGAATTAATTATATAAGTCCAATACATATGAGTTAAATAAATAAGTCTTAATCCATTGGGCTAGCCCATTTAATTGGGCTAGAGTGATGAGCCCACTTCATCAAGCCCAAGATGTCATCTTTCTATAGGCCCAGTTTGGTGCCACATGTCAAATGACGTGGCACGCCAAGTCAAACGAAAGAGCCAATAAGATCGTGCCATGTGTCAAAATGACAAGGCATGCCAAGTCACACTAAAAGGCCAATGAAATCGTGCCACGTGTGCAAGTGAAATATTCTGGCCAACAAATGCGGTTATGCCACACTTCAATTTGATTGGTCAGAAAGAGTTTGTTCTTATCATAACTCTTCCCTCCCACAACTATAAATAGGGGTCTTCATAACTCAGAAAAGACACCAGAAGTTATAACAAGAAACAAGAGAGAGATCGTGGATCAAACACCGCAAATGCCTCCATAAGTTTCAAGCTTCAAGCAATCAAGTTCAAGTTCAACAAATCAAGTTCAAGCTCAAGAGCGAAGAACAAATCAAGGTTCAAGGAGTGTGAGTTCAAATCAAATTTCGTTCTAGTTGAATTCAAGATCATCGTTTGTGGCAACAAACATAGATTCAAGATCAAGCTCAAAGACCCTTGAATTTATTTACAATTGAAAAGAAGAATCAGAGGATCCATAGAGATTGTAACACTCAAATATTTGAAATAAAATACTACGATTGTTGCGATATTTTTTGGTTTAGATTTTATTTTCTCGACGCAATTTATTGTCTACAAATTCTGGCATGCCCGGTGGGACAATCTCTACCTCTCATCTCAGCTTTTCAATCACCAAAGTTCAAGAACATTGAAATGGCTTCGAAGAAAATCAACTCCAGATCAACATCCACTAAGGCTGCTAACTCCAGGTTCTATGCTGATGTGGAAAGCATCCTCAATATCACCTTTGGAAGCTTCTGACCAGTTACGAGGAGCAAAGCAAGCTCTTTAGGACAACAAGCACCCCAAGTGTCGTCTGTATCAACCCCTATTTTCGGATCTTCATCCTCAAAAGGAGCAAGATCTTCCACAAACGCATCTGAAGGAGGAAGCGATGTTACTGAAAAGATCAAGAAAACTCTTGCTCTGCTTGACCTCTCCGGCTCCAAGCACTCTGCTGTAAAGGAAGATGATGATGCTTCAAGCGATGGATCCTCCCCACTTATACCATATAGCGTGAGCCAATCAAGGATCAATCTGTGTGAAAATCCATGCTACTCTCCGTCATCCATGACAATCATGCAAGCCATGGTGACAAACACTTCATCTATGGAGGAGCAGTTGACAAACTTGACGGAAGCAATCGCTGGCTTGACCAAATGCATGCAAAATCAAGAGGCTAGAATTGACAAGCTAACAGACAGGGTGGGAATCTTGATGGAAGAAGAATCTACCCATGCACCCGGCAAGCTCCCAGAAGTTCTAGAGAGTGACTCTCCCCCAAGACAAGTAGCATCTACTAAGGCTATCCCTGTCTCATCTGAAAGGATGATTCCAATCGATCAACTGAAGGAGTTCATCGAAGGAACCATTAAGAACAAATATGAAGTTGCTGCCAAATCCTCCCTTACATATGCAAAGTTGTACACTGCAAGGGTCGATATGTTGAAGATGCCTGCTGGATATCAACCTCCGAAGTTTTAACAATTTGATGGTAAAGGTAACCCAAAGCAACATGTTGCGCACTTCGTGGAGATGTGCAACAATGCTGGGACTTATGGAGATTACCTCATCAAGCAGTTTGTCCGCTCGCTAAAAGGAAATGCTTTTGACTGGTACATGGACATCGAGGCTAGATCTATCGACAACTGGGATCAACTAGAGCAGGAATTCCTCAATCACTTTTATAGCACAAGACGCACGGTGAGTATGATAGAGCTTACAAATACTCGTCAACGAAAGGGGGAACCAGTTATCGACTTTATCAATCATTGGAGGAATGCAAGCCTCAACTGCAAAGACAGGCTTAGTGAAGCTTCAGGCATAGAGATGCACATCCAAGGCATACATTGGGGATTGCGCTACATCTTGTAAGGTATCAAGTCTAGCACATTTGAAGAACTTGCAACTCGTGCCCATGACATGGAATTGAGCATGGCCTCCGCTGGAAATAAAAGGCTACCCATCTATGAATCTCGCAAAGTGAATGACAAGCAAGAAGTCAGGAAGTGGGGAAAGTTAGTACCCAAGTTTGAAAGAAAAGAAGCTATGAATGTCAATACGTCACTTATGAAGTTCACGACGAAGGTGAGCAAGAAGCAGAGTATGAAATCCACTTCTTTTCAAGACAAGCCAAGTGGAAAGTTGACTCTAAAAGAAATGCAGGAAAAAGAGTACCCATTCTTGGATTCTTATGTGCCAGCCATTTTCGAAGAACTCCTCGAGTTAAATCTCATTGAACTTCCGGAGATGAAGCGACCAAATGAAGCTGGGAAAACAAATGACCCAAACTACTGCAAATATCACCGACTTGTAAGCCACCCTCTAGAGAAGTGCGTTGTCTTCAAGGATAAAGTCATGGATTTGGCTCGCGAAAAGAAGATCATGCTTGGAGATGAGAAAGCAAGTGCAAACCAAGTCTCTATCACCTTTGGCTCATTCAGTCCGGATGAATTATGTGGTTTTAAAGAAAGTAAAGATGAAGAATTACTAGAGAGCGACAAAGCTGAAGTCAATCAACCTGATGATGATGAAGGTTGGACATTGGTGACTCGTCGTAGGCACCACAAAAGGAGCCCACGAAAAGAATCAATAGAACAACCAACAAGGAAGATGATGGTAAAAAGACCAACAAAAAAGAATCTAGTTAGGCATTTGAAGAAAGCAAAAGTGGAGATGCACCATTCTCAAAAGCCACAAAATCCAGTGAACTTGGAGGAGTTTTTACCAAGTTGGTTCCACACGAAGATTTCCCATGAGGGCATTGATGCCTCTTGTTGCCATGCTGACAAAGGGGAAGAAAAGAGTGATGATCTACCGTTGGCGCCATCTTTGGAAAAACCCATCGAGTCCACTCCTCAAGAAGTTAATGCTTGTGAGGAAAAGGCCACGTTCACAAATGATGATCTTTTGCTAGGTGACACTCCTCATAACTGCCCATTGTACCTGGTTGGCTATATGCACGACGAAAGGGTAAGTCGAATTTTGGTTGATGGAGGATCCTCAGTGAACATTTTCCCAATACATACAGTGAAAGAACTTGGTATTCCCATGAACGAACTCTCAGAAAGTCGTGTGAAGATCCAAGGATTCAACCAAGGGGGCAAAGAGCCATAGGCGCGATCAGGTTGGGAATCACTATTGAAGATATGCAATCAAGTGCATGGCTACATGTGATCGACGCGAAGACTTCATACAATGTTTTGCTTGGGAGGCCTTGGATACATGAGAATAAAGTAGTTCCATCTACCTACCATCAATGTTTAAAATACTACGAGGGTGAAGTCGAGAAGACGGTAATTGCTGATGATAAGCCATTCACCGAGGCTGAGTCACACTTCGCCGATGCAAAGTTCTACTTGAAGAACTGCATTATGAAGGATCTGAAAGCTGATGATGGCATGAAAAGCAAGAATAAAGAGCCCTCAACTAAAATAGAAGAGGTGACTACTGGTGAAGCCAAAGCTGCTAGTAAGGAGGTACAACCTAACGCGAATAAGTCTTATAGAGGGAATGTTACATCTTATGGCAAGAAAGTAAGTCCGACACTCCAATATATCCCTAAAAGGAAGAAAGATGAAAGTGAATCATCTAATCGCCAAGCCAACATGCTAAAGGAGTTAACTCTTCCGGTCAAATGAATTGAGGCAGTAAAGTCGTCCTTAATGCCACTTGTAGGGCTTGTAGCCCAAAATTGTTTACAGAATGTGGCACTCCCTACAAAGCGAACAGATGAAGGTTTTGACCCTAACGCTTACAAGCTATTTGCAAAAGCTGGATACAATCCCAATGATCCGTCAAAGTTAGGGAAGCTCCCATTGAAAGCTACAACGAAGCAACCACGTGAAGGTTTGGGATACAAGCAACCGTCACCAGTGCGCATCTCAATAAGAAGGGCGAGCAACAACTATATCACTGTAGAAGATGAATCAGCCGCTTCTAACAAGCCTTCTATCTTTGATCGACTTGGAAGATCACCTGTGAGGACCTCCGTATTTGAAAGATTTCATCCATTAAAAAGGGGAACAAGTTCCGGAGAAATTTTCAAAGTATAAGAACACCCGCTTCACCCAAAATCCAGGAGATTTCTAAGGATTTCCAAAGTTTGGTTCCTTCTAGAATGAGGCGACAAACAAAACTTGTGGTTTCATGTAATGAAGTACTGAAATTAAAGCCATATACTCTGGTCTATAATAAGGAATGTGATGAAGACGAAGAAAGTATAGGTTCTTCGTATCATGTTACTGGACAAATCAAGAATGGCATTCCATTTTCGATGGAAGATAATGTGGAATTGGAGGATGTTTCGCCGTGTTATCACATATCCTTCAATGATGGGGACCCTCAAGAATATGAATATGCGAAAGATGCTCCACCTGAACTTGAATAAAGAGTGAAGACGACAGTTGATGCCTTAAGAAAAGTTAACCTTAGCACCGATGAAGAACCAAGACTCACCTACCTAAGTGCTTTATTTGAAGCTAACGAAGAGAGAACTTATATTGAATTACTCAAAGAGTTCAGGGGTGTATTTGCTTGGAGTTACAAAGAAATGCCTGGCTTGGACCCGAAAGTAGCAGTCCATCACCTTGCAGTCAAAAATGGTGCTCGTCCTATTAAATAAGCTCAAAGGCATTTTAGGCCGGACTTGGTTCCCTTGAATGAAACAGAAGTTAACAAACTCATCGAAGCTGGCTTTATTCGTGAAGTTAAGTATCCAACATGGGTTTCAAGTATTGTCCCTGTAAGGAAGAAAAATGGCCAGATTCGAGTGTGCATTGACTTTAGGGATCTTAACAATGCGTGTCCGAAAGATAAGTTACCGCTTCCCATTCCAGAACTGGTGATCGATGCTACTACTGGGTACGAGGCAATATAATTTATGGTCGGTTCGTCGGGCTATAACCAAATATGCATGGCACCAAAAGATGAAGAGCTTACTGCATTCCGTACCCCAAAGGGTATTTATTGCTACAAAGTAATGCCTTTTGGCTTGAAGAACGCTGGTGCTACTTACCAAAGGGCTATGCAGAATATTTTCGACGACCTTCTCCATAAGAATGTCGAATGCTATGTTGATGAATTGGTGGTGAAATCAAGAGAGAAAGGCGACCATATGAAAGACTTGAGGGTGGTATTTGAATTGCTCCGGAGATACCAACTTAGGATGAATACATTGAAATGTGCCTTTGGAGTTACTTCTGGAAAGTTCCTTGGTTTCATTGTCTGACATCTAGGGATCGAAACTAATCAAGCCAAAGTGGATGCCATTTTAAAAATGCATGAGCCTCGAGATATCCATGAATTGAAAAGTCTGCAAGGAAAGCTAGCATACCTTAGAAGATTCATATCAAACCTGGCTGGGAGGTGCCAACCGTTTAGTCGCCTCATGAAGAAAGGCGTTCCTTTCAAGTAGGACCCATCTTGTAGCAATGCCTTCGAAAGTATCAAAACCTACTTGATGAAGCCTCCAGTTTTAACAGATCCTATACCTGGAAAGTCGTTGATACTATACATTGCGGTGCAGGAAAGGTCTGTTGGAGCACTGTTGGACCAAGAAAATAGTGAGGGGAAAGAAAACTCTCTTTACTACTTGAGCAGGATGATGACACCTAACGAGTTGAATTATTCGCCAATTGAAAAGTTGTGTTTGGCGCTAGTCTTCTCAATTCAAAAGTTGAAGCACTGCTTTCAAGCTCATGTTGTCCGTCTTGTTTCTAAAGCAAACCCCATCAAGTTCGTGATATCAAAACCTGTTCTTAGTGATCGACTAGCGAGATGGTACCTCCAATTTCAACAATTCGATATTTTGTACATCCCTCAAAATGCTATAAAAGGACAAGCATTGGCAGACTTCTTGGCAAATCATCCGATACCTGATGACTAGGAGCTAACTGATGAACTACCTGATGAGGACGCAATGGTCGTTGAAGTTCAACCTCCATGGAAGATGTACTTTGATGGTGCTGCGCATCGTGGGAGAGCCGGGGCTGGCATAGTATTTGTCACTCCCCAAGGTGAAATCTTGCCCTACTCCTTCACCTTGACATAACTCTGTTCCAACAATGTTGCTGAATATCAAGCATTAATACTCGGGCTTGAAATGGCCGTTGATATGAAGTAATTGCAATTGCAGTCTTTGGTGACTCCCAATTAGTGGTCAATCAGCTTTTGGGTAGTTACGAGGTCAAGAAGCCTAAAATACGCCCATATCATGATTACACTAAAAAGTTGATGGGGTGGCTCAGTGATGTGACTATTTAGCATGTGCCAAGGAAAGAAAATAAGAAGGCTGATGCTTTAGTTGCTCTAGTTTCATCATTAGCCCTGCCTGACCAAGTGCAAGTTACCGTCTGCCAAAAATGGGTAGTAACGCCGCCAAATGAGGCTGAAGGTGAAGAAAACAAACTCAAGCATCTTGTTGCTATTTCTGAAGTTGAGAAAGAAGAATGGCGACAACCCATTATGGACTACTTATGCTATGGGATACTTCCAGAAAATCCGAGGAGAAGGACTGAAATCCGTCGTCGTGCACCTCGCTTCCTTTACTACAAGGATACTCTATATAGAAGGTCGTTTGAGGGAGTACTCTTGCGATGCCTAGGAGAAGAAGAAGCTCTCCAAGCTTTGCAAGAGGTACATTCTGGGGTATGTGGGTCACACCAGTCTGGACCAAAGCTCCACTTCCATATAAAAAGGATGGGATATTATTGGCTAACAATGGTAAAAGATTGCTTGGACTACGCTCGAAGATGCAAGCCTTGTCAATTCCATGCGAATTTTATTCATCAACCTCCTGAAGTGTTGCACCCGACTGTTGCATCCTGGCCATTTGGTGCTTGGGGATTGGATGTTGTTGGACCACTGCCAAAGTCCTCTAGTGGGCACCTATACATCTTGGCTGCAACTGACTACTTCTCAAAATGGGCTGAAGCTGTTACTCTTAAGGAAGTAAAGAAGGAAAATGTTGCAAGTTTCATCCGAGTAAGCATTATTTATCGCTTTGGCATTCCTCGTTACATAATAACGGATAATGGAAAGCCATTCGATAATAGGTTGATGAACAAGATTTGTGATCTCTTTGGCTTCAAGAAACGTAACTCTTCGATGTACAATGCTGCCGCCAATGGTCTAGCTGAGGCATTCAACAAGACTCTATGCAACTTGTTAAAGAAAGTCGTCTCCAAATCCAAATGATATTAGAATGACCGTATGGAAGAAGCTCTATGGGCATATAAGATGATTCACCGCACGCCAACACAGGCGACTCCTTATTCACACATTTATGGAGTCGAAGCCGTCTTGCCACTTGAGCGTCAAATACCTTCGTTACGACTAGCTATTCAAGAAGGGATCACTGATGAAGAAAATGCTCGACTTCGGTTAGCAGAGTTGGAAGCTCTTGATGAAAAGAGATTGGAAGCTCAACAGAGTCTTGAATGTTATCAAGCTCGATTATCTCGCGCCTTCAATAAAAGAGTTCGCCCGAGATCCTTTCAAGTAGGAGATCAAGTCCTTGCCATACGAAGACCCATAATTACTTCCCATAAACATGTAGGGAAGTTCACTTCAAAATGGGATGGGCCATATGTCGTACAAGAAGCTTACTCAAGTGGGGCTTACAAGCTGGTTGATGCAGATGGTATGAGGATCGGCCCTTTCAATGGCAAGTTTTTGAAGAAGTATTATCCTTGAAGTTGCAACGCTCCTTGACGCACGAGCCTAAACTGTATGTTGCTACACTCCTGGCCCGCAAGAGTATAAACTGTGTACGACCCAAAACAAAAAGTTCGCTAGGTTGAAAATCTCGAAATAGGTGGCCTAGGCAAAAGTTAGGATGTATAAAAAAAAGAAAAAAAATCTACCCAGTCTGAACTACGGTATGACTTGATCCTCTTCACCGAGGTACGTAGGCAGCTTAGAGTTTTATTCTAAGTTCAGCCGCATAAGTTCAAAAGATACATATTGCCCCAATTGTTGTTCGAATGAAGTATGAAAGAATGTAAGATCAAGTTGAAATGCCATCCTCCTACTGAACTTTGTCCTCATTTGATTTAAAGGGGGCAACCCTCCATGGTAAATTGATATCTTCGATGGGCCAATTTTACGAGGATGTCAAGTATTTGCATTAAAGTCCAGGGATTCTCTATGTCTTCAGATTCACCAAATCTTCAAGTTTGTTGGTCTCCAAGTCCGCTCTCTGCCTTAAAAAAAAGGAGGGAAGAGAAGAGAGACATCAAAAGGAAACACAAGTATAAGGAAAAGATTGCTTGGCACAACGTTTCAAATTCAATGAGACTTGAACTAAAGATATTTGTGAGAATATGGCTCTTAAATTTCGATTGATGGCAAGTAAGACATCTTCCGATCTCGAGGCTTCCATACCAAGATATGAATTTTTGTGAGACTGCACAAATCTGGAATTGATAGCGTGGTGCAATGTAAAGTTGATTTCAAAATATTATCTAAGACGATTTCGAAGTTGTTTGATTGAGAATTTTTCATATATTCTAGATCTTGAAGTCTAGTTTTCAATAAATCAAACGGTTTCTAATTTCGATGTTCCTACACCAAGATATGAATCTTTTAGCTAGACTGCGCAAATCTGGAATTGATAGCGGGGTGCAATATAAAGTTGATTTCGAAATATTATCTGGGATGATTCTGAAGTTGTTTGATTGAGAATTTTGGATATGTTCTAGGTCATGAAGTCTAGTTTTCATGAAATCAAACGGTTTACAATTTCGATATTTCTATACCGAGATATGAATTTTTTGGTGAGACTGCGAAATCTGAAATTTTTAATATGGTGAAATCTAAAGTTGGTTTCAAAATATTATCCGGCGCGATCCTGAAGGTTTTTGATTCTGAATATTGGATATATTTTAGATATTGAAGTCATCAAACAGTTCATTATTTGGACTCTCCCACGGCAAGATATGAATCATTTGTTACAAGCACGTAAAGCTGAAAATTATGCGACTAAGATAAAAGTCGAACAATGTAAAGCAAAAGAGAAGCTGAAATATTTAAGCCCTCGAAGTCTCCAAGTTGAAGTCTTCAAGTGTATTCAAGTTGAAGTCCCCAAGTTGTAACCTTCAACCCCGTCGGTTTTCAAGTTGAAATCTTCAAATTCGCTGATCTTCAAGTTGAAATATTTAGGCCCTCCAAATCTCAAAGTTGAAGTCTTCACGTCCATCGGTCTTCAAGTTGAAGTCTTTAAATCCGTTGATCTTCAAGTTGAAATATTTAGGCCTTCCAAGTCTCAAAGTTGAAGTTTTCAAGTCCGTCGGTCTTCAAGTTGAAATCTTCAAATTCGCTGATCTTCAAGTTGAAATATTTAGGCCCTCCAAGTCTCAAGTTGAAGTCTTCAAATTCGCGGTTCTTCAAGATGAAATATTTAAGCCCTCCAAGTTGAAGTCTTCAAGTCCTTCGGTATTCAAGTTTCAGTCTTCAAATTCGCCGGTCTTAAAGTTGAATTGTTTAAGCCATCCGAATCTTCGAGTTGAAGTCTGCAACCGCCAAATCTTCAAAGTTTTCCAAGTATTCAAGTCGATGTCATCTTGAAGTTGAAGCTTTGTAACTTTCCAATCTTAAGGTGGACATATAAGTCCCTTTGCACCTTAAGTTGGCCTCACCGATAGTTGAGCCACATTGAGAGTAATCTCTCCAGTAGTCGGGCCATTTTGAGAGTATTCTCTCCGATAGTCGGGCCATTTTGAGAGTAATCTCTCCGGTAGTCGGGCCATATTGAGAGTAATCTCTCCGGTAGTCGGGCCATATTGAGAGTAATCTCTCCAGTAGTCGGGCCACATTGAGAGTAATCTCTCCGGTAGTCGGGCCACATTGAGAGTAATCTCTCCGGTAGTCGGGCCATGAGAGTAATCTCTCTGATATTCGGGCAAGGATGAGTACCCATCCCCTCACACCCCAAGATTGTCTTCTTTATGCGTGGATCATCTAATTGAAGAAGAACATATCTTTCTCGCTTGACCTACAAAAAAAGAAAAAAAGACAACAAAGAAAAAAGCACAAGAAAAAAAAGAAGAAATTACCTTCGCGTTAATGCTTCCGAGTCCACAAAAATAGACTCAAGTGGCTTGCGAATACTGCGTATTGATTCTCAACAAATACGAGCAAATAGATTTATATAGATTACAAAGAGGGGCGTTAATGATATGTAATTAGATGTGGGACTGCAGATTTAACCGAAGAATTTGATCTCCTAAGTGGAGTCAAACTTGATCTACAATTAGTTCTGTAGGAGGATTCGGACTTGTGAGAAACGACATTCAACTCTGTCGGTAACAACGTTTGGCAATTGGTGTTTGACCTTAGAAAGGATTCCAGTATCCATGCAAATTCTAATCTATGACAGTTTGGATTCTTTAAAATAGCCTAATGGATAAGCTAAATGTTTGGCCTAAGGTAATGTAAATGAATGGAAAATTGAATGACGTGGATACAAGAATGAAACCATGTGAATTCAACTTATCCTAGCCTAACCATTACTATTGGACAAATGTATATTCCTAGTGTATTATATACACATATAAAACATGTGTGTGTGTTTATGTACATTATACTTCAAAACTTGTCACGGGGTAAGTGATTTCATACCCCGACAAGTCTTGAAGTAGGGGACATTTGTAGGCATATAAATTTTATTAGAATTAAATTTATTAAATAGTTTGGACTATGTTTTAAATTAAAGATATATTGGTCCAAATAAATATTATAGGCTAATATAATTGAATTAATTATATAAGTTCAATACATATGGATTAAATAATTAAGTCTTAATCCATTGGGCTAGCCCATTTAATTGGGCTAGAGTGATGAGCTCACTTCATCAAGCCCAAGATGTCATCTTTCTAGAGGCCCAGTTTGGTGCCACATGTCAAATGACGTGGCACGCCAAGTCAAACGAAAGAGCCAATAGGATTGTGCCATATGTCAAAAATGACAAGGCATGCCAAGTCACACTAAAAGGCCAATGAAATCGTGTCACGTGTGCAAGTGACATATTCTGGCCAATCAAATGCGGTCATGTCACACTTCAATTTGATTGGTCAGAAAGAGTTTGTTCTTATCATAACTCTTCCCTCCCACAACTATAAATAGAGGTCTTCATAACTCAGAAAAGACACCAGAAGTTATAACAAGAAGCAAGAGAGAGCTCATAGATCAAATACTGCAAATTCCTCCACAAGTTTCAAGCTTCAAACAATCAAGTTCAAGTTCAACAAATCAAGTTCAAGCTCAAGAACGAAGAACAAATCAAGTTCAAGCTCAAGAACGAAGAACAAATCAAGGTTCAAGGAGTGCGAGTTCAAATCAAAGTTCGTTCTAGTTGAATTCAAGATCATCGTTTGTGGCAACAAACATAGATTCAAGATCAAGCTCAAAGGCCCTTGAATTTATTTACAATTGGAAAGAAGGATCAGAGGATCCATAAAGATTATAACACTCAAATATTTGAAATAAAATACTACAATTGTTGCGATATTTTTTGGTCTTGATTTTATTTTCTCGACGCAATTTATTGTCTACAGGGGTCTCATGAAACAAAGTTATTAATTTATATATAGGAAAAAATAGATGAATACCATAAGGTATTTTAATTTTTAAATTAAATATTTAGGGGTTATGAGTATGAAAAGCATGGGAATTATGGATATTATTAAAAGTAGAAGTTAAGGTAGTATGAGTTATGAAAATGAGTGAATTGAAGGGAAAGATTAAAAAAAAAGATAAATTATCATAAACTTACATATTAAATTTTTGGAGATTATGAATATGGAAGATATTGGAGTTATTGATACAATTAAAAGTATAGGTTATGAAGATAAAGAGTTGTGAGTTATGAAAATAAGTGTTTTTAATTTTATTATAAAATAAATTGAAAGAATGATGAAAAATCCCCAAAAAAGGAAAAAAAAGATAAATATATTTCTTGGCCTAAGAGAGGTGCCACATCACTTTCTTATTGTCCACTTTTATATTGATATCTAGATACTACTCTCTTGTTCAAAGTGGAATAAGAATGTAGAGATCATCTCAATTAACTTTACAAAATAACAATACTAACACTCTTAATAAGATGAAAAAAATATATTTGTTTAAACAACAAGAAAATATTTTTAATTATATATTAATTATTAATTTATAAGATATATAAAAATATGTTGGGTTTAGGCTTCTTAGAGCTTAAAATAGAGTGAATGAGAAATGGAGGAAAAATAAAACCTTTTGAATTTCTCTCTTTGATAAAGGGACATTGTCCCATATTGGAAGATGAAAAGATTTTGATTGATATATATACAATTGCACTTCTTCTAGCTCTTAAAGAGTTGAGAAGAAGGCAAGTCTCACGCCGTCGTCGCTCGCTTGCTCGGCTCGGCTTCGGCTTCAAATGATTGATTGATTAATTTGTTATAAATTTATTTGTTAATATTAACGCAATATTAATTAATCCAAATTAGACCATTTCAATTTTTCTCTGTTTTAATTTTTCCGTTATAATTTGAATTTGGTAGTTTGCATAAATGGCCATTTTATAAAATAGCCATTTTGAGTTGCAATCTTACATGAAAAGTTGTAACTCTTTAGTATAACCCAACGTTTTTTTGGCTATAAATACACGAACTCTCCCTCAGATTTTCCTTACGAAAATTCTGATTTCTTCTTCTTCTTTCGGCATTGTTTTAACAAAAAAGAAAGCATTAAGTGTGATTTACTATTTTTCTTTGTGTTCGTTGTCACTGGGGTTTGAAGTACATCTACACCAGTGGGGATAATCTATTCTATCCTGGGAGAAAATAATCCTAAACCTCGGGTACTAGGGAAGGATTACGCTCTTCAAGGAAACACTGTGAATTTAGTGGCCTCGGAATAATTCCGTTCTTCTGCATTTCTGCTTTTATAGCATTTTTTATTTTTGAATATATTTTTGAATAGAGATTACTAACAAGCTTAAGGAACTTAACTATTTTTTCTGTATTCATCTTATATTCTATTTGTGAGAGGCTAAATCCTAGTGATTTCTGCTCTCAATTTGGAGACTAAAATTTTCGGATTTTCTACTCCTTGGTTGACATTATCAGATTAAAATCTTTGTAATTTTCTACTCGTTCTGTATTCGGTTTGAAGAAATAAAATCTTTACCGTGGTATTTAAATTGTTTCTGTTAAAGTTATTCTGTTTAAAGATTTTAAATATTTCACAGTTAAGTAATTTTGTTTCTGTTTTGTTGTTAACAGAAATGACAGAAACAGTAATGTCACGACCCAAACCTGGACCCGGTCGTGATGACACCTCTCGTGAAGACAAGGCCAACTGACACTTCCCATTTTCCAATTATTAACAGTTAAGCATTTAAGAAACGGTCTAATCATGATAAAATATATCCGAAATAACAATGATAACATAAATATGCAGAAGAACACCCATACACAACCCTAACCGGGGTGTCACTACTCATGAGTATCTATAAGTCATAATACAATTATACTAAATCCATAACTAGTACAACTGTCTAAAGGGAAACATAAGCGATAAAGGAGTAGAGACACGGGGCTGCGGACGTCAACAACTACCTCGTAATCTCCGAAAAAGCCTTCCTGAAGCTGGAGGAATCAGCACTCAGGAGCGGAACCAGCTACGCCTGAATCTGCACATAGGGGTGCAGGGTGTAAAGTGAGTACTCCAACTCAGTGAGTAACAAATGTAAATAACGACTGAAAGTAAGAAAACACGTAAGGCACAAGGCATTCTATAATGAAGCAGTAAAACCATTTAAAAGCAGTAAGACAGTGAAAAGTCAAGTAAAATCCTCTTTCAACAAGTAAACAAGTAATTGACGGGTAATTAAGGTAAAGTAAATAAATAGAAGTTTGCCCCTCGGGCACAGTATCAACAAATCCGCCCCTCGGGCAACATCTCAGAACAGTACCAGCCCCTTGGGCTCAATCTCACATCACAATGGATACCCGCGCTCACTGGCGGTGTGCAAACTCATGGAGGGGCCTATTACGGCCCAAGCGCAATAACAAGCCATCTCGTGGCATCAAAACTAGGCCCTTGACCTCATATCAATCAAACCACCTCGTGGCATGTATATATATCTCAGGCCCTCGGCCTCAAATCAGTATCAGTGATTCCTCACAACTAGGCCCTCGGCCTTACTCAGCCAAAAATACTCACAAGCTCCTCGGGCAATAGTAAAACAGTGTTTCTCAGTCCCAAACATCATTTAAAATATCATTTAAGTCTTAAAACTGAGTAAACATGGCTGTGTATGAAAACAGTGGAAAATAACATGACTGAGTTCAAATATAAAGTCAAAACAGTGAGGAAATAGCAATGAAAATCCCCGAAGGGTTCAAATAGTTGGCATTCAGCCCAAATAATGAAGATAGCAAATAGTTTTCAATCAAATACGCGGTAAAATCATCAACCGGGATGGACCTCAAGTCACAATCTCCAATAGTGCACGACCCCATGCTCGTCATCGAGCATGTATCTCACCTTAATATAGCACTACGATGTGCAAATCCGAGGTTTCAAACCCTCAGAACATCATTTACAATTATTACTCACCTCGAACCGGCTAAATCTCTACCTCGCGACACCTTTGCCCCTCGAATCGGCCTCCACGTGCGTCAAATCTATCCAAAACCAGAACGAGGACGTCAAAATATGCCAATGGAATGAAGCCCAAGCGAAAATAATCAATAAAGGGCACAAATCCCGAAATTACCAAAACACAATCCCCGAGCCCACGTCTCGGAATTCGATAATTTTTACATCAATAGGTTCTTCATCTCCCCACGAGTTCATACATATCAGAAGTTCTTAAATCGGACCCCAAATGGTCCTTCAAATCCACAATTAAAGGCCTAAGTTTCCAAGCCCTAGTTTCCCCAATTTAAACCTTTGATTTCCAATATTTCTACCTCTAATCCATGAAATAATAGCATAGGAACGAGTTTTAAGTCCAAATTCCTTACCTCAATGAAGTTTCCTAGAAATATCTCTTTCAAATCGCCCAAAAAAGCTCCAAGGCCGAAGTAAAAAAAATGGGGGAATAGCTCAATTTCGCGAAATGAAATAACTTATATGTTCTGCCCAAGCCTTTCCGCATCAACGGTCCAAAACCCGCTTCTGCGGTCAAATTCTCCGCTTCTGCGGAATTCACTTACCGGACCAAATACCGCATCTGCGGTCCACTTTCCGCATCTGCGACTCCGCAGGTGCAGTCCCTCTACCGCATCTGCGGTTCCTGACTCTACCTCACCATTCCGCATCTGCGAACCTCCCTCCGCATCTGTAATTCCGCAGACGCGATCCCATTAGCCGCTTCTGCAGTTTCCTGTTCCTTAAGCCTCTCCCGTTTCTGCGGCCAAATCTCCGCTTATGCGGCGCCGCACCTGCGGCCCCCCAAACCGCAGGTGCGAAAATACTAGAAGTAGCAATATCAACTGTTGCAACAAGATTCCAACCTCTCCGTTAACCATCCGAAATCACCCCGAGGCCTCCGGGACCTCAACCAAAAGTACAAACATAACCCTATACCTTATTAAAACTTGTTCCAATCATCAAAACACTTCAAACAACAACAAAACGACCAAAACACCTCGGATTCAAGCCTAACTTTCTAAAATCTTCCAAATAACGCTTTCGATCAAAATTGCAACCAAACCATATTCAACTAACCTAAAATTTTGCACACATATCCCAAACTCACATCCGAGCCCTCTAACACATAAGTCAACATCCGGTTGACTTTTTCCAACTTAAACTCACTCTAAAGAGACTAAGTGTCTCAAACCTTACCAAAATTATTTCGGACTTGATCCGACCAACCTGATACCATAAAACATGGATAACGAAGCATAAAGAAGCAGAAATAGGAGAAACGGAGCGGTAACTCATGAGACGACTGTCCAGGTCATCACAAGTAACCATGTGGTTGGCTCTACGAGTAATGTTGCCACTTCTAGTCATTCTGTTCCACCACCGGCTCTTGCGAAAAAGCCCAAAAAAATTTCAAGATTGATTTCAAATGTTGGCATTAGAAGATGTTATTCTATTTGACTACTTTGAGTCTATAGAAGTTCATCAAGGAAGACGTTCCGGTTCTGCCGGAATCAACTTCGGATAATGAACGTTTTATTGTGACTGACGCTTGGAAGCACTTAAATTTCTACTCCAAGAATTATATTCTTAGCAGACTGGAGAATGATCTTTACAACGTCTATAGTAATGCAGAAACTTCTAAAGAACTATGGATGCGTTGGAAAAGAAGTATAAAACCGAGGATGCAGGTTTGAAGAAGTTGTTGCAGCCAAATTTTTGGACTATAAGATGGTAGACATCAAGCCAATCATTACCCAAGTTCAAGAGCTGCAAATTATAATTCACGATCTCCTTGCCGAAGGTATAATCCGAATTAATCCTTTTATTGAAAGTATTAATTTTGTTACTAATTATGATTTTTTTACTGAAGGTTTGGTCATCAATGAGGCATTTCAAGTTGTAACAATGATTGAGAAGTTGCCTCCTTTATGGAGGGACTTTAAGAATGTGATGACCCAAAAGGTCATCACTTGATTTACAAATAAATTTTGTGTTTTGAGACCTTAAAAGCCTCCTTTTATCTTACCTCGATTTGCGTGCATGGTCGGAGCCTATATCCAAAATGCTTTTATGTGGAAATTTGACAAAAATGCTAATTTGGTCTTTAAAACTAAATTTAAGTTGACTTCGGTCAATATTTTAGGTAAACGGACCCGAACCCGTGATTTGACTTTCTTGAGGGTCTGTAGGAAAATATAGGACTTGGGCGTATGCCCGGAATTGAATTCCGAAGTCCCAAGCCCGAGAAATAAAATTTTGAAGAAAATTGTTTAACTGAAATTTTAAGAGTTTTTGGAAATTTACATGTATTTGAAATTGATGGTATCGGGCCAGTATTTTGGTTTCGGAGCTTGGTAAGGGTCTTATATGGTATTTAGGTTGAGCCTGTAAAATTTGGTAAGAAACGGACTTGAAATGACGTGAATCGGACCTTCGGTTGTTAAAATTTGAACTTAAGAGTTCTTGAGATTCTTCTTTGATTTTAATGCTAAATTCGTTATTAAAGGTGTTAATTTGGCGATTTGATAGCCCGAGTAAGTCCATATGATGTTTTTATGTTAGTACGCATGTTTGGTTTAGAGCCTCGAGGGCTCACGTGAGTTTCGGATAGGTTTCGGGATGTTTTTACACTTAGAAAAGTTGCAGGTTTTGCTGTCTCAAGTGCTCAGTGATTTTGTTCTTTGCATTCGCGTGGCTTCTCTCGCGAACGCGTAAGGCAAGTTCCTCAGGTGTCAGATTTGTTCATTGCGAACGCGGAGCTCAGGACGCAAATGCGAAGCTTGCGGAGGGGGGGGGGAGTACCCTTCGCGAATGTGGACCTACTGTCGCGAACGCGAAGGCCTTTTTGGCCGGGGACTAGGGGAAGGGATTTTGTTCTACGCGAACGCAGCCACTCGACCATGAACGCGAAGGCCATCTGGCACTGACCCATCGCGAACGCGACAGGCCCACCATGAATGCGATGAAGCCCTGCCCAATCATTTTAAAATAGACTCCAACGCGGACATAACTCATTTTTCTTCATATTTTCGAACTCCCAAGGCCTAGAGGCGATTTTCTTCACACAAATTCATCCCCATAGTGTTGGTAATCAATTCTAAACTATACTCTTTCAATTACCCAATGTTTTTCATCATTGGTTTTATAAAAAATCATGAGTTTTCATGGTAGAAATTAGGAATTTAGGTAGAGTTAGGATTTTTTGAATAATTGGGATTTAGACCTCGTTTTGGGATCGGATTTTGAAACTAATTGCATATTTGGGCTCGTGGGTGAATGGGTGATCGGGTTTTGGTTCGAACCTCGAGTTTTGACCAAGCGGGCCCTGGGTCGATTTTTGACTTTTTGGGGAAAATGGTAAAAAATCTATAATTTAGCATTGAGTATGAATTCCTTAGCATTTATTGATGTTGTTAAATTAATTTGGACTAGATACAAGTAATTTGGAGGCAAATTCTAAAGGAAATGCGGTGTTTGAGGCTTGAGTTACCCGTGGAAATTCGAGGTAAGTGTTTGGTCTAACCTTAGCTTGAGGGAATAGGTATCGTGCTTTAATTTCTATGTCCTAGTGTAGTGTACGATGTATAGGTGTGGTGATGAGTATCTATACGTTGTCGTCAAGCATGCCCGTGAGTCTTCAATTGAAATCATTGTGCTCTTAATAAGTACTACAAATGCCTAAGTTGTCGATTCTCGGTGTTGGGTAAGAATTATGATTATTCTCGTGGTATTTATTTAAGGTTGAGTATCGATTATAGTTGAGGTTTCTTTTGTGAAGTTAAATGTTGGAACAAGTTTGGTTATAGCTGATTCCCTTGCCGGGACATATTTACTTCTTAGTGTTGGATCCCATGCCGGGATGTATTTATTCTCATTGTTGATTCCCTTGCCAGGATATTGTTGTTTCCTTATTGTTCCCTTGCTGGATTCTTTTGTTTTTGGTGTTGAATTGCATATTGGGATTGGGTTGTACGCCGCAACAACATTATATGGGATCGGGTTGCACGCCGCAACATGGAGTAATAAGAGAGGACATAAGGGGTCGGGTTGCATGCCGCAACAATGATATATGATTGGATCGGGTTGCACGCCGCAACAACGATATATGATTGGATCGGGTTTCACGCCGCAACAGTGTTATATGATTTGGATAGGGTTGCGCGCTGCATTAATAAATAATAAAAGTAGATATTGACTTGTTATTGTTTCCTTATTTTACTGATGCAAACCATAAAATGTTCTTTATATTTTTCTCCTGAATTACTGTTGTTACTTGATATTCCCCCGCAGTATGTTTCCCCTTCCTAATTTTAACTGCTAGTTTCCGTTATTATTGCTTGTCGTATATGCTTTAACTACACAGGTTTATTTGGTAGTCTCATTCTAGCCTCGTCACTACTTCGCCGAGGTTAGGCTCGACACTTACCAGCACATGGGGTCGGTTGTGCTGATACTACACTCTGCACCATATGCAGATATCGGTACTGGAGCATATGGACCTTAGCTAGGGGTTGTTGCCTTCAGTCCATCAGGAGACCCGAGGTAGACTTACAGGCGTCCGCAGGCCTTGGCGTCCCCTCCCTATCTAGTTTCTTTCTGTTCTTTTATATTCCAAAGACAGACATGTACTTTCTTGTTTAGACTTTATTTGTAGTTTTCTTAGATAGTCCGTGAGATTGTGTCACCAGTTCTTGGTGGTTTATGTTAAAGATTAGTATCGGTATTAGCTTAAAATGTTACATTTCATTCTTTTGCTTTAATATTTCTGCTATTTGTAAAATGTTAATTTACAACTGTTAAGGGATTAAAAATGAAAAGGGTAAAGTAATTGAAATCATTGGCTTGCCTAGCTTTCACTATTAGGCGCCATCACGACTCCCGAGGGTGGGAAATCCGGGTCGTGACAAGTTGGTATCATAGCTCTAGGTTGTTTAGGTCTCACAATTCACGGACAAGCTTGGTAGAGTCTGAGGGATCGGTACGGAGACGTCTGTGCTTATCCCCCAGAGGCTGCAGAGTTAGGAACAATTTCACTTCTATTCATCTCTGTCGTGCGGTTTGGTTTCTCAATACTAATTGGATTTCTACTCTGTTCTTTCGCAGATGGCAAGAACACACGCTTCTTCATCCACTGACCAGCAGCCCGAGTCCCCAACAACAACTCCTACAAGGGGCAGAGGGCGAGGCCGTGCTAGAGGCCAAGGTAGGGGCAGAGCTCAGCCCAGGGCAGCATCACCAGTGGCGGAGCCTCAAGTGGAGTTTGATGATGAGGTTCCGGCCCAAATAGTTCTGGTGGGCCCAGCTCAGGTCCTAGAGGGGTTCATTGCTACCCAGTACTCCAGGATGCTTTGGTCCGTCTAGTGGGCCTTATGGAAAGTGTTACCCGGGCAGGCTTACTTCCTGTAGCACCACCCGTCTCTCAGGTTGGGGGAGGAGCACAGACTCCCTCTACCCGTACTCTGGAGCAGATGGCTCCCCAGTTTCAGACTCTAGTAGCTCAGCTAGTTGGAGCAGTTCAGCCGGGTGTGGTAGCTCAGACCAGTGATGGAGCAACTATGTCTGCCGATGTTTTATGGAGATTAGACAGGTTCACCATGTTGTTCACTACTACTTATGGTGGTACATCTTCAGAGGATCCCCAGGATTACTTAGACAACTTTCATGAGGTTCTTCGGAACATGGGGATAGTAGAGACCAATGGGGTCGACTTTGCTACTTTTCGTCTGTCAAGTTCCACCAAGACTTGGTGGAGGGATTATTGTTTGGCTAGGCCAGTTGGGTCGCCTGCCTTGACTTGGGATCTGTTTTCTCAGCTATTTCTAGAGAAGTTTCTTTCTATCACTCAGAGGGAGGTATCAAAGGCAGTTTGAGCGTCTCCAGCAGGGTTCTATGACCGTCACTCAGTACGTGTGATGACATCACTTGTTTTAAAATAAAATTCTACGTTTCGAGGCCTTAAAAACCTCTTTTAGCATCACCTCGATTTGCATGTACCATCTGGGCGCGTAGCCAGAAAAGCCTAAATGTGAAAATCTGTGAAAAACGATAAATTTTGGCTATAAAATAAGTTAATTTGACTTTGGTTAACGTTTTGGGTAAACGGACCAAGACCCGTGATTGGACGGTCCGTAGGAAAATATGGGACTTAGGCGTATGCCCGTAATCGAATTCCGAGGTTCCAAGCCCGAGAAATGAATTTTTGAAGAAAATTATTTTCTGAAATTGTTCATAAGGTTTGGAAATGAATTTTGATTAGAACGTGTTGGTATCGGGCCCGTATTTTAGTTCCGGTGCCCTGTATAGTTCTTATATATGATTTAAGATAATTCTGTGAAGTTTGGTAAGAAACGGAATCCGTTTGACGTGATTCGGACTTTAAATGCAAATTTTGATGTTCAAGAAGTTTTGAGAAATTTCATTGATATTGAGGTTTAATTCGATGTTTCTGATGTTATTTTGGTGATATGAATACACGAATAAGTCCGTGGGATGTTTTTGAGGTTGTGTGTATATTTGGTTTGGAGCCCCGAGGGTTCGAGTGAGTTTTGGATAGGCCACGGGGTGCATTTTGAACTTAGAAAATTGCAGGTTTTTCAGCTGTGCATAGCAGGCCTGCAGGCTTCGCATTTGCAAAGTCTGGCTCGCAAATGCAAGCGGCTTGTTACTATTGCGAAAGAAGCCCAGGCCAGCTCTATTTCGCAAATGCGAGATTATCTTCGCAAATGCGAAGTTTCCCATTTGGCCAGTGATCGCAAATACAATCTATGTGTCGCAAATGCGATATTTTGTTTCAAATGCGAAAGTCCAGCATTTCTGAAGGGTTCGCAAAATGCGAGCCCTGTTTCGCATTTCCCAACTTATCAGAGGTCGGGGTTCGCAATTCCCATACCTGAGACCTGCAACTTTTATACTTAGACGATTTAAAACCCATTTTTCATATCCTCTCAAAATATAAACACACCAGGGCGATTTTTCAAAGGCTTCTTCTTCTCCAAATCAATTGTAAGTCATTTTAACTAGTTTTCCTCAATCATTAATATCTTTTAACACGATTTCAACTCAAAATCAATGATTTTCATAGGAGAAATTGGGTGTTTTGAGTAGAACCTAGGTTTTTCAAAAATTGGGGATTTGGACATCGATTTGAGGTCCGATTTCAATACAAATCATATATTTGGGTTCGTGGGGGGAATGGGTAATCAGGTTTTGGTTCGAACCTCGGGTTTTTACCATGTGGGCCAGGGGGCGATTTTTGACTTTTTAGGTAAAACTTTGGAAAACTCATTTTCATGCATTGGGGTTGATTCATTTAGCATTTATTGATGTAATTAAGTAACTTGTGGATAGATTCGAGCGAATTGGTGGTGGAATCAAGGGGTAAAGCTACAATTGAAACGTGAAATTTGTTCGTGGCATCGAGGTTAGTGTTTGGTCTAACCTTAGCTTGAGGGATTAAGAGTGGTGTCTATTTGATACATGTTAATTGTGGAGAACGACGTATAGGCATGGTGACGAGTATCTATACGTCGGTGTCAAGCATGACCGTGAGTCTTGTGTTATAAATTGTTATGACTCTGTTGTAGTTTATTGTGCCTCACATGTTATTATCATCATTGTTCCCTTGCTGGGATGTTTTCTTGATATTATTGTTCCCTTGCCGGGATTCCTTGTGATTATTGTTGGCTTTTAACTGGGAGCGAGTGGTATGCCTACCACAAGATATAATGAAATGGGAGCGGGTGGTACGCCTACCACAAGATATAATGAAATGGGGGTGGGTGGTACGCCTACCACAAGATATAACGAAATGGGGGCGGGTGGTACGCCTACCACAAGATATAATGAAATAGGAGCGGGTGGTACGCCTACCACAATAAAAATGAAATAGGAGCGGGTGGTACGCCTACCATGTGATAAGTGAAATGGGAGCGGGTGGCACGCCTGCCACGAGATAAATGAAATGGGAGCGGGTGGCACGCCTGCTAGGAGAAATATGAAATGGGAGCGGGTGGCACGCCTACCACAAGATATAGGAAATGGGATCGGGTTGCACGCCTGCAATAAGATGTGAAAAGAAAGTGAAATCTGCCTTTGTTTTCCTTATTCTTGGTAGTGGTTGATTTTGATTCCTTTATAATTCTCTTGATATTCTATTTTACCTATTATTCCCCGAAGCATGTTTCCGCCTCCTATCTTTATTTGTTTATTTCTGTATTTCTTTTCCGCTGTATATATTTGAACTGTACAGGTTTATTTGGTAGTTTGGTCCTAGCCTCGTCACTACTTCACCGAGGTTAGGCTAGACACTTACCAGAACATGGGGTCGGTTGTGTTGATACTACACTCTGCACTCTTTTGTGCAGACCCCAGTGTTGTGGACTTCGAACCGTAGTGATATTGCTGATTCTTGATCATCAGGCGACCCGAGGTAGTCCTGCAGGACTGCAGGCGTCTGCAGGCCTTGTCGTCTCTTTCTATCTACTATTCCTGTTTCTTTAATGCATTTCTAGAGATAATGTTGTATTTATTTCTTTCTTTTAGACCCTTTATTTGTAGTATTCTTAGACTGTCTGTGAAATTGTGACACTAGTTCTGGGTAGTTGAGACTCAAACAGTTGTATTGGATATTCATGTTCAGATAGCTTATTGTTTCTTTCTTCCGCTTATATTAAATTCTGTTGTTTAATTGTTATTATTTTGAAATTGTTAATGAATAAAAATGGGTAAAAAGGTAAATTGTGCAATTTATTGGCTTGCCTTGCTCGTATTAGTAGGCGCCATTACGACTCCCGAGGGTGGGAAATCTGGGTCGTGACAAGTCGGTACCAGAGCTCTAGGTTACATGGGTCTCCCAATTCACAGACAAGCTTAGTAGAGTCTGAGGGATCGGTACAAAGACATTTTTAATTATCCCCCAGAGGCTACAGAGTTAGGAAAAACCTCACATTTATTCTTTCATGTCGTGCGATTTGGTTTCTCAAAGCTAATTGAATTTCTACTCTGTTATTTCGCGGATGGCGAGAACACACGCTTCCTCATCCACTGACCAGCAGCCTGAGCCCCTAGAAGCAACTCCCATGAGAGGCAGAGGGCGAAGCCGAGGCCGTGCTAGAGGCTGAGGTAGGGGCAGAGCTCAGCCAGAGCGGCAACACCCGCAGCGGAGCCTCAGGTTGATTTTTATGATGAGGTTCCGGCCCCAGTAGTTTTGGTGGGCCCAGCTCAGGTCCCAGAGGGGTTTATTGCTACCCCAGTTCTTCAGGATGCTCTGGTCCATCTAGTGGGCCTTATGGAGAGTGTCACCCGGGCAGGCTTACTTCCTATAACACCAGCCGTCTCTCAGGCTGGAGGAGGATCCCAGACTCCTGCTACTCGCACTCCGGAGTAGGTAGCTCCCCAGATTCAGACTCCAGCGGTTCAGCTAATTAGGTCAGTTCATCCAGGTGTGGTAGCTCAAACTGGTGATAGAGCAGCTATGTCTGCCGATGCTTTGTGGAGGCTGGATAGGTTTACCAAGCTCTTCACTACTACTTTAAGCGGTGCATCTACTGAGGATTCCCGGGATTATCTAGACAGTTGTCACGAGGTTCAACAGGAACAAAGCCTGATTAATATTTCATTTCGCTTCAAGCCGAGAGTGTACAAATGTGTGTAAGCACGTGATTTTTGCCCTATATGAGAATTACTCCCAAAAAATTCAAAAATAAAATGATTTTTCTTGGTGTGCCATTTTGTGATATTTTGTGACATTTTGAATAATTATTTGTATTTGTCTGTGCGTGTTTATTTGATAAATTAATAAAAAATACAAAAATATGTCGCATTTTGCATGTAGGATTTAATTCTATAGTTGTTAGTAATTAAATTTGTTTTACAAAAATTTAAAAATTACAAAAATAAGCATCGTTTGCATTTTTAGCATTTAATGTCCAAATATACAATTTTATGCTTAATTAATACTTAATTGTGCGTTAATTGTTATTGGGAGTTAATTTGCGCTTTTATAACTTAATTTAATTCTTAATAATAGTTTAAGTATTTTTATAATTTAGTTTTAGAGAAATAAAAGAAGAAAAGAAAGCAAAAATATAAAGAAAGTCGGAATTAGGCCTCTTCTTCAATTTCAAGCCACAAGCCCAAAAAAATGGCCCAATCTTCCCTACGACCCAGTCCATTTCGAACTGGGTCGACCCAGTCCATAACCCAAAAGACTCAAACCCCATTTGTCTTTCATTTTTACAAAACAAAAACAAAACAAAAAAAAAGAAAGAAAAAACCCTAAAAGACCTAAGTCATCCGCCCCCCCCCCCCACCTTTGCTTCTTCTTCTCCAAGTTTCTCCCTAGCATCAATGGCTTCCCTTCCATCCTCCTCACTGCACACACACACATGTCGTCTCCAAGCTGCCCTCCCATGAACAACCTCAGAAACCATGAACGACCTCAAAAACCACCAACGCGACTTCATCCTTCTCGCCGTGTCGCGTCGTTTTTTTTACTGTTGCTGCACCCTTTTCTCGACACATCTGCTGCTTCAGTGATTGCCATGGCCGTGCTTTAGTTCCTGGACAACTACGCAGTCGATGCCTTGTCGCCGCCACAGCTCCGCTCGTTGCCATGGCTGCTGTCGCGACTGCGTCTTCTCTTCGTCGCCGGTTGTCGCAGCTACTCCCTCCATCGTGCTGCTGCCGATGCTGCTGCTTCTGTTTCAATCAAATGACCAAACGAACACAGCCATGGACGAGCTTCGACGTCGACCATGTCGTCGTCCATGGCTGTCCGCGACGTGTTGCTGCCTTCGCTGCCGGATTGCTGCTGCCGATGCCGTGTTGCCGCTGCTGCTGCCACTGCTGCCCGTTTTCTTCTTCGCAGCTGCTCCATCGCGGCTGACCATGGACGAGCTTGCTCGTCGCTGCTGCGTTTTCTTCATCTTTCACTGATGCTTGTTGCTTCGTCGTCTTCAAGTCCGTTTATGTCCAAGTTTCGTTGGTTTCGTTTAGAGTTCGTTCGATGTTCGTCATTGGTCATTTACGGTTAGTTGTTCTAAGTTTATTTTCATCCATAATTTGTTTGATATTTTCAGATTTGAAATTAGTATAAGTTTGTTTCATTTTTCATATTTATTTTTAGATAAAAATGGTTAGTTTAATTATATTGTTGATAGATTTGAATTGAAGATTCAATTAAATTATTTTTTCAGTTTGAGAAGATTTAGTTTTAATATAGAAAAGTGTTAGCTTAAATCGTTTAAATCCGTTGATTGTTGTTAATATAGATTTAATTCGTGTTTCATCTTGTTTGAAGTTCGTTTTTAATTCAGTGATTTAATGTGAAGTTATGTTTTGGTTTTAATTTTTGGATCATGCATATTTGTTATAATTTTGTTGGATTTAATTTAAAAAGATTAATTGATTATTTGAAGATTAGTAATTTGAATATGTTTATTTGTTTTGTTTAAGTTTAATTCGAAGTTGAATAAAGCTTGTTTGTTATTGTTGTTAAAGTAGATTCATTCATGTTCCTACTTTGTTTGGATGATCTTGAATCCGAATTTTATATAGTTTGATTTCTTGTTTACCATTTATGATTATTGCTTGAATTGTTCTCATAATCTTGTTTAAAGTTTAATATAAGAATTGTTTGTTGTAATGTTGTTAGAGTTGATGTTAAGTTCAATATTATTGAATTTAAGAATCTGAATATACTTGTTTGATTGTTGTTGTTGTTTAAATCCGAAAAATAGGTTTGTTGTTGCCAAAAATATTGTTCAATCAAATTTTGGTTGTTCTTGGTTGTTCAATTTATGTTCATATGATTTGTTGTTGAAATGTTGTTAAAATCATGTTCATGTGATATTGTTGTTATGATATTCATCCATGTTCATATTGTTGTTTGAACATTGTTAGAAATTGATCATATTGACTATATTTTGGTTATGTTTGATTAAATGATGTGTTATAGCTGATGGGTAGTTTGGTAAATTTGTAATACGATCAGGGGTAGTTTGGTAATTTCAGTAAGGTTGGAAGGGGTAGTTTAGGAATTGTACATTTTGAAATTGTTTATTTGAAGCATGGGGGACAAAATGAAATGGGGTGGGTTGTGATATGATTATTTAATATAAAGGGGGGACAAGATTTAAATTAAAGGGGAATCTTGCATTATTTTAAATAAAGCATGGGGGACAAAATATAATGGGGTGGTGTGATATATTTATTTAATGTAATGGGGATGAGTGGGAAGATAATGGGTTTGGTAGAGAAAGGAATTGATTTGAATTGATTTATGGGATGGGATATATATATGTGAAGTCTTGAACATAAGAAAAAAAGACAGACAGAAAAAAAGAGATTGAAAAAAAAAAGCTGAACATTTATTCCGAAAAAAAAAAACATTGAAACTCTCAAGAAAAGAAAAAACATACAAAGAAAAAAAATTTTGAAAATTAGAAGAGAAAGTAGTACACACCTGAGAAATATTCTGGTATACAGGTGTAGAAATTAAGGGTTGAAGATTAACTAGCCTTTCAAAAATCTGAAAATTTCCTTTGGTTTCTGTCCATTATTTTCGGCATTCCTGGATTTTATTTTGAATTTTTCAAAGCTGTCACTGGGATTTTCGTTGACTGGTTATTGCTGGTTATTGTTGCTGTTGCTGTGTTACGTATTACGTTGCTGACTTTCTTCTTCTTATATTGACAATATCAGGTACACAACTGTAATTTTGGCATTTTGTAAGCTGAAATGAAGAATGGAGTGTTAAATTTTTAATTTAGTTTAATTTAATTTTTGTATTGTATTTAGGTTATTCATGTATTATTATTCTGTAAATCACTGTCATCGGCATAACTAGGCATATTATAGCGACATATTAAATAACGCCTTTACCAGATTATTAGGAAATATATTTAAGCCTGATTATTAATTAAAACTGTTTAATAAAAAAAAATAGAAGAAATAACGTAAAAATGGCGTTATTGAATCAGTTTGGCAAAAAATTAACTAAGTTCCTTATGCAGAAGGTTTTTCATCAACGATAAGTTAATCCGAATCATGTAGTTAATTTCAGTTATAACATGAATTAGTTTGCAAACAAGTATTAGGACATGATGAATTAAAACAAAGTTAGTTAATGTTAAATTGTTTAAATTTTTAGAAATATGATTTAGTACTCAAGTTTTTATTTTTATTTCTTTCAATTTTCAGTATTTGCAAATAATTAGTTTCAATAAGCTTAAGTCTTACTAATAATTTGAATTTTAATCCAACTATGGGATAATTAGTTTTTTTTTATTTTTATTTTTTTTACTTTCCGATAATTCCATGTTGTATCTATGATTATAATTTTATTATTTTCTGCTAATATTTGTTTTTCCCTTCTATTTAATATGTCATTTTCAAGAATGTAGATATTGATTTTATATTTATAAAAAACTTAGTAATAATAAAAAGGTAGTCATTAGGGATACTATTAAAGGAGTTCGCTAAAAATAAATAGATGTAAATAATACAAATGTATAGGATTCTCCATTCTCATTTATTTATTTAATTATTAAAAAAAATTACTTAGAATTAGGGATGGATTGTTTAGTGAATTTCACTTCCTTCCCCAAAGATGATGACGCGTTAGACTCTTTAGGCGCGATTTAATTAATTTTACCTTCTTAAACTCGGATGCGCATTTCATGCGACCCAAATCTAAATCCTAAAATATCAAATAAAATATGTTTCGTATTGTGGGTGCATTTCATGTGACACAATCCAAAGATATGTTTTAAGCGATGTTCACATTCCTAAAAAATAATAATTATAATAATAAAGCGGTAAAAAGATAAAATTTGCACATGGTTCATAATTGTATTAAAAATCAGATAAATAAGCCGAATATAACAGTTGAGCGACCGTGCTAGAACCACGGAACTCGGGAATGCCTAACACCTTCTCCCGGGTTAACAGAATTCCTTATCCGGATTTCTGGTACGCAGACTGTAATATAGAGTCATTCTTTTCCTCGATTTGGGATTAAAATTGGTGACTTGGGACACCCTAAATCTCCCAAGTGGCGACTCTGAAATAATTAAACCAATCCCGTTTCGACTGTCCTTTAATTGGAAAAAACTCCCTACGCACCTCGCGGTGCCGGAAAAAGGAGGTGTGACAGCTCTGGCGACTCTGCTGGGGACTTAACCCAGAACCAGTGGTTCAGGGTTAGAAATTCGAGCTCATATAAATTGTTATATTTGGTTTTATCTGATTTTTACATGATTGAGCCTAATGTGCTAAATGCTGCTTTTACCGCTTTGATATTACGTGAACTGTGTATAAACTGTGCCGAAACCCATCTCCTCTCTGAGTCTTCTAAATCATGAAGAAGGGTGTACTTCGTACGACTTCTTTTCTGTATAGTGTCAAATCCCAATTTAGAACGAGGTTCGGACAAGTTGCTAAGCCGGTGAAGCTTCTGTATTCCCGGTACGCTACCCCCTCGGCTCGAGCTGTCCGCTCGGGTAAGCCAGGTCTAGAACAAACACCCAGGTTCTGAACCTAGTATAACAAAACCACATGTCGGATCCCTAGTAGGAACGTTTGTTTGCATCACGTGCATCTGACTTTGGAGGCTCAACACAGGGGTTGAGTCTGTCTAGGACAGGTGCACCAAAAATGAAAATGACCATCCTGATGCATATTATTTGTTTTATGTGCATTTATTTGCTCGGTCTTGCATGTTGACCGACTTCTGAGTCTCGGGAGTGTAAAAAGTAAAATAAAATAAAAATAGCAAGTAAAAGTTATTTGATTAATTTAGAAAAAATCAGTGTCCAAGTACTGTCGAAGTACTGCCGAATTTTTTTTAAAAAAAAAAAAAAACATATATATATTTTTACTTTTAGAATTGTTGGTTTGCCTAGAAAGCACAAAGTGTGTAGGAATAAGTCTTCTATTTTAATTTGCTTTATTTAAAAAAAAATGAAAAATGAAAATAGTTTTTTTTTATAAAAGGAAGTGGAAAATTTGTTTGTTTTCAAAAAAAAAAAAAAAAAAAAATTAGTTAGTTTATAGCCTGAACTACGCGGGTATGATTCTCACCGGATGTGAGATCAGAGGCAAACCTCTTTGGTTTCGGCTCACCATATTCAAAAAAAAAATCCAAAAATATTTAACATTACTCACTTCTTTAGAAAGTTTTTCTTTTAGACCTCAATTTTTTTTTTTAAAAAAAAATATATTTCCTTTTAATCTCAAAATCCCAATTATTTGTTTAAAAGATATTCAAAATAAAATTCAAAAATATTTTTTCTGTAGTATTTCTTTCATAAATTCAGAATATTGGTTCAAAAATATTTCCTTTCTCCTTAAAAGTTTTTTTTCAAGAAAAAAAAATTATTAAAATCCAAAAAATATTTCTTTAGAATATAGATAGTTTTTAAGTCAAATAAAAGTTTTTCCTTCTTTAATCACTATAATAAATGTGTAGGATGAGCACAAGTCAAAATGAACCATTCTCAGTGTGTAGCGAGGTCCCTTCGCAACTCCACATGTGGTGGAATGATATGGGAAAGGATAGTATAAAGATAGTGGAAAGAGTTTTGGGAGGTTTTGTCGATCTGTTGAATATCAAGCCAAGGACAGATATCATCGAGGCTCTAATACCGTTCTGGGACCCAACACGCAACGTGTTTCGTTTTGCTGACTTTGAACTTTCACCTACACTAGAGGAAGTCGCCGGATATGCGGGGTTGAATGGGAAACTAAGAGGGCAGTATTTACTTTCACCAAGACCAGTATCTCCGCACGCGTTCTTGGATTTACTAAGCATTAGTCGGAAGGTACAGAATGATGATTTGTCGAAGGGATGTTGTACTCTCCAATTCTTGTATCAACGGTACGGAATTCCTCAGGGTTTGGAAGAACCAAACCTCGGATTAACTCACACTGGGAACAGAATCAGGTGGGAAGCAAGACGTACTTTGGCATTTATCACAGCATTTCTGGGAATTGTGGTCTGTCCCCGCAAAGATAAAAAATAGAGATAGGCCTTGTAGGGATGGCCGATGTTGCAATCAAAAGAACCGACAGTACTGTGGTTCCTTTGATTTTGTCTGAAATCTACCGAGCTTTAACTATATGCCGAGAAGGAGGCAAGTTCTTTCAGGGATGCAATCTGTTACTCCAGTTGTGGATGCAAGAACACCTCCATCACCGAGTGGGATACATGAACCACGGGTTGACTGAGAAAAACTGCATTAGCGGCTTTGAGAAACGAATGACAGGCGTCATATTTCCCGAAGGCGTCGAAGCATGGCTTGCACAATTGAGGTCAACAACAGCCGACCAAGTTGAATGGGCATTTGGGTGGTTGAATGATACTGAGGTAATATACATGGCGGCCGAGGAATGTCATGTTCTTTTGATGGGACTTCGTAGCATCCAACCATATGCTCCTCATCGGGTACTGCGCCAACTAGGAAGATTTCAGGTAATTCCCACTGATGAGGATCTAAGCAAGCACGCCATTGAGTTGAGTCCAGGAGTCGTGTTCCCCGAAGGAAAAATTAGAAAGTTGTGGCACGAATGTAGATTCCTTGAACCCAAGACTATGGTTCGAGAGCTGGCTAAGGGTGAGGTAGACCCAAAATACGATGTTTGGTTCGGGAAAAGGTTCCAGATTCATCAGAGGCCTGCCAAAAGAGCTCACGTCCAACAATTTACGGATGATTCGCAGGAACAGTGGGGCTGGTTAGAGAGAGAGGAAGGCTACCGGGTTGAAATCGGGAAGCTGAAACGACAAATTGAAAGACTTATGTTTGAAAACAACGTTCAGGTAGCCTCAGAGCAGGGTGAGAAGAACAAATTAGCCAAAGAAAACCAGGCACTGAAAGCCCGAATTCGCCAAGTCAGTAAGAGTGATAGCGACCGACAGAAACGTCGATCTGATGAAAGGTTGATAGCGGAATTGAGAAATCAAGTCAGCCAAAGCCGAGAAGACTTGGAGAGATCCCAGGCTTGTATAACAAGAATGCGGGTCAGGTGGGCTACAGTTACAACATCACGGAGAGAGCACCTATGGAAAGTAAAAAGGGACTATGAAATGAGTGTCGCGACATTGAGAGAGATAAACTCCATTCTCAATAATCGGGTCCTCAAACAAGCCCAGGATGCTAGAACATATAGAGAACACTACCATGAGTCGATAGCCCGGATGGAAGAACAAATGGAGAGGTTCCAAGAGCAGCTCATTGACAATACTCGAATATTGGGACTAAAGAATCAACGGATAGAACAGCTGTGCATAGAGAGGGATAGAATCAGGGGTAGGATCAATGATATAGGGCGCTATATCACCACAAAGTGCCTAACATGTGAAGAGATGCCTCGTGATGTCCTATTTGCCTCAATCATGGGTTATGTCCATCAGATCATGGAGGAACTAAAAAGCTTGCAAAGAAGCCTGGCCCCCAAGCCCGCGGAAAGGCCGAATGATGCCTCGCGGGCACCAAAATTCAAAGCTTTAATGTATCCCTAGTTCAATCTTGCACTTGTTTGTTTTTCGAGTCTGTTGTCTACCCATATGTTTTTTCCTTTTCTTCAAACATTCTCAAAAAAAAAAAAAAAAAAAAAAAAATATATATATATATATATATAAAGTCTGTATTTTTTGTTTTTTCTGTGATGGCTTGTAATAGCATTATTTTTGAGTAATATAAAAAAAAATATATATATATTTGGTCTTATGGCACGAACTACGCTTGGTCTGATTCGTGCGGGGTCACGATACGTAGGCAATCTCTATAGGATTCGACCGTAATTAAAAAGAAAAAAAAAAGAAGAAAAAAAAAAAAAAGAGGAAGAATATATATTTGTCAGAGCAAAAATAAGCCGGGATGATGCATGCGGATCGGAGCAAAAGCATGTTAGAAATGATTAACTGCCTAGGAGCATTGCATCCCCCTAACGTGCAATTACAATATCTGTTAAGACTCTACCACTGACAAGTTTGTTGTTTTTTCATACCAATATCAGTTAGTTGTTAGAGCGTACTGGCACCGTACCATTATCAGACAAGATCAAAAGGTCCTATACCAGAAAGTATGACTGGGTCAGACAACAGCGTTGAGTCAGAAAAAACGGCCAATCAGATGCTGAAAGAAGCCCTGGAGAAAATGGAAAAAATGAGGCTAGAAATGAATGAAATGCAGATAGTCTTAGCTAGAGCCCAGAAGGGGCAAGAATTACCCGTTACTCCTACCCTCCAACCAACACACACGCCGGAATACCCTTCTCCCGGTCCTTCAACAAGTTTCCCAAGCCATCATTATTATCAGGGAAGAGAGGCTTATGATTCCCAAGCTCCACCACCCACTCAAAACCCTCCTCCACCAAATGTTCCCGTCTTTGTGGCACCTCCCCCAGCCCCATTGCACAGATCATCTAGTGAGCCACTGTTTCAGGCTCACGATACACAATACTACCCCCTGAACTCACATTCAAAGCACCCGAGCCACATACCTATAATCCCCACTTTGAGGTCCCGGCGGAGATTGAAAAGCCGGCTAAGAGCCCAGAGCAGGACGAGGTGATGCGGAAATTTAAAAGCCTGGAGCAATCCTTCAGGAACATACACGGGTTAGGTAACCAAGTCAGCGTGGCATACAAGGATCTATGCCCTTTCCCTGACGTTCAATTACCAGCAGGGTTCAAAATGCCCAAGTTCGATTTATACGAAGGGCATGGTGATCCTATGGCACATCTACGAGGTTTTTGTAGCAAAATGAGGGGAGCAGGGGGCAAAGATGAGCTATTAATAGCTTACTTTGGCCAGAGTTTGAGCGGGTCGGCGTTAGAGTGGTATACAAGACAAGATCCGAGCAGGTGGTACACCTGGGATGACTTAGCACAGGCTTTCGCAGGACATTTCCAATACAACCTTGAGATAGTCCCAGACCGTCTCACATTGCTAAAGCTCGAGAAGAAACCCGGAGAGAGCTTCCGGGAATTTGGGTTCCGATGGAGAGAACAGGCAGCCAGAGTTGATCCCCCAATGAGAGAAGGAGAAATGGTGGATTACTTCTTACAAACTCTCGAGCCAACTTACTTTGGTCACTTGGTGACGTCAGTTGGCAAATCATTTAATGAAGTTGTGAAAATGGGAGGTATGATAGAAGAGGGACTTAAGTCCAATAAGATCCTGAGTTATTCAGCAATTAAGGCAACAACTCAGGCCATTCAGAGCGGCACGGGAGGTGCGCTAGGGAAGAAAAGGAGAGAGGAGGTCACGACATTAGAGGCCGACAATTGGTCCAGATCTAGAGGTCCTTCCCCTCATTACCAACCCAGACCCCATCGTCTAAACTACCCACACATTCCAAATTACCCTCCACAACCCTACTACCAACCACAAGAACAACATTTCACCGTCCATCAAGCCCAGACATACACCCAACCTCCGGTTCGCCCACAATGGCGCGCGCCGGTTCCCCACAGTACATACCCACCTCCACATAACACATACCCACCACCACAAAACACCTATCCACCACCAAGAGCCTACAGGAACCCTCCAGGGATGGGTTTCAGGGGAAATCCGGCCGCCAGAAATGAAAGATTGCAGAGGCAAAGAACTTTTACTGAGTTGGGGAAACTTATATCGCCTTGTTCCACAAATTGAGGCAGTTGGGTTTATTAAATCCTGTTGAGCCTAGATTACCAAATCCCTTACCCCAAAATATGGATCACTCGGTAAGATGTGAATATTGTTCGGGAGCTCCCGGACATGATACCGAGAAATGTTGGAGGCTGAAACATGCAATACAAGATCTTATTGATACCAACAAGATCGAGGTACAGGCACCGGAGGCACCTAACATTAACCAGAACCCATTGCCAAAGCACCCTGAAGCCCACATGATCGAGCTTGTGCACGAAGGAGGGGAGCCGAAGAAACCCCCACAGACGGTGATGATGATCCGTGCCACTCCAAAAGAAAAATCGATCAATGAGGAAGCAGGGGTACAATTGAAGGGGGAAGATGTCAAGCCAGTGGTGATATTGGGGAAGAATCCATCTGCCGCTACAAGGAAACCAGAACCAGCCATGTTGGTAATAACGGGAGCATCATCTGCACCCGTGGTTGTTGTGAAAGGGGTCTATAGGGAACCGGTCATCATAAAACCAGTAGTCCAAACACCAATGATTGATAGCAAGGCTGTGCCTTGGAAGTATGAGAAGGCAGTGGTGATGTACAAGGGACAACAAGTGGAGGAGAATAGTTGTGAGGCGCAGGGACTGACTCGATCAGGACGGTGTTTTGCTCCGGCGGAATTGAGAAGACCCAATCCAGCTGCAATAAAGAAACCTGTGTCAGAAGAAGAAGCTGAGGATTTCTTAAAGAAGATGAAAGTGCAGGATTACTCCGTGGTCGAACAGTTGAAGAAAACACCGGCCCAGATCTCACTGCTATCATTATTAATCCATTCGGATGAACATCGTCGGGCCCTGATGAAGATACTGAATGAAGCTCATGTGCCCAATGAAATTTCTGTAAATCACCTGGAAACGATTGCCAACAAAATTTTCGAGGTGAACAGGGTAACATTTTCAGATGATGATCTGCCAGTGGAGGGCACGGAGCATAATAAAGCTCTCTACCTAACTGTCAAATGTGAAGATTCGGCAGTTACTCGGGCATTAGTGGATAACGGCTCAAGTGCCAATATTTGTCCATTATCCACCCTGAACCAATTGAAGATCGACCACGGAAGAATCCAAAAGAATAGCATTTGCGTCCGAGGATTTGACGGAAATGGAACAGCCACCGTGGGGGATATTATACTTGAGTTGACCATCGGTCCAGTCCAGTTTACCATGGAATTCCAGGTATTAGATGCTACGGTATCTTATAACTTTCTGTTGGGACGTCCGTGGATCCATGCAGCCAAAGCAGTGCCATCCACCTTGCATCAGATGGTCAAGTTCGAGTGGGATAGACAAGAGGTCGTATTGCACGGCGAGGACACTGCGTGCACCGTAGGAGGCGCCATTGTACCCTTCATAGAGACTAATGATGACAAAGGTCCCTGGGTCTACCAGATTTTTGATGCAGTGTCGGCAAACAAGATCCCCGAGGGTGAAATCATTCAGCATCCTAGGATAGCTTCCGCAACGGTTATGATGGTTTCAGAAATGCTAGGTAATGGGTTTATGCCAGGAAAAGGCTTGGGAGCTGAACTTCAGGGAATTGTTCAACCTGTTTCCTTGCCCAAGAATTTGGAGACCTTTGGGTTGGGGTTCAAACCAACTGCGGCAGATGTAAAACGAGCTCGGAAAATGAAGAAGAAAGTTTGGTTTCTTCCCAAACCTGTGCCACGTCTCTCAAGATCTTTTGTTAGAGCAAGCGCCAAGGGGTCACCAGTCCCGAAAGTTCTCGGGCGATTGATTGGGATTGACGGGGATCTGAATCAGAGTTTCGAAAGATTGTTCACTAATGTCAATATGGTAGAAGTCGGAGAGGGTTCCAGTGGAACAGACATACAGTTTATGGGGCCTGAAGCCAAAACCAACAATTGGACGGTTACTCCTCTTCCTACTCGGGGAGAGTCCTGGTAGTAGGCTTTGATTTTTGCTTTTTTATTTTTCGGATTATTCAGGGTGTAATCCAAATCTCATTTTATCTTGTAAAAGTGTGAACCCTGTTATCCCGCATTTTAATAAAACTCTTTTCTTGTCTCATTTTAATTTTGTTTTATTCTTTTCTCTTTCTGAACAGTTCTCTTTTTACTGGTTCTAATGACATGGCATGCACGACGGATCTTCGACCTAGTCTAATAAATCAATCTGACTCTGATTTAATGATACAAGAGATCGATTATGAGTCTGAATATGATGAGGATAAAGCCTTCGAGGAAATAAACCGAGAACTATGCCAATTTGAAGAGAAACCCAAGCCTAATCTGAATGACACCGAGGCTGTAAATCTAGGGGATGCGGATAATGTCCGAGAAACCAAAATCAGCATCCACATTGAGCCTGGCATCAGGGAAGAATTAATCAAAGCACTCATTGAGTTTAAAGATATTTTTGCATGGTCATATGACGACATGCCGGGTTTAAGCACCAAGCTAGTGGTTCACAAATTGCCCATTGACCCGGCCTGTCTTCCTGTCAAGCAGAAACTGAGGAAGTTCAAAACAGATATGAGTGTGAAGATTAAAGAAGAAGTAACCAAGCAGCTGCAAGCAAAGGTTATTCGGGTCTCTCGATATCCTGATTGGTTGGCTAATGTAGTGCCAGTACCAAAGAAAGATGGGAAGATCAGGGTATGCGTCGACTACCGTAATCTGAACAGGGCAAGCCCAAAGGATAACTTTCCATTGCCCAATATCCATATCTTGATCGACAATTGCGCCGGGAAAGAAATCGGCTCCTTTGTGGATTGCTACGCTGGGTATCATCAGATTTTGATGGATGAAGAAGATGCAGAGAAAACAGCTTTCATTACGCCATGGGGGACTTATTGTTATCGGGTAATGCCATTCGGTTTGAAGAACGCTGGGGCAACGTACATGAGAGCAATGACTACTGTGTTCCATGATATGATACATAAAGAGATCGAAGTGTACGTAGATGATGTGATCATCAAATCCAAGCGTCAGGAAGACCACGTAGCAGACCTTAGGAAGTTTTTCCAAAGACTTCGAAGGTACGACATTAAGCTCAACCCAGCCAAATGTGCATTTGGTGTTCCATCTGGAAAGCTGTTAGGATTTATCGTCAGTCGGCGAGGCATTGAGTTGGATCCGTCAAAGATCAAATCCATCCAGGAATTGCCGCCACCGAGGAACAAAACAGAAGTAATGAGTCTGTTGGGAAGGTTGAACTATATCAGCAGATTCATCGCTCAGCTCACAACAACTTGTGAACCCATCTTTCGATTGTTGAGGAAAGATGCCGCGATAGAATGGACGGCAGAATGTCAGAAGGCATTTGACCAGATCAAAGGTTATTTATCTAATCCACCTGTATTGGTTCCACCTGAGTCGGGGAGGCCATTAATCCTTTATCTAACGGTCCTGGATCATTCGTTTGGTTGCGTGTTGGGTCAACACGACATCACAGGAAGAAAAGAGCAAGCCATCTATTATCTCAGCAAGAAGTTTACAGTCTATGAGAATAAGTACACTCAACTTGAGAAAACATGTTGTGCTCTAACTTGGGTAGCACAGAAGTTTAAGCATTATCTGTCGTCACATACTACATACCTTATTTCACGTCTGGATCCATTAAAGTATATTTTCCAGAAGCCTATGCCCACAGGAAGATTGGCAAAATGGCAGATATTACTCACAGAGTTCGACATTGTCTATGTGACGAGGACGGCCATGAAAGCTCAAGCATTGGCCGATCACTTAGCTGAGAATCCTATTGATGAAGAATACGAGCCTTTGAGGACGTATTTTCCTGATGAAGAAGTGATACATATAGAGGAGTTAGAACTGAATGAGGAGCCAGGGTGGAAGCTTTTCTTTGATGGGGCTGCTAATGCGAAAGGAGTTGGAGTAGGAGCAGTACTTATTTCAGAAACAGGACATCACTATCCTGTTACAGCTCAGCTACGTTTCTATTGTACTAACAACATGGCTGAATATGAGGCATGTATTTTGGGCCTACGATTGGCTGCAGACATGGATGTTCAGGACGTCTTGGTCTTGGGAGACTCGGACCTCCTAGTACATCAGATCCAGGGTGAATGGGAAACACGGGATTTGAAGCTTATACCATACCGACAATGTTTGCACGATTTGAGCAAGCGATTTCGATCAGTGGAGTTCAGACACATCCCGAGAGTTCACAATGAGGTTGCTGATGCTTTGGCCACTTTAGCATCGATGTTGCACCATCCAGACAAAATCCATGTTGACCCATTGTATATTCAGGTTCGTGATCAGCATGCCTACTGCAACATAATAGAAGAAGAAATGGATGGCGAGCCATGGTTTTATGATATCAAGGAATACCTCAGGATAGGAATATACCCGGAGCAGGCAACCGGAGATCAAAAGAGAGCCATTCGACGACTGGCAAATGGATTTTTCCTCAGTGGAGGAATGTTGTACAAAAGAACCCCAGATCTGGGATTGCTGAGATGTATTGATGCAGGTCAAGCCACGATAGTGATGACAGAGGTACATGCTGGAATCTGTGGGCCCCATATGAGCGGATATGTGTTGGCAAAGAAGATTCTGCGAGCGGGATATTATTGGCTCACTATGGAGCATGATTGTATCAGTTTCGTACGAAAATGCCATCAGTGTCAGATACACGGAGATCTGATTCATTCTCCACCAACGGAATTGCATACAATGTCCGCACCATGGCCATTTGTAGCATGGGGCATGGATGTCATTGGGCCTATCGAGCCGGCAGCTTCGAACGGTCACAGGTTCATTCTGGTAGCCATCGATTATTTCACTAAGTGGGTTGAAGCCAAAACTTTTAAGTCTGTAACCAAGAAGGCAGTGGTGGATTTCGTCCATTCCCATATCATTTGTAGATTTGGGATCCCAAATATAATAATCACGGACAATGGTGCTAATCTTAACAGCAACTTGATGAGAGAAGTATGTGAACAGTTTAAGATTACACACCGTAATTCCACTCCGTATCGGCCCAAGGCGAATGGAGCAGTTGAGGCAGCCAACAAAAATATAAAAAAGATATTGAGGAAAATGATTGAAGGATCCAGACAATGGCATGAAAAGCTACCATTTGCGTTGTTAGGATACCGCACTACTGTTCGTACTTCAATAGGTGCGACTCCTTATTTGTTGGTATACGGAACCGAAGCAGTAATACCAGCAGAAGTTGAAATTCCTTCCCTTCGAATTATCGCTGAGGCCGGGATTGACGATGATGAATGGGTCAAAACCCGACTAGAGCAGCTGAGTTTAATGGATGAAAAAAGATTGGCAGCAGTATGTCATGGCCAGTTGTATCAAAAGAGAATGGCAAGAGCATACAATAAGAAGGTGCGCCCCAGAAAATTTGAAGTAGGGCAACAAGTATTGAAACGGATCCTCCCACATCAGATTGAGGCAAAAGGCAAGTTCGCCCCGAATTGGCAAGGGCCGTATATTGTGACCAGAGTATTATCCAATGGCGCTTTACGTCTGATGGATGTTGAAGGAAGATGCGTCGACATGGCTATCAATTCTGATGCAGTCAAAAGATATTATGTGTAATTTCTTTTGTTGTTTATTTGTTTGTTTGTACTTAGTGCTTATCGGATAATGAAATGACGGAGGCAATTCTTTCTTCTATCCAAACACTTTTAACCTTTGCTTTACCCCTTTGAGCCATACTTATCTTTTTATACCCCTCTCTTGGAATCATTAATGAAAAATGTATGAAAAAAAAAACTTTTTGAAGGTCGCAAGAAAACAAAGGAGTCAGTGAACTACGTTCGACCTGATTCCTCAAAGAGGATACGTAGGCGCCTCACGGCTCGGTCATAAGGTAATAAAATAAAAAAAAAAATCAAAAGAAAAATCCCCAAGTAAGAAAACTGGGGCAGAAATTATGTTTCTAAATTTTGAAGAAAAAAAAAGTTTGATTCCAAGAGTTGTAATACTTTACCCATCAAAGTTATTTTGAATTTTATATCCTTTTCTTCTAAAACCTATATTGATATCCAAAAAAAAGACCTCCCGATCAGTATCCGAGAGGTGTTAAGATAGGCAAATGAAAACCAAGAATAAAACATCGGTCCCTGACTGAATGAGGATCATGAATTGAAAGAATTTATAGCCAAAAGAATTCCCGGCAGAGATAAATCTTATCGGCAACACTCCAATCCCAAGCTGAGAAAATAAGATGAGAGAGTCTTATCGGCGAAAACCTTCACAGGCGCCATAAGGCGACGTAAGCTGAGAAATACAAAATGAGAGAGTCTTATCGGTGAAAACCTTCACAGGCACCATAAGGCGACGAGAGTTGTGAGAAATGAGAGAGCCTTGTTAGTGAAAACCCCGCGAAGGGCACTATAAGGCGACAAGATAGATTGACGGAAAAGATCCGTATTTTGCGAAGAATTGGGCACCTATTTATCCCCAGCAAGTGAAGACATCAGAAAGTTTGATCGACACAAATAGACTGGGTTGATTAATCCGGAATGCACAACATGATCATTGGAATCGGTTGTATCACCCAGATAAGTTCATTTTTTTTGTTCAGAAAGATTTTCTCATTTTTCTATCTTTTCATTTCGTTGTTTAAAAGAATTTTTCTAGAAATTTATGTTTTAAGGAAGGTCTTTCAGAGCTTACTACCAGTTGCCAAAATGGTACAACATAAAAAGTGAAAAGGTCAGGCAAGAGACAAGGCAATAAGGCAAAAGACGTGGGTTGCTAGGCCGAATAATACTGTCCTAAAATGGCAAGGAAAGTACGGGGAAGAGCCGGAAAAAAAAATGTTGAGGAAATTGTAAGCCTAGTTCCAAGACGATCCCCAGAGTACTCCGACCGAATATCGACCAAGCTACGAGGTGGTCGGACAACACAGAAGGGGAAGGGAAGAAGGGAAAATTCATCTTCGGCAAAATAACCTCCAGAAATTTTTGAGATACAAAATGGTGAAGGGATAAATGGAAAAACCATCCCCAGCAGAATGTTATCCCCAGCAAATAACATCATCCCCAACAAGTTTTGAGAACGCCGAACAAGAATAAGGGAAAGGGAACAATCATCCCCATCAGGAGTGACATGACCATTCGCCATATTTCAAAAAAAAAAAAAAAAAAAAACTAACTAAATTTTCTTTGATTTGAACAGGAAAATAAAGTGTTGATGATGGCCTAAAAATACGCCATAAGAGAGATCGCCAGAATTGGGGCATAAAATTTTCTGCCACAAGTGGAAATTTTCTCGGAGAATAGAGGAAACAAATTCAAATTATTCTTTACCAATTAGGCACCCACCAGTATAATGCGGGAATACATTTCTGTCTTTTCATTTCATGTTCTAGGTCACCCACCAGTAAAATGCGGGAATACATTTAAGTTCTAGGTCGCCCACCAGTATAATGCGGGAATACATTCAGTTCTAGGTCGCCCACCAGTAGAATGCGGGAATACATTTCAGTTCTAGGTCGCCCACCAGTAAAATGCGGGAATACATTCATGTTCTAGGTCGCCCACCAGTAAAATGCGGGAATACATTTCAGTTCTAGGTCGCCCACCAGTAAAATGCGGGAATACATTTCAGTTCTAGGTCGCCCACCAGTAAAATACGGGAATACTTTCTGTTCTAGGTCGCCCACCAGTAAAATGCGGGAATACATTTCAGTTCTAGGTCGCCCACCAGTAGAATGCGGGAATACTTTTCTGTTCTAGGTCGCCCACCAGTAAAATGCGGGAATACATTTCAGTTCTAGGTCGCCCACCAGTAAAATGCGGGAATACATTTCAGTTCTAGGTCGCCCACCAGTAAAATGCGGGAATACATTTAAGTTCTAGGTCACCCACCAGTATAATGCGGGAATACTTTTCTGTTCTAGGTCGCCCACCAGTATAATGCGGGCATACATTTCAGTTTTCCATTTCTAGGTCACCCACCAGTATAATGCGGGTATACATTTATGTTTTCATTTCATGTTCTAGGTCGCCCACAAGTATAATGCGGGAATACATTTAGGTTCTAGGTCGCCCACCAGTATAATGCGGGAATACTTTTAAGTTCTAGGTCACCCACCAGTAAAATGCGGGAATACATTTCAGTTCTAGGTCGCCCACCAGTAAAATGCGGGAATACATTTCAGTTCTAGGTCGCCCACCAGTAGAATGCGGGAATACTTTTAAGTTCTAGGTCGCCCACCAGTATAATGCGGGAATACATTTCGGTTCTAGGTCGCCCACCAGTATAATGCGGGAATACTTTTAAGTTCTAGGTCACCCACCAGTATAATGCGGGAATACTTTTCTGTTCTAGGTCGCCCACCAGTATAATGCGGGCATACATTTCAGTTTTCCATTTCTAGGTCACCCACCAGTATAATGCGGGTATACATTTATGTTTTCATTTCATGTTCTAGGTCGCCCACAAGTATAATGCGGGAATACATTTAGGTTCTAGGTCGCCCACCAGTCTAATGCGGGAATACTTTTAAGTTCTAGGTCACCCACCAGTATAATGCGGGAATACTTTTCTGTTCTAGGTCGCCCACCAGTAAAATGCGGGAATTCATTTCAGTTCTAGGTCGTCCACCAGTATAATGCGGGCATACATTTCATAATTTTGCATTGAAGCAACTTTTTAGTCTTGTATTACAGAGTTTGGAATTAGTAACCCCACCAGAAGGCGGAAGGTTACAACAGGAATCCCCAGCAATAAACAATAAAATTCCCCAGCACCGGGAAGCAGAAGGTTGCAACAAGGGGTCCCAGCATAAACTCAAGTCCATGTGTCAAAAGGAAGAAAAGCATCGGAAGAAAAGCACCGAAAGAAATGCAAGCAGACAAGGAAGCAAGGCAACAAAAATAAATTGTACTCTAGCCTAGCTTCTTGTTTTTTAAGCACGGTGTAACAAGGAGATCGGTAAGCAATAATAATAGCATGCAACAACAGTAACATTGCAGTCCAACGGTAGTCCCAGCTACCAAAATTTCCCGAACTACATTGACCTGATTCCTGTTTAGCCCAGGATATGTAGGAAACCTTTGAAGCAAAGGTTCGGTCAAATCTTTTTCAAAAAAAATGCTTCAACGGAGTACGCGAATGGGCAAAAATCGCTCGCTTTATCTTTGCACGAAAACCCTTCGTGTATCCGGGCAAAGAGGGGCAGCTGTAAGCACGTGATTTTTGCCCTATATGAGAATTACTCCCAAAAAATTCAAAAATAAAATGATTTTTCTTGGTGTGCCATTTTGTGATATTTTGTGACATTTTGAATAATTATTTGTATTTGTCTGTGCGTGTTTATTTGATAAATTAATAAAAAATACAAAAATATGTCGCATTTTGCATGTAGGATTTAATTCTATAATTGTTAGTAATTAAATTTGTTTTACAAAAATTTAAAAATTACAAAAATAAGCATCGTTTGCATTTTTAGCATTTAATGTCCAAATATACAATTTTATGCTTAATTAATACTTAATTGTGCGTTAATTGTTATTGGGAGTTAATTTGCGCTTTTATAACTTAATTTAATTCTTAATAATAGTTTAAGTATTTTTATAATTTAGTTTTAGAGAAATAAAAGAAGAAAAGAAAGCAAAAATATAAAGAAAGTCGGAATTAGGCCTCTTCTTCAATTTCAAGCCACAAGCCCAAAAAAATGGCCCAATCTTCCCTACGACCCAGTCCATTTCGAACTGGGTCGACCCAGTCCATAACCCAAAAGACTCAAACCCCATTTGTCTTTCATTTTTACAAAACAAAAACAAAACAAAAAAAAAGAAAGAAAAAACCCTAAAAGACCTAAGTCATCCGCCCCCCCCCCACCTTTGCTTCTTCTTCTCCAAGTTTCTCCCTAGCATCAATGGCTTCCCTTCCATCCTCCTCACTACACACACACACATGTCGTCTCCAAGCTGCCCTCCCATGAACAACCTCAGAAACCATGAACGACCTCAAAAACCACCAACGCGACTTCATCCTTCTCGCCGTGTCGCGTCGTTTTTTTTACTGTTGCTGCACCCTTTTCTCGACACATCTGCTGCTTCAGTGATTGCCATGGCCGTGCTTTAGTTCCTGGACAACTACGCAGTCGATGCCTTGTCGCCGCCACAGCTCCGCTCGTTGCCATGGCTGCTGTCGCGACTGCGTCTTCTCTTCGTCGCCGGTTGTCGCAGCTACTCCCTCCATCGTGCTGCTGCCGATGCTGCTGCTTCTGTTTCAATCAAATGACCAAACGAACACAGCCATGGACGAGCTTCGACGTCGACCATGTCGTCGTCCATAGCTGTCCGCGACGTGTTGCTGCCTTCGCTGCCGGATTGCTGCTGCCGATGCCGTGTTGCCGCTGCTGCTGCCACTGCTGCCCGTTTTCTTCTTCGCAGCTGCTCCATCGCGGCTGACCATGGACGAGCTTGCTCGTCGCTGCTGCGTTTTCTTCATCTTTCACTGATGCTTGTTGCTTCGTCGTCTTCAAGTCCGTTTATGTCCAAGTTTCGTTGGTTTCGTTTAGAGTTCGTTCGATGTTCGTCATTGGTCATTTACGGTTAGTTGTTCTAAGTTTATTTTCATCCATAATTTGTTTGATATTTTCAGATTTGAAATTAGTATAAGTTTGTTTCATTTTTCATATTTATTTTTAGATAAAAATGGTTAGTTTAATTATATTGTTGATAGATTTGAATTGAAGATTCAATTAAATTATTTTTTCAGTTTGAGAAGATTTAGTTTTAATATAGAAAAGTGTTAGCTTAAATCGTTTAAATCCGTTGATTGTTGTTAATATAGATTTAATTCGTGTTTCATCTTGTTTGAAGTTCGTTTTTAATTCAGTGATTTAATGTGAAGTTATGTTTTGGTTTTAATTTTTGGATCATGCATATTTGTTATAATTTTGTTGGATTTAATTTAAAAAAGATTAATTGATTATTTGAAGATTAGTAATTTGAATATGTTTATTTGTTTTGTTTAAGTTTAATTCGAAGTTGAATAAAGCTTGTTTGTTATTGTTGTTAAAGTAGATTCATTCATGTTCCTACTTTGTTTGGATGATCTTGAATCCGAATTTTATATAGTTTGATTTCTTGTTTACCATTTATGATTATTGCTTGAATTGTTCTCATAATCTTGTTTAAAGTTTAATATAAGAATTGTTTGTTGTAATGTTGTTAGAGTTGATGTTAAGTTCAATATTATTGAATTTAAGAATCTGAATATACTTGTTTGATTGTTGTTGTTGTTTAAATCCGAAAAATAGGTTTGTTGTTGCCAAAAATATTGTTCAATCAAATTTTGGTTGTTCTTGGTTGTTCAATTTATGTTCATATGATTTGTTGTTGAAATGTTGTTAAAATCATGTTCATGTGATATTGTTGTTATGATGTTCATCCATGTTCATATTGTTGTTTGAACATTGTTAGAAATTGATCATATTGACTATATTTTGGTTATGTTTGATTAAATGATGTGTTATAGCTGATGGGTAGTTTGGTAAATTTGTAATACGATCAGGGGTAGTTTGGTAATTTCAGTAAGGTTGGAAGGGGTAGTTTAGGAATTGTACATTTTGAAATTGTTTATTTGAAGCATGGGGGACAAAATGAAATGGGGTGGGTTGTGATATGATTATTTAATATAAAGGGGGGACAAGATTTAAATTAAAGGGAATCTTGCATTATTTTAAATAAAGCATGGGGGACAAAATATAATGGGGTGGTGTGATATATTTATTTAATGTAATGGGGATGAGTGGGAAGATAATGGGTTTGGTAGAGAAAGGGATTGATTTGAATTGATTTATGGGATGGGATATATATATGTGAAGTCTTGAACATAAGAAAAAAAGACAGACAGAAAAAAAGAGATTGAAAAAAAAAAGCTGAACATTTATTCCGAAAAAAAAAACATTGAAACTCTCAAGAAAAGAAAAAACATACAAAGAAAAAAAATTTTGAAAATTAGAAGAGAAAGTAGTACACACCTGAGAAATATTCTGGTATACAGGTGTAGAAATTAAGGGTTGAAGATTAACTAGCCTTTCAAAAATCTGAAAATTTCCTTTGGTTTCTGTCCATTATTTTCGGCATTCCTGGATTTTATTTTGAATTTTTCAAAGCTGTCACTGGGATTTTCGTTGACTGGTTATTGCTGGTTATTGTTGCTGTTGTTGTGTTACGTATTACGTTGCTGACTTTCTTCTTCTTATATTGACAATATCAGGTACACAACTGTAATTTTGGCATTTTGTAAGCTGAAATGAAGAATGGAGTGTTAAATTTTTAATTTAGTTTAATTTAATTTTTGTATTGTATTTAGGTTATTCATGTATTATTATTCTGTAAATCACTGTCATCGGCATAACTAGGCATATTATAGCGACATATTAAATAACGCCTTTACCAGATTATTAGGAAATATATTTAAGCCTGATTATTAATTAAAACTGTTTAATAAAAAAAATAGAAGAAATAACGTAAAAATGGCGTTATTGAATCAGTTTGGCAAAAAATTAACTAAGTTCCTTATGCAGAAGGTTTTTCATCAACGATAAGTTAATCCGAATCATGTAGTTAATTTCAGTTATAACATGAATTAGTTTGCAAACAAGTATTAGGACATGATGAATTAAAACAAAGTTAGTTAATGTTAAATTGTTTAAATTTTTAGAAATATGATTTAGTACTCAAGTTTTTATTTTTATTTCTTTCAATTTTCAGTATTTGCAAATAATTAGTTTCAATAAGCTTAAGTCTTACTAATAATTTGAATTTTAATCCAACTATGGGATAATTAGTTTTTTTTTATTTTTATTTTTTTTACTTTCCGATAATTCCATGTTGTATCTATGATTATAATTTTATTATTTTCTGCTAATATTTGTTTTTCCCTTCTATTTAATATGTCATTTTCAAGAATGTAGATATTGATTTTATATTTATAAAAAACTTAGTAATAATAAAAAGGTAGTCATTAGGGATACTATTAAAGGAGTTCGCTAAAAATAAATAGATGTAAATAATACAAATGTATAGGATTCTCCATTCTCATTTATTTATTTAATTATTAAAAAAAATTACTTAGAATTAGGGATGGATTGTTTAGTGAATTTCACTTCCTTCCCCAAAGATGATGACGCGTTAGACTCTTTAGGCGCGATTTAATTAATTTTACCTTCTTAAACTCGGATGCGCATTTCATGCGACCCAAATCTAAATCCTAAAACATCAAATAAAATATGTTTCGTATTGTGGGTGCATTTCATGTGACACAATCCAAAGATATGTTTTAAGCGATGTTCACATTCCTAAAAAATAATAATTATAATAATAAAGCGGTAAAAAGATAAAATTTGCACATGGTTCATAATTGTATTAAAAATCAGATAAATAAGCCGAATATAACAGTTGAGCGACCGTGCTAGAACCACGGAACTCGGGAATGCCTAACACCTTCTCCCGGGTTAACAGAATTCCTTATCCGGATTTCTGGTACGCAGACTGTAATATAGAGTCATTCTTTTCCTCGATTCGGGATTAAAATTGGTGACTTGGGACACCCTAAATCTCCCAAGTGGCGACTCTGAAATAATTAAACCAATCCCGTTTCGACTGTCCTTTAATTGGAAAAAACTCCCTACGCACCTCGCGGTGCCGGAAAAAGGAGGTGTGACATTTGGATCCGCCAAGACTTGGTGGAGGGATTTCTATTTTGCTAGACCAGCCGAATCACCAGCTTTGACTTGGGAGTAGCTTACTCAGCTATTTCTGGAGAAATTCCTCCCCATCACTCAGAGAGAGGCCTATCGAAGGTAGTTTGAGGGTCTCCAGCATGGTTCTATGACTGTTATCCAATATGAGGCCAGATTCATCGACTTGGCTCGTCATGCTCTCTTCATACTCCCCACCGAGAGAGAGAGAGAGAGAGAGGGTGAGAAAGTTCATTGATGGACTTATTCAGCTGATTTGTTTTTAGATGGCTAGGGAGACTGGAGGTGAGATATCTTTCTAGGAGGCGGCCAATGTGGCCCGAAGAGTGGAGATGGTTCTGTTGTAGGGAGGTGGTCATGGGTCGGACAAGAGGCCCCGTCATTCAGGCCGATTCAGTGGTACCTCGTCTGGAGGTAGGGATTCATATGGTAGAGGCCATCCTCCTAGGCCTTTTCAGTCAGCACTTCAAGTTTCTCACGATGCTTCAAGTGGCTGTGGTTCTCAGATGTAGTATTCTGATCAGCAGTCCTACAGTGCACCATCTGCTCCTATCAGTGCACCACCACTTTAGAGTTTCTATGGTCGTCAGCGCCAGCAGCCGAGGGCTTGTTTTACTTGTGGCGACACGAGGCATATTGCTAGGTATTGCCCTCGAGCACCGAGTAGCTCTCAGCATCAGGGTTCCCATGCCATGGTTCAGGCACCGAGTGTTCCACAGCCCGCCAGCCAGCTAGGGGTGGGGGGAGCGCTAGAGGTGGAGCTAGATATATTAGAGGTGGAGCTCAGACCGCTAGAGGTGGAGGCCAACCAGTAGTAGGCCGTCCTAGAGATGTAGTTCAGGGTGGTGGGCCCTAACCCCAATGTTATGCTCTTCCAGCCAGGACCGAGGCTGAGGCTTCTGATGTAGTTATCACATGTATGGTTTTGGTTTGTGATAGAGATGCTTCAGTGCTATTTGATCCAGGGTCTACGTACTCGTATGGGTCCTCTTATTTTACACCGTACCTGGTCATGCCTAATGATTCCTTGAGTGATCTTGTTTATGTGTCTACACTGGTGGGTGATTCGATTATGGTAGATCGAGTCCATCGTGCATGTATAGTTGTGATTGGAGGTCTTGAGACTCATGTAGATTTGCTTCTTCTGGATATGGTTGATTTCAATGTCATATTAGGGATGGACTGGTTATCACCTTACCACGCTATCTTGGACTGTCATGCCAAGACTGTGACCTTAGTCATACCAGGTTTACCTCGTTTAGAGTGGAGAGGGACTCCTGGTCATTCTACCCGTAGTGTTATTTCTTATGTGAAGGCTCGGCGTATGGTCGAGAAGGGGTGTTTGGCCTATTTGGCATATGTTTGTGATTCTAGTGCTGAGGTTCCTTCTATTGATTCTGTGCCCGTTGTTCATGAGTTTCCTGAGGTATTTCCTTCAGACCTGCCGGGTATGCCACCCGATAGGGATATTGACTTTTGCATTGATTTGGCTCCGGGCACTCAACCCATTTCTATCCCGACGTATCGTATAGCCCCACCTGAGTTGAAAGAGTTGAAGGAGCAGTTGCAAGACTTGCTTGAGAAGGGTTTCATTAGGCCGAGTGGTTCGCCTTGGGGTGCGCCAGTGTTGTTTGTTAAGAAGAAGGACGGATCGATGAGGACGTGTATTGATTACCGGCAGTTGAACAAGGTTACGATCAAGAATAAGTATCCATTGCCGAGGATTAATGATTTGTTTGATCAGCTTCACAGTGCTAAGGTATTTTCGAAGATTGACTTGAGATCTGGCTACCATCAGTTGAGGATTAGGGCATCCGATGTCCCTAAGACAGCTTTTCGCACTTGGTACGAGCATTATGAGTTCTTGGTGATGTCATTCGGGTTGACAAATGCCCTAGCAACGTTTATGGATTTGATGAACCGAGTGTTCAGGCCTTACTTGGATTCATTCGTGATAGTCTTCATTGATGATATTTTGATATATTCCCGCAGCCGGGAGGAGCACGAGCAACATCTTAGAGTGGTTCTTCAGACCTTGAGGGATAGTCAATTATATGCTAAGGTCTCGAAGTGTGAGTTCTGGTTGAGTTCAGTTGCATTCCTGGGTCATGTTGTACCAGTAGAGGGTATTCAGGTAGATCCGAAGAAGATTGACGTAGTCAAGAACTGGCCTAGACCAGCATCAGCTACAGAGATTTGGAGTTTTTTTGGGATTGGCAGGCTACTATCGTCGGTTCGTAGAGGGGTTTTTATCTATCGCAGCCCCACTGACCAGGTTGACCCAGAAGGGTGCCCAGTTTAGATGGACGGATGAGTGTGAGGCGAGCTTTCAGAAGCTCAAGACAGCTCTAACTACGACACCGGTATTGGTTTTGCCCACAGGTTTAGGGCCTTATACAGTTTATTATGATGCATCTCATATTGGACTAGGTGCAGTGTTGATGCAGGATGGCAAAGTCATTGCCTATGCTTCGCGGCAGTTGAAGGTTCATGAGAAGAACTATCCGGTTCATGATCTGGAGTTGGCAGCCATTGTTCACGCATTGAAGATTTGGAGGCATTATCTGTATGGCATGGCATGTGAGGTGTTCACGGATCACAAGAGCGTTCAGTATTTGTTGAAGCAAAAGGAGTTGAATTTGAGGCAGAGGAGGTGGTTGGAGTTGTTGAAAGATTATGATATCACTATCTTATATCATCCGGGAAAGGCCAATGTGGTGGCTGATGCCTTGAGTAGGAAGTCAGCCAATATGGGCAGTCTTGCTTATATTCTGGTCGGTGAGAGACCGCTTACTTTGGATATTCAGGCTTTGGCCAATCAGTTCGTGAGGTTGGATGTTTCTGAGCCCAGTCCTGTGTTAGCTTGCACGGTCGCCCGTTCTTCTTTATTAGCGCGTATCCGAGATCGGCAGTATGATGATCCCCATTTGTGTGTCCTCAGAGACACGGTGCAACGCGGAGGTGCCAAGCAGGTTACCTTAGGATGATGGAGTTTTGAGATTGTAGGGTCGGGTTTGTGTGCCTAATGTGGATGGGCTTCGAGAGTTGATTTTAGAGGAGGCCCAAAGTACCCGGTACTCTATTCATCCGGGCGCCGCTAAGATGTATCAGGATTTGCGGCAACATTATTGGTGGCAGAGAATGAAGAAGGATATCGTTGTATATGTGGCTTGGTGTTTGAATTGTCAGCAGGTTAAGTATGAGCATCAGAGGCCTGGTGGTTTATTTCAGAGGATTGAGCTTCCCGAGTGGAAGTGGGAGCGGATTACTATGGACTTTGTTGTTGGACTCCCACAGACTCGGAAGAAGTTCGATGCAGTGTGGGTTATTGTTGATAGGATGACCAAGTCAGCGCATTTCATTCCTGTGGCAGTCTCCTATTCTTCCAAGAGGTTAGCTGAGATCTATATCCAGGAGATTGTTCGTCTTTATGGTGTGCCCAAGTCTATTATTTTGGACCGAGGTACGCAATTTACCTCACGTTTCTGGAGATCAGTTCAGCGAGAGTTGGGCACGCGGGTTGAGTTGAGCACAACATTTCATCCTCATACGGACGGGCAATCCGAGTGGACCACTTAGATTTTGGAGGATATGCTCCGACCTTGTGTCATTGGCTTTGTAGGCTCGTGGGATCAGTTTTTGCCTTTAGCAGAGTTTGCCTACAATAACAGCTACCAGTCGAGTATCCAGATGGCTCCTTATGAGACTTTATATGGTACGTGGTGTCGATCTCCGGTTGGATGGTTTGAGCCGGCAGAGGCTTGGTTATTGGGTACGGATCTAGTTCAAGAGGCCTTGGACAAGGTGAGGATTATTTAGGATAAGCTTTGTACAGCTCAGTCCAGGCAAAAGAGTTATGCAGACAGCAAGGTTCGTGATTTGGTATTCATGGTCGGTGAGCAGGTATTGCTTCGAGTGTCGCCTATGAAGGGCGTGATAAGATTTGGGAAGAATGGCAAGCCTAGACCTAGGTATATTGGCCTATTTGAGATTCTTGATCGAGTGGTAGAGATGGCTTATAGACTCGCATTACCGCCTAACTTATCAGTCGTGCATCCACTGTTTCATGTGTCCATGCTTCGGAAATATCACGACGATCCATCCCACAGTGTTAGATTTCAGCACTCTCCAGTTGAACAAGGACTTGTCTTATGAGGAGGAGTTGGTGGCTATTCTAGACCGGCAGGTTCGTCAGTTGAGATCGAAGAGTTTTTCTTCTGCTTGTGTTCAGTGGAGAGGTCAGCCTCCTGAGGCATCGACCTGGGAGTTCCAGTCCGATATGCGGAGCCTTTATCCCCATCTTTTCCCCGACTCAGGTACTTCCTTCTTCTGTCCGATCGAGGACGAACGGTTGTTTTATAGGTGGAGAATGTGATGACCTTTTGGGTCATCACTTGTTTTAAAATGAAATTCTACGTTTCGAGGCCTTAAAACCTCTTTTAGCATCACCTCAATTTGCGTGCGCTATCCGAGCGCGTAGCCGAAAAGACTAAATGTGAAAATATGTGAAACATGATAAATTTTGGCTATCAAATGAGTTAATTTGACTTCGGTCAATGTTTTGGGTAAACGGACCTGGACCTATGATTGGACGATCCCAGAGGGTCCTTAGGAAAATATGGGACTTGGGCGTATGCCCGAAATTGAATTTCGAGGTCCCAAGCCCGAGAAATGAATTTTTGAAGAAAATTATTTTATGAAATTGTTCATAAGGTTTGGAAAAGAATTTTGATTAGAACGTGTTGGTATCGGGCCCATATTTTGGTTACTGCGCCCGGTACAAGTCTTATATATGATTTAAGATAATTCTGTGAAGTTTGGTAAGAAGCGGAATCCGTTTGGCGTGATTCGGACCTTAAATGCAAAATTTGATGTTCAAGAAGTTTTGAGAAATTTCATTGATATTGAGGTTTCGATGTTTCTGATGTTATTTTGGTGATATGAGTACACAAATAAGTACGTGGGATATTTTTGAGGTTGTGTGTATATTTGGTTTGGAACCCCGAGGGCTCGGGTGAGTTTTGGATAGGCCACAGTGTGCATTTTGAACTTAGAAAATTGCAGGTTTTTTAGCTGTGCATAGCAGGCCTGCAGGCTTCGCATTTGCAAAGCCTGACTCGCAAATGCAAACGGCTTGTCACAATTGCAAAAGAATCCCAGGTCAGCTCCCTCTCGCAAATGCGAGATTATATTCGCAAATGAGAAGTTTCTCATTTGGCCAGTAATCGCAAATGCGACCTATATGTCGCAAATGCGACATTTTGTTCGCAAATATGAAAGTCCAGCATTTCTGAAGGGTTCACAAATGCGAGCCCTGTTTCGCATTTTCCAACTTAGCAGAGGTCGGGGTTCGCAATTGCGAACCCCTGTTCGCAATTTCCATACCTAGGACCTGCAACTTTTATACATAGACTATTTTAAACCCATTTTTAATATCCTCTCAAAACATAAACACACCAGGGCGATTTTTCAAAGGCTTCTTCTTCTTCTCCAAATCAATTGTAAGTCATTTTAACTAGTTTTTTCTTCAATCATTAACATCTTTTAACATGATTTCAACTCAAAATTAATGATTTTCATGGGGGAAATTGAGTGTTTTGGGTAGAACCTAGGTTTTTCAAAAATTAGGAATTTGGACCTCGATTTGAGGTTCGATTTCAAAACAAATCATATACTTGGGTTTGTGGGGGAATGGGTAATCAGGTTTTGGTTCGAACCTCGTGTTTTGACCATGTGGGCCCGATAGCAATTTTTGACTTTTTGGGTAAAACTTTGGAAAACTCATTTTCATGCATTGTGGTTGATTCATTTAGCATTTATTGATGTAATTAAGTAACTTGTGGCTAGATTCGAGCGGATTGGTGGTGGAATCAAGGGGTAAAGCTATAATTGAAACGTGAATTGTGTCTGTGGCATCGAGGTAAGTGTTTGGTCTAACCTTAGCTTGAGGGATTAGGAGTGGTGTCTATTTGCTATGTGTTAATTGTGGAGTACAACGTATAGGCATGGTGACGAGTATCTATACGTCCGTGTCAAGCATGACCGTGAGTCTTGTGTTATAAATTGTTATGACTCCGTTGTGGTTTATTGTGCCTCACATGTTATTATCATCATTGTTCCCTTGCCGGGATGTTTGCTTGATATTATTGTTCCCTTGCCGGGATTCCTTGTGATTATTGTTGGCTTGTAACTGTGAGCGGGTGGTACGCCTACCATATGATATAATGAAATGGGAGTGGGTGGTACGCCTACCACAAGATATAATGAAATGGGAGTGTGTGGCACGCCTACCACAAGACATAATGAAATGGGAGCGGGTGATATGCCTACCACAAGATATAATGAAATGGGAGCTGGTGGTACACCTACCACATGATATAATGAAATGGGAGCGGGTGGTACGCCTACCACAAGATAAATAAAATGGGAGCAGGTGGTACAACTGCCACGAAATAAGTGAAATGGGAGCGGATAGCACGCATGCCACGAGATAAGTGAAATGGGAGCGGTTGGCACGCCTGCCACAAGATAAATGAAATGGGAGCGGGTGGCACGCCTTCCACGACATACAGGAAAAGGGATCGGGTTGCACGCCTGTAACAAGATGTGAAAAAAGTGAAATCTGCCTTTAATTTCTTTATTCTTGGTAGTGGTTGATTTTGATTCCTTTATAATTCTCTTGATATTCTGTTTTACCTGTTATTCCCCGAAGCATGTTTCCCCCTCCTATCTTCATTTGTTTGTTTTTGTATTTCTTTTCCGTTGTATATATTTGAACTGTATAGGGTTATTTGGTAGTCTGGTCCTAGCCTTGTCACTACTTCGCCAAGGTTAGGCTAGACACTTACCAGAACATGGGGTCAGTTGTGTTGATACTACACTCTGCACTCTTTTGTGCAGACCCTAGTGTTGTGGACTTCGGACCGCAGTGAGATTGCTGATTCTTGATCATCAAGCGACCCGAGGTAGTCTTTCAGTCGTCCGCAGGCCTTGGCGTCTCCTTCTATCTACTATTCCTGTTTTGTTCGTGCATTTCTAGAGACAGTGTTGTATTTATTCACGTGACACCAGTTCTGGGTAGTCGAGACTCAAACAGTTGTATTGGATATTCATGTTGAGATAGCTTATTGTTTCTTTCTTCCGCTTATGTTAAATTCTGTTGTTTAACTGTTATTATTTCGAAATTGTTAATGAATAAAAATGGGTAAAAAGGTAAATTATGCAATTGATTGGCTTGCCTAGCTCGTATTAGTAGGCGTCATCATGACTCCCGAGGGTGGAAAATCTGGGTCGTGACAGTACGAGACAAGATTTATTGCTTTGGCCCGTCATGCTCTTATCATACATCCCACCGAGAGAGATAGGGAGAGAGGGTGAGGAGGTTCATTGAGGGACTCGCTCAGCCGATTCGATTGCAGATGGCTAAGGAGACTGGGAGCGAGATTTCTTTTCAGGATGTAGCCAATGTGGCCAAGAGAGTTGAGATGGTTTTATCACAGGGTAGTGGTCAGGGGTCAGATAAGAGGCCTCTTCATTTAGGCAGGTTTAGTGATGCCTCATCTCGAGGCAGGGATTCCTTTGGTAGGGGCCATCTTCCCAGGCCATTTCATTTAGCACTTCAGACTTCTCATGGTGCTTCAGGTGGTTGTGGGTCTCATATGCAATATTCTGATCAGCAATCCTACCGTAACCATCAGCTCCTATAAGAGCACCTCCTATTCAAAGCTATTCTCATAGGCAGCCGACCCACCAAGGTTAGTCTCAGTTCTCTCAGCCGCAACACTCAGGTGGATGCTTTGAGTGCGTTGAGTATGGTCATATCCGGAGGGCTTGTCCGAGATTAGTGGGTGTTCAATCGCAGCAACAAGGTTCCCATGTTATGGTTCAGGCACCAGGTGTTCCACCGCATGCTCCGCCAGCTAGGGGTGGGGGTAGAGGGTCTAGAGGTGGAGGTAGAGGTATTAGAGGTGGAGGTCAAGCCGCTAGAGGTGGAGGCCAGCTAGTAGGAGGCCATCCCAAGGACGTAGCTCAAAGTGGTAGGACCCAACCCCATGTTATGCTCTTCCAGCCAGGCCCGAGGTTGAGGCCTTCGATGCAGTTATCACAGGTACCGTTCTGGTCTGTAGTAAAGATGATTCAGTTCTATTTGATCCAAGGTCTAGATACTCCTATGTGTCATCTTATTTTTGCCTCGTATCTGGTCATGCCTAGTGATTCTTTAAGTGCTCAAGTATATGTGTCTACACTGGTGGGCAATTCTATTGTGGTGGATCGTGTCCATCGTTCATGTATAGTTGTGATTGGGGGTTTTGAGATGCAAGTAGATCTATTACTTTTGGATATGGTTGATTTTGATGTCATATTGGGGATGGATTGGTTATCACCCTACCACGCTATCTTGGATTGTCATGCCATGACTGTGACCTTAGCCTTTCCAGGTTTACCTCGTTTAGAATGGAGAGGGACTCCTGGTCATATATGAAGGCTCGGCATATGGTCGAGAAAGGTTGTTTGGCCTATTTGGCATATGTTCATGATTCTAGTGTCAAGGTTCCTTATATGGATTCTGTGCCTGTTGTTCGTGAGTTTCCTAAGGTATTTCCTTCAGACCTACCGGGTATGCCACCCGACAGGGATATTGACTTCTGCATTGATTTGGCTCTAGGCACTCAGCCCATTTTTATCCCTCTGTATCGTATGGCCCTGCAAGAGTTGAAAGAATTGAAAGAACAGTTGTTATACTTGCTTGATAAGGGCTTCATTAGGCCTAGTGTCTCACCTTGGGGTGCGCCAGTGTTGTTTGTTAAGAAAAAGGACGGATTGATGAGGATGTGTATAGATTATCGGTAGTTGAACAAGGTCACAATTAAGAATAAGTATCCATTGTTGAGGATTGATGATTTGTTTGATCAGCTTCAGGGTACTAAGGTATTTTCGAAGATTGACTTGAGATCTGGCTACCATCAGTTGAGGATTAGGGAATCCGATGTCCCTAAGACAACTTTTCGCACTCGGTACAGGCATTATGATTTCTTGGTGATGTCATTTGGATTAACAAATACCCCAGCAGCTTTCATGTATTTGATGAACCGACTGTTCAAGCCTTATTTGGATTCATTCGTTATAGTCTTCATTGATGATATTTTGATCTATTCCCGCAGCCGGGAGGAGAACGAGCAACATCTTCGAGATGTTCTTCAGACTCTGAGGGATAGTCATTTGTATGCCAAGTTTTCAAAGTGTGAGTTTTAGTTGAGTTCGGTAGCATTCTTGGGCCATGTTGTATCAACAGAGGGTATTCAGGTAGATCCTAAGAAGATTGCGGCAGTCAAGGACTGGACTAGACTCACATCAGCTACAGAGATCCGGAGTTTCTTAGGTTTGGCGGGTTATTATCGTCAGTTTATGGAGTGGTTTTCATCTATTGCAGCCCCGATGGCCAGGTTGACCCAGAAGGGTGCCCAGTTCAGGTAGTCAGATGAGTGTAAGGCGAGCTTTCAGAAGCTCAAGACAGCTTTGACTATGGTGCTAGTGTTGGTTTTTCCCACAGGTTCAGGGCCATATACAATGTATTATGATGCATCGCATATTGGACTTGGTGTGGTGTTGATGCAGAATGGCAAGGTTATTGCATATGCTTCGCGACAGTTGAAGATCTACGAGAAGAATTATCCAGTTCATGATTTGGAGCTAGCAGCCATTGTTCATGCGCTGAAGATTTGGAGGCATTATTTGTATGGCGTGTCATGTGAGGTGTTCACAGATCACAAGAGTTTGCAATACTTGTTCAAGCAGAAGGAGATAAATTTGAGGCAGAGGAGGTGGTTGGAGCTATTGAAAGACTATGATATCACCATCTTGTATCATCCGGAAAAGGCCAATGTAGTGGCCGATGCATTGATTAGGAAGTCAACCAGTATGGACAACCTTGCGTATATTCCAGTTGGTGAGAGGCCGCTTGCTTTGGATGTTCAGGATTTGGCCAATCAGTTCATGAGGCTGGATATTTCTGAGCCCAACCGTGTTCTAGCTTGTACAGTCGCTTGTTCTTCATTATTTGAGCATGTCCGAGATCGGCAGTATGATGATCCTCATTTGCTTGTCCTTAGAGACACAGTGCAGCACAGAGGTGCCAAGCAGGTTACAGTTGGAGATGATGGAGTTATGAGGATGCAGGGTCGTATTTGTGTGCCTAATATGGATGGACTCCGTGAGTTGGTTCTAGAGTAGGCCCATAGTTCCCAGTATTCTATTCATCCGGGCGCCGCTAAGATGTATCAAGATTTGCGGCAACATTATTGGTGGAGGAGGATGAAGAGGGACATTGTTGCATATGTGGCTCGGTGTTTGAATTGTCAGCAGGTAAAGTACGAGCATTAGAGGCCTGGTAGTTTGTTTTAGAGGATTGAGCTTCCTGAGTGGAAGTGGGAGAGTATCACTATGGTCTTTGTTGTTGGACTCCCATGGACTTAGAGGAAGTTCGATGCAGTATGGGTTATTGTTGATAGGATGACTAAGTCAGCGCATTTCATTCTTGTGGCAGTCTCCTATTCTTCTAAGAGGTTAGCTGAGATCTATATTCGGTAGATTATTCGTCTTCATGGTGTGCCCGTGTCTATCATTTCCTATCGATGTACGCAGTTTACCTCGCATTTATGGAGGGAAGTTCAGCGTGAGTTGGGCACACGGGTCGAGTTGAGCACAGCATTTCATCCCCAAACGGACGGACAATTAGAGTGTACTATTCAGATTTTGGAGGATTTGCTCCGAGCTTGTGTTATGGACTTCGTGGGATCAGTTCTTGCCTTTAGCAGATTTTGACTACAATAATAGTTACCAGTCGAGCATTTAGATGGTTCCCTATAAGGCACTATATGGTAGGCAATGTCGGTCGCCAGTTGGATGGTTTGAGTCGGGGGAGGCTCGGTTGTTAGGTACAGATTTAGTCTAGGATGCCTTGGATAAGGTGAAGATTATTCAGGACAGGCTTCGTACAGCTTAGTCCAGGCGAAGAGTTATGTCGACTGCAAGGTTCGTGACGTGGCATTTATGGTCGGGGAGTGGGTGTTGCTCCGGGTGTCGTCCATGAAGGGCGTGATGAGATTTGGGAAGAAGGGAAAGCTAAGCCCTATGTTCATTGGTCCTTTTGAGATTCTTGATCGAGTGGGAGAGATGGCTTATAGACTTTCATTGCCGTTGAGTTTATCAGCTGTGCACTTAGTGTTTCATGTGTCTATGCTTCGGAAGTATCATGATGATCCATTCCACATGTTAGACTTCAGCACTGTCAAGTTGTACAAGGACTTGACCTATGAGTAGGAGCCGATAACTATTCTAGACCGACAGGTTCGTCAGTTGAGATCGAAGAAGTTCCCTTCTGTTTTTGTTCAGTGGAGAGCTTAGCCTGCTGAGGCAGCTACTTGGGAATCCGAGTTCAATATGTAGAGCCGCTATCCCCATCTTTTTCCCGACTCAGGTACTTCTTTTCTATGTCCGTTCGAAGACGAACGGTTGTTTTAGAGGTGGAGGATGTGATGACCCAAAAGGTCATCACTTGATTTAAAAGTAAATTCTATATTCCGAGGCCTTAAAAGCTTTCTTTTATCTTACCTTGATTTGCGTGCGTAGTTCGGGCATATATCCGGAACGCTTTTATGTGGAAATTTGATAAAAATGCTAATTTGGTCTTTAAAACTAAATTTAAGTTGACTTCGGTCAACATTTTAGGTAAACGGATCCAGACGCATGATTTGACGGTCCCATAGGGTCCATAGGAAAATATGGGATTTGGGCATATACCCGGAATTGAATTCCGAGGTCACAAGACCGAGAAATGAATTTTTGAAGAAAATTGTTTAACTGAAATTTTAAGAGTTTTTGGAAATTTAAATGTATTTGAAATTGATGGTATCGAGCCCGAATTTTGGTTTTGGAGCCCGGTAAATGTCTTATATGGTATTTATGTTGAGCATGTTAAATTTGGTAAGAAACGAACTTCAAATGACGTGAATCGGACCCTCGGCTGTTAAAATTTAAACTTAAGAGTTCTTGAGATTCTTCTTTGATTTTAATGCTAAATTCGTTGTTAAAGGTGTTAATTTGGCGATTTGATCGCACGAATAAGTCCATATGATGTTTTTGAGTTAGTATGCATGTTTGGTTTGGAGCCCCGAGGGCTCGGGTGAGTTTTGGATAGATTTCGGGATGTTTTTACACTTAGAAAAGTTGCAGGTTTTGCTGTCTCAGGTGCTTAGTGATTTTGTTTTTCGCATTCGCGTGGCTTCTATCACGAACGCGTAAGGAAAGTTCCTCATGTGTCAGATTTGTTCATCACGAATGCGAAGCTCAGGACGCGAACGCGAAGCTTGGGAGGGTGGGGGTTACCCTTCACGAACGCGGACCTGCTGTCGCGAATGCGAAGGCATTTTTGGCCGGGGACTGGGGGAAGGGATTTTGTTCTACGCGAACGCGGCCACTCTATCATGAATGCAAAGGCCATCTGGGCCCGACCCATCGCGAATGTGATGAAGGCCTGCCCAGTCATTTTAAAACAGACTCCAACGCGGACAGAACTTATTTTTCTTCATATTTTCGAACTCCCAAGGCCTAGACGCGATTTGCTTCACACAAATTCATCCCCAAAGTGTTGGTAATCTATTCTAAACTTTAATCTTTCAATTACCCAATGTTTTTTTATCATTTGTTTAATCAAAAAATCAAGAGTTTTTATGGTAGAAATTAGGAATTTGGGTAGAGTTAGGGCTTTTTGAATAATTGGGATTTAGACCTCATTTTGGGATCAGATTTCGAAACTAATTGCATATTTGGGCTCATGGGTGAATGGGTGATGGGGTTTTGGTCCGAACCTCGAGTTTTGACCAAACAGGCCCGGGGTCAATTTTTGACTTTTTAGGGGAAATGGTAGAAAATCTATAATTTAGCATTGGGTATGAATTCATTAGTATTTATTGATGTTGTTAAATTAATTTGGACTAGATACAAGTAATTTGGAGGCGAATTCTAATATAAAAGTGGTGTTTGAGGCTTGAGTTGGCCGTGGAAATTCGAGGCAAGTGTTTGGTCTAACCTTAGCTTGAGGGAATATGTATCGTGCTTTAATTTCTATGTGCTAGTGTAGTGTACAATGTATAGTATGGTGACGAGTATCTATACGTCGTCGTCAAGCATGCCCGTGGGTCTTAAATTGAAATCGTTGTGCTCTTAATAAGTACTACAAATGCCTAAGTTGTCGATTCTCGGTGTTGGGTAAGAATTATGATTATTCTCATGGTATTTGTTTATGGTTGAGTATCAGTTCTAGTTGAGGTTTCTTCTGTGAAGTTAAATCTTGGAACAAGTTTGGTTATAGTTGATTCCCTTGCCGGGACTTATTTACTTCTTACTGTTGGTTCCCTTGCCGGGATGTATTTATTCTCATTGTTGATTCCCTTGCTAGGATGTTGTTGTTTCCTTATTGTTCCCTTGCTGGGATTCTTTTGTTATTGGTGTTGAATTGTTTATGCGATCGGGTTGCACACCAAAACAACATTATGTGAGATCGGGTTGCACGCCGCAACATGGAGTAATAAGGGAGGACATGAGGGGTCAGGTTGCATGCCACAACAATAATATATGATTGATCGGGTTGCACGCCGCAACAATGATATATGATTGGATCGAGTTGCACGCCGAAACAGTATTATATGATTTGGATCGGGTTGCGCGCCGCAACAATAAATAATAAAAGTAGATATTGACTTGTTATTGTTTCCTTATTTTACTGATGCAAACCTTAAAATGTTCTTTATATTTTTCTCCTGAATTACTGTTGTTACTTGATATTCCCCCGCAGTATGTTTCCCCTTCCTAATTTTAACTGCTAGTTTCCGTTATTATTGCTTGTCGTATATGCTTTAACTACACAGGTTTATTTGGTAGTCTCATTCTAGTCTCGTCACTACTTCGCTGAGGTTAGGCTCGACACTTACCAGCACATGGGGTCGGTTGTGCTGATACTACACTCTGCACCATATGCAGATCTCGGTACTGGAGCATATGGACCTTAGTTAGGGGTTGTTGCCTTCAGTCCATCAGGAGACCCGAGGTAGACTTGCAGGCGTCCGCAGGCCTTGGCGTCCCCTCCCTATCTAGTTTCTTTCTGTTCTTTTATATTCCAAAGATAGACATGTACTTTCTTGTTCAGACTTTATTTGTAGTTTTCAGTTATGGCCAAGAGATTGTGACACCAGTTCTGGTTGGTTTATGTTAAAGATTAGTATGGTTATTAGCTTAAAATGTTACATTTCATTCTTCCGCTTTAATATTTCCGATGTTTATAAAATGTGAATTTACAACTATTAAGGGATTAAAAATGAAAAAGGGTAAAGTAATTGAAATCATTTGCTTTCCTAGCTTTCACTAGTAGGAGTCATCACGACTCCTGAGGGTGGGAAATCCGGGTTGTGACAAAGAACTACTTGAAATACAAGCGCAAGGAGATGAAACTCGAAGATCTCATCGTTTGATTGAGGATCGAAGAGGACAATAAATCTACAGAAAAGAAGACACATGGGAACTCAACAATTATGGGAGCAAATATAGTTGAAACTACTCCAATTAATCCGAAGAAGTGGAAGAAGTCTTCTGGACCAAACAATTATCCCAGCAAGAAGAAATTCAAGGGAAACTGCCACAACTGTGCAAAGGTTGGACACAATGCTGCAGAATGTCGTCCTCCAAAGAAAGAGAAGAAAAAGGGCCAAGCAAATATGGTTGAAACAAATGATGATATTGATGACTTGTGTGCTATGTTGTCTTAATGCAACTTAGTGGAAATCCTAAGGAGTGGTGGATTGATTCTGGTGCCACCCGCCATGTTTGTGTTGTTAGAGAAGCATTTGCTTTATATGCTCCCGCTGGACCCGGCAAGACCATTTTTATGGGAAATTCTGCAATGGCCAAAATTGAAGGTTATGGAAAGATATTCCCAAAGATGACCTCTAGCAAGGAGATGACTCTAAACAAAGTTTATCATGTTCCTGAAATATGGAAGAACTTAGTTTCTATTTCACTTCTCGTCAAGAACGGGTTTAAGTGTGTTTTTGTTTCAGAAAAAGTTGTAATAAGTAAGAACGAGATGTACTTAGGAAAAGGTTATGTGACGATCCGACCAGTCGTCTCATGAGTTACCGCTCCGTTTCCCCCATTTCTACTTCTTTATGCTTTGTTAATCTATGTTATGTGGTATCGGGTTGGTCGGATCGAATCCGGAATAATTTTGGTGAGGTTTGAAACACTTAGTCTCTTTTAAGGAAGTTTAATTTGGAAAAGCCAACCAGATGTTGAATTATGTGTTAGAGGGCTCGGATGTGAGTTCTAATGGTTCAGTTAGTTTCGGGAGGTGATTTATGACTTAGAAGTGTGATCGGAATGAGTTTCACAGGTTTGGAGTAGATTTAAGCTTGAATTGGCGAAATTGATATTTTGGAATTTTTTGGTTGGTAGGAGATATTTTGATATAGGGGTTGGAATGGAATTCCGAGAGTTGCAATATTTCCGTTGAGTCATTTGGGTTATGTGTGCAAAATTTCAGGTCATTCGGATGTGGTTTGGTTGGGTTTTTGATCAAAAGTGGAATTTGGAAGATTTTTGAAAGTTTGGCTTGAATCCGATGTGTTTTGGGTGATTTGATGTTGTTTGAGGTGTTTTGATGATTGGAACAAGTTTGAATAAGGTATTAAGATATGTTTGTTCTTTTGGTTGAGGTCCCGGGGGCCTTGGGGTGATTTCGAAAGGTTAACGGAAGTTTGGATTATTGTTGCAGCTGCTGAATTGCTGCTTCTGGTATTTTTGCACCTGCGGATTGGGGACCACAGGTGCGGCTCTGCATATGCGAGAGAGTGGCCGCAGAAGCGACCAGAGGTATGTTTGACTGGGACCGCAGAAGCGGCTAGGAGAAACACATCTACGATGTCGCAGATGCGGGCGAGGAACTGCAGATGCGGATAGTTGGGAACTTAAGTGATTTCTGCAGAAGAGGAGGAATAACCGCTAATGCAGTACCGCAGAAGCGGGTATGGGACTGTAGATGCGAAAAGGTCTTGGCAGAAGGTATAAATTGTCTTCTTCGCGAAATTTTGCTAAGTTTATTATTTTTAAAGACGGGAAAAAGGCTAAGGCATAGGATTTCAAGAGGAATCAAAGTATATCAGTTGGGTAAGTTCCCTAAGCTTAATTACTTGGGTTTAGGATCATTTTTCCATTGTTTAATCATGGTTTTAGTAGAGATTAAGGAAGAAAAGTTGGGGATTAGGGCTTGAGATTAAGAGACCTTTGAATGGGAATTTGAGGGGTCATTTAGTTTCCGATTTCAGTGTTCTTGATATGTATAGACTCGTGGAAGGATAATGATTCCGTTGATGTAAAAAGTATTGAATTCCGAGACGTTGTCCCGGGGGTCGGGTTTTGGTAATTTTGGGATTTGTGTCGTATTTTGATTATTTTTTCTTGGGCTTCGTTCCCTTAGCATATTTTAACGTCCTCGTTCTGATTTTGGATAGATTCGACGTGAGTAGAGGCCGATTCGAGGGGAAAAGGCATCGCGAGCTAGAGATTTGACCGGTCCGAGGTGAGTAATGATTGTAAATGATGTTCTGAGGGTTTGCAACCCCGGATTTCACATCGTAGTACTATATAGAGGTGAGGCACACGCTTGATGATGAGTGTGGGGTCGTGCACTATTGGGGATTGTGAATTGGTCCGTCCTGATTGATGATTTTACCGCGTATTTGACTGAAATCTATTTGCTATCATCATGATTTGGGCTGAATGCCATATTTGGGCCTTGTGCCAACTATTTGAACCCTTCGGGGATTTTTACTAGTATTTCCTCACTATTTTGACTTTATTCTTGAACTCAGTAATGTTATATTTTACTGTTTTTCGTACTCAGCCATGTTTAATATGTTTTAACACTTACATGATCTTGTAAATGATATTTTGGGCTAAGAAACATGTTTTACTACTGCCCGAGTGGCTTGTGAGGATTTTTGACTGGGCCTATGTTGTGAGGAAACATTAGATACTGATTATGAGGCCGAGGGCCTGAGATATGTACGCCTCGAGGTGGATAGATTGATATGAGGCCGAGGGCCTAGTGATGATGCCACGAGGTGGCTTGATATTGCGCTTGGGCAGTAAGGGGGTCGTCCAGGAGTCTGCACACCCCCAGTGAGCATGGGTACCCATTGTAATGTGAGATTGAGCCCGAGGGGCTGGTATTGTGATATGAGATTTGAGCCCGAGGGGCTGGTACTGTTCTGAGATGTTGCCCGAGGGACAGATTTGTTGATATTGTGCCCGAGGGGCGAGCCTTTATGTGTTTACTTTTCATAATTGACTGTCAATTACCTGCTTAATCATTGGAAAAAGGCTTTTCATGAAACTACATTTGAGATAAAGAATTTTACCTATCTTTTACTAATTTACTAATTTACACTAGTTGGAGTACTCACTTTACTCCCTACACCCCTGTGTGCAGATTCAGGAATTACGGATCCTGCTAGTGCGAGTTGAGAGCTCCCGGCAGATATCGGAGTCCACGAGGTAGCTTCTTGATATCCGCAGTGCCGTGTTTCTCCTCCTTTGTTATTTTTATCTCTTTTCAGACATTTGTACCAGCTTATAGACCTAGCATATTAGTATATGACTTATAGATGTTCATGACTAGTGACACCCCAATTTAGGGCTGTGTTGGGTTGTTCTTCCGCGTATTTATGATATTATCTGCTACTTTGGATTATTTTATCATGTTTTCACTTGTTTTCCTATTGTTTAACTATTTAACATCGAATTGGGGATAGTTAGCTGGCTTTGTCTTCACAAGAGGCGCCATCACGACCGGGTCTGGGTTTAGGGTCGTGAAAAGTTGGTATCAGTGCCTAGGTTACATAGGTCTTACAAGTCATGAACAGTTTAGTAGAGTCTTGCGGATCGGTACGTAGACGTCTGTATTTATCCTCGAGAGGCTACAAAACCTTTAGGAAAAACTTCATATTCTTGAAATTCTTATCGTGCATCCTTGATTCAGCTTGAATTGTAACTCTTTAAATTCCTTTCACGCGTTCGTATGCGCACGCGCGCTCAGTATCAGATGTGCATCGATGGCTTGTTATTCCTTGGTCGAGGGGCAAGATGTGATTTTCTGTGCGTTGATGTTGGCCCAGTCTTGAGGACTCGAGGACGAATTTTTGCCTATAGCTTAAGCCCTGAGCTGTTGATTTCGTGAGCGCGTGTTTCTAGATCCATATGTTCTGTTGTATCCCTATTAAGGGAGGTGTTGACTGTATGGTTATGTGATGAGTGTGATGTGACTGCAAGATGTATTCATTTAATTTGGAAGCGATGAAAAGGGTCTGCTAGAGGATAGAAGGGCTATTGGGTGCTCGATTTTCATCTTGATTTGAGGTATAGCCCCGAGTTATGGGTGTGTGAATAATCTTTCCATGTGTCCTAGTTGGGAGTGGAGTAAATTTCATGTTGCGGTCTGAGTTCAGACTCAGGAAGTTTAAGTGACTGCGTAATGTTTATGACGGTGGAAGGTATACAAAAATGTTAGTTTGAGGCAAAGCAGGTGGGGTTATCTCCTGCGGATTGTTCTGAAGTTTGCGTAATCCCTTGTGTCATTTATTGGAAGATCTCTATTACCAGGGAAATATATGTTGTACAATTCGAATTTGGGTTGCTCAAGAGAGTAGGCTTGACTACTACGAGAGTGAATGAGAGATTTACAGAAGATATAAAGTACCAGATGGTCTGTGTGCCACGAGCTTATGAAGGATTAAGTTTAATCTCACTATGGTATTATGGGAGCAATAAAGTATATGCGTTATGAGTTATTATGTATGTTTTGGTCTATGGCTTCGAGCCAAGTGGGGGGGGTCCACTATTAATTAGTCGATTGCATAGTTATGTGCTATGTGGGTTCCAATTTGAGGCGTGCGGGTGAATCAGTCATCGGCTCCAGCGCCAGTTACTTCACCACCACCCACCCAGTCAGCTAGGGGTCTCCCTAGAGGGGGAGGTCGATCAGGTGGTGGTCAGGCCCGTTTCCATACACTTCCGGGCAGACCCGATGCTATTACTTCAGATGTTGTTATTACAGGTATTGTTTCAGTCTGCCACAGAGATGCCTCTGTATTATTTGATCCCGGTTCCACTTTTTCTTATGTGTCATCATACTTTGCTTGTTATTTGGGTACGCCCCGTGATTTTTTTGATTCACCTGTTCATGTTTCTACCCCGGTGGGTGATACTGTTGTTGTAGACCGTGTGTACCGGTCGTGTGTGGTGACTACTGGGGGTTGTCTGGAGACCCATGTGGATCTTTTATTATTGTGTATGGTGGATTTCGATGTCATTTTGGGTATGGATTGGCTATCTCTATGTCATGCTATTCTATATTGTCATGCAAAGACAGTCACATTGGCTATAGCGGGTGTGCCATGGATCGAGTGGTGAGGTGTGACTAATTATATTCCTAGTAGAGTGATCTCATTCTTGAAAGCCCAGCATATGGTTGGGAAGGGTTGTCTTTTGTATCTAGCCTTTGTGAGGGATGTCGGTGCTGAGACTCCTAGTATTGATTCCATTCCAGTTGTGAGGGATTTTCCCGATGTGTTTCCTGCAGACCTGTCGGGCATGCCACCGGACAGGGACATTGATTTTGGTATTGACTTGGTGCTGGGAACTCAGCCCATTTCTATTCCGCCATATCATATGGCACCAGCGGAGTTAAAGGAATTAAAGGAGCAGCTTCAGGAACTCCTTGATAAAGGGTTCATTCAGCCTAGTGTGTCACCTTGGGGTGCACCGGTTCTATTTGTGAAGAAGGATGGCACTATGAAGATGTGCATTGATTATAGGAAATTCAACAAGGTAACAATTAAGAACAAGTATCTTTTGCCTCACATTGATGATTTATTTGACCAGCTTTAGGGAGAGAGAGTGTTCTCCAAGATTGATCTTCGTTCAGGTTATCACCAGTTGAAGATCAGGGACTCGGATATTCTTAAGACAGCTTTCAGGACCCGATATGGTCATTATGAGTTCTTGATTATGTCTTTTGGGCTGACCAATGCCCAACAACGTTCATGCATTTGATGAATAGTGTGTTTCGGCCTTATCTTGACTCGTTTGTCATAGTCTTCATTGATGATATTCTGGTATATTCGCATAGTCAGGAGGAGCACGCAGAGCATTTGAGAGTTGTGTTACAGAGATTGAGAGAGGAGAAGCTTTATGCAAAATTCTCCAAGTGTGAGTTTTGGCTCACTTCACTGCCTTTCTTGGGGCACGTGCTGTCCAGCGAGGGTATTCATGTTGATCCGAAGAAGATAGAGGCAGTTCAGAGTTGGCCCAGACCGTCCTCAGCCATAGAGATTCGCAGCTTTCTTGGTTTGGCGGGTTATTATCGCTGTTTTGTTCAGGGATTCTCATCTATCGCATCGCCCTTAACCAAGTTGACTCAGAAGGGTGCTTCATTTTTATGGTTAGACGAGTGTGAGGAGAGCTTCTTGCTTCATATACCGTGTATTGTGATGCTTCGAGAGTTGGCATTGGTTATGTATTTTGCCTTTATCATTTTTGAAGATGGGAAAGAGGCTAAGGCATAGGATTTCAAGAAGAATCAAAGGATATCAGTTGGGTAAGTTCCCTAAGCTTAATTACTTGGGTTTAAGATCATTTTTTTATTATTTAATCATGGTTTTAGTGGAGATTAAGGAAAAAAAGTTGGGGATAAGTCTTGAGATTAAGAGACCTTTGAATGGGGATTTGACGGGTCATTTGGACTCTGATTTCTGTGTTCTTGATATGTATAGACTCGTGGAAGGATAAGGATTCCGTTGATGTAAAAATTATCGAATTCCGAGACGTGGGCCTGGGGGTCAGGTTTTGGTAATTTCGGGATTTTGTGTCGTATTTTGATTATTTTCGCTTGGGCTTCGTTCCCTTAGCATATTTTAACATCCTTGTTCTAATTTTGGATAGATTCGACGTGAGTGGAGGCCGATTCGAGGGGAAAAAGTGTCGCGAGCTAGAGATTTGACCGGTTCGAGGTGAGTAATGATTGTAAATGATGTTCTGAGGGTTTGAAACCCCGGATTTCACATCGTAGTGCTATATTGAGGTAAGGCACACGCTTGATGACGAGCGTGGGGTCGTGCATTATTGGGAATTGTGACTTGGTCCGCCCTGGTTGATGATTTTACCGCGCATTTGACTGAAATCTATTTGCTATCATTATGATTTGGGCTGAATGCTATATTTGGGCCTTGTGCCAACTATTTGAACCCTTCGGGGATTTTTACTGGTATTTCCTCACTATTTTGGCTTTATACTTGAACTCAATCATGTTATATTTCACTGTTTTTCGAACTCAGCCATGTTTACTCTATTTTAACACTTACATGATCTTTTAAATGATATTTTGGGCTGAGAAACATGTTTTACTACTGTCCGAGTGCCTTGCGAGGATTTTTGACTGAGTGAGGCAAAGAGCCTATGTTGTGAGAAAATATATGATACTGATTATGAGGCCGAGGGCCTGAGATATGTACGCCACGAGGTGACTTGATTGATATAAGGTTGAGGGCCTAGTGATGATGCCGCAAGGTGGCTTGATATTGCGCTTGGGTCGGGTCGTAAGGGGCCCCTCCAAGAATCTATACACCCCAGTGAGCGCGGGTACCCATTCTGATGTGAGATTGAGCCCGAGGGGCTGGTATTGTGATCTGAGATTTGAGCCCGAGGGGCTGGTACTGTTCTGAGATGTTGCCCGAGGAGCGAGCCTTTATGTGTTTACATTTCATAATTGACTGTCAATTACCTGCTTAATCATTGGAAAAAGTCTTTTCATGAAACTACATTTAAGATAAAGAATTTTACCTATCTTTCACTGATTTACTGGTTTTACTTCTTCATTATAGAATGCTTTGTGCCTTACGTGATTTCTTGCTTTCAGTCTTTATTTACATTTGTTACTCACTGAGTTGGAGTACTCATTTTACTCCCTGCCCCCCTGTGTGCAGATTCAGGCGTTGCGGATCCTGCTAGTGCGAGTTGAGAGCTCCCGACAGATATCGGAGTCCACGAGGTAGCTGCTTGATGTCCGCAGTCCCGTGTTTCTCCTCCTTTATCATTTCTATCTCTTTTAAGACATTTGTACCAGCTTATAGACTTAGCAGATTTGTATTATGACTTATAGATGCTCATGTCTAGTGACACTCCGGTTTAGGGCTGTGTTGGGTTGTTCTTCCGCGTATTTATGACATTATCTTCTACTTTGGATTATTTTATCATGTTTTTCACTGTTTTTCCTATTGTTTAACTGTTTAACATCAAATTGGGGATAATTGGTTGGCTTTGTCTTCACGAGAGGCGCCATCACGACCCAGTCCGGGTTTAGGGTCGTGATAGGTTACCTTACTGAGGGCCTTTTTAAGCTGAATGTAATAATTGTTGACAATAATAAAATTTTAGCTTCTTCTTACTTACTTGAGTCAAATAATTTATGGCATATACGTTTGGGACATGTCAATTATAAAATTTTGCGAAAAATGATTAATTTAGAAGTATTGCCTAAGTTTGAATGCGACAAATCAAAATGTCAAATATGTGTGGAATCTAAGTATTTTAAACATCCTTATAAGTCAGTTGAAAGGAATTCAAATCCTTTAGACTTAATTCGCACGGATATTTGCGACATAAAGTCAATACCATCTCGCCGTGAAAAGAAGTATTTCATAACTTTTAATGATGATAGTACTCGATATTGCTATATTTACTTATTTAATAGTAAAGATGAAGCAATACAAAAATGAAGTTGGAACGCAACTTAACAAGAAAATCAAAATGACAAGAAGTGATAGAAGTGGTGAATATGGATCTCCTTTTGAAGAGATATGCTTAAAATATGGAATTATTCATCAAACAACGGCCTCTTACACGCCCCAATTCAATGAGATTACAGAAAGAAAGAATCGATCATTAAAGGAGATGATGAATGCTTTGTTGATAAGTTCTGGTTTGCCACAGAACTTGTGGGGGGAAACCATTCTTACGGCTAACCGGATACTAAACTGAGTACCACATAGCAAAACGCAATTCATTCCATATAAAAAATGGAAAGGAAGGAAGTCCAACTTGAATAGTGTGGGGGTGTTTGGTAAAGTGCAAGTCCCTAAATCCAAAAGGGTAAAGATAGGACCGAAAATCATTGATTATGTTTTCATAGGATATGCAACAAATAGTAAAGCATATCGATTTGTAGTTCACAAATTAGAGATTCCCGACATTTATAATAATATTATAGAATCAGATAATGCTGAATTTTTTGAAAATATATATCAGTATAAAAAGAAATATGAGTCAATTAGTGAAGGATTTAAACGGCCCCAGTAAGAAACAAAATAAAGTACGTATAATCAGGAGGATTCAAGACGCAGTAAATGTCAAAGAACGTCTACTTCATTTGGAGCAGATTTTGTGGCTTTCTATTTGAAAAATGAGCCTCGAACATTTAAAGAAGCTATGTCTTCTTCGGAATCATTATTTTGGAAAGAGGCAGTCAATAGTGAAATAGAATCCATATTGAACAACCATACTTGAGAATGGTTGATCTTCCTCCTGGAAATAAACCGTTAGGTTCTAGATAGATTTTTAAAAGGAAAATGAGAGATGATGGAACTATTGATAAATATAAGGCAAGACTTGTGGTCAAAGGATATAGACAACAAGAAGGTCTTGATTATTTTGATACATACTCTCCAGTTACAAGAATTACGTCCATACGAACGTTAGTAGCATTAGCTGCAGTTTATGGTCTTGAAATTCATCAAATGGACGTTAAGACGACCTTCTTAAATGGAGATTTGGAGGAAGAAATCTACATGGAATAACCTGAAGGATTTCTGGTTCTAGGTAAAGAAAAGAAGGTATATAGACTTCTTAAGTCCCTTTACGGTCTAAAACAAGAACCTAAACAATGGCATGCGAAATTTGACCAAACAATGTTGTCAAATGGTTTTAAGATAAATGTATGCACATTAAAAATGTTCCAGATCATATACTCATTGTTTACTTATATGCGTATGATATGCTAATAATGAGTAATGACATTGCCAACATAAATGCGACTAAGTGCATGCTAATTAGCAAATTTGATATGAAGGACTTGAGAGTTGCCGATTTAATTCTGGATATTAAAATCCATAAGACTCCTCAAGGTCTGGCATTGTTGCAATCTCATTACATTACAACAGTACTTGAAAAATTCAAGTACTTAAAGTTGCAAAGACTCCAATTGATGTGAATCTTGCACTTGCAAAGAACAAAGGCCAAAGCATATCATAATTGGATTATGCTCGTATGCTGGGATGTTTAATATATATCATGAATTGTACTCGACTAGATATAACTTGTGCTATAAGTAAATTGAGTCGATACATGAGTAATTCAGGTCAATCTTATTAGATGGGGATGAAACGAGTTTTGGGATATTTAAAACATACCCAAGACTTTGCTTTGCACTACAGTAATTATCCTGCGGTGATTGAGAGATACTGTGATGCAAATTGGATCACTGGTTCAACTGATTCTAAGTCCACAAGTGGATATGTGTTCACTATTGGTGGAAGAGCGGTACCTTGGAAGTCGTCCAAACAAACGTGTATTTCTCGCTCCACAATGGAGGCTGAATTTATAGCCTTAGATAAAGCCGGTGAAGAAGTTGAATGGCTCCGAAATTTCTTGAAAGACATTCCATTTTGGCCCAAACCGTTGGCACCAATATGCATACATTGCGATAGTCAAGCGGCAATTGGAAGGGCCAGGAGCATTATATATAATGGTAAATCTTGTCATATACGGCGAAGACATAAAAGCGTTAGACAACTACTCCCTAAGGGGATCATCACAATTGGCTACGTAAAGTCAAGCAACAATATGTCGGATCTACTCACAAAAGGCCTAACTAGAGAGGTAGTTGAAAGATCATCGAGGGGAATGGGACTATGGCCGAGGACAAGTCATTGCGGCGGTAACTCTACCTAGAAGACTGGAGATCCCAAGATCTAGGTTCAAGGAGATCAAACAAAGTCATTAATGACGATTCAACAATGTCAACTAAAATTTTTTGGACCATTCTTGTGATGAGACAATGTTCAGTACCAATGATAAAGCAATAAGACTTTTTAATGGTTTCTAAATTTGATACAAGGTATATCAACGAGTGTATCTAGGGGATGACACGTTTAGGAATCACCTATGTAAGTGTGAAATGTTAGCCGCTTCAAGGAGAATTTTGCAAGGCTAGTTCTCTATGCACTTATGAAACCAGGCGGTGTTCATGGCTGAAACGAACACAACAATGAGAACCAAAGACGGTTAAGGGTTGATTGTGTGACTTATGGTTGTCTAGATATACACCAAAGATCGACGGTTCAAAGATATCAAATCTACCGATTGACCGAGTATATCCGACATAAGTTTACTACGGAAAGTTCAAAGGGAAACCTACTTATCCAGATGCAATTAATCCTTGCTTGTAAATCACACAGTTTTTCATGCATACTTCCGTGATATAGCCATTCCCCATTCATGTGGGGGATTGTTGAGGTTTCATTTTAAGATGTAATATTCTTAAAATGAGGGTGAATGGGAAATGGAGGGAAAATGAAATTTTAAAGAGTTGAAAAGAAGTCAAGTCTCGCATCGTCGCCATCGTCGCTCGTTCGGATCGGCTTCGCGGATTTGGATTTGGTCAAATGATGTGATTGATTGATTAATTTTTTGGACCAAATTTATTTTTTAATATTAATGCTATAAATTAATCCAAATTATACCATTTCTATAACGGTAATTCAATTTTCCTCCATTTTAATTTTCCCGTTATAATTTGAATTTGGCGGTTTACATAGATGACCGTTTTATAAAACAGCTATTTTGAGTTGCAACCTTACATGAAGAGTTGTAACTCTTTAGTATATTTTTTGGCTATAAATGCATGAACTCTCCCTCAGATTTTCCTTACGAAAATTCTGATTTCTCCTTCTTCTTTCTGCATTGTTTTAACAGAAAAGAAAGTTGTAAGTGTGATTTACTACTGTTCTTTGCATTCGTTGTCACTGGGGTTTTAAGTACCGCTACACCAGTGAGGATAATCAGTTCTATCCTGGGAGTAAATAATCCTAAACCTCGTGTACTAGGAGGGGATTAAGTTCCTTAAGAAAACACTGTGAATTCAACGGGCTCGAAATAATTCTGTTCTTCTGCATTTCTACTTTTATAGAATTTTTTATTTTTGAATACAGATTACTACCAAAGTAAACATTCGTACGAAACGATCCGTACATTACTAAGCACTACTTAAATAATTCTTACCAGCAAACAACACCTTAGAGAAATTGTGATGACCCAAAAGGTCATTACTTGTTTTAAAACGAAATTCCGTATTCTGAAGCCTTAAAAACCTCATTTAGAGTCACCTCAATTTCCGTGCGCAGTTCGGGCGCATAGCCAAAAAGCTTAATTATAATAATCTGTGAAAAATGACAGGTTTTGATTATATAATGAGCTAATTTGACTTCGGTCAACGTTTTGGGTAAACGGACCCGGACCCATGAATTTACGGTCCCGAAGGGTCCGTAGGAAAATATGGGATTTGGGCATATGCCCGGAATCGAATTCCGAGGTCCCAAACCCGAGGAATGAATTTTCAAAGGAAATTATTTTCTGGAATTGTTTACAGAAATTTGAAATGAAATTTGATTAGAACACGATGGTATCGGATAAAACATACCATCCGATGCTCGGTACAGGTCTTATATATGATTTAAGACATTTCTGTGGAATTTGGTGAAACGGATGCCATATGACGTGATTCGGACTTAAATTGCAAAATTTATGTTTAAAGACGTTTTGAGAAAATTTCATTGATCTCGAGATTTAATTTGATATTCATGATGTTATTTTGATGATTTGATTACACGAGTAGGTCCATAAAATATTTTTGAGTTAGTATGCACATTTGGTTTGGAGTTCCGAGGGCTCGGGTGAGTTTCGGGTAGGTTCCGGGATTTCTTAGGCTTAAAAACATAGGTGTTGCAGGTTCAGAGAGGTGGAAGGCCTCTGAACCGACCAGTGCGGTCTGCACAAAAAGGAATGTTGCCGCGGAGGGGCTTGTGCGGCCGCACTGGATTTTTTGCGGACTGCGGTGAGGGCCTGTGCGGCCGCAATAGTTTTGGTACGGTCTGCGGTGAAGAACACTTCACTGGTCCAACATCGGAAGCCTATATCTTTTGATCCATAGGAAAGTTTTAGATGATGTAAAATCAAAAGTTGTAGCACGTCGTATCTAGTTTCCAGAAAGGTAAAGTAATCACAATTTGGATATCTGTAGAGAAAGTTATGGCCAAAATACTAAGACCTGTCACTGCAAAACACAGGAAGGCCTGTGCGGCCGCGGTTGATTTTGTGCAGTCCGCACAGGGCATCTGAGGGCAGTATATCTAGACGATATTTTCAGTTATTTTTCATTTTTTAGACCCCAAAAAAATAAGAGGCGATTTTTCAAACAACCTTTCTTCTCCAAATCAATTGTAAGTCGCTTTTAACTAGTTTTCTTCAATCATTAACATCTTTTAAAATGATTTCAACTTCAAATCAACTATTTTCATGGGGAAATTGAGTGTTTTGGGTAGAACCTAGGTTTTTCAAAAAATTGGGGATTTAGACCTCGATTTGAGGTCCAATTTCAAAACAAATTACATATTTGACCTCGTGGGGAGATGGGTAATCGGTTTTGGTTTGAACCTCGGGTTTTGACCACGTGGGCCCTAGGGCAATTTTGACTTTTTAGGTAAAACTTTGGAAAACTCATTTTCATGCATTCAAATTGATTCATTTAGCATTTGTTGATGTAATTAAGTAACTTGTGGCTAGATACGAGCTTATTGGCGGAGGAATCAAGGGGTAAAGCTATAATTGAAACTTGAGTTGTATTTGAGGCATCGAGGCAAGTGTTTGCTCTAACCTTAGCTTGAGGGATTAGGAGTTGAGTCTTATTTGCTATGTGATAATTGTTGAATACGACGTATAGGCATGGTGACGAGTATCTATTCGTTGGTGTCTAGCAGGACCGTGAGTCTTTAAATTTTGAAGATCTTGATTTCGTTGTATCTTTCATGCCTTGGTGATAATTTCTAATTGTTATGGAAAGTTTGTGAAGGAATGGTAACCTTTGAACATCGAGGAGCATTGGTTCAAGTTATATTATGAATTGTGAAAGTATATGGGATGATTGAACCCTTTGGAGCATTGACTCAAGTGGTAAAGTGAGTCATGAAATAAAAGTGAAAGAAAGAGAAAGAGTTATTAAATTGTCCCTTTGCCGGGATATTGTTGCTGTGTTGATTATCTCCCTTACCAGAATGTTGAGATTATTGATGTTGTTCCCTTTCCGGGATTTAATTGCTTAACTGTTGTTCCCTTGCCGAGATCTCTATTATTATTTTGTTTATTCCCTTGCTCCTTTTCTTGTGATTGTTGTTTGGGTGAGTAAGAGTGTTAAAACACGAAGGATGATGCCGTGCATTGTTTGCTATTGTGAGGAAAGAGTGTAAAGCACGAAGGGTGATGTCGTTTCGTACGATGTACCATTCCGTACCGATTTTCATTGATTATATGGTGAGGAAAGAGAGTAAAAGCACGAAGGGTGGTACCGTGCACATCTTTATTATATGATTGATTTGGTGAGGACGAAAGTAAAAGCACGATGGGTGATGTCATGCACACTTTTATTATAAAATTGCTTTGGAGAGATGAGAGTAACAGCACGAAGGGTGATTCCGTTCACAATTTTATTATAAAATTGCCTTGGAGAGGACGAGGGTAAAAGCACGAAGGTTGATGCCGTGCAAATTGTTGATTTTTGATTCTTTGTTGATATTCGAGTTATGTTGTTTCTTTCCTTACTTGTCTATTCGGAACTGTTATCTCCCCCACATCATATTTTCCCCTCCCACATTGACTGGTTATTTTCTGTATTTCTTATTCCGCTGTATATACATTTGAACTGCACAGGTTTATTTGGTAGTCTGGTCCTAGCCTCGTCACTACTTCGCCGAAGTTAGGCTAGAGACTTACCAACACACGGGGTTGATTGTGCTAATACTACACTCTGCACTATGTGCAGATCTAGGAACAGCTTTCGGACAGTAGTTGGAGGGCTTCCTTCAGTCCACTCGGAGACCCAAGGTAGACCTGCAGGCGTCCGCAGGCCCTGGCGTCTCCCTCTATCTCTAATTCCTGTTTTATTTCCTTTTGTTTAGAAACAATGTATTGTATTTCTTCAGACCTTGTATGTAGTAACTCTTAGATAGTCTGTGTCACTGTGACACCAGGTTTTGGGGTATTTGAGGTTTTAAAAGTTGTAATGGACGTAGCCTTAAGATATATAATTGTTGACTTCTGCTTATTTATTTAAAATTCAGCTTTTATCATATTATCGACTTGTATTTGTTAAAAAGAAGCAAAAATGAAAGCGTAGCAAGTAGTTAAGATTTGGCTTGCCTAGCTCCCATTAGTAGGCGCCATCACGACTCCCGAGGGTGGGAAATCCGGGTCGTGACAAGTTGGTATCAGAGCTCTAGGTTGCATGGGTCTCACAGTTCATAGACAAGCTTAGTAGAGTCCGAGGGATCGGTACAGAGACGTCTGTTTTTATCCCCCAGAGGCTTCAGAGTTAGGAAAAACTTCACATTTGTTCTTTCTTGTTTTGTTTCTCATTACTAATTGAATTTCTACTATGTTCTCTCGTAAATGGCGAGAACACGCGCTTCCTCATCCACCGCTAAGCAGCCCGAGCCCCCAACAGCAGCTGCCACGAGGGGCAGAGGGTGAGGCCGAGGCTATGCTAGAGGCCGAGGTAGGGGCAGAGCTCAGCCCCGAGCAGCAGCACCAGTGGCGGAGCCTCAGGTGATTTTGATGATGAGGTTCCGGCCCCAGCGGCTCTGGTGGGCCCAGCTCAGGTCCCAGAGCGGTTTATTGCTACCCCAGTTCTTCAGGGCGCTCTGGTCTGATTTGTAGGCCTCATGGAAAGTGTCACCCGAGCATGCTTGCTTCCTGTAGCACCAGCCGTCTCTCAGGCAGGAGGAGGGGCCCAGACTCCTGCTACCCGCACTCCGGAGCAGGTAGCTCCTCAGATTCAAACTCCAGCGTTTCAGCGAGTTAGAGCAGTACAGCCGAGTGTGGTAGCTCAGACCAGTGATGGAGCGGCTACGTCCGTCGATGCTTTGTGGAGACTGGATAGGTTCACCAAGCTCTTTACTTCTACTTTCAGCGGTGCATCTACTGAGGATCCCCAGGATTATCTAGACAGCTGCCACGAGGTTCTCAGGAACATGGGCATTGTTGAGACCAATGGGATCGATTTTTCTACATTTTGCTTGTCTGGATCTGCCAAGACTTGGTGGAGGGATTATTGCTTAGCGAGACCGGCCAGATCGCCAGCCTTGACTTGGGAGCAGTTTACAGTGTTATTCCTGGAGAAGTTTCTCCCCGTTACTTAGAGATAGGCCTATTAGAGGCAGTTTGAAAGCCTCCAGTAGGGTTCCATGACTGTTACCCAGTATGAGACCAGGTTCATCGACTTAGCTTGCCATTCTCTCATCATAATCCACACCGAGAGAGAGAGAGGGTGAGGAGGTTTATTGACGGTCTTATTCAGCCGATTCATCTTCAGATGGCTAGAGAGGCTGGGAGTGAGATTACTTTTCAGGAGGCGGCCAATGTGGCCCGTAGAGTTGAGATAGTTCTGTCATAGGGAGGTGGTCATGGGTAAGACAAGAGGCCCCGTCATTCAGGCCGATTCAGTGGTACCTCATCCGGAGGTCGAGATTCATATGGTAGAGGCCATCCTCCTAGGCCCTTTCAATCAGCACTCCAGGTTTCTCATGGTACTTCAGGTGGTCGTGGTCCCCATATGCAGTATCCCGATCAGCAGTCCTACAGTGCACCACCGCTTCAGAGTTTTTGGGGTGGTCATTCAGGTCGTCAGGGCCAACAGTCTCAGCAGCCGAGGGCTTGTTACACATGTGGTGATCCGTGTCACATTGCCAGGTTTTGCCCTCGAGCACTGAGTAGCTCTCAGCATCAAGGTTCTCGTGCTATAGTACATGCACCTGGTGTTCCACAGCCCGCCCGGCCAGCTAGAGGTGGGGGTAGAGGTGCTAGATGTGGAGGTAGAGGCACTAGAGGTGGAGCTCAGGCCGCCAGAGAGGTGGAGGCTAGCCAGCTGCAGGCCATCCCAGAGATGTAGTTCAGGGTGGTGGGGCCTAGCCCCGATGTTATGCCCTTCCAGCCAGGCCCGAGGCTGAGGCTTTAGATGCAGTCATTACATGTACTATTCTGGTTTGTGATAGAGATGCTTCAGTGTTATTTGATCTAGGGTCTACCTACTCGTATGTGTCATCTTATTTTGCACCGTATCTGGTCATGCCTAGTGATTCATTGAGTATTCTTGTTTATGTGTCTACACCAGTGGGTTATTCTATTATGGTAGATCGAGTCCATCGTGCATGTATAGTTGTGATTGGGGGTCTCGAGACTCGTGTAGATTTGCTTCTTCTAGCCATGGTTGATTTTGATGTAATATTGGGGATGGACTGGTTATCACCTTACCATGCTATCTTGGACTGTCATGCCAAGACTGTGACCTTAGCCTTGCCGAGTTTACCTTGTTTAGAGTGGAGAGGGACTCCTAGTCATTCCACCCGCAGTGTTATCTCGTATATGAAGGCTCGGCGTATGGTCGAGAAGGGGTGTTTAGCCTATTTGGCATATGTTCCTAATTCAAGTGATGAGGTCCCTTCTATTGATTATGTGCCTGTTGTTCGTGAGTTTCCTGAGGTTTTCCCTTCAGACCTGCCAGGAATGCCACCCGATAGGGACATTGACTTTTGCATTGATTTGGCTCTGGGCACTCAGCCCATTTCTATCCCGCCATATCGTATGGCCCCGCTGGAGTTGTAAGAGTTAAAGGGACAGTTGCAAGACTTGCTTGAGAAGGGTTTCATTAGACCCAGTGTTTCGCCTTGGGGTGAGCCGATGTTGTTTGTTAAGAAGAAGGATGGGTCGATGATAATGTGTATTGATTACTGGTAGTTGAACAAGGTTACAATCAAGAATAAGTATCCATTGCCGAGGATTGATGATTTGTTTGACCAGCTTCAGGGTGCCAAGGTATTTTCAAATATTGACTTGAGATCTGGCTACCATCAGTTGAGGATTAGGGTATCCGATGTCCCTAAGACAGCATTCCGCACTCGGTACGGGCATTATGAGTTCTTGGTTATGTCATTCGGGTTGACAAATGGCCCAATAGCTTTTGTGGATTTGATGAACCGGGTGTTCAGGCCTTATTTGGATTCGTTCGTAACTGTCTTCATTGATGATATTTTGATATATTCCCACAGCCGGGAGGAGCACGAGCGGCATCTCAGAGTGGTTCTTCAGACTTTGAGGGATAGTCAGCTGTATGTTAAATTCTCGAAGTATGAGTTCTAGTTGAGTTCAGTTGCATTCCTGGGTCATGTTGTCTCAGTAGAGGGTATTCAGGTTGATCCACAGAAGATTAAGGCAGTCAAGAACTGTCATAGACCAGCATCAACTACAGAGATTCGGAGTTTTTTGGGATTGGCAGGCTACTATCATCGGTTTATGGAGGGTTCTCGTCTATCGCAACCCCGATGACCAGGTTGACCCAGAAGGGTGCCCAATTCAGATGGTCAGATGAGTGTGAGGTGAGCTTTCAGAAGCTAAAGACAGCTCTGATTACGGCACCCGTGTTGGTTTTGCCCACAAGTTCAGGGCCTTATACAGTTTATTATGATGTATCTCGTATTGGGCTTGGTGTAGTGTTGATGCAGGATGGTAAGGTCATTGCCTATGTTTCGCGATAGTTAAAAATTCATGAGAAGAACTATCCGATTCATGACTTGGAGTTGCAGCCATTGTTCACGCATTGAAGATTTGGAGTCATTATCTGTACGGCGTGGCATGTGAGGTGTTCACGGATCACAAGAGTCTTCAGTATTTGTTCAAGCAAAAGGAGTTGAATTTGAGGCTGAGGAGGTGGTTGGAGTTGTTGAAGGATTATAATATCACTATCTTATATCACTCGGGAAAGGCCAATGTGGTGGCCTATGCTTTAAGTAGAAATCAGCCAGTATGGGCAGTCTTGCTTATATTCCGATCGGTGAGAGACCGTTTGCTTTAGATGTTCAGGCTTTGGCCAATTGGTTTGTGATGTTGGATATTTCTGAGCCTAGTCGTGTATTAACTTGCACGGTTGCTCATTCTTCTTTATTGGAGCGTATCCGTGATCGGCAGTATTATGATCCCCATTTATGTGTCCTCAGAGACACGGTGCAGCGCGGAGGTGCCAAGCAGGTTACCTTAGATGATGATGGAGTTTTGAGATTGCAGGGTCAAGTTTGTGTGCCTAATGTGGATGGGCTTCGAGAGTTGATCTTAGAGGAGGCTCATAGCTCCCGGTACTCTATTCATCCAGGCATTGCGAAGATGTATCGGGATTTGTGGCAACATTATTGGTGGCATAGAATAAAGAAGGATATCATTGCATATGTGGCTCGATGTATGAATTGTCAGCAGGTTAAGTATGAGCATCAGAGGCCTGGTGGATTGTTTTAGAGGATTGAGCTTCTCGAGTGTAAGTGGGAGCAGATCACTATGGATTTTGTTGTTGGTCTCCCGCAGACTCGGAGGAAATTCGACGCGGTATGGGTCATTGTTGATAGGCTGACCAAGTTAGCATATTTCATTCCTGTGGCAGTCTCCTATTCATTCGAGAGGTTAGCTGAGATCTATATCCGGGAGATTATTTGTCTTCATGGTGTACCCATGTCCATCATTTCGGACCGAGGTACGCAATTTACCTCGTGTTTCTGGAGAGCAGTTCAACGAGGGCTGGGCACTCAGATTAAGTTGAGTACAGCATTTCATCCTCAAATGGACGGGCAGTCCGAGCGGACTATTCAGATTTTGGAGGATATGCTCTAAGCTTGTGTCATTGACTTTGGAGGTTCGTGGGATCGGTTTTTGCCCTTAGTAGAGTTTGCCTACAAAAACAGCTACCAGTCAAGTATCCAGATGGCTCCTTATGAAGCTTTATATGGTAGGCGGTGTCGGTCTCCGGTTGGATGGTTTGAGCCGGGAGAGGCTAGGTTGTTGGGTACGGATCTGGTTCAGGAGGCTTTGGACAAGGTCAGGATTATTCAGGATAGGCTTCGTACAACTCAGTCCAGGAAAAAGAGTTATGCAGACCACAAGATTCGAGATGTGGCTTTTATGGTTGGAGAGCGGGTATTGCTCCGAGTGTCTCCTATGAATAGTGTGATGAGATTTGGGAAGAAGGGCAAGCTTAGCCCTAGGTTCATCGATCCGTTTGATATTCTTGATCGAGTGGGAAAGGTGGCTTATAGACTTGCATTGCCACCGAGCTTATCAGCCGTGCATCCAGTGTTTCATGTGTCCATGCTCCGGAAATATCACGGCGATCCATCCCACGTGTTAGATTTCAACACTGTCCAGTTGGACAAGGACTTGTCTTATGAGGAGGAGCCGGTAGCTATTCTAGACCGGCAGGTTCGCCAGTTGAGGTCGAAGAATTTTCCTTCTGTTCATGTTCAGTGGGGAGGTCAGCCTCCTAAGGCATTGACCTGGGAGTCTGAGTCCGATATGCGGAGCCATTATCCCTATCTTTTTCCTGACTCAGGTACTTCCTTCTTCTGTCCGTTCAAGGACGAATGGTTGTTTTAGAGGTGGAGAATGTGATGTTCTAAAGACTTGAAAACCTTATTTAGAGTCACCTCGATTTGCGTATACAGTCTGAGCGCATAGCCAAAAAGCTTAAATATGATAATCTGTGAAAAATGATAAGTTTTGATTATAAAATGAGCTAATTTGACTTCGGTCAACATTTTGGATAAACGGACCCTGACCCATGATTTGATGGTCCTGGAGGGTCCGTAGGAAAATATGGGACTTGGGGGTATGCCCGGAATCGAATTCCGAGGTCCCAAACCCGAGGAATGAATTTTCAAAGGAAATTGTTTTCTGGAATTGTTTAAAGAAATTTGAAATGAAATTTGATTTGATTAGAACACGATGGTATAAGGCCCGTATTTTGGTTCTGGCGCCTGGTACAGGTCTTATATATGATTTAAGACATTTCTGTGAAATTTGGTGAAAAAGGGATGTCATATGACGTGATTCGGACTTAAATTGCAAAATTTATGTTTAAAGAGGTTTTGAGAAAATTTCATTGATCTCGAGGTTTAATTTGATGTTCATGATGTTATTTTGATGATTTTATTATACGAGTAGGTCCATATGATGTTTTTGAGTTAGTATGCACACTTGGTTTGGAGTTCCGAGGGCTCGGGTGAGTTTCACGTAGGTTTCGGGATGTCTTAGGCTTAAAAACATAGGTGTTGCAGGTTCAAAGAGGTGGAAGGCCTCTGACTCGACCAGTGCGGTCCGCACAAAAAGGAATGCTGCCGCGGAGGGGCTTGTGCGGATCGCGGTAAGGGCCTATGCTGCCGCACTAATTTTGGTGCGGTCCGCGGTGAAGAACACTTCACTAGTCCAATTTCGGAAGCCTATATCTTTTAATCCATAAGGTATTTTGAGATGATTTAAAAACAAAAGTTGTATCCCTTCGTGTCTAGCTTCCAGAAAGGTTAAGAAATCACAATTTAGATATCTGTAGAGAAAGTTATGGCCAAAATACTAAGACCTGTCACTGCAGAACACAGGAAGGCCTGTGCGGGCGCGGTTGATTTTGTGCGGTCCGCACAGGGCATCTGAGGGCAGTATATTTAGACGGTATTTTCAGTTATTTTTCATTTTTTTAGACCCCAAAAACATAAGAGGTGATTTTTCACACAACATTTCTTCTCCAAATCAATTGTAGGTCGTTTTTAACTACTTTTCTTCAATCATTAACATCTTTTAACATGATTTCAACTTCAAATCAATTATTTTCATGGGGCAAATTGGGTGTTTTGGGTAGAACCTAGGTTTTTAAAAAAATTGGGGTTGGACCTCGATTTGAGGTCCGATTTCAAAACAAATTACATATTTGAGCACGTGGGGGGGTGGATAATCCGGTTTTGGTTCGAACCTCAGGTTTTGACCACGTGGGCCCTGGGGCAATTTTGACTTTTTGGGTAAAACTTTGGAAATCTCATTTTCATGCATCCAAATTAATTCATTTAGCATTTGTTGATGTAATTAAGTAACTTGTGGCTAGATACGAGCTTATTGGCGGAGGAATCGAGGGGTAAAACTATAATTGAAACTTGAGTTATATTCGAGGCATCGAGGCAAGTGTTTGCTCTAACCTTAGCTTGAGGGATTAGGACTTGAGTCTTATTTGCTACGTGATAATTGTTGAATACGACGTATAGGCATGGTGACGAGTATCTATACATTGGTGTCTAGCAGGACCGTGAGTCTTTAAATTTTGAAGATCTTGATTTCGTTGTATCTTTCATGCCTTGGTGATAATTTCTAATTGTTATGGAAAGTTTGTGAAGGAATGGTAACCTTTGAACATCGAGGAGCATTGGTTCAAGTTATATTATGAATTGTGAAAGTATATGAGATGATTGAACCCTTTGGAGCATTGGCTCAAGTGGTAAAGTGAGTTATTAAATAAAAGTGAAAGAAAGAGAAATAGTTATTAAATTGTCCCCTTTCTGGGATATTGTTGCTTTGTTGATTATCCCCCTTGCCGTGATGTTGAGATTATTGATGTTGTTCCCTTGCTGGGATTTAATTGCTTAACTATTGTTCCCTTGCCGGGATCTCTATTATTATTTTATTTATTCCCTTGCCCCTTTGATTGTGATTATTGTTTGGGTGAGGAAGAGTGTTAAAGCACGAAAGGTGATGTCGTGCATTGTTTGCTATTGTGAGGAAAGAGTGTAAAGCACGAAGGGTGATGATGTGCCGTACGATGTACCATTCCGTACCGATTTTCATTGATTATATGGTGAGGAAAGAGAGTAAAAGCACGAAGGGTGGTGCTGTGCACATCTTTATTATATGATTGATTTGGTGAAGATGAAAGTAAAAGCACGAAGGGTGATGCCATGCACACTTTTATTATAAAATTGCTTTTGGAGTGGACGAGAGTAAAAGCACGAAGGGTGATGCTGTTCACACTTTTATTATAAAATTGCCTTGGAGAGGACGAGGGTAAAAGCACGACGGGTGATGCCGTGCAAATTGTTGATTTCTGATTCTTTGTTGATATTCGAGTTATGTTGTTTCTTTCCTTACTTAATGCTTTCTATTCGGAACTTTTGTCTCCCCCACAGCACGTTTTCCCTCCCACATTGACTGGTTATTTTCTGTATTTCTTTTTCCGCTGTATATACATTTGAACTGCACAAGTTTATTTTGTAGTCTGGTCCTAGACTCGTCACTACTTCGTCGAGATTAGGCTAGACACTTACCAGCACATGGGGCGGTTATGTTGATACTACACTCTGCACTGTGTGCAGATTCAGGAACAACTTTCGGACAGTAGTTGGAGGGCTTCCTTCAGTCCACTCGGAGACCCAAGGTAGACTTGCAGGCGTCCGCAGGCCCTGGCGTCTTCAGACCTTGTATGTAGTAACTCTTAGACAGTCTGTGACACTGTGACACCAGGTTTTATGGTATTTGAGGTTTTAAAAGTTGTAATGGACGTAGCCTTAAGATATATAATTGTTGACTTCTAATTATTTATTTAAAATTCCGCTTTTATCATATTATCGACTTGTGTTTGTTAAAAAGAAGCAAAAATGAAAGTGTAGCAAGTAGTTAAGGTTTGACTTGCCTAGCTCTCATTAGTAGACGCCATCACAACTCCCGAGGGTGGAAGATCCGGGTCGTGATAGAAATATTACATACCTTCCAAATAAATATAGATTGTATTAAGTCGGCCCCATAATTTAAACATGTAGATTATAATTTGGGAGATATTGAAAAATAGTCAGATTTATAACTGGTCGTTTATAAATAGCCCAGTTTCAAAAGTAATCAAAATTTAGCCACTTTTCATGTAAAGATAAATCTAAGCGAAAACACTATTCAAAACCCGGAAAATGCGCCAGTATATTATACTGGAGTTCCAGCATAAGTATGCTTGAACTCCAGCATATTATACTGGAGTTCCAGGATAATTATGCTGGAACTCCAGCATAATATGATGGAGTTCCTGCATAAGTACACTAGAACTCCAACATAATATACTGGAGTTCCAGCAAGTATAATTGTCCTGTATAATATACTGGAGTTTGGAGCACCGGTGCTCCAGTTTCCAGTATATTATACTGGAGTCAGCAAAATATATACCGGTCCAGCATAATATGCTGGAGTTCATACACAGGTGCATCGAACTCCAGTATATTATGCTGGACCGGTCTCTGTTGCAGCAAAATAGTGGCTATTTTTCATTGACTTTGTAAACGCTGGCTATTTTTGAATGACTAATCCGAAAACTGGCTATACCGTGCTATTTTTACTTATAATTTGGGGTACGTTCTTGATAGGGCTAGTTTGCTATGGACTTATTCAAATTCAAAGTGGTACATCTTTTTCAAAAGCTTACATCGCATATTAAAGCAAAATCCTCTAAGATCAATTATTTGCTATATAATTCAACTTGATCAATCATAGTCTACTTTAGTAATTCCTCATTTTTCAACATTTCTCTACTAACCCAATATTTGTATTCTTATTTAATTTACCTATTGTCACGCCATGCTAGGCCATTAGAGAAATCACATCAAGAGTTTGTGGATCGTTGATTTATTAAAAGACATAATCAACTAGTCAAAAGTTTGTGGGTCGTAGGTTAACAAAGACATCTGAATCAACAAATCTCATTTAAAATTATGCATTATTCAAGAATGATACTATTACTACCTCTATTGTAAAACGAATGAACCTATTATCTGTTTTAAAAAGAATGAACCTATTATTTGGGAGTCAAACAATATTTTGTTTGACTATATTTTATGCAAATAGTTTTTAAATATTTTCAATTGTTAACTATTAAGATTTATAGTACTTTTTTATATAGTTTTTAACTATATAAAATTTATTTTAAAAAACTTTGTCTGAATTCACATAAAAATTGGTTAATTTGACCCTCATACTCGGAAAAGGTGAACAAATTGAAAGGGATGAAGTAATATTTAAAAAGTCAAGTAATATGTTCTCACTAATTTTCAAATATCTTTTTAATTTTTTTTATAATTATGGAAATTTGAACATTTCGTACAGATCATACAATCTTCATAAAATTACAAAAAAGAAAAGAAAAAGTATAAATTGAGCAAGATGTCGATATTATCCTTATTTCCTGTAATATTGTACCTGCTTCCAGCAAAATAGGACTTTTCAATTATTTTAGTAGTACAATGTAAAACAGTGTCTTAAATTGAAGGGCCCCAAAAAGGAGAATCAGATCACAACTTTAAACTTGATGTTACATATTGGGCAAAATACAAAAGCGCCATTCTCAATATGGCTAAACTTATAAGTTGGTCAAATTGGTTTATAATTTTTTTTTAATTTATCTACGAGTTTAAACACCCAAAATACTTATAAGTCAAGTGCTTATAAACTAAAATCAGTCATATCACTAGCTTATGATTTTTCAGCTTATAAGAACTTTTAGTTTGACCAAGACTTTTACTAGTTTATCCTTAATATTCTTTTTAATTCACAAAATACGTTTCCCAAAATAAATTTCTAACTTTCTCTCACTTCATATTGGTTGTTCACCATTTTCTTTATAAAGAATCTTTTTAATATATGATCTTTTGTAAAGTTTTAAGGGGTAGTTTAGTATTTTTAACAATAGAACAATTTATCAGCATTTTTTTTACCAAACACATCAACTGCTTATTATCAGTTTCAGCACTTCTATACAAACACGTAAACAATTATTTAAAAAAATCAATTTTAGCACTTTAAGTGTCACGACTGCTGTTTGCCCTCCGTGAACCATCGTGACGGCGCCTAGTCTCTACGACTAGGTAAGCCTAACAATGCAAAATATAAACAACAATTGCGGAAGAAATAATTAAAAACTGAAATAGCGAAATAAAATAGTGTTTAAAATGCCGCTCGGCACACAATAACAACTCTCGAAACTAATAACATTTTCCAAAACCCGGAATCTCATGATCACAAGTCTTTGAATGTCTACAAGCATCTAACTCCAGAATATCTAACAAAGAAACGTAAGTACAGAAGGGCTAATACAAAAAAGGGAGAGTAGAAAGGGACTCTTCGGTCTGCGGACGCGGCAGATATACCTCGGAGTCTCTACAAGCACCTCGTCTCAAGCATGATAAGTTCGAGTGGAAGTGCTTGGATCTGCACATGAAAAACATAAGGTTAAATATCCACAGCGGTACTCAGTAAGTGCCAAGCCTAACCTCGGTCGGGTAGTGACGAGGAAGGTCAGGGCCCTACTGAGGTTAAATAAAATATAAGGTTCAACAGTGTAGAACAAAACAGTATAAATAAGTACAACAGTAAAAGTAACACAAGATATAAAGGACAACAACAACTACTATAGAGGCAAAGTAAACAGAGAAAGAAATACAGCTCAGCACAAACATAACAACCGGGGATCTACCGTCCTGTAGTCCCAAATATAAATATCCAATGGATCTCTCGGGATACCATCGTGTAGTCCAACTCATAATTTGAGGGGATCTCCTGGAATACCGATCTGTAGTCCCAAATGTAAATACTCAGTACAGGGGGGAATCTACCGGGTGCAGTCCCGTAGTTTTAATGTAAATGTGCAGGGGGATCTCCTGGAATACCGTTCCGTAGTCCCAAAGTAAACATACAGGGGGATCTCCTGGGATACCGTCCCGTAGTCCCAAAGTAAACACACAGCAATAACAAGAAGAATACTCAGTGCAATTCAAGTTCCATACTAAGGTAAAACAGGTATTTCTAACCTAGCATGTTGCACGTAATCCAAATTAGGCAGTTTGAGCAAGTAAGACAATTAAGTCAATTAGGCATGCTTTCCTAAGCTAACAACATGCTTAAATTTGCAAGTAATATAAACAGGAAAAGGGACATAATTGTAAGTACTTAATGAAAAACCGGATTTTTAATATTTAGCACAAGTACGCACTTGTCACCTCACGTACAAGGCATTTCAATTATCAATAATACCAAATCCTAAGGGGAGTTTCCCCCACACAAGGTTAGGCAAGCGACTTACTTCGAACCGACTCAAAATCAACCCGAAATCACGTTCTTGCCACGAGTACACTACTCCAAATGGCCCAAATCCCAATGAATTCCTCTGAAAATCTCCCTTGAAAATGCTCCCCAAAGCTTCTCCCCATTTGAAAGGAGGTAAAAAATAACTCAAATTTGCGAAGGCAGCTATTTATATATTCTTCCCAGTGAATCCGCTTCTGCGGTTATGGGACCGCACCTGCGGTCCTGCTTTTGCGGAATAAAAGTCGCATCTGCGACAATTCAATAAAGTCCAGCTTTCGCAACTGCGGTTTCCTATACGCAGATGCGGTACCACTTCTGTGTCTCCTGCCTGCTCTCCTCTTTCCGCTTCTGCGATGATACCACCGCTTCTACGGCTACGCACCTGCGGGACCCAACTGCAGCTGCGGTTACGATAGAAGATCAGCAACTGAAGCTGCTCAAACAAAGTCCCAATTCTCCCGACAACCTTCCGAAACCATCCCGAGGCCCCCGAGACCTCAATCAAAAGCACAACCAAGACATATACCACTATTCAAACTTATTCCAATTCTTAAAACACCTAAAACAACATCAGAACATCAAATCAACCACGGATTCAAGCCTAAGAACTCTGAAAACTCTCAGTTTACGCTTTCGATCAAAAAGTCTATCAAACCTCGTCCGAATGAACTGAAATTTCTCACACACGTCACATTCAATATTACGAAGCTACTCCAACTTCCAAAATCTCATTCCGACCCTTAGATCAAAATCTTACTACGGAACTGGAAACTTCCAAAAACTCAGCTTTCAGCATTTCAAGATTAAATTAGCTACGGACCTCCAAAACACAATCCGATCATGCCCCTAAGACCGAAATCACCCAACGGAGCTAACGGAACCAACGGAATTCCATTCCGAGCCCATCTTAACACTATTCCGACTACGGCCCAAATTCTACAACTTAAACTCTCATTTAGGGACTAAGTGTCCCAAAACTCTCCAAAACTCCAATTAATCCTCCCGGTAACTCACAACAGCAGAAATAAATACGAAAAATGCAGTTAATAGGAGATCGGGACGTAAATTCGCAAAACGACCGTCCGGGTCGTACATTAAGCTTATCAGTTGTTTACAATCAGCTAATACAAGTAGGACTAGCAATGGGGCGGGGCGGGTTTTGTTTGATGCGGGGCGGCGCGGGTTTACTCTTATGTGGGTGCGGGGCGGGGCAAGTTAAAACAATTTTTAAAATTTTTAAAGCGGGGCATGACATAAAACCCTGCAATACGTCTTTAAATTTTTAAAATAAAACCCTGACATAAAATTTTTAAAATAAGACGTATTGCATGGTATAAAACCCTGCAATACGTCTTATGTGTTTGGTATTGAGGTGACGCACATGCTAGGTGACGGGCATGCGGGTGTGCACCGTGTGAAGTATGACTCGATTAATTCTGTGGTACTGTGTAGTGACCTAATCTTATTGGTATCCATGAAATTTCTACGTGATAGCATAATTGAGTTGTGATCCATGTTAGAAACTATGTTTAGGCTATATATTTGTCTTGTTAGGACCCAGTCATTTATGCTGTTGGGTTATTTTCTTACATTGTAATTACATACTAAGTCATACGCATTCATTTTATCATATCTCAATCTCAGTTGTTGTTATTGATACATCATATCATTATTGTCGGGCTAGATTCATGACATTGTATGCCCGTGAGTGAGACTAGGGAGATTGATGACTGAGTAAGGTCGAGGGCCTGAATGAGAGGGACATTTTTTGGATCGGACTGCACGCCGCAATATATTATATCTATTATACTTTATGGGATCGGGCTGCACCCCGCAACGATATATATATATATATATATGTTGCACGCCCGCAGCAATATATGGATCGGGATGCATGCTGCAGTGATATTGGGTCAGGTTACACGCCACAGCGATATAGCGCTTGGGCTGAAGGAGCCCCTCCGGAGTCTGTACACTCCCAGTGAGCACAATCGACTATCTATATATATATGGTCGGGTTGCACGCCGCAACAGTTATTATACACCGCTGAGTGATTTAGTGTGCTGAGTATTGAGCTTCGTGTGAGAGGATGTGAGGCAATGAGATTGAGTACTGAGAGTGTGAATACATATTTCAGCTCTGAAATACATGGCATTTACATGCATACATGACATACAGACATAGAAATGCACTTTTTCTCATGCTATATAGTATCACATCATTCATGACTTATTATACACATTGATATGTGGGTATGGAGAGGCACTTTATACTTGTTATTTAGAAAGAAAATAAAATATTTTATTTATTTTTAAAAGGATATTTGGAAAATTACAGTTTTCAAACTTACTCGTACTTTTGGCATTTTCGATAAGAGATTTGAGATTTTCTTTCGCTGAGATATTTGAAAAGCATGACCACTTTCTGAAACCGTGAACGAGCTGAGTATTTTACTTTTGAGATATCTCTTTTATAATTGCATTTATGTTATTATGAATTGTTGTGAAAAATATTGGCATTGGACCCGATCCTGTGTTAGCTCGTCACTGCTTTTAACCTAAGGTTAGGTCTATTACTTACTTAGTACATGAGGTCGGTTGTACTGATACTACACTTCTGCATATTGCGTGCAGATGTCGGTTGTTGTTGTTGCTGTGCTCGATGGTTGCGGGACTTGAAGATGTACCGGCATCCCTATTGTAGCTGCCTCCTTTGTTCGGGGTAGCCTTAGCTTATAAAACCTTGTTTGTGTACTTTTCAAACAGACTATGTATTTCTTTCATTCCAATTTGTAAACACTATTCTTAGAAGCTCATGATTTGTATTATCAGTCCTTGGGATGTACATAGAATTCAGTAAATTTATTTTTGTTTAATCGACTTAATAAGATTATTGAAACTGGATAGCTTTAGTTGGCTTACCTAGCAGGTTAGGTTAGGTGCCATCACGGCTGGTGGATTTTGGGTCGTGACAAGTTGGTATCAGAGCTCTAGGTTCATAGGTTCTATAAGTCATGAGCAAGTGTCTAGTAGAGTCTTGCGGATCAGTATGATGATGTCCATACCTATCTTCGAGAGGCAACAGGACATTTAGGATATACTTCCCATCTTTCTTTCCTTATTGTGCGACATTGATTCAGCTTGAAACGTAACCCTTTGAATTCCTTCCACGCATTTGTATGCACATGGGAACGCTCGGTATTAGTTGTGCATCGACAGCTTGTGATTCCATGGTTGAGGTGAGAAATATGATTTTGGCATGCTGATGATAGGCCAGTCTGGAGGACTTGAGGCTGAGTTTTGATTGTCGCTTGAGCATAGAGGTGTTCATTGTGTGAGCATGTAATTTTGGATTTATATGTCCGATAGTGTCCCTATTAGTAGAATTTGTGGCTAGATGGCTATGTGATGAGTATGATTTGATTGCGAGATGTGTTCAGATTGTTCGAATGTGACAAGAAGAGTTTGCTGGAGATGTAGCAAGGACTATTGGGTGTTTGGCTTCTGTCTTGAGTTGGCATATGGCCTCGAGCTATGGGTGTATTGAAGGATCTTTTCATGTTGTTTAGTCGAGGAGTGAAGTAGATTTTCATGTCGTGATATGAGTTCGGACTCAGAAAGATTAAGTGATTGCACAATAGTTATGACTATAGAAGGGTATAAATAGATGTTAGTTTGAGGCGAAGCATGTGGGTTATCTCCTGCGGGGTGTCCTGAGGTTTGTGTGATCCCTATGTTATTTTGTAGCGAGTTCTCTTTTACCAGTGAATGATATGCGTTGCAATTTGAGTTTAGATCGCTCGTGGAAGTTGGCCTGACTATTATAATGGTGAATGCGAGATTTGTAGATAATTTGAGGTACTAGATGGTTTGCGTTACAGGAGCTCAGGAAGGATTTAGTTGAATCTCTTTGCGGTATGACGGCAGTAATAGAGTATGACCATTGTGAGTTATTGTGTGTTTTGATCTATGGCTTTGAGCCAAGTGGGAGAGTCTGTTATTGATAAGTTGATTTCATGGTTATGTGTTGTATTGGTTTCAATTTGAGGTATACTTGTGAATGAGTTATGTTCTGTAGAGGTGAGATCGAGAATGACTTGAGTAAAGAAATTTCTGGGTACGAGTTGTATTAGGCTTTATGAGTATATGAGAATCACGGAATGATTTGAGTTGTTATTGGTGAAGGATGTAATGTGTATGGAGCAGGAATTTATTTGGTTGCATTAAGGTGGAGTAGTAGTGGCAAACGGGCGGGTCGGGTCGGATATGGTTCGGGTTGAGAACGGGTAATGAAAAAACGGATCAATTATCCGACCCAACCCATATTTAATACAGATAAAAAATGGGTTAACCGGTGAATAATATGGGTTACCCATATTATCCAAGACTTCTTGTATATGATCACTTTTGGGAGAATTCTTAGTCTCTCTAACTTGAGGAACCCCCAATCTGAGGCTTTACAAATGTGAAAAATTAGATACATTGGTTATCCATGGTTACTCATTGTTTATCCATTTTCTAAATGGATAATATGATTCTTATCCATATTTGACCCATTTTTATAAAGTTCATTATCCAACCTATTTTTAGTGGATAATATGGGTGGTTAACTATTTTCTTTGAACCATTTTGCCACCCCTAAGGTGGAGTTACTTCCTTGGGTGTTGGAGTGCTAATGGGGCACAAGTCGGTCGGTCCATTTGGGCTGTCTAATTAAGATTTGAGCAGAGTGGATGACTCTCAAGAATATTCCAATGAATTCAAGATTTATACATCGCAATTGGGAATCTTCAGGATGTGTATTGGCTAGAAATAGAGATTTATAGTGGAGGATGTTAGGACTTGTTGCATTCTATATCATTATGGATTCTACATATCAGAATCAAGAAGGTGAAGGTAACGACTTTAGATTCGCGGAAGGTCTCTTCAGAGCGGGTATTTCGGTTGTGGCATTTTTGGGGGTGCTCAAGAAGGAATACAACGGTTTATGAGCCTTAGGGTGGTGTGGTTTATGCTAAAGTTTGTGGAGCAAGTTTTAGTTAAGGATAGTAGTGTACTAGCAAGGAAAAGTATCAATTTGAAGGTAATTTGGAAGGAACTCATAGAATTAGGATTGCTTGGCAGTAGGTTGGATCGGCATGATAATGGATATGATCGGTTCTTTGGGTGCTTATGATGTGGTGAGTTTCTACAGGTGTTTCATGGCAATGCTCTTGGGTTTTGGTGACCTGCGTAGCTTGGTTGAGTTAGAAGGATTTAGTCCTGATGGTTTGGTTTTGTGCAAATGGGATTCAGAGAGTTCTTGATTGTTTCTACCATGGCTCGAGGAGTATATATTCTACTGGCGTGAGGAGCATGTGATGTATATTGGTATTCTCCTTAATGAGATCAAATGGAAGGTTTCTAACTGATTGAGTATGTAGTTTACTGTGATTCAGACTGGATTATGAGATTTTTGTACTTTTCATACGATGGCATGGTATATGCAGTGTGTTGTATGGGATTGAAGTTTTCATGTACAAGGCCACAGTTCAGTTTTGAAGGGAAGGTCATGAATTCTTAAATAACATGGATGGTTTGAGATGACTAGGTGAATGATGTTACTATTTGTTATGGATTGATAAGAGTATAACATTTCAGAAGGGGGTAGTGTGTTTTGATTTATGGATACTTCATTGGTATTGTGGTACTCGTCTAATTGATCGACTGCTGATACTCAGATTTTGTGGTATGGAATGTAAGAATCAGAGAAGCATTCCTCGTGGGATGATCGTGTATGAGAGATGTGTCAGATATTCAGTCGGTAGAGCTGGGATCAGATATGGTGATTTGTGTGTTCTATGGATTTGGAAACTGGGAGTTCGCATGAGTAGATTGTTTTGTGGTTGTGGACTGTGAAAATGTAGCTAAGGTTAGTCAGAGGGTAGCGTTTGTTGTCATTCAGTCACTGTGGACTTTTGGAGGGTTATTTATCTGTTGTGGGTGACCAGAGTTGATTTGAAGTGGGATCAATTGGACTTATCAAAGAGGGCGACGATCTTAAAAAGCCCGCAGTCACTCTCAATCCTATTGTGGTCCAGGTACAGCCACTAGTTAAGGTTGAGGGAACCGCATTGGTTCCATTTGAGGTAGAAGTAGCACCACCTGCAGCCACACATGTTCCATTTGAAGTAGAAGTGGTCACACCTTTCACAGTGATAGTAACAACCACACCTCCTTTCAAGTCCAACGCCATACCTTGGGATTACGTTGCTGAAGCTAGGGGAAAGGGAAAAACAAAGATGGAAAAATCTGGTGCCGCACAGGGAATGGCCAAAACTAGAAGGATATATATACCCGAAAATTTGGGAGGATCAAGCAAGGAGGCTGCTACTAAACAACCTATCATTAAAACTGGACCAGACAATCTTTGGAGGAAAGTACAGGCGAGAGAATACTCTGTCGTTGATCATTTAAACAAGACCCTCGCCTAGATATCCATCATGTCACTATTGCAAAATTCATAGGCGAATAAGAATGCTCTTATGAAGGTGTTAAATGAAGCTTATGTGCCCAACAATATCACCAGCGGAGAAATGGCCAGCATAGTAGGGTAAGTGCTGGAGAGTCATAAGATCACCTTCCATGAGGACGAATTACCGCCTGAAGGATTAAGTCACAACCGGGCACTGCATATCACAGTACAGTTTGAAGACAAATTCATTGCCAGGGTCCTAATAGATGGGAGTTCAAGCCTCAACATTTGTCCATTAACTACTTTGAACATGCTCGGAAAAGGTTTCCATGAGATACGGGCAGGGAGTATGAATGTGAAAGCATTCGACGGGTCGCAAAGGGCCACAATTAGGGAATTAACATTTGCTTGCAAATGGTCCCAACTTGGTTTGATGTCGAGTTTCAAGTGCTAGAATTATCAGCTACATACAATATTCTATTGGGTCGACCTTGGATACATGTCGCTAGGGCCTTGGCTTCCACGCTACACCAGGCCATGAAGTTCGAACGGAACCATTAGGAGGTAATCATTCACGGAGATGGAAGTAACCCCATTCACACCAGTCAATCTATCCCGATTATCGAGAATAGAAGAAGGCTGGGTGGAGAAACCTATCACCACATTGAACATGTCAACGCAATTGATAAGGATAGGTGGTGGAGTATCAAAATAGAGAGCATACTGGCATGGTCTGGGTATGAACCCGACAAAGGGCTTGGGAAGGAACTCCAAGGCATTACCAAACCGATACAGTTGAAACGTCACAGCACAAATTTCAGGTTGGGATATCCATACAACTGGCAAGAGTATGACGATTGGTTGCCTCTATGGCGTGGTCCTTATTACCCTCTCGAGCAGCCGATACCACACTTGAGTCAGACTTTTCACCAGGTTGATACAATATGGGGATCTGTAGAGGAAGAAGCTTTGGTTGCAATATGATAATTGAGGAGGAGGAGGAAGAAGGCCTCACCATTCGGACTGTGGAGAAGGGAGTTGTTCTTAGAATTGGACTGACACACCATCTCGGGCCTGCCGAGTCCCTGGGTAGCTTGGCATTTAGCCTGATTTATTTTTATAGCCATGCTAGGCATTTCAGATGTTTTCAGTAATATTGTTTTAAAAATGCATTTTGTTTCGAAATAATTGCTCGAGTCATCGAGCCATACTTGTTTTAGATATTTTCAAAATTTAATCAATGCATTTATATATATTATTCATTATTATCTTCACATTTTGTTTCTACAACGTTATTATTACTTTTCCTGATGAACCAATGACTATGACATGTAATGAGACAATGCAACATAAGGATAGTGACTTAGAAGAAGAGGATGAGATACCTGAGGAAGTTGTTAGAGAGGTTGAGAACTTTGTAAACAAACCTAAGTCCAACCTGGACGAAACCGAAGCAATCAACTTGGGAGACGCCGAAACCATCAAGGAGACTCGCATAAGCATTCACTTATCATCATCATCAGAGAAGGAAGAGTACATTCGTTTCCTGAAGTAATATGAGGAAATATTTGCATGGTTATATGATGACATGACCGGTCTGAGCACATCCACAGTGGCTCACAAGTTGCCTACCAATCCAATGTGTCCGCCAGTGAAGTAGAAACTCAGAAATTCAAACCGGACATGAGCCTAAAAATCAAATAGGAGGAGCACTCATATTTGCAGAAATGGATGGAGAGATCTGGCCAAAACCAATCAATTCAGATGCAGTCAAGAGATACTATGTCTAGATTGTTTACAGTACTTCATCTGATGTAATTGAACTATGCTTGACCTGATTCCTGTTTAAGAGGGGATACGTAGGCAGCCTTGTGGGTTCGGTCACATTTTAATAAAATCTTCATTTTCCCCAGAACCAGAAACTAGGGAAGAATTTTGAGGAGGACCCTCAAAATTCCAGAACAAGTCCAGTCGATGCCATTATATGCCAGACAGTCAGAAATTGGTTAAGTAACTGGGGCGGAATTTTAAGAAGGATTCTCAAAATTTCAAAGCAGATCCGACAGATTTTGTCGCACGCAAAAAGGCCGAAGGATCATTCACCAAACTGGGGCAGAATTTTGAGGAGGACCCTCAAAATTCTAATGCAGGGAAGCCGCAATGTCTCTAAAAGTGTCACAATCATTAGTTCATCTAAATTACTTGATATTACATATCACTATGCTTCTAAAGTAACTCTATTTCATCAATAAGTGCATATTTTTCTAAAACTTTATTTCTATGGCTGCCAGGTGTTACTCAGGGTAACGCGAACAGGGCCTCCAAAACAGAGCAAAGCAAAGCAAGCAAATGAAGACACGAACCAACCTCCCCTAACAAAACTCACAATTTTTCTTTGGATGCAGGCGTGGTGAACATACAGGAGTATTCGCAAATATACACATATCAAAATCACTGTCAATCAGGCTACCAGACGCAAATATAGAACCAACTAAGAAATATTCGATTCTTATTTGCTACTTTCTCACTGCATGAGGCTAAGCATTGCCTTCTCTTTGCATGAGACTAAGCCCTGTCTCAAATCTTGCATGGCGCTAAGACCTGCCTCCCTATTTTCATAAGACTAAGCACTGCCTTCTCCTTGCATGAGACTAAGCCCTGTCTCAAATCTTGCATGAGGCTAAGCCCTGCCTCCACATTTGCATAAGGCTAAGCTTTGCCTTCTTTTTGCATAAGACTAAGCCCTGTCTAAAATCTTGCATGAGGCTAAGCCCTGCCTCCACATTTGCATAAGGCTAAGCATTGCCTTCTCTTTGCATGAGACTAAGCCCTGTCTCAAATCTTGCATGAAGTTAAGCCCTGCCTCCCTATTTGCATAAGACTAAGCACTGCCTTCTCCTTGCATAAAACTAAGCTCTGTCTTGATCCTTGCATGAGGCTAAGCCCTGCCTCCACATTTGCATAAGGCTAAGCATTGTCTTCTCTTTGCATGAGACTAAGCTCTGTCTCGATCCTTGCATGAGTCTAAGCCCTTCCTCCATATTTGCATAAGGCTAAGCATTGCCTTCTCCTTGCATGAGACTAAGCCTTGTCTCAAATCTTACATGAGGCTAAGCCATGCCTCCGCATTTGCATAAGGCTAAGCGCTGTCTTCTCTTTGCACGAGACTAAGCCTTGTCTCAAACCTTGCATGAGGCTAAGCCATGCCTTCACATTTGCATAAGGCTAAGCATTGCCTTCTTTTTGCACGAGGCTAAGCATTGTCTCTCTAGCATTACCTATTCTCTTCTTTTGGGCTAAGCTCTACCCTCAACTTCATACAAGACTAAGCCCTATCTCGCTGCTTCTAGTATCATGTCTCTGCATTTCATGGGCTGATGTATAGCCAATTTGTCCAAAGGCGTCATAGTACGAAGGCATCATCCTCATAGCTTGAAGATACCATGTCATGGACTAAGGATCTTAAAATTGTACATCATTATTCAAAGGCATCATGGTTCAGAGGCACTATTCTCAAGGCCCGAGAACATTATTTCATGTCCTACGAATCTCTTATCTCATGATTTATGGCCCCGGACATCATGGTCTAAGGGCGTCATCTTCATTGTCCAAAGACAACCTTTCATGGTCCAAAAGGAACTTGCATCATGTTTAACTTCTTTAAATACTCTATATACTCACATGCATTGTGTTTTAAGTTTTGCAGGTAATTCAGGAAGTAACCATTCTTCAAACAGGAGCAATTTTCGCTCCGGTTTCCACTCATACCCTTCCGGTTTCTATTTGTACCTTACCATTATTTCAAACGTAATCGACTCCCATCAATTACCCACCTTACTCTATGACCATTCAGATATTTGCCCTATAATACATCCGTTATACTCCAGACTCATAATCATAACTCCATCCGATATTACCCTTTACAAAAGAACTTTTTCTAAAACTTGCTACCATTCCTATAACAAATACATCAGCCTCATTCACCGTCAGATCCATAACTACACATGACCTGATTCCTGAAAAATCAAGGATATGTAGGCAGCTCAGAGACCAGAGTTCGACCTCTATTTTTTTTCAAAACATCCCATTCGGTCAAAATCGGTCACCGTTTCTTTACTCGAAAACTCTTTCATCCTTTCCGGGTAAAGAGGGGCAGCTGTTGATACCCAATTTTCCCCTCATATATATTTTCAAAATAGTGCATGAACATCAACCTGTATTTTTTCATAATTTTTTGTATTTTTGTAAAGGATTTTTCCCTGCATTTTATTGTATAAGTAATTACTAATTGCACCACAAATAATTTTATAATAATTTTATTTGCTTAATTTTATTATTTATATTTATACTGAGCTTTGATTATTTCACAAATAGTCATATGTACATGTTAGGGTTATAATTGCAATAACTTTGCAATAATAGCCTATGTGTGCATAATTACCTCATTTCATAAGAAAATAATCTTTTATATTTTTATAATACTAAGTAATTATTTTAAATCATTTTCATGCATAAATGATATTTTTATCATTTATAAATTATTTTATAAAATATTTTTTATTAATAAATTGGGTATTTAACAAATAGCCCCTTTAATTATGATTAAATTCGGACCCCCAACCCAATTCAAATTAAAAACCAGCCCAATTCATCTACCTTAGCCCAATTTCCTATCTGACCCACCCCAACTCAGAATCAATCTTGACCGTTGATCTCAAAGATCAACGGTCCAAAACCCTCTTTCTATTTTTAATTAAGCCACCCCCAAACCCTACCTCACTCTCTCATTTGCGTCGCCTCTGAATCCTCTCTTCTTTCTTAGACACTCTCAAACCGCAGGGAGCCGTCACTCCAAAATTTCCCCAAACCCCTTCGATTCTTGACCAGATATAGGGTCATCTGGTGATTCACTGCCTTATCTAGTTTTTCACCTCTTCTGGTTGTTCGATTACGTTGATTTATGAATGAATCTCGAAGATATTCAACTCATATTTGTTCAAAACCTTTGTATGAACCTACCTATGGTCGTCTCCATTTGTGAGTACTATTATCTTCATGTTTATGGCTAGAATCTATGGTTTCGAACCAGATTTTCTTTCATCTCTGTCATTCTTTTAAAACCCTAGTCTCTTGCTACTCGAATCTGTTCAAATCCTTGTAGATCTGAGATAACATTAAGTTTAATTTTTTATTTTTCTTTAAAAACTTTCTGTGTTTTCTTATTATTAAACGATTTTTGTCTTCTCTAAAGCTAGGGTTTCATCCCTTTAAGTTTCTGAAAAATACTAACTTTTCAAGTGTTTAACCTTAATTTTCTTTACTTGTTCGATTGATTCTCATGACTATGTTCTAAACCCTAGGGTTTTGATTTTTAACAACCTTCTGTAAAATGCTTAGACGTTTAAATGCTTTCAATTATGGTTTTCTTCTTTACTATCTCGACCAATTCTTTTTGAGTTTCATCTCTATGCCTTTGACATATCCTAGGGTTTTGATTCTCTGACTAGGGTTTTGTTCTTATCTTCCTGTTTTCTATTTCTCAATTGGTATGTCTCCACTTCTGCTATCGTTAAATATGCTATATAATTATACTTATGTTCTTCATGTCTACTACTTTTAAAACAGCATGTCCATCTCTGTCACCATTTAGTATGCTATTTGTTGTAGATATTAACATGCCTTTGTGTGCCTTTATGCTTCTATCAACTAGCATGTTTCAACTCCTGTAAACTTGTCCTGTCCAATGTTAGTGTTTAATGCACTTTAGCATGCTTTTGTTTGATCCATGTCACTTATTTACCTATTTCTCAACTAGCATGCCCTAACCCCTGTCCTGCTTTTATGTGTTCCTAATTTCCATGCTCTCAGCTGTTGCTACTTTTTCTGTATGACTGTCTTATCATTAACTTGATCGCAACATGTTATTCTCTGTTTAATATATGCCTATATGCTTACCTAAGTAATAGCTAATGAACTAAGTCAATCCCAAGCATTGTGAAACCTTGTTTGAATTGATTGTGACTCTGTCCATTGGGGTTCATGTCTGAACCCAATATACCTAGTATGTTTTTGCTTTTAGTCTTTGTGATCTGGTAACCTGTTTCTATTCACTTCTAAAAATTCAAACTGTTTTCTTTCCTAAAACTACTTCCTACTCTTATACTATTTTCAACACCTACTCTTAGTTTACTAGGGTCCTGCCACCCCCAATGTGAGCACTGCTTCGGATCCTTGAGACTCCTTTGAACTCTGACACATTGGGGCCGGTTTCCAATCCCTTATGAACTGCTTCTGAACATTTGTTCTCTAGTGTGACACTGCCCTGGGTTCTCAAAGCCCTTAGGAACTCTGACATACTAGAGATTTGGGTTCTTGGTACTTTGCCAATGGTTACTTTGTATCTCTGAGCTTTGGAGTTGTTATGGTTTGAAGGCCTGGGTTATCCAGATGCATTGGGCCTGTTGCAGGCCTCTTGTAGTTGTATATTTTGTAATTTATTCATTTGCTTATGGTCTGTAATAATTATTTTGTAATAACGATGGGGTAATAGTGAATTGGAAAACTGGGCCTAGTTTAATGTTTGCATGAGAATGGGGTAGAAAACCTGCTTTAGGTGTCCACTTCTTTCAAATATTTTCACTACTATATGCTAGATATCCTGCCTATAGGTTATTTATATTCTGATACTGCATGCACTAGATAACATGCCTATAGATATTTGTTTCAATGCATTTTGTTACTGTGTGCAGTAGATAACATGCCTATAAGATTTAATTTTTTAACATGTCCTGGCCCATTTTAGATGTAATGCCTGTAGGACCAAAATAATTCTGAATATCCTTTCAAGATTCACACTATTGCATTTAGATACCATGCCTATAAGGCTGTCAAAATAACTTCTGCATTTAAACCATGCCTACAAAGTTTCAAGATCAGTTCTGTGCTTTAAAAATCACGTTGATAAGGTCTTAATCATTTCTGCATTTAGATATCATGTCTATAAGAAATTCCAGAATCATTTCTGCATCTAGATATCATGTCAATAGGAATTCCAGAATCATTTCTGCGTTTAGATACCATGCCTATAAGGTTATAAGATCAATTTATGCACTTAGAAATCATGCTTACGGGGTTCAATATAAAATCAGCCTGCCAAAATCAGTAACTGTTTACAGCTTAGACACTAGGTTTATAAAGTTCTGTCCAGATATCACTTAGGCAATCTTGTAGGATTAATTGGATTATGGGTTTAAAATTGCTATCTTGACTGCTTATAAACTGCCCAAGATCAGGATGTAATAAAATCAGTAGGCAAACTGATTAGGTATTGACTGCCTCGCCTTAATGAAACTATTGCATATCGTGTGCTCATCTAGATATCCTGCTATAGGACTTTAAATCATTTAAAACTATTTGTTTGAGGCGTGCAATTGTTTGCTTATTTGTGGAGGTAAATATGAGCCCCCTTAATTGCATCTTTATATGATAGTCCTATTTGACTTTTGTGTTTGTTGCTTAGTTTTCTCCTTTTAAACACCATAAGTGAGTGTAGAACCACCTTAAATTGAGTTCCTAAACACCTCCAGAGCCACATGCAAGGGACGAGTAATGCACGCATAAGGCACGTACCGGATACTATTAGAACGCTTAGGTAACAATAGTTAAGGGGAGGGTAATGGGGTAGTAAAGGATATGATGACATGTGCGCTAATGCTACGCGTAACACCTCTATTTGAGGAAAGTTTATCGAGTATTGCACAGAAGTGATCCTATAGGCTAAAAACCCTAGGGCCCCTTTACTCCTTGTTTTTAAACATAATATCTATTTGTCTCAATTGCTTTATTTGCTTATAAGACTAATTCACCTAATTCGAGTTTGGCCAGGACCCACCGTTGTGGACCTCGAGGGGTGCCTAACACCTTCCCCTCAAGGTTATTTCGAGCCCTTACCCAATCTCTGGTAATGCAAGATAGTTTCATGAGTTAATTGTCCTAGGTGCCCTAACGCACCTTAAATCTTCTAGGTGGCGACTCTTCAAATTCCATACCAATTCCCAAAAGGAAAATGAGTTGTCCCAAAGAATGTCGAAACCCGTACTTCGCGAGGAAAAAAGGGGTGCGGTAGTCACATCTCTAGCATCACCATGCAGAACCTTGTCCTTGAGGACAAGAAAATGAGGGTCATCATACTGATGCTCTCTAATACGATCAAACTAGGAAGACCGAGAAATCACACAAGCTAGAACCCGACTGGCTTCGAAAGATCCAATCTCACAAACTGGCTGACTAAGGCCTGAACATCCATTACCATGGGCCTCTCCGCTACTGGTAGATAAGTCAAACTCCCAAAACTCTCTGCCCAGCGACTCAAATCATCAACCACCACATTGTCCTTGCCCGGGTGATACAAAATGGTGATATCATAGTCCTTCAGCAGCTCAAACCACCTCCTCTGGCGCAAATTAAGGTCCTTCTGTTTGAACAGTGCTGCAAACTCTACTGATCAGTATAAATCTCACAAGGAACACGGTAAAAATAATGACGCCAGATCTTCAATGCATGAACAATAGTAGCTAACTCGAGATCATGGACAGGATAATTCTTCTCAAGTACCTTCAATTGTCTGGACGTGTAGGAATCACCCTACTGTCCTGCATCAATACCGCTCCAAGGTCAATCCTTGAGGCATCACAATAGACAGTATAAGACCCTGAACCGGTAGGCAATATCAATATTAGAGTTATAGTCAAAGCTATCTTGAGCTTCTGGAAGCTCTCCTCACACTCTTTCGTCAACTTGAACGGAGCACCCTTATGGGTCAACCTGGTCATAGGTGCTTCAATAGATGAAAATCCCTTAACAAGCCAATGGTAATAACCCGCCAAGCCAAGAAAACTACAGATCTCTATAGCTGAGGATGGTCTGGGCCAACTCTGCACTGCTTCCACTTTCTTTAGATCCACCTTGATCCCTTCATTCGATACCATGTGACCCAAGAATGCCACGGAATCCAACCAAAAATCACATTTCGAGAACTTCGCATATAATTTCTTTTCTCTGAAAGTCTGAAGCACTGTCCTCAGTTGCTGCTCATCATCCTTCCAACTCCGGGGGTACACTAGAATTTTATCAATATAGACAATGACAAACGAGTCAAGATATGGACGGAACACATTGTGCATCAAATGCATAAATGTTGTTGGGGCATTGGTCAGCCCAAATGACATAATAAGGAACTCATAATGACCATACCGAGTCCTGAAAGTAGTCTTCGGGATATCTGGCTCCTGAATATTCCACAGATGATAACCTGAATGCAAGTCAATCTTAGAGAACACTCGAGCACCATGTAACTGGTCAAACAGATCATCAATATGAGGCAAAGGATACTGATTCTTCATTGTAACTTTGTTCAACTAGCGATAATCAATGCACATACGCATAGAACTATCCTTTTTCTTCACAAACAAGACATGAGCACCCCAAGGTGATACACTAGGCCGAATAAAACCATTGTCAAGCAATTTCTGCAACTGCTCCTTCAACTCCTTCAATTAAGGAGGAGCCATACGATAAGGAGGAATAGAAATGGGCTGAGTGCCCGACAACAAATCAATGCCGAAATCAATATCTCCATCGGGTGGCATACCCGGAAGATCTATTGGAAACACATCAGGGAAATCCCGTACTACTGGGATTGAATCAACTATAGAGGTATCAATATTGACATCTCTCATATAAGCTAGATACGTGTCACACCCCTTCTCAACTATTCGCTGAGCCTTAATGAATGAAATAACTCTACTAGGAATTTGATCTAAAGCACCCCTACACTCTACTCGCGGTACTCCTGGAATAGCCAGTGTCATGGTTTTGGCGTGACAATCAAGAATAGCATAATGAGGTGACAACCAGTCCATGCCCAAGATAACATCAAAATCTACCATATTGAGCAATAATTAATCGACTCTGGTCTCAAAAACACTAAGATCAATCAAACACGACCGATATACGCAGTCAACAACAAGAAAATCTCCTACATGAGTAGAAACATAAGCAGGGGAACTCAAAGAGTCCCGAGATATGCCCAAATGCGGGGCAAAATAAGAGGACACATAAGAATAAGTGGAGCATGAATCGAATAGAACCGATGCATCTCTATGGCAGACCAGGACAATACATGTGATAACAGAATCGGAGACCACAGCCTCAGTACGAGCAGGAAGGGCACAGTATCTGGCCTGGATTCCCCCTTTAGGGTGACCTCTACCTCCCCGACCTCCACCTCTAGCTGGCTGGGTAGGTGGGGTAGCAACTGGTGCTGTGATCATAGCCTGGGAATTCTTCAGAGCACGCTGTGGCTAAGAAGTATATGGAGGTGCACCCCTCTTAAGCATGGGGCTATCTCTCACTATATGGCATGTGTCTCCACACTCAAAACAAGCTCTAGGAGGATGTGGCGGCTGTGACTGCCTTGGGCTAGGTCTACTAGACTGACCACTTAATGCACCCCGTGCAAGAGGCGCACTAGATACTAGAGGTGCATAATAAGGCTCCTGAGGCCTAGGATAGGAGGAGCTGGGAGAGACTGGTTGCTGGAAGAGCTGAATGAACTGGGCGACTCATATAACCCCTACCATGACGAACTGTAGCTGGGGCACGGGCGCCATAATAATGGCCCGACTCTCGAGACCTCTTGTCCTCCCTCTCCATTCTATCCCGAGTATGCATACCCTCTATTCTCCTAGCAATGCTCACCACCTACTGAAAAGAAATATCCATCTCCAACTCCCAGGCCATGCTGGACCTAATGCTGGGAATGAACCCATCAATAAACCGGTGAACTCTCTCACGAACTATAGAAACCAATGCCGGTGCATGCCTAGCCAAGTCAGTGAAATGGACAGCATACTTTGAAACATTCATAGTACCCTGGCACAAATGCTCAAATTCTGCATGTCATGTATCCCTGAGGCTCTTAGGAATATACTCCCTCAAAAACATATCTGAAAATTAGGTCCATGTAAGGGAAGTTGCCTCACCTGGTCTGTCTAACTCAAAAGTACGCCACCATTAATAGGCTGCTCCACGAAGCTGGAAGGCAGTGAAAGAAACCCCACTTGGTCCAGATATACCCATGGTGCGGAGAATATGGTAGCACTCCTCTAAAAATCCCAGAGTATCATCTAATGCTAAACCACTGAATGTAGGAGGCTTGTACTTCTTGAACCTCTCAAGCCTCCGCTGCTCATCCTCTGAAACTGTTGCCCTGTACTCAGGCTGAACTGGGGCTGCAAGCGGTACCAGTATAACCTAGACCCGCTGCTCTAGGGTGTAGGCGGCAGGAGTCTGTGCTCCTCCCTCGGCCTGGGATATGGCTGCAGCAAGGGGAATCAACCCTGCCTGAGCTAGAGTGATGTACATGCTCACGAACTGTGCAAGGGTCTCCTGAAGAGTTGGGATAGTAGTAGAAGTAGGCGTATCAGGTGCCTGGGCTCCGGCTGGAGCTGCTGGTGGCTCCTCTGAGGTTGCTCGCACGGGTGCTCTGGCTTCACCATGTGCGCATCCTCGGCATCTACACTGGCCCCGACCTCTGGCGGCTCTAGTAGGGCACGGGTGCTTGGTCATCTCCGGTAGTACGTGTCCTCACCATCTGTGAGAGAGTATAAGACAGAGGTTTAGAGTTTTGATACCAAAAATCTCGCACGATAAGGAAACCAAATGAAGTGGAAGTTTCCTAACAGTTACATAGCCTCTCGTAGATAAGTACAGACATCTCCATACCGATCCGCGAGACTCTAATAAACCAGCTTGTGATTTATGACTCCTATGAACCTAGAACTCTGATACCAACTTGTCACGACCCAAGTTCTCCCTCTGTGAACTGTCGTGACGACACCTATTCTCTATGACTAGGTAAGCCTAACAAATTGAGGAAAAAGGAAAATGAAATACGAAACTAGCAAGTTGCGGGTAAAACATAATAAAAGAGTTTAAAATACTGCTCGGCATATACAATGCACACTCTCAAAACTGAATCAAAACTCCCAAAACCCGAAATCTCATGAAATCACAAGCTATAGAAAACTACATAGTGTTCTAACTCCAGAATGTCTTATCAAAGTAAATACAGGAAGTCTAAAGCTAAATGGGAGAATAGAGAGGGACTTCTAGGTCTGCGGACGCGACAGATATACCTCGAAGTCTCTAATATCGCCCGCCTCACTGATAGAATGGCTGAGGCAAAAAATCTAGATCTACACACGAAAAACATGTGTAGGAAAGGGAATGAGTACACCACAACGGTAACCAGTAAGTGCCAATCCTAACCTCAGTCGAGTAGTGACGAGGAAGGTCAGGGCCTTACTGGCTATATACATATAACAAGGTAAAATAGTACGAAATGTGATAGTATAATTAAAATACTAACAGTCAATAAAGAATAAAATCACAAAAAGAATGTAACTCAATACACAGGGATAGCAACAGGGGATCTCCCAGGATATCGTCCCATAGTCCCAAACGTAAATGTGCAAAGGATCTCCCGGGATATCGTCCCGTAGTTCGAATCATAAATATGCAGTGAAATCTCCCGGAATACCAATTCGCAGTCCCAAAGTAAATATCCAATATAGGAGGATCTCGTCCCGTAGTCCCAATTATAAATGTACAGGGGGAACTCTCGGAATATCGATCTGTAGTCCCAAAGTAAACATGTAGGGAGATCTCCCAGAATACCGACCCATAGTCCCAAAGTAAATACACAACAGTCTCAAGAAGGAAATCTACAGTTCTATTCGAGAATAAATAGGAATTCTTACTCTAAACATGCTGCACGGAATCCAAGTAAGCAGTTAAAGCATGTAAGACAATTAGGTCACATAAGCATGATTTTCCTAAGCTAAACAGGAGGCTTCAAGTACAAGTATAGCTTAATTAAAAGAAAACACGGATATTTACTTAATAAATACGGGGTTTTTCAACAATTATCACGTGTACACACTCGTCACCTCACGTACACGGCACTCATATAAAAACTATACCAAAATCCTAAGGGGAGTTCCCCCACACAAGGTTAGGCAAGTCACTTACCTCGAACCAGCTCAAAATCAATCTTAAATCATGCTCTTTCCATGAGTATCCAACTCCGAGTGACCCAAATATAATAAAATCAATTTCATAATGTAAATATAACTACAAACAACAAATTTAGCTACAGGAATCGAAGCTAAGGTAAGAAAATAGAAAAATGCCCAAAAATCCTCCCTGGGCCCTCATCTCAGAATCGGGTAAGAGTTACCAATTTAGAGTACTCATTCACTCACGAGGTCACTCGTCTAAAAATTATTCAATTCCGACACCTAAAACTCGATCAAAATCCAAAAACTCGATTGGGGAACTTTTCCCCCAAATTCTCATTTTCCACTCAAATTCCTTGATTAGATTGAGAAAGTTACTATAGATTGCTTAAATATAAACGAAATAGGGTTAAGAATCATTACCCACTGATTTCCTCTTCAAAATCCTCACAAAATCGCCTTCTCCCAAGCTCCAATTTGGTTTTCCAAGTTATGAACTCAAACCCTCAATTTTTCATATTTCTGCCTAGCGATTTTTGCTTCTGCGGCTGGGGACCCGCACCTGCGAGATTTCATTAAACCTCCAGGATCCGCACTTGCGCTCCACTCTTCGCAGATGCGGTCCGCTTATGCGGTTCTTAAGTCGCATCTGCGACCACTGGTTTTCATGCCCAGACCCTACCTGCGACCACCGGTCTTCATGACCAGACCGTACCTGCGACCTCTTTCCTCACTTTTGTGAGCCGCACCTGCGGGCTCCTCACCACAGGTGCGAAAATACCAGAAGCAGCAAACTTCAAAATTTCCTCACCATAGGTGCGAAAATACCAGAAGCAGCAAACTTCAAAATTTGCCTAAGTCCAAATTCACTTCCGTTAAGCATCCGAAACTCACCCGAGGCTCCCAGGACCTTAACCAAACATTTCAACCAATCCTAAAATATTATACGAACTTAATCCAACCCTCAAATCACATCAAACAACGCTAAAACCACGAATCACCCTCAAATCCAAGCCTAATGAACTTGAAATCTCAAGAATTCTACAACCGATGATGAAACCAACCAAACCATGTTCAATTGATCCCAAATTTTGCACACAAGTCACATTCAACACTACGTAGCTATTCCAACTTTCGGAATCAGATTCCTACCCCGATATCAAATTTTCACTATCCATTCATAAAACTTCAAAAATTCAACTTTCGGCATTTCAAGCCTAAATAAGCTACGAACCTCCAAAACATAATCTGAACATGCCCCTAAGCCCAAAATCACTCAATTGAGCTAATAGAATCGACAGAATTCTATTCCAATGTCATCTTCATATTGTTCCGACTATGGTCCAAATTCTAAAGCTTAAGCTTTTATTTAGGGACTAAGTGTCCCAAAACACTCCGAAACTTAAAACGAATCTTCCCGAAAACTCATACTAGCAGAAACAAATACGGGAAAAGTAGTTAATAGGGGATCGGGGCATTAATGCTCAAAATGACTAGTCGGGTCGTTACAACGCACCAACTATTTGATAATTTGACTCAACAACTAAATAGTAGTTTTCGCGAAGTCTGAGTAGTGCGCCATACTTTAGAGGTTGTTATGTGTTTATTGGAGTGGGTGAATTTTTTTTTTTTGTTGGAATTCCACTAATGTGTTTGTACTGTTACATCGCTTGAGGCTGAGCGAAGTTTGAGTACCCGAATTACTTGAACTATTTTTGTATTACGATGTCGCTGTGACATATTTGTAGATTGTTTTGAATGCTTCAAAACCTTTGTGTGCTCACCTTGAGTTTTCTTCTTTTGGTAAGACATTATTTGTCATGGCTCCAAGTACTAAGTGTGGAATGGGTAGGCCTATTCGATTTTGTTTGAGGGAAAGTTTGAGCACCTACTTGATTATTCTCCATTATTAGAATATATGCATGCCGGAGAAGCTTAGTAGTCATTGTTCAATATTGCAAATTTTGTTCTTGGCTTGCGGTTGTCACAACTGTTAAATTAAATAGGGCAATGTTTGACTCTGGAAATATTCAGTTGTTAGACTCTAATTTTTATAATTTGCTTATGCAGCTGATTCTAGATATTGCTCTCTTTGCAAGTAACACTATGGTACCCAAACCAAAGGCAAAATCACATCATTCATCCTCTCGGGCTGCAACTAACTTCGAAAAAAAGAAACAGTTGTCTACAAAGAAAGATGCAGTTGGACAGAGGCAAGCAAGAAAATATAAGTCTCTTGTGCCACCACGATTTGTCAATGACGAGGAATCAAAGATCTTTGAAATGGCTAAAAGGAAGAAGTACTTGGCATAAAGACCCGTAGATGAAGAAAAATTAAAGAAGAAGTACAAGGGATTTAATAGAGAAACGCCAATATGGTCCATTATTCAATCTAGCAGGTGACACTAACGTCAGAATGGTTCAGGAACTTTATGCCAATTGGATAGATTAGAAAAGTGAGGTATCTCAGGTAAGAGGGGTTGACATTTACATAACTTCGACGGGCTTCAATAAATTCTTAGGACTCCCCAATCCAGATAATGACTACACTAGAATAAGAGAAGTTCTATATGATGATAACAAGCATGCTAAGTGGGAGCGAAAGGGCTGGAGTCGACACCACGTGTTTCCCTACAAGAATTTGAACCAGAAGGCTAGAGTTTATCTAAACTTTATCTGTAACAGGATCTTTCCATGCAAGCATATAAGTTTCGTGTGGTGCACATGTGTGTTATTGACATATGCCCTTAAGACGGGCATCACGGTCAATGTGGGTGCCCTTATGTGCTTAGAGATGCAACATACATTGAGGTAGTCAATGTGTCATTTGTTTTATGCAAACACCCTTACTAAATACATGAAGGATAAATTTAAAGTGTCCAACCAAGGAGGCAATGTGAAGCAGTCAGCTGCAACTAAATTGGACAACTACTCTATAGTTAGGGCCCCCAAAAAATTTATGAAGTTGAGTACTTACCAAAAATTCAATGTGATTATTGATAACTTCAAACAACTGTGGTCTGTTGTTGCCTCTAAAGTTAAGATTCCAGACAAAACTGATAGAGATTTCATGAAGTTTATATCATTTAGTGCTGAATCGAAGTTTGCACTAAACATTGATGAGGATAGTGATGTTCATCCATCTGAGGATGAGGTCACACCGCCTATGTTAGTAGAAGAACATGATGAAAGTGATGATGAGTCTGACGATGAGGAGGCACGTCATGCTTGTACTTTTGCTCTTGCCTTGCCAGCCCTAGACTATGTTGCTGACATTATTAGAGTGGTCCAACCACTATTGTTGATGATACTGAGGGTGATGCAGATGTGAAGGACTCTGGTGACTCTAATGCTAGCAACTCCGACTATGATACTTAGGGATAGTATTTCTTCACCCATATTCTTTATTTTGTTGCACTACAAATAAGATATTCTGCCACCCCACACTTAAAACTTTGCAATGTCCCAGTGCAGCAAAATAAAGAACATGGGTGAAAAACTACTCCCTCTAAGTATCATAGTCAGAGTCGTCAGCATCACAGTCATCGATGTCCTCCATATCTGTATCATCCTCAGTATCATCAACAACAGTGGTTAGACTACTCTGAGAAGGTCCAGCAACATAGTTTGAGGCTATAAGATAACAGTAGAAGTACGATCATGAAGTGACTCCTTCTCGTCAGATTCATCATCGCTTTCATCATCCTCTTCTACTGACATAGGTGGTGTAACCTCATCTTCAGATGGATGAAAATCACTAACCTCAACAATGTTTAGTGCGAATTTTGATTCAGTACTGAATGGTATAGATGTCATAAAATCTCTATCAGTTTCCTTTGGCTTCTTAACTTTAGAGGCAATAACAGACTATGGTTGCTTGAAGTTATCAATTATCATATCGAATTTTTGGTTAGTACTCAACTCTATAGATTCTTTGGGGGACCTGACCATAGAGTAGTTGTCCAATTTAATATTAGTTGGCTGCTTTAGATCACCTCCTTGGTTGGACACTTTAAATTTATCCTTTTATATATTTGGTGAGGGTGTTTGCATAAAACAAATGACACCTTGACCACCTCAATGGCTGCTGTATCTCTAAGAACATAAGGGCACCTGTATTTGACCGTGACACCCGTCATAAGGGCATAGGTCAACAACACACATGTACGTCGTACATAATTGATATGCTTGCATGGCAAGATCCTGTTACGGATAAATTTCAGATAAACTCTAGCCATCTGGTTCAAATATCTGTAGGGAAGCACATAGTGTCGACTCCGACCTTTTCACTTCCACCTATCCTGCTTGTTGCTATCACATAGAGCTTCTCTTATTCTAGCGTAGTCATGCTGCTTTTTACGACTGAAGTTATTATCTGGATTGAGGAGTCCTAAGAATTCATTGAAGTTCGTCGGAGTTATGTTAATGTCAATCTCTCTTACCTGAGATACCCCGCATCTTCACCATTAAAAAAAATAGAGAGAACTTGAAGCAAAGAGAATTCACTCCTTGAAAAGCTATGTTTTGTGAGAGTCACCTAAACTTGTTCTTGAACCTCCATTTTAAGCTCATATTTGTACATTGATGGTTGAAACTAAGTGACTTATAAATTCAATATAAATTGTGTTGGGAGTTTTTATTGTGCATTTTAGTATGCATGTCAGTCTAGAACTTGCTCTATCTTTTGTTTGAGGCAAAATCCTAGGAAGTTTTAATACTTAGAGTGATAGTGGGCCTTCTTTGATATAAACCACTAATGCCTAAATTAGCCTGCCAAATGAATGAATATCCCTAGCCTACTAATTTGCGCCTATTAACCTTTTCTCTGGCAACCCATGTTACAAGCCATGCTCATTTCACATTAATCTCTCTTGTTGACCCATCTTCCCCTTAACTACTTTAGGTTATGTGATTGGGTAGAAGTTGTAGTTATGAGAAAATATTATGTACTTAACAACTCAAAGTTGCACCAAGAATGAAAGTAATAAAAGTTAAGTCCCTTGATACTCCCTTTTTGAAACTCCATTATCATAAATAAATAAAAAACAATTATACTTGAGAAAATAAAAGGGAGACAAAAAAATTGGGGAATTCTGTGATTAAGCTATAAAAAAAAGGAAGCGTTTACAAAAGAAAAGAGTGGAAAAAGTAGAAGTTAGTGATGCTTAAAGTATTTAGGGGAAGATTTAGTCACTGTATAATCAAAAGTGTCCATACCTTACCCCAAGCCAACATTGCAAGCTTTTTAAAGTCCTACTTGACTGTGGATTGAGACTCCTACATCAAAGGATAGTGACATAATGGACAAACTTATAGTACTGTATGTGTTGCATGTGAAATTTCTTGGTGAGTGTGAGTGTTTTGATTTATATGCTCTAGCATTTGTAATTTGCTACTATATATATGTGTTTTGGGGGCATTTCTTTGGTTATGAGGTATAATGGGATTTGTGAGGAGCAATGTTTTGAGTTTCAATATATGAATATGAACAAAAGAAAGGTGTTCCACCTTTGTGGTTGATATCTTTGAATAGTTGCTTGACAGGGAGTTTGAAAGAACTTGACTGCTTCTTTGTGATTTGTTTGTGATGTCTTGAGTTTGCTCGAGTACAAGTAAAAGTCTAAGTGTAGGGTGGTGATAATATGCTAGATTTATATATAATCGAATATGTTTTACCCCTATTTTGGTGTGTTTTTAGGTGTTTTTAAGGTTGAAAGATGACCAATTGAGCTTAATTTTTGAAGTTTTTTATGTATGAAGCCAAAAGTGAAGAATGGAGGTGATTTGAGCAATAATGAAGCTAAAAGACAATTTCTGAAGAAATAAAAGGAAAATCACGACCCTAGCAGTGAAGTAACTGCCCATAGCACAGGAAAAACATAGGAAAGTTGTGACCCCTGGCAGTAAAGTAACTCCCCATAGCACAGGAAAAGCATAGGAAAATCTGAAATTTCAACATAAGTATACTGGAACTCCAGTATAATATACCGGTCCAACATAATATACCGAAAGTTCATACATAGATGCTCCAATCTCCAGTATATTATGCTGGAACTTTCCGCATATTGGAGTTCCAACATAATATGCTGGAAGTTCGTACACAAGTTCACCGATCTCCAGTATATTATGTTGGAACTTTCTTTGTTGCAGCAAACTAGTGGCTATTTTTCAATGACTTTACAAACACTGCCTATTTTTGAATGAGCAGTCCACAAACTGGCTAGCCCATGCTATTTTTACCTCTATAGCCCCTCAAAATTTTAATAGCCCATATTTTTCTCCATTGACACGAAATAGCCCTTCGGCCCAAACATATTACATCTAATAACCCAACATGTCTATTTTGTATATTTTTATATATAGTGACAGTCTATTTTATATAGTGACAATATATTGTATATAAATTGTATAGTGGCATTCTATTTAGACTATTTTTGTATAGTGACAGTCTATTTTGTATATATTTTGTATAGTGATATTTAAGAAGTCCACTGTCATTCTTACAAAATAGATTGACACTATACAAAAATTATGCAAAATAGACAATCACTATACAATTTATATACAATAGACTGTTATACCAAACTTAATTTAAGTGTGTTACTATTGTTAACAGTCTATTTTTGTTAACAATAGACTGTTATCACTTTGCGTAGTTGTAGGATAAATTTGACCATTTTCACTTGTAAAAAAATCCATGTTGAAAAGCTTTTGCTAGTAGTCAGTAAGGTCAAGTTTGTCACCTGACTGGTAGAATCAGCACCTTCAGATGTGAGTATATAGCAGATCCATCAAAATTCAAGACAAAAGCAAATAAAAAGGTCATATTTTCATTTTTGGAAAAATTGCCGAACCAAAAATCCTAACACATGATTATTTGAAATATCATAATCGCATTAAAGGAAAACGTCATTGCTCCGTAATAAAAAGTTCTCCACAATTTTTTAAACTGCAATTTACGAAAGTGAACAACAAGTAAGTATCAATAAAAATAAAAACAAGATAAGAGTAATTTTCAAGTGCCAAGTGGGAATGTCACGACCCGGATTTTCCACCTTCGGAAATCGTGATAGCGCCTATTCGTGAAAGCTAGGCAAGTCGATAGTTACAGTTTTACCACAATTATTATTAATCAAACCAGAACAGATAATAACAAAAAATAAGATAATTATGAAGTGCGGAAGTGATATAACAGTGCCACAACTCAAGCACATAACTACCCAATGGATCTGGTATCACAATCCACGAACGTCTAAGATTTACTACAAATATAAGTCTGAAAAAAGTACAATTGTTCTTGAAAAAGAAGAGACAGAAGAAACTAAACGGGGAAAGGGGACTGCAGGCTCTACGAACGCCAGCAGATCTACCTTGGTCTCCCTGGACTGAAGGCAGCAACCTCGAATCTACTCACAGGATCCGACACCGAGATCTGCACAAAAAGTACAGAGTGCAGTATCAGTACAACCGACTCCATGTACTGGTAAGTGTCGAGCCTAACCTCGACGAAGTAGTGACAATGCTAGAACTCAACAACCATATAAGCCTGTACAGTTAAAACATATACGAGCAGAACAATAATAACAAAAAATAACAGATAAAGATGGGAAGGAGAAACATGTTGCGGGGAATATCAAATTCTAACAGCAATTCAACAAATAAGCATAATGAACACCATATTTGTATCAACGGGTAAAAGAAAATAGTAATACGTGCATGGCATGACCCTTCGTGCTTTTACTCTCACTCTCACCATAAGAAACAACAGAAACGGCACGGCATCACCCTTCGTGCATTAACTCTCATATTCGTGGCACGGCATCACCCTTCATGCATTAGCTCTCAAATTATGGCACGGCATCACCCTTCGTGCATTAACACTCACTCACAATATCATGCACGGCATCACCCTTCGTACTTTACACTCTTCCTCACCTAAACAATAGAAACCATACATCCCGGCAAGGGAATCAATAATAGAAACAATAACATCCCGGCAAGGAAACCAACAATAGAAACAATAACATTATGGCAAGGAATCAGCTATAACAAATCTTGTTTCAAAATTTAACTCCACGAAATAAATCTCAACTTGAAACAATACTCAACAATGGTCAATTACCAAGAAAATATCTTAAGTCTTGTTCAACCTGGATAATCATCAATTTAAGCATGAATAGTACATATTAATAATCACAACGGTCACAGTTTAAGACTCACTTGCTTGCTCGACACCAACATATAGATGCTCGTCACCAAACCTATACGTCATACTCAACACTAACACGTAAGAAAAATCAAGCCTCAATTACCGCTTTACCTCTCGGTTCCACTTCCAATCCACTTGTATCTAGTCACAATTTACTTAGTAACATCAATATATGCTAAATAAACCAATTCTAATGCATGAATATAGATTTTCCAATGTTTTCCCCAAAAAATCAAAAATCCGACCCCGGGTCTGCTTGGTCAAAACTCGAAGTTCGAACCAAAACCCGACTATCCATTTACCCACGAACCCAAATATATAATTGGTTTTGAAATATGACCTCAAATTGAGGTCCAAATCTCCAAATTTTGAAATTCCTAATTTCTACCCAGTAACACCCAATTTCCCATGAAAAACCCTAGATTTTGAGATGAAATCATGTAAAAAGATGAAATAAATTGAAGAAAAAGAGTTAAGATTCATTTACCTATGGTTTGCGGAGGAACTTGCTCTAGGAAAATCGCCCTTTGGAGTTTAGGTTTTGAAATTTTGAAGAATGAAGTGAAAATCCCGTCTAAATGATGTTTTGTTCTGGTGCAGATGTCACAATTGCAAAGCTCGCAAATGCGAGAGCGAACTTGCTGCATGTCTGCTCCTCTCGCAATTGCGAGCAATTTGTTGCAATTGCGATCTTTGACTCTCCCTGCTGACTTCGCAATTGCGAAGGGATTTTCGCAAATGCGAACAAATGCTGGCCTGGTCTTTTTCGCAATTGCGATAAAGCCCTCGCAATTTCCAAGCCTGTTAGGCTCGCAATTGCGAGATCAAAGCCTGTGACAAAAATACCAGATGCAACGGAAATTTTCTAAGTCCAAACTCACTCCGTGGCCTATCCAAAACTCACCCGAGCCCTCGGGGCTCCAACCCAAACATGCACACAAGTCTAAAAATATTCTACGAACTTGCTCGTGCGATCAAATCACCAAAATAACATCTTAAACAACGAATTTAACATCAAAACTCACGAAATTCATAAAGTAGTTTAAAATTCCCATTTTCTCAACCAAGGGCCCGAATTACATCAAATCTCTTTTGTTTTTCACCAAATTTCACAAATACGACTTAAATACTATATCAAACCTGTACCGGGCTCCGGAACCAAGATATGGTCCTGGTACCAATGAGTCTAACCATTATTCAATTTCTAAAAATCCTTATGTTTTCCAGCAAACAATTTTATTCAAAATATTTCTCGGGCTAGGGACCTCGAAATTCGATTTCGGGCATACGCCCACGTCTCATATTTTACTACGGACCCTTTGGGACCGTCAAATCACAAGTCATGGTCCATTTACCCAAAACGTTGACCAACTTCAACTTTAATCAATTTTAATGGTAAATTTCCATATTTTTCTTAAATTTCACATAAAAGCTTTCCGGAAATGAGCCCGGACTGCACACGAAAATCAAGGAGGAAGAAAATGAGGTTTTCAAGGCCTCGGAACCCGGATTTAGAATCTAAAACACAAGATGACCCTTTGGGTCATCACATTCTCTACTTTTAAAACAATCGTTCATCCTCGAACGGACATAGAAAAGTACCTGAGTCGGTGAAAAGATGGGGATATCGTCTCCACATATCAGACTTGGAATCCCAGGTAGCTGCCTCAACAGGCTGACCTCTCCACTGCACACGAACTGACAGATAACTCTTCAATCCAAACTATCGAACCTGCCGGTCTAGAATAGCTATCGGCTCTTCCTCGTAGGTCAGATCCGTGTCCAACTGTATAGTGCTGAAGTCTAACACGTGGGACGGATCGTCGTGATGCCTCCGAAGCATGGACACATGAAACACTGGATGTACTGCTGATAAACCTGGTGGAAACGCAAGCTAGTAAGCCACCTCACCCACTCTCCGAAGGATCTGAAAAGGCCCAATGAACCTAGGGCTTAACTTGCCCTTCTTCGCAAATCTCATAATGCCCTTCATGGGAGACACCCGAAGCAACACTCGCTCTCCGACCATGAATGCCACATCACGAACCTTACTGTCGGCATAACTCTTTTGCCTGGACTGAGTTGTATGAATTCTATCCTGAATGATCTTAACCTTATCCAAGGCATCCTGTACTAAATCTATACCCAAAAACCGAGCCTCTCCCAGCTTAAGCCATCCAGCCGGCGACCGACACCGTCTACTATATAATGCCTCATAGGGATGAAATGTTATGCTGAACTCGACCCGTATACCCACGTCACGCTGAACTGCCCTCCAGAAATGTGAGGTAAACTGTGTACCCCGATCAGAAATAATAGACACGGGCACACCATGAAGTTGAACAATCTCCTGGATATAGATCTCAGCCAACCGCTCCGAAGAATAGGAAACTGCCATAGGAATGAAATGCGCTGACTTGGTCAGCCTATCCACAATAACCCATACTACATCGAACTTCCTCTAAGTCACGGGAGTCCAACAACGAAATCCATAGTGATACGCTCTCACTTCCACTCAGGAATCTCAATCTTCTGAAGCAAACCACCAGGTTTCTGATGCTCGTACTTTACCTGCTGACAATTCAAACACCGAGATACATATGCCACAATATTCTTCTTCATCCTCCTGCCACCAATAATGCTATCGCAAATCCTGATACATCTTAGCGATGCCCGGATGAATAGAGTACCGGGAACTATGGGCCTCCTATAGAATCAACTCACGAAGTCCATTCACATTAGGCACACAAATACAACCCTACATCCTCAAAACTCCATCATCTCCAACTGTAACATGCTTGGCACCTCCGTGCCACACTGTGTCTCTAAGGATAAGCAAATAAGGATCATCACACTACCGATCTCTGATACGCTCAAATAATAAAGAATGAGTGACTTTGCAAGCTAGAACACGGCTGGGCTCAGAAACATCCAACCTCACAAACAGATGGCTAAAGCCTGAACATCCAAAGCAAGTGGTCTCTCACCGATTAGAATATACGCAAGGCTGCACATGCTGGCTGACTTCCTACTCAAAGCATCGTCCACTACATTATCCTTCCCAAGATGATACAAGATGGTGATATCATAGTCTTTCAATAACTCCAACCACCTCTCCCGCCTCAAATTTAGCTCCTTCTTCTTGAACAAGTATTGCAAACTCTTGTGATCCGTGAACACCTCACATGACACGCCATATAAATAATGCCTTCAGATCTTCAACATGTGAACAATAGCTGCTAGCTCCAAATTATGAATTGGATAATTCTTCTCGTGCATCTTCAACTGACGCGAAGCATATGTAATAATATTGTCATTCTGCATCAACACCGCACCAAGTCCAATACGAGATGCATCACAACATACTGTATATGGCCCTGAACCCGTGGGCAATACCAACACCGGTGCCGTAGTCAAAGCTGACTTGAGCTTCTGAAAGCTCGTTTCACACTCGTCCGACCACTTGAATTGGGCACCCTTCTGGGTCAACCTGGTCATCGGAGGCTGCTATAGATGAAAACCCCTCCACAAACTGACTGTAATAACCTACCAAACCTGAGAAACTCCGGATCTCTGTAGCTGATGTGGGTCTAGGCCAGTCCTTGACTGCCTCAATATTCTTAGGATCCACCTGAATACCCTCTGCTGATACGACGTGACCCAAGAATGCAACTGAACTCAACCAAAACTCGCATTTCAAAAACTTAGCATATAACTGGTTGTCTCTCAGAGTCTGGAGAACGACTCGAAGATGCTGCTCATGCTCCTCTCAGTTGCGGGAGTAGATCAAGATATCATCAATGAAAATGATCACAAAGGAATCCAGACAGGGCTTGAACACTCGATTCACCAAATCCATAAATGTTGTTGGGGCATTTGTCAACCCAAATGACATCACTAGGAACTCATAAGGACCATATTGAGTCCGAAAAGCTGTCTTAGGGACATCAGATGCCCTAATCCTCAACTAATGGTAGCCATATCTCAAATCAATCTTCGAAAACACTTTGGCACCCTGAAGCTTATCAAATAAATCATCAATCCTCGGCAATGGATACTTGTTCTTGATGGTGACTTTGTTCAACTGTCGTTAATCTATGCACATCCTCATCGACCCATCCTTCTTTTTAACAAACAACACTGGCGCACCCCAGGGAGAGACATTACGTCTAATAAAGCCCTTATCAAGCAAACCTTGCAATTGCTCTTCCAATTCTTTCAACTCTGGCGGGGCCATATGGAAAGCACAATAGAAATGGGATGAGTGCCCGCAGCCAAATCAATGCAAAAGTCAATATCCCTATCGGGTGGCATCCGTGGAAGGTCTGCAGGAAATACCTCTAGGAACTCCCGAACAACTGGCAAAGAATCCATAGAAGGAACCTCAGCACTAGAATCACGAACGTAAGCCAAATAAGCCAAACACCTCTTCTCGACCATACACCGAACCTTCACATAAAAGATAACCCTGCTGGTAGAATGACCTGGAGTCCCTCTCCACTCCAATCGAGGCAAAACCCGAAAAGTCTAAGGTCACAGTCTTGGCATGACAGTCCATTATAGCATGATAAGGTGACAATCAATCCATCCCCAAAATAACATCGAAGTCAACCATATCGAAAAGTAAGAGATCTACACGGGTCTCAAGACCCCCAATAATGACCACACACGAGCGATAGACATGATCTACAATAATAGAATCACCCACCGGTGTAGACACATATACAAGAAAACTCAAAAAATCATGAGGCACAACCAAATATGTAGCAAAATAAGACGACACATAGGAGTATGTAGACCCTGGATCAAATAGAACTGAAGCATCTCTACTTGTCACGACCCGAATTTCCCACCTTCGGGAGTCGTGATGGTGCCTACTAATAAGAGCTAGGCAAGCCAAACCTTAACTACTTGCTACACTTTCATTTTTGCTTCTTTTAACGAACACAAGTCGATAATATGATAAAAGAGGAATTTTAAATAAATAAGCGGAAGTCAACAATTATATATCTTAAGGCTACGTCTATTACAACTTTTAAAACCTCAAATACCCAAACGTGGTGTCACAGTGTCACAGATTGTCTAAGAGTTACTACATACAAGGTCTGAAGAAATACAATACACTGTTTCTGAACAAAAGGAAATAAAACAGGAAATAGAGATAGAGGGAGATGCCAGGGCCTGCGGACGCCTGCAGGTCTACCTTGGGTCTCCGGGTGGACTGAAGGAAGCACTCCAAGTACTGTCCGAAAGCTGCTCCTGGATCTACACACAGTGCAGAGTGTAGTATCAGCACAACCGACCCCATGTGCTGGTAAGTGTCTAGCCTAACCTCGGCGAAGTAGTGACGAGGCTAGGACCAGACTACCAAATAAACCTATGCAGTTCATATACATATACGGCGAAAACAAAATACAGAAATAACCAGTCAATGTGGGAGGGGGAAACACAGAAATAACCAGTCAATGTGGGAGGGGGAAACATGCTGTGGGGGATATAACAGTTCTGAATAAAAAGCATCAAGTAAGGAAAGAAACAACATAACTCGAATATCAACAAAGAATCAGAAATCAACAATTTACACGGCATCACCCTTCGTGCTTTTACTTTTGTCCTTTCTAAAGAAATTTTACAATAAAAGTGTACACGGCATCACCCTTCGTGCTTTTACTTTCGTCCTCACCAAATAATCAATGAAAATCGGTACGGAATGGTACATCGTACGGCACGACATCACCCTTAGTGCTTTACACTCTTTCCTCACAATAGCAAACAATGCACGGCATCACCCTTCGTGCTTTACACTCTTTCCTCATATTAGCAAACAATGCACGGCATCACCCTTCGGGCTTTAACACTCTTCCTCACCCAAACAACAATCACAAGCAAAGGGGCAAGGGAATAAACAAGATAGTAATAGAGATCCCGGCAAGGAAACTACAGTTAAACAATTAAATCCCGACAAGGGAACAACATCAATAATCTCAACATCCCGGCAAGGGAGACAATCAACAAAGCAACAATATCCCGGCAAGGGAACAATTTAATAACTCTTTCTCTTTCTTTCACTTTTATTTCATAACTCACTTTACCACTTGATCCAATGCTCCAAAGGGTCCAATCATCTCATATACTTTCACAATTCATAATATAACTTGAGCCAATGCTCCAAAGGGTTCAATCATCTCATATACTTTCACAGTTCATAATATAACTTGAGCCAATGCTCCTCGATATTCAAGGTTACAATTCTTTCCACAAACTTTCCACAACAGTCAGAAATCATCACCAAGGCATGAAAGATACAACGAAATCAAGATCTTCAAAAATTAAAGACTCACGGTCATGCTAGACACTAATGTATAGATACTCGTCACCATGCCTATATGTCGTACTGAACAATTATCATATAGCAAATAAGACTCAACTCCTAATCCCTCAAGCTAAGGTTAGACCAAACACTTACCTCGATGCCTCGAACACAACTCAAGTTTCAATTATAGCTTTACCCCTCGATTCCTCTGCCAACTCGCTCGTATCTAGCCACAAGTTACTTTATTACATCAATAAACGCTAAATAAATCAGTTTGAATGCATGAAAATGAGTTTTCCAAAGTTTTACCCAAAAAAAAGTCAAAATCGCCCCCGGGCCCACGTGGTCAAAACCCGAGGTTCGAACCAAAACCCGATTACCCATACCCCCACAAGCTCAAATATGTAATTTGTTTTGAAATCGGACCTCAAATTGAGGTCCAAATCCCCATTTTTTTGAAAAACCTAGGTTCTACCCAAAACACCTAATTTCCCCCATGAAAATAATTGATTTGAAGTTGAAATCATGTTAAAATATGTTAATGATTGAAAAAAAACTAGTTAAAAATGACTTACAATTGATTTGAAGAAGAAAAGTTGTTTGAAAAATCGCCTCTTATGTTTTAGGGTTTTGAAAAGTGAAAAATAACTGAAAAGTCCGTTTAAATATACTTCTCTCAGACCCTCTCCGCGGACCGCATAAAAGAAGACTGTGACCGCGGAGTTCCACCGCGGACCACAAGAAATCGAGCACGGCTGCGAAGGCTTCGCCTTGCTCACCGCGGACCGCACAAATTCCACCGCGATCGCGAAGTCCCCACCGCGGCCGCGAAGCTTCCACCGCGGACCTCGAGACCTAGCTTCAGAGACCTGCATCTTCTCTGAATCTGCAACTTTTTTTTCTAAGTGTAAAAACATCCTGAAACTCACCCGAGCCCTCGGGGATCCAAACCAAATGTCATACTAACTCAAAAACATCATATGGACCTACTCGTGCGATCACATCATCAAAATAACATGTAAAATCATGAATTAAACCTCAAAACTCAACATTTTCATCAAGAACTCTCAAAGTTCATAACTCTTCAACCGGAAGTCCAACTCACATCAAATAAACTCCGTTTTTCACCAAATTTCACAGTTATCTTTCAAATACTATAACAAGTTTGTACCGGGCTCCGGAACCAAAATACGGGCCCAATAACAATGGTTTCAAACATTAATTCTTTTCTTTATTCCTTAGATAAATCAGTAAAACAATTTCTTTCAAAAATTGATTTCTAAGGCTTAGGATCTCGGAATTCATTTCCGGGCTAACGCCCAAGTCCCATATTTTACTATGGACCTCCCAGGATCATCGGAACATGGATCCGGGTCCGTTTGTTAAGAATGTTGACCAAAGTCAACCATAATCAAAGTTTAACTCTAAAATTTCTATTTCTCATATTATCACATAGAAGGCTTTCCGAATATAGGTCTGGACCATGCATGTAAATCAAGGTGGGGTAAAAAGGGAGGTTTCTAGGCCTCGGAACACTGAATGCACTTGTAACGCCTCTAAAACAACCTCTAAACATTCTCCACATCTAAAACAACTGTTCGTCCTCGAACGGACATAAGAAGAAAGTACCTGAGTCGAGAAAAAGATGGGGATAAAGGCTTCGCATATAGGACTCAAACTCCTAGGTCAATGCCTCAGCGGGCTGACCTCTCCACTGAACACGAACAGAAGGAAAACTCTTTGATCTCGATTGACGAACCTACCAGTCTAGAATAACTACTGGCTCCTCCTCGTAAGACAAGTCCTTGTCCAACTGGACAGTGCTGAAATCTAACACGTGGGATGGATCGTCGTGATATTTCCAAAGCATGGACACATGGAACACTGGATGCACAGCTGATAAGCTTGGCGGCAATGCAAGTCTATAAGCCACCTCTCTCACTCGATCAAGAAGCTCAAACGGGCCAAGAACCTAGGGCTAAGCTTGCCCTTCTTCCCAAATCACATCACACCCTTCATAGGCGACACTCGGAGCAAAACCCGCTCACCGACCATAAAAGCCACATCTCGAACTTTACGGTCTGCATAACTCTTTTGCCTGGACTGAGTTGTACGAAGCCTATCCTGAATAATCCTGACCTTGTCCAAGGCCTCCTGAACCAGATCTGTATCCTACAACCAAGCCTCTCCCGGCTCAAACCATGCAATCGGAGATCGATATCTCCTACTATATAAAGCCTCATAATGAGCCATCTAGATACTCGACTGGTAGCTGTTGTTGTAGGCAAACTCTTCTAAAGGCAATAACTGATCCCACGAGCCTCCAAAGTCAATGACACAAGCTCGGAGCATATCCTCCAAAATCTGAATAGTCCGCTCGGACTGCCCGTCCGTCTGAGGATGAAATGTTGTACTCAACTTAACCTGGGTGCCCAACACTCGCTGAACTGCTCTCCAAAAATGCAAGGTAAACTGCGTACCTCGGTCCGAAATGATATATACAGGCACACCATGAAAACGAATAATCTCCCAAATATAGATCTTAGCTAACCTCTCAGATGAATAGGAGACCGCCACAGGAATGAAAGGCGCTGACTTGGTCAACCTATCAATAATGACCCATACTGCGTCGAACTTTCTCCGAGTTTGCGGGAGTTCAACAACGAAATCCATAGTGATCCGCTCCCACTTCCACTCGGGAAGCTCAATCCTCTAAAATAAACCACCAGGCCTCTGATGCTCGTACTTAACCTACTGACAATTCAAACACTGAGCTACTTATGCAACGATATCCTTCTTCATTCTCCGCCACCAATAATGCTGCCGCAAATCCTGATACATCTTCGCGGTGCCCGGATGAATAGAGTACCGGGAGCTATGGGCCTCCTCTAAAATAAACTCTCGGAGCCCATCTACATTAGGCATACAAACTCGACCCTGCAATCTCAAAACTCCATCATCATCTAAGGTGACTTGCTTGGCACCTCCGCGCTGCACCGTGTCTCTAAGGACACACAAAGGAGGATCATCATACTGCCGATTACGGATACACTCCAATAGAGAAGAACGAGCGACCGTGCAGGCCAATACACGACTAGGATCAGAAATGTCCAACCTCACAAACTGATTGGCCAAAGCCTGAACGTCCAAAGCAAGTGGTCTCTCACCGACCAGAATATAAGCAAGAATGCCCATACTGGCTGACTTCCTATTCAACGTATCAGCCACCATATTGGCCTTTCCCGGATGATATAAGATAGTGATATCATAATCTTTCAACAACTCCAACCACCTCCTCTGTCTCAAATTCAACTCCTTTTGCTTGAACAAATACTAAAGACTCTTGTGATCCGTGAACACCTCACATGCCACGCCATACAGATAATGCCTCTAAATCTTCAATGCGTGAACAATGGTTGCCAACTCCAAGTCGTGAATTGGATAGTTCTTCTCATGAATCTTCAACTGCCGTGAAGCATAGGCAATGACCTTGTTATCCTGCATCAACACAGCACCAAGCCCAATACGAGATGCATCACAATAGACTGTATAAGGCCCTGAACCTGTGGGCAAAACCAACACCGGTGCCATAGTCACGGCTGTCTTGAGCTTCTAAAAGCTCGCCTCACACTCGTCCAACCATCTGAACTGGGCACCCTTCTGGGTCAACCTGGTCATCGGGGTTCCGATAGATGAAAACACCTCCATGAACCAACGATAGTAGCCTACCAATCCCAAGAAACTCCAAATCTTTGTAGCTGATGCTGGTCTAGGCCAGTTCTTAACTGCCTCAATCTTCTTCGGATCAACCTGAATACCTTATACTGATACAACATGACCTAGAAATGCAACCGAACTCCACCAGAACTCACACTTCGAGAACTTTGCATATAACTGGCTATCCCTCAAGGTCTGAAGAACCACTCTAAGATGTTGCTCGTGTTCCTCCCGACTGCGGGAATATATCAAAATATCATCAATGAGGACTATCACGAACGAGTCCGAATAAGGCCTAAACACTCGGTTCATCAAATCCATAAAAGCTGTTGGGGCATTGGTCAAACCAAATGACATGACCAGGAACTCATAATGCCCGTACCGAGTGCGAAAAGCTGTCTTAGGGACATCGGATGCCCTAATCCTCAACTGATGATAGCCAGATCAATCTTTGAGAACACCTTGGCACCCTGAAGCTGATCAAACAAATCATCGATTCTCAGCAATGGATACTTATTCTTGATTGTAACCTTGTTCAACAGCCGGTAATCAATACACATTCTCATCGATCTATTCTTCTTCTTAACAAACAACACCGGCGCACCCTAAGGCGAAACACTGGGTCTAATGAAACCCTTCTCAAGCAAATCTTGCAACTATTCCTTCAACTCTTTCAACTCCGGCGGGGCCATACGATACGGCGGGATAGAAATGGGCTGAGTACCCGGAGCCAAATCAATGCAAAAGTCAATATCCATGTCGGGTGGCATACCCGGTAGGTCTAAAGGGAAAACATCAGGAAACTCTCGAACAACGGGCACAAAATCAATAGAAGGGACCTCAGCACTAGAATCACGAACATATGCCAAATAAGCCAAACACCCCTTCTCGACCATATGTCGAGCCTTCACATATGAGATAACACTACGGTTAGAATGACCAGGAGTTCCTCTCCACTCTAAACGGGGCATATCCAGTAAGTCTAAGGTCACAGTCTTGGCATGACAGTCCAAGATAGCGTGGTAAGGTGATAACCAGTCCATCCCCAATATAACATTTAAATCAACCATGTCTAGAAGCAACAAATCCACACGAGTCTCAAGACCCCCAATCACCATAATACAAGAATGATAGACTTGATCTACCACAATAGAATCACCCACCGGTGTAGACACATAAACATGAATACTCAATGAATCACTAGGCATGACTAGATATGGTGCAAAATAAGATGACACATACGAGTAGGTAGACTCTGGATCAAATAACACTGAAGCATCTCTATCATAGACCAGAATAGTACCTGTAATGACTGCATTGAAGCCTCAGTCTCGGGCCTGTTTGGAAGGGCGTAACATCGGGGCTGGGCCCTACCACCCTGAACTATATCTTTCGGACGGCCTGCAGCTGGTTGGCCTCCACCTCTGGTGGCCTGAGCTCTACCTATTGCGACCTGAGCTCCACCTCTAGTACCTCTACCTCCACCTCTAGCTCCTCTACCCCCACCTCTAGCTAGCTGGGCGGGCTGTGGAACACCTGGTGCCTATACTATAGCACGAGAACCCTGATGCTGAGAGCTACTCGGTGCTCGAGGGAAAAACCTGGCAATGTGACCCGGATCACCACACATGTAACAAGCCATCGGCTGCTGAGATGGCTGGCCCTGACGACCTGAATGACCACCCCGAAAACTTTGAAGCGGCGGTGCACTGATAGGAGCAGGTGGTGTACTGTAGGACTGCTGATCAGGATACTGCATCTGGGGACCACGACCACCTGAAGTACCGTGAGAAACCTGGAGCGCTGACTGAAAGGGCCTAAGAGGATGGCCTCTACCATACGAATCTCGACCTCCGGATGAGGTACCACTGAATCAGCCTGAATGACGGGACCTCTTGTTTGACCCATGACTGCCTCCTTATGACAGAACCATCTCAACTCTACGGGCCACATTGGTCGCCTCCTAAAAAGTAATCTCACTCCCAGCCTCTCTAGCCATCTGAAGATGAATCGGCTAAATAAGACCGTCAATAAACCTCCTCACCCTCTCTCTCTCTCTCTCTCTCTCTCTCTCTCTCTCTAAGTGGGGAGTATGATGATAGCATGGCGAGCCAAATCGATGAACCTGGTCTCATACTGGGTAACAGTCATGGAACCCTGCTGGAGGCGCTCAAACTGCCTCCGATAGGCCTCTCTCTAAGTAACAGGGAGAAACTTCTCCAGGAATAACACTGTAAACTACTCCCAAGTCAAGGTTGGCGATTTGGCCGGTCTCGCTAAGCAATAATCTCTCCATCAAGTCTTGGCGGATCCAGACAAACGAAATGTAGCAAAATCGACCCCATTGGTCTCAACAATGCCCATGTTCTTGAGAACCTCGTGGCAACTATCTAGATAATCCTGGGGATACTCAGTAGATGCACCGCTGAAAGTAAAAGTGAAGAGTTTGGTGAACCTATCCAGTCTCCACAAAGCATCGGCAGACATAGCTGCTTCATCACCGGTCTGAGCTACCACACCCAATTGTACTGCTCTAACTGGCTGAACCACTAGAGTCTGAATCTGAGGAGCTACCTGCTCCGGAGTGTGAGTAGTAGGAGTCTGGGCCCCTCCTCCAGCCTGAGAGACGGCTGGTGCTATAGGAAGCAAGCTTGCCTGAGTGACACTCTCCATGAGGCCCACTAATCGGACCAGAGCATCCTGAAGAACTGGGGTAGCAATAAACCACTCAAGGACCTGAGCTGGGCCCACAGGAATTGCTGGAGCCAGAACCTCCTCATCAAAATCAACCTGAGGCTCCGTCACTGGGACTACTGCTTGGGGCTGAGATTTTCCCCTACCTCGGCCTCTAGCACAGCCTCGGCCTCTAGCAAAGCCTCAGCCTCGCCCTCTGCCCCTTGTGGGAGAGACTACTAGGGGCTCGGGTTGCTGAGAGGAGGATGAGGAAGCGCGTGTTCTCGCCATCTGTGAAAGAACAGAGTAGAAGTTCAATTAGCATTGAAGAACAAAACCGCACGACGGGAAAGAACAAATGTGAAGTTTTTCCTAACTCTGTAGCCTCTAGGGATAAATATAGACATCTTTGTACCGATTCTTCAGACTCTACTAAGCTTGTCTGTGAACTGTGAGACCTATGTAACCTAGAGCTCTGATACCAACTTTTCACGACCCGGATTTTCCACCCTCGGGAGTCATGATGGCGCCTACTAATGGGAACTAGGCAAGCCAAACCTTAACTACTTGCTACACTTTCATTTTTGCTTCTTTTAACGAACACAAGTCGATAATATGATAAAAGCGGAATTTTAAATAAATAAGCGGAAGTCAACAATTATATATCTTAAGGCTACGTCTATTACAACTTTTAAAACCTCAAATACCCAAAACCTGGTGTCACAGTGTCACAGACTGTCTAAGAGTTACTACATACAAGGTCTGAAGAAATACAATACACTGTTTCTGAACAAAAGGAAATGAAATAGGAAATAGAGATAGAGGGAGACTCCAGGGCTTGTGGATGCCTGTAGGTCTACCTTGGGTCTCTGGGTGGACAGAAGGAAGCACTCCAACTATGGTCCAAGGGTTGCTCCGGGATCTGCACATAGTGCAGAGTGTAGTATCAACACAACCGACCCCATGTGCTGGTAAGTCTTTAGCCTAACCTCTGCGAAGTAGTGACGAGGCTAGGACCAGATTACCAAATAAACCTGTGCAGTTCAAATGTATATACAACGGAAAAGAAATACAGAAAATAATCGGTCAATGTGGGAGGGGGAAACATGCTGTGGGGGAGATAACAGTTCTGAATAAAAAGCATCAAGTAAGGAAAGAAACAACATAACTCGAATATCAACAAAGTATCAGAAATCAACAATTTGCACGGCATCACCCTTCGTGCTTTTACTTTCGTCCTTTCCAAAGAAATTTTACAATAAAAGTATGCACGGCATCACCCTTCGTGCTTTTACTTTCGTCCTCACCAAATAATCAATGAAAATCGATACAGAATGGTACATCATACGGCACGGCATCACCCTTTGTGCTTTACACTCTTTCCTCACAATAGCAAACAATGCACGACATCACCCTTTGTGATTTACACTCTTTCCTCATATTAGCAAACAATGCACGGCATCACCCTTCGGGCTTTAACACTCTTCCTCACCCAAACAACAATCACAAGCAAAGGGGCAAGGGAATAAACAAGATAGTAATAGAGATCCCGGCAAGGAAACTACAGTTAAACAATTAAATCCCGACAAGGGAACAACATCAATAATCTCAACATCCCGGCAAGGGAGACAATCAACTCACTTTACCACTTGAGCTAATGCTCCAAAGGGTCCAATAATCTCATATACTTTCACAATTCATAATATAACTTGAGTCAATACTCCAAAGGGTTCAATCATCACATATACTTTCACAGTTCATAATATAACTTGAGCCAATGCTCCTCGATATTCAAGGTTACAATTCCTTTGACAAACTTTCCACAACAGTTAGAAATCATCACTGCGGAACTTTCCAAAGGCTTGGCCTTGCTCACCGAGGACCGCACAAATCCCACCACGGTCGCGGAGTCCCCACGCGGCCACGAAGCTTCAACCGCGGACCGCGAGACCTGGCTTCAGAGGCCTCCAACTTCTCTGAATCTGCAACTTTTTTTCTAAGTGTAAAAACATCCCGAAACTCACCCGAGCCCTCGAGTCTCCAAACCAAATGTCATACTAACTCAAAAACATCATATGGACCTACTTGTGCATTCACATCATCAAAATAACATGTAAAATCATGAATTAAACCTCAAAACTCAACATTTTCATCAAGAACTCTCAAAGTTCATAACTCTTCAACCGAAAGTCCAACTCAGGTCAAATAAACTCCGTTTTTACAAAATTTCACAGTTATCTTTCAAATACTATAACAAGTTTGTACCGAGCTCCGGAACCAAAATACGGGCCCGATAACACTGGTTTCAAACATTACTTCTTTTCTTTATTTCTTAGATAATTCAGTAAAACAATTTCTTTCAGAAATTGATTTCTAAGGCTTGGGACCTCGGAATTCATTTCTAGGCATACGCCCAAGTCCTATATTTTACTGCGGACCTCCCGGGATCATCGAAACATGGATCCGGGTTCGTTTGCCAAATTGTTGACCAAAGTCGGCCATAATCAAACTTTTAACTCTAAAATTTCTATTTCTCATATTATCATATAGAAGGCTTTCCGAATATAGGTCTGGACCATGCACGTAAATCAAGGAGGGGTAAAAAGGAAGGTTTTTAGGCCTCGGAACACTGAATGTACTTGCAATGCAAGTGATGACCCTTTTGGGTCATCACACTACTGCAAGCTGAAATTGTACCTGTGATAACGACATCAAATTCCTCAGCCTCAAGATTGGCTGGAAAAGCATCACATCGGGGCTGGGCCCTACCACTCTAAACTACATCCTTGGGACAGCCTCCAGCTGGCTGGTCTCCACCTCTAGCAGCCTGACTTCCACCTCTAACACCTCGAACTCCACCTCTAGCTTCCTGGACCCTACCTCTAGCTGGCCGAGCAGGAGGTTGAACACTCGGTGCCGGAACCATGGCACGAGAACCCTGATGCTGAGAACTGCTCGATGTTTGAGGGCAAAATCTAGCAATGTGCCTCAGATCACCACATGTATAACAAGACCTCAACTGTTGAGACTGTTGACCCTGAAACTAACTCTGACGGCCTGAGTAACCACCTTGAAAACTCTGGAGCGGAGGTGCATTGAGAGGAGCTGATGGTGCACTATAGGGTAGCTGATCAGAATATTGCATGTGAGAACTACGACCACTTGGAGCACTGTGAGAAGTCTAAAGTGTTGAATAAAACGGCCTAGGAGGATGGCCCCTACCAAAAGAATCCCTGCCTCCAGACGAGGCACCACTGAACCTGCCAGAATGACGAGGCCTCTTATCAGACCCCTGACCATTCCCCTGTAATAGAACCATCTCGACTCATCTGGCCACATTGGCTACATCCTGGAAAGAAATCTCACTCCATATCTCCTTAGCCATCTGCAATCTGATAGGCTGAGCTAGTCCCTCAATAAACCTCCTCACCCTCTCTCTCTCTCTCTCTCTCTCTCTCTCTCTCTTTCCACGGGAAGTATAAGGAGAGCATGACAGGCCAATTCAATAAATATGGTCTCGTACTGAGTGACAGTCATAAAACCCTACTGGAGATGCTCAAACTGCCTCCAATAGTCCTCCCTTTGAGTGATAGGAAGAAACTTCTCTAGAAATAGCTGAGAGAATTGGTCCCAAGTCAAAGCAGGCGACCCAGCTGGTCTAGCCAAACAATAATCCCTCCACCAATTCTTGGCGAAACCTGACAGATGAAAAGTAGCAAAGTCGACCCCATTGGTCACCACTATCCCCATGTTTATTAGAACCTCATGACAGTTGTCCAAATAGTTCTGGGGATCCTCTAAAGATGTACCTCCATAGGTAGTAGTGAAAAGCTTGGTGAACCTGTCCAATCTCCACAAAGCATCAGAAGACATAGCTGCTCTATCACCGATCTGAGCTACAACACCCGGCAGAACTACACCAACTGGCTAAGCTGCCGGAGTCTGAAACTGAGGAGCCATCTGCTCCGGAGTACGAGTAGCGGGAGTTTGTGATCCTCCCCCAGCCTGAGAGACGGCTGGTGTTATATGAAGTATGCCTGCATGAGTGACACTCTTCATAAGGCCCACTAGATGGACTAGAGTATCCTGGAGTATCGGGGTAGCGATGAACCCCTCTGGAACATAAGCTAGCCCTGCTAGAACGGTCTAGACTGTAGCCTCATCCTCAAACTCTACCTGAGGCTCCGCCGCTGGTGCTGCTGCTCTGGGCTAAGCCCTGCCCTTGCCTCAGCCTCTAACACGGCCTCAGCCTCGTCCTCTGCCCCTCGTAGGAGCTGCCACTGAGGGCTCGGGCTGTTGATTAGCTAATGAAGCGGGACGTGTTCTTGCCATCTACGAAAGAATAGAGTAGAAGTCCAATTAGCATTAAGAAGTCAAATCTCATGATAGAGATGAATAGATATGAAGTTATTCCTAAACTCTGTAGCCTCTAGGGGATAAGCACAGACATCTCTGTATTTTACCTAGCTTGTTCATGAATTGTGAGACCTAGACAACCTAGTGCTCTGATACCAACTTGTCACAACCCGGATTTTTTACCTTTGGGAATCGTGATGGCACGTACTCATGAAAGCTAGGCAAGCCGACAGTTACATTTTTACCACCATTATTATTAATAAACCGGAACAAATAATAATGAAAAATAAGATAATTATGAAGTGCGAAAGTGATATAACAGTGCCACGACTCAAGTACATAACTATCCTATGGATCTGGTGTCACAATCCATGAACATCTAAGATTTACTAAAAATATAAGTCTGAAAGAAGTACAACTGTTCTCGAAATAGAAGAGACAGAAGAAAATAAATGGGGAAAGGGGACTTCAAGCTCTAAGAATGCCAGTAGATCTACCTTGGTCTCCCTGGATTGAAGGTAACAACCTCGATTCTACTCACAGGATCCAATACCGAGATTTGCACAAAAAGTACAGAGTGCAGTATTAGTACAACCGACCCCATATACTGGTAAGTGTTGAGCCTAACCTCGGCGAAGTAGTGATGAGGCTAGGACATAACAACCATATAAACCTGTGCAGTTAAATCATATACGAGCAGAACAATAATAATAGAAAATAACAGATAAAGATGGGAAGGGGAAACATGTTGCGGGGAATATCAAATTCTAACAGTAATTCAACAGAGAGGCATAATGAACACCATATTTGTATCAACATGGAAAAGGAAACAATAACACGTACACAGCATCATCCTTTGTGATTTTACTCTCATTCTCACCATAAGAAACAAGAAAAACGGCACGACATCATCCTTCGTGCATTAACTCTCATATTCGTGGCACGACATCACCCTTCATGCACTAGCTCTCAAATCATGGCACGACATCACCCTTCGTGCATTAACACTCACTCACAATATCATGCACGGCATCATCCTTCGTGCATTAACACTCACTCACAATACCATGCATGGCATCACCCTTCGTGCTATACACTCTTCCTCACCCAAACAATAGAAATCATACATCCCGACAAGGGAATCAACAATAGAAATAATAACATCCCAGCAATAGAACCAATAATAGAAACAATAACACCCAGCAATGGAATCAGCTATAACCAATCTTGTTTCAACATTTAACTCCACAAAATAAATCTCAACTTGATACAATACTCAATGGTCATAGTTTAAGACTCACTTGCATGCTCGACACCAATGTATAGATACTCGGTCACCACACCTATACGTCGTACTCAACACTAACACATAAAAAATAAGACAACAACTCATATTCCCTCAAGCTAAGGTTAGACCAAACACTTACCTCGATTCCACGGCCAAAAATCAAGCCTCAATTATCATTTTACCTCTCGGTTCCATTTCCAATCCGCTTGTATCTAGTCATAATTTACTTAGTAACATCAATATATGCTAAATAAACCAATTCTAATGCATGAATATAGATTTTCCAATGTTTCCCCCAAAAAGTAAAAAATCCGACCCCGGGCCTGCTTGGTCAAAACTCGAAGTTCGAACCAAAACCCAACTATCCATTCACCCACGAACCCAAATATACGATTGGTTTTTAAATCTGACCTCAAATTAAGGTCTAAATCCCCAAATTTCAAAATTCCTAATTTATACCCAATAACACCCAATTTCCCATGAAAACCCCTAGATTTTGAGATGAAATCATGTAAAAAAAATGAAATAGATTGATGAAAAAGAGTTAAGATTCATTTACCTATGGTTTGGGGAGGAACTTGCTCTAGGAAAATCGCCCTTTGGAGTTTAGGTTTTGAAATTTTGAAGAATGAAGTGAAAATCTCATCTAAATGATGTTTTGTTCAGGTTCAGATGTCGTAATTGCGATAGGAGCTTTGCAATTGCGATAGGAGCTTTGCAATTGTAAAGCTCGCAAATGCGAGAAAGGCTTCACAATTGCGAACCTGTTGCATGTCTGCTCCTCTCGCAATTGCGAGCAATTTGTTGCAATTGCGATCTTTGACTCTCCCTGCTGACTTCGCAATTGCGAAGGGATTTTCGCAAATGCGAACAAATGCTGACATGGTCTTCTTCGCAATTGCGATAAAGCCCTCACAATTGCGAGATTAGAGCCTGCAACAAAAATACCAAATGTAACAGAAATTTTCTAAGTCCAAACTCACTCTGTGGCCTAACCAAAACTCACTCGAGCCCTCGGGGCTCCAACCCAAACATGCACACAAGTCTAAAAATATTCTACAGACTTGCTCGTGCGATCAAATCACCAAAATAACATCTTAAACAACGAATTTAACACCAAAACTCACGAAATTCATAAAGTAGTTCAAAATTTCCATTTTCTCAACCAAGGGCCCGAATTACGTCAAATCTCTTTTGTTTTTCACCAAATTTTATAAATACGACTTAAATACTATATCAAACCTGTACCAGGCTTCGGAACCAAGATACGGGCCCGGTACCAACGAGTTTAACCATTATTCAATTTCTAAAAATTCTTATATTTTCTAGCAAACAATTTTCTTCAAAAATTTATTTCTCGGGCTAGGGACCTCGAAATTCGATTTCGGGCATACTCTCAAGTCCCATATTTTACTACGGACCCTCCGGGACCGTCAAATTATGGGTCTGAGTTTGTTTACCCAAAATGTTGACCAACGGCAACTTTAATCAATTTTAAAGGAAAATTTCCATATTTTTCTTAAATTTCACATAAAAACTTTTCGGAAACGCGCCCGAATTGTGCATACAAATCGAGGAGGAAGAAAATGAGGTTTTCAAGGCCTCAGAATTCGGATTCGGATTCTAAAACACAAGATGACCCTTTGGGTCATCACAGGGGAAAAACTCATTTTTAAATTAATATTGGCAGCTAACGGAACTATAAAACAAAAGGGGATGTTTGAAAATGCACAAACAATTTACTTCGAATTTCTCTAAGTAGGTGGCAGAATAAGGGGAAGGTATGGATTAAAGTAGGTTACGGAGTTGAAAAGTTTGAAATTTGAAGGGGAAAAAGTGGTAGTGGATTTGGGCTAGCCCTTGTAATTAGTTTTGAGCTATTAATTGTATGGTTTATTTTGGGAAAAATTACTCGAACTGTCACTCTACAAACTTTTCCAACCAAAAATAGCCCAAAACAAAATATCTACTAAAAAAGCCCAAATGTCATTTTTGGCCCAAATAGTTTCAATTAATGTCAGTTTTTGTATCCGTTATTTTTGTATACACACACTTGAGAGTTCTCTCTCTCTCTCTCTCTCTCTCTCTCTCTCTCTATATATATATATATATATATATATATGTGTGTGTGTGTGTGTGTGTGTGTGTGTGTGTGTGTGTGTGTGTGTGTGATTTTTCCTAAATTGAACCAAAATTGCTGAAATTGACGGCAAAACAAGATACATTTGCGGTTATTTTCATCTGATTCCAGGTAATTTGGAGTAGAAAACCTCTTGTTTTGTATATTTTTCGGATTGCATGTGTAGAAGCGATGCTGATTTTCTTTAGGCTTTTGCAACTGAATTGTTTAGTTAGAGTTCATCATATGTATCTGTTATAGACGATTTTGTAAGTTTTGGTCGAGTTTTGTATCAATTTCTTCACAAAATCCAGTAACCGTTTGCTCGTATAATTTTTTTTTAAAAAAATTCCCATTGAACCTAGTATCAATAGTGAACCAGAGCAATATGAGAAGACAAACTTGTTCAATGAGTTCATCACCTTATTTAAAGTCGATTTCAATTGAGAAAACGAGCAACATGAGAAGAGAACTAGGTCGATGAGTTTAACTCCTCATTCAACCCTGGTTTTAGTTGAGAAATCGATTGATGAACAAAATATGCGAAGACAAAATTGTTCCGACAGTGTTAAACTATTAGAATCTCGAAAGGATGTTATTGGACAATCTGAGAAAAAGAAGAGCAAAAGGGTTAGAGTGGATGATGATGAAGTTAAGAGAAAACATGTCGTGGAGGACAAAGTGAATTTGGGTGTCAAACCAAAAAACAATTAAGGTTCAGAAAGCAGAAAATTTAAAATTCCTGACAAAGTTTGTAAGGTACATACAATTTCAATTATAATTTTTTCTATTGTTGAATCTTCTTTTAAATTGGATTTAGTTTGTATTTGTTTGTTTTTAATTCGTGTCATGTATTTGGAGCCTTGGAAGCTCTATATTCTAGGTGAGCCTTTTCCTGTTACTCATTGGACATCATACACTAATTTGGATATCATATTGGTTTTACAGTCAAAGTTGACTGATGTCCAGCTTCGGATGTTTAGGGAAAGCTGTTTTGGCTATTTTCTTGATTTACCTCGGGTTACTATCCAGGAACAACTTATTTGTTCCTTAATGTTTAGGGAGTTGGTTTAAGATAAGTGTGATCATCTTATGTGAAATTGAATGACGAATGTGCTTCACATTTTGTTCTTCAAGAATTTGGTGTTGTAAGTGGTTTAAAATGTTGTGGCAATGAAGATGTTAAGGGTAAATTCAGTGGACCCAATAGGTTGGTGGATACTTATTTTTCTGATTTTGAAGTGGTGTCAAAGAAGACGCTTATTGATTGTTTTGAGAAGAAGAAATGGCAGTCTGATGAAGACGCAGTTAAGATTGCAATCATTTATTTCATAAACACATTTCTAATGTCCACTCAGGCTCAGAAGATATTTATAAATAAACGTGATTTCCATCTTGTCGAGATTGGTGAGTATGTGTTGTTTCCCTGGGGTAAGATTGTGTTTCGAGCTTTAATGAAGTTGGTGAGGGACAGGTTGAGGGGAAAGTCTGAGTTTTATTGGATTGGTGGATTTCCTCTTGTGCTACATGTGTGGTTCTATGAATGTTGCATTGTAGTTGATCAAAAGTTTGTTGTTCGCATTGGAGATCATACACCACGTATATTGAATTGGGAAATGACATATAGACCAACACGTGAGGACTTCTCTACTGGTTTCTTCAATAGCACAGGGAATAAGGTACCAGCTTTTATTTTTTGATGAGATATACATATATAATACATTGTAATTCATTGTGATACATCAAATATACAATTTTTATACATTTTTTATACATATAAGACTGAAGCACTTTTGGTTACATTTGCAGTTTAAAAATATTTCTCCGACAACTGGAAAGCTAATGAGATTTACTTTGCCTGTTGAAGATACAGATGAGTATCAGAAATATTTGACATCACGTAACAGGGGAAAACTTTCTATTGATGATAGCGATGATTTTGTCACGCTACCCCCGAAACAGATTAAGGAGCCTGTCCCACCAAAAAACGCGTCGGGTGTCCAACCTGTTGATTATGACCATGAGTTGCAGAAGTTGAAAGCTAATGTGAAACAAGTTTATATTGGTCTTTTTTATATATTTTTTTGAAAGTATTGTTAACATTGTATATTTAAAGTCTATTATCATTCTTATTTATTTTATCTTGTAACTCCATAAGCAGTTAAATTCCTTTATGGAATATGTTTCTGATAAATTTAAGGAAGTCTTTGAGTTGATAAATTCCAAGGTATGTGTTTCTTTTTCATTGTGCATTTCCTTTTATTTTTTTAGTTAACTTACTATATTCTTTTTTTTAAAATAACTTGGTGCAAGCAAAGACAAATATGGTGCACATCCAGAGGAAGACACCAGGGTTCATCAAGACAATAATGATTTTGTGAGCAATATGGAGTTTGGTGGCAATGAAGATGTTGAAATGGATGGATGTAAGGTGTGTTTAGTTGTGCATTCTGCACTTTTTCCTTTTCTTTTCTTTGTTATTTTTTGATAATTCGATTCTTTTTAAATAACAAATAGGTCGCTGGAAGTGAAGGCAAAGATATTCCACATTCTCAAGGAGATACTAGTGAGTATCATCGTAACAACATTGTACCTGATGCAGCAAATCAGTTAGGTGTCAATATCATGGAAAGACCTTCTGGTGTGAAAGTTAACATGTTCATTGCTAAAGTAACTTTCACACTAGATGTAGTGCATGCTGGCGCTATTGGTACGACGGTGAGACTGCAGATGAGGCGGAAAGGGAGATGGAGGAAGAATCTGAGAAATAAAAGGTTCACGAATCTCAGACTGGCGTTGTTTGTGTGACTGCAGGTGTTGATGAGGCAGCAGAGGAGATGAAGGAAAAATCTGAGAAAGAGGTTGCTGAATCTCAGATTGTTCTGTACCAGCTTGAATTACTTCCTGAAGTTTTGCTGCAAATGAAAAAAAGAAAATGATGTCTGCAAAGACCGTGTAGTCTCCACTCATTGCTGTATTTGATTCAGGTTTCAGTACTAGTGTTGTTGCAGTGAAAGAAAAAAAGTAAATTTATGTTGTTAAGCATCCTTTTCAAAGAAAAATCGGAACTGGCGTTAACATCTCTTTGTTGAATGTATTTATTGCGTGGGTCAAAGAAGGGAAGTCCAAAAAGAAGTATGTTTCCAACTTCTGAGTTTTGTTCAGTTTTATATTTTAATATATTGTCACTTATAGCATTATTTTATATCAAATCACTGTATCTCTTTTGTGTATATCTGTTACCAGGAATGAAATTTACCCGAAGTATGTTAGTAAACTCAATATTGCTTATGATCTTGGTGTATATCATGTTGAAGACAAAAGATGGTTTTACACTTTGGCATATAATGGTCAGCCTTTGGATGACTCGGTATGTAAAAAGTTACTTTTACAATTTTTTAAAATTTTAACCAGTGTACACGTGATCAGTTCTCTTAAGTTAGAACAGATTATTAATTGCTATCTTGCCTGGAACAAGAGTAGTGAGCATTCATTTTCTGTTGTTTTATGTGAATTTGGTTTGAAAACTCGTAGGTGCTTAAAGCTTACGAGCCTTCAGTGATTAGTTATTTGTTATGTTTTGTTTCAGTACATTGATATTTTATTCTATTATCTGAGGAAGAAGAGGAAGTATAACAAATACCTACCGATAACATTCACCACCACAGATTGGTACCTCTACGAGGAACTTAATGAGTTGCGACAGGCGTTTATTGATACAGATGGAGACAATGATGTGTGCAATCCGGAACATGTCATTGCAAAGTATATTCAGGGGTTTGTCTTGGATGCTAATATTCTATGACACACTGTCAGAGCATGTCATAATGCCAATTAATGTTGCAGAACAATGGCATTGGATAATGATTGTGATGTCCTTCAAGGATATGTGCATTTATGTGTATGACTCTATGCGCGGTGGAGCTGCTCATCAAGCCAAAGTTCATAAGATCATGGCCAAGTATTCTGTATTACTGCCTTATTTTTTTGTACATACACATTTTTATTAAACAAAAAAAATATCAATTGGCGCACTGGTGTCTACAAATCAAAGGACTTAATTACCCCGTTTGATGTAAAACTGGTTGAAGGATTGCCTCAACAAGTCGAAGCGTATGAATTTCTATCAACATAATCTGTTTTATTTTTAGATTCTGCAGTTTGATAATTGTTGTTATTTTTATTTTTGTAGTGATTGCGGTGCATTTGCGGCATCATTTGCCGAGTATTTCATTGAGGGAAGGACGCCTCCTAAAAAATTCAATGCCTATGCACATCGATGCAGATTTGGTGCTCTCTTGTGGGATTATGCTAGAAAGAAGATATAACTGAACGCGCAAAGTGATGATGAGATTATTGGTCAACAGAATAAGTCGCAGAAGCAAAAGAAGTAGTTACTTTTGTAATTATTGTAGGATAAACTCAATAATTTCATTTTGTATTGTGTTCTATTATTTTTTCATTGTTGTAAGACGGGTTAGATTTGCTTGTGTTTGAATTTTATGAACGCTTTTAAGAATTGTATGGCAAATGAGATGTTTATCTGTTATAAAGGTTTAATGAGTTCCAATGCGATATTGGAGTGTTGCAATTTAGTTATTTTTAGTGTTTTTTTCCTTGATTTTGTGTTGTGAATTAAAGATATAAAAAATATATGGTAGTTTGTGATACATTGTCTCTTGCAAATACATGCATGATACACATATGATACAGATATGATACAGATATGATACATACAAGATACATAGATGATAAAGTCGTTTTGGATTGCTGCACAGTTAGTTTCTTAACAATGAGTTTTGCAGTTTGTTTGGTTTTGAAATATGTATTGATGAAGCCGCATTCTTATTTACAAATTTCTAAAACTATTTGCAAAGTTTTCTAGATGTTACGACTGTTTTCCATTAGTTAGCTTTGTTACTACACAAATACAGACATGAGTAAGAGCCGATACACAGAGATACATAGTGATCCACAAGATATACATAGCTGATACAAATATGATACATAGCTGATACAACTTCTTTTTAATCAAACAGATTTATAATTTTTCGATACACAGAGATACATAGGTGATATACAAGAGATAAATATGATACATAGCTGATACAACTTCTTTTTAATCAAACAGATGTATAATCTAAAAAATACACTTGCAACACGATTTTAAATGATAATTCAAAAATTTATTTATATCTAAAATTTAAATGATATTCTGCATTGATACAGTTCTTGATATATTAGATTCTTCTAAATCTCTATGATATTCAGTAAAGTAAAATAACAAGTAATTCTAAGTTTGACATATTTCATCTTCTCTTTGGATTATTTCTACAAGTTTTCCTATTGTGACCTTCTTCTCTATACTGTCCACATGAAATCAACCTTTTTCGTTCCCTTTCAGATATTGGCTTGCACCTTCCCTTCCTTGGCCTTCCTATTATTTTAGTCACGTTTGGTGGCAAGACTTTTTCATCTAGAACTTTTGCAGAAATTTTTCATGTGCTTTCATCAGGAACCGAATAAATTGAAATTTCATAGGTCTTAAATAGGTACTTCCTGGTGTAGTACACCGAGAAATACTCAATGTGATAAATGTATTTGTATTTTAATATTGCCCAAGCATGTGCACATGGCAGATCATCCAACTAAACCTTCTATAGCTGCAAGTTCGATCTTTTAGGAACATCATTCTCTGCTTACCCTTGTTAAGTTCTGAATATAAGTAACTCATTGAAGGGGTCACCTACAAAATTTATCAACTATAATTAGTAGTGACAAAGCATATGCCCTCAAAATACATATACTAGAGAGCCTATAAGATTCAAAATAGTTTAATATCATGTCAAACCAACTAAAATTTCAGCAGTGGGTAGGCATAGATGCTACATTAAATTGAAAGCCTTTGCTTTTGTACAGGTGGATACTAGTTTAACAGAGCCACACAAAGGGTTCAAGATATAACAGATCTATGAATTCGGTATGATTATATATTATATGCACAAGTATCTATAGATTCTAGTCATACCTTCATTGTCACGACCCAAACCGATGGGCCGCGATAGGCACCCAGTATCTTACTCAACCGAGTACCAATGTATCGTATATTTCTTATTACATCATCATATACACGTGACATACGGGCTTAATAGGCCAACATAATCATTTATAAACTCAAAACATAGGCCGGCAAGGCCGTACAATCATTCACGTACACGACATATGTCTACAAGCCTCTAAGAATACATAAATGCCATAAAGGTCGGGATAGAGTCCCGACATACCAAACAATACACGTCTAAATCATACTAACCAAACAAGCAACTCCGAAGCAAATGGAGCGCACCAACATCTTTCGCAGAGCTGATAGCCTACTTGGAGGGCTCTCGACTCGTCTATCTGGACCTGCGGGCATGAAACGCAGCATCCCCAGGCAAAAGGGACGTCAGTACGAACAATGTACCGAGTATGTAAGGCACATAAATAAATACATCAGAGACATAAAAGAAATATAGAGTACATGACTCAACCTGTAAGCCTGAATAACTTTGTAAATCATAAATTACTTTTAACGTCATGCATATGCGTATGAATGTCATGCCATGCATAGGTACATGTTTCATAACATCATCAGCCTTTGAGGGCATTCCAATATATCATACCGGCCACTATGGGCAAAATCATCATTATATACCAGCTGATCAGGTGGTGGTGCGTATATAACGCCATAACCTTTCCCATATCCCATACACATATATTTACATATATACGTGTATATAACGCCATTTGAGTACATACATATATATGTGTATATAACGTCGTTTGAATCATATTTCAGCCACTGTGAGCAACATCATCATCATATACTAGCTGATCAGGTGGTGATGCGTATATAATGTCGTAACCTTTTCCCATATCCCATATACATATATTTACATATATACGCGTATATAACGCCATCTGGTCATGGGTCAGTGCACATGAATGCAGTGCATAAAAAGTACGTCAATAAAATCATTTGGAATGTCATAAGACCATTTTGCCTCTGAGTAATATCATAAAGTAAACCTTTTTCAACTTTCGTATTTTTCTGAGACCCATGAACAGATGATAAGATATTATAACACACGAAAATTCAAGAATACAGATGTCTCTAATACTTCTATGAATAGACTCATTCATGGAATTTGTGCATTTGCACGTTCCGTTCATATCGTATGGGTCATGCCAAAAGAAGGAATGGATAGCCTTAACATACCTGGAGTAGGGAAAACTCTGTATAATACCCCATTGGAAAATCTTCGTTTATTGAGTGAAATTTGCCCCTTCTTCTTAAAAACTCACAGACTAAATTGATTCTGGTTCCTAAAAGTTTTGGAATAAAATAACGTTTTGTTCCTTGGAATTTTAAGAATAGTAACGTCTCTGCTTTCTTGATTTGAACTGATGAACGAAAATTCAATAAAGGATGGTCTTAAGCTAAACTTGTTCCAACATTTGGAGTTTGAAATTTTGTGCAAAGCCTTTCAAATGAAATGGGTTAGGATTTGAAAATCAGAAAGCAAAACCCACGTTCTTGATCTTAAGCCTATGCAATGTTTTCAAAATGACAATGATTTTGGAAAGACTTGGATATCCATTTGACACCTAGGATTTTAATGGCTTAGTCACTTTATGATAGTGCTTCCATATGTCTTATAATTAAAGAGGTTTTATCCACTTATTAGTTAACCGGGTAATGTTCTGTTACCCGGTAATTAACCAATTACTCGCATAATTTAAAAATTACCCCAAATTACTTAAAATTTTATTTATTTTCAAAACACTTCATATATACTTTATATATTACACTACTGTGGTCATATGGTACTTTGCATGGTACTAATTCATAATTATCGGGTATTATCGCTCGACTCATATTTTATCCCAAATGCCAAACTTGGACGAAAATTCATTTCCTTTGACTTGCTTCCCCTCTCACCTTCACGAATTTACTTTTAACTTATTTGAAATAGCATAATGCTTATAATCTCAAAATAATCTCATTCCCGAACTTACGTCGATTATCTTACGACGAAACCTTAATGTTCGAAAATGCGGGATGTAACATCATTCCCCCCTTTGGAACATTCGTCCTCGAATGTTGACTGATGCACTTATCATTTTCATAACTTATAAATATTTTAGTACTCTCCTTTCCATCTAGGAAATTGTTTTGTGAATAATTCCAATGTCTAGGGCATTCCCCCCTTTAGTCCTTTTCTTCGTACCACGACTTGTGGTCGAAATCTTTCCAATCTCGTAAGTGTTGCTACCTTCTATCATAAATCCGTTTATCCATCCGTATGACTTTACTGCCATAACTCTTACTTTGATTTATCATTACTGAGAGCTACTACCAAACTCTAGGTTACTTTCGTTGCTTATCCCATATGTATAAATCTCAGTCCTTCAATGCTCCTTCATTACCGCTCATCTTTAAAATGACGGCCTAATATCATCTCATACTTTGTGATTTTTGTCCATCCATTATTAATTCACCTCAATATTGATCTACAATATACAACTGATAACTTGAAACTTCTTACGTAATACTTTTCCCCTAGGACTTACGTTACCTCAAGAAATATTCGAAGTGATCCTCATAATCGTATTTCATAGTGTCTCAATGTGATTCACCATATGGGGGTATCCTAATTTTGTGCCACCAGCGAAATCTTTTCTCCTTCTCTTTTTTTTCAAGTCATTATTCAAACGAAGGCCCAAAACGTCATTCTTTATCTGTCACAATTATATCCTCACTTTATTACCAGGTTAGCATTTCATTCCTTCTAAATGCTATTAATCTTAGACTCTTTTGAGTTCATTAAGGCTATAGTGAGCTTTGTCTAACATAGAGAATCCATTAGCTCCCTTGTTTTCATGGGCATAATCCTGAGGACTAATCCATTATCGTCACCTTCTCACTCGCCTTTTCTCGTTCTTACATCCTGCCATAAAACTTTGTCGCTTTACTGTATTTTAGCTCACGACCTATACATATCTATTTATACTACTCGTAATCTTCCTTCAACTCGCTTGAATTTCCTTGTGTTATTTTAGAACATCAAGCGAGACATCACATCGTCTCCAACTCTTCTTTACTCTCTTAGTCAAGCTTTTCGATACCTAGACCATAGGTTGGAAGGTATGGTACTGACGATGCCGCTATGATTCCTAGATAATGAATCCTCGTGCTTCTGGCCCTTTCATCTGAAGTATGGACTACTCACGATCTTCTGTCTTTGAGTATCTCGTACGTTGTTCACCTTTACCTTAATTACCTTAAAAATCTCGCATCGTATCTACTATCTTTTTTTTATGACCTCCCTTCCACCTAGGTGTAATTAACATCCATAACTTGAAGCTATATTGTAATACTCGCACATCTGGTACATACACAATCCGGTGAGAGCTTCGTACTGACTTCTTATGAGGCTGGTACTTCTTCTAACTGGCTTCCTTGTAGAGCCATTATAGATCATGGTTGTTATGTTATTTCTCTTGAACATCTGATATTAAGAGTGATTCTATCATGTTCTCAAGCACAACTTCTATAATTTTTCTAGGTCCAATAATCAAACTCATAATTTATTTGGGTGATATAATTCTTTAGTTCCCTCCTCCTTCTGATCAGCCTTTACGTAGGCTTAAGTTATCTTCCGATCTGTGGCTCATGATATCAGTTATTACCTTTGCCTTTCATGGGCGTTATGAAAAATCCATGATACAATCTTCTAACAATTCAATCATTTGTCTATGCCCTGGGCTCAATTCTTTCTTTTGACTTATACCGGAGTCTTCTATGGGTGTATATGTTGTATGCATAAAACTCTGAACCCTTAAGTGTGTTCATAACGTAACCAACTCTGGATCATTGATCGAATAATTTCTTTCGTTCCATTTTATCTTTCTTTAAACGTAAGCTATTACTTTTCTTGATATTTCTGCCCCCTTGCTGCGTCCATACTTAGCTTATCTTAGTGCCCATATATATTGAAATTCCATACAACTCATATGATCCTGAATATCACTTCTGATTTTACTCCCTGTTCATTAGCCACTATAGGTGCCACTTTCTTAGGGAGTGCATACAATGTTGTTTTGAGACTATTGTCACACGATCATTTCCTCTTTAGGTCGTTGTACTAAGGTTGAAGCCTTCTTCCTTATTTTCTCAGTTAGTCTTTCGTCATAGTACTTAGGGAAGTCCCTCTGACTCTTGTAAAGATGCGAGCTTATTATACCGTATTTCTGATAGAATTTTTGATGTTCGTGCTCACTTATAATTATCCTTAGTTACTTACCTCCATACTCATCTGCTCGTATGGCTGCTTCTGAACTAAAGTTTTGACAATCTTTCCGGTGGAACTATCTTTTATTTTCATAACACTCATACGGTACCTTTAACTAACCCAACTCCTATTTAAATATTTCTCAAGTATTACAATGTCATAACTGTGGGGTCAAATTCACTATATTGGGTTATACTATCTTTATCTTGCACGACCTGCTGTCTTGTTCTGTATCCTCTTGACTAGCCATAGCTAGGCTATTTCTGAATTAACTACTAACTACTCATTGGCCCATCCTCATGTCAATATTCCGCGAAATCTTTCTTGGGTTATTTCCTTGGTCTTAACTTACGTTTTGCACTGGCTCCTTAATTATCAATAACATATCGGGCAGGAACCCTTACTTCTTCTCCTTGACATCGCGTATGCATAATGTTCTGGAATCGTAGCATATCTATAGCATTTAGATAAGTGCAATCTCACCCCTTTCTCATTTTTATCGCACTATTCCTTTTATCATTCCATATCCCCCCCCCTAGGGGAGTAATAAGAGTTGGAGCTACAAGGATCTACCTATAGATGTTTTCCTCTTCATCTTTGGCATTGTTTCTTAACATCAATGATTCTTACTCGCCTTGCGACAATTCTCCTGTACCAAGGATGACAAATTCCCTTACTCGCGAGGGTGACACTTAGCGTAACTGGCACATACAGTCTCTTAAGCTTAACTTTGCTCATATTGCTTGCTCTATGGAAGCGTCTCCCTGAATGACTATTCTCTGAATTCATCGTGAATCTTCTTCTATGGTCCATTCTATTACCACCGGAACGAAATATGAAATTCCCATGATGCTGAGTACTTTCCAATCTTTCGGTCCCTAATTCATATTTTAGTTTATCTTGTTTACTAGCCCATACTGTTTCTATTACCTTGGGGATTAACTCTCCTCTCTGGTAGTCGCGTTGGAGTCACGAACTTATTTCTCGAAATGAGGATATAACCTTATGGCCTATGCTCTTTTATTGTATTAAGGCCCATCACCATCTCTTCCTTCATTTGACTATAAGTTCTGTAACACTCTACCATTTTCATCTATGTATCACACCTTATTCATAATTCTCCCTTATCTCGCTTCTCATTATTCTGCTAATATTTCTGCATATCCCTTTTCTTGTGAAACTTCAATACGACATTCTTTCACTTTTAGTTTTCCTTTGCTCCATCCAGTGGCTCTTCAAGTTGCTTAACATTCTCATTTTACTAGAGACGCGAGCCACACTAAGGTAATATTTATCCCTTCAAGTCTTATAGTGAATGTCTTTGTAGCACTAATATCTGGCTGCACTATTTTAGAGTGCACTATCTAGGTGTCTCATAAAGAGATCTATTAACACATTTGCAATATCCTTCGAAAATGTCAACTGACGCAATCAATCCTCCATCATATCTTCTTATACTATTTTTGTTAACCCCCATAGGGCATATCTGGAAAGGGTGCGACCAATTGTATATACCTCTGTTACTATTGACTATAACTCAAAAGTCTTATGTTCCTCTGCCTCAATTACAAACGTTGTTAGCCTTCATTAATTGGGTGCCTCGTACCCTTCTTCATCTTGCTTCTTTTGCTTGTTGAAACCTATATTTATCTTCTTAATCTCCCATTGTCTTTTACCATAAAGATGGATAAGCATTATTGCCTTAAGGCTTCTTATCAGGAAGCTTGTACCTTTCAGTACACCCATGATCTGCTAAAGACCTCACATTTACTTATCATAGGCATCATACAAAAATCCATTCCTCTGACTCAGCTTTTCCACAACAATCTCTCTTTCCAACCTTCTTTCGGGAAGTAGGCATCATCTTATTACGAATAAAATAAAATTTCAGAACTTGGATTCTTATAAGTGAGCTCTACCACACGATCTAGAGTAAGAAGAAAGAGTGACAATCCTAAATGCCTTGTAGCCTCCTGCTTATAAGTGTGGTGCACGACACACCCATAAACAAGACTCTACTAGACACGGCTTGTAAACTCCCTAGGACAGAACTGCTCTGATACTACTTTTGTCACGACCCAAACTGATGGGCCGCGATAGGCACCCGGTACCTTACTCAACCGAGTACCAATGTATCGTATCTTTCTTATTACATCATCATATACACGTGACATACGGGCCTAATAGGCCAACATAATCATTTATAAACTCAAAACATAGGCCGACATGGCCGTACAATCATTCACGTACACGACATATGTCTACAAGCCTCTAAGAATACATAAATGCCATAAAGGTCGGGATAGAGTCCCGCCATACCAAACAATACACGTCTAAATCATACTAACCAAACAAGCAACTCTGAAGCAAATAGAGCGCACCAACATCTTTTGCAGAGCTGATAGCCTACTTGGAGGGCTCTCGACTCGTCTATCTGGACCTGCGGGCATGAAATGCAGCGTCCCCAGGCAAAAGGGACGTCAGTACGAACAATGTATCGAGTATGTAAGGCACATAAATAAATACATCAGAGACATAAAAGAAATATAGAGTACATGACTCAACCTGTAAGCCTGAATAACTTTGTAAATAATAAATTACTTTTAACGTCATGCATATGCATATGAATGTCATGTCGTGCATAGGTACATGTTTCATAACATCATCAGCCTTTGAGGGCATTCCATTATATCATACCGGCCACTATGGGCAAAATCATCATTATATACCAGCTGATCAGGTGGTGGTGCGTATATAACGCCATAACCTTTCCCATATCCCATACACATATATTTACATATATACGCGTATAAAACGCCATTTGAGTACATACATATATATGTGTATATAACGCCGTTTGAATCATATTTCAGCCACTGTGGGCAACATCATCATCATATACCAACTGATCAGGTGGTGATGCGTATATAACGCCGTAACCTTTTCCCATATCCCATATACATATATTTACATATATACGCGTATATAACGTCATCTGGTCATGGGTCAGTGCACATGAATGCAGTGCATAAAAAGTACGTCAATAAAATCATTCGGAATGTCATAGGACCATTTTGCCTCTGAGTAATATCATAAAGTAAACCTTTTCAACTTTCGTATTTTTCTGAGACCCATGAACAGATGATAAGATATTATAACACACGAAAATTTAAGAATACAGATGTCTCTAATACTTCTATGAATAGAGTCATTCATGGAATTTGTGCATTTGCACGTTCCGTTCATATCGTATGGGTCATGCCAAAAGAAGGAAGGGATAGCCTTAACATACCTGGAGTAGGGAAAACTCTGTATAATACCTCATTGGAAAACCTTCGTTTATTGAGCGAAATTTGCCCCTTCTTCTTAAAAACTCACGGACTAAATTGATTCTGGTTCCTAAAAGTTTTGGAATAAAATAACATTTTGTTCCTTGGAATTTTAAGAATAGTAACGTCTCTGCTTTCTTGATTTGAACTGATGAACGAAAATTCAAGAAAGGATGGTCTTAAGCTAAACTTGTTCCAACATTTGGAGTTTGAAATTTTGTGCAAAGCCTTTCAAATGAAATGGGTTAGGATTTGAAAATCAGAAAGCAAAACCCAAGTTCTTGATCTTAAGCCTATGCAATGTTTTCAAAATGACAATGATTTTGGAAAGACTTGGATATCCATTTGACACCTAGGATTTTAATGGCTTAGTCACTTTATGATAGTGCTTCCATATGTCTTATAATTAAAGAGGTTTTATCCACTTATTAGTTAACCGGGTAATGTTCTGTTACCCGGTAATTAACCAATTACTCGCATAATTTAAAAATTACCCCAAATTACTTAAAATTTTATTTATTTTCAAAACACTTCATATATACTTTATATATTACACTACCGTGGTCATATGGTACTTTGCATGGTACTAATTCATAATTATCGGGTATTATCGCTCGACTCATATTTTATCCCAAATGCCAAACTTGGATGAAAATTCATTTCCTTTGACTTGCTTCCCCTCTCACCTTCACGAATTTACTTTTAACTTGTTTGAAATAGCATAATGCTTATAATCTCAAAATAATCTCATTCCCGAACTTACGTCGATTATTTTACGACGAAACCTTAATGTTCGAAAATGCGGGATGTAACATTCATCCGATGTGACAATTTGAGATTGTCCATCAGCATTGTATCATATTTTTCCCCAAGATCAGTAAATGACTCTACTACATTCTTTTGGTTTGTAACATTCCATGGTCCGATCAATTTCCTTATGTACTCTAGCAAAGGCAGCACTGGGATTTCCGTAGCAGCCTTGAGCACTGCATTGATCGACTCCGCAATGTTTGAAATCATTGTCAATGTTCTATTAATAGTGGAATGTGCTTTGGACCATCTTTCATACCCAACGTTCATTAAGTAATCTTTGACCATCTTATCATTTTCTCTACCTCTGCCATGTGGTAATCAAACTTCTCAACTATGTATGCTTTGGCCATAGTAAAGAATATGTCTTTGAGCTGCAAATGGTTCTTCTTGTAATTTTTTTTACATTATTTCATAGATGCCATATGAAGACACAGTGAGGTACTTGTGGATACAATGTTTCCACTGCATTTTTAATGCCTTCATGCATGTCCGAGACTATGCAAATTTCCTCCCTTTCCCCAAATGCATCCTTGAACCTCGTGAAAAATCACTCCCATGAAACATTATTCCTTGAATCTACTATGGCATATGCGAGTGGTAGGATACTACCTAATAAATTGAATCTTATAACCATACATGAATATATACATGTGTTACGCCCCGCAATATTACGTTGATATTATGTCCCGCAGTATTTTATTACGATGATGTTTCATCCTACAGTATTTTATTACGATGATATTTCGCCTTGCAGTATTACATTACGATGATGTTACGCTTTGCAGTATTAAATTACGACGATGTTGCACTCTGTAGTATTGTACATTGAATTTGTCGTAAGGTAATTGACATCAGTCCAAAGAAAAGATTATTTGGAGATTATAAGCATTATCCTATTTCAAACAAGTGATAAGTAAATTCGTGAAGGTGAGAGGAGAAGCAAGTCGAAGAAAACGAATTTTCGTCCAAGTTTGGCATTTTGGGATAAAATACGACCCGAGCTAAAATACCCGGTATTTATGGACTAGTTTCATACAAGGTACTACATGACCATGATACTAAGGTGTATAAAGTGTATTAAAAGTGAGTAGTATTTTAAGTAAATTGAGATAATTCTTAATTAAGTAGGTAATTGGTTAATTATTGGATTTGTGGATAAATATTTAAGTAAAATTTATTGGATAATTATGAGGGGACAACTATACATGTGGGAATATGTATGTGTGACAAAAAATTTCCAACTAATCAAGCTTAAAGGAGGAGGTGGCACACAATAAATCAAATATGGATTTGTAGGACCAACTATTGTATATAAATGCATTTTCCAATAATGGAAGATTGTATGCATGAATTTATGCATCTGAAGGACTCCAACAACGTTAAGGATTCAGCCAAATCAAATTTAGAAGAAGCTTGCAATCAAAAACCAAGTCCACAACGATATTAATGTGACCATGTCGTCACGTTATATCCCTACTTTGCCAATTTGAAAACTTTTTGTCACTTGTCTTCTCCATCAAGGTTGAAGGAATTATGTATTCTTCCATGGTTGATGACATATTATATCAAGTGTACTGTTGAATGCCATACATAAACCATAAGCAAAATTATACGTCCAAGAATGCAAGTGAAGATCCAACGAGATTTCTTAGCACCATAGAAACGAGAGATTTTGCGATTCTAAAAGAGTACGGTGCAACCTTTTTCAAGAATATCATACGGATTATTTTCTATTCCAGGTATGTTAAGGCTATCCCTTCTTTCTTTTGGCATGATCCATACGATACAAACGCAACGAGTAAATGCACAACTTCCATAAGTGACTCTATTCATAGAAATACTAGAGGTTCCTATGTTCTTGATTCCCCATGTGTCATATTATTCTATTATCTATTCATGGGTCTCAGAAAATACGTAAGTTGATAAAGTTTATTTCATGATATTAATCAGAGGTATAATGGTCTTATGATGTTCCGAAAAATTTTATTAACGTACTTCTCATGCATTGCGTTTATTTACATGCACATTGGCCCATGACCAGATGGAATTATATACGCGTATATATGTATGTATATATATGTATATGGGATATGGGAAAAGGTTACGATGTTATATAAGCATCACCACCTGATCAGATGGTATACATTGATGATTTTGCCCACAGTGGCCGAGATGATATGATTGGATGCCCTCAGAGGCCTGATGATGTTATGAAAAATGTACCTATGCATGACAGGACATTCATACGCATATGCATGACACTATAATTATTTCATGAATTACAGAGTTATCCAGACTTACAGGTTGAGTCATTTATTATATATTTCTTCCATATCTGTTATGTACTTATTTATGTGCCTTACATACTTGGTACATTATTAGTACTGACGTCCCTTTTGCCTGGGATGCTGTGTTTCATTTCCGCAGGTCCCGATAGACAGGTCGAAAGCCTTCCAAGTAGGCTATCAGCTCAGCGGAATATGTTATTGCACTCCATTTGCTTCGAAGTTGCATGTTGGGTTAGTATGATTTAGACATGTATTGTTTGGTATGGCGGGACTCTGTCCTGACCTTTATGAAAATTATGTATTCTTAGAGGCTTTTAGACAGATGTCATGTACGTAAAAGATTGTATAGTCTTGTCGGCCTATGTTCAGTATACGAGTGATTATTTTGGTCTTATAGGCCCATATGTCTTATGTATAAGTTGGTATCAATATTGATTCTACTTATCTCACGGTAGCCTTCCAGCTCAGTTATCTATGAAAGAATAACATGAAAAGATACGTTATGATGGTACTCGATTGAGTAAGGTACCGAGTGCCCGTTGTGGCCCATCGATTTAGGTCATGACAAAAGTGGTATCAGAGCAGTTTTATCCTAGGGAGTCTACAAGCCGTGTCTAGTAGAGTCTTGTTTATGGGTGTGTCGTGCACCATACTTATAAGCAGGAGGCTACAGGCATTTAAGACTGTCACTCTTTCTTCTTACTCTAGATCGTGTCATAGAGCTCAATTGTAAGAACTCAATTTCCTAACTCTATCTTATTCATAATATGACGATACCTACATCTAGAAAGACGGTTGGAAAGAGATATAGTTGTAGAAGAGTTGAGTTAGAGGAACTCAATTTTTGCATCATGCTTATGATGGATAAATATAAGATATTCAGCAAATCATGTGTATACTAAGATGTATAAAGAGTTTTGATAAGGATCCCTGAGGCAAGAATGCCTATCCACTCTTACGGTAAAAAGGAATAAGAGAATCGAAAGGTAGACACAAGTTTCAACAATTAAAAGAAGCAAGGTGAAGAAGGGTACGAGGTACCCAGTTAATGAAGATTAACAGTATTTACAATTCAAGCAGAGAAATATAAGCATTCTAAGATACCTTCAATTGTAACAGATGTATGTACAATTAGTCTCAATTATGCTTCATGGGAGCTAACAGAAGTGGTATAAGAGGAAGACGGGATATTAGGATCCGGCTGGGGTTCGAGTGACCTAAAATAATGGATGAATTGTTTGGGTCAGTTGACATTTCCGAAGAATATTGCAAATGTGCTAATACATCTCCTTGTGAAACACCCAGATGATGCACTCTAAAATATTACAATTAGATGTGAATACTAGCATGATCAAAAAATTCAGAAGATAGGCAATGAAAGCGTGGAAGGGATAAATATTACCTTAATATGACTCTCGCCCCTAGTAGAGTGAGGATGTTGAGCAACCCGAAGAGCCGATAAATAAAGCAAGGAGAGCTAAAAGCGAAAGAATGTTGTGTTGAAGTTTTCACAAGAAAGGGATAGACAGAAATATTATCAGAGTAATGAGAAGATAGATAAGGAAGAATTATGAGTGAGATGTGATACATGGATGACAACAGTAGAGTGTTATAGAATCTATAGTCAAATGAATAAAGAGACGAAAGGTGATGGGCCTTAAGACAACAAAAGAGTATAGGCCATACAATGACATCCCCATTTCAAGAAATAAGTTCGCGACTCTAACGTGATTAACAGAAGGAAAATTTAGACCCTAAAGAAATAGAAATCGGTATGGACTGGTGCACAAGATAAACTAAATATAAATTAGGGACTGAGTGATTTGATAATAGTCAGCATCATAAGAATTTCAGATTGCATTCCGGCAATAATAGAATGGACAACAGAAGAAGATCTATGATGATTTTTTTCTTTTGATTTAGGATCAAGAAATTTTTATAATTATTATAATTAAATAATTAGTTAGTTTTACAATTTAGATTAATTTAGGATTTTTTTAAAGAAAAGAAAAGGGAAAATAAGAAGAGAATTTGAAAGAGGGGGTTTTAATTCAAATTTGGGCTGTTCTTAGACCCAAAATCTGGCCCAAACCACTCAAAGCCCAAAAATCCTACACGGTCAGACCTGCCCAACACACCTAACCCGACCAGCCCAACCCAAAACCCCATCTCCTGACCCACCTGACCCAAAAACCCCTCCCCTTTAATTAAATAAAACCTAGCTATAGACCTAAGACCTAACATATGAAAAACAACAGACCCCTTCATCAGCAAAGAAAAACGACGCAACTCCCTTCCCCAATTTTCAATCCCAGCGCTGGTTCCCCTTCTTCCATTCCTTCTTCTTCTTTCATCTCCTCTAACTTATCCACATTGAAATCAGAAATTTCAAGAGATTCGAAAACAAAAAAAAGTAAAGTAAAGAAAAGAGGAACAACAAAGGATTTCTAAGTCTAGTTCCATTTTTTCGTGTTCTTATGTTGCATTATCTCTGCAATTTATGGGGTGTTCAAGTTCGATTTCTGAAAACCTGGGCTTCTAAGGTCTTGATTCAGCCCAGTTCGGCTATCTCCTTCGCCTAGCAGTTGTGAGCTGCCGAGCTGAGTATTTGTTGAAGTTGTTGCTGAAGTTTAGCTTGATACCATTAGCTGTTGTTACCTTTTGCTCGTTTTCTCTATTTCAAGGTACTATTCACCCATTCAACTATGTAATTTTCACTATCAATGGAATCTATATGATATAGTTTGAGCATGTGAAATTATGTGTTGTCTCGTTGGCTAATTTATGTTATCATTAATTCTGCTATGTCGTGATTTCGTTGGAGTGTGAAAGGATTCATAGACTTGGCCATAAATTGTCAGATCTGTAAATTTTAAAGCCAAAATTGTTTTATCCTTTTCTAGTAGTTAGTGTTTCAATCAGAGCATGACAAGGATATAATCAATTGAGAGTTTGTTCTTGTAATTTTTTATCAGATTTTGTTTGGATGGATTTTGTTCAAAAAAAATCAAATAGAATTAATGGTTAAAGTGAATGGTTTGGATGAATTACGCCGAGTGTAGCACTGATATTTTTGGTGAAGTTAAAGATGTAAGAAATACAAAATGATTGTTGGGCTTAGTTACGAGTTTTCTTCTCATTTTAAAATTGGGAAGATGCAAAGCAAATGAAAGTCCAATAATGGATATGATCTGCCACATTTTTGTTTAAGCCCACAACTACGTTGATGCCATGACTTTTTCATTTCTGCAAGTTTCTCCTATGGTTGATATTTTAAATGATATGAAGTTTTTTAGATTGTAAGTCTAATTTTGTTCAATTTAAATGGTTTTGATACTTATTTGGACCATTTCGGAACAAAATTCTGACTGTGGCTGCTGGCCAGCTTTATAAATGCACCATACAACTTTGCTGGCCCATTTTAAATATTGTGAATGGGACTTTGGTAGCCATTTGAAACCTACCGCCGTTAACTTGACAAAAGCGTTTGATCATTGGCTATGTGTTCATAGTTGGTAATTGGTTTTGATTAGATTTTTTTTCTTGAAAACATTTAGTTACTTGACCAAATGATGATAATGTCTGCTTTAGGCGCGTTAATAAACCATCGTGACTATAGGTACGGTTCCCGTGACATAGTTACGATGCCTAATTTCAAATTTGGGTGTTCATTTCATGTGACCCGATCACAACAACTTCGAATAATAAAACCCTTTGAAATAATTTGAGGTGTGCCATACACAAACAAAATCCATAAAACATGGCCCTCATAAAATTAAGTCAAGAGTTAACACTTATAGAAAAAGGTTTGAGGTGTGCCATAAATAAATTAAATCATTCATGGCCCTCACAAATGTTGCTATTGAAAATTAAATCTTCGTAGTTGCTTTGGGAGCGTTATTTAAATAATTCATCATAGCTACGGGTACAGTTCCCGTGACGTAGTTGTGATTTTTAATTACTAAAATCCAGGTTTACATTTTATGTGACCCAATTTTAATTTTTCAACAATGTTAAATAGAACGTGTCGCGAGCCGCGGGTGCATTTCATGTAGTGTGGTTTAAGACGTGTTTTAAATAACACTAAATCTTACTTAAAAGCAATTTTAAAATAATTAAAAGCGGTTACAAAATTTAAAAATGCACAATAGGTTTAAAACATGTAGTAAATCAGATAATAGGTCAATTAGCGACCGTGCTAGAACCACAGAATTCGAGAATGCCTAACACCTTCTCCTGGGTCAACAGAATTCTTTACTTAGAATTTCTGGTTCGCAGACTTTTAAATAAAGTTGAAATTTCCTCGATTTGAGATTTTAAAATAAACCGGTGACTTGGGACACCAAATAAATTATCCCAAGTGGCGATTCTGAAATAAATAAAATAATCTCATATCGAATAATGACACTTTAATTGGAAAAACTCTCTTATATACTCATTCGGGTGTAAAAAGGAGGTGTGACAGCTCTGGCGACTCTGCTGGGGATATAAAACCCAGAACTTCTGGTTCAGGGTTCAAGAATTCGAGCTTAGAATAACTGTCATAGTTGGCTTGTTTTTATCTGATTTTTACATGTTGAGCCTAATGTGCTAAATGCCGCTTTTTACCGTTTTGATATTGTTTGGACTGTATATAAATTGCTATGAAACCCTCCTCTCTCTGAGTCTTCTAAATCATCTGGGAAGTGTGCACTTCGTGTAACTTCTTTTCTATTAAAGTCATATCCCAATTTTAGAATGAGGTTCGGACAAGTTGCAAAGCCGGCGAAGCTTCTGTATTCCCGGTATGCTGCCCTCCCTCCCCCCGGCTCGAGTTGTCCGCTCGGGTAAGCCAGGTCTAGAATAATACACCCAGGTTTTAAAACCTAGTATAACACAGCCTCATGTTGGATCCCTAGTAGGAACGCTTGTTTGCATCACGCATTTGACTTTGGGGACTCAACACAGGGGTTGGGTCCATTTAGGACAGGTGTACCCGAAATCAAAAGACCATCCTGATGCATCTTACGTACAAATTGCGCATTTGTTTGATTCGGCCTGCATGTTGACCGGCTTCTAGAATAGGGAAAGAAAATTTAAAAAAATATCAAAAAAAAGAGTGAGAGGTAGGTACTTGGAAAATTCTGAAACTCTGCCGAAATTCTGGAAAAAAAAAAGGGAAAAAGAAATAGAAAAGTCATTTCAAAATGAGCCAAAATTTTCAAGTGCCATGTCTGCCTTGTTCCGTCAAAATTGATCGAACTACGCGGGTCTGATTCTCACCGAATGTGAGATACGTAGGCAAAGCTCATCGGTTCCGGCCTCAATTTTCAAAAATCCAAAAAAAATATTTTCCTTTAGTTCCTTCTTTAGAAATCTTTCCTTAGAAAATTCAAAAAAGGAAATTTTTAAAGTCAAGAAGTAAATAGTTTCTTTTTTTTCTAAAGTCTTTCATAAGGAAAAGGAAATAAAAAGAAAAATCAATAAAAATCAAAATCCAAAATGTGGGTTTCCTTTATTTTAAAGTATTTTCCCAAAAATCCAAAAAACAATTCTTTTTTTGTTTAAAGGTTTTTCTTTCATAAATGTCATAAAACAAATTTGAAAAAATTGAAGTCCAAAAAATATTTTTGCTTTTCTTTAGAAGTGCTTTTGTAAATAATTAGAAACTCAAAAATCCAAAATATTTTCTTAAAAGTCCCTCTTTAAAAAATTAAGAGGCAACATCCAAAATCCAAAAATATTTTCTTTCTTCTTTAGAAAAAGAGAAAACAAATAAAATTCAAACAAAAATATTTTCTTTTTACTTTTAAAATTTCCAAAGTTCAAATCAAAAGCAAATGAATTTTTAGAAGTCTTTCTTTCAAAAAAAAAATATTTCCTTTCTTCTTTTAAAGCATTTCTTTCAAAATTCCAACCAAAAAAAGTTAGTTTATTTACTCCATTTTCGATCTTCCCGAACTACGCAAGATCTTATTCATGCGACGTGACTAGAGAGGCAAAAATAAAAGAAAATACTTAAATAGTTAGTTAAGGCCAGGATGAAATATGCAACCGTTAAAAGACATGGTAGAAACGTTTAACGGTTTAGGTGCATTGCATCCAAACGTGCGATTTCATATCTGTTAAGCGTCTTAAAACTAACAAGGTTGTTGGGTGTGTAAATTAGTCAGGTTTTGGTGGTTGGTTTTGTTCGTATTCTAGCCTCTCCTCCTTCACAAGATCCAAAGGCATAGATGGCCTCCGCAAGCAATCCACCAATCATCGGTCCTGAGGATAGCCCGGCATCGGCCATTCTGCAGCTAGAATCAGCAGTTGCTAAAGAGAATAAGATGTTGCGTCTCCGCATATTGGAAATGTGGGATGCCTGTTCTAATAGTAGGGAACCATCAAGTACAATCCCTGGGTTCCCTGGGTTGATCCCCAGGTCAGGTGAGGTTACAAAATCCCCTGTGCCCAACCCGCTCATCCCATGTGGGCACCCTCCAATGTTGTTTAATGATCCTGGCACCCCTTCTGTGGTTCGCCCCCAGGCGCCAGTTTCTAGAATACCTCTAATATTGTTCTCTGCAGCACTAGTCTGCACCGGAGCACAACCAACTTTACCACGGTCGTATATTGAAACTCCAATGTTTACCTTTCAGGGTCCACAGCTTCAATCAGAAATAACATATGTGACCCCGTACTCTTTCACTCAACCTCCGCAATATGATCTCTCGGGGAACCAAGAAAAGGTTGTTAAAAATCCCGAGCAAGAGGAAATGTCTCGGAAGATGAAGAGCCTAGAACAAAGCCTGAAAAACATGCAAGGTCTGAGTTGTCATAAGAGTGTCTCATACTCTGACATGTATGTTTCCCCATGTCCATTTACAAGTTGGATTCAAGATGCCAAAATTTGAAAAGTACAATGGGCATGGAGACCCGGTCACTCATCTGAAACGATACTATAACCAGTTGAGGGGTGCTGGTGGAAAAAAGGAGCTGCTAATGGCCTATTTTGGGGAAAGCCTCACCAGAATCGCTTTTGAGTGGTATACGGATCAAGAAATTACACATTGACACGTGTGGGACGATATGGCCCGAGATTTAGTTCGCCAGTTCTAGTATAATGTGGACATCGCTCCCGACAGAAACTCTTTGTCCAATTTGAAAAAGAAAATCATGGAAAGCTTCTGCGAATAAGCTGTCAAATGGCATGAGCAAGCTGCCAGGGTAAAGCCTCCAATGGATGAAATTGAAATGGTCACGGTCTTTCCACAGGCCCAAGAGGCGGACTACTTCCAGAACATGATGCCCGTTATGGGAAAGTCGTTTGCTGAGGCTATCAAAACTGGGGAGATAGTAGAAAATGGTCTAAAAACGGGTCGAATCATGAGTCATGTTGCTTTTAAAGCCACATCACCAGATGTCCAAAATGGTTCAGAGGATTTGATAAATGGAAACGGGAGAGAAGAAGGAGCCATGATGGTTTCGAGATCGAGGGGGACCCGCAGGTCATCCAGCCGATCATATATGCTTCCTGAGGTCCCTCAACATTATTATCCTCTTCAAGATGATGCTTATGTCGTGGTACCGCCTCCCTATGTGGTGATGAGCGTGCAATCTTACACCGAGTCACAACATTATACACAAAACCGAGCTCCACCTCTCAAAAATGCCCATCCTTACCAAGCTCTATATAATCCTCAACCAAATGATCCCCACTACAATCCTCGCCCAAGAGAACCTTTCAGAAAGAATCAGTATACCCCTATTGGTGAATCGTATTCAAGCTTATTCCAAAAGCTAATCAGGCTAGATCTATTGCAGCCAGTGGCCCCGAACCAGCCGAACCCCGAGCCCCCCTCGCACCGAGATGATTCTAGATGTTAATATCACTCTGGAGTAGTGGGACATAGTACAAAGGACTGTTGGACCCTCAAAAGGGCAGTTGAAGATTTGATTAAATCTGAAAGAATTGTTTTTCAGGATGGAGAAGCTCTTAATGTGATGAACAATCTGTTGCCTACCCACAATAGCGGGCCAATAGTCGGAATGATTTGTGAAGATGAGGAATTTGATCCAGCACTAAAAGCCATTGTAGCCATTGTCGAGATAGAAGAAAAGCCAAAAAATGGTCACTAAGCCTGAAAGTTCCCCATCAGATGGAGTCTCGGTAGCCAGTCTTGCTATCCTTTTTACATCCGGATTATCTCAGTGTGTGATCCGAATGTTTTACTTTATTGTCTTACTTTTTGATGTAAACCCTTCTATCTTCAAAAAAAACTGGAAAAAAATCAAAAAAATCAACAATCAAATGAAATTAATATTTCATTGTCCAGGAATGTCTCTTTTCTTAATCTTGTCGTTTTTCTTATTCTTTTTTTTTAGTTCTGTTAAATGCAGATTTCAATAACATGACATGCTTACGGACTTCATGCCCAGATCCTAAAATGCTGTCAGACTTCGAAATACTGAATCAAGAATCAGAATGCAATGAGGATAAGTTTAAGGAAATAAAACAAAGACTCGGAACATCTGAAGGAAAATTGGTTCCAGATTGGAAAGGTCCATATATTACAACAAGAGTACTGCCAAAAGAGTGCATTGTATTTGAGACACATAGAAGGAAATGTCCTTGAAACAACTATCAATGCAAATGCAGCCAAAAGGTACTATGTTGGATCCTCTATATAACATTAATGTTCTCCGGTTGGGATGACGAAGGCTTTCATTCTCGCTACCAAACACTATCAACCCTTTGCAAACCCTTTGAGTCGGCTCCCATTCTTTGATTACCCTCTTTGGAACCTGAAAGTGTTATTGAAAAATGAAATGAAAAAAAAAAAGAAAAAGAAAAAAAAGAAGAAAAAGAAAAAACTATACAAAAAAGAGGAAGAAAAGACAAAGAAAATGAAATGAAAAAAAATGAAAAAAGAGAGGAAAAAGGAAAAAGAAAGAGAACAAAACAAAACAGAAAAACAAAAGAAAATTAAAAACAAAGTTACCTGAACTACGTTCGACTTGATTCCGAAAGGATATGTAGGCAGCTTCTCTGGGGTTCAGTCACACCAAAATAAAAATCCAAATTCCCCCAAAAGTAAAACTGGGGCAAATGTTATAATGGTTCGGCGATGGTTTCGCCCGAAAGGCTCCAAAGTTGTAACTCAATCCCAAATCCTTTTTACCCCAAAACTCTGTTCAAGTCCTTCTGATCAATCGGCAAAGAGGTTCAAAATGGGAGGATTGATTTACTTGGATCTGATACAAAATAATGAGAGAAATAAAATGAGAGTCTTATTGGTGAAAACCCACATGGGCACCGTAAGGCGATGGTAAGCAGAGAAATGAAATGAGAGAGTCTTATTGGTGAAAACCCACACAGGCACTGTGAGGAAATAGCAAGCAAAGAAATCAAGATGAGAGAGTCTTGTTAGTAAAGACTCGCAAAGAGCACTATAAGGCGATGGTGAGTAGAGAAATGAGAGAGGTCAGCATGTACTCACAGCCATCGGCATCGACAGAGTCTTGACTAGGTTTCTCGATTTTGAGGCAAAAGTTGTGATGAATTTCTAAGAGTCGAACGGTTTACACAGATTAGGCATCCAGTCCAAAAGGCATGTCATATTCATTGAAGTCCACATGTACTCCAGATAAGTCCTTCTTTCCTTTCCCCAAAAGGGACACTTCTTGTTTTAAACTCATTCTCCATTCCATTGTTTGTTTTCTTTGAATCCCTTTCAGTCTAACTCTTTTCCGAAACTAAGACAAGAAAGGATGGTAAGACTGATTTACAAGGTTCTCATTTGATACAAGCTAATATGCAAAAAGGCACCCAGCCTCGTCAGGGGCATCAAGTCGACCTCGACTGGCCATGGCGGATGATGCTTCGAATTCAAAACTCTCGGAAGAAGAAAATCAAATTGAAATGCCTATAAAGGCAAATGAAGTTGAAAAGGTTGACTCCCATGTGGCTAACCGTCTCGGCAAAGGTTTGAAAAGCCAAGGTACCCAAATGATCTGAAATTGAAGTTGGAAGAAAGAAGCCAGAAATGAAAGGCCTATGAAGGCGAAAGAAAGTTGGAAACTAAGTCCTACGCGACTAGCCATTGCAACAAAGGTTGAGGAGCCAAAAGTTCCCCAATGCTCCGAAGGTAAAAAAAAATAGAGTTTCTCCATGGTCAGAAATGTAGTCGGTATTCAGAAAGCAACCAGTTGCAGTTGAAAGGGCCGCGATCAAGTGATTGAAACAATCAAGGCCACAAAACCAACCACCGTTTCAATCTAAGAATTGTTCTTTATTTGAAAACATAAAACAGGTGCAATCCAAAGCAACCTTGCAAGAAGCAGGTGCAACCAAAGAGAAACTGTGCAAGGGCTAGAAATAGCTTTGCAGCAACAATCCATAAAGGGAAGTCCCATCTAAAATTCTTTCCCGCATTTACTCATTATATGAAATAAAATAAAAATGAAAAAAAAAGAAGAAAATTCAAAATCATGGTAGCCTAGGGTCCCGAATCTCTAGTTACGTTTTTTCCAACATAGGGTCTCCACTCCCTAGTTGATTTTATTTTAGACATAGGGTCTCCACTCCCTAGTCTGTTTTTCCAACATAGAGTCTCCACTCCCTAGTTGTTTTATTTTAGGCATAGGGTCTCCACTTCCTAGTTGGTTTTATTTTAGGCATAGGGTCTCCACTCCCTAGTCTGCTTTTCCAACATATAGGGTTTCCACTCCCTAGTTGAATTTATTTTAGACTTAGGGTCCCCACTCCCTAGTTTGCTTTTCCAACATAGGGTCTCCACTCCCTAGTTGATTTTATTTTAGGCATAGGGTATTCACTCCCTAGTTGATTTTATTTTAGGCATAGGGTCTTCACTCCTTGTCTGTTTTTCCAACATAGGTCTCCACTCCCTAGTTGATTTTATTTTAGGCATAGGATCTCCACTCCCTAGTCTGCTTTTCCAACATAGGGTCTCCACTCCCTAGTTGATTTTATTTTAGGCATAGGGTCTCCACTCCCTAGTCTGCTTTTCCAACATAGGGTCTCCACTCCCTAGTTGATTTTATTTTAGACATAGGGTCTCCACTCCCTAGTCTGCTTTTCCAACATAGGGTCTCCACTCCCTAGTTGAATTTATTTTAGGCATAGGGTCTCCACTCCCTTGTCTGCTTTTCCAACATAGGGTTTCCACTCCCTAGTTGATTTTATTTTAGGCATAGGGTCTCCATTCTATAGTCTGCTTTTCCAACATATGGTATCCACTCCCTAGTTGATTTTATTTCAGGCATAAGGTCTCCACTCCCAAGTCTGCTTTTCCAACATAGGGTCTCCACTCCCTAGTTGATTTTATTTTAGGCATAGGGTCTCCACTCCCTAGTCTGTTTTTCCAACATAGGGTCTCCACTCCCTAGTTGATTTTATTTTAGACATAGGGTCTCCACTCCCTAGTCGCTTTTCCAATATAGGGTCTCCACTCCCTAATCTGCTTTTCCAACATAGGGTATCCACTCTCTACTTGATTTTATTTTAGACATAGGGTCTCTACTCCCTAGTCGCTTTTACAACATAGGGTGTCCTCTCTCTAGTTGATTTTATTTTAGGCATAGGGTCTCCACTCCCTAGTTTGTTTTTCCAACATAGGGTCTCCACTCCCTAGTTAATTTTATTTTAGACATAGGGTCTCCACTCCCTAGTCACTTTTCCAACATAGGGTCTCCACTCCCTAGTTTATTTTAGTTTAGATATAGGGTCTCCACTCCCTAGTCTCTTTTTCAACATAGGGTTTCCACTCCCTAGTTGATTTTATTATAAATATAGGGCTCCACTCCCTAATTTCTTTTTCCCAAGGATACACAATCATGATTTTATTGCTTTCAATAAATAAATAGTTTAGATATTTTTAGTTGCAAATAACTCACGAAATTTTTCTAGTGAAAACTGGGCCAGAAAATTTCGTTTGTTTGCTTTGGTGCCTGAACAGGTTTTCACCGTGAGGCACAAGGTTTGAGATGGCCAAAAGAAGAAGTCTCAACCCAAATAAAAGAAAGAAGAACAAGAAAAGAAGTTGAACTCAAAGTATAGAAGCGGACAAAAGATGCGGACTGTCCAGGATATGATTAAAGTCGCAAGCCTTGCAAATCCTGTCTTGTTTTGAAAACTAAAAAAAGAATGAACCAGCACCTGCAGCTAATGAGCATCAAGATTCAGATCAGAGTCTGCAGGAAGAACCATTCAAGACTCAGATCGAGCTTCAGAAGATTTATAGATAAGAATTTTGTAACTCGTAGTTGATAGGCTTAGCTAGTTTAGCTTTTTTATTTTTCATTTTTGGTGTAATAAGGAGCTCAGCAAGCAGAAACAGTAATGAAATCACAGTTTCCCGGTAGTCCCAGCTACCAAAACTTCCGGAACTACACTGATCTGATTCATTTATAGCCAAGGATATGTAGGCAACCTCTGAAGTAAGGTTCGGTCAGGCTTTTTCAAAAGATGCTTCTCATGGAGTTTCGAACAAGCAAAAATCCCTCATAGTTGATCATTTTATCTTTGCCCGAAAACCCGTCGTGTTTTCGAGGAAAGAGGGGCAACTTTGAGCATGTGATTTTTTTCCTATACGAACTACTCCTATAAAATCCCAAGAAAATAGATTTTTCTTAATTATTTGCCCTTTTTAGGAATTTTTGTAGAATTTTATTAATTGTTTGCATTTCTGTGCACGTTTAATTTTATTACAAAATCATGAAAAATGTCAAAAAATACAATGCATTGCATTTAGGTTTGTTTTTACATTTTTAGGATTAATTAGTTAAATATTTGTTTTACTAAAAATGAAAATCACAAAAATAGCTCATTTTATATTTTTACCTTTTAATTTTTAGATTATTGATTTTTTTTTCTTTTGAGTTAGGATCAAGTAATTTTTATAACTATTATAACTAGATAATTAGTTAGTTTTACAATTTAGATTAATTTAGGATTTTTTTTTTTTAAAGAAAAAAAGAAAGGAAAAGGGAAAATAAGAAGAAAATTTGAAAGAGGGGGTTTTAATTCAAATTTGGGTTGTTCTTAGACCCAAAATCTGGCCCAAACCACTCAAAGCCCAAAAATCCTACCCAGTCAGACCTGCCCAACCCGCATGACCCGACCAACCCAACCCAATACCCTATCTCCTAACCCACCTGACCCAAAAAACCCTTCCCCTTTAATTAAATAAAACCTAGCTATAGACCTAAGACCTAGCATCTGAAAAATAACAGACCCCTTCATCAGCAAAGAAAAACGGCGCAATTCCTTTCCCCATTTTTCAATCCGAGCGCTGGTTCCCCTTCTTCCATTCTTTCTTCTTCTTTCATCTCCTCTCTTATCCACGTTGAAATCAGAAATTGCAAGAGATTATATAAAATAAAATAAAAGTAAAGTAAAAAAAAGGAACAACAAAGTATTTCTAAATCTAGTTCCATTTTTTTGTGTTCTTATGCTGCATTATCTCTGCAATTTATGGGGTGTTCAAGTTTGATTTCCGAAAATCTGGGCTTCTAAGGTCTTGATTCAACCCAGTTCGGCTATCTCCTTTGCCTAGCAGTTGTGAGCTGCCGAGCTGAGTATTTGTTGAAGTTGTTGCTGAAGTTTAGCTTGATACCATTAGTTGTTGTTACCTTTTGCTCGTTTTCTCTATTTCAAGGTACTATTCACCCATTCAACTTTGTAATTTTCACTATCAATGGAATCTATATGATATAGTTTGAGCATGTAAAATTATGTGTTGTTCTCGTTGGCTAATTTATGTTATCTTTAATTCTGCTATGTCGTGATTTCATTGGAGTGTGAAAGGAATCATAGACCTGGCCATTAATTGTCAGATCTGTAAATTTTAAAGCCAATTTTTTTTATCCTTTTCTAGTAGTTAGTGGTTCAATAAGAGCATGACAAGGATATAATCAATTGAGAGTTTGTTCTTGTAATTTTTTATCAGATTTTGTTTGGATGGATTTTGTTCAAAAGAAATCAAATAGATTTAATGGTTAAAGTGAATGGTTTGGATGAATTACCCCAAGTGTGGCACTGATATTTTTGGTGAAGTTAAAGATGTAAGAAATACAAAATGATTGTTGGGTTTAGTTACGAGTTTTCTTCTCATTTTAAAATTGGGAAGATGCAAAGAAAATAAAAGTCCAATAATGGATATGATCTGCCACATTTTTTGTTTGGGACCACAGCTACGTTGATGCCATGACTCTTTCATTTCTACAAGTTTCTCCTATGGTTGATATTTTAAATGATATGAAGTTTTCTAGATTGTAAGTCTAATTTTGTGCAATTTAAATGGTTTGATACTTATTTGGACCATTTCGGAACAAAATTCTGATTGTGGCAGCTGGCCAGCTTTATAAATGCATCATACAACCTTGCTGGCCCATTTTAAATATTGCGAATGGGACTTTGGTAGCCATTTGAAGCCTACCGACGTTAACTTAACAAAAACGTTTGATCATTGGCGATATGTTCATAGTTGGTAATTGGTTTTGATTAGATTTTTTTTCTTGAAAACATTTAGTTACTTGACCTAATGATGATAATGCCTGCTTTAGGTGCGTTAATAAACCATCGTGACCATGAGTACGGTTATCGTGATATAGTTACGATGCCTAATTCCAAAATTCGGTTGTGCATTTCGTGTGACCCGATCACAACAACTTCGAATAATAAAACCCTTTGAAATAATTTGAAATGTGTCATATACAAACAAAATCTATAACTCATGGCCCTTATAAAATTAAGTCAAGAGTTAACACTTATAGAAAAAGGTTTGAAGTGTGCCATAAATAAATTAAATCATCCATGGCCCTCACAAATATTGCTATTGAAAATTGAATCTTCGTAGTTGCTTTGGGCGCATTATTTAAATAATTCATCATAGCTATGGGTACATTTCCCGTGACGTAGTTGTGATTTTTAATTACTAAAATCCGGGTGTACATTTCATGTGACCCAATTTCAATTTCTCAGCAATGTTAAATAAAACGTGTCGCGAGCCGCGGGTGCATTTCATGTAGCGTGGTTTAAGACGTATTTTAAATAACATTAAATCTTCCTTAAAAGCAATTTTATAATAATTAAAAGCGGTTACAAAGTTTAAAAATGCACAATAGGTTTAAAACATGTAGTAAATCAGATAATAGGCCAATTATTAACAGTTTAAGCGACCGTGCTAGAACCACGGAATCTGGAAATGACTAATAGTTTCTCCCGGGTTAACAGAATTCTTTACTTAGAATTTCTGGTTCGCAGACCTTTAAATAAAGTCGAAATTTCCTCGATTTGGGATTTTAAAATAAATCAGTGACTTGGGACACCAAATAAATTATCCCAAATGGAGACTCTGAAATAAATAAAATAATCCCATATCGAATAATGTGACTTTAATTGAAAAAAACTCCCTTATATACTCCTTTGAGTGTAGAAAAGGAGGTGTGACACAAACAATATGAGCAAAGTTAAGCTTAAGGGATTGTATGTTCCAGTCACACTAAGTGTCACCATCGCGAGTGAGGAATTTTATTATTCTTGGTACAGAAGGATTAATGCAAGGCGAGTACGGGTCATTGATGATGTGAAAGGACGCCAAAGATGAAGAGGAAAAACATCTATACACATGTCTTCATAGCTTCAAGTCTCAGTACTCTCCTAAAGGAGGGAATATGGAATGATAAAGGAAGAATGCGATAAAAAAATAAGAAAGGGATGAGATTGCACTTATCTAAATGTTACAGATATGCTATGATTACAGAACATTATGTAAGCATGATGCCAAGAAAAGGAAGTAAGGGCTCCTGCCCGGGATGTTTTTGATAAATAAAGAACTAGTGCGAGAGGTAAGTTAAGACAAAGGAAATAACCTAAGAAAGATTACGTGGAATATAGATATAAGAATGGGCTAACAAGTAGTTAGTAGTTGATTCAGGAAGAGCCTAGTCATGACTAGACAAGAAGTTACAGACAAATCAGCAGATCATGCAAGATAAATGTAGTAAACCCCAACATGGAGAATTCAGCCTCGCAATAATGTCATTATAATACTTGAGATATATTCAAATAGGAGTCAGGGCAGTTAAAGGTACCGTATGAGTGTTACGGGGATTAAAAAAAGTGTCACTGGGAAGGCAATCAAAATATCAGTTCAGAAGCAATCCTACAAGCACAAAGGGCATGGAGGTAAGCAACTATAGATGATTATGGGAAAAGAAGGACATCAAAAGGTCCGTAATAAGCTCACAGATTTACAAGAGCCAAGGGTTCTCCCTAAGTACTACAACGAAAGACTAATTGAGGAAATAAGGAAGAAGGCTGCAACCTAAGCACAATAACCTAAAGAGGAAATGGTCGTGTAACAACAGTCTCACAACAACATTGTAAGCACTCCAAAGGAAAGTGGCACCTACAGTGGCTAATGAACAGGAAGTAAAATTAAAAGTAATATTCGAGATCATATGAGTTGCATGAAAACTCTGGCATATGTGGGCACTAAGATGAGCTAAGTATGGACACAACAAAGGGGCAGAAAGACCAGGAAAAGTAATAGCTTACGTTGAAAGAAAGCTAAGATGGAACGAAAGAAATTATTCGATCAATGATCCAAAGTTGGTTATGTTATGAACGCACATAGAGGTTCGGAGTTTTATACATGCAACATATACAACCGTAGAAAATTCTGGTATACGTTAAAAGAAAGAATTGAGCCTAGGTTTTAAATGAAGGATTAAATTGTTAAAGGGATGTATCATGCATTGTGATGACCCAAAAGGTCATCACTTGATTTATAAGTCAATTCTGCATTTTGAGGCCTTAAAAGCCTCTTTTAGTCTCACCTTGATTTGCGTGCGCAGTTCGAGCGCGTTTCCGGAAAGATTTTATGTGATATCTAAGAAAAATAAGGAAAATTGGCTTTTAAATGGATTAAAGTTGGCTTTGGTCAACATTCTTGGTAAAAGGACATAGACCCATGATTTGATGGTCTCATAGGGTCCGTAGTAAAATATGGAACTTGGGCGTATGCCCGAAATCGAATTCCGAGGTCCTAAGCCCGAGAAATGAATTTTTGAAAGAAATTATTTAACTTAAATTATAAGAGTTTTGGAAATGTAACGATGCTTGAAATGGATGGTATCGGGCTCGTATTTTATTTCTGGACCCGGTATAGGTCTTATATAATAATTAAGTTGAATCTATGAAGTTTGGTAAGAATCGGAGTTCGTTTAGTACCAATCGGATCTTTATTTGAGAAAATAGTAGTTTCAATGTTCTTGAGTGATTTTTATGAAATTGAGGTTCAATTCGTAGTTGTCGATGTTATTTTGATGATTTAATCATACGAGCAAGTCTGTATGATGTTTGTAGACTTGCGTGTATGATTAGTTTGGAGCCCCAAGGGCTCGGGTGGGTTTTGGATAGGCCACGGGGTGAATTTAGACTTGGAAAATAACTATTGCAGGTTCAGAGAAGTTGCAGGTCTCTGAGATGGGCTTCGCGGTCCGCGGTAAAACTTCGCGACCGCGGTGGGGTCTCCGCGACTGCAGTGGAATTTTTGTGGTCCGTGGTGGGCAAGGCCATACCTTCGCGGTCGCGCTCGATTTCTCGCGATCCGCGGTGGAGCTCTGCGACTGCGGTTCTTTTTATGTGGTCCGCGGTGAGGGTCTGAGAAGAGTATATTTAAATAGGACTTTTCAGTTATTTTTCAATTTTCAAAACCCTAAAACATAAGAGATGATTTTCCAAACACTCTTTCTTTCCCAAAACACTAGTAAGTAATTTTAACTCATTTCTTTCACTCCTTAACTTCTTTTTATAAGATTTAATCCTAGAATCTAGGGTTTTCATGATGGAATTGGGAATTTTTGGTAGAACCTAGGAATATTTAAATTTGGGGATGTAGACCTCAGATTGAGGTCAGATTCCAAAACCAATTGTATATCCGGGCTCGGGGTGAATAGGTAATCGGATTTTGGTCTGAATTTCGGGTTTGTACCAAGCGGGCCCAGGGTTGATTTTTGACTTTTTGGGGAAAACACTAGAAAACCTATTTTCATGCATTAGAATTGGTTTATCTAGCATTTATTAATGTTATTAAGTAAATTGTGGCTAGATACAAGTGAATTGTAAGTGGAATCGAGAGGTAAAGCAGTAGTTGAGGCTTGAGTGTGTTCGTGACATTGAGGTAAGTGTTTGGTCTAACCTTAACTTGAGGGAATAGGTATTGTGTCTTATTTGTGATGTGTTAGTGTAGTGTACGACGTATAGGTGTGGTAACGTACCTATACGTTGGTGTCAAGCATGCCCGTGAGTCTTAAATTGTGATTGTTGTGATTCTTAATAAGTACTATGAATGCCTAAATTGTTGACCATCCATGTTGAGCAAGATTTATGATTATTTTCTCGGTATTTGGTTATTGTTGAGCATTGGTTCTAGTTGAGGTTCAATTGTGAAGTTGATTACTGGTACAAGTTTGGTTATAGCCGATTCCCTTGCCGGGACGTATTTAATTTAATTCTTATTGTTGATTTCCTTGCCGGGACGTATTTAATTCTTATTGTTGATTTCCTTGCCGGAATGTATTTATACTTATTGTTGATTCCCTTGTCGGGATATTGTCGTTGCTATTGTTTGGGTGAGGAAAGAGTGATAAAGTACGAATGGTGATGACGTGAACATTCATATATATGCATTTGGTGAGGAAAGAGTGACAAAGCACGAAGGGTGATGCCATGCACATTCATATATATGCATTTGTGAGGAAAGAGTGATAAATCACGAAGGGTGATGTCGTATACATTTTTATTGATATTGATGCATATGGTGAGGAAGAGAGATAAAGCACGAAGGGTGATGCCGTGCACATTTTCATTTCTTGATGGCATTGGTGAGGAATGAGAGTAAAAGCACGAAGGGTGATGTCGTGCACTTATTGCCTGTTTATTTTGATTTCTTGTCGTTTCGGTTCAAGTTCCTTAATTTTCTTATTCCACTACTACTGTGATTCATTATATTAATGTTTTCCCCATAGCATGTTACCCTTTCCCCGTTACTTTTGAATTGCTTTTATTACTGTTATTCTGTTAGATATTGTTTAGCTACAGGTTGTTTGATTGTGGTGTCCTAGCCTCGTCACTACTTCGCCGAGGTTAGGCTCGAAACTTACCAGCACATAGGGTCGGTTGTACTGATACTACACAATACGCTCTTTTGTGCAGATCCTGGTACTGGAGCATATGGACCTTAGCTAGGGGTTACTGCCTTCAGTCCATCAGGAGACCCGAGGTAGACCTGCAGGCGTCCGCAGGCCTTAGCGTCCCCTCCCTATCTAGTTTCTTTCTATTCTTTTATATTCCAAAGATAGACATGTACTTCCTTGTTCAGACTTTATTTGTAGTTTTCTTAGACAGTCCGTGAGATTGTGACACCAGTTCTGGGCAGTTTATCTTATGAATTCGTATTGATATTAGCTAAATTGTTAAATTTTTATTCTTCCACTCTATGAATTTTCGCTATTTATAAGTGTTAATTTACAATTATTAATGGATTAAAAATGAAAAGGGTAAATCAATTGGGATCATTGGCTTGCCTAGCTTTCACTAGTAGGCGCTATCACGACTCCCGAGGGTAAAAAATCTGGGTCGTGACATGTATATTCCTCAGCGCCCATGAAAGGCTAAATAGAATAACTAATACTATGAACCACAGATCGGGAGATAACTTAAGCCGACATAAAGGCCGATCAGAAGAAGGAGGAAACTAAAGAGTTACATCAACGAAGTAAATCATGAATTCAATTATTGGACCCAGAAGTTATAGGAATCATGATTGAGAACATAGCAGAATTACTCTTAATATTAGAGGTGCAAGAGAGATAGCACAACAACCATATCTATAATGGCTATACGATAAAGCCAGTTAGAAAAATACCAGCCTCATAAGAATTCAGTATGGAGATCCTGCCGAATTGTATAGGTATCCGAGGTGCAAGTATGATAATAGGGCTTGAAGTTGTGGATGTAAATCATACCTATATGGAAGGGAGGTCATGAAAGAAATGATGCAAAATTTTAAGGAAAGTAAGATAAAGGTGAACATCGTATGAAATACTCAAGTATAGAAGGATGAGAGTGGTCCAAACTTCAGGTAAAAGACTAGAAGCGCTGAGATTCAGTATCCAGGAATGATAGCAGCATCGTCAGTGGCATACCTTCTAACCTATGGTTTCTATGTATCGAAAGGTTTAATTAGAGAGTAAAATAAGAGTTAGAGATTATGCGATGTTTCGCTTGATGTTCCAGAAAAGCATAAGGGAATCGATCGCAAGCTAAAGTATGATAGAGCGACAGTTTTTAGAAGACATGAGTAAGGATAAGGAAAGGCAAGTGAAAAGGTGACGAGAATGGATAAGTCCTCAGGATTACGTCCATGAAAATAAGAGAGCTAATGGTTTATCTAAGTTATAGAAAGTTTAGTATAGCCTGAATGAACTCAAAGGAGTCTAAGACTTATAGCATTTAGAAGAAATGTAATGTTGCCTTGTTTAATGGAATGAGGGTGTAATTGTGATAGATAAAGGATTACGTTTGGGTCTTCGATTGAGTAATGATTTGAAAAAAAAAGGGGGGATTTCATGAGTTGCATAGGATTAAAATACCCACGTAAGGTGAATCACGTTGGGATGATATGAAATACGATTATGGAAATCACTTCAAATATTTCTCGATGCAACGTAAGCACTAGTGGCAAGGTATTACGTAAGAAGTTTCAAGTTATCAGTGGTATATTGTAGATCAATATTAAGGCGAATCATAATGGATGGACAAAAGTCACAAAGTATGAGCTAAGATTAGGCCGTCATTCTTAAGATGAACAGTAATGAGGAAGCATTAAAGGACTTAGCCTTATGCATATAGGATAAGCAACAAAAGTAACCTGGAGTTTGGTCGCAGACCTCAGTAACGATAAATCGAAGTAAGAGTTATGGTATAGTATGACCTTCTTAGAGGTAGTAAAACTAATAGTGCCAGAGGTACAGCTTGACATAATTTGGTATATGTTCACAAAGTGAGGCCTAGAGATTGACTAAGAACTGGAGGAAAGAGGAGAGAAGCATCGCATAGGCGCACATACAAAGTTAGAGTTGACAGGCTGCATGATAGAAGGCAGCAACTATTACAAGATTAGAAGGATTTCGACTACAAGTCGTGGTGTGAGAAAGAGGCTTAAATAGGGGAAATGCCATGGCCTTTGGATTTATTCAAATAACAGTTGCCTAAATGGAAAGGAGAATATTAAAGTATTCACAAGAGCTATGGGTTATAAGAATAATAAGTGCATCAGTCAACATTCGCAAATGAATATTCCAAAGGGGAGAATGATGTTACGCCCCACAATATTACGTTGATATTACGTCCCGCAGTATTATATTACGATGATGTTACGTCCTGCAGTATTATATTACGATGATGTTACGTACTGCAGTATTATATTACGATGATATTACGCCTTGCAGTATTACATTACCATGATGTTACGCTTTGCGGTATTAAATTACGACGATGATGCACCTTGTAGTATTGTACATTGAATTTATCGTAAGGTAATTGACATCAGTCCAAGGAAAAGATTATTTGGAGATTATAAGCATTATGCTATTTCAAACAAGTGATAAGTAAATTCGTGAAGGTGAGAGGAGAAGCAAGTCGAAGAAAACAAATTTTCGTCCAAGTTTGGTATTTTGGGATAAAATACGACCCGAGCTAAAATACCCGGTATTTATGGACTAGTGTCATCAAAGGTACCACGTGACCATGACAGTAAGGTGTATAAAGTGTATTAAAAGTGAGTAGTATTTTAAGTAAATTGAGATAATTCTTAATTAGGTGGGTAATTGGTTAATTATTGGATTTGTGGATAAATATTTAAGTAAACTTTATTGGATAATTATGAGGGAACAAATATACATGTGGAGATATGTATGTGTGACAACAAATTGCCAACTAATCAAGCCTAAAGGAGGAGGTGGCACACAATAAATCAAACATGGATTTGTTGGACCAACTATTGTAAATAAATGCATTTTCCAATAATGGAAGATTGTATGCATGAATTTATGCATCTGAAGGACTCCACCAACGTTAAGAATTCAGCCAAATCAAATTTAGAAGAGCTTGCAACCAAAAACCAAGTCCCTAACGATATTAATGTGACCATGTTGTCACGTTATTTCCCTACTTTGCCAATTTGAAAACTTTTTGTCACTTGTTTTCTTTATCAAGGTTGAAGGAATTATGTATTCTTCCATGGCTAATACACATTAGATCAAGTGTACTGTAGACTGCCATATATAAACCAGAAGCAAAACTATACGTTCAAGAATGCAAGTGAAGATTCAACGAGATTTCTTAGCACCGTAGCAATGTGAGATTTTGCGATTCTAAAGGAGTACAGTGCAACCTTTCCCAAGAATATCATGCGGATTTTTTCCTACTCCAGGTATGTTAAAGCTATCCCTTCTTTCTTTTGGCATGATCCATATGATACAAACGAAACGAGTAAATACACAACTTCCATAAGTGACTCTATTCATAGAAATACTAGAGGTTCCTATGTTCTTGATTTCCCATATGTCATATTATTCTATCATCTGTTCATGGGTCTCAGAAAATACGTAAGTTGATAAAGTTTATTTCATGATATTAATCAGAGGTATAACGGTCTTATGACGTTCCGAAAATTTTTATTAACGTACTTCTCATGCATTGCATTCATTTACATGTACATTTACCCATGACCATATGGCGTTATATACGTGTATATATGTATGTATATATATGTATATGGGATATAAGAAAAGTTTACGGCGTTATATATGCACCACCACCTGATCAGCTGGTATACGTTGATGATTTTGCCTATAGTTGCCGAGATGATATGATGGGATGCCCTCAGAGGCCTGATGATGTTATGAAACATGTACCTATGCACGACATGAAATTCATATGCATGTGCATGACACTATAATTATTTCATGAATTACAGAGTTATCCAGGCTTACAGGTTGAGTCATTTATTTTATATTTTTTTCATGTATGTTATGTACTTATTTATGTGCCTTACATACTCGGTACATTATTCGTACTGACGTCCCTTTTGCCTGGGGACGCTGCGTTTCATGACTGCAGGTCCCGATAGATAGGTCGAGAGCCCTCCAAGTAGGCTATCAGCTCAGCAGAAGATGTTGGTGCACTCTATTTGCTTCGGAGTTGCTTGTTGATTGGGTTAGTATAATTTAGACGTGTATTGTTTGGTATGGCGGGACTATATCTCGACCTTTATGAAAATTATGTATTCTTATAGTCTTGTAGACAGATGTCATATACGTAAAAGATTGTAAGGCCTTGTTGGCCTATGTCCAGTATATGAGTGGTTATTTTGGTCTTATAGGCTCGTATGTCTTATGTATAAGTTGGTATCAATGTTGTATTCTAATTATCTCACGGCAGCCTTCCGACTCAGTTATCTATCAAAGTATGACATGAAAAGATACGTTATGATCGTACTCGGTTGAGTAAGGTACCGGTGCCCATCGCGGCCCATTGGTTTGGGTCGTGACAACATGAATAATATGTATATATATATATATATATATACATATTATTATCCTTATTTTTACTTGCTGGATTTTGTGTGGATGCTATTAATAATGTTCCTCTATATGTCAATTTAAGAAAGGTTCCATCTACAACAACAACTGGTTTGCAATACTGCCATTCAACGAGCATGAGTGCAGTTTGCTGAAATTTCTGACCTTGAAAAGTTTTGCTTTTTTCAGGCTCGAAGACTTAAAATATCAAATGCAGTTATTGTTGATGCATACTAGGTAGACCTATGACACAGATATAAACTTTTCCATCAATAAATAGAGTGGCATGAAATATAATAATATATAGTGATACACACTGCCATCAACAATACTAGATGAAAAATGCAATGACTATACAGTACTAGACGGTGACAACCACAACTTAAAAGTGTGCAGCCACAGACTTACAAGCAGCAACTTATTTTCTGCATAATTATGCTTCTAACATCAACTACGATATACATTGAGATACATAATTATACAGTAAATATTTTGATACCTGCTTTTACTTGATTTATGCACCTTAAACTGAAATGTTTCCTTTACTGCCAAGTGCTTCATGAATTTGTCTATCGTAGCCTTGTCTTTATAAATTTGACCTTCTTCTACATCTATGTGTTGATGGTCAGTTATTATTGTATTTTCATCAGATTCTGTATCCTGCCAGCCTTCTCCATCCCCAAACTCGATCATATTAATTATATCACCATTGTATCTCTCCTCTATAACTAAGCTTTGTGCACATTTTGAGGAAATCACAGCAGAATTTGAATTGTAGCAGATCATGCCCATATCCCTTTCACTCGATGTTATACAAAGGGAATATATTGTACATTTTGAGCTTTTCTTCAGCTCAAGATATACACATACACCCATCCATTGTGTATCACTATTGGTAGACAACCGTATTGGATAGTGTATTTGATTTCAATAACATTCAATGAAGTATCTATCATAAGTTGTTTCGAAATCACGTCTACAAAATCTTCAAAACTTATATTTGGTGTAACTATTACAACATTTGCATTGTAATCTACAAATCTATTGTTAATATTCTATCGGCCACCATACTGAATAAAAATTGGTAAATTTGCCATTGAGTAGCTGAAATTAGATCAAAACTCACTAATTCCTTGATTGATTTTGATTGTAGTTCGTAGTTCCTTCTACACAGAAATCGCGAAAGTTGTATCTACACAAAAATCGCAAAAGGATATAGTGAAATTGATCGATTTCGAGTGAAATTTGGAGCTCCTTTGAAGAATTTTTTGGGAGAGAATGTCGTGATTTACAGAGGGAGAGAATGTCGTGATATGGCAAATTGATACGCTTGAAAAACAGGGAAGGAAGCGTGATTCTCGGATGGAAGAATCCTTCCTTGCGTGTATCTCTAATTTTGGGTTACTTTTGGTAAGTGTTTAATTTTGGGCTAGAGGTTGGTAAGTTTGTATTTAAATTGGCTATTTCTGTACTTTTTCCTTTATTTTGTGGCTACCTATTGTCATTAGTTTTTCCCGGACGGCTACAAATGAAGTTTGCTCAAATTAAATTGCTATTATCTTGGTTTGAGTTAATTTTGAAAATCGAAAACCCATTTTGGGTTACAAAGTTCACTATTCTTGCTTTATTATTCTTGACCAATCTCGAGGTCACTTGGGCTCGAGGTCGAGGCTAGCTTATCTATTGGTTTGGTCTTACTTATTTCTTTCATCTATACTTCAGATTTCTTGATTATTAATCAGTATTGAACTAAATCACGTATCTTTAAAACCACAAATCAAATTTAATTGTTACTCGTATTTTCGAGGTAAATAGTTTGGCTCCCACCTTGGGGCTAAAGATAATAGTGATTATTTCATTACTGATTCTCATAATACACGTTATTTTTATACTTTTTCTTGTCAATAATTTTTTGATTCTCAAGATTAAACATGTCAAACTCGCAAAACACACCTGTTCATGACAACGAAGGTCTTGGATTTGGGGAAAACAACAATGTAAGGGTCGGTATACTACCAATAAACCCTAAGGAAGTGCCAAATATGGAACCAGTTGATGTTAGTTCACACATTGCTTTAAATGCGGATCCAGGCGCAGACCCCGGAGGAAATGAACGTAGGGAAGCCCGATCTGGAGGCCAAGCAACACAGGGTATAGGAGACGGGGGAATCAGCCTCCAAGTAATATTCAAGATACTACAAGCTCAACAGATTGCCATTGCTCAACTTCAAAATCAGAATGAAACTCCAAGTGTGGTCGAACCAAGGAACACTCGACGTACTGAGCCGGTGCCGGAGAGACCAAATGGTAATGGCTTGGGGACTGACCCCATCATACTCGGGGACTAACCTTTTGGACAAGTTCGAAAGGTTATCGGGAAACAAGTCCAAAAGACATACCCGAAGGCTACAGTCATATTAATGACTACGGTCATGTAAAAGGCTACGGCCATATTAAAAGGCTACGGCCATATTAAAAACTACGGTCATATTAAAGACTACTGTCATGTAAAAGGCTACGGCCGAAATAATATGGCTCGGAGATGTCCGACTTTAGCCATAAAGTAAAGGCCTTCAAGTACTTCGAAAAACCAGTTAAACTCGGCTACCCTCGGCAAAAGCAAAAAGGGCTTCGATAAAATCAGCTTTCAAATAATTTAAAGGCTTCGATAACATCAGCCTTCGAAAAAGCCTCAAGAGGTATTAACACGAATGGGTTCTGATCGATTGAACCCTCAAAAACCCCAACGGGTACAAAAAACACATGCTAAGATATAAAGAAATTTTTAAAAACCCCAACGGGTACAAAAAACACATGCTAAGATATAAAGAAATTTTTACTAAGTCTTTTAACTGAAGAGAGGGAAGAATTATAGCCGTCTTAGAGGCCGAATTGGCCCAACTTAAAGAGCCTAAGGGCCAATATAAAAAAGCCTAAGGGCTAATTTTACTTCGAGTTCGAGGAAATCCTCACTCGACTATAAAGCCTAAGGGCTATTTTCATTTTGAGTTGGGGCAAGTACTCACTCGAATACTAAGCCCAAGGGCTACCCGAGTTCGAGAAAATTCTCACTCAAGGACTATCTATGAATCCTAAGGGCTAACTCTATTTTGAGTTCGAGCAAGTCCTCACTCGATCATAAAAGCCCAAGGGCTATCTTAACCCGAGTTCGAACAAACCCTCACTCGGGGACTATCCATAAAGCCTATGGGCAAACTTTACTTCGAGTTCGAGCAAATACTCACTCGACTATAAAGCCTAAGGGCTATTTTCATTTCGAGTTCGAGCAAGTACTCACTCGACTACTAAGCCCAAGGGCCACCCGAGTTCGAGAAAATTCTCACTCGGGTACTATCTATGAATCCTAATAGCTAACTCTATTTCGTGTTCGAGCAAGTCCTCACTCGATTATAAAAGCCCAAGGGATATCTTAACCCGAGTTCGAGCAAACCCTCACTCGGGGACTATCCATAAAGCCTATGGGCTAACTTTACTTCGAGTTCGAGCAAATCTTCACTCAACTATAAAGCCTAAGGGCTATTTTCATTTCGAGTTCAAGCAAGTAGTCACTCGACTACTAAGCCCAAGGGCTGCCCGAGTTCAAGAAAATTCTCACTCGGGGACTATCTATGAAGCCTAAGGGCTAACTCTATTTCGAGTTCGAGCAAGTCCTCACTCAATCATAAAAGCCCAAGGGATATCTTAATCCGAGTTCGAGCAAACCCTCACTCGGGGACTATCCATAAAGCATATGGTCTAAATTTACTTCGAGTTCGAGCAAATCCTCACTCGACTATAAAGCCTAAGGGATATTTTCATTCGAGTTCGAGCAAGTACTCACTCAACCACTAAGCCCAAGGGCTACCCGAGTTCGAGAAAATTCTCACTCGGGGACAATCTATGAAGCCTAAGGGTTAACTCTATTTCGAGTTCGAGCAAGTCCTCACTCGATCATAAAATCCCAAGGGTTATCTTAACCCGAGTTCGAGCAAACCCTTACTCGGGGACTATCCATAAAGCCTATGGGCTAACTTTACTTCTAGTTCGAGCAAATCCTCACTCGGCTATAAAGCTTAAAGGCTATTTTCATTTCGAGTTCGAGCAAATACTCAATTAACTACTAAGCCCAAGGGCTACCCGAGTTCCAGAAAATTCTCACTCAGGGGACTATCTTTCGAGCCCAAGGGCCACCTCATCTCAAGTTCTAGCATGTCCTTACTTGGACATAAGGCCTAAGGGCTATTTTCATTTCAAGTTCGAGCGTGCACTCACTCAACTATCAAGTCCAAGGGCTACCTTACCTTATCGACTGTTGAGCCTAAGAGCTACTCAAACTCAAGTTTGAATGGTCATTTAGGGACCATTGATCAGAAACCTTCGAGGGCAGAACTTATTGTCGGTCATTACCATCTCAAACTTTGGACATTCAAAGGGAATTTTATTCTAAGCCGCTTTGACCCGCACAAAAGGGTAACAGGTTCTGAATCCATGGAAGGAAAATGGCTTTGTACAAACCTTTTTACAAGAAGCTTTAGGTCACGATCAAGAGTTACTCGCAAGGGCCGATCAACCTCAAAAGCAAAAAAGTACTAAGAGCACGAAACCTAAGCAGCACGGTCCTTATCGGCAAAAGTGTCTTCGCCCTCCGAATCTTCCCCGTCGCGGGACTCGCTAAAGGTTCTCGGAGTTTTCCTCGGGAAAGGCCAGCTTGCAAGCTTTCGTTTCCTCAGTCGCTTGCGTCACGATGATGGTGTCGTGGAAAATCGGGGTAAAAATCAAGGACTCAATTCGTTTCTTGTCGTTATACTCTAAGAAATGTGGGGACTGTATATATACGATAGAAATCGGGGCTACTCGATTTTGTGAGCTCGAGGGTCACTTCGAGAGAGAGAGCGAAATACACCAGGAGCGAGCCCGATGGGAGGCTTCGAAGATCAAAGTATCCGATGAACATCGAGGCCGAACGTGACTGGCCTCGAGATAATGCCGTTACGAGTTTGTAACAGAATGAGCAAAATTCCCGCCACGTCTCCAAGATCTTGGCATAAATTCCGGAATAGATTTGTACGAGTTAGTACTAATCTGTACTAGGCGGTTAAACAGTTGTCCCAATAAGATTCCTTACTGTAAATAGAAATGTACCTATTTTAGGGTTCCCCTATTATATAAAGAAGACCTCAATCATTTGTAAAGATAATCTAATCATTGGAAAAGAATATACTCTCTTACTTTTCTTGCTCATTGTCCATCAGAATTGTCTTTTAGTTTCATTATTCTTGCTTTATTGTTCTTGATCAATCTAGAGGTCATTTGGGCTCGAGGTCGAGGCTAGCTTATCTCTATTGGTTTGGTCTTACTTATTTCTTTCATCTATACTTCATATTTCTTGATTATTAATCAGTATTGAACTAAATCACGTATCTTTAAAACCACAAATCAAATTTAATTGTTCCTCGTATTTTCGAGGTAAACACCATTTATAATTGTAGAGAGGTAAATACGACCTTTTCCCTTAAATCAAACATGCAATCGTTGATTAATGAAGAGATAATGTTAAAACTGTAAACTGATATTATTCACAACAAATACATTGGTGCAAATATGGTAGAATTATTTTATTATATAGTTTCAGAAATTTTCTTTTTTTATCCAAAGACTTTCAGCCCACTAATTATCATGATGACAGTTTTTCTCCCCATACTTGAGAAGCATGTTACATAATTAGTCCTATGGAAAAAAACATGATAGAGGAATATACAAGTTCCTCAAAGTCAGCAATAGATTCTTCATCGAGTGTAACCTCACGTGTAATTTAATGTTTTTAGTGAAGTTGGAAAAATGGTTTGTAGTAATATTTTGCTAAAATTTGTTAGGACCACTTTATATAGGAGAATATTTTGTGCAGAAAATGTTGGTTCAAGGATAAAGAGTGTCATAGCAAATATTTCAACATTACATGTATAGAAATTCATGTAAGAGTACTTGTTCAACTTCTTTTGGAATATATGACGAAACTAAACTTTCACAATCTTCTTTAGTCTCATTTACCACGTCAAGTAGAAAAAGAAAAAAAAAGGAAAAAAAAAATTACTTGATTAAATTCTTTTGGAATATATTATGAAATCAAACTTTCACAATCTTCTTTAGTCTCAATTACCACGTCGAATAGAAAAAGCGAAACGATAAACATAGCGTAAAAAGAATAACTCGAATATGGGAAAGAAAACCCAAATCATGGTAATTCAGTTCTCGCTTTAGAAAAATAAATATTAAGAAGGATTGTAATTGTATTATCATTTTTGTGTTTATCTTTACAAAAACAATGACATTATGGGTGTGTTTGGTATTTTCTTGAAAAATAAGTAGTAATCTTATTCATTTTTCGGTGTTTGGTATGCAAATTAGGGAAAATGACTTTTCAAGAGTATTCATAAATAATTTAGATATAATAAACATGAAGTCATAAACTTTCAAACCAACAACCTTCCGAACCCACAAATTTCATAAACTTTCGAACCGCTAAATGATCACGCCCAACTATGTCTTAAGGACAATGCGGACGTTGCAAATATAACCTGAGTATTCTGCACAGAGTCGAATCCACAGAGAGTTAACCTATCAATCACTATCTTTAGACCCACTAAACTCTTGAGAACCAATTTCCCCAAACGTTTGAATCACAGTTGATGGTGTCTTCAATAACTAAAATTGCAAGTAAATAAACAGCTGTAAACTAAGGATGCTAAGGTTGTAAACAATAATGAGAAAATGCTAAGGTAATGACTTCCCCTATTGATGGAATCCCTTCTGTTTATGCTTCATACAAATTGACCAACACCTCTCATCTTACCGTAAATCTCTCCCGAGTAATCACAGTAATATACTCAATGCACTCTCCCGAGATACACTAGCTAGCTCTAATTAACACGGTTCACTTTAGATTGCACTCAAGGCTTCGTTATCCCTAATCCCGCCTTTAAACCCGCAGTTATAGATCCCTCTTATACTTTGGGAGTGGTGTTGTTCAACAATAACCTAAATATGCACTCTCTCCCGAGTTATGCACACTAAATAGGCACAGCTAATTGAGGATCCTGTCAATTAACTACAACATACACAAAGTTGAACAAATAAAGATTGAAACTAGCAATTTGTATTCACATAAACAAGAAGTTCATCCCCCAATAGGTTCCATCAAAACCTAAGACAAAGGATTTAGCTACTCATAACTATGGGTAAACAAACTAAAACAATATTCATCATAAAACTTGCAAGAAAAATAAAGAGAAGAAGAAACCAAGATGTTTTGGGTGATCTCTCACACTTGTTCTTCTTGCCAAAAATACTCTCTAAAACAATACATGCCTCTCTTGGGCGAAGTCTAGTGTTTAAAATAGGGTTTTGGGCTAAAAATCCCGTGTTTTGCACTTTAGTCCCTGAAGTTCTCCGCCTCCGCCGCGGTTCTGCCGCGGTCGCGGTCAAACCGCGGCCAAACATGCTCTCTGATTCTCACTTTGTCTGCAGGGGTCTTCTACCGCGGTTCTGCCGCGGTCGCGGTGGAACCGTGACAGTACTCTTTCAGTTCTGGCTTGAGCTGTTTCGCGTGGTTTACTTGACAGAATTTTACGATCGGCCTCTTTTTCTCCATATTTTAACCCAAAAGTACTCCATAACCTTCTCTGGTCATATATAACCTGCAAAGCATGAAAAACACTAATAAGAGCATTTTGTTATCACTTTTATCATCCAAACTATACAAGAAGGTGGTTATTTAGGGCCTAATTATAGTTAAATTCACCTATTATCACTAAACTTTCAAAACCGCGGAATTTCGAACCCGTAAACTTTGTAATTTTTAAGTCCGTAAACTTCCAAACACATAAACCTCCGAACTCATAATTTTGGAACTTGTAAAATTTTGAACCTTTAAACCGATAAATAAAAAAATTAAAACTGAAAAATATATTTAGAAAATATTTCTTTTTCCGGGGAGGGGGGGAGGGGCAGTAAAACGAAAAAAATAGAAATTTAAATTACAAAAAAAAAAGTAAATTTTTTTTTGTGCAGGTGGGGGGGGGGGGGAGAGGGGGCAGGTGAGGGGGTCGGGGGTGGGGGTGGGTGGTGGAGAAAAATGAAAAAACAGAAATTTGAAATTGCCAAAAAAAAAAATTAAGGTAAAAAAGAATAATTTTTTTTGTGGTGGGTGGGGGTGGAGTGGTAACGGAAAAAACTGAAATTTGAAGAAAAAAAAAAACTTTTTTGAAGAGGGGGTTGGGTGGGGAAGGTGTTCATAAGAAAAATGTTTTCCAAAACATTTAAGCCAACCAAACATGAGAAAATTAGAAAATATTTTCCTTCATACCAAACACACCCTATAAGAAATGTGGTTTTCAGCGACGACTCTTATGTTACAACTAGTTAATTTACCCACACTTCGCGCGGTCGTTAAAGGAAAATCAAAATATAAATAAACAATAATTGTTAGAATTTTTGTTATAAAAAATTAATCTTTACTAATCAATGAAGCAACAATAATTGTTAATTGATCTTTGGTGATTAATACAAAAGAAGTTAATTACCAAAAAAAATTATTAATTTCAAAGTCATCCTTAATATTTATTAAAACAGGTTGGTCTTATTCTTGTGCTTTTTTTTTAATACCAAAAATCTTAAATTTGTGAAATAACAAAGTAAGTACCATGTTTAAAGAAAAAAAGTAAGTCTCATCAAGTCTATTCTATATCTCAACATCATTCAATGAATGATTAAGGAAATAGTAAGATCAACTTTATCTTTTACATATTCTCCAATATAACAATATCAATTGTTCCTTTTTTTAAAAAAAAAAAAATCATTTTATATCCAAAGTCACTTAGCTAAAAATTAATTAGGCTTCGTGCTAGTGTATAAATATACGAAAAGAAGAATTCCTCTCTAATGCAAAAGCAATAAGTCAAATTGTACCTGACGCAATAAAGAAGTTTTCATATTTGAATTTGTTTACCCACATGTGTAATAGAATTCAATAAAGCATGAGTCAAGTAGTCAGTCTTGGTCAATTGTGAATATGTAAAGAAACATATTAAGATTCAAATTAATTCTCCCCAGATATCAAGGTTTAAAATTACAAAAACAATTATTACATCCACTTCATGTTAATATTATTAAAAAGAGATTTTTGTGTTTTAATTTGAAAATAATGCTATAACCTAAAGAACATTAGCCTAAAAACTGCATACATGATATGATATATAAGATTTCAAGAAAAAGAACAACTACAATATATAATTGAATGTTAGCCAAATCTCATAAACTAATATCTGCAAAACTAATAAATCAAAATTCGAGAGTGTGAGAGTGTTTGGAGCGGGAGCATAAGCCATGAATCTTTAGTCTTTTAGTATTTTATAAATTTATAAAATAAGATATAAATAAATACAAAATCTGAAAAATATGTTCAGAATTTTTTAATCTATAAATTAAGAAAATAGAATATATATATATACACACACAATACACACTATATTAGTACACATACTAATACGAGTGTAAACGTATTAACATATTATAGCAAATACACTTCTAGTATATTTAGAATAGAGTTAATATAAATTCAGTCAAGAAACTATAAAAGAAAATATAAGACTTACTCTCGGAGAATTATTCAAAAAATGATTGATAGAACTGATTAAAAATTGAAAAAGTTAAACAATATAAACATACCTTAATAAAATAGAAAGATGAAGAATAAGAATTAACAAAAACATACACATGGAATCATGAGCAAGCACCATCGTCTGGTGATATAGGGCAGTGAACAGAGGCGGATCCAGAATTTTAAATTTATGAGTTTCTGTCGCAATTTCAAAATAATATACAATAATAACTGGGTTCACAAATAGATATTTATAGATATTTAATAATTTTTTAGCAAAAATATAGGGTCTACACAAAAATTACTGGATTCCCGAGAACCCAGTTATTATACTCTGGATCCGCCCCTGGCAGTGAAATATGGTCTTCTTGCTTTTCCAATGGGTCCCTTTTGAGAAGAAAATATATATTAGAAAAAACTTTCTCACTAAATATAAGAGAGATTTCATCTTCTTCCCCAAAATTTTGTTTACTTATTAAGAAGTCAGAAGTCATGTAAAATTGTGGATGAACTCTTACTTTGTAAGGCGAGATAATTCTTCTCTGTTGAGTATGTTGTTTGTGCTGCACTTGATGAAGAGAAAAGTAGTGTACTGGAAAATGGGATAAATAGAAAGATTATTGTAGCTTTTAATTACTATCATTATTTTCATAATTGAAACTGTCGTATACTTTATTTTTTACAATTGCAATGGTTGAATCCTTTCTTTTTAATGCTGAACCGTTACATTCTTCCGTCATAATTCTTAATTAAGAGGTGTAAGTTATGGGATGTGATTTTTATAAAAAATAAGATATATAAAGGAAAAAAAGAAAGAATAAGTCAAAAAAGGAGAATAAAAATAAATACAACTCCTACCCTATGAAGTATGCCACATCACCTTTTTCATTCCCAACTTTATATATATATATAGAGAGAGAGAGATCCACGTAATCGTCATGAAAGTAAGAGTTTTCGATATGGTAAAAATAGCACGGTATAGCAAGCTTTCGGATTGGTCATTCAAAACTAGCCAGCATTTACGAAGTCAATGAAAATTAGCCACTATTTTGCTGCAACAGAGACCGGTCCAGCATAATATACTGGAGTTCGGTGCACCTGTGTATGAACTCCAGCATATTATGCTGGACCGGTATACTTTGCTGACTCCAGTATAATATACTGGAGACTGGAGCACCGGTGCTCCAAACTCCAGTATATTATACTGGACAATTATACTTGCTGGAACTCCAGTATATTATGCTGGAGTTCTAGTGTACTTATGCTGGAACTCCATCATATTATGCTGGAGTTCCAGCATACTTATCCTGGAACTCCAGTATAATATGCTGGAGTTCAAGCATACTTATGCTGGAACTCCAGTATAATATACTGGCGTATTTTTCGGGTTTTGAACAATGTTTTCGCTCAGATTTATCTTTACATGAAAAGTGACTAAATTTCGATTACTTTTGAAACTGGACTATTTTTGAACGACCATTTGTAAATTTGATTATTTTTAAATTTCTCCCTTCGATATGTCGCAGATTAATACTGGCAATAGAAAGTAACATATATAACAATGGCAACAAAAAAAGGGTGATCTCTGTGTATGGGTGCAACAAAAAATTAAAATTTTCTTCGGGGAAAAAACAAAATTGGCTAAAAAGATTGTGGCCACCTATTAGTATTTTTTTTCTTTTGGTTTTCCACGTGATGTCTAATACGCTCATTGAGTCCTACAAAATTTAAAATCACGCTGAAAAGACTCATATTGAAAATAGAGTGCTTTCTAAACAAATCGAAATCCAAATCAAACCGTCCAAAAAAATCGATACATTTTAGGTTTGGTTTGGTTTTGGTTTTGAATTTTAAAAACCGATCAAATTTGATTTGGTTTTTATAAAAAAATAACCGAACCAAATCGACTATAAAAGTAGCTATTTAAATTTATTACACACACACACACACAAACACACACACAGATATATATATATAAATATATATATATATATATTATATTTATATATTTATATATTTAGTCATTTATATTTTTAGTCTAGCTCTTTGCTATTATAATAATTTAATTCTTTACCTTTAAAGAATCTAATTCTTTACATTCTAGTTTGATTGGTAGTTTTCTTTTGCTAAGTACAAGAATTTATTTCATGTTAAAAATAATCAATTTTTAATTGAGTACTTAAATTATTCATCACTATTTGATTCAATTATAATCAATATATCTTGGTAAATGATAGATTTCTCAAAGAATAATTAATTTGATAGTGTTATGTTGAAAATGTAGTCGCCAGAATATGCGTTTGGTAGTGTATGTTTCACATTTTAAAAAAACCCGAAAAATAATCGAAAAAATAAAAAACCCGACAAAAACCAAATTGAAAAAAAAGCCGACTTAATTTGTTTGGGTTGATTTAATTTTAATATTTGAAAAATCGACTTACTTGGTTTGATTTTTTTTTAAAGAAGAACCGACCAACACGCCCTAGTAGTAGTAGTGAGTAATAAGTACTAATAGTGCAATTATAATGGCTCTAATTAAGAATAGGTATGCCTTGTGGCGGAAGTAAGGCGATAGGAGATGGTATTAACCCTTTTGAAAGAGTCAAGTATAAATGAAATAAAAAAAGAAGATAAAGGTAAAAAAAACAATTTGCTATTAAATATAAATTATATTGTAATCAAAGAACTAAAATATTAATAAAGTTAACTATTATATATTAGTACTAAATTATAATTGAATTAAAAAAAGAGAGATAAAAGTAAAAGATAAAGCAATTTGCTATTAAATATAAATTATATTGTACTCAAAGAATAAAAGTAGAAAGATGGAAAAAAAAAAAAAGCTAAAGGGCCAAAGGGGGTTTCGAACATACGTCTCCAGCAAAGTTGGGAATTTAAGGCCACAAATCAACCACTTCACTCATCCGCCTCTTTGTTTCTGGGGGCACATTTAAAATATACACACACACACACACACACACACACACACACACACACACACACACACATATATATATATATATATATATATATATATATATATATATATAATATGTATATACAGAGTTTTTGCCGAAACTAACGGGGTCACATGACCCCTCACCTCACCACATAGGTCCATATATATATATAATATGTATATACAGAGTTTTTGCCGAAACTAACGGGGTCACATGACCCCTCACCTCACCACATAGGTCCGCCTCTGCTTCGTGCACAAGGTTGCCCTTTACTAAAATTATTACCATGTAGATTGAAGAAGAAATTTGTTTTTCTTATTGTTTTATCAGAGTTGAACAAGTTTTGAAAGTAGAAGAACAAAAAAAGGTAAGTTCACTAGTCTTCACTGCAAAATTGTGCAGTATATACATAGTAAAAAAACATAAACTAACATGTCAAGCAAAATGTCCAAAGTAAAATCTTTTTCTACTCTGGTGATGGAGTCATGTGGTTTCAACATTTCGTTTTCCTAATGTCATGTGACCCCTACTTTTTCTTGATTTAAAGAACTAATACAGTCAAATTTCTCTACAACAGCTATGTTTGTTCTGATATTTTTTTAATAATATAATAAAGTGTTGTTATAGTGGACACGTACATACAAAATCATAATACTAAAGTCATGCTAAGCTTTACCTCAAGCTACTGACCAAATGAATATATCTTTTTCCTCTTAGCAATATAAAGATTGAAGAGGCAGCCAGCAAAATTATTCTCAATTTACATAATATGAAGAAATTAAAACTCTATTAAGTGTGTGTACTATTATGATGATATTATGACTCTTTCTAGATTGCCAGCAGCATCCTCATCCCAACATCTTACCTAATTTACCCTGCCTCTTTCTTATATAAATATGTGCTACAGTCATAGACTCAGTCCTTTGCACACTCAAAAGTGACAAAGTTTGTAGGGCAACAACCATGGGAAGGACACCTTGTTGTGACAAGACAAAAGTGAAAAGAGGACAATGGTCTCCTGAGGAAGATGAAATTCTCAAGAATTACCTACTCAAACATGGCACTACTGCTGGCAATTGGATTACCCTTCCTCACAGAGCTGGTTCTATTTTCTTTTTCTTTCTTTCTCATACACACTATATTATGTATATAGCCTTTGTTCAACACTAAAGACTAACTTATCTGTGTGCAAATTAACGCAGGCCTAAAGCGTTGTGGCAAGAGTTGCCGGTTAAGATGGCTTAATTATTTGAGACCAGATATCAAACTTGGAAATTTTACACAAGAGGAAGACAACATTATATGCTCTCTCTATACTCAACTTGGAAGCAGGCTAATTCTTGCTCTTCAACTATTTTTCCCTTTAAATTCCCAATTTTAATAACATTTTAGTATTTAAGAGTGACCCCAAGTATTTTTATTTTTATTTTTTGAATTTGCAGATGGTCTGTTATAGCATCTAAGCTACCAGGAAGAACAGACAATGATGTAAAAAATCACTGGAACACCAAATTGAAGAAGTTACTAGCAACTAATGCAAACCCCACAAGGAACTTTGATGATAGCAAACAAGTTTTTCATTCCTCATCAATGGTACCAAAAGAGGAAGAAGAACAAGCAGCCTATTCTCCAATACAATTTCCATTTCCAAATTGGGAGTCTGCTGGAGTCAGTAGTCATATTCTCAATAATAACAAAAGCATGGTTCAACATGACCAAAAACAATTCCCTCTTCCAAGACTCAGTCAAGACTACTCCAAGATTTCGACTTCTCGAGAAGAATCAATGAGTTTTGGATCTTCATCAGTTGCAATGCATGAGAATGTTGATCTAGCTTGGTTTAATACATTTGAGGGGTTTCCAATTGATGATGAAATTATGGGTGCAGGCTTGTGGACTCATCAATCAGTTCTTGAAGATATTGATTTTCCAGTCACTTTCAGCTGATGAATATGTTGGTAACTACAATATTCAAAAAAAGATAGAGTTGACATTAGTCATTGGAATGTATAATTAAACATGAGGGATTAAGTGAAACACTAATGTAATCTCTCATTTAGTATTTTAGATGCTAACAATTATGTGGAGTTGATGCCAACTAGAAGGAAACATGAGAAGTGTACAGCATTGAAGAGAAGTGGGTGTTTCTGATAGTTTTTGGAAGTGAATTTCTACTATTTTGTGGAAACCAAAAATGAAAATCAAGTAGAGAAAAGAGGAAAAGAACGAATCTAGTTATTAGCGAGAGGATCGTGATGGCAAGAGCAGAAGCTACGAGTTCGGCAAAACCAGTGGCTTTGGTTTAAATTATGTATTTATCTTAAAAAATCATTGAATATGTACAAATTATTAATTTAGAACCAAGTAACTCAAAAGATTTTGTTTTCAAATATTTGTTTGTTTATAGATTTTAACTATGTTTTGGCATATTTTGAAAATAAATTGTTCAAATCCCAAAAAGAGCTCTACAGTATTTTCTGAAATTTTCTACTCACAAAACTTCAAATTTTTTTCAAGTAAAATGTATGTGCAATTTCTATCTTTCTAAAAAATTTTATCCCATTTTCAAAAACTCATTTTTTTCAAGTTCCAACCAAATTTATGTACAAACGCTAGCTTAGAATCCCGAACCCATAAGATTCAAATTCTAACTCCACCTCTGATCATATTGACTGTCTTGTGCTTAATTTTGCCATGCAAATGGAGGTGGTTAATTTGAACAATGCTCACAATCTTTCGTTTCCTTATTTTTTTAACACTACTAGTTTCAAACTCCAATCATACAATGGCAGTTAGCAATAAGTAACTCCTAAATCTTTTAACCGTTGCATAGAAAGTTTAATTAGCATCGTAATATCTCAAATATAAATAACCAAGTCCTGAAAATTCATTAAAGAGTATTTTATAACATATTTTTCATATTTCACGCAAAAGTAGCATGCTCTTTCCCACTTCAACTTGATATAGAATGTAAACTCATCTGCTGTCATTTACACATTTACTTTTGATCCTGCATGCATGTTACGAATTCAACATGAAGACTGGATGGAGAGTAGAGCCCGATGTATAATCCTCCACAATAAGAATACATCACATCTTTACACTGTCTCGTGGGAGGCAATGAGAACTGCGGAAAAAACAGCAGAGAAGGAAGCAGTCAAGGAAGTTCAAAAGCCAACCACACGAAATCAATCATAAAGACTGCAAACATTCCAGCTGCATCATTGCTTGAATTTGCATCTAAGAACATGAAATCCAGCGTAAATGCAAAACAGTCCATCGATCGTGGACTTTACTGTCATTTAAAATGTAAACAAGTCTGTTGAAACAAAGCACATCTGCATGACCAAGACAATATCTGTATCCAGTTGGCATCTTGAAACAGTAACGAAAAGAAATAGGCCAAAATACAGGACCATTGTTTGCTGGTTAAATTTCAGAGAGATTCTTTGTATTCTATGATCTGTTTATGGTGGCACTAAAGGTTCCTTTTCCTGCTCTTAATTGGGTTAACAGAGGGGTTGAGAACGAAGGGAAATCTTTAGTTGGTTCTAAAGAGTCGAGAATGGAATCACGTTAGCAAACCGATAAACAAATAGGAAGGGGACTGATTGCATCCTACACACTTACCTGGATATCCATATCCAGACAGGGGACATGAAAGTGAGGACATGAGTCTGAACAATTTCCTTTCGATTAAACCAGTTTGAATTGGCAGACATTCATATTATGCTAAGCCCATTCTGAACATTCCTTTGCCTTAACTGACGTCATTCAAGTTAGTAATGTAAAAGCCATATCAAATTGATCGATCAATAATTGACGTAAAGGTGATGAAAATGGATATTAGTTAATAAAGAACATTACCTAACCCCTCCCCTCCAAACCCCCTCTTCTCATCTTCCCAAATTAGGGACTATGGCTACTGCAGGCACCACAACGGAAACAAATGAAACTAAACATAAAAGTGGAAGTGTTTTCAGATATATTTAAAAACTAAAAAATAGCATGTTCATAGCATGTTCAGTAGTAATTTTCCCGTGTAATAGCAATATATCATCAGGTATTCAAAATTTTAAATACACAAATCAGGATTCCTAGTCTGAATACTCGGGGGGCAACATAGGAAATCGAATGGGAAATGACCTGTTCAAAGAGCCATTTCAGCCTGCAAAGCAGCAAGCTCATCTTCTTCTGTCTTCTGAGCAGCAGGACGCACTTGTTGCCTACCAGCAGGTACATTAATTGGCGCGACAGGAGCGGTTGTAGCTGGCTGAAGGAGCTGCTCCTCCAACTCAGCTCCTTCCAGTTCTTCAAGTTCTGCCTCCAACTCATCCTGCAAAAAGATACAGGTAAATTATTGTTCTGAACGAGTGAAATACATTTTACACGAAGTAAGGAATAAGCTGAAGATACTTCATCAAAATCAGCAGCTGAACCAATTGGTGTTGACAATGCTTCCTGAATCATTTTCATATTCTCTGTTTGCTCGTTGATCTCATCCATGGTTTTGTCGACATCATCAATATTCCTGAAAAAAACAGAATATATTAGTGCATATCAGGGACAACCCCGACTTAACAAGAATAACCATGAACATAACAACAAACTGAACTAATTACTAGAAAGTATTGGAGTTTATCTTGATGAATCAGAAACACTAGGTGACACACACAGACAACATGACATGTAAGTGTGGGTGATGAGAGAAACTACACCCCTGCGCGTGTCGACATAGCATATGGCAAGACGGCAACTCGTAACTAAAAGATATAAAGTAATGGAATTTAAGATTAGACATCTATTAAGATCACACTTCAAAGAGTAAATCTCTGCTGTGACTCTATAACAGACTACATCTTTTAAATCATGTAAGAACATAACAAGACAAATTCGATGCTTTAACATGCATCAAGCAAAAATTTCTTATTTGAGGATCTCTCATTCCTCACTTTAATCAGTTCATATTTCTCTACAGCTTTTCTCTGCAAAAGCTGTTTGCATCTACAGAAGAAAAGAGCAGTAAATAGCACTTAACATGTAGCATATACAACTTACGTTGCCTTCTGCATAGCTTTCATAGCAGCTGCTCCAGTTCTTAAAGCATCAACAGTCTCCGTTGTTGCTTTTGCACCTTCTAACATTATCATCTGAAACCAAGACACAAACAAGTGAATTCAGACCATGTCTCTTTGTGCTGGTATGATAAGTTTTGCTGCAAAGATTCCAAGATGTATGAACACATGAAGAGCACCTGATCATGAATACGCAATTGAAAGTTTCCAAGCTGCTCAATTTGCTGCTCATAAAGCCTTTTCCTTTTCAAACATTGTATTGCAGCTAAAAGAGAAAGAAATTTGTTACTGCTGTAAACAAACTAAATATGCGAGGGAATAATGTTAAAATATACGAGAACGTAATTCACATCATCATCCTATAATATAGTATGTCCTCGCAATGCTAAGGCAGTGAAAACTGAAATCCATGTACATGAGCGGGAAACATAGCTGCTTGTCATATCCAATTTCCCTCTATCATCTGTTGAAATTCTAACACAACAGAGTAGCCTGAGCTGGTATGAGCAAGTAAACCATGTTTGTTCCTTTTCTTTAAGGTGGAAACATATCCGATAGATCAGGAAAATGAAGAACGGTATCCAGACTTTAAACAGATCATCCAGGATCAAATGCAGTTTCATAGAAAGCGTCTCTAAGCTTCCATCATGCTCTAATCAGCTCTTTCAAAGGAAATGCATTATTATCTTTAACTATTTACCTGTTCTAATATATCTCCAAAAACAAGTCAAACTTTTACTGCCATGCATGTCTTGCATAGTTGTTTCAAATAATTTGGGTCCGAAAAGAGCAAAATAGTTTTCAAAGGATTCATACAGCTGACCTTGATGTTGTATGGAACTGAGGTCTCGTTGGTTGATCGATCATGTATTGCATATTGTCTATAGCATGAGAAATTGCAAAGATAACCATTGTAACCTACTAGGTAAGCCAAAGGACTAAAATCTCTCCCTATTGCACAATAACTCTCCTAAACTTTAAATGCGAAATTTTCTTCTGAACCATGCTCTCTTTGGATAAAAGCAGATAAAATAGTTAAGAGATCAAAAACTCATACCAGCACTAGTAACTTTATTTTCCAGTTTGTTCCTTACTTCAAATTGTCTAGTTGAAACATTAAGTAGAACCTTAAGTGGAATTCTAAAATGACAAGGACCTCAAGGAATAACCTGATGTATCACCGCGAACCCGCCAGGCAGAAAATCAGAAGGATAAGCTCAGGAAGACAAACAATATGTGTATTATGTTCTTTTTAAATTTATAACGTATTCATGACATAAAAAAAAGCCAGTACCATGATATTTCTACATAATAGAAGATAATTTTTCACCTGTTAACCTAGCAAGTTCACCATATATAAAACTACTTTGTCTCTGACACAAAACATAATCAAACCATCAGGTTTATATGATATTACTCGATTCTAGAGATCATGCAAATACATGGCAATAATGGACATTAAACAGCCAGCAGTTGATCATACATGCAAAAGAGAATATTTCATAGTATGTCGCAACCTTAAGTGCATGACATTAACATAGACTGTAGTAAAGTAAAAATATATTAAAAAAGTATCCATAACTAGTGATAGGAAGAAGAAATCTCATCTTGTCAATGATTTTCAATAGACCATACCCCTTTTGTTTTTTGCTCTAGTAAATTCCTTTGCTTTTTCAACCTCACCAGCAGCCTTCTTAAGTAAAACTTTCTCCTTTTTCTCAAGCATCTCAAGAGTCTGTACATCATAACCAAGATAAAATTTAAGCTCCTTACATTTACTTGATAATTTTAAACAAGCAAATAATTTTGACTGAGACTAACAAGAAAGAAGTTATGACACAGCGAGTCTACAAACGATTGCACAAACCAGGGAAAGAAGATAACATTCAATTTCTTCACCAAAATAGGAGGAAACAATGATAATACAAACCCCTTTGGTTCTAGCTTCACATTTGTCTTCCTAGATCAAATAAGTTGGTCCAAAAGTAAGCCATGCCTGAGTTAAGAATGAAATTACATGATAACTATCACCAACATGTTTGGCGAAGAGCCCACACCCCTAATGAACTTGCCCGAATTAAGACTAGGCCAAACAACTGCAACTCAAGCTATAATTCTTTTGTTCATCATTCCTTGTATATGATAAACCTCCATTATTTCAGAGGAAAAAGCACTGGATGCTCGTGTTGTAGAAGCAGAAGAAAAAAATCAGATTGTACAAAATTTGAATTTTGCACCTCCCAATTCAATTCAAAAAAAATTTTGCACCTCCCAATCGGGGAACTCTTAAAATCCAAGAAAGAACAATATATTTGCACCTCTAGACAAATGAAAAGTATCAAACTTTGCAGCACAGCTGTTCTGGAGAGGGTAAGCAGTATGCGGTCACTCATTCTCTCAAATACAATCGGTATGCAAAAGAAGCCACCTGTAAAATCTATCATATCCACCTATGGCAGCTAAAATCTAGCAGGCTCGAAATATTGTATATAGCCTATGTCCACTATACTTCCACCAGCAAAATGGAGGAGCTTCCCACCGTTTCTCATAAGTTTGAATCTGAGAATAAAAATAGAACTGTTAGCCCATGTAGCCTTACAAAGATCCGAAGCTAACTTGCTCTATCCCAGGCTCTTAGAGTAGGAAGTCGGGTGCTCTTACGACAAAGAACATCATTAACACTCTTGAGTCAGTGAATTACATTAGATGGAACCAAATATCAATCTGCATTATGACTCAACATTAGATGGAACCAAATATCAATCTGCATTATGACTCATTATTCTTTCTTTTCTTCCTTTTGATAGATCAGGCTGCAATAATATATACAATTTCCACAAGGGCACAAACTTTTAGTTCATACAGCAAACATAAACTAAACTGAGAAAAAAAGATGATTACAACAACACAACATATAGAAGTACAGCAAGTTCCTTTCTTGCAACAAATTCCACAAAAAAATTCTCAGCTCTCACATAACCAACAAGAGCTATTCATTTTCAACTTTAACAGAATCCAGTTACACTACACATTTACTATAATAATAGTATAGATAGCTAATACTTACTCCCCCCCCCCCACCCCCACCCCCACCCCCACCCCCTTTCCATAACCAGCAAATAACGAGATTTTTCATCATCATCAAACTTAAAAGTGAAAATTGAAAGAACCACAAATAATAAAAATAAAACAAAATCTAAAGAAGAAAACCAACAAAACCAAGATCATACCTCGTTTAACTTGTCTAGCGTAGCTAGAGCATTTGTTTCTTGTTTAGGTTTTCCAAAGAGTCGGGGAAACATTGTTAAATTTTGTTAAAGCTTCAGAAAATCAAAATTATTTAACTCCTGAAAGAAAAATCGATGGGTTCATTAGATCAACTGAAAAACCCGATCTACACAATGAATATATGAAACTTGAAAAAATTTCCTGAAGTTTTGCAAATAATTGTATATACATACAGGTTTGCTTTATTACGCGTTTGAGAGTAGAGTTTGATGGACTGACCTGAGAAAATTCCAGAGGTTTTGTGAGAATTGGAGATTAATCAAATTTTGACTTTGAAGTTTGTAAATGATCTGAAATTTTCTCAAAAGGAAATTGAAGATTTTGATGGAAAAGGAGACGTCACAGTTACGAGTCACATCCTGTCTTTTAAGCTGCAATGACAGACCAATAGAATTTTTGTTCTCCTTTTTAGTACTATCAAACACTTAAATATACTAGTTTCTATGTATGTGTTTCCACGTATATCTTTGGTCAACGTAATACCTAAATCTGAAATGATTAAATAATGTTTGAACTTGCAAAAATAATCAAATTAATTAAGTTAGTTAGATACTTGTAGTTACTGTGTCATGTTTAATACTATATTCTCAATATTGATATACCTCTTGAAAATGCAATAAAAAGTTATCCGGATAGAAAACATGTCGCCGTAATTTTAGTACAACATTGAGAATCGTATGAGCATTTGTTGTTGAAAAAATAAATGTATTTATTTTCAAATAAATATAAAAGGATATCCACTTTGTGGAGGAGAAGGTTGAATTCTTGGAATCACATGTTTGGAGCCATATTGGTTCAATATGCACATATCACATATGTTGTTAAAATCTTTGCATATTATCTTTGTACGATTACTTAAATTGACTTTTTCCTCATCTAACACGATATAAAGAACACAACAATCATGGCCTTTGTATAAATTGTATAGATACTTTACTATATATATGTATACTCCTAGAACAAGTTTCTACATTAAAGTTACAATTGTATCTAGTTAGTAAAGAAAGATTATATGGCTCTAACTCATTTGGTTATTCATTATCATGCTAAGGAAAATTGTAATTTTCCTATCATTTCTTCTCCTATAAATAGTGTCCATCATTTTGCTACATTGATTTGTTATTACATACTAGAGGATGGTAACTTTTACATTGTTCATCCTTCATGTATGGACTTATTTCACAAACTAATCTCACTTCGATTTTGAGGTAACATAGCAGTTACAAAGTAACCCCCTAATGCTAAACTCCGTGAGTTAATTAATTAGTTTATGAAATTTGAATGACCTATCACTTTTTAATTTACACTTACTTCAAACCTTATTACAAATAATCTTCCATATTATGCATCACCATTCACAATATTTTATCATCTTTCTAATTAAATGAATCCCTTCCTTATCTTTAGCTAGATCTGTCACTAAATGCACATATATAGTTGCGAACTATAGACTGAGAAGAACATATTTTTTTTTTTAAAAAAAAAAGAGAGTATAAACTTATTAAAACCATATATGTTTTGTAGATTTGGCTTCCATGAATCCAAAAATCTCTAACAACAATCTAAAGTAAAGAGGAAAGCATATAGAATTGATAGTAACTTACATATCCATATAACAATTTGCTTTTGTTGATTCTTGCACCTAATGATTTTGATGAGTTCGTCCAAACAGCTTGGCGTAGCATAAATATCATAAAATAGGACTGTTGTGAATTCGATGGTTTTATGGCATCGAAGGGATTAGTCTTTAGATATTATCCATTCATTTACTTTATTGCGAAAATAGTCTTCTTGAGTTATATGTGCCGAAATTGTTTTTCTTCACCAAAACACACCTAGAACATCATAATTTTTTTTAAAAGTTAGTGATTGATTATTGTTAAATTTATTTGAGTGTTTATAATATGTGTTTAAGTTTTTAGTTTAAACATTGATTTAGTGATTTGCTTTTAAAATTTCAAAACTTCATTATTGATCCCATAAGAAATTCTTGTATAAGTAAAGTAAGTTACTAATTTTGTTTCAAAGTCCTAATATTAGTATATGAGATAGTAATCAGTACACCTTAGAGCTTGATTTATAGTCGAAGTTTCAACAAATTAAATTGTGAATCACTATTTTTATCCGATATGAATTACTTGTTTGAAAGAATCATTTAATTTTTTTAAAGAGTCCAAAATTTAATGAATTATGTCTTTCCAAATCTTTCGACTAAAGAAAGCTATGATTTTCGAGGTATCATCTCCTAGCTATCTCCTGAAATATTTTTTTTGTATAATATAATTAATATACAAGAGAATCCTTCCGAATAATATCCTAACATTTAAAGCAAACTTTTTGCAGGAAAGATATCGAGCTAATACGACTCGCAAACTTTTAACGTTAGAATATTTTTTTAAAGATTTATTAGAACTCGATATTTTGTATCTAACAAATGAATACAAGAATTATGTGATTTATACATATATTTATTATTTAATACAATTAAGTAATATGTGCTCTCACTTCAATATACAGCATCCATATATGATATACCTCACTTTTATATAACTACTTCCATGCTTTATCGATTTGCACCTTTTCATGAATTCTTCCGGTATATATGAACATATAGCTTCGATTATAGAACCTTTTTGCGGTCTTTTAACAACAATTACCTTACCATATATGTATGAATTACAAACATACTCGAAAATAATATTTTAGGTCAAAGCTATGCACATTATCTCGCCATCACTCTATTCGGAGAGTTTCTAAATTATAGATTAATCAAAACTTTTGCTTTAGGAAATTCAGTTAACTGGAGAAACTAATGAAACTAATGCAAAAAGTTGTAATTAGTATCAAAAAATACGTAGACAATTTAATTGGCGCTGTAACTAATGTTTAATGCAACCAACTCCAAAACAAATAATAATATGTAGCCGCTCTTTATTTTGAAACCAAAATACAAAGGTAGAATCAATTTAGAACTCTAATTTTCTTCTGTTTACCGAAATAGTCTATATATTTCATAATTATTGTGATTATAAATACTAACATAAAATATTTTTGTCTCCTTTTGTGAACTAATAGAAAATCTAACATGTTCCTAAAGGTATTAGGTTTACATTCTAACATCTAGTATTATATATCTAATGCCCGAAAATAATTATACTAATAGGATTCCTAAAGGTAATTGTGTAGGATTCCTAATGTTTAGTATTATGTCCTAAAACTAATAGGATTACAAGTTTAATATCTAGAATTTCAATTATGTCCTTTTACTGTGAGTTAATATGCTTAATATTAAAAGGTTATTTTTGTAATCCAACAGTTTATTCATGCTTTTATAATAATATAGATCATGAAAAATCTAGACAAATAATTATGTAAATTTGAAGCTAAACAATCAAAAAAAAGAAAAATTCTAAAAAAAATAAATTCTTATATATTGAAAATTATAATTATTCATAAGAAATACAAATAGCTTTCATGTTCAAATGCTATCACATGTAATTGATATATAGTATTAAGTAATTTACAGTCATTTTCTATTTACGAATTTGATAAATATATGTTTTTAAAAATATTTATTTTACTTTTTAAACAACTATGTGAATAAATATCTATTTGCTTTCTTAAATTTCATAAAACTAGTTCCTATATATGTAATTTTAATTTGTCTTTTGTCTTTATAGGTTAATATACTTGCTTAGAGATATAGCTCTCGTGTTATATTGTTGGAATGGCAAAGATTAAGTAATAGATGACTACTGTTAATAACGAATTCACTTTTTCCTTTCATGAGCAATCTTGCCCAAGCCAATTCCTCGTGCCAATTCATGACACTTCTTTATATTCCTTGCCATTGCAAAATCTTCAATTCTCCATATAGATTTCAAATATTTTCAATAGACCTGTAGAATTTTAAAAATCAAAGCTAATCCTAAATTCAAGATATTAAGCTAGTGTTTGGTCATAGATCCTAAATTTATTTTGAAAAATCTAATTTGGGTGAAGTTTGGTTTGAAGATGAAAATGTGTTTGGACATATGTTTTCAAAACATATTTCCCAACTTTATTATGGAAAAATATGTATATAATTCCCAAGTTTTGAGATCTTAGCCAAAATCAGCAATTGGGGTGATTTTGGGATTTGGGATTTGGGATTTTGCGTGGATAAAATTTATGATTATACATGAGTTTTGAAAATATCAGGGATAAATTCCAAATTTATTTTGGCAAAACTCATGGCCAAACGGGTCCTAAAAGACTCTTAAAATTCTAGGAGTCTATCAGGGTTTTTTGGAGATTACTCTACCCTAAACCCTAACGTACACCTATATAAAGGGAAGCATATTCCCTTGAAGAGGCGTCTCAAAAATCCCATAAATTCTCGAGATATTCACAAAGGGCGCAAGGCATAAAATAATGTCGTGATCAATAGATGTTCTCCTTGATAATCAAATACTTCAAGAAAAATATCCATACAATGATAAACTTTCATGGAGATTAATAATCTAGAGAGGTCTGTATCATCCTACGTTCGTGAATACGCTGATCCATCTCTCGAATTACGGAGAACAAATCGGAGGAAGAATCAAGGGATAAACAGAGTTGTAACCCGCAATGTTTATCAATAAAATCACTTTATTCTTTTGTGATTGCACTTTTATTTTTCTCTGCATAAATTTGTTGCAAACAAGACCATCGACAACTGAAAAATAAATGATTCACACCCTCATTCTTCGTGTACATAAGGGTGGCAAAACTAACCCAAATCTATTTGACCCGCCTAATTCGCCTAAATTTTAATGGATTTGGGCTAGAACGATTTTGAAAATTGACTATTTTAGGCTAGCCCAAGTTAACCCATCAAAAATTACCAACTCAAATGGACACATGATGATGCTCAATCTCAAAGTTCTACTTGACCCATGTTGTGGAAAATATTTTCTAATTTTTCTATGTTTAGTTGGTTTAAATGTTTGAAAAACATTAGCTTTATGAATTTGTTTTTCTCTAATTGGAGGAAAATGTTTTCCGTATTAAGAGAAGGGAAAATATTTTTCAAAACACTTTTTCAACATTCCCCATCTCCACCAACCCCATACCCCAACCCCCACCCAACCCTTACCCCACCCCCATCCCCACCCAACCCTACCCCTACCCTAAGTATATAAAAATATTATTTAGAGTACTTTCTTTTCATGATGTTGAAAAGGTATTTTCTTTCATTTTCAACAAAATGAGTATTTCCTTTTCATGACATAGAAATAGTATTTTCTTTCAAATTTATTTCAACAAAATAAGTACTTTCTGTTCATGATATCGAATGATTTATTTAACTAACTGTTGTTGACAAAAATAATCATCAAACATGAAAAACAAAATCTGAAAATGAAGAAAAGACACAATATCCTCCATTGTTGGGCTTGAAACTCTTGGATTTAAAATTTTTATTTTGAAGATTTATTGCTTGATTCAAAGTGGATGCTATTAAATATTGCTTATAGTACCTTCTGGAAGTTCATACTGAGATTTGATCGCAATTGGAGCTGATTTGAGGTGATTGAGACCGGATTTTTCTGCTGAAAATCGAAGAAGAACACAGATACCCAACAATATACCGCTATGGTATATAATATTTTGTAGGAGTATATAGCTACACAACAATAATATAGTGTTATAGTATACAATATACTGCAAAGGTATATTGTAATAATTGAAGAAGAACATAATTACCTAACAGTATTGTGATGACCCAAAAGGTCATCTTGTAAATTGAATTCTGCATTCCAAAGCCTTAAAAAATATCACTTCGATTTGCGTGCGCAGTCCGAGCGCGTAGCCGAAAAGCTTATATGTGAAAATCTGTGAAAAATGATAAATTTTGACTATAAAATGAATTAATTTGACTTCGGTCAACGTTTTGGATAAACCAACACCCGTCATTTGACAGTCTCGGAGGGTCCGTAGAAAAATATGGGACTTGGGCGTATGCCCGGAATTGAATTCCGAGGTCCCAAGTCCGAGAAATGAATTTTGATTAGAACATGTTGGTATCAGGCCCGTATTTTGGTTCCAACGCCCGGTACAGGTCTTATATGTAATTTAAGATAATTCTATGAAGTTTGGTAAGAAACGGAATCCGTTTGACGTGATTCGGACCTTAAATGCAAAAATTGATGTTTTAAGAAGTTTTGAAATATTTCATTGGTTTTGAGGTTTAATTCGTTGTCTAAGGGGTTGATTTTGCTATTTGATCGCACGGATAAGTTCATATGATATTTTTGAGTTAGTACGCATGTTTGGTTTGGAGCCCAATACGCGAACGCGAAGCCTTGGGGGTGTTTCCCTTCGCAAACGCGGACTTGCTATCGCGAACGTGAAGGCCTTTGGGCCTGGGGAGGGGGAAGGGAATTTTGTGCTACGCGAACGCGGCTACTGGCCCGTGAACGCGAAGGCTCGAGAAGTCAAAGCTCCGCGAATGCGAGCCCAATGTCGCAAATGCGAAGGTCACTTAGGCCCAACTCTTCGCGAACGCAACAGGCCTATCGCGAACGCGATGAAGGTTTGTCCAGTGATTTTAAAACAGAAGACAAATCGGGATTAAATCAAAATTTCATTACTTCTTCTTCCAAACTCCAAATTGGGAGATTTTTGAAAGAGTATTTCACCACCAATTCATAGGTATGTAATCTTAGACTCAATTTCTTCAATTTCGATTAACACCCATTAGATTTCTAGGCTTAAAATCATGTTCTTAAGGGTAGAAAATTAAGGTTTTGGGTAGAGTTAAGGCTTTTTGTATAATTGTGATTTAGACCTCGTTTTTGGGTCGAATTTTGGAACTAATTATATATTCGGGCTCGTGGGTGAATGGGTGATCGGGTTTTGGTCCGAACCTTGTGTTTTGACCAAGCGAGCCCGGGGTCAATTTTTGACTTTTTGGAAAGAATGATTGGAAAGCTATAATTAAGCATCGGAATTGGATTGTTTAGCGTTTATTGATGTTATTAAATCGATTATGTCTAGATACAATTGATTTGGAGCCGAATTTAAAGGGAAAAGCGGTGTTTGAGGCTTGAGTTGGCCATGAAAGTTCGAGGTAAGTGTTCGGTCTAACCTTAGCTTGAGGGATTAGGTGTGGTGCCCTATTTGCTATTTGCTTTTTGTTGAGCATGATGTATAAGCATGGTGACGAGTATCTATACGTTGGTGTCGAGCATGACCGTGAGTCTTAAATTGCAATTTATTTTGTGTTCTTAAATAGTACGACAAATGCTTTAATTGATGATTCTCGATATTGAGCAAGGATTAAGTTTGTTTTCGTGGAAATTACCTATGATTGAGTATTGGTGTTAGCTGAAATAAGTAGAAGTTGGGTTAAGATTGATTATAGCTGTTTCTCCTTTGCTGGGACGTATTTACTTTTACTGTCGAATCGCTCGCCGGGATAGTGTAGCTTATTGTTGGTCCCTTGCTGAGACTCTTGGTATGGTTGTTGCTAAAGGTATATAAATGTTATGTCGAATCAGGTTGCACGTCGCAACAATACTATATATGGAACGGGTTGCATGCCGCAACAATGTTATGTTGGATCGGGTTGCACGCCGTAACAATACTATATATGGAACGGGTTGCACGCCGCAACAATGTTATGTTGGATCGGGTTGCACGCCGCAACAATGCTATATATGGAACAGGTTGCATGCCGCAACAATGTTATATTGGAACGGGTTGCATGCTGCAACAATGATATGTTGGATCGGGTTGCACGCCGCAACAATGTTATATTGGATCGGGTTGCACGCCGCAACAGTGATATAAATGGATCGGGTTGCAAGCCGCAACAGTGTTAAATGATAGAGATCGGGTTGCGCGCCACAATAGTGTTATTATGGTTTTGTTGTAAATCTTGAATTGTTCTATCATATTTCTCTTAAGTTTCTGCTGGATTCGATATTTCCCCCGTAGCATGTACCCCTCCCATGTTAATTGTTTATTCCTGTTTATTTTCCGCTGTATATTATATAACTGCACAGGTTTATCTGGAGTCTGGTCCTAACCTCGTCACTACCTCGCCGGGGTTAGGCCAGACACTTACCAGTACATGGGGTCGGTTGTGCTGATGCTACACTCTACGTTATGTGCAGATTCCGGAGCATCTTTTAGACAGTAGCACTTGGGGAGCCTGCCTTCAGTCCAGCCAGAGATCCAAGGTAGTCCTATAGGCGTCCGTAGGCCCGACGTTCTCTTCTACTTTATTATGTACTCTGTTTTCATTAGATTTAGAGACAGATTGTATTTCTTTCAGACATTTGTTGTAGTAATATTAGTCTGTCCATGATATTGTGACACCGGATTCCGGGTAGAGATGTGTGTTGTCATTATCGTACTGGTCTTGTTTATTATATTAGATTAAGTCTTCCGCTTGATTTCATTTAACGTTAATATCTAAATGTTGGATACCTGTTAATTCAGATTTTTAAAAAGGGTTAAAAATGAAAGAGTTAAAAAATTTCTATGTTTAGTGGCTTGTCTAGCTTCTACGAGTAGGCGCCATCACGACTCCCGATGGTAGGAAATCCGGATCGTGAAAAGTTGGTATCAGAGCTTTAGGTTACATAGGTCTCATAATTCACGGACAAGCTTAGTAGAGTCTGAGGGATTGGTACGGAGACGTCTGTATTTATCCCCCAGAGGCTATAGAGTTAGGAAACATTCCACATTTATTCTTTCCTGTCGTGCGGATTGGTTTCTCAATGCTAATTGAAATTCTACTTTGTTCTTTTGCAGATGGCGAGAACACGCGCTTCCTCATCGGGGCAAAGCTCAGCCCAGGGCAGTAGCACCCGCAACGGAGCCTCAGGTTGACTTTGATGATGAGGTTCTGGCCCCAACAGTTCTGGTGGGCCCAGCTTAGGTCTCAGAGGGGTTTATTGCTACCCCAGTACTTTAGGATGCTTTGGTCCATCTAGTGGGCCTTGTGAAGAGTGTCACCCGGGCAGGCTTGCTTCCTGTAGCACCAACCATCTCTCAGGTTGGAGGAGGAGCCCAGACTGGAGCAGGTAGCTCCCTAGTTTTAGACTCCAACAGTTCAGCCAGTTGGAGCAGTTCAGCCGAGTGTGGTAGCTCAGACTGGTGATGGAGCAGCTATGTCTGCCGAAGCCTTGTGGAGGTTGGATAGGCTCACTGAGCTCTTTACTACTACTTTCAGTAGTGCATCTACTGAGGATCCCCAGGATTATCTAGATAGCTGTTATGAGATCCTTAGGAACATGGGGATAGTTGAGACCAATGGGGTCAATTTTGCCACTTTTCGCTTGTCTAGATTCGCCAAGATTTGGTGGAGGGATTTATGTTTGGCTAGACCAGCCGGATCGTCAGTTTTAACTTGGGAGCAATTTACTCAGCTATTTCTGGAGAAATTTCTCCCTAACACTTAGAGAGAGGCCTATCGGAGGCAGTTTGAGCGTCTCCAGCAGGGTTCCATGACTGTTACCCAGTATGAAACCAGATTTATCGACTTGGCTCGTCATGCTCTTGTCATACTTCCCACCGAGAGAGAGAGAGAGAGAGAGGGTGAGGAGGTTCATTGATGGACTTATTCAGCCGATTCGTCTTCAGATGGCTAGGGAGACTGGGAGTGAGATTACTTTCCAGGAGGAGGCCAATGTGGCTAGGAGAGTAGAGATGGTTTTGTCACAGGGAGGTGGTCATGGGTCAGACAAGAGGCCCCGTCATTCAGGCAGATTCAGTGGTGCCTCGTCTGGAATCAGGGATTCGTATGGTAGAGACCATCCTCCTTGGCCCTTTCAGTCAACACTTCAGGTTTCTCACAGTGCTTCAGGTGGTCGTGGTTCTCACATGCAGTATTCTGGTCAACAGCCCTACAGTGCATCACCAGCTCCTATCAGTGCACCGTCACTCCAGAGTTTTCGGGGTGGTATTCAGGTCGCCAGGGTCAGTCTCAGTTTCCTCAAGGGTCAGTCTCAGTTTCCTCAGCCGCAACACTCAGATGGATGTTTTGAGTGTGGTGAGTATGGTCATATCAGGAGGGCTTGTCCGAGATTGGTGGGTACTCAGTCGCAGCAGCAGGGTTCCCGTACTATGGTTCAGGCACAGGTGTTCCACAAACCGCCCAGCGAGCTAGAGGTGGAGGTAGAGGTGCTAGAGGTGGAGGTAGAGGTGCTAGAGGTGGAGCTCCGACCGCTAGAGGTGGAGGCCAGCCAGCTGCAGGCCATCCCAGAGAGGTAGTCCAGGGTGGTGGGCCCCAGCCCCGATGTTATGGTCTTCCAGTCAGGCCTGAGGCTGAGTCTTCCGATGCAGTTATCATAGGTATTGTTCTGGTTTGTGGCAGAGATGCTTCCGTTTTATTTGATCCAAGGTCTACGTACTCCTATGTGTCATCTTATTTTGCACCGTATCTGGTCATGCCTAGTGATTCCTTGGGTGACCTTGTATATGTGTCTACACCGGTGGGTAACTCTATTGTGGTAGATCGAGTCCATCATTCTTGTATAGTTGTGATTGGAGGTCTTGAGACTCGTGTAGATTTGCTTCTTTTAGACATGGTTGATTTTGATGTCATATTAGGGATGTACTGGTTATCACTTTACCACGCTATCTTGGACTGTCATGCCAAGACTGTGACCTTAGCCTTACCAGGTTTACCTCGTTTAGAGTGGAGAGGGACTCCTGGTCATTCTACCCGTAGTGTTATTTCTTATGTGAAGGCTCGTTGTATGGTCAAGAAGGGGTGTTTGGCCTATTTGGCATATGTTCGTGATTCTAATGCTGAGGTTCCTTCTATTGATTCTGTGTCGTTGTATGTGAGTTTCCTGAGGTTTTCCCTTCAGACCTTCCAAGTATGCCACCCAACAGGGATATTGACTTTTGCATTGATCTCCGGGCACTCAGCCCATTTCTATCCCACCGTATCGTATGGCCCCGCCTGAATTGAAAGAGGTGAAAGAGCAGTTGCAAGACTTGCTTGAATAGGGTTTCATTAGGCCGAGTGTTTCGCATTGGGGTGCGCCAGTATTGTTTGTTAAAAAGAAGGACAAATCAATGAGAATATGTATTGATTACCGGCAGTTGAACAAGGTTACGATCAAGAATAAGTATCCATTGCCGAGGATTGATGATTTGTTTGATCAACTTCAGGGTACTAAGGTATTTTCTAAGATTGACTTGAGATCTGGCTACCATCAGTTGAGGATTAGGGCATCCTATGTCCCTAAGACAGCTTTTCGCACTCGGTATGGGCACTATGAGTTCTTGGTGATGTCATTCGGGTTGACAAATGCCCCAGCGACTTTTATGGATTTGATGAACCGAGTGTTCAGGCCTTCTTTGGATTCGTTCGTGATAGTCTTCATTGCTGATATTTTGATATATTCCCGTAGCCGAGAGGAGCACGAGTAGCATCTTAGAGTGGTTCTTCAGACCTTGAGGGATAGTCAGTTATATGCTAAGTTCTTAAAGTGTGAGTTCTGGTTGAGTTCTGTTGCATTCCTAGTTCATGTTGTATCAGTAGAGGGTATTCAGGTTGATCCGAAGAAGATTGAGGCAGTCAAGAACTGGCCTAGACCAACATCAGCTACAGAGATTCGGAGTTTCTTGGGATTGGCAGGCTACTATCGTCAGTTTGTGGAGGGATTCTCATCTATCGCAGCCCCGATGACCAGGTTGACCCAGAAGGGTGCCCAGTTCAGATGGTCGAACGAGTGTGAGGAGAGCTTTGAGAAGCTCAAGACAACTCTGGCTATGGCACCGATGTTGGTTTTGCCCACAGGTTCAGGGCCTTATATAGTTTATTATGATGCATCTTGTATTGGACTTGGTACAGTGTTGATGCAGGATGGCAAGGTCATTGCCTATGCTTTGCGGTAGTTGAAGATTCATGAGAAGAACTACCCGGTTCATGATTTGGAGTTGGCAGCCATTTTTCATGCATTGAAGATTTGGAGGCATTATTTTTATGGCGTGGCATGTGAGGTGTTCACGGATCACAAGAGTCTTCAGTATTTGTTCAAGCAAAGGGAGTTGAATTTGAGGCAGATGAGGTGGTTGGAGTTGTTGAAGGACTATGATATCACCATCTTATATCATCCGGGAAAGGCCAATGTGGTGGCCGATGTTTTGAGTAGGAAGTCAGCCAGTATGGGCAGTCTTGCTTATATTTCGGTCAGTGAGAGACTGCTTGCTTTGGATATTCAGACTTTGGCCAATCAGTTCATGAGGTTGGATGTCTCTGAGCCCAACCGTATGTTAGCTTGCACAGTCACTCGTTCTTCATTATTGGAGCGTATCCGTGATCGACAGTATGATGATCCCCATTTGTGTGTCCTTAGAGACATGGTGCAGCACGGAGGTGCCAAGCAGGTTACCTTAGGTAATGATGGAGTTTTGAGATTGCAGGGTCGATTTTGTGTGCTAATGTGGATGGACTCCGAGAGTTGATTTTAGAGGAGGCCCATAGCTCCCGGTACTCTATTCATCCGGGTGCCACGAAGATGTATCAGGATTTGTGGCAGCATTATTGGTGGCGGGGAATGAAGAAGGATATCGTTGCATATGTGGCTCGGTGTTTGAATTGTTAGCAGGTTAAGTACGAGCATCAGAGGCCCAAGGGTTCATTTCAGAGGATTGAGCTTCCCGAGTGGAAGTGGGAGCGAATCACTATGGATTTCGTTGTTGAACTCCCGCAGACTCGGAGGAAGTTCGACGCAGTATGGGTCATTGTTGATAGGCTGACCAAGTCAGCACATTTCATTCTTGTGGCATTCTCCTATTCTTCTGAGAGGTTAGCTGAGATCTATATCCGGGAGATTGTTCACCTTCATGGTGTGCCCATGTATATCATTTCGGACCGAGGTACGCAGTTTACCTCACGCTTCTAGAGAGCAGTTCAGCGAGAGTTGGGCACGCGAGTTGAGTTGAGCACAACGTTTCATCCTCAAACGAATGGGCAGTCCGAGCAGACCATTCAGATTTTGGAGGATATGCTCCGAGCTTGTGTCATTGACTTTGGAGGCTCGTGGGATCAGTTTTTGCCTTTAGCAGAGTTTGACTACTACAACAGCTACCGGTCGAGTATCCAAATGGCTCCTTGTGAGGCTTTATATGGTAGGCGATGTCGGTCTCTGGTTGGATGGTTTGAGCCGGGAGAGGCTCGGTTGTTGGGTACGGATCTAGTTCAGGATGCCTTGGACATGGTCAGGATCATTCAGGATAGGCTTCGTACAGCTCAGTCCAGGCAAAAGAGTTATGCCTACCGCAAGGTTCGTGATTTAGCATTTATGGTCGGTGAGCGAGTTCTGCTTCGAGTATCGTCTATGAAGGGCGTGATGAGATTTGGGAAGAAGGGCAAGCTTAGCCCTAGGTTCATTGGCCCGTTTGAGATCCTTGATCGAGTGGGAGAGGTGGCTTATAGACTTGCATTACCGCCAAGCTTATCAGCCGTGCATCTAGTGTTTCATGTGTCCATGCTTCGAAAATATCACGGTGATCCATCCCACGTGTTAGATGTTGGCACTGTCCAGTTGGACAAGGACTTGTCTTATGAGGAGGAGCCGGTAGTTATTCTAGACCGACAGGTTCGTCAGTTGAGATCGAAGAGTTTTCCATCTGTTCGTGTTTAGTGGAGAGGTCAGCCTGCTGAGGCATCGACCTGGGAGTCCGAGTCCGATATGCGGAGCCGTTATCCCCATCTTTTTTCCGACTCAAGTACTTTCTTCTTCTTTCCGTTCGAGGATGAACGGTTGTTTTAGAGGTGGAGAATGTGATGACTCAAAATGTTATCACTTGTTTTTAAATTGAATTCTGCGTTCCGAGGCCTTAAAAATCTCTTTTAGCATCACCTCGATTTGCGTGTGCAGTCCGAAAGAGTAGCCGGAAAGCTTATATGTGAAAATCTGTGAAAAATGATAAATTTTAACTATAAAATGAATTAATTTGACTTCGGTCAACCTTTTGGTAAACGGACCCGAACCCGTAATTTGACGGTCCCGGAGGGTCCGTAGGAAAATATGGAACTTGGGCCTATGCTCGGAATCGAATACCGAGGTCCCAAGCTCGAGAAATGAATTATTAAAGAAACTTATTTTTTGAAATTGTTTAAAGGATTGGGAAATGAATTTTGATTAGGACATGTTAGTATCGGGCCCATATTTTGGTTCTGATGCCTGGTATAGGTATTACATGTGATTTAAGATAATTCTGTGAAGTTTGGTAAGAAACAGAATCTGTTTGACGTGATTCGGACCTTAAATGCAAAATTTAATGTTTTAAGCAGTTTTGAAATATTTCATTGATTTTGAGATTTAATTCATTGTTTAAGGGGTTAATTTGGCGATTTGATCGTACGGATAAGTTCATATGATGTTTTTGAGTTAGTACGCATGTTTGGTTCGGAGCCCCGAAGGCTCGGGTGAGTTTCAGATGGGTTTCGGAAGGTTTTGAACTTGGAAAAGATTGTAGGTTTTCAGTTTTCTGGTGTGCTGGTGTGTTCTTCTTCGCGTTCGCGGAAGGACTCTCGCGAACACGAAGGGTTAGTTAGGCTGAAGTAAATCTCCTTCTATGCGAATATGCGAACGCGAAGCCTTGGGGGTGTTTCCCTTCGCAAACGCGGACCTGCTATTGCGAACGTGAAGGCCTTTGGGCCTGGGGAGGGGGAAGGGAATTTTGTGCTACGCGAACGCGACCACTGGCCCGCGAACGCGAAGGCTCGAGAAGTCAAAGCTCTGCGAATGCGAGCCCAATGTTGCAAATGCGAAGGTCACTTAGGCCCAACTCTTCGCGAACGCAACAGGCCTATCGCGAACGCGATGAAGGTTTGTCCAGTGATTTTAAAACAGAAGTCAAATCGGGATTAAATCAAAATTTCATTACTTCTTCTTCCAAACTCCAAATTGGGAGATTTTTGAAAGAGTATTTCACCACCAATTCATAGGTATGTAATCTTAGACTCATTTTCTTCAATTTCGATTAACACCCATTAGATTTCTAGGCTTAAAATCATGTTCTTAAGGGTAGAAAATTAGGGATTTGGGTAGAGTTAGGGCTTTTTGTATAATTGTGATTTAGACATCGTTTTGGGGTCGAATTTTGGATCTAATTATATATTCGGGCTCGTGGGTTAATGGGTGATCGGGTTTTGGTCCGAACCTTGTCTTTTGACCAAGCGGGCCCGGGGTCAATTTTTGACTTTTTGGAAAGAATGATAGGAAAACTATAATTAAGCATTGGAATTGGATTGTTTAGCGTTTATTGATGTTATTAAATCGATTATGTCTAGATACAATTGATTTGGAGCCGAATTTAAAGGGAAAAGCGGTGTTTGAGGCTTGAGTTGGCCATAAAAGTTCGAGGTAAGTGTTCGGTCTAACCTTAGCTTGAGGGATTAGGTGTGGTGCCTTATTTGCTATTTGCTTCTTGTTGAGCACGACGTATAAGCATGGTGACGAGTATCTATACGTTGGTGTCGAGCATGACCGTGAGTCTTAAATTACAATTTATTTTGTGTTCTTAAATAGTACTACGGATGCTTTAATTGATGATTCTCGATATTGAGCAAGGATTAAGTTTGTTTTCGTGGAAATTACCTATGATTGAGTATTGGTGTTAGCTGAAATGAGTAGAAGTTGGGTTAAGATTGGTTATAGTTGTTTCTCCTTTGCCAGGACGTATTTACTTTTACTGTCGAATCCCTTGCCGGGATAGTGTAGCTTATTGTTGGTCCCTTGCCGGGACTCTTGGTATGGTTGTTGCTAAAGGTATATTAATGTTATGCTGGTTCGGGTTGCACGCCGCAATAATACTATATACGAAACGGGTTGCACGTCGCAACAATGTTATGTTGGATCGGGTTGCACGCCTCAACAATACTACACATGAAACGGGTTGCACGCCGCAACAATGTTATGTTGGAACGGGTTGCACGCTGCGACAATGTTATGTTGGATCCGGTTGCATGCCGCAACAATGTTATATTGGAATCGGGTTGCAAGCCGCAACAGTGTTAAATGATAGGGATCGGGTTGTGCGCCACAACAGTGTTATTATGGTTTTGTTGTAAATCTTGAATTGTTCTCTCATATTTCTCTTAAGTTTCTGCTGGATTCGATATTTCCCCCGTAGCGTGTACCCCTCCCATGTTAATTGTTTATTCCCTTTTATTTTCCGCTGTATATTATATAACTGCACAGGTTTATCTGGAGTCTGGTCCTAGCCTCGTCACTACCTCGTCGGGGTTAGTCCAGGCACTTACAAGCACATGGGGTTGGTTGTGCTGATGCTACACTCTGCGCTATGTGCAGATTCCGGAGCAGCTTTTAGACAGTAGCACTTGGGGAGCCAGCCTTCAGTCCAGCCAGAGATCCCGAGGTAGTCCTGCAGGCATCCGCAGGCCCGACGTTCTCTTCTACTTTATTATGTACTCTGTTTTCATTAGATTTCGAGACAGATTGTATTTCTTTCAGACATATGTTGTAGGATGCATCATGATGGTCTTTTTGTTTCGGGTGCACCTGTCCTAGACAGACCCAACCCCTATGTTGAGCCTCCAAAGCCAAAATGCACATGATGCAAACAAACGTTCCTACTAGGGATCCGACATGAGGCTAAGTTATTCTAGGTTCAAAACCTGGGTTTATTGTTCTAGACCTGGCTTACCCGAGCGGACAGCTCGAGCCGAGGGGGGCAGCATACCGGGAATACAGAAGCTTCGCCGGCTTTGCAACTTGTCCGAACCTCGTTCTAAATTTGGGATATGAATCTAACAGAAATGAAGTCACATGAAGTGCACACTTCTTCATGATTTAGAAGACTCAGAGAGAAGAGGGATTTCGCAACAGTTTGTATACAGTTCACGGAATATCAAAGCGGTAAAAGCAATCAATTAGCACATTAGGCCCAAATCATGTAACAAAATCAGATAATGGATAAATCCAACTATAACAATTATTTTAAGCTCGAATTCTTGAACCCTGAACCAGAGATTCTGGGTTCAATCCCCAGCAGAGTTGCCAGAATTGTCACACCTCCTTTTTCTACCTATACCCCGGGGAAGGGTGTATAAAGGAGTTTTTTTTTTCAATTTAAAGTGACAATCGAAACGGGATCATTTTATTAAAAATTCAGAGTCGCCACTTGGGATAATTTATGGTCTCCCAAGTCACCTGTTTAGAATCCCGAATCGAGGAAAAGGTTGACTCTGTATTATAGTCTGTGAACCAGAAATTCGGGTAAGGAATTCTGTTAACCCGGGAGAAGGTGTTAGGCATTCCCAAGTTCCGTGGTTCTAGCACGGTCTCTCAACTGTTATATCCGGCTTAATTATCTGATTTTAAACAATTATGAACCTATGTGCAAATTTTAACTTTTAATCACCTGTATTTAATTTTTAAAGAAGATTAAATGTCGCTTAAAACACTCCTTTGGATCGCGACACAAGAAATGCACCCGCAATCCTAAACATATTTTATTCAACGTTTTAAGATTTGATTTGGGTCAACTACGCGTTTTTAACTTTACGAGGGCCATGGAGAATTCGCTAAATGGCACGCCTCGAATTCTAAGGATTAAAATATTAGCTAAGCGAGGGCCATGCATTTGAAGATTTTATTTGGCACGACCCCTCAATTCCAATTTTAACAGGGAATTCAAACTAATCTTTGGAGGACCATAAGCCATGTGTGTTATTTAGTATAACTCATTTCCACCAATTAAAGAACTTAATTATCTAGAACACTAAGAGAGTTGTGATTGTACTATGGCCCAAATTAGCTACAAAATAAGACAAACCATTAGATATCCATCAGCTGAAAATACATGGGACTCGTAATTAAACTAACATTTCATTTTGTGAATCACTGATTATTTAAGTAAGTTAACTAAAGCTGAACTTCTAAATCTCTAACGTGATTTGGGCCTGAGTCGGCCTTGGACTCATATGGCCTCTTTATTTGAAAAATAAGCATTGGCCCAGCCTAAAACCCAATTGTAATTGCCCCCTTACTACTGATTCTACGTGAGAGGTAACTGGGCTCAAAGGGAGGCCCAGCCGGGCAGCCTAGTCACGAAACGAAGGCAACTGTAATTGGGCCATTGATGATGGCCCAAAACATGATTCAGCAAATAGACTTGAAGCCAATTATCATTCAAGGAAATTCTAGGTTTGGGTGAGTGCTGACAATCCTTAAACCAAATACAACACATGTTCAAAACTCAGTGCATGAATAGAAAGCAGGATTACGTGATAAGTCATACAATCCGGGATCTAGACCTCAAACTATACAAGAATAAACTTAAACAAGATTGAAAGAGAGCGCAACCTGTATCAAATTTGTTAGAACAAAATCTAAATTGATTCACATTCACACCATGGTTGTGACAAAACACAATCCAACAGCCAGACAATTGTTGCTAATTAAATTAGACCATAGTCTTTAATTAATACACATTAAGAGACCTAAACAACTTTAAATCAACTATATTTAAACAAACTCAGATCCAAACCTTAAAACAAAATGAAATGCACATAAGAAGCTAGACTAAAACATAAATGATAACATGGTAGAATTTAACACAACAAGGACTAATATTTTCATTTGAAACCAACTGGATCATAGATCTTAATACACAGCTCAATCAGGTTTCGGTTCCATCCAAGTTTCAAAAGCATACCTGGAAATTGAAAGGGAAAAAGAGGTGAAGAAGCAGTAGATGACAGCAGAACAAAATGCACAGCAGTATCAATGCAACAGTGACCCCACATCAGCTTGAAACCCAAAACGACCAAATATCAAACCATCTCCCAACCCATATGCAAGATGTGAAACTTTCAGAGATTTTAACTAATGAGGAAGGTCAGAATCCCCAGCTGACACAAAATTATATCAGTTTTTATCAAAGAAATATGCTGGGAATTAGTGCAGTTTCAGAATTCTTAGCTGTTTTTGTTCTCTCGGAATTTTTTATCTCTTTCCAGTCTCTTAGGTCTGCCTTGAAAGGCAAGCAAAGCTACCTTTATAGGCAAGGCACCAGGGCAGCAAAGAATGGGTTCAGTTTTGCACTTGAACCCTTTTCGAATTTTCATTTTTGCTCTCATGTCCTCAGTTTTAGAATCAACACTTCATATAAGTCCTAGTCCCAGCTTCTAGGAAGCTTCCTAGGCGATTATTTGAGATATTCCCTTAACCAATTACCTAAACTACCCCCCCCCAAATGCCCCTTAATCACACTCAACAACTCACAGGTCAAGCTGACCCAAAAGCCTGATTTGATACGGGTTAAAAAACCCAAGTTCAATTCCTTCTTGGGCTTCTGATTCCTCAGAGTCCAATTGAAATCAAATGATGATTCCAATTTTGAAAAATTGACCCAAGCTTTCTCTAAACAAAGAAGCCTGGAACCATTTGTTTAAAAGCAGCCGAAACCAAAAGCAAAATGAATGAATTAACCAATCTAATTTCATACCAGCAATTTAACTAAATCATGGGCCTAATTTCATTAACTAGGTGATCAAACTTATGATGAAAGGCTTAGATGAACAAAACAAGGTGGACTAAAGACATCAGATAATCAGACTTTCACAACGAAAAGTAAAGAAGAGAAAAAGAGAATAGGAGATGGAACCAATTTGATCTTCAGAAAACCCAAACAAACTTCTCCCAAACCAAAAGAGAAAGGATGAGGAGGGAGATGAAACGGTAAAAGAAAATACGAGAGGGGATGAGGAACTAACCAAATCACAGCTCAAAACCTAATGGAAACACTGGCCTAACAAAATTAACACTGATTGTTTGCGTCCAGACTTCGTAACTCGAAGAACAGCCCTTCTGACCATGCATGCACCAAGTCCGATAGAAAAGAGCTTTTGAACTTTCAAGGCTCGAACCCAGATCTAAGATTCGAGCAGCTCCGGTGAGATTCGAGGGAAACAGAGTGAGGATACGACATGAGGGGGTCGTAGTGGCTATGTGGTGTTAATCTGGGCCGTTTGGGAAAAGTCAAGTTTTGGTCTGATTTTTTATCGAAGATTCGAGAAACAGGGCTGGGATTTGAGAAAAACGGTTTAGGGTTTTGGAATGGGGAGGTGGAGAGGAGTTAGGGGTGTAAATTTGGTAGGGTTTGGACGCCGGACGCCGCCGTGGGCGATTTTCGGCGGGCGGCAGGCGGTGGTTTAGGGCGGAGCTAACGGAGGGTTTCGGATATGGTGAGAGACGAAGAGAAAGGGGGTGAAAGGTTCGGACATTTAAGTGTCAAATGATCCCAGCTTCAGGACCGTCCGATCAAGAAACCTCGACGGTCCTGATCTGTTGCCCATGAAACGACGTCGTTTGGTTTGGGGGGGGAGGGAACCGGACCGGGTTAAGGTGGTTTGGGCCGGGTATTGGGGGTTTTCATATGGGCCGGGACAATTAGATTGGTTTGAGCCCAGATTTGGATTTCCTTTCACTTCTTTCTTTTTCTTTTCAATTTCCAAATTCTTTTCTTTTCCAAAATTAAAATAAAATCTAAATTAATTAATAATAATTTTTAACTAAATTAACCTACCCAATTAGATTAATCACTCATCATGGTATTTACAATAATTAACTAAATCCTAAATTTAAAGCAAAATTATACAATTCAAAATTAAAAAGTAAAAATGCAAAATGAATTATTTTTGTGAGTTTCATTTTTTATAAACAAACTAATTTACTAATTAATCTAAAAATATAAAATTAAATCCTAAATGCAGATGCAACATATTTTTGTATTTTTCATGAATTAAATAAAATAAACGTGCACAGACAAATGCAAATAATTAACAGAAAATGCCACGAAATCTAACAAAATTGCAAACACTGAAAGAAATTATTTTGTTTTAAATTTGTTGGAGTAATACATATAGGGCAAAAATCACGTGCTCACAGCTGCCCCTCTTTGCCCGGAAACACAAAGAGTTTTCGTGCAAAGACAAGTGAGCGGATACGAGCGATTTTTGCCCGTTTGAATACTCCGTGGGAAGCATTTTTGAAAGATTTGACCGCACCCTGCTTCCGAGGTTGCCTACATATCCTTGGCTAAAAAGGAATCAGGTCAGTGTAGTTCGGGAATGTCTGCTAGCTGGGTCTACCATGGAGCTGTGATTTCACTGCTGCTGCTGCTCACTGAACCCCTTATTACACCGTGCCAAAAATAAAAGAAGCTAGACTAGACTATGATCTATGCTTTACAAAATCCTATCTTGATCTTCAAACTTGATCTTGTGTTTCTTGTTGCCTTGTTGTCTTGTATTCTCTTGGTAAAATTCCTTTGTTTCCGTCTTGAATTGTAAACTGAGACGCTTCCCTTTCTCCAGGCGGATGCCTGACTGCTGAACTTGATATGTATTCTCATGCTATCCTGGCGAGCTCCTGACTTCAAAACGTGAATGTATTCCCATGTTATACAGGCGGGCTCCTGACTGCTAGTCTGAAAATGTTCCCTGCTTTCCAGGCGGGCTCCTGACTGCTAATTTGAAAGTACTCCCTGCTCTCCAAGCGGGCTCCTGACTTCAACAAAGAATTCGACAGCTAAAATTTAGATTGTACTCCCTTGTTCTCCAGGCGGGCTCCTAATTACTACGCTTGAAAGTATTCCCTGCTCTCCAGGCGGGCTCCTGATTGCTAAACTCGAAAGTATTCCCTGCTTTCCAGGCAGGCTCGTGACTGCTGGCTTGAAATATATTCCCTGCTTTCCAGGCGGGCTCCTGACTTCAACATTTGAAAGTATTCCCTACTCTCTAGGCGGGCTCCTGACTTCAACATAGACAAAACAAAAAATTTGAAAGCTTAAACTTAAATTGTACTCCCTTGTTCTCCAGGCGGGCTCCTAACTTCAACAAAGAATTCGACAACTAAAATTTAGATTGTACTCCCTTGTTCTCCAGACGGGCTCCTGACTTCAACTTGAAATGTATTCCCTGCTCTCTAGGCGAGCTCCTGACTTCAACTTAAAATGTATTCCCTGCTCTCCAGGCGGGCTCCTGACTGCTGCATTTGAAAGTATTCCCTGCTCTCCAAGCGGGCTCCTAACTTCGACTTGAAATGTATTCTCTGCTCTCCAGGCGGGCTCCTGACTTCAAAATAGATAAAACAAAGAAAATTTTTCTGCCCCGATTTGGTGGCTGGGCACAGATGTAAATGTTAAACTGAATCCTATTACCCAATATTACTAAGGATTTGAAAGCTAAGTCCCATTATGTAGGGGGGTCCTGACAACTCTTAACTAAACGACAATTTTAAATCTAAATATATCTTATACAGGTGTGACTTATACTAAATCTTGTTATCTAAGAGAATCTTTAAGCTGCTCCCCATTATCCAAGAGGGTCATGAAAATCAAAAGTCAAGTTTTATCTTAAGAGTGACAACTTTCATAGCTGAATTATACTACCCTATAGCAGAACTTACGCTAAATGTTATTATCTAATCAAAATCTTAAAGCTAAGTCCCATTATTCAGGAGGGTCCTAGAAACTTCTAATTGAATCCTATCTCGGACATGCAAACTTCTGAGCTAACTTATATTCTTTTGGGATACATTTATGCTAGATTATGTTATTTCTAAACTTTAAACTAGATTCCATTTTCCAGGAGGGTCCTGAAAGTTTACGGTCAAACCTGTTTTGATGCTTGCTCTTTCCCCTGCGGAGAGTTTCTCCAAAGCAAATGAATTTTCTGCCCCTGTTTCAATCAAAGAAAAATTTGTCAGTTTAAAGTGGTGGTTAGCTGATGGCATTCTTGCTGAAGATCTTTCCATTGTATTGTTTTGTTCTGAATGGCTTTCTCGAACTGGCTCTGAACCGCTTTGACTTTCCGACTGACTTTCAAATCCCATGACCTTTGACGAACCGAGTGTTCTATACCCGTGTTGCTATCTCAACCCCTGACTCCTCTGTCCGAACCTTTGCCTCTCCCCATGACATTACCGGACAATTCCACCGATGAAACTTTCGGTGATTCCTTGTACCTCACCTTACATCATGCTGTCTTTAGAATGCTCTGACCACATTGTGATTTGCAATTTTGGGAGTTGGTAGTGAGCTTTGAAACTCCTTTCCACTTACTTGGGACAAGATTGACATTAAAACCTCTTAGAAAAATAAACCCAAAAGAAAATGAAATGCAATGACTTTGCGGGTTAAGGATAAGAAGAATCCAAAACCAGATAACTGCTACAAAGGGAAAAAGAAAAAGAAACTTATCTGAGTGGAACAGCTGGTACCAATGATCATGACATGCATTTCAGATTAATTGGCCCAATCTATCCAACCAATCAACTTTCAGTTGCCATACTTTGTCGCCTCAGAATTTCCATGACCTGATTACTTTATCCAAACCTTGACCTTGTTCATCCTGTGGTGCCTTGAAACAGTTTTCCATCAACAGGCCTTTCTCACTTGTTGACTTTTCAAATCACTTTCGCCTCAAGATGCCCGTGAGGGTTTTCACCAATAAGACTCTTTCATTTTATTTCTCTCAACTCTCGTTGCTTTACGGTGCCTGTTAAGGTTTTCACCAATAAAACTCTCTTATTTTATTTCTCTCAACTACCGTCGCCTTACAGTGCCTGTGAAGGATTTCACCAATAAGACTCTCTCATTTTATTTTTCCTACTTGAACCAGAGTGTTTCCCCTGACATGAATTACCTTTACCTGCTCGACTTGGAATTTCTCAAAGACTGATCAGGAGGTCTTTCTTTGGACCGTAATATGGGCTTTTGGACAGGGTTAGAAAGAAAGGGTATAAAAGGCTCAAAACAATTCAAATGGGTTAAAGTTACAACTTTCGGAATCAGGTTTCTCACAACAACCACGACTTCTGCCCCAATTTCTTGCTTGGAGCTTTTGGATTTTGTTTGATGAGACCGAACCGTGAGGCTGCCTACGTATCCTTAAAAGGAATCAGGTCGAACGTAGTTCATGACATAGGAATTACTTTGTTGTTGTGATTTTCTCTTTTCTCCTTCTTTTCTTTCTCTTTTGCTTTTCTCTTTTCCTTTTTATTGTTTTTCTTCTTCTTTTCTCTTTTTCTCTTTCTTCTCTTCTTTTTCTTCTTTTTTTTAATTCTTTTCTTTCTCTTTCCCTTCTTTCTCTTTTTCTTTTATTCCTTTTCTTATCTTTCGCACTTCTGTTTCTGACATTCACTACTGATTCCGAAAGAGGGGTAAGAAAGAAAATAAATAAGGCTCAAAAGGGGTGACGAGGGATCAAGTGTTTAGATAGCAGAATAAAACGCCTTCGTCATTTCAATCTTCAAAATATGCCAAATACAAACATGTACAATCAAACAAAGAAATCATACATTGTATCTCTTGACTGCATCGGAATTGATAGCCATTTCCACACATTTACCTTCTACATCTATCAAATATAACGCGTCATTGGACAACACTCTAGTTACGACAAATGGCCCCTGCTAGTTTGGGGTGAACTTTCCTTTTACTTCAGCCTGATGAGGCAAGATACATCTCAACACTAACTGACCCACTTCAAACTTCCGTGGACGTACCTTCTTGTTATATGCTCTCGCCATTCTCTGTTGGTACAATTGGCCGTGACATACTGCTGCCAATCTCTTTTCATCAATCAGACTTAATTGCTCCAAGTGGGTTTTGACCCATTCAACGTCATCAATTTCTGCCTCAGCGACAATCCGAAGGGATGGGATTTCAATTTCTGAGTATTACTGCCTCCGTGCCATACACCAACAAATAAGGAGTGGCCCCTACTGAAGTGCGAACAGTAGTGCGATAACCCAACAATGCGAAAGGTAACTTCTTATGCCACTGTCTAGAACCTTCCACCATTTTTCGAAATATCTTCTTTATATTCTTGTTGGCTGCTTCGACTGCTCCATTCTCCTTAGGGCGGTATGGGGCGGAATTGCGATGTATAATCTTAAACTGCTGACATGTCTCTGTCATCAGATGACTGTTGAGATTAGCGCATTGTCCGTAATGATTACCTTCGGAATACCAAACTGACAGATGATATTTGAATACACGAAATCGACCACCGCTTTCTTGGTCATATATTTGAAAGTTTTCGCTTCAACCCACTTGGTAAAGTAATCAATGGCTACCAGAATAAACTTGTGTCTGTTTGATGCTGCTGGCTCGATTGGCCCAATGACGTCCATGCCCCAAGCAACAAAGGGCCATAGTGCCGACATTGTATGCAATTCAGATGGTGGGGAATGAATCAGATCTCCGTACACCTGGCACTGATGGAATTTGCGCACAAAACTGATGCAATCTCGCTCCATAGTGAGCCAGTAATAACCTGCTCGGAGAATCTTCTTTGCCAGAACATACCCACTCATATGCGGTCCACAAACTCTGGAGTGTACCTCAGTCATGATAACTGTGGCCTGTCTGGCATCTATGCATCTGAGCAATCCCAGATCTGGAGTTCTTTTATACAATACCCCTCCACTGAAGAAAAATCCACTTGCCAATTGTCGAATTGTTCTTTTCTGATCACCTGTGGTCTGTACAGGATATACCCCTATCCTGATGTATTCTTTGATATCATGGAACCATGGCTCCCCATCAAGTTCTTCTTCCACCATATTACAGTAAGCATGCTGATCACGGACTTGAATCTGCAAAAGGTCCATATAAGCCTTATCCGGATGATGTAACATTGACGCCAGAGTAGCCAAAGCATCGGCGACTTCATTATGGATCCTTGGGATATGCCTAAATTCTATTGACTGAAATCGTTGACAAAGATCATGCAAACATTGTCTGTATGGTATGAGTTTCAAATCCCGTGTTTCCCATTCTCCCTGAATTTGGTGCACCAGGAGATCCGAGTCACCCAAGACCAAGACTTCCTGGACACCCATATCCATAGCTAACCTCAAACCCAGAATGCATGCCTCGTACTCAGCCATGTTGTTGGTACAGTAAAAACGAAGTTGAGCCGTAACAGGGTAGTGCTGCCCTATTTTAGAAATAAGTACTGCTCCTATCCCCACGCGCTTCATGTTTGCAGCCCTATCAAAGAAGAGTTTCCATCCAGGCTTCTCGACTTGTTCCAACTCATCAATGTGCATCACCTCTTCATCAGGGAAATAAGTTTTCAAAGGTTCATAATCTTCATCAACCGGGTTCTCGGCCAAATGGTCTGCTAAGGCCTGTGCTTTCATTGCAGTTCAAGTCACGTAGACAATGTCAAACTCTATGAGAAGGATCTGCCACTTTGCGTGCCTTCCTGTGGGCATAGGCTTCTAAAAGATATACTTCAATGGATCCAAGTGAGATATAAGGTAGGTAGTATAAGATGACAAATAATGTTTTAGCTTCTGTGCCACCCTAGTTAGGGAACAACATGTCCTCTCAAGCTGAGTGTACTTAACCTCGTACGATGTGAACTTCTTGCTGAGGTAATAGATGGCCTGCTCCCTCCTGCCAGTGATGTCATGTTGACCCAATACACAGCCGAATGAATTATCCAAAACTGTCAAATATAGGATCAAAGGTCGCTTTGGTTCTGGCGGGACCAATACGGGTAGATTTGACAAATACCCCTTTATCTTATCAAACGCCTCCTGACATTCATCTGTCCACTTGACCGCAGCGTCTTTCTTTAACAGTTTGAAGATAGGCTCGCAAGTTGTCGTGAGTAGAGCGATGAACCTGCTGATATAATTCAATCTCCCCAACAAACTCATCACCTTGGTCTTGCTCCTCGGAGGTGGAAATTCCTGGATGGCCTTGACTTTTGATGGATCTAGTTCAATGTCCCGGCGGCTAACTACGAACCCCAACAACTTTCAGACGGCACCCCAAAAGCATACTTTGCAGGATTAAGCTTGAGATTGTACATACGAAGCTTTCGGAAGAACTTCTTCAAATCCCTGACATGGTTAGACTGCTTTCTAGACTTCACGATCACATCATCCACATACACCTCGATTTCCTAGTGTATCATATCATGGAATATTGTTGTCATTGCCCTCATGTAGGTTGCCCCAGCATTCTTCAAGCCAAATGACATGACCCGATAGCAATACGTTCCCCAAGGCGTGATGAATGCCGTCTTTTCTGCATCTTCCTCATCCATTAAGATCTAATGATATCCCGCGTAACAATCCACAAAAGAACCAATCTCATGTTTGGCACAATTATCGATCAAGATATGGATGTTCGGTAATGGGAAATTGTCTTTTGGACCCGCCTTGTTGAGATCCTGATAATCGACACACACCCTGGTCTTGTCATCCTTCTTCGGTACAGGCACAACATTGGCTAACCAGGTGGGATACCGGGTGACCCGAATGATTTTGGCATCGAACTGCTTGGTGGCCTCTTCTTTGATCTTTACACTCATATCCGTTTTGAACTTTCTCAGCTTCTATTTGACAGGAGGGAATGTCGGGTCAGTGGGAAACTTGTGAACCACTAAATCAGTGCTCAGACCCGGCATGTCGTCATAGGATCATGCAAAAACATCTTTGTATTCGAATAGTGCTTTAATTATCTCCTCCCTGAGTTGAGGTTCTAGATGTACACTTATTTTAGTTTCACGGACATTATCTTGGTCCCCTAGATTAACTACTTTTGTATCGTTCAAATTAGGTTTGGGCTTTTCCTCAAAATGACTTAGTTCCTTACTAATTTCTTCATAGGCCTCATCATCATCAAATTCCAACTCGTCATCATACTCAATTTCTTGTATTATCATTTCAGAGTTAGATTAGCTTTTAAAACTGGGCCGAAGATTCCTCATACATGTCATGTCATTGATATCAGCGTAAAAAGAACTGTACAAAAGAAGAAAACAAAAATAAAATTAGAAGAAATGAAGGAAAAGGAACAATTGCATTTCACTGAATTTAAAGATAACAGGGTTTTAACACATCCAACTGGATGAAACATAATATCTGAATTACAGACCTTGGAATAATCCAGAAAACAAAAGAAAATCAAAACCCACTACCAAGACTCCCTCCGAGTAGGAAGAGGAGTAGTTTCCTAGTTGTTGATTTTTGCACGTGGTCCCACGAATTGCATATCTGCCCTGCTGGACCCTTCCCCAGCCTGAACCATGTTAACCTCGGCGAATAACCTTTCGAACCCCTTCTCCAAGTCTCCATCGGCACCAATCAGTGATCCAGGAACTTTTGACAACAGTTTCTTTCTGATACCCGGCCTGACGAATGACCTAGACAGACACGGGATTGGCTTTGGCAATGCCCATGCTTTCTGTTTCATTTTTCTAGATCTTCTCACGTCTGCAACGGTAGGCTTGAACCCCAGACCGAAAGTATCCAGATTCTTTGGAAGAGAAACTGGCTGCACAATACCTTGCAGAGATGCACCCAAACCTTTGCCCGGTACGAAACCATTTTTCAACATTTCAACAGCTACCATGACTGATGCAACAACCATCTTTGGAGTTGGAGCGCACTTTCCTTCCGGAATTTTCTCTACCAATATTGTGTCGAAAACCTGATAAACCCATGGTCCCTTGCCATCGTCAACCTCTATGAATAGAACAATGGCACCATTGGGCACACACAAATTATCTTCGCCGTGTACAACAATTTCCTGTCGATCCCATTCAAACTTGACCATTTGATGCTGAGTAGACAGGACTGCTTTGGCCGCATGGATCTAGGGTCGTACCAACAACAGATTGTACGAAATAGCCACATCGAGCACCTGGAATTCTATAGTAAATTCAACTGGCCCTATTGTGAGCTCAAGCACTATGTCCCCGACTGAATCTTTACCCCCACCGTGGAATCCCCAAATGCAAATACTGTTCTTGTGAATTCTTTCATCCTTCACTTGCAGCTTGTTCAATGTGGAGAGAGGAAAAATGTTCGCGCTGGACCCCTTGTTAGCCAGTACCCGAGTAACCATGGAATCTTCGCATTTCACCGTCAGATAGAGGGCTCAATTGTGCTCGGTACCCTCCACGGGCAACTCATCATCAGAAAAAGTGACTCTGGTTACCTCAAATATCTTATTAGCTATATTTTCCAAGTGGTTTACTGTGATTTTGTCAGGGACATGGGCTTCGTTCAAGATCTTTATCAAAGCCCGACGGTGTTTGTCTGAATGGATCAATAATGATAAGAGCGAGATATGAGCTGGTGTCTTCCTTAACTGCTCCACAATGGAATAGTCTTGCACTTTCATCTTTCTCAGAAATTCCTCTGCTTCTTCCTCAGTCACCGCTTTCTTCACCAACACTGGATTATCCTTTGAGGTCTTAGCTTTTCTCAGCTCTTCGGGGGCAAAGCATCTCCCCGATCGAGTCAAACCATGAGTCTCACACACTTCTTCTTTAACCTCTTTCCCTTTGTAAGTCACAGTCATTCGTTCATAATTCCATGGGACTGTCTTGCTGTTGACTATCGGTAATTGAGTTACCGGTTTGATAATGACAGGATCTATGGTGGCGCCCTTCACAATTACCACAGGCTTGTTCGTCACTCTTGGCACAACCACTTTTGCTCTTTCATGTTTTCCTGCGACGTCACTGGAGGACCCCTTCTTGACCTCAATAGATGGTTCATTATTTGCCCTGTTCAACTTGATCACAGACTTCTCACTTGTTGACTTTTCAAATGGTCTGGCTTCACTGGCCTGAATCATCATGACGGTTTGCGAAGGCTTCTTAGGCTCCCCTCCCTTATGAACTATCTCAATCATATTTGTTTCATGATGGGCTGGCAAGGGATTCTGATTGATATTGGGCGCCTCCGGAGCTTGGACCTCAATCTGATTGGTGTCAATGAGTTCTTGAATGGCTGTTTTCAATTTCCAGCATTTCTCTGTGTCATGTCCTGGGGCCCCTGAACAATACTCATAACTCACCGAGCGGTCAAGATTTCTGGGAGGGGGATTCGACAATTTAGCCTCGAACAGATTCAACATACCTAACTGTCTCAGTCTGTGGAATAGACTAGCATATGATTCTCCCAATGGAGTGAAAGTCTTTTGCTTCTGCAACCTCTCATTCTTGAAGGCTTGGTTGGGTCGAAAACCTGTCCCAGGAGGATTTCTGTAGGCTTTTGGGGGTGGATAGTTATTTTGTGGAGCTTGGTACGAATTTTGTGGAGCTGGCGCACGCCATTGTGAGTGAGCGGGAGGTTGGGTATAGGTTTGTGCGTGATGGACAGAAAAATGGGGATCTGGCGATAGGTAATAGTGTTATGGTGGGTTATATGGAGTGTGGGGGTAGGGTCGTGGCTGGTTGTAGTAACGGGGAAGGTTCCTGGATCCAACCCAAGCTCCCAACTCAATTGTCGCAACATCCTCCTCCTTCTTCTTCCCGAGCACACCCCCAGTACTGTTTTGAATGGCCTGAGTGGTCGCTTTGATTGATGAATAACTCATGATCTTGTTGGACTTGAGTCCTTCTTCAACCATGCCTCCCATTTTTACGACTTCATTAAAGGACTTACCTACTGCTGACACCAAGTGACCGAAATAAGTGGGTTCCAAGGCCTGCAAGAAATAATCAACCATCTCGCTTTCTTTCATCGGAGGGTCAACCCTCGCTGCTTGCTCTCTCCAATTGAATCCATATTCCCTGAAGCTCTCATTGGGCTTCTTCTCAAGCTTTGTCAATGACAGACGATCTGGGATGATTTCAAGCTTGTACTGAAAATGGTAGGTGAAGGCTTGGGCCAAGTCGTCCCATGTGTACCACCTGTTGTGATCTTGTCTAGTATACCATTCTAAAGCCGATCCACTCAAACTTTGGCTGAAATATGCCATCAGCAATTCATCTCTTCCACCTGCTCCTCTTATCTTGCTACAGAATCCTCATAAGTGTGCCACCGGGTCACCATGCCCATCGTACATATCAAACTTGGGCATTTTGAACCCTGCTGGCAACTGAACATCTGGGAATAGACATAAATCCTTATAGGCCACGCTCACTTGACCTCCCAGCCCTCTCATATCTCGGAACGATTGCTCTAAGTTTTTGACCTTTCTGATCATCTCTTCATGCTCGGGATTTTTGGGCGGTTTCTCGGTCTCTGCCGGGATATCAAGATGAGGGGTGTAAGGATATGGTTCCGAAACTTTGAAGGTGGGTTCAGGGGGATAGTACTAGTTATCGTGAGTTTGGAACAGAGGTTCACTGGAAGATCGGTGTAATGTAGTAGGTGGAGGTGCCACAAAAACAGGTGTAGGTGGTGGGGGAGGGTATGCGACTTGTTTGGGTGGTGGAGCTTGAGAAGTATGGGAAGTGGCGCCATGGCATTGATGGTAAAGGGGAAAGGCTGGAGATTAGTTCACAGTGGGAGACTCCGGAGGTTGGGCTGATGGTGGGATATAAGCAGGGTTGGCGGTATAAACTGGTGGTGGATGCCCCTTCGCCCAGGCTTGGTACATTTCATCCATCTGCTACTTCAACTTATACATTTCTTCCCTCATCGCATTAACATCCATTTCTTCCACCTCTTTCGATGGGTCGACAATACTTGTTTCTGGTTCCTTGTTGGCCATATTCAACCTGTCTTTCAATCGGGTGTTGTATGAGTGAGTTGCCAGAATGCCGATCAACTAACCACCTGCCTGGACTTAATACATCAAACAACAACCTTGTTAGCGATTAGGCTTTAACAGATTGGTAACCGCACATTGGGCATGAATGCACCTAAACAGTTAACCGTCTCTATTATGTATTTGATCGGTTGCATGCGTCATTCCGGCCTTTTCTTACTTTCGATTGCAAACCTCCCCTTTTTTTTTTCTTTTCCTTCCTTTCGTTCTCTCTTTGTTTTTATTCTCTCTTGATTTTTATTTTCTCTCTTTTCTTTCTTGTTTTTCCGCTCTTTCTTTCTCTCTTTTATTTGGTTACGGTCAAATCCTATGGAGATTGCCTATGTATCATGACCCCGCATGAATCAGACCAAGCATAGTTCTTGGGGATAAGTGCAAAATAAAACATTTTTTGGGATTTTCAGTTTTCATAAAAAAAAACAAATGCTTCCATTACAAAACTCAAAACTAGCAAATTCCAAAAGACTAACAGATTTCGATGCAAAGATGAAATACAGACTCCAAAAATAGACATCATATTCCAACAGAAGAAAATACAGACTCGAAAACAATTTGACGGACTCTAGCAGAAAGAAAAACTCAACATGACTGACAAACGCTTAACAAAATAGAAATGCAGACTCAAGCAAAAAAATCATGAATACATCAATGCTCCTAGTGCCCGCGGGACATCATTCGGTCTCGCCGCGGGCCTATATGCAAGCTCCTTTGAAGTCGATCCAAGTCATTTATTATATGTTTAACAAATGTCATTACTGCTGCAAAGAAGGTAGTGCGGGTCATATCCTCACAAATCTGGCACTTCATAACGTTGTAGCCGGCAATGCTTCTAATTCTCTCTCTTATGGCGCCCTTTTCTTGTAACAAACGCCCAATCTGCTGGGCCCTGGCTTCCAAAGTTTGCTCAGCCGCATGATTTTGCTCCTGAAGTTGTTGCAAATCTATTTCTAATTGCGCCAATGCTGTATAACAATGTTCCCTTTCAACTTTGAAGTCTTTTGCCTGTTTGATCATTTTGTTTTCCATGGCGATGACCCTTTTCTTTAACCCTGCGACCTCATTGTCGTACCTTTCACTCAATTGCTTAACCAGGCGTACTCGTTCATCTGCGTTTTTAGCCAATTGCTTTCGAGCCTTGGCTAGTTCACTTTCTGCTTTGTTCAAATCAAAACTATAGTCATTTACTTTCTGTCTCAGGTTAGCTATGAGTTTTTCATCTTTGTCGCTTCGGGCTGGATTTTTTGCCGCTACTTTCATTTTCTGAATTTGAGCTCGAAGGGCCTCATTTTCTTTGGTTAGCTTTTTCTTTTCTCCTTCATCCGCCGCGACTTGCAGGCTATTCTCGAATTGAAGTTCTCTGACTTGCTTTTCCAATTTGCTTATGGTAGCCCTATACTCGTTTTCTTTGGTCAGCCAATCCCATTGAACTTGTGCTCCGTCGGTGAATTGTTGGACATGGGGTCTCTTTGCGGGCCTGTCAGGTTCATATTGAACTCGGGATCTTTTACCATACCAAGCAGTGTAACTAGGCTCCACCTCGCCTCTGGATAGGTCTCGTACTTGAGTATTAGGCCCTAAGAATCTGCACTGATGCCAAATCCGATGCACTTTCTCTTCTAGGAAGGCAGCTTTTGGATCTAACTCAATGACTTGCTGGCTCAAATCTTCATCGTGTGGGATGGTCTGGTATCGGCCCAACTGACGCAAGACTCTGTGCGGAGCATAAGGCTGGATACTCCGAAGACCCATCAACAGCAAGAAACACACCTCAGCCAACATATAGATTACTTCGTTGACCGTGAGCCACCCGAATATCCATTCGATCTTATTTGCGGTCAAGGATCTCAAATGAGCATGCCATGCTTCCGTACCATCCGGAAGCTCATAACCCTCTATTCGCTTTTCATGTTTTTCAGTGCACTCAAGGCCAGTCATACGCAACTCAAGTAGTTGGGACGGTGGCAGAGGTGTTCCTCCATCTGTATTTGTAACAGCATATTGCACCCTTCAAAGAATTTCGCTCCTTCTCAACAAAGAGTGGGATCTCGGTAAATTTGCCAAGATCAGCGGCACTATAGTCCCATTTGCCTTTTTCATCATAAAGTTGGCTATCCCTACTAGCCCCATCTCTATGTTCCCGTATTTTCTCGGGCAAACCAAGATACCCAGGAACGCCACTATGAAAGTTAATCCTCTCCGAGCTTCCCACTTGTCTTGATTTCTAGCGTGAGTAAGACCGGTATCTGGCATTTCGAAGCCACGTGGATTCCCATAACGTCGATACAGAAAGTAGAAGGTACAAAATCCTTTGGCTAGATTTCCATCTCGGGTGTCCCGACTGATGCTTAACAAGTACAAAAATTTGTGGGGGGTCACTGTTCTTGGTGCTACCGGGTATTGACTTCTGAGATTCCCTTCGAAACCGGCATAGCCTGCTATCTCTTCTAGCGTAGGAGTTAACTCGAAATTCGCAAAATGGAACACATTATGTGCTGGGTCCCAAAACGGTATCAAGGCATCAATCACATCTGTTCTGGGCTTGACCTTCAACAGCCCAATGAGACCGCCCAGCGCTTTTGTCACAACTTTCCTGCTGTCGCCCCCCAAATCATGCCACCACATATGTATCTCCAAAGGGATCTCTTCACGGACTAAGAAAGGTTCATTTTGATTTGTGCTCATCCTGCACATTTATTAAGGTGATTTTAATTAAAAGAAAGCCATGACTCGTTTTGACTTAAGAGAAATGACTATTTTCAAAATTTTAACAAAACATCCGGCCTTGCCAACACCTTTAAAAGCGACAAAAGTGGTTGTTCTTGCAAAAACAGCCTTCCGGTGCTCTTTTAGGGACGTTCGGCTATTTCTGACAAGAACGGCATGACCCTGATTATTAAAGTAAAATTTTGTTCTTTTGGCTACTTTCGCGAAAAGGAAGTTGGACCCGATGGGGGTTGCCTACGTATCTCACCCCTGTGAGAATCAAACTGGCGTAGTTCGGGCAAATAAAACAAACTATTTTTTATTTGAAAACAAGACTTTTTTTTCTTCCTTTTTTTCATTTTATTGGCAAATAAAACTATTTTTGAAAACACCAACTTTTGTTTTTCCTCTTTTTTTTTTCTTTTTATTTTCTCAAAAGTTCGGCAGAGTTTCTACACTGTTTGGACATTGGTTTTTTTTTCAGAAGAGGCGATTAACTCTCGTTAGCCCTCATACTGCTATTTCTCTTTCCTCAACTCTTTCCAATATTCATAAGCCGGTCAGCATGCAAGTCCGAAGCAAATAAATGCACAAGTAACAAGTAGGATGCATCAGGATGGTCTTTTTGTTTCGGGTGCACCTGTCTTAAACAGACCCAACCTCTGTGTTGAGCCTCCAAAGCAAAAATGCACATGATGCAAACAAACGTTCCTACTAGGGATCTGGCATGAGACTGAGTTATTCTAGGTTCAAAACCTGGGTTTAATGTTCTAGACCTGGCTTAACCAAGCGGATAGCTCGAGCCGAAAGGGGGCAGCGTACCGGGAATACAGAAGCTTCGCCGGCTTTGCAACTTGTCCGAACCTCGTTCTAAATTTGGGATATGACTCTAACAGAAAAGAAGTCACACGAAGTGCACACTTCTTCATGATTTAGAAGACTCAGAGAGAAGAGGGGTTTCACAACAGTTTATATACAGTTTACGGAATATCAAAGCGGTAAAAACAATCAATTAGCACATTAGGCCCAAATCATGTAACAAAATCAGATAATGGATAAAGCCAACTATAACAATTATTTTAAGCTCGAATTCTTGAACCCTGAACCAGAGATTCTGGGTTCAATCCCCAGCAGAGTCGACAGAGTTGTCACACCTCCTTTTTCTACCTACACCCCGGGGAAGAGTGTATAAAGGAGTTTTTTTCCAATTTAAAGTGACAATTGAAACGGGATCATTTTATTTAAAATTCAGAGTCGCCACTTGGGATAATTTATGGTGTCCCAAGTCACCGGTTTAGAATCCCGAATCGAGAAAAAGATTGACTCTGTATTACAGTCTGTGAACCAGAAATCCGAGTAAGGAATTCTGTTAACCCGGGAGAAGGTGTTAGGCATTCCCGAGTTCCGTGGTTCTAGCACGGTCGCTCAACTGTTATATCCGGCTTAATTATCTGATTTTAAACAATTATGAACTTATGTGAAAATTTTAACTTTTAACCGCCTGTATTTAATTTTTAAAGAAGATTAAATGTCGCTTAAAACACGACTTTGGATCGCGACACATGAAATGCACCCGCAATCCTAAACATATTTTTATTCAACGTTTTAAGATTTGATTTGGGTCACATGAAATGCGCACCCGAGTTTAAGAAAGTAAAATTATTAAATAACGCACCCTAAAGCAACTTCGCATTTTTAACTTTACAAGGGCCATGGAGAATTCACTAAATGGCACGCCTCGAATTCTAAGGATTAAAATATTAGCTAAGCGAGGGCCATGCATTTGAAAATTTTATTTGGCACGACCCCTCAATTCCAATTTTAACAGGGAATTCGAACTAAACTTTGGAGGACCATAAGCCATGTGTGTTATTTAGTATGGCTCATTTCCACCAATTAAAGAACTTAATTATCTAGAACACTAAGAGAGTTGTGATTGTACTATGGCCCAAATTAGCTACAAAATAAGACAAACCATTAGATATCCATCACCTGAAAATACATGGGACTCGTAATTAAACTAATATTTCATTTTGTGAATCACTGATTATTAAGTTAACTAAAGCTGAACTTCTAAATCTCTAACGTGATTTGGGCCTGAGTCGGCCTTGGACCCATATGGCCTCTTTATTTGAAAAATAAGCATTGGACCAGCCTGAAACCCAATTGTAATTGCCCCCTTACTACTGATTCTACGTGAGAGGTAACTAGGCTCAAAGGGAAGCCCAGCCGGGAAGCCTAGTCACGAAATGAAGGCAACTGTAATTGGGCCAATGATGATGGCCCAAAACATGATTTAGCAAATATACTTGAAGCCAATTATCATTCAAGGAAATTCTGGGTTTGGGTGAGTGCTGACAATCCTTAAACCAAATGCAACACATGTTCAGAACTCAGTGCATGAATAGAAAGCAGGATTACGTGATAAGTCATACAATCCGGGATCCAGACCTCAAACTATACAAGAACAAACTTAAACAAGATTGAAAGAGAGCGCAACCTGTATCAAATTTGTTAGAACAAAATCTAAATTGATTCACATTCACACCATGATTGTGACAAAACACAATCCAACAGCCATACAATTGTTGCTAATTAAATTAGACCATAGTCTTTAATTAATACACATTAAGAGACCTAAACAGCTTTAAATCAACTACATTTAAACAAACTCAGATCCAAACCTTAAAATAAAATGAAATGCACATAAGAAGCTAAACTAAAACATAAATGATAACTGGGTAGAATTTAACACAACAAGGATTGATATTTTCATTTGAAACCAACTGGATCACAGATCTTAATACACAGCTCAATCAAGTTTCGGTTCCATCCAAGTTTAAAAAACATACCTGGAAATTGAAGGGAAAAAGAGGTAAAGAAGCAGTAGATGACAGCAAAACAAAATGCACAGCAGTATCAATGCAACAGTGACCCCACAGTAGCTTGAAACCCAGAACGACCAAAGATCAAACCATCTCCCAACCCAGATGCAAGATGCGAAACTTAGAGATTTTAACTAATGAGGAAGGTCAGAAATCCCCAGCTGACACAGAATTATATCAGTTTTTATCAAAGAAATATGCTGGGAATTAGTGCAGTTTCAGAATTCTCAGCTGTTTTTGTACTCTCGGAATTTTTTATCTCTTTCCAGTCTCTTAGGTCTTCCTTGAAAGGCAAGCAAAGCTGCCTTTATAGGCAAGGCACCAGGGCAGCAAAGAATGGGTTCAGTTTTGCACTTGAACCCTTTTCGAATTTTCATTTTTGCTCTTATGTCCTCAGTTTTAGAATCAACATTTCATATAAGTCCCAGTCCCAGCTTCTAGGAAGCTTCCTAGGCAATTATTTGAGAGATTCCCTCAACCAATTACCTAAACTACCCCCCCCCCCCCAAATGCCCCTTAATCACACTCAACAACTCACAGGTCAAGCTGACCCAAAAGCCTGATTTGATACGGGTTAAAAAACCCAAGTTCAATTCCTTCTTGGGCTTTTGATTCCTCAGAGTCCAATTGAAATCAAATGATTATTCCAATTTTAAAAAACTGACCCAAGCTTTCTCTAAACAAAGAAGTCTGGAACCATTTGTTTAAAAGCAGCCGAAACCAAAAGTAAAATGAATGAACTAACCAATCTAATTTCATACCAGCAATTTAACTAAATCATGGGCCTAATTTCATTAACTAGGTGATCAAACTTATGATGAAAGGCTTAGACGAACAAAACAAGGTGGACTAAAGACATCAGATAATCAGGATTTCACAACGAAAAGAAAAGAAGAGAAAAAGAGAACAGGAGATGGAACCAATTTGATCTTCAGAAAACCCAAACAAATTTCGCCCAAACCAAAAGAGAAAGAATGAGGAGGGAGATGAAACGGTGAAAGAAAATACAAGAGGGGAGGAGGACTTACCAAATCACGGCTCGAAACCTAATGGAAACACTGGCCTAACAAAATTAACACTGATTGTTTGCGTCTAGACTTCGTAACTCGAAGAACAGCCCTTTTGACCATGCATGCACCAAGTCCGATAGAAAAGAGCTTTTGAACTTTCAAGGCTCGAACCCAGATCTAAGATTCGAGAAGCTCCGGTGAGATTCGAGGGAAACGGAGTGATGATACGGCATGAGGGGGTTGTAGTGGCTATGTGGTGTTAATCTGGGGCCGTTTGGGAAAAGTCAAGTTTTGGTCTGATTTTTGATCAAAGATTCGAGAAACAGGGCTGGGATTTGAGAAAAAACGGTTTAGGGTTTTGGAATGGGGTGGTGGAGAGGAGTTAGGGGTGTAAATTTGGTAGGGTTTGGACGCCGGCCGCCACCGTGGGCGATTTCCGGCGGGCGGCAGGCGGAGCTAATGGAGGGTTTCGGATATGGTGAGAGACGAAGAGAGGGGGGGTCTGAAAGGTTCGGACATTTAAGTGTCAAATGATCCCAGCTTCAGGACCGTCCGATCAAGAAACCTCGACGGTCCTGATCTGTTGCCCATGAAACGACGTCGTTTGTTTTTTTTGGGGGGGGGGGGGAACCGGACCGGGTTAGGGTGGTTTGGGCCGGATATTGGGTGGTTTTCATATGGGCCGGGACAATTAGATTGGTTTGAGCCCAGATTTGGATTTCCTTTCACTTCTTTCTTTTTCTTTTCAATTTCCAAATTCTTTTCTTTTCCAAAATTAAAATAAAACCTAAATTAATTAATAATAATTTTTAACTAAATTAACCTACCCAATTAGATTAATCATTCATCATGGTATTTACAATAATTAACTAAATCCTAACTTTAAAGCAAAATTATACAATTCAAAATTAAAAAGTAAAAATGCAAAATGAATTATTTTTGTGAGTTTCTTTTTTTATAAACAAACTAATTTACTAATTAATCTAAAAATATAAAATTTAATCCTAAGTGCAGATGCAACATATTTTTGTATTTTTCATGAATTAAATAAAATAAACGTGCATAGACAAATGCAAATAATTAACAGAAAATTCCACGAAATCCAACAAATTTGCAAACACTGAAAGAAATTATTTTGTTTTAAATTTGTTAGAGTAATACATATAGGGCAAAAATCACGTGCTCACAGCGACAAGTTGGTATCAGAGCTCTAGGTTACATAGGTCTCACAATTCACGGACAAGCTTAGTAGAGCTTGAGGGATCGGTACAGAGATATATGTATTTATCCCCTAGAGGCTACAGAGTTAGGAAACATTCCACATTTATTCTTTCGTGTTGTGCGGATTGGTTTCTCAATGCTAATTAAAATTCTACTCTGTTCTTTCGTAGATGGAGAGAACACACACTTCCTCATCCACTGACCAGCACTGACCAGCAGCCTGAACCCCCAGTAGCAGCTCCTACGAGGGGTAGAGGCCGAGACCGAGGCCGTGCTAGAGGCCGAGGTAGGGGCAAAGCTCAGCCCAGGGCAGCAGCACCCGCAGCGGAGCGTTAGGTTGACTTTGATGATGAGGTCCCGACCCCAGTAGTTCCGGTGGGCCTAAATTAGGTCCCAGAGGGGTTTATTGCTACCCCAGTACTTCAGGATGCTCTGGTCCATCTAGTGGGCCTTATGGAGAGTGTCACTCGAGCAGGTTTGCTTCCTGTAGCACTAGCCGTCTCTCAGGCTTGAGGAGGAGCCCAGACTCCTGCTACTCGCACCCCAGAGCAGGAAGCTCCCCAGTTTCAGACTCCAGCAGTTCAGCCAGTTGGAGCAGTTCCAGCTGGCTATGGTAGCTCAGATCGGTGATGGAGAAACTATGTCTGCCGAAGCCTTGTGGAGGTTGGACAGGTTCACCAAGCTCTTTACTATTACTTTCAGCGGTGCATCTACTGAGGATCCCTAAGATTATCTAGACAGCTGTTATGAGGTTCTTAGGAACATGGGGATAGTTGAGACCAATGGGGTCGATTTTGCCACTTTTCGCTTGTCTAGATCCGCCAAGATTTGGTGGAGGGATTTCTGTTTGGCTAGACTAGCTGGATCGCCAGCTTTGACTTGGGAGTAGTTTACTCAGCTATTTCTAGAGAAGTTTCTCCCCATCACTCAGAGAGAGGCCTATTAGAGGTAGTTTGAGCGTCTCCAGCAGGGTTCCATGACTGTTATCCAGTATGAGACTAGATTCATCGACTTGGCTCGTCATGCTCTTGTCATACTTCCCACCGAGAAAGAGAGAGAGGGTGATGAGGTTCATTAATGGACTTATTCAGCCGATTCGTCTTCAGATGGCTAGGGAGGCTGGGAGTGAGATTACTTTCCAAGAGCCGGCCAATATGGCCAGGAGAGTGGAGATGGTTCTGTCGCAGGGAGGTGGTCATGGGTCAGACAAGAGGCCCCGTCGTTCAGGCAGATTCAGTGGTGCCTCGTCTGGAGGCAAGGATTCGTATGGTAGAGGCCATCCTCCTAGGCCCTTTCAGTCGGCACTTCAGGTTCCTCAACCGCAGCACTCAGGTGGATGTTTTGAGTGTGGTGAGTATGGTCATATCAGGAGGGCTTGTCCGAGATTTGTTGGTACTCAGTCGCAGAAGCAGGGTTCCCGTACTATGGTTCAGGCACCAGGTGTTCCACAGACCGCCCAGCCAACTAGAGGCGGGAAATTAGAAAAGAATGCGAAATTAAAAAAATAAACAAAAGGAAAGAAAAATAAAAATAAAAAAATAAAAAACGAGCCAAATTGAGTATAAAATCAGATTATAGTGGATAAAGATTATAAATAATAATATGATTATGGAACAAAATATATGAACAGGAAAAAAATAAAGGTGAAAAGAAAAGAAAAGAAAAGCATAGAAATAAAAAAGAAAATGAGAAAAAAAAATAATTACCCACAAAACTGTAATGGTTAGGAAGGGTAATTATTTTGGTGGGTAGAAAAATAATGGGTAGGCAAGAGTAATTAGTTTAGTTTTTGTGTGTAAAACTATAAAACTCCTAAAAAAACTTAATTATTTTGTTATGTTTTTGTTAATAAAAAAGTTTCATTATTTATATATTGCGACGTCAGGAATGCAGTAAGCATCTTTTTCACATTTTTAAGTTTTAATGATAAAAAATAGTAAAACTTTGTCTAATATTTGTAGGACTTTAAATTAAACTAGTCAAATCTTCAAATATGTCAATAAGTTTTTTGGTAACAAAATCGAGGAAGTGTATTGAAATACACGCCTCACAGTTTATTAACTTGAATATCGTTAATAATATAAATAAGATTCCAGAACCAAAGTAACTTGAAAATTTTTAAAAGAAACAAAAATAGTATATAAGAAAAAAGGAACAGTATTACATATAGCGCATGCCCAGCATATGCCACACATGTCTGGACTAACGACCGTTATCCAGGTCAGAATACTGTTTTGTTACCTCTTCATCATTCATGTTATCGCGGCGATAGTGGGATTTTGATAAATGGGGCTCAATACTGGGTTGCTCACAAAGCTTCTGATAGTTCATTACTTATGAGACATTCTTGGATATGTCGGTACCTATTACCGAGTTTGAAAAATGAATTTTACTTGTTGATATGATTGAATAGAGTCTTGATAGGTTCGGGTGTGTTTTGGATCATTGATTAAGAGGTTAGCTAAGTTAAGAATTTGGAGTTTGATCATGGTTAATATCGGGTCAAGATGACCTATTTTTACTTCTCTTTCATGTCAAATCAGTCTCTGCAACTCTTCTCACTCTAATCACTTTTTATCTGCAGATTCTCAGAATCATAATTCTTCCCGTCAAATCAGTCTCTTAGAATCATAGTTCTTCCCGTAAAATCAGGCATTCTGTGACTCTCACACAATCATACTCTTCTTGTCAGTTCTTTTAACACTTATGGCAAATAAAAAAAACAACGACTCAATCTGTGGTGCAAGTTTACATGAATGGAATAGAGATTGTCCAGGGTGCCGATTAACACCAATTTTTCCTAGAAGAATTCAACTCTATTTTTCGAAAGTTGGCATTTTGAATAACTTAAGAGTTCATAAGTTTGACCAAGAGTTGACTTTGATGCTATTGAACTCCAATTGGTATTCCGAGACTTTGGATAGGTCTATATAATTGAATTGAATGTGTGTGCAAAGTTTGAAAGTAATATGAAGTGTGTAAGTGTGATTCAGACACTCTTTTGAATGAATGAAGACTTTGGATAGGCTTAATCTTGCTTACTAACTATATAGTTATGCTTTGATTTCTCTCCAAAATATCTCTCAAATTATTCAAACTATATAAGACATGAAGTGATTAAAAACACTTCTTTCTTCTTCTATTAATTTTTCCAACAAAGGACAAGCTTCATTCTCCCAAAAATTAACCTATCAATACTAACTAATCAAACAAACCAATTAATAAGTCATATTCTTATCAAAGTTACTTATCCAATCACTTATTATATTTTTAAGTGTAATACTTGGATAATTTCAATAATATAAGTTATATATATGCCAAACACTTTAAAAAAATATATCACTTGACTATCTAAGCTTATTCATTTGATGAATAAGTTTAACTCTCAGGACTTAATTTTTTTGATAACTACTAAATTTTGTATAAATTACGCAAGTCTCATGATCTTATGACCCTTAATTTAACTTAAATTATATTTTGTTAGTTACATTAAACTATTAAAATAAAATGATATAGAGCTTTCAACTATTTTAAAGCAAGCTATATAATAAATGTAAATCTTAGATTCACTAATTAATGCACATTGTTAATAAGATACATCATCATCAAATAAACTTTCATATTACTCTCCAATATTATAACTAATGCACAGTATTATTAATAAGGTTATGATTAAATTTTAGGGATGCACGGAGAATCAAATTAGAGTAAATCTAAATAGAGAAAATGAATATTTAAACCAAAATAATGAATTCAATTTTTGGAATGCACAAATTAAAGAACCCAATTAGGAGAGCGAATTAGGTACTAAAAAATAAAAACAAAATTACTAACCTCAATATTACTATCGCCACCGCTACCGGAATATCCCGCTGTCAACGTCCGAAAGCTGCCGCCTATAAGAAAAAACCTTGGAATGAGATGGATGGAGAGAAGGGGGGTTGATGGTGAGTGGGAGGGATGGAAGAAGAGTGATGGAGAGTGACACTTAACGGTTGGAATCGCCGGAGTGAAGGAAGAAAAGTATGTTAGAGAAGGGAGAGAAGGTTTGGGGGGAATGAAAAATGAGAACAAAATCGCGTTTGGGGGGAAATAATAAAAGGATTTGAGACCGATTCGGCGGAAACTTAAAATTATATTTGTGCGCCACGTTTGCGATCGAATCGGTCGCTAGTTTTAATTTAAACATTTTTTTGCGACTGACTCAGTTTGTACACAGTCAACAAAGAAAATTGACTTTTAGTCCAACAAATTCAATCGGAATGCTGTTTTGCGGAATTTTGCACAAAAATATCTGACTAACTAAAAATGTCATGACCCAAAATCCCTCCGAAGGAGTCGTGGTGGCACCTAGTCTCTAAACTAGGTAAGCCTAACATTAACTGAATTAACATTGACATTTATTAACTTCAAATTAAATAACTCTGAATAAATCACAATTCTCAAAATCGGTGGTATAAGTCATAAGTCCTTCTAAGAGTAGTTATACAAAATCAATACAACACTGTTTCAAAATGAGAAGGAATCAATGGAACGTAAATACAAATGAAGGTGACTCCGAGGCCTGCGAACGCAGCAGCAGGTTATCGTGAGTCTCCACCGCGACGACCCGCACACCTACTATTGATCAATACCTAGATTTGTACACAAAAAAATGTATAAAAGTGTAGTATTAGCACACCACAGTGGTGTCCAGTAAATATCAAGACTAACCTCGGTGGGGTAGTGACGAGAAACAGTCAAGACACCTACTGGTCAAATGAAATGAACAGGATATGATAATAAAATATCAAGATAAAAATAACAAAATAATATCAACAGCGGAGAGAAATCAAAATACAAACATTAGGGACAATAAAGGGAGAACACGGATAGTAGCAAACGATAACCAAGTAAATCAACACCGACATAACAGGGATAGAAACAAGTAAGAATGTATTCAAATAAAGAAGGCAATGTCAACTCAATCAATCATATCATGTCTAATACACAATCTCGACCATCTCAATCCTCGGTTTCTCATATCATAATCTCAACTTCCGAACCTTCAGTATACATGGCACCTTGTGCCCACATATTTTCCATCTCAATTTTAACAATAAAATTCACATGCTATACAATATATAATGTTCGTACAAATGCACTCAAGAAGTTCAAGAAGTCTCATTTACATAATATAAAGTAACTTACAATTTCCAAACTAATTGGGAAAATCAGCGAGAAAAGATGAAGTTGTTTTTTTAATTATTTGAGTAAAGAAAGTACCCCTTTCAATTAAAATACAACATCGAATGAATTATTACCTTTAACATGGGAGTTAATAACTTAAAACTTAGTAGAAATTCCTTTTTAAGTAAAATACAACCTTAGACTGTTTAAGGGAATATAATTGAGAAACTAATTGAATTAAAGATGTAACAATTATTGAAGTTTGAAGTATTGAAATGTATATATATAAATACGGAGAGGTATGGAAAACACTGTAGGTTCCAACACAAAGGATCACAACAATAAAGGAATTTAAACAGTTAAAACACTTGAATTGATAACAACAAATAAACACAGCAAACAGAAAGTGCACGACATCACCCTTCGTGCTTTAACTCTCAATCCTCACCATGCAATCAATAATAGAAATATACACGGCATAACCCTTCGTGCTTTATCACTCTTCCTCACCATATGAATCATATAAATGTGCATGACATCACCCTTCGTTCTTTATCTCTCTTCCTCACCATATGCATCAATATAAATGTAAATGTGCATGGCATCACCCTTCGTGCTTTATCACTCTTCCTTACCATATGAATAGTATAAATGTGCACGGCATCACCCTTCGTGCTTTATCTCTCTTCCTCACCATATGCATCAATATAAATGTAAATGTGCACGGCATCACCCTTCATGCTTTATCACTCTTCCTCACCATATGAATTGTATAAATGTGCACAACATCACCCTTCATGCTTTATCATTATTTCCTCACCCAAACAGTAGAAGCAACAACGTCCCAGCAAGGGAATCAACAATAGAAATAAATACATCCCAGCAAGGGAATCAACAATAACCAAATCTCGTTCCAACAATTAACTTCACAAAATAAATCCCAACTTGAGTCAATACTCAACAACGGTCAAATACCAAGGAAATACCATAAGCCTGGTCCAACATGAATACTTATCAAATCAAGCATAAATAGTACATTATAAGGATTACGGAAAAACCAAGAAGCACACTAACCTTAACAAAATAACAAGACATAATAAGCACGTGATAGCTACACCGGTAACCACAACAATTGGACATGTAACATATTTGCATGAAGTCATAGAGGATCTCACAATTAATAAGTATCAAAACAATAAGGAAGGTAATCACTTTAGTTAAGGCAATTAGGGGTCAAGTGACACGTAAGAATTAGAGGAAAGCTAGCAACATCACATGGAGCATATAAAGGTAATTTGAGAAATTAGGAAACTCAATCCTAACGGAATACTTTGCACATGATGAACATAAGGACCTAAGAACCCTAGAGGTAAATTTTCCACAAATAAGTTCGAGCACACACTCGTCACCTCGAGTACACGACTACAATTAGCATAGAAGACTCAAATCCTAAGGAGAAGTCCCCCCACACAAGGTTAGGCAAGATACTTACCTCAAAGACGATAAACCGATACTCTAAAATGCACTTCTCGGGTGGAAAGACCTCCGGACGGCTCAAATCTAACCAAATTAACTTCAAAGCATAAATAAAACACACAAGAAACTATTCTGGATAATAAAGTCTCAATTTTTAACAAAACCCAAAAATCGGTTCAAAAGTCGACCCCGGGCCCGCAACTCGGAACCCAACAAATTTTACAAAAATTGAATACCCATTCCGATACGAGTCCATCCATAAAAAATTTATTAAATTTCGATACCATTTAGCCCCTCAAATCATGGTTTCTCATTTTAGAAACTTTCTTCAAAAACCAACATTTTCCTCAACCCAAATCACAAATTAAATGATAAAAATAGAGACAAATTCATGGAATATAATCGATTCAAGGTGAAGAACACTTACTCAATCGTTTTGCTTGAAAAACCCACAAAGAATCGCCCAAAACCGAGCTCTAGAACTCTAAAAATGGTGAAAATGGAAAAACCTCTGAATAAAGTACTATTTATTCTGCCCAGGTCTTAAAGCATCGTGAACGCGGAGGAAGTATCGCATTCGCGAAGAAGAAAAATTAAGGCTGCCCAATTTGTGCTTCGCGAATGCGACAGCACGCACGCGAACACAAAGGAGGAAAATATTATGGCCTAGAGATTGCTCTTCGCGAACGCGTGTACTAGTACGCGAATGCGAAGAGTGGAATGGCACAACTACGCAAATGCGTGAGAGGAACGCGAACGCGGTGAAGGATAAGACAAAGCTTCGCAAACGTGAGGTGTTAAACGCGAACGCGAAGAAGGAAAATGAAGCGACCAGCAGAGACACTTCGCGAACGCGAAGGAGGATATCAGATAGCAGAAACAACAGTTCAAAAACAAGAGGAAATGACCTGTAGGCCACCTAGAACACACTCGAGGCCCCCGGGACCCTGTCCAAACACACAAACAAGTCATATAACCTAACACAGACTCGCTCGAGGTCTCAAATCACATCAAACAATGCCAAAACGACGAATCACACCATGAATCAAACTTAGGAACTTTCAAACCTTCCAACTTCCAAAGCTCGTGCCGAAACCTATCAATCAATCCGGAATGATGCCAAATTTTGCTGACAAGTATAAAATGACATAACGGAGCTGTTCCAACTCTTGGAATTGCATTCCGACCCCGATATCACAAAAGTCAACTATGGGTCAAACTTCCCCACTTTCCAAACTTCAACTTTTCCAACTTTCGCCGAAACACCTCAACTTATCCTACGGACCTCCAAAATTGAATCCGGATGTGCGCCTAAGTCCAAAATCACCATACAAAGCTATTGATATCACCCACAATCCATTTCGGGGGCGTTTACTCAAAAGTCCAATTCTGGTCAAATTCTCACTGTTTAAAGTTCCAAAACTAGTTTCCTTCTTCCAATTTGACTCTGAGTCATCTGTTAACTGAATTCAACCATACATGTAAGTCGATACAGATAATATGAAACTGCTCGTGACCTCAAACTACCGAACCAGACGCAATTGCTCAAAATGACCAGTCGGGTCGTTACATCCTCATCCACTTAAACATACGTTCGTCCTCAAACGTGCCCGGAGTCGTTACAAAGCCATCGAACAACTGCATGAGCTCACCATACATACACCCGAGGGTGATTCCCCTTTACCCAAACCTATGTAGGATTGACAATGCAACTTAACTGAAGGTCTCATCTCCTCCTTAGCCTATAGCTTTAAAACAAAACCCAAACCTCAACATCTGAAATTCATCATAGGATCCAAATTCCACGTCACCATACTGCATGAACCTTAACAAGCTGAATCGAGCCAAATTCCAATCCAGAATTCAATCACATGCTGCTCCACACAACTCAAATGCCCGAAGCAATAACCTCTGACCACCATAGCTACTCAAATAACATCCTAGATGTCGAAAATACCCTTCACATGGAATATAACTTATTCCCGACCTTCACATCGTTGCCCATGATAAAGAAACATGCGGGAACTCATAGTCGCCCATGAAGACAACAAGTCAAGAAGCTCTCTCGCCCGCCAAGGGCCATTACCCAAATCTTAGTAGAACTACCCTCATACTTCCAAACGATCATCGCCCCCAATACCATAGTACTAATCTCTAGTCTAAGAACCTTATCTCAGCCAATTCAAGCAACCCAACTAACACCTCATCACGGAACCACACAGATTATCACATAACGCATTTCGTACACCAAACCAATAATAACTCAATTATGCATCACAAATAAAGAAAAGCAAAGTATAAGAATTATCTAACGAGTACAACATGTGTAACAATAAAAGTATAGTTTTCATCAAATCGTCCCAATGAGGGAAAATACAACACCAAATAAACACGAGGAAAGGGGTATCCCACATAACATCCGCTGCGGCGTGCAGCCCGCTCCCAAATGCTCATCGAGCCAAAATGCTCTGGTTCACGGATCATATGAATACCGATCAATTACAACAGGGTGCACAATTATAATTGTGGGAAAGATGAATGGAAGTAAATAAACATGAAAAAAGCAAGCACAACTAAGGTGCAATGTGCAAATCAACATCACGAGTGCTATCTCATTAAGGTCTGAACAAAATTACAACATGCATGTGGAATAATCATACAACCTTACCGCCTAACACAGCATAAAAGAGTAGCACATAACATAGGCCAGGGGAACAAATAATATTCATTCTGCCCGGTAACATAACCATGATGACAATCTCACAAGAGCACCCGAACTTGACCTAATACAAAACACATATTCTCATTGAGCTTTCAAATAGCCCCCAACCCAAATCCTAATCATTTCCAAATAGGTAAATAATCTTCCAAAAATCCACAGCAACCTATCAATAATGCATGTTATCAATCATTCCATTCTCAACATTTCTTCACAATCCGCAATCAGGAAATAGTCCACACATGAGGTCATCTAGCCACAAAGACCTCGGGAATACCAAAATTTCCACACCCAAACTCAATTACGCAAATCAAATGGCTGATATATCACTCACACCCTATCATTCTGCTAAAACACCCATATAGGATTTCTGGTCGCGTAAACAAAACATGAACCTCGAAAGCCTCAAAACCCAGTAATCACCATGCTACTAGCCACGCACCCCCAAATCAAACCTCAAGGTCTTTTCCAAAATGCACACTCTTCACATATAATAGCCAACAATGCCAACACCCTATTAGTTGCTGATACCTATTCAGAATAAATTCACAATGTACAACATATCCCTTATGCTCATAGCAGCTAGCTAACTCAAGTCATTGCCCAAACCATTGAGAACTCCTCAAGATCCGCACATAGCTAAGCCATTAGGACTGCACCTCCCCAACTTAACCGAGCCACACAAACCGTCCAATCCAAGAGTGCTGCCACAAATGCCAGTAGAGAATTCCCATTCAAAAGGACCATTTACTTCATCGCTATGCTGACCCAACACCACAGAGATGACCCATTTATTCAGATAGTCGATATGCAATAATCCCAGTCAAAGTCCCAAATACAGATGATCGTAACACGAACTACGCAGCCAGAAGCTCATAAACCCCCACATTTCCTTTGAAGCACCCCGTTTTGCTGCAATCATGATACCTACGCTGAATAGACCTACTGTGAATCTAAAGTTGTTCCTACGACTCCCCTTAATGCTGAAATAAAGATCCATTAATGACGTAGAAATACTGTAAGCCCCAACATCATCCTGTGCAAGATCTCAGACCTTGGTCATACCCAAAATCCGGGAACCTACCAATACCACATATACACATACCTCAGGCCAAAACTAATATAAATTTGATCTACAATCTGAATGCCGCTATTGGACTTCTCCATTTGGCGCAAAGCCATAGAAAACAACGTCTGATGATCCGCAGAACTAACCTTCATAGCTCGTACAACACAAATCACAAGATTATTCCAATACCACTAACTATCCCTAATCAACACCCACCTCGTGGCCTTGACACAATCGAGACGACTAGTCAACCAATTAAACCTTTCCAAGCTCGCACTCATCAACTAGATGCCGGAAACCGCCTTGCCTCCATACGAATAACTAAATAGTCTCTCAATACCTCTGTATCTTCAGTCTAGACAATACGTTGAGACAATGTCTGAGCATCCCTGATTCCCTCGTAGTTCGTTTGTAGCATCATGAACCATTGGTGCATAGCGGACACTGAGAGCGTAATATTATACACGAGTGAATGTAAAGGAACATAAATTATACACTTGGAGCTGAATCAATATCGCACGATAAGGAATGAAAGAAGTGGAATTTCCTAACAGTTCTATAGCCTCTCGAAGATAAGTACAGACGTCTCCGTACCGATCTGCAAGACTCTACTAAACCTGATTATGACTCGTAGTACCTATGAATCTAGAGCTCTGATACAAACTTGTCACGACCCAAAATCCCTCCGAAGGAGTCGTGATGACACCTAGTCTCTAAACTAGATAAGCCCAACATTAACTAAATTAACATTGACATTTACTAATTTAAAATTAAATAACTCTGAATAAATCACAATTCCCAAAACCGATGGTAGAAATCATAAGCCCTTCTAAGAGTAGTTATACAAAATAAATACAACATTGTTCCAGAACGAGAAGGAATCAATGGAACATAAATACAAATGAAGGTGACTTCGAGGCCTGCAAACGCAGCAGCAGGTTACCGTGAGTCTCCACTGCGACGACCCGCACAGCTACTATCGATCAATACCTGGATCTGTAGACAAAAAATGTACAGAAGTGTAGTATGCGTACATCACGATGGTGCCCAGTAAATATCAAGACTAACCTCGGTGGGGTAGTGACGAGGAACAGTCAAGATACCTACTGATCAAATGAAATGAACAGGATATGATAATAAAATATCAAGATAAAAATAACGAGGTAATATCAACAGTGGAGAGAAATCAAAATACAAACAGTAGGGACAATAAAGGGAGAACACGGATAGTAACGAACGATAACCAAGTAAATCAGATAACTAAGTAAATCAACACCGACATAGCAGGGACATAGACAAGTAAGAATGTATTCAAACAAAGAAGGAAATGCCAACTCAATCAATCACACCATGTCTAATACACAATCCCGACCATCTCAATCCTCGGTTTCTCATATCATAATCTCAACTTTCGAACCTTCAGCACACATGGCACCTTGTGCCCACATATTTTTCATTTCACTTTTAACAACAAAATCCACATGCTATACAATACATAATGTCCGTACAAATGCACTCAAGATATTCAAGAAGTCTCATTTACATAATATAAAGTAACTTATAATTTCTAAACTAATTGGGAAAATCAGCGAGAAAAGATGAAGTTATTTTTTAAAAAAATTATTTGAGTAAAGAAAGTACCCCTTTCAAATAAAATACATCATCGAATGAATTATTACCTTTAACATGAGAGTTAATAACTTAAAACTTTGTAGAAATTCCTTTTTAAGTAAAATACAACCTCAGACGGTTTAAGAGAATATAATTGAGAAACTAATTGAATTAAAGATGTAACAATTATTGAAGTTTGAATTATTGAAATGTATATATATAAATACTGTCGCGCCCCCTTTTTCCCCCTCATAACGGGAAATCGGGTTTATGACATTCTGGTTGGGATAACTCTTTTCCTTTTGAGAAGGGGTTTGCAATTTTGAAGAGTCGCCACCTAATAATTTAAGGTGCATTAGGACACCTATAGGGTTTATCTACAACTACGTTTGATAACTAGAGATAGCATAAGGGCTTGAAATTATCCTAAGGGGAAGGTGTTAGGCACCCCTCAGGATCCACTAATGTGGTTCCCGGCCAGACAGTTTTTGTGAATTTGCACAATTAGCAAATAGGCAAGTATTGGCTCAAATAGTAGGGGATTTAAGCTGAATACACATATGTAGAAAAGCAGCTAATAAAAAGGGGCAAGATTTTGAAAAGAATTATAATTCAAACATACTTGAGAATGTAAAAAGGGAGGGGGTTCTAGGTTTGTTTATAATATGGATCACGTCAATGCAATACCCGGTATGACACTTCTCAAAAGAGGGGCTACACGTGGTATTAATGCACCGGTCATCATATCCATATCTGCCCTTTCCCACCCCGTGGAGGTAATTAAAGCGTAGATTGGTCTCGACTCTTATTGCATGCTGTTACCCGTCCCTTTCTATCAGTCTCGGAGGAATTTAGGACTTCTATCCTATAAGGAGGTTCTAGGCAGACCCTCAAGTTTAAAGGAAAAATACTAAGGCGACATACAAAACAAGTAGGACTACATTTAAGGGGGAAAACACAGAAAACAAGCAGAGGGCTCAGTTATACCTCTACAAATAATGCACACAGACATCATGACTTATATAGAGTTACGGTCTGAATTTAAAATACTAAAGCAGGGCGTTTAAGTTGTTGCAGCAGAACCAGATTTATTACATGACTCAGATAAGAAGTCTGAATCAGGCTTGCCTGCTGGTTGTAATAATTGATAATTAAACAAAGACAATTCCCGTTTTATTTAAGTTATTACCTAAGGCTTGCCTACGTGCAAAGCGAGATGCAACAGTTGTTTGGAGATTATTTTGATTACCCAAAACATGTTGTTCTAGTTGTAGAGACTGTTGCCAATTTTATTCAGAAAACATCACAGTGGAAAAATTATTGCTTTACTACCCTTTTTATGAATCAGTAGTTAACTAAGCGTTTTAAACAGAATGCAAATAGGATCCTAGAACATGGTATCTAATATGCACATGCAAATTACAAGGTTGTTGAAAACTGAATCCCTAAGGCATGATTTCTAAATGTACACACGAGTTGCAGAATTTTGAAATAACATCTTTTTTATACCAGTGTTGTTATTGCCCTAGGAGCAGGATTTTCTAAGTGATAGACATAAAGCATGGACTAATGAATGAAGTGATGAAGCATGAAAACATAGATCCTAAGAACATGATTTTTCTAATGCATGTGTGAATCCTAAACATGGTTTCTATTGCATAATTAGGAATATAAACCAAATTACATGTTTTCTACCCTTTAACAACTATAGCATGCATATTTCCCCATCCCTTTTCACTAGCCAACCTCATACTTGTTTACAAATTATTACAGACCATATGATTGAATTACATAAGAAAGGCAAAATAAGAAGTTACAACCATAGGAAGCCTGATTCTGACTTCCTTTCTGAGTTATTTAATAAACCACCTCAAATGCCAATATTGTTCCAAAGTCTTTCTCATGTCTGGGTGTGTCAGAGTTCTCTAAGGACCTCAAGGGATCCCGGACAGTGCTCATACCCAAATTGCATAACCAAGAAAGTGAGTGCAGTGTGGAAGGGCCAGTTCTTATGTGTCCAGATTCAGAGGGAGCTCAGGGGTCCCAAATCAAGGATCACACAAAAGGGGCAGAACCTAATGATCTACGAGTATGGTGGAAGTGTAGGAACACATATTTGAAAAAGGAGTTTGTTTTAGAAAACAGTTTTGAAAGACTGCATGTTTGAAATGAATTTGTAAAACAGCAAGAGAGTTGCTTAATGAAAACAGTTTTTGAAAGGGAAAGGGGATATGAGCAATAGCAACACACACAGAACCAGTTCAGAGAGTAGTACAGCTTCAGCAATTATAGGCAGGGGAGTAGGGGTTGGGACATAGAGGACCCAAATCAGCAACACATAATTAGTCATGAATTAGTGTTAATCAAGTACATTAGGAGACATGCTAGTTGAGGGACAAAAACAGGAACAAGTAAACATGTTGATTACATTTGAATAGATGAGGGCGGAATTTAATATATGCTGAGTAAAGTAGTAAACAAGAAGTACAATTTAACAACATGAGCCATTAAGCTAGTGCAGAAAGAGACAGAGATGGACAAATAAGAGAACACATAGAGTTGAGTCTCAGAATTTAAATTAAGAACATACCAGTTGAAGAAGCAAAGTGTAAAAAAAAAGTAAAGCAATCAGAGTTCCACAGTCTAGCCTTGACTTTCAGCCGGCTAGACAAAGCAGTAGCACAAGTAGAGAAAGACAGAGTGTTTAGTGTGTAAGTGTGTATTCTGAACTTAGTTGTTCGTGTGTTTGAAGAAGAGAGGGTAGGGTATTTATAACTTTGAAAGCGAGTAGAAAAATAAGGTAACAAGTAAAGGTTTAACACAAATATGGAAATAATCACAATCAGAATCCCATTAATACAAATACTTCCCTTTAATCAAGGAATTACTTCTTAACGGATACCAACAGGGATAATTAAGGAAAGAAAATCAATTGAGGAAGATTGATTTTGACCGTATAAGGGATAGTAAGAATATAGAGTATACAATTGAGTCTAGTTACAGAATATGCTTAATTGGGGAAAGAATTCAGCAGGGTGAAACATCACAACAAATAAAGGAAGGGAATCAATCAATTTAAACAAATGAGTAAAATTAAAGGTTTATAAGAAAACCTTGCAATCAAACCGTAACTTAAGGAAATCAAGATCAATCACGAAGGAGTCATGATTCTGCACTTCAATATATAAATAGAAAAGAATGAACAGGCGTATCAGACATGCATGGTCAAACAAAAATAAGTAAACTGGATGAACACAATCACACAAAGGTGACATGAGCAGGCTAAGGACTACTCGAAGCATGGTAATCAACAAGTTAAGTAGTCACATAGAACCAAAAATGAAGAAACCAGTGTAACACATAGTAACAGGTAAAAGAGATCTTTTAAAGACTCTCATTAACAAGTGTGGAAAACCTTTAAGACATAAGGGGTTTAACAAAGTCGAGCTAAAAAATGGTAAGAACTCAGAATCAGTCAACAAAGAAAAGGATCTAAACACTAAGAACTCAATCGAAACAAACAAACAAAGACAGTTCCAGAACCCCGGATAAATCAAAGATACTTAGGGTTTTCAACACAATGAACCAGGTAGAAAAATAACATAAACAAACCGTTTAAACATAGTAAAATCATAAGACAACATTGAAAATCGGAGAAGAAGTCTTTTTTAAAAAGAGGTTAAGAAAACCCTGATCATTGAAGACGAAGAGTCACTTTGAAAGAAATCGAAAGACTTTTTGAGAAAAACACCAAGAGATTCATAACATGCACAGATCTAAGACAGATCTGACAGAAATGTGGAAAGCTCTTAAAACTAGGGTTTCAGAGAACCTAGAGAAAGTGAGAAAAACTTCGAAAAGTTACCGATCTAGCCGGAAAAGCCATGGATTTGACTTGAACGACCATGGATGGCCGGGAAAAGACCATGGATAGAAGTTGAGCAAAGTCTAGACTAGATCTCTTCGAGATCTTTCCATGAAATCACGAAAACAGGCAACCAAGAGACATAGGAGACCGGTACACGTCTCAAACAACCATGAGAGTCCATGGATTGAGTGAGAATCGAAGGTGATTAGGGTTAATTTGGGTGGCGGCGGCTAGGTTTTGGGTGAGGTTGCAGAGAGAATTGGAGAGGAAGGGGATTCAAGGGTGGCGGGTTGGTGGAAATAAATTAGGTTAAGGGGGTCGTTTGGGTTTATTTTAGGCAGGTGGAATGATGGCCATTGATTCAGATCAACGACCTAGATTAGATGGGGTAGGTGGGGATCTGGGTTTGGGTAGGATTTAAAAGGGTTAGGGTCGGGTTTTATTAGAAATTGGGCTAGGGAATTGGGTTTTGATTTGGGTTAGATTTGAAAGCCAATTTGGCTACATTTTAAATAGCCATTTCCCCCTTTTTAATTTATAAAAATAGTAAATAGTTTCTAAAAAATAAATTAAAGTACTAAAATGATAATACATAATTAACAATTTAAAAATATAGTATCCAATTTTATAAATATAAAACCTAAATAAACCTTAAAAGGGCTAATATTGCAATTATGTGCAATTTTAGCTTTAAAAATACTAAATAAAATTGTAAAAATTACTTTAAAATTATGGAAAAATAATAAAACCCTTGGACATGCTTATATATGCATACATATGCTATTTTGAAGAATTTTGCATATTGAAAATATATAAGGAAAAATTGGGTATCAACAGCTGCCCCTCTTTACCTGGGAAGAATGAAAGAATTTCCGGGTAAAGAAATGATGGCAAATTTTGACCGAGCAAAATGGTTTGAAGAGGTTTAGGCCGCACCCTAGCTTCTGAGTTGCCTACATATCCTTGGTTTCATAGGAATCGGGCCGTATGTAATTCGGGATCCAACGGCGGAGTATGCCGATGAAGATATTTCAAGAACGAATGCATTATCTAGGACTGGGTGAGTGATAGGTTTACGGGAATGGCTAGGTTTGATAAGGCTGTGGGAACTGGAGCGGGATCACTCCTACCGGAATGGCCGTTTCTTGTCGTCTTACCTGCAAATAAGCAATACAAGCATATATCGTGCGTAAATTTTAAACATGATGCAAATTCCCGTCAGACCATGAATGTTGTCCTCGGGCGATGAGGATGACGTCCTTAGACAATGATATCCTGGGCTATGAAGCATATGATAAAGGATTCGCAAGCCATGAAATGATGTTCTCGGGCTATGAGGATGGTGTCTCCGAACCATGACGCCTTTGAATAATGATATGCAAAAGATTGAAAGAGATCCTCAGGCCATGACATGGTGTTCTTGGGCTATGAAGATGGTGCCTCCGAACGATGATGCTTTTGGATGAGTTGGCAATATTTCAGCCCATGAAAGATGCTTAGTCTTGCAAATTGAAGGGCAGAGCTTAGCCCGTAAGAAAAGCGAGATAACTAATGCTTGAGATAGTGCTTAGTTTCAAAGAAAATTGGAGGTAGAGCTTAGCCTCAGAAAGCAGAATGATAGCCTTATGCAAAGATGAGAATGCAGATGGAGGTAGAACTTAACCACGAAAGAATGGTAGCCTTATGCAGAAATGCAGATGGAGACAACGTTTAGTCTCGGAAGGTAGAATGGTAGCCTTATGCAAATTGGAAGGCAGAATGGTAGCCTTATGCAAATTGGAAAGCAAAATGGTAGCCTTATGCAATGCAGATGCAGATGGAGACAGCGTTTAGTCTTGGAAGGCAGAATGGTAGCCTTACGCAATGCAGATGCAGATTGAGATAGGATTTAGTCTCGGAAGGCAGAATGGTATCCTTATGCAAATTGGAAGGCAGAACAGTAGCCTTATGCAATGCGAATGCAGATGGAGACAACGTTTAGTCTCGGAAGGCAGAATAGTAGCCTTATGCAGATTGGAAGGCAGAATAGTAGCCTTATGTAATGCAAGAATGCAGATGGAGACAACGTTTAGTCTCGGAAGGTAGAATGGTAGCCTTATGCAAGAAATAAGATAACAACTAACAGTAGAGTTTTCTTAGCTGATAGCAGATTATGGCGTTGTGATTACTGGGAGCTTTGTGACAAACGGAACATCATTGGTGTGTGCTGATAGCAAATGTTGGCAAGTGTAACGGTTCGGAGAGTCGTATTCTTGAACAATGTTTATTCCATGGGCGTATAGATGTTTAATGATTTCGCAACCCTAGCGCCTGTATCCAAAGAAAATCATAAGTTTTGTGAAGGGGAGGGTTAGTTCGTATCCCTGTTGGCTATACTTGACTCGTTCGGCTTTGATCTGGTAATACTATCTGTATCACTGGGGTAGCATTGCTAAACAAAGCAGTTTCAATAATAAACATGCATGATTTTGTAAAAGTATGACATAAATGTATAGTTAAAAATAGCTTTTAGATGAACCGACGACTGTGACGTGGTTCGGGACATTGCAACTTCTCTTGCTACGGAATTTTGAGGGTCTTCCTCAAAATTCTACCCCAGTTTGATGGGTTGGCATTTCTGACTATTGCTCGGGCGGCGATTGGCTGAAGTTACTTCGGAATTTTGAGGGTCCTCCTCAAAACTCTGCCCCAGTTTCCAATTGTGGGGGGAAATAAAAATTTTATTGAATTTTGACCGAACCCATAGGACTGCCTACGTATCCCCTCTTAAATGGGAATTAGGTCAGGCGTAATTCAAGTTAAATCATATAAGGAAAGCATAAGGATTTCACATAGTAGCGCTTGACTGCATCTGAGTGGATCGGCTTTGGCCAGACTTCTACATCCATTTTTGCAAGTATGAGGGCTCCTCCTATCAGAACCCAGTGAACCATGTATGGACCCTGCCAATTGGGAGAGAACTTCCCTTTGGCTTCATCTTGATGCGGAAAAATTTTCTTCAACACCAGCTGCCCCGGTGTGAACTGTCTTGGCTTGACTCTTTTATTGAAGGCACTGGACATTCTGTTCTGATAGAGTTAACCATGGAAAACTGCATTCATTCTCTTCCCGTCTATAAGGTCTAGTTGCTCGTAACGACTTTTTACCCACTCTGCGTCATCGAGCTCAGCTTCTTGTATGATCCTTAGGGAAGGAATTTCTACCTCAACGGGAATGACAGCCTTCGTACCGTAAACAAGCATATAGGGGGTTGCTCCGGTTGATGTGCGGACTGTGGTGCGATACCCCAAAAGAGCAAATGATAACTTCTCGTGCCACTATTTATGTTTCTCTATCATTTTCCTCAATATCTTCTTGATATTCTTGTTGGCGGCTTCTACAACACCATTCATCTGAGGCCTATAGGCTGTGGAATTCTTGTGTTTGATCTTGAAAGTTTCACACATAGCTTTCATCAAGTCGTTGTTGAGGTTGGAGCCATTATCAGTAATGATTGACTCGTGGAATTTCGAATCGACAAACAATACGGTCGCGGACAAAGTCTGCCACGCCTTTCTTAGTCACTGCTTTGTAAGATGCTGCTTTGACCTATTTGGTGAAATAGTCTATGGCTACTAGGATAAACCTGGGTCCGTTGGAAGCAGCAGGCTCGATTGGTCCAATAACATCCATTCCCTAGGCGGCGAATGGCCACGGTGAGCTTGTTGTGTTGAGCTTTCTTGGAGGTACCTTTATCATGTCTGCATGTATCTGACAGCAGTGACATTTTCGGACATACTGGATGCAGTTTGTTTCCATAGTCATCCAAAATTAACCAGCCCGGAGTATCTTCTTTGCTAAGACAAAACCATTCATATGTGGACCACATGTCCCAGCATGAATTTCCTCTAGTAGCCTGGATGCTTCCTTTGTGTCGACACATCTTAATAATCCCAAATAAGGAGTCCTCCTATGCAGGATTCCTCCGCTGTGAAAGAAGTTGTTGGACAATCTCTGAAGCGTGCATTTCTGAGTATGATTTGCAAGCTCTGGGTACTCTCCTTTCGCCAAATATTCCTTAATATCATAAAACCAAGGCTTTTCGTCTGCTTCTTCTTCAACAGGGGCACAGTAAGCTAGCTGATTGTGGATTTTCACCGGAATAGGATCAATGAAATTTTTGTCGGGATGTTGTATCATAGATGATAGGGTAGCCAATTCATCGGCGAACTCATTCTGGATTCTGGGAACATGCTGGAATTCTATCTTTGTGAACCTCTTTCTCAATTCCTGTACATGATGCAGATATGGGAGTATCTTGGAGTTCTTAGTTGTCTATTCTCCTCGTACCTGATGTATGAGCAAGTCTGAATCTCCAATTACTAGCAGCTCTTGAACGTTCATGTCAATGGCCATTTTGAGTCCTAGGATGCAGGTTTCATACTCGGCCATATTGTTGGTCAGGGGAACCTGAGTTTGGCAGACACCGGATAATGCTGACCGGTTTCTGATATTAGAACTGCTCCTATGCCAACTCCTTTGAAATTTGCTGCTCCATCAAAGAACATTCTCCAACCGTAATAGGATTATGCAATGTCTTCTCCTATGAATGATACCTCTTCATCAGGAAAATACGTTTTCAGGGGTTCATATCCTTCATCCACGGGGTTTTCAGCAAGGTGGTCTACCAGTGCCTATCCCTTGATTGCTTTCTGAGTTACATAAACAATGTCGAACTCACTCAACAGGATTTGCCACTTGGCTAGCTTGCCAGTGGGAATGGGCTTCTGAAAGATGTACTTCAAAGGATCCATCCTCAATATGAGATATGTAGTATAGGCACAGAAGTAGTATCTCAGCTTCTGAGCTACCCAAGTCAAAGCACAACAGGTTCATTCCAATAGAGAATACCGGACCTCGTACGGGGTGAACTTCTTACTGAGATAATAAATGGCTTGTTCCTTCCTCCCCGTTTCATCATACTACCCCAAAATGTAGCCGAAAGCTCCATCCAACACTGCAAGGTAGAGTAATAAGGGTCTACCTGGCTCGGGCGGAACTAAGACTAGTGGTGTTGACAGGTACTCCTTGATTTTGTCGAAGGCCTTTTGGCAGTCATCGGTCCATTTGGTAGCGGCGTCCTTCTTTAACATCTTAAAGATTGGCTCACAGATAATTGTAGATTATGCTATGAATCGGTTGATATAGTTAAGTCTTCCCAAGAAACTCATCACATCCTTCTTGTTCTTTGGCGGTGGCAATTCCTAATAGCTTTGACTTTTACTGGATCCAGTTCTATTCCTCGGCGGCTCATAATAAACCCAAGCAATATCCCAATAGGAACCCCAAATGCGCACTTTCCAGGGTTTAGTTTCAGGTTGTACCTCCACAGTCTATTGAAGAACTTCCTTAGATCTTCCATGTGGTCAGTGACCTTCTTGGATTTGATGATAACATCGTCCACATATAGCTCTATCTCCTTGTGTATCATATCATAGAAAATGGTAGTCATGACCCTCATGTAGGTGGCCCCTGCATTCTTCAGGCCGAATGGAATCATCTTGTAACAGTACACTCCCCACGGCGTAATGAAAGTCGTTTTCTCAACATCTTCCTCATCCATCCAGATCTGATGATAACCAGCGAAGCAATCTACGAATGACTATAGCTCATGCTTGGTGCAATTGTCAATCAATATGTGTATATTTGGCAAAGGAAAGTCGTCTTTCAGACTGGCCCGGTTGAGATCCCGGTAGTCGACACAGACTCTGACCTTCCCATCCTTCTTTAGTACCAGCACAATATTGGCTAACCATGTCGGGTATTCTACTACCCTGAGAACCTTAGCTTAAATCTGCTTGTTGACTTCTTCCTTGATTTTCAAACTCATATCAGGTTTGAACTTTCTGAGCTTTTGCTTTACCGGTGGACACATTGGATCAGTTGGCAGTTTGTGAGCTACAATAGACGTACTTAGACCCGTCATGTCATCATATGACCAGGCGAATATGTCCTCATACTCCTTTAGAAATTCTGTGTATTTTTTCTTCTCTGATGGCGATAGGTGAATGCTGATCTGTGTCTCCTTGATGTTTTCTGCATCTCCCAGGTTGGCAATCTCGGTCTCGTCCAAGTTGGACTTAGGTCTGTTCTCAAAGTTCTCAACTTCTTTGACAATCTCGTCAGGTATGTCATCTTCCTCTGAATCAATGTCTGTTTGTTGCGTTGTTTCGTTGCAAGTCACAGTCATTGGTTCATCAAGATAAGTAATAGTAATGATGTATAGGTAAAGTAAGGAGAGAAAACGATAACAATAAATATTAATTCATAAGAAAAAATCAAAATGCTTTTGATAAGTTAAATAACTGTTTTGAACATTGAAGATCTTATTGCGAGAATCGAAAATGCGAAAAGAAAATTATTTAGTAAAAACAATGAATAATGCTTGTTTTTGCCTTGCTACCCCGAGGCACGTCGGGCTTTGGTTGTCCTGATGGTACAATTATTGAGATGTGCACCTCTGCTCACAGCCTGTATGGAAGAGCCTTCCTCCCCCTCCTCCTCGAGAATAACATAACAGTCCATATCATTGTCCTCTAGAAACAAGTTCTTCATTGCCGCAAGTGATTCTTCTTCATCTGATCCATAAATAATATCGTCTTGTTGGAAGTTTTGCTCCAGATGTGGTATTGGCTGCTCCAGTGGATAGTAAGGACCGCGCCATGGTGGCGACCAGTTATTGAATTCTTCCCATGTGTATTCATATCCCAAACCAAAGGTAGTGACATGTTTCTTGAGTTTTATGGGTTTAGAGATTCCTTGGAGGTTCTTGCCGAGCCCTTTGCCAGGTTCGTACCTACTCCAACTTAGTATACTCTCGATTTTGTGATCCCACCATTTGCCTTTGTCAACAACATTGACCCGCTCAATGTGGTGGTAAGTTTCTCCACCCAGCTTCCTTTTTCCTTCGATCACAGGAATAGTCTAGCGACTATATATAGGGCTGCTTTCGTCGCCGTGAATGATCACTTCCTGGTGATTCCATTCGAACTTTACTGCATGATGCAGCGTTGATGCTACGACCCCAGCCGCATGAATCCATGGTCATCCCAGTAGAAAGTTGTAAGATGCTGGTACATCTATCACCTGGAAATCGACCTCGAACCAGGTTGGTCCCATCTGCAGGCATAGACTAATCTCACCAATGGTGGACCTCTGAGAACCATCGAAGTCTTTCACATTGATTGTTCCTTCCTTTATCTCATGCAGCCCTTTACCCAGCTTCTTGAGTGTTACAAGTGGACAAATGTTAAGATTGGAACCTCCATCGATCAGGATTCTGGTGATGAAATAATCCTCGCATTGCACGGTGATGTGTAGTGCTTTATTGTGCCCCAACCCTTCAGGTGGAAGCTCGTCCTCATGAAAGGTGATCTTATGGCTCTCCAGAACTTGCCCTACCATGTTAGACATTTTCCCGCCAGTGATGTTACTTGGTACACATGCTTCAGTTAGCACTTTTAACAGAGCATTCTTGTGCGCCTCAGAATTTTGCAGCAAAGAGAGAATGGATTTTTGTGTTGGCTCTTGTTTAACTGGTTGATGACTGAATATTCCTTGGCCTGTATCTTCCTCCAAAGGTCGTTCGGACCTATCTCAATGAGGGGTGGCCGATTGGAAGCCTGCTTGCTTGATTCATCTAGGTGTTCAGGGGTATAGACTCTACTAGTTCTTGTCATACCCTGTACAGCGACAGTTTCTTCGAACCTGACCTTGCCTTTCCTTCTTGCCTCAGTTTTGTAGTCCCAGGGTATAGCATTTGTATGGAATGGTGTCATGGTTGACATCGCCACTGGGATCAGCGTGGCTATCCTTACTTTGAATGGAACATATGCCTTGGGTGGCAAGACTGCAACCTCAAATGGTGCGGGTGCATTTGCCGGAGACATGAATTCAACCTCAAATGGTGCCGGTGTCTTTGCAGATGGCGCTGCTTCAAACTACAGTGGTACAAACATGTTCACCTCAACATCCTTAGATGGTTGGATCTGGACTACAATTGGATTGAGAGTAATTGTTGGTTTCTTTGGGTCATCACCTTCTGATCAACCCGATTGATCCCTCGGGATCCCAGTCATCTTCTACTTCAATCATGTGGATACCTCCACCCTTATGGACTCGCAGAGGGTTGTTGTAGACGTTTGGAGTGGGTTCTTTTGCCACAATGATCTTGTTATCAATCAAAGACTGTATCTTGTCTTTCAAGGAACGACATTCATCGATGGTGTGCCCTTTCATGTCGGAGTGGTATGCACAGGATTTGTTTGGATTAACCCACTAAAAAGGATTTTTAGGGGTTGCAACAGGGATGAGGGTGACATAACCAGTAGCTTTGAGCCTCTCATATAGCTGGTCGATGGGTTCATCGATGGCTGTATATTGTTTCGGAGGTCTACGATCAAAATTAGGTCAGGGTCTAGGTAAATTTTGGCATGCAGGGAGTGATTGATAGTGGGATGGTTGAGCATTATAGGTTTGGTAGACATGAGCGGGTTGGGAGTATCTGGGTGAAGTAGGTTGATATGTAGGGGGTGGAGATGACTGATAAGTTGGTGGCAGAGCTTGGTATGAGGGTGAGGGTGCTTGGTAATTTGGGGTTGGCTGGTATGTAAGTGGAGGTGTTGGGAAAGTTTGGTATTTGAGAGGAAATTTGGTCCTTTGTGCAACCATCACGACCCCTACGTCCCTTTTCTTGGACACACCACCGGACTGTAAGGCCTTATGTGTAGCTTGCAAGGCCTCGAAGTTTGTAACCATACCGCTTTTGATACCTTCTTCAATTCTTTCACCCAATTTGATAATGTCAGAGAACTTGTGGTTCTCAATTATCATCAGCCGTTCATAGTATTATGGGTCTTGAGCTCGGACAAAGAACTTGTTCATTTGTTCCTCTTCTAAGGTAGGTCTGACCTTAGCAGCTTCGGACCTCCAGCGAGTAGCATACTCGCGAAACGTCTCTGTGGGCTTCTTCTTCAGGTTCTGTATATAGAATAAGTCTGGTGCATTTTCTATATTAAACCTGAATCTGTCCATAAAGTCTGATGCCATGCTTACCCAGCTTGACCACTTCTTGGGATCTTGGCTGATGTACCAAGATAATGCATCTCCCTTCAAACTCCTCATAAACAGCTTCATGCGGATCCTTTCATCTTTTCCTACTCCAACTAGCTTGTCGCAATATGTCCTCAGATGGACCCTTGGATCACCCATACCATCAAAGATCTCGAACTTAGGAGGTTTGTACCTCTGGGGCAGTTCGACATCAGGCTGTATGCAAAGATCCTCATAGTTCAACCCCTCGATTCCTTTGCTTCCCTCAACGCCCTGAATCTGCCTTGTTAGTTTCTTAAGTTCCTTGGCCAAGTTCCTGATAAGTAGATCCTTTTCATCAGACTCAAGTATGCCTAAGATAGGTTGGGTAGAGTGTGTCATGGTCTCCACGTAAATAGGAGTGTTATGGTGGCCTGGTGTATGGGTGTGGAAATGGTCGTTTGTGGAGTTCTGAGGTTCTGGGATGAGTAGTGGAGTGTTGTTTGGGGTATGGCAAGTGGTGCATTGGTTCTTTGGTAGAGCTGTGTGATGGTGAGGTGTGGGATAATTCTGCTGTTTTGGGATATTTTGAGGAGGTGTAGGGTTTTGAGTGTTGGGGAAGTTGACATCTGGGGTGTTGAGGGAAAATGATAGGCTTGCCAGATTCTGAACCTGATCGAGCTCTTCCTGGAACTTCAACAGTTTCTGTTCAAGCTGCGACACATTCTCGTTTGGAACCCGAATACTCTGGCTATCAGTGGCCTCTACCCGTTCGGTCGTGTTCTCCTTCCTGATGTTGCAAATCTTCCATTTTGCCTTTGTTCTTGCCTTTGATAGGACTAAGAGGAGGAGTAGGTGGAGGGCCCTTGGATCTTGTGAAATAAGATGATGATGCTAGAGTGCAGGAACTAACCTTTGGGGAGGGAATAATAAAAACAAAAATAAAACAAAAGGTAATCGAGTCAGTGAGGATTATAAAAAGTATTGCGATATTTAAACACATAGTGCGAGAATGTAAGGCGTGTCCTAATTTGGGAACCTCTTTGTGCCCGAGGTAGGCCTAGTGACAAATTGATTTGGAGAACTTAGAATGTTAAATGCCTCATTTTATTGATAGAAATAGAGGAATCCCAAAACGACACTGAATAAGCAAGAAATAAAAGTCACTAATGGCCATCGGCCTTATTACATTCATAGAGCGAGAAGGTAAATTCTTATCTATTTGGTCCCAGAAGGACCTTCCTCAAGTTGAATGTTCTCGTTGATCAAATCCTCCAGTTCGCGTAGGTTCACCAATAAAAATGCCTTTGCCAAATGTTCTCCTTCATTTCTCTCAGCGTTCTGGCAATCGGTGGCTCTCTTCCTCACCTTTCCTTCCAATTCCAACAAGCTGTATTCCGGATATTCCAATTTTTTGCTAGCTTTGGAGGCCCTCTCTTTCCACTCATTGATTTGGTCATTTGATGGAAGACTCCTCCACCAGTCTAGTAAGAGTGAGGGTGTGCTAACCATACCGAAGCTGGGGACCTCGTTCTTCATTTTCTGCAAAACAAAAGGTTTAAGACCATACCCCTACCGGACTCGACTATTTAACATCAACATTTAGCATGAAGCATTTAGTTCTCCAAATAAATGCACAGAATGTGATGATGTCCGTTTGGGTTTAGGGAAACCCAGTGGACTTTTGGACAAGGCTATCTTAAAGGATCATCATGTGGACGACATGACTGACCCGGCTAGGTTCGACCATGATACATGCACAATTTAAACAGAGTAAGGTTTCTATAGGGTTTGGGACTAGTACCCTTGAGCGGACAACTCAAGGGGGAAGGCACGGAACCGTTGACTGCACCACTGATCGACTAGTTTTACCGTAAATATGCCTTTCCGAATTTAGGGGGTAATGATATAGGAAGAGCGCAACTACTCATCAAGCGTTGCTATAGTATTTGTTTGGCACGAGTGGAGTATGATGTTAAGCATGATTATGCAATAATTAAAAGCATGTTGACACGTATTTGCACATTAAGAAAGCGATAAATACAACAGTTTTATAATTTAAAGTAGTTATAAAGGAAAGAAACAAGAAAGATACGTTAGCTTTGCTTTTGAAGAAGAAATTAAATGCTTAAAATAAATTAAACAAATAATTGCACATAGAGAGGTACAAATTCACAAGAACAATATCAAATGGTAAAAGCCTAAAAATCCACAACAGAGTTGCCATGCTGTCTCACCCCCTTTTTCCCTCCTCATATCGAGAAATCAGGTTTATGACATTCTGGTTGGGATAACTCTTTTCCTTTTGGGAAGGGGTTTACAATTTTGAAGAGTCGTTACCTAATGATTTAAGGTGCATTAGGACACCTATAGGGTTTGTCTACAACTACATTTGATAACCAGAGATAGGGTAATGGCTTGAAATTATCCTAAGGGGAATGTGTTAGGCACCCCTCAGGATCCACTAATGTGGTTCCCGGCCAGAAAGTTTTTGTGAATTTGCACAATTAGCAAATAGTCAAGTATTGGCTCAAATAGTAGGGGATTTAAGCTGAATACACATATGTAGAAAAGCAGCTAATAAAAAGGGGCAAGATTTTGAAAAGAATTATAATTCAAACATACTTGAGAATGTGAAAAGGGAGGGGGTCCTAGGTTTGTTTATAATATGGATCACGTCAATGCAATACCTAGTATGAAACTTCTCAAAAGAGAGGCTACACGTGGTATTAATGCACCGGTCATCATATCCATATCAACCATTTTCCACCCCGTGAAGGTAATTAAAACGTAGATTGGTCTCGACTCTTATTGCATGCTATTACCCGTCCCTTTCTATCAGTCCCAGAGGAATTTAGGACTTCTATCCTATAAGAAGATTCTAGGTAGACCCTCAGGTTTAAAGGAAAAATACTAAGGCGACATACAAAACAAGTAGGACTGCATTTAAGGGGGAAACCACAGAAAACAAGCAGAGGGCTCAGTTATACCTCCACAAATAATGCACACAGACAACATGATTTATATACAGTTACGGTCTGAATTTAAAATCCTAAAGCAGGGCGTTTAAGTTGTTGCAGCAGAACCAGATTTATTACATGACTCAGATAAGAAGTCTGAATCAGGATTGCCTACTGGTTGTAACAATTGATAATTAAACAAAGACAATTCCCGTTTTATTTAAGTTATTACCTAAGGCTTGCCTACGTGCAAAGCGAGATGCAACAGTTGTTCTAAGTCACTAAGATAGTTTGGAGATTATTTTGATTACCCAAAACATGTTGTTCTAGTTGTAGAGACTGTTGCCAATTTTATTCAGAAAACATCACAGTGGAAAAATTATTGCTTTACTACCCTTTTTATGAATTAGTAGTTAACTAAGCATTTTAAACAGAATGCAAACAGGATCCTAGAACATGGTATCTAATATGCACATGCAAATTACAAGGTTGTTGAAAACTGAATCCCTAAGGCATGATTTCTAAATGTACATAAGAGTTGCAGAATTTTGAAATAACAGCTTTTTTTACCAGTGTTGTTATTGCACTAGGAGCAGGATTTTCTAAGTGATAGACATAAAGCATGGACTAATGAATGAAGTGATGAATCAAGAAAACATAGATCCTAAGAACATGATTTTCTAATGAAGGTGTGAATCCTAAACATGATTTATATTGCATAATTAGGAATATAAACCAAAAAACATGTTTTCTATCCTTTAACAACTATAGCATGCATATTTCCCCATCCCTTTTTACTAGCCAACCTCATACTTGTTTACAAATTATTACAGACCATATGATTGAATTACATAAGAAAGGCAAAATAAGAAGTTACAACCATAGGAAGCCTGATTCTGACTTCCTTTATGAGTTATTTAATAAACCACCTCAAATGCCAATATTGTTCCAAAGCCTTTCTCATGTCTGGGTGTGTCAGAGTTCCCTAAGGACCTCAAAGGATCCCGGGCAGTGCTCACACCCAAATTGCATAACCAAGAGAGTGAGTGCAGTGTGGAAGGGCCAGCTCTTATGTGTCCAGGTTCAGAGGGAGCTCAAGGGTCCCAAAGCAAGGATCACACAAAAGGGGCAGAATCTAATGATCTAAGAGTATAGTGGAAATGTAGGAACACATATTTGAAAAAGGAGTTTGTTTCCTTCAAACAGTTTTGAAAGACTGCATGTTTGAAATGAATTTGTAAAACAGCAGGAGAGTTGCTTAATGAAAACAGTTTTTGAAAGGGAAAGGGGATATGAGCAACAACAACACACACAGAACCAGTTCAGAGAGTAGTACAGCTTCAGCAATTACGGGCTGGGAAGTAGGGGTTGGGAACATAGAGGACCCAAATTAGCAACACATAATTAGTCATGAATTAGTGTTAATCAAGAACATTAGGAGACATGCTAGTTGAGGGACGAAAACAGGAACAAGTAAACATGTTGATTACATTTGAATAGATGAGGACAGAATTTTAAATATGCTGAGTAAAGCAGTAAACAAGAAGTACAATTTAACAACATGAGTCATTAAGCTAGTGCAGAAAGAGACAGAGATGGACAAACAAGAGAACACATAGAGTTGAGTCTCAGAATTTAAATTAAGAACATACCAGTTGAAGAAGCAAAGTGTAGAAAAAAGTAAAGCAATTAGAGTTCCACAGTCTAGCCTTGACTTTCAGCCGGCTAGACAAAGCAGTAGCACAAGTAGAGAAAGAGAGAGTTTTTAGTGTGTAAGTGTGTGTTCTGAACTTAGTTGTTCGTGTGTTTGAAGAAGAGAAGGTAGGGTATTTATAGCTTTGAAAACGAGTAGAAAAATAAGGTAACAAGTAAAGGTTTAATACAAATATGAAAATAATCACAATCAGAATCCCATTAATACAAATACTTCCCTTTAATCAAGGAATTACTGCTTAACGGATACCAACAAGAATAATTAAGGAAAGAAAATCAATTTGAGGAAGATTGATTTTTGACCATATAAGGGATAGTAAGAATATAGAGTATACAATTGAGTCTAGGTACAGAGTATGCTTAATTGAAGAAAGGATTCAGCAGGGGTGAAACATCACAGTAAATAAAGGAAGGGAATCAATCAATTTAAACAAATGAGTAAAATTAAAGGTTTATAAGAAAACCTTGCAATCAAACCGTAACTTAAGGAAATCAAAATCGATCATGAAGGAGTCATGATTCTGCACTTCGACATATAAATAGAAAAGAATGAACAGGCGTATCAAACATGCAGGGTCAAACAAAAAGAAGCAAACTGGATGAACACAATCACACAAAGGTGACATGAGCAGGCTAAGGACTACTCGAAGCATGGTAATCAACAAGTCAAGTAGCCACATAGAACCAAAAATGAAGAAACCAGTCTAACACATAGTAACAGGTAAAAGAGATCTTTTAAAGACTCTCAATAACAAGTGAGGAAAACCCTTAAGACATGAGGGGTTTAACAAAGTCGAGCTAAAAAATGGTAAGAACTCAGAATCAGTCAACAAAGAAAAGGATCTAAATACAAAGAACTCAATCGAAACAAACAAACAAAGACTGTTCCAGAACTCCGGATAAACCAAAGATACTTAGGGTTTTCAACACACTGAACTAGGTAGAAGAAGAACATAAACAAACCGTTTAAACATAGTAAAATCATAAGATAACATTGAAAATCGGAGAAGAAGTCTTTTTTAAAAAGAGGTTAAGAAAACCCTAATCGATGAAGACGAAGAGTCACTTTGAAAGAAATTGAAAGACTTTTTGAGAAAAACACCAAGAGATTCATAACTATTGATACCCAATTTTTCCCTATATATTTTCTAATATGTAAAATACCTTCAAATATCTTTTCTTAATTTTTAAAGATTTTTAAACCAATTTATTTCATTATTTTATTCATAAAAAAACCAATAATAATTCCCAAAAAAATTATCATTTTGGTGATTCATTTATTGGATTCTCATATTTATTCTAAAATATATCTAAGGTAAGTTTTGCATATTTCTACAAATTTATTTAGTATTTTTAAAGATAAATTGTATATAGTTGCAATATTAGCCTCTTTTAGGATTTAATTGCGTGTATATTCATAAAATTAAGTCCAGTATTTTTTAAATTGATAATTATATGTTATAAATCATTTTAGTACTTTTAATTTATTTCTAGAAATTAATTTACTATTTTTTATAAAATGAAAAGAGAAAATTGGTATTTGAAATCTAGCCCAATTGCATTTCAATTATAGCCTGAATTTTACCCCAATTTAAACCCACTTACCCCGGCCCAATTCCTATTCATACCCGACCCCTAATCCATTTAACCAACCCAAACCCAGACCTCTACCTACCCGCTTTAATTCGGGCCGTTGATCATTCAGATCAACGGCCAGTATTCACCCTTACCTTAATTAATCCTAAACGACCCCCAAAACTCTATCATTTGATACAATCCGCCGCCTTGAAACCCCCTCCTCTCTCAACTCTCTCTGAAACTCTCATGAACCCTAGCCACCGCCCTCTCACCCCACCCTAATACCTACCTAATCCATGGCCTTCCGTGGTCATTTGAGGCATATACCAGCCTTTCATGGCTTTTATGTATTTGTTCTTATGGTTTCAAGGCCAAACTTTGAAGGAGTCTGGTCCAGTCCTTGTTCGATTTCAATTGATGGCCCTTCTCCGGTCATCCTTAACCTTTCTACGGTCAGCCATGGCTGCTCGAGTCAGATCTTTGACTCTCCTGGTTAGATCGGTAAATTTCAGGACCTTTCTCACCTTTTTTGGGTTTTCTGAAACCCTAATCTCTAAGATCTTTTCGATTTCTTTCAGATCTACCTTAGACTTTTAAGCATTTTCTCCAAGTTTCTTTAACTTTGCTCTCAAAACGACTCTTTATCTTTTCCGATTAATGTTCTTCTTTTAAGTTATTTCAAAATCTATTCTCTGATTTTAACGTGTTTCTGATCTTGCTATGTTTTGCTCATGTTGTTCTTCTATCTGAGTTAGCATGTTTAAAAAAACCTAATTTCTTTTGGCTCTTTGTTAGATGAGTGCTTGTTTGGTTATGTTTTTGTTCGATTTATTTGTTTATCATCTTTTAAGCTCAACTATTGTTGAAAAAAACCTATGTCTTGGGTCTGAAATTGTTCGTTTGAATACCTGACTCGATTTGAAGTTCCTTGTTTCAGAATCTCTTTTTGTTTATGTGATTCCTCTGATTCTGGGTTTTATTATCTTTAAAACTCGACTATGCTTGAAACCCTAACGTTTTAAAAGGTTTTCTCGTCTGCTACTGTGAGACCTTTGCATGTTTCTGATACTTTGTTTTCTCTATTGTTGACTCAATGTGACTTGACCTACTTGATTACTATGCTTCGAATGTTTGCTTTACTACTGAACCTTATGCCTATTTCTGTATGTTGTTTCTTTTGTCAATGGGTTTGGCCTCCCATGTCTGGTGTCTCTACTCACTATGTTTAACTACTAAAGTGCAGAAGCATGTTACTTCCTTGATTGATCTCGATCTTGTGACTGATTTCAGAACTTTTCTTTTATGAACTCTAATTTCACTCGCCTATTTAAAGTTAATTGATTCTTTTCCTTTATTATGATATTTTGCCTTACTGAATCCTTTCCCAAAATAAGCATATTTCTGTACTTAGACTTGATTGCTTACTTAATGCTTTTACTACCCCTTTTATGGAAATAATCAGTTTGCCTACAAATTGATTCGTCTTTCCTTATTTTTTGAATCGGTTAGCCCTGTTAAACAAGTGATCTCTTGATTAAAAGGGAATCACTTGGTTAATTGATTCTGACTGTTGTTGTTTCCATATTTGTATTGAAACTTTACTTATTACCTTATTTCTCACATGTTTTCAAAACTATAAATACCTTGCACCCCTCTTCTTTCAAAAACATGAACACTTGAGTTTAAAACATACACTTCACTCAAAACTCTCTTTTCGTCTATTATTACTTGTGTTGCTGCCTTACCTAGCCGGCTGAAAGCCAAGTCTAGGCTGTGGGAAATTTGCTTACTTTCTTTATGTATTTGCTTCTTTACTGGTATGTTCTAATTAATCTTCAGCATCAACAACAACATGTTTCTTTACTATTTCTTGCACTCTTGCATGTTTCCTACTTGTGTTTAATCAAGTTCCATTATTAAGCATGTTGTAATCTGCCCCTTTCCCTTCTGAATTAATGTTTTTTCCTTATGTATGAATTCTGTCAGTCATTTATTATGACTTATGAATCCCAAACCCCCATATCCCCTATATGTTTGTATTCTTTGGTTGGTTTGAGGGCATGTCAACATTAGACATTGTTGTGCATGACCCAAACCTGACCCTCCCTGGGATCATATCCTTCATATCCCCTCTATGTGTTTGTATTCTTTGGTTGGTTTGAGGGCATGTCAGCATTAGACATTGATGTGCATGACCCAAACTTGACCCTCCCTGGGGTAATATCCTTCACATCCCCTCTATGTGTTGTATTCTCTGGCTGGTTTATGGGCATGCCAGCATCATCTATTGTTGTGCATGTCCAAAACCTGACCCCCTCCTAGGGTCATATGCTCCCTGTAATGAACTCCCAAACCCCTGACCCCTTTGTATCAAAATGCTAATTTTTTAGTGTTAACTTTATTACTACTATTTTCAAATTACCCTTACCCCTTACTATTCTCAACCCAGTTTTAAACAACTCTCTGCTCTTGCACTTCCACTATACTCTTAGACTTAGGTTCTGCCCCTCTTGTGTGAGCCTTGCCTTGGGACCCATGAGCTCCCTCTGAACTGGGACACATAAGGGTTGGCCCTTCCACACTGCACTCATTCTTGTCTGGTTATGCAAACTTAGGTGTAAGCACTGTCCGGGGTCCCTTGAGACCCTTAGAGAACTTTGACACTCCCAGGTCTAAGAAAGGCTTTGAAACAAATGGCATTTGAGGTGGTTTATTCCATAACTTAGAGAGGAAGTCAAGAATCAGGCTTCCTCTGGTTGTAACTTTTTTTTCTTTTACACTTTTCTGATGTAATTCGTTATTCAGTTTGTAATAATTTGTAATAAATGTTGGGGTTTGGCTAGTGAAAAGGATTGGGTAATTGTGCATGCTTAAGGGTAGATATCATGCCTATAGGACCTAAAATTCTACATATTTAATTCTGCAATTTAGATATCATGACTATAAGATCTGTTTTCACTAATATTCTGCATGTTCTACATCTAGAGAATATACCTATAAGACCTAAAGTCTGCATGTTTAACTCTGCATTCAGAGAACCTGTCTATAGGACTCGTTTAAATTCTGCATGCTTAACTCTGCATTTAGAGAACCTGTCTATAGGGGCCGTTTAAATTCTGCATGCTTAACTCTGCATTTAGAGAACCTATCTAGAGGACTTGTCTTAGATTCTGCATTACCACACTTAGACACCATGTTCTTAGGATCTAACTGGTTATCATATGGCATCATGTCCAGCAGTTTAAAATCAGTACCCTTTTATAGAAATCATGCCTATAGGAATTGCGAGTACATCCTGCCTACTTCATTACACGTTCAACTAGATATCATGTCTATAGGAATTAAATCAGCAATAATAGATATCATGCCCACATGATCTGAAACCAGTCTAGTTTAAAATCAGCCTAATTCATACTGTTCTCAACTAGTTTTTTAAACAACTCTCTCACCTTCTGTTAATACGGTTTAGAAAGCATGCCTGTAGGATCTCAAATCGTTTGTTTTAAAATGGTTACTGCTTTGCCACATTTTGAATCAGTAATAGATATCATGTTTATAGGATCTCACCTAAACATTTAGGCAAGCCTTAGGTGATAACAACAATAGAACGAAATCCGCCTTTGTTAATTGGTAATTGCTACAACCAACAGGAAGGCCTGATTCAGACTTCTTGTCTGAGTTATGTAATAAACTAGTCTGCTTCAACAATTAAAACTCCCCTAGCCTTTAGTATTTTTAAATTCATACCCTAAATGTATGTTTAATTCATGCTATTTATGTGTTTTGCTTGAGGAGGTATATATGAGCCTTTTATTTGTTTACATGTTTCCCCTAATGTGCAGTACTATGTGTTTTTGTATGTCGCCTTAGATTTTTCACCTTTTGAAACCTAAAGTCAACCTAATATCCCTCCCCTTTAGGAATAGTAGTCCTAAATTCCTCCGGGACTGATAGGAAGGGACGGGTAATAGCATGCAATAGAGGTCGAGACCAATCCGCGCTTTAATACCTTCATAGGGTGGGAAGGGTAGATATGGATATGATGACCGGTGCGCTAATACTAATACCTTGCGTATCCCCTCTTCTGAGGAGTATCATATCGAGTATCGCATTGACGTAATCCATATTATAAAATAAACCTAGGACCCCCCTTTTTCCTCTTTTATATTTTCAATTATTTGTAGAATTGTAACTCTTTCTTTTCGAAATTCGCCTTCTAACTATTTTCAAACTCTTATGTGTTTAAATCCCCTACTATTTGAGCCTATACCTGTTTGTTTGCTAAATTGCATAAATTCACAAAAAACTGTCTGGCCGAAAACCACACTAGTGGATCCTGAGTGGTGCCTAACACCTTCCCCTTAGAATAATTTCAAGCACGTACCCAATCTCTGGTTATCAAACAAACTTAGAAGTGAACCCTATAGATGTCCTAATGCACCTTAAATCATTCGGTGGCGACTCTTCAAATGCAAAAACGCAGTTCCCAAAAGGAATGAGTTGTCTTATACCCAAAAATATCATAAACCTGATCTCCCAATGCAAAGAGGGAAAAAAGGGGGCGCGATAATAACATGCACAGATCTAAGAAAGATCTGAAAGAAAATCGGAAAGCTCTTAAAACTAGGGTTTCAGAGAACCCAGAGAAAGTGAGAAAAACTTCGAAAAGTTACCGATCTAGCCGGAAAAGCCATGGATCTGACTTGTGTAAGCACGTGATTTTTGCCCTATATGATAATTACTCCCAAAATTTCAAAACAAAATAATTTTTCCTTTGTGTGCAATTTTTGTGTTCTTCGTGGCATTTTTGGATAATTATTTGTATTTTGTTTGTACATGTTTATTTGTTATATTAATAAAAAATATAAAAATATGTCGCATTTGAATTTAATATTTAATTCTACAATTAGGAGTAATTAAGTTTGTTTTACAAAATGAAAAATCATAAAAATATGTATTTTTGCATTTTTAGCGTTTAACGTCCAAATTGTGTGATTCAACCGTTAATTGCTATTTAATTGTGTGTTAATTGTTATTGGGAGTTTAATTTGTTTTTATAAATTAATTTAGTTTTATATGATAATTTAGGGGTTTTTAGAATTTAGTGTAAGAAAAATAAAATAAGAAAAGAGGGCAAAAAATGGAAGAAAATCGGAATTGGGCCTCCTCTTCAATTTTAAATTTAGCCCTAAAACACCTCTACCCAACCCAAAACCTCACCGGGTCAACCCGACCCAGTCCATAACTCCAAAGACCCAACACCCCTACTTCCCTATCTTTCATTTCAAAACAAAAAACCATAAAACTAACTGTTGAAAACTACTCGCCCCCTTCTTTTCTTCTTCTTCCTCGACTCACCCCAACAACCTCCGAACTGCCCTCCAATGGCTGCCCTCCCATGTCTGCCCGCCACCCACCTCCTCATCTCCCCTAGTAACAACGTGAACAGGGACCATCGACGACCACCATAACTACCCCTTCACAACCCTCATCGACCAATATATTCCCAGCTGCCATGGCTGCCCCACCACCCATGCTGCGTCATCTTCATTATACCACCATCCGTCGAGCTCCATCCATCGACGACGAACAGCTCCGTCGATCACCAGCCCACAGACGAACCAGTCCGACGCCTAAACAACAACAACAACCTACACTCCGACGCCTAGCATCTCCACCAAACGACCAGCTGCCCCCTCCAGTCAAACAGCCCCGTCATCGTCACGTCCAAACCACCATAGAAGCCCTCCCCACTGTCACTCCGCCATGAACGACCACAGTTCGTCGTCGCTCCATCGCTGCCACCAGTTGAGCAGCGTCGCTAAACAACCACCACGCCACCAGTCACGCGGAGGTCCGTCCCTTGCTGCGTCGTCTGGCTTCTTCTGCTCCTTCTGCTGTGTCGTCCATGGCAGCTCGTACTGCTGCTGCGACGCAAGATCCAGCTTGTTGATTGCTGCCGTCTGCTACTTCTCCTTCAAGTTCTTTGTTTGTCTGCTCGTGAACGTCTTCGGCGTCAAATGGTTTTGGTGCGATATTTGTTTCCGAGCAGATTTGTTTTCGTTCGAGTTCATCATCGTTCCGATCCGGTTAGTTGGTTTAAGTTTCGTTCCCGTCCGTAATTTGTTTGATATTTTTCGGATATGAAATCATTAAATGTTTGATTCTTGTTCTTGATTTTTATTCAGTTGTTTTATTTTTCTTGTTTATTTTTGTAGAAATTGTTAGTTTAATTATAATATTGTTAGATTTAAATTGAAGTTCAATTAATTATTTTTCAGTTTGTTTTATTAATTTAAGAGGATTTAATTTTAATATAGAAGAGTGTTAGTTTAAATCACTTGAATACGTTCTTTGTTGTTTAATATAGATTTAATTCGTGTTCATTTTATTTGAAATTCGTTTAATTCAGTGATTTAATGTGAAGTTATGTTTTGGTTTTTAATTTTTTGATTTAGTTTGAATCATGTATCTTTGTTGTATTTTGTTGGATTTAATTTTAAAAAATCAATTGATTATTTGAAGTTTAATGATTTGAATATGTTTATTTGTTTTGTTTAAACTTAATTCAAGTTTAATTCGAATTTGAATAAAACTTGCTTGTTATTGTGGTTGAATCTTTTCATTTATGTCCATACTTTGTTTGATTGTTCTTGAATCCGAAATTAGTATAAGTTTGATCTTCTTATTTGTTGATCATCATTTTGATTATTTCTTCAGTTATTTCATGATCTTGTTTAGTTTTAATATAGAAATTGTTAGTTGTAATGTTGTTAGATTTAATTTTAAGTTCAAATGATTATTGAATTTAGAAATCTGAATATACTTGTTTGTTATTGTTGTTTTTTGAATCTGAAAGTAGGTTTGTTTGTTGTTAAAAAATATTGTTCAATCAAAATAATTTTAGTTGTTCTTTGTTGTTCATCATTTAGTTTGAATTTGTTGTTGAAAATTGTTTAGAAATTGGTCATATTTGCTGTATTTTGGTTGAAATTGATTAGGTGAATTGGTTATAGCTGACGGGGGTAGTTTGGTAATTTGCAGTACGTTCAGTGGTAATATGGTAATTTCAGTAAGGTCGGAGGGGTATTTTTGGAATTAAAATTCTGAACAAATGTTTATTTTGAGTGTTCTGTCCATTAAAATTAAATAATTTGTTAATATTAAAATAATGTAGGCACGGGGGACAAGACATAATAGGGATGGGGGGGAATAATGTATTTGTTTAATGTAAGCATGGGGGACAAGACATAATGGTGGGGAATAATGTATTTGTTTAATCAAAAGTGGGGAACAAGACATAGTGGGATTGCGGGGCTCAAGAAAAATTTGTTTAAATAAATAATAATTGTATTTTTTAACTAGTAGTGGGTTTGATAAGGAGAAAGTGGTTGTTTTATTAATTGAAAAGGGTTTGGGATGGGAAATAAATAGAGAGACTTGAATCAGATTTAGGAAGAAGACAGAAGACAGAAGAAAATTTTAAGAGAGAGGAAATTCCGAAAAATACTAAGACTTTAGAAAATAAAAAGAAAAACATTCTGGAAATTCAAAAGAAGAATAGTATACACCTGATATACAATCCAAATATTCTGATATACGGATTCAGAAATTAAGGGTTAAACACTAACTGGTCTTTCAAAAATCTGAAAAGATTCCCTTTGCTTCTGTCCGTTGATTGTTGTTGGTGTTTCTGGATTTTGTCTTGATTTTAAAATCTGTCACTAAGTTTCTTGTTGCTATTTGTTACTGGTTGATGGGGTTGCTGTTGTTGTATGCTACTGAATTTCTGCTGATCTCCCTTTTCTTTTGCTTCCAATATCAGGTACACAACTGACACGCTGATTATTGTAAACTGAAACAGGAAGCATGAATACGAAAAATGAAGAGTTGAAGTTCTAAATTTATTTTAATTATATTCTGAATTTTATTTGTATATATAAATTATTTAGCTTACAAAAATCAGAATCATGTAGCTATTTAATATATCTAGTGGAACATCTGACGATAGCTTAACAGATGAACTATCTATATATATTGCCTGAAAATAAATGAATGGTGTAGTAACTCCGTCTAGTTAAAAATCAAACGAATAGACCATTTCGGAACTTGTAGGAATATTGTTTAGTTAAATAATATTGGTTAACTTCAGCATGTAATTGGTTTAGGATTAAAATTAGATTGCTAAGTTTTTTTTTAATTTGACAAATTGAGAACATGCCTAGTATAATGTAACTAGGTAGTAACATGTGAATAAAACGGCCCAGGTCTAGTTTTATGTCATACACGTTGGGCCTGGGCCCGCATTGGCAACAGACTGCCCTGCTTGCATCATTTTCAGAATTTATGAATCATATTCGAAACCCAACTATAACAACTCAAACATGTAAATAAATTAAGACTTCTTCTCTTTCATTTTATAGAGACATAATAGAAAAATGTAGTCATTGTAGGTTTATCCTTTCATAAAATGAGACAAGCCTCGCCAAATAAAACAATGCAAATTGCGGGGCCCTCAATAACTGGTCACAATAAAATACTTAGAATTTGGGATGGACTGTTTAGTGAATTTCACTGCCTTCCCCAAAGACAATAAACACGTTAGACTCTTTAGGCGCGACTTAATTAAACTACATTCTTAAACTCGGGTGCGCATTTATGTGACCCAAATTCAAATCTCAACGAAGTCGGAATATATTAACAACCATGGGTGCATTGACTGTGACGTGGTTCGAGACGCATTTTCACGACGTTGCAATTCTATAAAAATGATGATAATAATAGTGGTTTAAACTTAATGAAAGCACATAAGTAATAACATGTATTAAATCAGATATCTAGCCATTATAACAATTTAAGCGACCGTGCTAGAACCACGGGATTTGAGGGTGCCTAACACCTTCCCTCGGGTCAACAGAATTCCTTACTTAGAATTTCTGGTTCGCAGACTTCATTTGGATTTCCTCGATTTGGGATTCAAGATAAACCGGTGACTTGGGACACCAAAAGCCAAACCTTTCCCAAGTGGCGACTCTGAATTAAATAAATAATCCCATTTCGAATATTGTCACTTAAATTGGAAAAACTCTCTCGTGCATTCACCCTTCGGGCGGGCACGCAAAAAGGAGGTGTGACAGCTCTGGCGACTCTGCTGGGGACTAGTAACCCAGAACCACTGGTTCAGGGTTAGAAATTCGAGCTTAGATAAATTGTTATATTTGGATTTATCTGATTTTTACATGTTTGAGCCTAATGTGCTAAATGCTGCTTTTACCGCTTTGATATTATTTGACTGTATATATAAACTGTGTTGAACCCTTCTCTCTTCACTCCGGGGATGTGCTTACTGGTTGAGACCCCCTATTCTGTTAGTGTCATACCCTGAAATAAAAAAGAGGCTCGGACAAGTTACGAAGCCGGATGGCCTTTTGGTTCCCGGTAAGTTGCCCCCTCCTCGACTTGAGTTGTCCGCTCGGGTACACAGTCTAGAACACCGACTCAGGTTTTGAACATAAAATAAAATGACCTCATGACCGGATCCCTAGTAGGAACGCTTATTTGCATCCTGTTGCATTTGACATAGGGGACTCAACACAGGGGTTGGGTCCGTCTAGGACAGGCAACCTGAAATGAAAAGACCATCTTGCTGCATCCCGTTTGTTTTACGCATTTATTTGCTTCAGTTCTGCATGCCGACCGGTTTCTAAAAGAAAAAAAAATAGCTGCGTAGGGAGATAATTACTTATTTTTGGAAAATAAAACCAATGTCCAAGTAGTGTCAAAACCTCGCCGGAATTTTCTAAAAAAAAAAAAGAAATGAAAACAAAATTTGTCTTTTAGTTTGATTTATTAAAAAAAACATATATATAAAAAAAATTCCTTTTAATCACTTTCAAAATCCAAAAAATATATATATATAAGTAAAAAAAAGGGGAAAAGGAAAATTCAAAAAAGAAATGTTGTTTCTTTTGTAGTATCTCTTTTATAAATTCAGACTAATAGTCCAAATACTTCCTTAAAAAGATTTTTCTTTAGTATTTATCTCTTTTCAAAAATAAAAATAATAAAATATAAAAATCCAGAAAAATATTTTTCCTTTTCTTTAAAAGATTGTATTCAGAAGGGGTTTAGTTTATTTACTCTACGCTTGATCAAGACCGAACTACGCCGGTTTGATTCTCACAGGGTGTGAGATACGTAGGCAACCCTCATCGGGTCCAACCTCCCATTTTGCAAAAACGACCAGAAAAGAAAAAATGACAAAAGGTTGCCACTTTTATAAAAGAGTCGGGTGATGCCATTTTTGTAAAAATAGCCGAATGTTCCTAAGCGGGACGCCGGAAGGCTGACATTGCATAAACGGCCATCTTTGGTCATCATTTTTTGATTTTTGACCGGTTGATCCTCGCAGCCTTAAAATCTTCGTTCCCGAAGTGCTAAAAGGCCGCATTTGAAAACCGAGTCCATCGTTTTGAAAAAAAATCTTGGAAAAGAACATAGATAGTTTTATTTTGAGTCTAATAAAAGTTTTTCGTTGGCATAATCACCTTAATAAATGTGCAGGATGAGCACAATACAAAACAAACCCTTTTCAATAATGACCAAGATCCCTTTTGAGTTGCGATTATGGTGGAATGACCTAGGCAAGGAAGGGCAAGACAAAGTAAAGAAGTATCTGAAAGATCTCTGGGATTTACTAGACATCCAGCCTCGGGGTGATGTTATCAGATCATTGGTCACTTGCTGGGAGTCAGCACACAATGTATTTCATTTCTCGGACTTTGAGCTCACCCCGACATTGGAAGAAATAGCGGGGTACATTGGAAGTGATGAAGCTCCGTTAAGGTTCAAGTACTTGATTGCACCTAGGGCCGTCACTGTACACCGGTTTTTGGATTTCCTAAAAATACCCCGAACATTTCACCATCCAGATTTTGCAAAAGGTTTCTGCAGTCTCTGCCTCATATATGCTAGATACGGCCACGTGGGCTGGTTCAATAAGCCAGACTTCAAACTATGCAGTAGAGATAACCGACAAAAGTGGGATGAACACAGGCTGGTAGCTTTTATGATAGCTTTTTTGGGTCTTATAGTGTTCCCAAGGAAAGACGGAAACATTGATTTGAAAGTAGTTGGGGTCGTCAGTACCTTGCTCACCCAGGATAAAAGTACTCTGGCGCCTATGATTATGGCTGACATCTTCCGGGCTCTCACTGCTTGCCGAGCCGGGGGCGACTTTTTCGAAGGATGTAACCTATTGTTGCAAATGTGGATGACCGATCATTTATGCCACCGCTCCCCGCTCTTGGGTTACGGTTCGCCCGAGAAGACTTGTATTGGAGAATTTTACACAAGAATCAAAGGGGTTAGTCTACCCGAGGGAGTCACAGCTTGGACGTCATTCTTCCGAACTCTCACTTCCAACCAAATCCAGTGGACGCTCGGATGGTTGCCTGTTGAGGAAATCATATACATGCCGGCAACCAGGCCCCACTTTCTGTTGATGGGGCTTAAAAGCATCCAACCCTATGCACCGTATCAGGTTTTGAGGCAACTTGGGAGGTATCAAGTAGTGCCGAAAGATGAAGACTTGAGTACCCAAGTGGTTGAAATCAGTCCGGACGGTCGGTTCCCCGAAGAAGAAGTTCGCCAGATCTGGAGTGAGTGTCAACATCTGACGGCAAATACTTGTGTGTTGGATACGGCTAAAAGAGATGTTTCCCCGGGGTATCACGCTTGGTTTAGAGGTGACATGTCCTGCGGGAGACCAGCTAAAAGACCTCATCTCAAAGATTTCGCTGAGTCATCCCAGGAGCAATGGAACTGGTTAGCAAAGGAAAAGGGTTATCGGGCGGAGATCGGTGAGTTGAAGCAACAGGTTGAAAGTCTGAAATTCAATAACAGTATGCAAGTTGCTGCGGATCGAGGCGAAAAGAATAGATTGGCCCAAGAAAATGAAGAACTTAGGGCCCAAATCCAGAAATTGAGAATGGCTCCTGATAAACAACCAAGGAGTCGATCAGATGAGCAGTTGATAAAAGGGCTGAAAAATTAAGTCAGGGAATGGCGAGATGGTTTAGAAGAGTCTGAAAACGTCATGGCAGAGCTCAAAGTACAGTGGGGTACAAGAGCAGATAAGCATCGCCGATACTTGAATCAGTTGAAACGCGACCACGAGAAAACTGTTGCCAACATGAAGAGAAAGGTGGCTACACTTGAGATTAAAGCAGTTAGGCAGGCTGAGGATTTCCAAATTAAAAGCGGACACTGTTACGACTTGTTGGCCCAAATGGAGGTAGAAGTGCGGCAACTAAAGAATCAGCATATGCAGGATTCTCAGGCGTTAAAAATATGCAGTGATCAGATAAAACGCCTGCTTATAGAAAAGAGGCAAATCAGGGATAAGATTAGGACCATTGCCCATGCCATCATCAGAAGGTGTCTACGGTGTGAAAACATGACCAGCATTACCGTTCTCTCGGCAGTGATGGTTTATGTCAAGCAGACCGTGCATGAGCTGGAACAAATTGAAAGGGATCTCACACCTAGGACCGCGGCGAGGCCGAACGATGCCCCGCGGGCACCAATTCTCGAAACCTTAATGTATTCGTAGGTCGAGTCTGTATCTTAGCGTCTTCTGTCCGTCTTTTCGCATCAGGGTGTATTAGTCCGTTTGAAGTCTATACTTATTTCAAGGCTTGTTATTCTCCCTTTTTAAAAAAATATTAGTTGTAATAGATTGTTTCAGTAATAAAATGTGTGCTTCTTTTACACTCATCTGTTTTGAACTACGTAATGATCTGATTCACGCGGCATCGTGATACGTAGGCAATCCTCATCGGATCCGGTCACATTTTTTAACTGCAAATAATGAAAACAATAATAATAGGAAATAATAAAAAAATGATGATAAATAAAAGGAAAGCCTAAAGAGAAGCCGTAATGACGCATGTCTTCGCTGCAAAACATGTAGAAATTCACTTAACTGTATAGGTGTATCACGCCCCAACGTGCGATTACCTATCTGTTATTTGTTTCACACTAACCGCTTGCTTGCTGCTGAGTCACTTTAGGTTTTTAGAAAATGTGGTTGGTTTGGTGGAGGTCTGGCCTCACATTCATACTTCACGAGGTCGAAAGGGAGTGTTCAGTTACCCGTTGTTAAGTCGAGAGGGAGTATTCACACTTACTTCACAAGATCAAAGGGAAGCATAGAGATGTCTTCAGAAATCCCTTTGCCGACAATTCCTGTCTCTGAGGAGAGTTCAATCTCGGCCGTCCTGACGCCCGAGTCAGCAACTGCTGAGGAAAACAGAATCCTGCGGCTCCGCATGTTGGAAATGTTGGATGACTGGAATAACGGAAAAGAGCCACCAAGTATAATCCCTGGGTTCCCTGAGTTGTTCTCCAGGACAAGTGGGACTTCCAACGTCCCCATAAGCTATCCAACTACCCCATTCGGGTACCCGGCCATTTCACCCCACTCTGCTGGATCACCCTTTGATTCTTATCCCCGGATGTCAACAATAGATGTACCTACGAACATATTCACTGCACCTCCCTGTCCAATCGTGGCACAACCCGCTACACACAGGCCGAATTTTGACTCATCCTCATTTACATTTCAAGCACCATCCTTCTCACTAGAACTAACTCGGTTCACCACCAGCACTCATCCTCAACAACCTCAATACGAGTTTGCACCTGGGCAGGATCAAAACCCCAAAGCTGTTGAACAAGATGAGATAGCAAAAAGAATGAGGAGCCTCGAGCAGAGTTTGAAAAACATGCAGGGTTTAAGCGGGCAAAAGAGTGTTTCCTATACCAATTTATGCATGTTCCCTCACGTGCACTTACCCGTGGGTTTCAAAACACCAAAGTTTGAAAAGTATGACGGGCACGGCGACCCCATTGCTCATCTCAAGAAGTATTGCAACCAATTGCGGGGAGCCGGCGGCAAAGAAGAATTGTTGATGACATACTTCGGAGAAAGTCTGATAGGAATAGCCTCAGAGTGGTATATGGACCAAGACATATCTCGATGGCATATATGGGATGATCTCGCCAGAGATTTTGTGAGGCAATTTCAGTATAATATTGACATTGCACCAGACATAAATTCTCTGTCAAACTTGAAGAAAAAACCCTCGGAAAGTTTCAGAGAATATGCTATTAAATGGCGCGAGCAGGCATCAAGGGTAAAACCTCCTATGGACGAGATAGAAATGGTCACTACTTTCCTCCAGGCTCAAGAATCAGACTATTTCCAGAATATGATGTCAGCCATGGGAAAGCCTTTCGCGGAAGCAATCAATATCGGGGAGATGATAGAGAATGGTTTGAAAACGGGTAGAATCTTAAGTCAAGCAGCCATAAGGGCAACCTCCCAAGCCGTCCAAAGCGGGTCCGGAGGAATGACAAGAGGAAAGAAAAAGGAAGAAACGTCTATGGCAGCATCATAAGCGAGGGAATATCGTAATCCCAAGCCCCATTTTTCAGAAAGAACCCCACAACATTACTACCCCCACCAAAATGTGACTTATGCTCCTCAACCCTACATGGTCATGAATACCCAACCCTATGTCCATCCACCACAGCAAGCCAATCGAGGCCAAGCTCCACCTCCTAGAAATCAGCCTCCCTACCGGAACCACTATAATCCACAGCCCTCTCAAAATAACTTCCGCCCTCAGGAACCACCTAGAAGACGGACTTTCACACCCATCGGTGAACCATATTCTACCTTGTTCCCAAAGCTAGTCCAGATGGGTTTCCTGCAGCCAGTCCCTCAGACAAGGCACAATCCGGCATCACCTGCTTACAAAGCCGGTGTTAGGTGCGCTTATCATTCAGGAGCAGAAGGGCACGATACAAATGATTGTTGGACTTTGAGAAGGGCGGTCGAGAACTTGATAGAGCAGGGGAAGATAGTACTGAGGGACGAGGAGGTCCCAAATGTGACTAACAATCCGTTGCCCGCTCACAATAACGGGCCGTTGATTGGAATGATTTGTGAGGACAAAGAATTTGATCCTGCCTTAAAAGCTATAATCGCCATCGTCGATGCAGGGAAAAAGCCTAAAACCACCCCGAAGCTAGAGAAAGGGGAAAAGAAGGCTAGCGCTGTCAAGGTTGAGCCCGAAGAGAAGGTCGAGACAAAGACAGTAACGACAGTGCCTGTGAGGAATGAAGTTCTTTACGTTCCACGAGGACGAGCAGAGAAGCCGTAGAGATTCGAAGTCAAAAGAGCAAAACCAATGTACGTACCGAAAGGGGCCTATGTGGTCCGGGGGACGATTCAACCACCTCGGCTGAATGAGCCAGTGGTTATCGGACGCGTGCCACAGAAGCCAATGACAGACCCGTCCGCAGTTCCATGGAACTATCAAAGAACATTGGTTACGTACAAAGGCAGAGAAGTCACGGGAGAACTTCCGGAGAATACTTTCATTGGAAGGTATTCGAACACTCAAGAGTTAAACAACGCCACACGGAAACGCTTCCCACCAAAGGAGCCTGTAAGCATTGAGGAAGCGGAAGCTTTCTTCCAAAAGATGAAAATGTCAGACTACGAAGTGGTGGATCAGCTACGCAAGTGCCCCGAGCAAGTGTCCATGCTATCTCTGCTGATGAGGTCGGCGGAACACCAAAAGATCTTGCTCAAGACCCTGAACGAAGCATACATACTAGTTGAAACCTCAGTCGAACAACTGGAACGAATGACAGAGAGGTTCTTCGCAGTTAACCAGGTTTCTTTCAGCAAGAACGACTTACCTCCAGAGGGAGCAGCTCACAACAAAGCCTTACATTTGACAGTTAAATGCGAAGACTACTACATCAAGTGGGTAATGTTGGATGGAGGTTCAGGTGTTGACATTTGTCCGCTCTCCATGCTGCAGAGAATGGAAATTGGGATCGGAAGAATCCGCCCCAATAATGTCTGCGTAAGAGATGTTGATGGCGTCAAGATGGACACCCTCGGGGAAATAGACTTGATGTTAACTATAGGACCAGTGGAGTTTGAAATAACTTTCCAGGTGCTTGACATGGATACGTCTTACAATTTTCTCCTCGACAGACCTTGGATTCATGCGGCAGGGGCTGTGTCTTACACTCTCTACCAAATGGTGAAGTTTGAATACGAAGATCGGGAAATTGTGGTCCACGGAGAAGACGAACAGTCTATTTATCGGGACCCATCCATCCCGTATCTTGAAGCAAAGGAAGGGAGCGAGCACACGGTTTATCAGGCTTTCGAAGTTGTGCTAGCGGAGCAGTATGAAGAAGGAAGACCTTGCCCCCAACCTTTCTTGTCCAACGCCTCAATCATAGTGGCTAAAGAGATGATCCGACATGGATTCAGGCCAGGGAAAGGGCTTGGACGAACGCTGCAAGGAATAATGGAACCCATCACCTTGCCTTCCACTAAGAAACTTTTTGGGATAGGTTTTCAACCCATTCCAAAAGATGAAGAGTGGGCAAGGAAGAGGAAAAATGAGGGTTGGAAACTGCCTCGGCCATTTCCAGATTTATACGAGACTTTCGTCGGACCGAAATACATCGAAGAAGAAGACGATGAGGTTTTCACAGCCGAAGAGATCGAGGAGATCTGTGAGGCAATGAGAGGAATGCTCTACAAAGCTCACATGGTTCAACCGGGAGAAGGCACAAGCACCGCTGAGATGCTATATGTGGGGCCTAACGCCAAGCTTCGAAACTAGGAGGCCACGCCGTTCCCAACTAGACGGGTGTCCGGGTAGACCTGTCCCACCACCTTTCCTGCATCATGAGTTATCCCCAGGGTGTAACTCGAATGTTTTTCCTTCAGTTTTTTGTTTTGAATTCCTGAAATATAAACCTTGTTATCTTCCAAATTCCAAGAAATAAAAATCAGTGTTTTCTCATTTTTCCTTTGTTCTGATTTTTTGTTATTTTTCCTTTATCTTTTCTTTCAGTTATAATAATGCAGCTTTAAATAATATAACATGCTTGCACTTCACGCCCAGATCACAATGAGCTGTTTAATTGTGAAATAATGAACCAAGAACCGGAATATGACGAAGAAGAGGCTTTTAGGGAAATAAATCGAGAATTAGAACACTTTGAGAATAAACCTAAGCCGAATCTGAATAACACCGAACCAGTTAATTTGGGAACTCCTGAAGAAATCCGAGAGACCAAAATAAGCATTCACACGGACGAAAAAATACGAGACGCGATAATTCAACTCCTTTTTGAATTTAAAGATGTGTTCGCTTGGTCATATGATGACATGCCAGGATTAGGTGTTGATCTAGTGGTGCATAAATTTCCAATTCACCCTGATTGTCCCCCAGTTCAACAAAAGCAGAGAAAGTTCAAAACTGATGTCAGTGACAAGATTAAAGAAGAAATCACCAAGCAGTTGAAAACAGGAGTAATTCGGGTAGTCCAATACACCACGTGGTTGGCGAATGTAGTTCCAGTGTCGAAAAACGATGGGAAGACTCGGGTATGTGTGGATTATCAAGATTTGAACAGGGCGAGTCCCAAAGACAATTTCCCATTGCCCAACATCCACATCCTTGTTGATAATTGCGCCAAACATGAGATACAATCTTTCGTAGATTGTTACGCTGGGTATCATCAGGTGTTGATGGATGAAGAAGACGCCGAGAAGACTGCCTTCACTACCCCTTAGGGCACTTACTGTTATCGGGTTATGCCATTCGGCCTGAAGAATGCTGGGGCAACTTACATGAGAGCCATGACTGCCATTTTTCATGACATGATGCATCAAGAGATAGAGGTGTATGTGGACGACGTGATAGTCAAGTCCAGGACTCAGGACAATCATATCCAAGATTTGAGGAAATTCTTCGAGAGACTGAGAAAGTACGACTTGAAGCTGAACCCGGCCAAATGCGCCTTCGGAGTCCCATCAGGCAAGCTTTTAGGTTTCATAGTAAGTAGGAGAGGTATCGAGTTAGATCCAACAAAGATAAAATCTATCAGAGATCTACCTCCCCCAAGAACAAAGAAAGACGTGATGAGTCTATTGGGCAGGTTAAACTATATCAGTCGATTCATTGCCCAGCTGACTAGCACATGTGAGCCCATATTCAAGCTATTGAGGAAGGATGCAGCGATCAAATGGACGGCTGAGTGTCAAGAAGCTTTTGACAAGATCAAAGAATATCTTTTAAATCCCCCAGTTTTGGTCCCGCCAGAGCCAGAGAGACCCCTGTTCTTGTATCTGACAGTCTTGGAAAATTCTTTCGGTTGCGTCCTCGGGCAACATGACATAACCGGAAAGAAGGAGCAGGCGATCTATTACTTGAGCAAGAAATTCACCGGCTACGAGGCCAAGTACACTTTGCTGGAAAGAACGTGTTGTGCTTTGACGTGGGTTGCTCAAAAATTGAGACATTATCTCCAAGCTCACACTACTTACCTCATAAGTAGGTTGGATCCTTTGAAGTACATATTTCAGAAACCAATGCCTACTGGAAGACTGGCCAAGTGGCAAATCTTGCTTACTGAATTTGACATAGTCTATGTCACCCGTACGGCAATGAAAGCCCAGGCGTTAGCAGATCATTTGGCTGAAAACCCGGTTGATAAAGAATACCAACCATTGAGTACTTATTTTCCGGATGAAGAAATAAAAACCATAGAAGTAGTCTCGGAAAACGCTCATGTTTGGAAGATGTTCTTTGATGGGGCCGTAAACGCCAAAGGTGTAGGAATTGGGGCAATTTTGATCTCACCCTCTGGTCAGCACTATCCTGCTACAGCTAGACTGCGCTTCTTTTGCACGAACAATATAGCTGAATATGAAGCCTGCATCATGGGCATGCATATGGCGATTGATCAGGATGTTGAAGATTTATTGATTATGGGGGATTCTGACCTGATTATCCGGAAAGCTCAAGGTGAATGGGAAACTCGGGATGTCAAGCTTATTCCTTACCGACAGCACGTGGAGGACCTCTGCAAGCGTTTCAAATCAATAGAGTTCAGGTATATCCCGCAATATCATAATGAATTAGCGGATGCACTTGCTACCTTAGCTTCAATGTTACCCTACCCAGGCAACGCCCACGTCGATCCACTGGAAATCCAAATCAGGGAAAGACACGGTTACTGTAATGTAATCGAGGTAGGATCGCGTACACAGCCATGGTACCATGATATCAAGAGGTTCTTGAAGACACAAGAATACCCCGAACATGCTACTGGAGATCAAAAGAGAACCATTAGGTGGCATGCAGGTGGTTTCTTTTTGAGCGGGGAGGTATTGTATAAAAGGACCCCGGACCTCAATCTGTTAAGATGTGTTGACGCCGAGGAGGTGGGAAGGATCATGCATGAAGTACACGCAGGAGTGTGCAGGCCCCACATGAACGGGTATGTTTTGGCAAAGAAAATCCTTCGAGCAGGTTATTACTGGATGACCATGGAAAAGGACTGTTTTAGCTTCGTTCGAAAGTGTCATCAGTGTCAGGTGCACGGTGATTTGATTCATGCGCCTCCCACAGAACTGCATCCCATGTCTGCACTTTGGCCATTTGTTGCTTGGGGCATGGACGTCATTGGTCCTATCGAGCCGAAGGCCTCAAATGGACACATATTCATATTAGTTGTTGTCGACTACTTCACGAAATGGGTAGAAGCGGTCACTCTCAAGTCGGTCACTAAGAAGGCTGTGGTGGATTTTGTACATTCAAATCTTATTTGTCGTTTCGGTATTCCTGCAACTATCATCACAGATAACGCGGCGAACCTGAATAGTCACTTGATGGGGGATGTATGCGAACAGTTCAAAATAACGCATAGGAACTCCACTCCTTATCGGCCCAAGGCCAATGGCGCTGTTGAAGCAGCAAACAAGAACATCAAGAAGATTTTGAGGAAGACGATCCAGAGTTCCCGACAATGGCATGAACAGTTACCCTTTGCATTGCTGGGATATCGCACCACAGTACGCACGTCAGTAGGGGCAACCCCTTATCTGTTGGTTTATGGGACCGAGGCTGTGATACCAGCAGAGGTAGAAATTCCTTCGCTCCGAACCATTGTCGAAGCAGAAATTGATGATAGCGAGTGGGTTAAGACTCGATTGGAGCAGTTGACTTTGATTGACGAGAAACGAATGGCTGTAGTTTGTCACGGGCAGTTGTACCAACAAAGAATGGCCCGTTCTTACAACAAGAAAGTCCGACCCAGGAATTTTGAAGTGGGTCAACTGGTATTGAGGCGCATTCTGCCGCATCACCAGGAGGCGAGAGGAAAATTTGCTCATAATTGGAAAGGCCCATACATCGTCAGGAAGATATTGCCGAGAGGAGCATTGTATCTGGGGGATATTGAAGGAAATGATCCTGAAACAGCAGTGAATGCGGATGCAGTCAAAAGGTACTATGTCTGAGTTTTACTTCAGTGGTCCTGACACATTTGAGATGATGAAGGGTTTATTCCCACTACCCCGAACACTATCAACTCTCTCTACAAGCCCTTTGAACCGGTTATATTTCTTTGGTTACCTATCAAAAAAAACAATTGATTGAGCCTGAACTACGTTTAACTTGATTCCGAAAGGATACGTAGGCAGCCTCTCTCTGAGGTTCAGTCACACCAAAAATAAAACCCAATTTACCCTGAAATTGAAACCGGACACACAAAATGGCTTAGAAGTTGTAGTTCATCTACCATTCCAAGCACAAGTCCTTCAGATCAATTGCCAAAGGCAGGGGAAGCCGAGAGATATCATGATTGGAGGCTGGTACATTCAAATTGAGAGAAATAAAACGAGAGAGTCTTATCGGTGAAAACCTTCGGGCACCGTAAGGCGACGGGAGCAGAGAAATCGAAAATGAGAGAGCTTGTTTAGTAAAAACTCGCAAAGAGTGCTATCAAGCGACAATAAGAAGAGAAATGAGAGATGTCGACTAGCGAAAACCCGCAAAAGGCGCTGTCGGCCAAAAAGGTAATTCCACCGCAAAAAGTCTTGGCAAGGTTCCACCGGTTTGGAAACATAGATCCGTTTCTGGTTCATGAGGAAATGCAAGTTCGTGAAGGTGGGGCATCCAGTCCAAAAAGCATGTCGTGTCAATTTAAAGTCAACATTGTTTTCCTCAGATAAGTTTTTCTTGTCCCGAAAGGGACACTTCTCTTTTAAATTTGTTTCCTCCGTTCTTTGTCTTACTTTTCTTTGAATCCCTTTCATTTTTTACCCCAAGTTCCAAATATACTGTAAAGAATAGGTGGCGGAACCGGTTTCACGGAGCTCCGTTTAGTAAGAAGTGAATACCCCGCTTCAGTGGTACGTATGTCCAGTCTCGATTGATCATGATGTTGGTTGCCTTTGAAGTAAAGCCTCACACACCCACACAAAAAAAAACCGACAAATCCCCACATGGTCTCCCTTTGTACAAATCCCAACAGGGTCTCCCTTTGTAAAAATCTCAGTCTCCCTTGTAAAAATCCCCCAAAGAGTCTGCCCCAGCTAATCCCCAATGAGTCTGCCTTGTACAAATCCCCACAGAGTCTCCCCAATAAAATCCCCACTGAGTCTGCCTCGGTAAAAATCCCCAAGCAGAATGGGATGGAAGAACCAAAGCCTTACACGGGCAAATCATCACAAAATCCGGGAATGCGAGTCTGAGCAGTTTAAAAGGGTTTCGCCTGTGAATCCAATCAATGGCAGAGTTTCTCAACAGGAATAAGGACGGGACAAAGCAATTGGAACAATCAAGGCCATCGAACCAACCACCATTTTCAAACTAACAATTGTTCTTTGTTTGGAAAATTGAAACAGGTATGATCCAAAGCAACCGTGCAAGAAGTAGGGGTCGCCCAAAAAGAAAAGAAATACGTGAATGCAAGAAACAACTTTGCAATAAGGAATCAACCCAAAAGGGAAGTTTCCCCAAAACTCTCTCCTGCATTTTACTAAACAAAAAATAATAAAAAAATGAAAAAAAAAGAAGCAAGAAGAAAACTCAAAAAGAGGGTTAGTTAGAATCCCCAATTTTCTGTAAGCCAGCATTAGGGCTCCAATCACTGAGTTGAGTGTCTTTCCTTTAGCCAACATTAGGGCTCCAATCCCTGAGTTGAGCGTTTTTCCTTTAGCCAGCATTAGGGCTCCAATCCCTGAGTTGAGCGTTTTGTTTTAGCCAGCATTAGGGCTCCAATCCCTGAGTTGAGCATTTTTTCATTTAGCCAACATTAGGGCTCAAATCCCTGAGTTGAGCGTTTTTCCTTTAGCCAGCATTGGGGCTCCAATCCCTGAGTTGAGCGTTTTGTTTTAGCCAGCATTAGGGCTCCAATCCCTGAGTTGAGCATTTTTCCATTTAGCCAGCATTAGGACTCCAATCCCTGAGTTGAGCGTTTTTCATTTAGCCAACATTAGGGCTCCAATCCCTGAGTTGAGCGTTTTCCTGTTAGCCGACATTAGGGCTCCAATCCCTGAGTTGAGCGTTTTTTCATTTAGCCAGCATTAGGGCTCCAATCCCTGAGTTGAGCATTTTTCCATTTAGCCAGCATTAGGGCTCCAATCCCTGAGTTGAGCATTTTTCCTGTCAGCCAGCATTAGGGCTCCAATCCCTGAGTTGAGCGCTTTTCCATTTAGCCAGCATTAGGTTCCAATCCCTGAGTTGAGCATTTTTTGTTAGCCAGCATTAGGGCTCCAATCCCTGAGTTGAGCGCTTTTTCATTTAGCCAGCATTAGGGCTCCAATCCCTGAGTTGAGCGTTTTTCCTGTTAGCCGACATTAGGGCTCCAATCCCTGAGTTGAGCGCTTTTCCATTTAGCCAGCATTAGGGCTCCAATCCCTGAGTTGAGCGTTTTTCCTGTTAGCCAGCATTAGGGCTCCAATCCCTGAGTTGCGCGTTTTTTCCATTTAGCTAGCATTAGGGCTCCAATCCCTGAGTTGTGCATTTTTATTTTATTTCCTTTTGTGACATTAGGGCTCCAACCCCTGAGTTGCGCTTTGTAGACTAGAGTTTTTTCCAATCCCCTCATCAGTGCTGTAAATTTTCATGACAATTAACTCACAAAATTTTCCTAGTGAAACTGGGGCAGAAAATTTCGTTCGTTTGTTTTGTTGTCTCAGCAGGTCTGACCTCGAGGCACATGGATCGAGATGACCTACGGTTTGAGTCTCAATCCAGAATAAAAAAAAAAAGAACAAAAAGAAGATTGTTCCCAAATATCGGAACAAACAAAGGGCAAGTCGCTTAAAATTTGTCTAACGCATTCCCGAGTTCCGCCTATCCCGTTTCACTCAAAACTGCAGAAATAAACAAGCGTCTACAACTTGCAAGCATCAAGATTCGGATCGAAGTCTACAAGCAGAATCAGCTAAGACCCAAGATCAAGTTGCAAAAGAATTATAGATAGGAATCTTGTAACTAGCGTTTGACAGGCATAAGTAGTTAGTTCAGTTTCAATTTTCCTTTGGTTGTAATAAGGCGTTCAGTAAAGCAGCAGTAGCAACAGCAGTAACAACAAGCATCGCAATCCCAGGGTAGTCCCAGCTACCAAAGTTTCCCGAACTACATTGACATGATTCCTGTTTAGCCCAGGATATGTAGGAAACCTCTGAAGCAAAGGTTCGGTCAAATCTTTTTCAAAAATGCTTCACACGGAATACTCGGATGGGCAAAAATCGCTCACTTTATCTTTGCACGAAAACCCTTCGTGTCTTCAGGCAAAGAAGGGCAGCTGTAAGCACGAGATTTTTGCCCTATATGAGAATTACTCCAAAATTTCAAAACAAAATAATTTTTCCTTTGTGTGCAATTTTTGTGTTCTTCGTGGCATTTTTGGATAATTATTTGTATTTTGTTCGTGCATGTTTATTTGTTATATTAATAAAAAATATAAAAATATGTCGCATTTGCATTTAATATTTAATTCTACAGTTAGGAGTAATTAAGTTTGTTTTACAACATGAAAAATCATAAAAATATGTATTTTTGCATTTTTAGCGTTTAACGTCCAAATTGTGTGATTCAATCGTTAATTGCTATTTAATTGTGTGTTAATTATTATTGGGAGTTTAATTTATTTTTATAAATTAATTTAGTTCTATATGATAATTTAGGGATTTTTAGAATTTAGTGTAAGAAAAATAAAAGAAGAAAAGAGGGCAAAAAATGGAAGAAAATCGGAATTGGGCCTCCTCTTCAATTTTAAATTTAGCCCTAAAACACCTCTACCCAACCCAAAACCTCACCGGGTCAACCCGACCCAGTCCATAACTCCAAAGACCCAACACCCCTACTTCCCTATCTTTCATTTCAAAACAAAAAACCATAAAACTAACTGTTGAAAACTACTCGCCCCCTTCTTTTCTTCTTCTTCCTCGACTCACCCCAACAACCTCCGAACTGCCCTCCAATGGCTGCCCTCCCATGTCTGCCCGCCACCCACCTCCTCATCTCCCCCAGTAACGACGTGAACAGGGACCATCGACGACCACCATAACTACCCCTTCACAACCCTCATCGACCAATATATTCCCAGCTGTCATGGTTGCCCCACCACCCATGCCGCGTCGTCTTCATTATACCACCGTCCGTCGAGCTCCATCCATCGACGACGAACAGCTCCGTCGATCACCAGCCCACAGACGAACCAGTCCGACGCCTAAACAACAACAACCTACACTCCGACGCCTAGCATCTCCACCAAACGACCAGCTGCCCTCTCCAGTCAAACAGCCCCGTCATCGTCACGTCCAAACCACCATGGCAGCCCTCCCCACTGTCACTCCGCCATGAACGACCACAGCTCGTCGTCGCTCCATCGCTGCCACCAGTTGAGCAGCGTCGCTAAACAACCCCCACGCCACCAGTCACGCCGAGCTCCGTCCCTTGCTGCGTCGTCTGGCTTCTTCTGCTCCTTCTGCTGCGTCGTCCATGGTAGCTCGTACTGCTTCTGCGACGCAAGATCCAGCTCGTTGATTGCTAATGTTCGCTACTTCTCCTTCAAGTTCTTCGTTTGTCCGTTCGTGATCGTCTTTTGCGTCAAATGGTTTTGGTGCGATATTTGTTTCCGGGCAGATTTGTTTTCGTTCGTGTTCATCATCGTTCCGATCCAGTTAGTTGGTTTAAGTTTCATTCCCGTCCGTAATTTGTTTGATATTTTTCGGATATGAAATCATTAAATGTTTGATTCTTGTTCTTGATTTTTATCCAGTTGTTTTATTTTTCTTGTTTATTTTTGTAGAAATTGTTAGTTTAATTATAATATTGTTAAATTTAAATTGAAGTTCAATTAATTATTTTTCAGTTTGTTTTATTAATTTAAGAGGATTTAATTTTAATATAGAAGAGTGTTAGTTTAAATCACTTGAATACGTTCTTTGTTGTTTAATATAGATTTAATTCGTGTTCATTTTATTTGAAATTCATTTAATTCAGTGATTTAATGTGAAGTTATGTTTTGGTTTTTAATTTTTTGATTTAGTTTGAATCATGTATCTTTGTTGTATTTTGTTGGATTTAATTTAAAAAAATCAATTGATTATTTGAAGTTTAATGATTTGAATATGTTCATTTGTTTTGTTTAAACTTAATTCAAGTTTAATTCGAATTTGAATAAAACTTGCTTGTTATTGTGGTTGAATCTTTTCATTTATGTCCATACTTTGTTTGATTGTTCTTGAATCCGAAATTAGTATAAGTTTGATCTTCTTATTTGTTGATCATCATTTTGATTATTTCTTCAGTTATTTCATGATCTTGTTTAGTTTTAATATAGAAATTGTTAGTTGTAATGTTGTTAGATTTAATTTTAAGTTCAAATGATTATTGAATTTAGAAATCTGAATATACTTGTTTGTTGTTGTTGTTTTTTGAATCTGAAAGTAGGTTTGTTTGTTGTTAAAAAATATTGTTCAATCAAAATAATTTTAGTTGTTCTTTGTTGTTCATCATTTAGTTTGAATTTGTTATTGAAAATTGTTTAGAAATTGGTCATATTTGTTGTATTTTGGTTGAAATTGATTAGGTGAATTGGTTATAGCTGACGGGGTTAGTTTGGTAATTTGCAGTACGTTCAGTGGTAATATGGTAATTTCAGTAAGGTCGGAGGGGTATTTTTGGAATTAAAATTCTGAACAAATGTTTATTTTGAGTGCTCTGTCCATTAAAATTAAATAATTTGTTAATATTAAAATAATGTAGGCATGGGGGACAAGACATAATGGCGGTAAATAATGTACTTGTTTAATCAAAAGTGGGGAATAAGACATAGTGGGATTGCGGGGCTCAAGAAAAGTTTGTTTAAATAAATAATAATTGTATTTTTTAACTAGTAGTGAGTTTGGTAGGAGAAAGTGGTTGTTTTATTAATTGATTAAAAGGTGGGATGAGAAATAAATAAGAGACTGGAATCAGATTTAAAGAGGAGAAGACAGAAGAAAATTTTAAGAGAGAGGAAATTCCGAAAAATACTAAGACTTTAGAAAATAAAAAGAAAAACATTCTGGAAATTCAAAAGAAGAATAGTATACACCTGATATACAATCCAAATATTCTGATATACGGATTCAGAAATTAAGGGTTAAACACTAACTGGTCTTTCAAAAATCTGAAAAGATTCCCTTTGCTTCTGTCCGTTCATTGTTGTTGGTGTTTCTGGATTTTGTCTTGATTTTAAAATCTGTCACTAAGTTTCTCGTTGCTGTTTGTTATTGGTTGCTGGGGTTGCTGTTGTTGTATGCTACTGAATTTCTGCTGATCTCCCTTTTCTTTTGCTTCCAATATTAGGTACACAACTAACACGCTGATTATTGTAAACTGAAACAGGAAGCATGAATACGAAAAATGAAGAGTTGAAGTTCTAAATTTATTTTAATTATATTCTGAATTTTATTTGTATATATAAATTATTTAGCTTACAAAAATCAGAATCATGTAGCTATTTAATATATCTAGTGGAACATCTGACGATAGCTTAACGGATGAACTATCTATATATATTGCCTGAAAATAAATGAATGGTGTAGTAACTCCGTCTAGTTAAAAATCAAACGAATAGACCATTTCGGAACTTGTAGGAATATTGTTTAGTTAAATAATATTGGTTAACTTCAGCATGTAATTGGTTTAGGATTAAAATTAGATTGCTAAGTTTTTTTTTTTAATTTGACAAATTGAGAACATGCCTAGTATAATGTAACTAGGTAGTAACATGTGAATAAAACGGCTCAGGTCTAGTTTTATGTCATACACGTTGGGCCTGGGCCCGCATTGGCAACGGACTGCCCTGCTTGCATTATTTTCAGAATTTATGAATCATATTCGAAACCCAACTATAACAACTCAAACATGTAAATAAATTAAGACTTCTTCTCTTTCATTTTATAGAGACATAATAGAAAAATGTAGTCATTGTAGGTTTATCCTTTCATAAAATGAGACGAGCCTTGCCAAATAAAACAATGCAAATTGCGGGGCCCTCAATAACTGGTCACAATAAAATACTTAGAATTTGGGATGGACTGTTTAGTGAATTTCACTGCCTTCCCCAAAGACAATAAATGCGTTAGACTCTTTAGGCGCGACTTAATTAAATTACATTCTTAAACTCGGGTGCGCATTTATGTGACCCAAATTCAAATCTCAACGGAGTCGGAATGTATTAACAACCATGGGTGCATTGACTGTGACGTGGTTCGAGACGCATTTTCACGACGTTGCAATTCTATAAAAATGATAATAATAAAAGCGGTTTAAACTTAATGAAAGCACATAAGTAATAACATGTATTAAATCAGATATCTAGCCATTATAACAATTTAAGCGACCGTGCTAGAACCACGGGATTCGAGGGTGCCTAACACCTTCCCTCGGGTCAACAGAATTCCTTACTTAGAATTTCTGGTTCGCAGACTTCATTTGGAAAGTCGAATATTTTCCTCGATTTGGGATTCAAGATAAACCGGTGACTTGGGACACCAAAAGCCAAACCTTTCCCAAGTGGCGACTCTGAATTAAATAAATAATCCCATTTCGAATATTGTCACTTAAATTGGAAAAACTCCCTCGCGCATTTAACCCTTCGGGGCCGGGCGCGCAAAAAGGAGGTGTGACACTTTGAAGCACTGGAATTTCTGGAAGAAGAGGCCATTGTTATCAGAAGAAAGTATGGGTTTTTTCTCTGAAGAAGAAGATTAGAAGAAGTGGAAAACAAGTGTGAGTTGAGTTAAGGTCTCAAACAGCCATGACAGTCCATGGATTGAGTGAGAATCGAAGGGGATTAGGGTTAATTTGTGTGGTGGCGGCTAGGGTTTGGGTGAGGTTGCAGAGAGAATTTGGAGAGGAAGGGGATTCAAGGGCGGCGGGTTGGTGGAAATGAATTAGGTTAAGGGGGTCGTTTGGGTTTATTTTAGGTAGGTGGAATGGTGGTCGTTGATCTGAATGATCAACGACCCAGATTAGATGGGGTAGGTAGGGATCCGGGTTTGAGTAGGGTTTAAAAGTGTTAGGGTTGGGTTTAATTAGAAATTGGGCCGGGGAATTGGGTTTTGATTTGGGCTAGATTTGAAAGCCAATTTGGCTACATTTTAAATAGTCATTTTTTCCCTTTTTTATTTATAAAAATTGTAAATAGTTTCTGAAAAATAAATTAACGTACTAAAATGATCTATAATACATAATTAACAATTTAAAAATACATGATCCAATATATAAACCTAAATAAACCTTAAAAGGGCTAATATTGTAATTATGTGTAATTTTAGCTTTAAAAATACTAAATAAAATTGTAAAAATTACCTTAGCCATATTTTGGCATAAATATAAAAATTCAATAGATGAATTATCAAAAATAATAATTTTGGAAACAATTATTGGGATTTTATGAATAAAAAGGGGAAATAAATCATTTAAAAATCTTTAAAATTATGAAAAAAATAATAAAACCCTTGGACATGCTTATATATGCATACATATGTTATTTTGAAGATATTTTGCATGTTGAAAATATATAAGGAAAAATTGGGTATCAACAAATACGGCGAGGTATGGAAAACATTGTAGGTTCCAACATAAAGGATCACAGAAGTAAAAGAATTTAAACAGTTAAAACACTTGAATTGATAACAACAAATAAACACATCAAACAGAAAGTGCACGGCATCACCCTTCGTGCTTTAACTCTCAATCATCACCATATGCATCAATATAAATGTAAATGTGCACGACATCACCCTTCGTGCTTGATCACTATTCCTCACCATATGGATTGTATAAATGTGCACGGCATCACCATTCGTGCTTTATCACTCTTTCCTCACCCAAACAGTAGAACAACAACGTCCCGGCAAAGGAATCAAAATAGAAACAAATACATCCCAGCAAGGGAATCAACAATAACTAAATCTCGTTCCAATAATTAACTTCACCAAATAAATCCCAACTTAAGTCAATACTCAACAATGGTCAAATACCAAGGAAATACCATAAGCCTCGTTTAACATGAATACTCATCAAATCAAATATGAATAGTACATTATAAGGATCACGAAAAAACCAAGAAGCACACTAACCTTACCAAAACAACAAGATATAATAAACACGTAATAGCTACACCGGTAATCACAACAATTGGACATGTAACATATTTACATGAAGTCATAGAGGATCTCACAATTAAGAAGTATCAAAATAATAAGGAAGACAATCACTTCAATTAAGGCAATTAGGGGTCAAGTAACACGTAAGAATTAGAGGAAAGCTAGCAACATCATATGGAGCATATAGAGGTAATTTAAGCAATTAGGAAACTCAACCATAACAGAATACTTTGCACATGATGAACATAAAGACCTAAGAAGCCTAGAGGCAAATTTTCCACAAATAAGTTCGAGCACACACTCGTCACCTCGTGTACACGGACTACAATTAGCATAGAAGACTCAAATCCTAAGGGGTAGTCCCCCCCCCCCCCCCACAAGGTTAAGAAAGATACTTACCTCAAAGACGACAAACCGATTGTCACGACCCAAAATCCACTAAGGGTCGTGATTGCGCCGGACACCACTGTCAGGCAAGCCAACCACAATTTACTAGCAATTTCTCATTTTAATTATTTTGAAATCATTTCCTTTACACAAATAAATAATAAATAATAAACTCCGCTAGATAAATGAGGATGTCTTTATCAAATTTAACTACTGAAAGATCCCGTGATCATCCCAGAATCCGGTGTCACAAGTGCATAAGCATCTACTAGTGAATGAAATAAAATATAGTGACTGTCCGGAATACAAGTGGACAGAAATAAAAATGCAATGCAATACTCTAAAAGAGACTCTGCTGGCAATGGTCATCTCGATAAATGCAACTCACATGAGTCTCCGTATCAACCATGCCACTATGCCACGAGCCACACATAAACCTGTGCAAAATAAATGCACAGTAAGTGTAGTATGAGTACGAAAACAATGTGTACCCAATGAGTATCCCGTCTAATCTCGAAGAAGTAGAGACGAGAGGTCGACTTTGATATTTACTAGTTGTCTAATAGTAATATATTATTAATGCGAGAAATCATGGATTTGTTAAGAACAACAATAATTTCATATAAGTCACGAAACAGGTAAGAGTTCCTTTTTATTAAAAGTCTCCGGATTCATAATCCATTAATTAACAATTATCTCAAGTTAGGGAGAGCAAATATCAATATCAATAACACTCAAGGCAAGCAATACAAGCATGCGCAAATCATGCTGAGGTCGTACGGCCCGATCCAACAATATTTAAATTGTGCACTGCTAGCGGGTCGAATGGCGCGAACCATAGATGCATCTATTTAACCTGCCGAGGCGTTCGGCCCGTTCCGGAATTTAAGCACGCACAGACAATCAATCAAGAAGTCATCAGGAAATAATTATCCAAAGAAAACCAATTCTCTTTTAACAATTTAGAAAAAATGAAGTTTAATTCTTTTTAGAAATCCATTTACCAATTCGATAGGATTTAAGCAATCAACTGTCAATAAGGTTACAGATAGTCCAAGTATAACATGCTTTTGGGTCCTAGACTACCCGGACAATAGCATAATAGTAGCTATGCACGGACCCTCGTCACCTCGTGCGTACGTAGCCCCCACAAATAGGAGCACATAACCAATTAACTCACCTATGGGGGACAATTCCCTCTTACAAGGTTAGAAAGGAGACTCACCTCGCTCCGAAGATCCATAACCGGCATTTCCACGCCCTTCCGAAGACCCGAATCGATGCTAAATGCTCCAAAGCTAGCCAATAATTATGCAAATCCATTAATATATGCTCAATTACTTATTACAATCCAATTTATAGCAATTCCTAACCCCCGATCGAAAAGTTGACAAAATTGCCCTCGGGCCCACGTGCCCGGATTCCAAAAAATTTCAAAGATAAAGTTTACCCATAACCTCACGAGCCCAAATATATAATTTATTCTCAATTTCATGCCCAAAATCGTGGTCAAATTCCAAGAATATCAATTTTCTAGGTTTTCCCTCAAACCCCAAATTTCTACAAATTTTCATGCTCAAATCCGTAACAAACTCATGCATTTAACGTCTAATGAGTGGGAACAACTTACCATGACATAGATGAAGAAAATCTCTCTTCCGAAAGCTCCAAAATCGTCCAACCCAAAGTGAAAATGAACCAAAACTTCTGCGATCCGGGGCTCCCAGCCCATTTTCGCTTTTGTGCTCCTTCTTCCGCAGGTGCGGTCCCGCTTCTGCGGCGACTTGACCGCATCTGCGATCCCAACTTTCACCCTTCACCACCGCATCTGCGCCCCTTTGGCCGATTCTGCGGCTCCGCACCTGCGGCCCTAGTCTTGCAGTGCGGTTACACCAGCAACCAGCAACTTCAGCCTTTTCCAAAATTTCATTTTCGATCCGTTAACCACCCGGAATCCACCCTAGGCCCCCAAGACCCTAACCAATCATACCAACCAGTCCCAAAATACATTACGGGCTTGCTCGAGGCCTCAAATCATATCAAACAATGATAAAACACGAATCGACCACCAATCCAAGCTTTATGAACTTAAGAATTTCAAACTTCTACTTTCGATGTTTAAACCTATCAAATCACGTCCGATTTTGCACACAAGTCATATTTGCCATTACGGACCTACTCAAACTTCCGGAATCGGAATCCGACCCCGATATCAAAAAGTCCACTTCCGGTCAAACTTCTCAAAACCCTTCAAATTTCTATCTTTAGCCAAATGACTCTAAAATGGCCCACGGACCTCCGAATTCACTTCCGATCGTGCTCCCAACACCAGAATTACCATACGGAGCTATTCTCAGACTCGGAATCCCAAACGGACATTGATAACACTGAAATGCACTTCAACCCAAACTTATGAAATTCCTTCAAAATGCTAACTTCCACAATAGGCGCCAAAACGTTCTCGGGTCTTCCAAAAACCGATCCGGACATACGCCCAAGTCCGAAATCAACATACGAACCTGCTGGAACCTTCGAATCCTGATTTCGAGGTCGTTTACTCGAAAATCCAATCTTAGCTAATTCTCTTTCCAAATCAACTCCGAACTTCTCGAAATTCAATTCCGACCATGCGTATAAGTCATAATACCTGAAGTGAAGCTGCCCATGGCCTCAAACTACTGAACGACGTGCTAGAGCTCAAAACGACCGGTCGGGTAGTTACATTCTCTCCCACTTAAACATACATTCGTCCTCGAACGTGCTAAGAATTGCACTGGGGTTTCCCAAAATCACTGTTTAACACCTTGTGCACCTATCTGTGCTACCACAACTCAGTTAAGCACATTAGTTCGATCAATTCTGAAGATATTCCCTTTTATTCAAGCAAATAAGCTTAGAGCCCAATTCTAACATCCAAAATTCTCTGTCAGGCCTGCTTCCAATATATGAACACCGTATCAATCACTACACGAGGTACAAGAACATGACTGCATGCCTTTGCTGAATTCTCACCATGCATCACATTATTCACAGGACCATAATAACATTCTGTAATCATAATAACCAGCATTCCCCGAATTTGATGCTCACAATGCACCTCAAGATATATATAAGCCTTGTTCCAAGTCTCGCAATATCGCCACGACAGAAGAGATGTGTAGAAATTCATAATCAACTGCCAAGTCAACAAATCATTAAGGCTAAACTCCTGACAAGAACATTACTTCATTCTGAACCAAATAATGCCCTTTGCTCTTTAATATACTTCATACAATCCGATTGCACTGATCCTAGATCCAATAACCTTGTCTCACTCAGTACGAACTGCTCAGGTAACAAACCACCCCAGACATGACCAAAAGTCTCGTATGATGACACAATGTGCCAATAGGCTACCAACTCGAATGTGATACATAAGGAAACCGAACTCTGGAAGGGACTACTCAACTCACGCTAATATGGACTTTCCTCAGAAAATGGAAAATAAGACACAAAAAAATTAGAATACAGAAAACTGTACTCAACATCATATTGTTATGGTGTGCAACCTGATCCAAACAACACACCCATGGCGGCGTGCCACCTGATCCACACATAAAATTCACATAAGGAGATACACACCGAGCTAAATTGCTCATTACAACAAAATACCGAATATCGATCCCAATCACGCTAAGTGCATAATACCATCCCTAAGGGGACATATAGAGCCATAAGCTAACGAACTCAAGCACAACTGAGGTGCGATATATATTCTGAAGCTAAAGAGCCATCCTGCTCACATATCACCATCGCTACATGGAACCTCAATACAAAAGAAAATTATCGAGCCTTTCACAACTCACACGGCACAATATAGCATTATATGAAATAGCCGACGACGAAGTAACACCCCACGTCTGAATACTCCTCTATAAGGAGCGTTATGCTGAAATGAACACATTCGGCCTGATATAAGGCCCATATTCACATTTAAATACCATCCACAGACCTCAAGCTGATTCTGATCGCACTGAACTAGGCTAATAACCTATCAAAGGTCCATAATAACTCCCCTTTTTCTCATAACACACAAGAACAACCATCTTAACCTGAGTAATCCTCCACAGTCCACAACCCCAATAGACCGAGTGCCCTCCAAGCATCAAATCTCAATTTAACGTCATCACCACAATCTTCATACATGGTTACTCTTCAATCAATCAAGTGACTACATGCCACACTTATACAACCTTCCGTGGGGCATGCTACCACAACCCTTCCGTATCAGATAACAGGTTTGTACATCCAAACCACCGGCCACACTAACGCTGAAAAGTGATCAAGAATCCTTAACCAGGATGCAAAGCCTTTTTCATAACGCACCAATCTCAGGTGACGCTGAGGACAATACTAACTTACTTTAAGCATCAAAACTCCATTCCTGCTCATCTGAGCCCATGATATCCTTGTCAATACCGAACTGCAACCTTGATCCTTACTTCAATTTTCATGCCACTTACTGCACCCATCATGCCAATATGCGATAGAACATGATTTTCATCATAACTCCGGAACCACTAATATGTTAACACTTCATCATATAAAACTTTTCACTTAACTCACTTCAGGAGAACCATAGCAACACACAGGTGAATTCCCATAACCATGGAATATGCAAATCTTCAAGTAGTGGTCTAAGCCACCCTAGCCCTTTCGGGATCTGCCTACACATAACAGGCCATAATGGTGGAATACTTCTGAATAATATCAATTACGATGGCCGACAAGCCTCACATGTACCGCCACAAATCACTTGCATAACTTGATCACGCTGAAGGAACTGATTACTACCACCAATATGCCAATTCAACTATGGTTAACCAGTCTACCTTCTTCCAATTTATCCTTGATTGCCTTAGAAATAACAACTCCATTCAACACATAACACACTTCATCTGCACTCATCCCGAGTGACCTGAATCACGAGACCATGTTGTCTCAAATCCCACGAACCATTTCATACCTCCCAATTGCTATACTGCAGGTCAAAACATCATAGAACATTCTGGGCACCTCCTCATAAGCTTCTACAAAGCTTGATTCTTAACTGTACCTATAGACTCGATAGGCACCACACTTAACCCCTTTTAATCCACTAGGATCGTTATTGAGAGGCACCCGCTCTGACTTGGCCCCGAACATAATCAACTCCATGAATCTTCTAGCACATGAATACCTTCTCGACGAAGCACCCGACAGAATCACTTCCCTTGAAACTCGCATCTATACAAGGCATAAATTCTAAATCCTTCCCCATGTCTGAACATGAGCCAATAAGGACAATCATAGCACACCTTTAACAATTCCTTTGCTCAAATTACCACTTATATCCTTTTCCTGTAGCTGAAATAACCCATCAATATGTTAATAACCAGAAACTTCGCAAGTAGTTAACCATGCAACCCAATCATAGGCGGTGGGACTCTCCCACTTAGCTCGAAGCCACTATTACACAACTCTGGAATTCACTAGGATTCTTTATCTCTTATTGACATAACCTTGCGCAATCAACCGCCAAAATTCTTGGAATCTTCCTGTAAAATCCCTTTTATACTCTGAATCATTAACCACATTCGCATAACCGATCTCTTTGTTGTACAACCAATAGAATTCTTCGCAGAAGCCTCGCCAACCATGCGACCGCGAACCTGCTCACAGGGAATAACTCACCTGTGGAAATCACTTCCTGACATCTTCCAACGTTGCTGCATGGGGTACAATCACTACGACATTAATAACCCATCCTGCGTCCGAGCTCACTCCTTAGCTGTATAAGTCCATTCATCCCTTGTGGACATCAATTAAATGTGCGACAATATCCTTCCAATTCAAAATTATGTTGTACCCTTCTTCGTATCAAGCAACTCTCTTCCGACGTATCCAATCTCCCACCGCATAATAGTCAATACTTCTAATTAAATCCGTCGACCCCAATCAACAATCACTAAAGTTCCCAAATCATTCCAAACTCTCCTTAAGGTGCGTAGTCATCCTATCGCAAAGCCCATATGCAACTCCGCCACTCTCCCACTTTGGCGGAACTCACCCCTTTAATCGACTACTCGACCTTTGCTTCTTATACTTGGCCTTATAGAAATTTTAAGCATCGCCTCACACTCCTCACATGTCCTTCCCCATCCTTTGCTGCTCAGTTGTTGCCTTAAGTAAAATCTATCTTCCTAGCGCTTGAACCCACAAATCGCTACTAACTTTAAACCCTTCCGAAGATCATCTTTCTCGAGCCGTCAACATTAGAATCACCAATTCAATCCTGAATCACCGCATCTCGCGATCTCTGATAGCCTTTTCTCCAATATTATTTCACAATATCTTACCCCAAAGGCGAATTGCAGAAGATCATAACACTAGCGAACTTAACATATTCAATCGCGGACGATGACACCACATCGCAGATGAAAATTCCATCATGCTTGAAATCACCAAGTCTTTTTACTGCATCACTCCAAATCTGGACGTCCCTAGGCCAATTGTTTTTCCTCTACCGGAAGTGAAATATCAGATCTTTGAATCGTGCACTGAGTAGGCTTCCTTTCAAATCATTCACTGCCCCAACACATAGGCAAGTATACTACTATCAAGTCATTACAGTGCGATAACCAATCGTGAGCATCACAACAACCTGTGCATAGCCTCTATGCTCTAAAAAGCACAACTACCGAGCAGAAACGATAGAAAAATCCTTCCGCAAGGAGACGACAATAGCCTAATCAACTATACCGGGAGAAACATCCCACACCACGTTCGTAGTACCATTACAATTCCTCAATTCTCTATTTATAACTAGCGATTCGCGTCGCGTAAGGTTGAGTAGGAAGGAAACAAGGGCATAAGCCTCAAGAAAATCAAGTCGCACGATGAGGAATCAAGAAGGGAAGTACTCCTAACAGCCCTGTAGCCTCCCAAAGATAAGTACAGACGTCTCCATACCGATCCGCGAGACTCTACTAGACTTGCTCATGACTAGCGAGACCTAAGGGAACCTAGTGTTCTGATACCATGTCGTCACGACCCAAAATCCACTAAGGGTCGTGATGGAGCCAGACACCACTGTCAGGCAAGCCAACCACAATTTACTAGCAATTTCTCATTTTAATTATTTTGAAATCATTTATTTTAAACAAATAAATAATAAAATCCGCTGGATAAATGAGGATGTCTTTACCAAATTTAACTACTAAAAGATCCTGTGATCATCCCAGAACCCGGTGTCACAAGTGCATAAGTATCTACAAGTGAATGAAATAAAATACAGTGACTGTCGGGGATACAAGTGGACAAAAATGAAAATGCAATACAATACTCTGAAGGAGACTATGTTGGCTACGGTCGTCTCGATAAATGCAACTCACCTGAGTCTCCATATCAACCATGCCGCTATGCCACTAGCCACACATAAACATGTGCAACAAAAATGCACAGCAAGTGTAGTATGAGTACGAAAAAAATATGTACCCAGTGAGTATCCCGTCTAATCTAAAAAAAGTAGAGACGAGAGGTCGACTTCGACCTTTACTAGTGGTCCAATAGTAATATATTATTAATGCGAGAAATCATGGATTTATTAATAACAATAGTAATTTCAAATAAGTTACTAAACAGGTAAGAGTTCCTTTCTATTAAACGTCTCCGGATTCATAATCCATTAATTAACAATTATCTCAAGTCGGGGAGAGCAAATATCAATATCAATAACTCTCAAGGCAAGCAATACAAGCATGCGCAAATCATGCCGAGATCGTACGACCCGATCCAACAATATTTAAACTGTGCACTGCCAGAGAGTCGAATGGCGCGAACCATAGATGCATTTATTTAATCTGCCGAGGCGTTCGACCCGTTCCAGAATTTAAACACGCACAGACAATCAATCAAGAAGTCATCAGGAAACAATTATCCAAAGAAAAACAATTCTCTTTTAACAATTTTGAAAAAATGAAGTTTAATTCTTTTTAGAAATCCATTTACCAATTCGATAGGATTTAAGCAATCAACTGTCAATAAGGTTATAGATATTTCAAGTATAGCATGTTTTTGGGTCCTAGACTACCCGGACAATAGCATAATAGTATCTATACACGGACTCTCATCACCTTGTGCGTACGTAGCCCCCACAAATAGGAGCACATAACTAATTATTTCACCTATGGGGACAATTCCCTCTTACAAGGTTAGAAGGAGACTCACCTCGCTCCGAAGATCCATAACCGGCATTTCCACGCCTTTCTGAAGACCCAAATCGATGCTAAATGCTCCAAAGCTAGCCAATAATTATGCAAATCCATTAATATATGCTCAATTACTCATTACAATCCAATTTAGAGCAATTCCTAACCCCCGATCGAAAAGTTGACAAAATTGCCTTCGGGGCCACGTGCCCGGTTTCCGAAATTTTTCGAAGATAAAGTTTACCCATAACCTAAAGAACCCAAATATATAATTTATTCTCAATTTCATGCCCAAAATAGTGGTCAAATTCCAAGAATATCAATTTTCTAGGTTTTCCCTCAAACCCCAAGTTTTTACAAATTTTCATGCTCAAATCCGTAACAAACCCATGCATTTAACGTCTAATTAGTGGAAACAACTTACCTTGACATAGATGAAGAAAATCTCTCTTTCGAAAGCTCCAAAATCGTCCAACCCGAAGTGAAAATGGGTGGAAATGAACCAAAACTCGATTTTTAAAGAGAGCTCATTGCCTCTAGTCCTTTCGCACCTGCGGTCTCTTGACCGCTACTGCGGTCCCGTAGGTGTGGACCAATTGCCACTTCTGCGATCCGGGGCTCCCAGCCCATTTCCGCTTTTGCGCTCCTTCTTCCGCAGGTGCGGTCTAGCTTCTGCGGTGACCTATCTGCATCTGCGGTCCCAGCTTTCACCCTTCACCACCGCATCTGCGGCCCTAGTCTCGCAGGTGTGGTTACACCAACAACCAGCAACTTCAGCCTTTTCCAAAATTCCATTTTCGATCCGTTAACCACCCGGAATCCACCCGAGGCTCCCGAAACCCTAACCAATCATACCAACCAGTCCCAAAACACATTACGGACTTGCTCGAGGCCTCAAATCATATCAAACAATGCTAAGACCACGAATCGACCACCAATCCAAGCTTTATGAACTTTAGAATTTCAAACTTCTACTTTCGATGTTTAAACCTATCAAATCACGTCCGATTTTGCACACAAGTCATATTTGCCATTACGGACCTACTGCAACTTCCGGAATCGGAATCCGACCCCGATATCAAAAAGTCCACTTCCGGTCATACTTCTCAAAAACCTTCAAGTTTCTATCTTTAGCCAAATGACTCCAAAATGGCTCACGGGCCTCCGAATTCACTTCTGATCGCGCAACCAACACCAGAATCACCATATGGAGCTATTCTCAGACTCGGAATCCCAAACGAACATTGATAACACTGAAATGCACTTCAACCCAAACTTATGAAATTCCTTCAAAATGCTAACTTCCACAATAGGCGCCAAAACGTTCCCGGGTCTTCCAAAAATCGATCCGGACATATGCCTAAGTCCGAAATCATCATACGAACCTGCTGGAACCTTCGAATCTCGATTCTGAGGTCGTTTACTCAAAAATCCAATCTTAGCTAATTCTTTCAACTTAAAGCTTATGAAATGAGAATTCTCTTTCCAAATCAACTTCGAACTTCCCGAAATTCAATTCCGACCATGCGTACAAGACATAATACCTAAAGTGAAGCTGCTCATGGCCTCAAACTACTGAACGACGCGCTAGAGCTCAAAATGACCGATCGAGTCGTTACACCGATACTCTAAAATGCACTTCTCGGGTGGAAAGACCTCCGGACGGCTCAAATCTAACCAAATTAACTTCAAATCACAAATAAAACACATAAGAAACTATTCCGGATAAAAAAGTCTCAATCTTTAACAAAATCCAAAAATCGGTCCAAAAGTCGTCCCTCGGGCCCGCACCTCGGAACCCGATAAATTTTACAAAAACCGAATACCCATTCCGATACGAGTCCAACCATACACAATTTATTAAATTCCGATACTATTTGGCCCCTCAAATCATGATTTTTTATTTTAGGAATTTTCTTCAAAAACCAACATTTTCCTCAACCCAAATCACAAATTAAATGATAAAAATGAAGATAAATTCATGGAATATAATCGATTCTAGGTGAAGAACACTTACCCAATTATTTTTCTTGAAAACCCCACAAAGAATCGCCCAAAACCGAGCTCTAGAACTCGAAAAATGGTGAAAATGGCAAACCCTCGGAATAGAGTACTATGTATTCTGCCCAGGTCTTAAAGTATCACGAACGCGGAGGAAGTATCGCGTTCATGAAGAAGAAAAATGAAGGTTGCCCCATTTGTGCTTCGTGAACGCGACAGCACGCACGCGAACGTGAAGGAGGTAAATATTATGGCCCAGAGATTGCTCTTCGCGAACGCGTGAACTAGTACACGAACGCGAAGAGTGGAACGGCATAACTACGCAAACGCGTGAGAGGAACGCGAACGCGGTGAAGGATAAGACAAAGCTTCGCGAACGCGAGGTCTTAAACGCAAACGCGAAGAAGGAAAATGAAGCAACCAGCAGAGACACTTCGCGAACGCGAAGGAGGATATCATATACCAGAAACAGCAGTTCAAAAACAAGAGAAAATGACACGTAGGCCACCCGGAACACACCCGAGGCCCCTGGGACCCCGTCCAAACACAAAAACAAGTCATATAACCTAACACGGACTCGCTCGAGGTCTCAAATCACATCAAACAACGCCGAAACGACGAATCACACCATGAATCGAACTTAGGAACTTTCAAACCTTCCAACTTCCAAAACGCGTGCCGAAACCTATCAAATCAACCCGGAATGACGACAAATTTTGCTGACAAGTCCAAAAAGATATAACAGAGCTGTTCCAACTATCGGAATCGCATTCCGACCTCGATATCACAAAAGTTAGCTATGGGTCAAACTTCTCCATTTTCCAAACTTCAACTTTTCCAACTTTCACCGAAACACCTCAACTTATCCTACGGACCTCTAAATCTGAATCCGGACGCGCGTCTAAGTTCAAAATTACCATACGAAGCTGTTGAGATCACCCGCAACCCATTCCGGGGCCGTTTACTCAAAAGTCCAATTCCGATTAAATTCTCACCGTTTAAACTTCCAAAACTAGTTTCCTTCTTCCAATTAGACTCTGAATCATCTATTAACTGAATTTAACCATGCACGCAAGTCGATATAGATAATATGAAGCTATTTGTGACCTCAAACTACCGAACTTGACGCAATTGCTCAAAACGACCAATCGGGTCGTTACAAAAAATTAAATTTTTAAAAAAAATTCTTTTTCCAAATTTCCGACGGAATTCGACAAAAACTTCCGACGACTATTTTCAGTTGGAAATTCCGATCGAAGTCCAGTCGTTTTCTAGTAGTGTCCCGATTATATTTTGTGAAAGCTTGTGGCTCTTAGAGATTATCTTTGTGTGTTAAATGTGAGGGATGTTTGAATGATGAGATACTTAGAGATTAAGGAGTCTTTGACCAAAATTACATTTAAAGGACTAGATATACAAAGTATAATTTTCAAACTCGTAGTATATGAGGATATATATTTATACCTTTTTCACATATGAAAATATAAAATTCAAACTCGTGACAAGCCAAGACTCTGCAAAAGTAATCAATAAAATATTGTATGTAGAAGTCCATTTATCTAAATTGAATTGTAATGTTGAGATATTGAGTAGAGACGGATGATAATTAAGTAGGTAAATTAACACCTTAGGTCGTGAAGGAATCGTTGTATATCACGAAAGATAGATAGTTACGAGCTATACTTGCGAATAATAATGATATTTATTGCAAGTGATTGGACAAGAAAAGTTGATTGTCTATAATATAAAAGAGGACTAATGGAGAAATCTGATGGTTGATGAATCAGCTTATGTTTCTGAAGAAACCAGAGCTTTCATGGAAAGTCTAGTTTCTCTTTAGGTATAGTGAGTGGTTTTTTCTTTTTGGTGCAGGGATAGTGAGTGTTACCTAGGGGTGTTCACGGTTTGACGGAAAACCGATTCAAACCGAAAATCGAACCAAATCGATTAAGTAAATCGATATTTTTCTTGATTTGGATTGGTTTTGGTTATAAATTTTAAAAACCGATAATATTTGGTTTGGTTTTGGTTTTATTTTAAAAAATCGAAAAATAAACCGAACCAAACCGACTAATTATATACAAAATTTAATAATTATTTATATACAATATAATATCTTTTTGTAAATAATTTTAATTTTTTTATGCATTTTAATTGTTATTTTGAATTTTGGTTTATCCTTTTATATCTTAAAAGATTGCCTAAGCCCAAAACAATAGGACTTGACCAATTTTCTTTTCATTAAGAGACTCTAATTCTCTAACCCTCCGCACATACTTTTGCCTAACAGAATAGTTCGGAAAAAAACCCACCACAAGAGTAAAGAAAGCAAATTCAAATTGCAAGACAACAATGGCTAAAGCTTGAGAAAGCAAACTTTTAGTTTGTTTTTTGTTCATTCTTTTCATATAAACAGGTAAATAAACTTTCAGTTCTGAAAAATATATATAAAAAAACATAAATTTAGCAAATTATTTTCAGATTCTTGTCTAGCGTTGTTTTACTATTATCGACTTATCATTAGGTTACTAAGAACCGAAAAACCGAACCAAACTAACAACAATCAAACTGATGGTTTGTATTTAATTTGGTTTGGTTTTGGTTTTAAAATTTTAAAAACCCATTAAATTGGTTTGGTTTTGGTTTTAATCAAAAACCGACCAAACCGAACCGTGAACACCCTTATGCAATACTATGAGATATATATTGTATTCCGGTATTACATCAATATTTATATAATTTCTTATTTATTTTTAGTGTTCTGCATAGTATTTTGTGATTTGGTCCTCGTATTTTGTTCAATAAAATGACTCAGAGAGTTTTATGGATGGTATTTCTTTTGTCCTCGCTGAGTTCTGTCAACAATTAATTCGGCATCATAAATTATAGTCTTCAAGGGAAAAAAAAAATTATATTTTAAGCCTATGTTGTCTTGAAAAGAATAATTTTCTCATGTTTTGACTTTTCTTTGAATCATGAGTTAATTTCACAATGAACTAATATAAATTTATTATAACCACTAATCTCACAGTGGACTAATTTAAATTTATTATATCCACTTATGTGCATATTGTTTCTAAGAAATATATATATATAAAAGATGACGTGGCACCTCTCTTTGGCCAAGAAACTTAATTATCTTTTTTTTCTCCATTTTTTGCCTTTTCCCCTCATATTTACCTTTATCTTATTTAAAAAATTCAAAAAATCAAAAATTCAAAGCATTTATTTCCCCTTCTGCCATAATGCATGTGATTAATGTGTATTAAACATTAGTAAAGGCAAAAAACGTTTCATTTAATGTCCAAGGAGTTATATTTTGGAGAGTTACAAAACATTTTTGGAGAAATATACATATGCAAGAGGAGCTAGAGTGGGAATGCACTTTAACAAGGCATTGAAATAGCTTTTCTTGCAACAAATTTGTTCTGCTTACCATGGTTTGGGCCATCTCTATATCAAAGTCAATGGAGCGAAAAAGATCTATGCTAAGGTATATGAGAATTCTATCCTTTTTTGGGGACAAGTAAATACACTACATGTTTTACATCCTTGAAGTACTTCTATTTTAAAATTTAGAATTTCATAATTGTTCAAAAAGAACTTTGGGACTGACATAAAGGAGTTAGTATTTTAAAATTTTTGAATTTTTCGTGCCTCTGCTTCCTTGATGTTTCCTTGCACTTCTCAGAAAATATTTTAGGCCTCTCAAATCTCTATATATATAACACTTGCGTTCTTTGCTTTCTATATGTATTACTTTAACACATTGATATTTTTCAGATAATACTATCATTTGAATCTGCAAAATAGTTTAAAATTCATGCATCAACAAGAATGAAAACTATAACAAATGAAATAATAAAAATTAAGAACTATTTCTACTCAAATCTTTCTCATTCCTTGTAAGAAAAAACTTAAATCCATGTATTACAGTGCCAACTTTTCATATTCCTTTTTAATGGAATAAAAAGAAATTTTAGTGTCTCAAAATTTATCTCTTTTCTTCCTCCATTCTCATGTTCGCTGCTTTTTTTCTTTGTTAATTGATTTGGTTAATTCGAAATAAAGATGGTTTTAGACATTGCTACAAAATCATAGAATTTAATATTTTTACTGTTGTTCATATGTGTTTATGTGCAAACAAATGATTATAACTTAAATTGTCATTTTTTTCCTTACTTTTATTCACTTCGGGCTTGATTGGAGTAATACTTTTCTATACATGTGATGTTGTAGTTAAGCACTCCAATGGGTATTTAAAAATTAAGGATATGTCAAAAGATGTAAATTGTTATTTACATCCGGCAATGAGACAGGGTGAAACTAGGAAGTATATGTTGTGCCCCCTTTTTTTCTCGCGGAGATCGGATTTCGACATTTTGGGGATAACTCCTTTCCTTTTGGGAATTGGGTGTGAGATTTGAAGAGTCGCCACCTAACGGATTAAGGTGTGTTAGGGCACTTAGAAAAAATAACTCATGAACTAGTTTACATTACCAGAGATTGGGTAAGGGCTCGAAATTACATTGAGGGGAAAGTGTTAGGCACCCTTCGAGTTTCACAACGGTGGGTCACGGTCAAACTCAATTTAAGAGAATTAGTCTTATAAGCAGATAAACAAACAGATATTACTTTAAAAACAAGGAGTAAAGGGGTCCTAGGTTTTTTAGCCTATAGGATCATTTCTATGCAATACTTGGTAATCATCCCCAAATTGGGGTGCTACATATAACATTAGCGCACATGTCATCATATCCTTTACTATTCGATTACCCTCCCCTTTATTATTGTTACTTAAGCGTTCTAATAGCATCCAGTATGTGTCTTATGCGTGCATTACCCGTCCCTTACCTGTGACCTTGGAGGTGTTTAGGACCTCTAATTAAGGTGGTTCTAGACTCACTTATGCTGGTTAAAAGGAGAAAACTAGGCGACAAACAAAACAGGTAGGACTGTCACATAAAAGATCACTTAAGGGCTCATATTTACCTCCACAAACAGACACAAAGCAAGTGCACGCCATTTACACAAACAGTTTTATAAGTTTAGGAGTCCTATAGGCAGGATATCTAAATGAGTATAAATAGAATATACAACAGTTTTATTTAAGCGAGGCAGTGAATACTTATCAGATTGCCTACTGATTTTATCACTTACCGAATCTGAACACGTTTCAAGCAGCAAGAAAATCACAATTGTAACCTCAGGTTTTAACTGTCTTATAGGTTTGCCTAAGTGATAGCCGGGCAGAAACCTATTAGCATGGTATCTAAACTGTAAATAGTTACAGATTTTATCTTCAGACCCTATAGGCATGCTTTCTAAGTGCCAAGACTGATTACAAGCATTATTGTTAGTTTGTATGAGTCCACCAAATAGTAGATTACCTGGTCCTCCACAAGATTCTGCTGAGAATGCTAATAAAATAGTATGTAAATAAGGCAGAGGATTTTTACGTGGAAAAATCCCACACAAGGGGATCAAAAAGCCACGACCTACACCAGTAGGCTTTTAACTTCACTAACTTGTAAATGACCTATTACAAGCCACTTTACAATGACTCCTATTGCAAAGGATTTACTCAACTAACTTGTGAAATTCTTACCACAAGCCACTTTGTGACTTTCTAGTTACAAAGACTTTTTCTAACTTGTGATGCTTTCACAACAAGCCACTTTGTAATTCTACAATTACAAAGACTTTTGCTTATGACTAAATCTGGTCACAACATAAACTCAAGGAGTTTACGGATTTACAAGAGGATTCCTAATCAAACACTTCTAGCTAAGCAGTTTAGGAGATATAACAAGTACAATAACAAAGTTACAATTCAACTAGGACAACAACAAGCTATCTTTTAGGAACTGGTCTGTAGTTGCGTTCAACTTTGTTCATCAAGCTTGAGAGGATTGATTTCTCTATTTTGGCAAGAAGCTTGAATGAGAAACTGAAACCTACAAGTTATGTTTTGTATAAAACTCATTGTAAGTACATCTTGATCACATCACTTGAAATAATATGAGCACTTTATTTGGTTAGAGAATGAGCGGGCGCTGGAGACAGTGCAATGTGGCAGAAATAGTGCCGTCAGTCACTTCATTTCTAGCTGTGTCCAATTGACTTTGTACTGCTATGAGGAAACCACAAGAGTTTTAGGTCCTTGTGTGGATTTCTAGCTCTTGAAGCTGTAGTAGTTCACCTTTAGCTGGAATCCGTTAAAGCTTGCAGTATAGTCCAAGTAGGTCAGGTTCCTTATCTAGTTCTTAACAGTAAGTTTATGTCACGACCCAAACTGATGGGTCGCGACGGGTGCCTGAGTCCTACCTGTCAAACACCCCTAAGCATACGTCTATGATATGAACTTGTATAATATCTTCTGATTTATGAAGATAACATACATGAAGGAAACCTGCCAACAAGGCATATGTACGTATATCTGCAGAATACAGGGGGCGAGCCAGCAAGGCTGCTATAGACAACTATACATCCAATAACTGAAAGTCGACAAGGCCACATATATCCCAACTAGACATATTGTCTATAGACCTCTAACAGAAACATAACTATACAAAGATGGGACTGAGCCACGTCATACCCATATACATACATATATATATATATACAAACGTATCATACCAACATCAAAAGTAGCTCCGAACTAAATGGAGCACGCCAACTCTCGCTGATCAGGGATCCTAAGAAGGGGGACCGTCAGCTTGCCTACCTGCACCTGCGGGCATGAAACGTAGAACCCGTGTAATAGGGCGTCAGTATGAAAAATTTACTAAGTATATAAGGCATGAAAATTTGTACGTAAAAGACATAGATGAAACATAGAATATAGAAACACACCTTTAAATCTGAATAACTTTGTAAATTCTAAAACGTTTATAATGTCATGCACATACATATAAATGTCGTGTTATGCATAGGTATGAGTGTACATAATATCATCAAGCCACTGAGGGCATCCCATCATATAATCTCGGCCACTTTGGGCACATCATCAACATATACCAGTTGATCAAGTGGTGGTGCGTATATAATGCCATAACCTCTTCCCATATCCCATATACATATACATACATATATACGCGTATATAACACCGTCTGAGTCATATTTCAACCATTGTGGGCAACATCATCATCATATACCAGCTGATCAGGTGGTGGCGCGTATATAACGCCGTAACCTTTTTTTCGTATCCCATATAAATATAATATACATATATATGCATATATAACGTCATCTGGTCATGGGTCAATGCATATGTATAAATGAATGAAATGCATGAAAAATACGTAATAATCTCAATATTCCTTCCGGATAAACTTTTACAACTGCGTATTATTCTGAGACTCATGAACAGAAGATAATAATATTTTTCATAGGGAATCAAGAATATAGACACCCCTACTATTTCTATGAATAGAGTAATTTATGGAAACTGTGTGTTTGCTCGTTTCTTCAGTATAATTTGGACCATGCCAAAAGAAAGAAGGGAGGGCCTTAACATACCTGTTCCTTGAATTATTTGATCGAAGTGGAGCTTCTGCTTCCGTGAAATACGTTGGAACGAAAGGATGAAGCTTCAGCTTCTGAATTTGATCGAAACCTTGCTATGGATTGAATATTTAAACGAAATGATTCTATTTTCTAATGTCCTAGGTTCTCAATACTTGCCTTCATTCTACTACTCTTTTGGTGAGCTTTAACTTTACTTTCTGTATATGCATGACTTTTGTTATTAACTTAGTTTTAGAAATTTCATTGTGTAAAATGAATTCCACCAACGTCAGCTAACAAGGAGATAAGACTAAGAAGTCTTATTTTGATAGAGTTACTTTATTTACTCCTTAGGTGTAGACACCTATGTATAATTTATTATGAGTCATCTTTTAATTTGGTTACCTTATGCCACGTGGAGAGTAGGTGAAGATTATTAATCTTTACCCACTTATTAGTTAACTTGGTAATGTCCCGTTACCCGGTAATTAACCAATTACCCGCATAATTTAAAAGTTACCATAAATTACTTAAAATTCTATTTTTTTAATATACTTCATATATACTTTATATATTATTCTACCGTGATCATATGGTACCTTCCATGGTACTAGTTCGTAATTATCGGGTATTACCCTTCGACCCGTATTTTATTCCAAATTGGCCACTTTCAAAGAAACTCATTTTCTTTAATCCGTGTATCCCTTTATCCTTCATAACACTTATTTATCGCTTGTTATAAATAACGTAAGTAGGTTAACGTTAAAATGATCTCATACCCGAGTCTACGTCAATTAACTGAAGACGAAACTTTTAACGTACGAAAACGCGAGATGTAACATCCTTCCCCTCTTAGAAACATTCGTCCTCGAATATTCAATTTCCCGTGATCTATATAAATTTGGCAGGGTCATCTCTGTAACAACACCACTACCAACTCTCCCCGTAGAAGCTTAATAACCCAATGACACACATGACCATAATTATGAATAACAACAATGGCCTCACATGACCAACGACAATAACCAATACAAGAATTTATACCCGTACCTTATGATTATGACGCCTCAGTCGGATCTCTCTCTTGAGGAGGAAATAAGTAGGAATATCTAGACCTCATGTCTTCCTCGGCCTCCTAAGTCACATCTTCCACATTATTGTTTCTTCAAAGTACTTTCACCGAAGCTACGTCTTTAGTTTTCGATCTCCGAATCTGCCCGTCTAATATAGCAATGGGAGTTTCTTCACATGATGGCTACTCTGTGACCTGAATGTCATCAACTAACACAATTCTGGAAGGATCTCCGATACATTTATGGAGCATAGACACATGAAAGACTAGACATACAGACTCCAAGTCCGAAGACAAGTCTAACTTATATACTACCTGGCTTACTTTGTGTATGATCCTCTATGGTCCCATGTACCGAGGGCTAAGTTTTCCTTTCTTTCTGAACCTCATGACAACTTTCATCGGTGATACCTTTTTGGAATACCCAATCGTCCACCTGAAATTCTGAGTCTCGTCATTGATTATTCGCATAATCTGTCTGACGGCTTTGAGCTGCCAATAGCCTTTCCTGTATAAGTTTAATTCTCTCGATTGCCTGTTATACCAATTCTGGTCCTACTAACGTAGTTTCCCTAATATCGAACCACCCAATAGGCTACCTACACTTTCGTCCATAAAGAGCTTTATATGTAGCCATCTGAATACTGGAATAGTAACTATTATTATATGTAAACTCGATAAGAGGTAGATGTTCATCCCTACTTCTTTTAAAATCCAACACACATGCTCGTAACATATCCTCAAGTGCCTGAATTGTGTGCTCGGCCTGTCCATTAGTTTGGGGATGAAATGTTGTACTAAGACTTGCCTGAGTTCCCAATCCTTTTTTTGGAAGGACCTCTAGAAATTAGCTATAAATTGAGCTCCTCTATCTGTGATAATAGAAACAGGGACACCATGCTGTCATACTATCTCCTTAAATATAAAGCCTTGCATAATCCTCTATAGAATATGTAGTCCTAACGGGCAAAAATGGGCTAACTTTGTAAGCTTATAAACAATCACCCATATCGAAACGAACTTACGCTGGGTACGAGGTAAGCCTATGATGAAATCCATATTGATTATTTCCCATTTCCAAGACGGAATCTATACCCTACAATAATCTACCGGGTTTTTAATGCTCAATCTTAACCTACTAACAGTTAGGACACTGAGCAACAAATTCTGCTATACCCTTTTTCATTCCGTCCCACCAATATACTTCCCTGATGTCATGATACATCTTTGTCATTCCTGGATGGATAGAATAATGAGAATAGTGAGTTGCTTCCATAACCTGCCGACGTAGCCCTACAACATTAGGGACACATAATTGTCCTCGATATCTGAGGACTCCATCTTCTGTAATTTCAAACGACGTCTTCTCCTTCTAAAGGGCGGTATCCCTATAATGAACTAACACATGATCCTCGTACTAGCGTTCCTTTACCTCAGTTACTAAAGAGGATGTTGTCGTACCCTGAAGAGTAATTCCAATATCACCTGAGTCAAGTAATCGAACTCCAAGACTAGCTAGCTGGTGAACTTCATGGGATATTCTCTTTTTTATTTTTTGGCTGTAAATATGATAGGCTACCCGTAGATCTACGGCTGAGGGCATTGGCTACTACGTTCGCTTTCCCCGGATTGCATGAAATATCAACATCATAATCTTTAATTAGCTCCAACCATCTTTTTTGACGTAAATTCAATTCTTTTTTTCTTGAAGATATACTGGAGGCTCTTATGATCCGCATAGATATCAACATGAATGTCATACAAGTAGTGCCTCCATATCTTTAGTGCATGAATCACTACGGCTATCTCTAAATCGTGGGTTGGGTAGTTCCTCTCGTACTTTCTTAGTTGTCTAGAAGTATAAGTTACAACCTTAACATGCTGCATCAGTACACAACCCAATACAATGCCTGAAGCGTCACAATAGATAACATAACCATCGGTCTCTTCTGGGAGCGGTAGAACCGGTGCTGAAGTTAATCTGTCCTTTAAGGCCTAGAAACTCCATTCACAAGCGTCGATCCATTGAAACCTAGTTCCCTTTTGAGTTAACTTACATGGTTATCCTAATCTTGTACAATTCAGGAAATCCCTCTCTTCGGAGACCCAAACTTCATCTTTTATCTCTCACAATTGCGCCCTTATCCCACTATTAGGGCAACATTTCATCTATTCTAAACGTTACCAGTCTTAGACTCCTTTGAGTTAATTCGGGCTATACTGAGCCTCCTATAACATAGGGAAACCATCAGCTCTCTTATGAATTTATTCCCAAGGACTCATCCATTCTTGTTATCTTTTTACTCATCTTTTCTTATCCTTCCTCCTGTCTTCCTAGAACCTTGTCGCTCGACCATACTGTAGCTTGCGACCTACACATATTTATTTATACTTATTCGCAATATTTCTTCAACCTGCTTGCACCATAGATTTTCTTATGTTATTCCGGAATATCAAGCAAGACACCATATACCACTTTGGTCAAAGGTGCTTAGAAGAGAAGAAAATTTCGTTACAAGTTTCTTGTAATAACCTACCAAACAGAGAAGCTACGAACCTTTATCGATATTGTGGGTCTAGGAAAAGTATTCACTGCCTTAGTCTCTTGTGTATCCACTCGGATGTCTTTACCTAAAATAATATGCCCAAGGAAAGCTATAGAGAATTCATATTTAGAAAATTTTGCATACAACTTCCCTTCTTGTAGAACTCTGAGCACAGTACGTAGATGATCTGCATGCTCAGCCTCTGAACTAGAATATACCAATATATCATCAATAAATATAATTACGAACAGATCTAAAAAAAGGCCTGAACACACGGTTCATTAAATCCATGAATATTGTTGGGGCATTGGTCAGACCGAACGACCTAACCCAAAACTCAAAGTGCCCATATCTAGTCCTGAATGTTGTCTTCGGAATATCTTCATCCTTAACCCTTACCTGATGGTACCGGGACCTCAAGTCTATTTTTGAGAAATACTTGGCACCTTGCAACTGATCAAATAAATCATCAATTCTCGGGAGCGAATACTTATTCTTGATCATCACCTTATTCAGTTTCCTATAATCAATACACATTCGTAAGGAACCATCTTTCTTTCTTACAAACAAAATAGGTGCTCCCCACAGTGATGTACTAGGTCTGATAAAACCTTTTTCAAGCAAGTCCCTTAGTTGTTCCTTTAATTCTTACAGCCCTGCATGGGCCATTCTATAGGGGAATATATATATTGGATGAGTATCTGGTAGTAGGACAATGACAAACTCAATTTCTTGCTCTGGCAGAAGACCTGAAAGCTCATCCGGAAAAGCATCGGGAAACTCATTATCTACAGGAAAGGACTGAATGGTTGGTAATTCTAATTCCATACCCCAAACCCGAACTAAGTGATAAATATAGTCATTTATGATCATCTTCTTTGCCTTGAGATAAGAGATAAATTTACCTCTTGGCGATGCGGTATTACCTTTCCATTAAAACAGGCTCTCTTGGAAGCTGAAATCAAACCATCTTTGATCTACACTTGATGTTAACATAACAAAAGGCCAATCAATCCACACCTATTATAATATCAAGTCCTTCTCAACCGAACACCACGTATCTTATCCTTGTTCATTATCAAATCTATTACGGGCCATTCCGGGTCACATCCATATATATAAGTATCAATATTAAAGCATAACTTGCATAACTAATTTACAAAAAGGTTTATATACATAGGGGTCGACTAGGCCATAGACATGTCATATCCAAAACTATATACAAGATAATGTCTACAAAACCTCTAAGTAGGCATAACCATAATATATACAAGTCGGGACGAGGCTCCCTACATCCTCATAAAACAACCTAACACATTTAGAATCCTGACTTGGTAATATTCCGAGAAGGGGTGGAACTCATCAACCAAAAAGTGACATTTGGAGGAAGTCTATAGTAGAGGGTCCTTGCCTCGTCCTCTATAAGAGTCTCGATAACACACTCCGAAGTGGAATCTTCATGTCCCTATTAGTTACCTTCCTCTTCTTGGACCGACTACTATCTTCTTCCTCTGCGTATCCTATAACATACACTGAAGAACCTTGATTGATGGACTCCCAAGACTGTGGACTATCCGGAACCTCAGAAGAGCTGGTGTCCTCAAATACCTTGACATAGTTTTGAGCCTGAGGGAATCCCGGTTGTGCCAATCCATGCACTACTCCCCTCATACCCTGATCAACGGGCTGTGAAAATAAGGGCCTTGGTGAGGTTGGAACTCCTCTCACCCTATCTACTGCCGGAGTGGTCAAAACAACTCAAACGGATGACTCATATGGATCATCGAATGGATCCTCCTCAATAGAACCCATGATCTCTGATGGGTCCGAATCCATAGTATAACTTATCTCTCTTTCTAACACTTTTGTAGCCTTCTGACCCGTGCTAGCGGTTGTAGTCTTCGGAGGCATCACTAAAAACGTAACACATTGTTAGGAGCACGAATGCTTATATTGTACGATCTAAGATAAAAAGAGAGGATAGCATCCTATATATCCTGTAGCCTCATGTCTATAAGACACACCCATAAACAAGACTTTACTAAACACAGTCTGTAGACAACCCTAGGACAGAACTGCTCTGATACCACTTTTGTCACGACCCAAACCAATGGGTCGCGACGGGTGCCTGAGTCCTACATGGCAAACACCCATAAGCATACGTCTAGGATATGAACTTGTATAACATCTGCTGCATTACGAAAATAACATACATGAAAGAAACCTGCCATCAAGGCATATATACGTATACTGGCAGAATACAGTGGGCGAGCCGGCAAGGCTGCTATAGACAATTATACATCGAAAACTGAAAGCCGACAAGGCCACATACAACCCAACTAGACATACTGTCTACAAACCTCTAACAGAAACATAACTGTACAAAGACGGGACCACGTCATACCATATATATATATATATATATATATATATATATATATATATATATATATATATATATATCGTACCAAAATCAAAAGCAGCTCTGAATCAAGTGGAGCACGCCAACTCTCGCTGATTAGGGATCCTAAGAAGGGGGATCGTCAGCTTGCCTACCTGCAGCTGCGGCCATGAAACGCGGGGCCCCGTGAAATAGGGCGTTAGTACGAAAATGTACTGAGCGTATAAGGCATGAAAATTTGTACGTAAAAGACATAGATGAAACATGGAATATAGAAACACACCTTTAAATCTGAATAACTTTGTAAATTCTAAAACATTTATAACGTCATGCACATGCGTATAAATGTCATGTCATGCGTAGGTATGGGTGTACATAATATCATCAAGCCACTGAGGACATCTCATCATATCGTCTCGGCCACTATAGGCACATCATCAACATATACCAGCTGATCAGGTGGCGATGCGTATATAACGCCATAACCTCTTTCCATATTCCATATACATATACGTACATATATACGCGTATATAATGCCGTCTGAGTCATATTTCAGCCACTATGGGCAACATCATCATATACCAGCTGATCAGGTGGTGGTGCGTATATAACGCCGTAACCTTTTTCTCGTATCCCATATGTAGACATGTAATTTTTTACCCTCCCCAAATTTTTTTATATTTTAGCGTAAATATTTAGTTTAGGTTTAGTATCGCTCTCTTTACTTTATTTTATCTAAAAAACTACAAAAATATTTTCCCTTATTCTAGCTAGTTGATATTTTGTTTAGTTAGCTTTATTTTTGGAAAAAATACAAAAATAGTCTTGGCATTTTATTTTCCAAAAAAAGATAAGAAGAAAAGTTTAAAAAATATTTTACATTTTAGTATATATTGAGTAGTATTTCAATTTCATTAATATAGTGATTATATGTCTTCTCTAAACATTTTCATTATCTTAAATATACTAGTATCTTTATAAAGCAATTTTTAATTCATTTTTAGAATAAAAGAAAAAAATGAAAAAAATAATAATATATAAAAAGAACAAACAAACAAATCAACATAAACAAAAGAACAAAGGAAGAAGAAAAGGGAAAACAGAAAACAAAAGAGAAAGAAAAAAACGTGAGAAGTAAAGGAAAAAAGAAAGAAGTTTAAATAAAACATAATAATGGTTTTTAAGTAAAGTGGAAACCAATTTTCTCTCTAGAGATCCGGCGATACAGTGCCAAATAGTAACGTCAACAGTGCCAAGCAGTTACGTGAACAGTGCCAAACAGTGACTTCGAAGCACTGTTCATCGCAAGAAAAACTGGCGATCTGAGCTTGTAAGGCCGCGATGGCCGGCGACCAGCCATCTTTAGAGGCTGGTATGCCTTCTTCAAGCATGGCACAAACTAACACAGCTACAAACATCATACCTCAATTCCTAGATTACTCAAAAATATTGAAACCCATTACTTTAAACACACAAGCTATGGCAGCTGCTGCAGCAGCGATCTAACCAATTCCGATACGACGAGCTACTTTTTTGAATGGCCAACCAATTGTGAAATTCACAGAAGCAGAAGTTCAGAGGATGAATGTTATCGAAGGTCTTCAATACGCAGTGGTCGGGAAATTATCTTATGGATCTCCTGAGATTCATGAACTTCATCGAATTATTCCGCTTCAATGTGGAATTAAAGGTGAGTGCAATATTGGATTTCTTAGAGATCGTCATGTGTTAATTCGATTAACTCTGTGGCAAGACTTACTCGATTTCACTTCGAAGAGTACGTATTATATCAAAGCTAAAGATGGATACGAATATCAATTGCGTACTCTTATTTATGATGAAAAGTTTAAAGCGGGTGAAGAAACTCCGATGGCGATAGCATGGATCTCCTTTCCTGGACTACTGCCTACTTTTTATATTAAGGAAACACTGTTTTCTTTGGCTACAGCTGTGGGAAGACCATTGTCTCTAGACGCAGCTACAATAAATAAAACAAGACCAAGTTGCGCGAGGGTAAAGGTTCTTGTAGATTTATTGGCTGAGTTACCAAAGAAAATTTGAATAGACATCGATGAAGAAATTGGAGGAACAAGGACAGAGTGGGTCAAAGTTCAATACGAAATGTTGCCGAAGTATTGCAAAGAGTGTAAGATTCAAGGCCACAATGAAATCGAATGTTGGCGATTACATCCCGAGCGAATTGAGAAGAGAGCCCCTGTGATAAATGATGGTAACGCAGAAAACAGGGCTATTTCACAAGCAACAGTAGAAACTCAATGTACTGATATTGAAAAATACAAAGGTGATGCGAGGGAGGTTTTGAATGCTATAATGGCTAAACAACGGGGAATGGCTGTCGAAGGTATTGATGAACAAAGAAGAATTCCTAATGCATTGATGGCAGCTGATGACAATGATATCCAGCAGGAACAAGCCAATGTCGAGGCAACAGACAATGAGAAAGTCAATCAAATGATACTGTCTACTGGGAATGATACTTTTCCTCAAATGATACAGAAAGAAGTGAGGGATAATCGTGCTAAAAATGTCACCAACCAGAAGGAGAATTAAAGAAGAACTGGAAAAGAAATAGTTCTAGTTGATCAAGGTGAAGGGAAGCAGGCACTTATGGGAAATAAATTTGTAATTCTACAAGTTGAGGAAATTGGGGATGAAAATACAAGTGTAGAGCAGAAACAATTTGAAGATGCTAATGATGGGGTGATAGTGCAGAAGAATATCCATAATATGACCTCTCATATTTCAAACATGAGAAGTTTGCCTAAGTCAGCTGATAAAGGCCTTAATCCTAAGGCTCCGATGTTTATCCAAGGAACAAATTTGAATATGGTTACCACTAATCAATCTTGTCAGGAAATCACATCACAAACTCTAGACACTGGAATGCTTGAAGAACAAGAGAATTTAGAAAATCGAGTGCTAGTCCCAGGTGGGAAATTGTGGTGTAATCAGAGGGAAGAAGATTCAGTTTCAGAAGAAGGGGAGTTTGCTGATAATAATGAAGAAAAAAGACCAATTGAGGAAGATGATCAAGGGGAAGAAGAACAAAGTGTTAATGGTAACAATGGTAAATTATTATTACAACAAGGAGATGGCCAATCAAAGAATATGGAGGAGCAAGATAGAGTCGAATGTCCAGCAGTTGGAACAGTCGTTGCAAGCCATAAGCCATGCAGGGGTTTACAAGTATCAATAGTAATCCACGCCAATGACCTCAATGAGAATGTAGCTGTTCCCAATGAGAATGGGGAGCCCATTGATCCAGGTGACACCGTGATAAGGAAACAGCCACATGCTGATAATCTCAAATGTAGTCAGTTGGAACTAGGCAACGAAGGTGAGGACAATATAGATCCTAAATTTCCTAACAATAGGGAAGAAGGATCTGCAAATAAGAGAATCATAGCTCAAACAAGGAGTGAACTAGCTGGAAACAATGCAAAAGAAAATGTGAGCAAAAAATTAATACCCAAGGCTACTATAGATCAACTGATGGAGCACAAGGAACGCTTTAAAGGTGAGGAAAATCAGACAGGCAAAGGAAAGGACATGGATGCTGAATCTACTGCCCAGAACTTTATGCATGTTGCAAGGCTTGGGGATATTTCTCCACGTCAAATGGAAAAGTTTAAATCAGCAGGTCGTGGGAGAAAGAGGCAGACGAAGGAGACCCCTAGTGTGCAAATACCTGGAGTTCAAACAAGGAGAGCTAATTCCAAATCCATTATTTAGATATGAATGCTGTAATCTGAAATATACGATCAGTGAAAACAAAAAGAGCTTTTGAGAGGCTCATCACAATGCATAGACAGCATAAATTTCAGTTCATAGGATTGATGGAACCAAAACAACAAGGGAGAAATCTGGACAAATATCGGAGGAGCATTGATTTTCCACAGGCCATCAGAAATGTATCAAACAAAATATGGGAATTCTTTGATGATAGGTTTGAAATTACGGTGGTAATGGATATGGTACAACAGCTGACATTGAAGATATTTGATTCTGAGGATCAACGAGAATTTATGTTGACATTGGTGTGTGCAAAGTGCGATTCTATAGAAAGAATTGAATTATGGGATTCTTTATATGCATTGTCTAATGACATGACTCTACCATGGCTTGTAGGTGGAGACTTTAATGTCATTTGGGATGAGGAAGATAAATTTGGTGGTTTATCGGTGCATATCAATGAAGTATATGATTTTCGACATTGTGTGAATACATGTACTCTATTTGATCTTGGTATTAAAGAGAGTATCTCTACTTGGTGGAATGGAAGAGCAGAAGAGGATTGCATTTTTAAACGATTGGACAGATGTTTGGGTAACATGGAATTTCAACAATTATGGCCTGGATTAGAGGTAGAACATCTACCAAAAACTGGGTCAGACCACTGCCCATTGTTGATAAAACTCGATGCTCAAGTTACTCCAGTAAAGAAGCCTTTTAGATTTATAAATTTTTGGACTCAACATGAATCATTCCAGGCAGTTGTTCGTGAGAATTGGAATGCTGATTTCCAAGCTAATTCATTCACATTATTCAATTACAAATTGAAGAAGCTCAAGAAGGCATTATCAAGATGGAGCAAAGCTACTTATGGAGACATTTTTCAGAAACTTGCAAGTCTTGAGGAAGTTGTGAAAGTTCATGAGGCACAGTTTGAACTGAGACCAACTTTGGCGAATAGAGAACGACTGCAACAAGTTCAAGTTGAACATTTCAAATACATGGCGCTAGAGGAAGAATTTTGGAGGCAGAAGGCGAATATGTCATGGTTTCAAGATGGAGATAGAAATACTAAATTTTTCAGGCACATGTTAGAGGAAGGAGAAAGCAATTACAACTGAAAAGAAGTCAATCAAGTGAGGGCAACTGGTTTGAGAAAGATGATGAAATGGCAGAAGAGACCGTGAAATTTTTTACGGCTCAATTCCGGACGACATTGTCCCTACATATTTTGAGATCATTGATCATGTGCCTAATATGCTTAGTGAAGCAGAGAACCAAGATTTGATCAGACAACCAACGAGAGAAGAAGTAAAACAAGCTGTATATGGATCAAATGGGCAGAGTGCTGGAGGACCGGATGGTTTCAATGGAAGTTTTTTCCATGCATGTTGGGAGACTATAGGTGATGATGTCGTGGAAATGGTGAAGGCTTTCTTCAATGGACACGAACTACCTAAATTTATTACTCATACAAATTTGGTATTATTACCAAAGAAGAAGGAAGTCATAACTTTTTCAGATATGAGGCCAATTAGCCTTAGCAACTTCATAAACAAGGTTTTTTCGAGGGTTATCCATGAAAGATTGGTGGGCTTGCTTCCTAATCTAATATCTGATGAACAGGCAGGTTTCGTAAAAGGAAGGAGTATTGTTGAAAATGTGCTACTAACACAAGAAATAATAACTGACATGAGATTGAGAACGAAGGCAGGACCTAATGTGTTATCAAGCTTGACATGACAAAAGCATATGATCGATTATCTTGGCTATTCCTGACCAAGGTTCTGAGGAAGATGGGCTTTTCTGAAAGATTTATTTGATTCGTTTTTGGAATAATTTCCAAAAATTGGTACTCAGTGTTGATAAATGGGCAGCCACATGGGTTTTCCAAATCAATGAGGGGAGTGAAGCAAGGAGATCCCTTGTCTCCTACTTTATTCATTCTGGCAGCTGAGGCTTTGGCAAGAGGTTTGAATTCTCCACATCTAAACCTATATTTTTGTGGGTTTGTATTACCTAAGTGGAGCCCTAAGATTAATCATTTAGCATATGTGGATGATACGATAATATTTTCTTCCTCGGATGCTACGTCTCTTCAATTGATTATGAAAGTACTAAACGCATATGATAGGGCTTCTGGACAGTTGGCTAACAAATCCAAATCAGTTGTATATGTCCATCACTCTACTGAGGAGGCAGTGATTACAAAGGTTGAGCAGATCACAGGGATTGGAAGGCAAGACTTCCCTTTCATCTACCTTGGATGTCCCATCTTCTACGCTAGAAGAAAGATGGATTATTCTGAAGGACTGATTAATAAAATTTTGGACAAACTTCAATCTTGGAAAGGTAAGTTGTTGTCTATTGGAGGGAGAGCTGTATTGATTTCTCATGTCTTGCAAAGTATGCCCATCCATTTATTATCTGCAGTGAACCCACCAGCGCATGTGATCAACAAAATGCATAAATTGTTTGCGAGATTTTTTTGGAGTAGTTCAGTAGATGGAAAGGCTAGACATTGGGCCTCATGGGACACGTTATGTTTACCTAATGATGAAGGAGGTGTGGGGTTTAGGTCATTATATGATATGTCCAAAGCTTTGTTTTGTAAGCTTTGGTGGAATTTTAGAACCAAGCCATCATTATGGAGTTCGTTCATGAGCCAAAAATATTGCAAGAAATTAAATCCATTGATAGTTCCATGGAAACATGGGTTACATGTCTGGAAAAAAATGTTAGAATGTAGAGATAGTGTGGAACATCAAATTGTATGGAAACCTAAAATGGGGTCATCACTATTTTGGTTTGATAATCGGACAGCGCTGGGAGCTTTATACTTTGTCAACCCACAGGATTTTTATTGTAATGAATCAATTCATAACATTTGTGATGTTGTCCATGAAGAGGGGTGGGATGAGCAAAAGTTGCATGAAATATTGCCTGACGACCTAGCAATGCACATTCTAGAAAATATCCCTCCACCGTGTGTTCATGATGTTCTAGATAGACCATGCTGGAATTTGGAATCAAAAGGGAACTTCTCTGTAAAAACAGCTTGGGATTATCTAAGGAGGAGAAAAGATTATGCTATTTCATATAAAAACATATGGGTGAAGGGATTACCTTTCAAAATCTCCTTCCATATGTGGAAATTATGGAAAGTAAGACTTCCATTAGATGATGTTATTCGGAGGATGGGATATTTTATGCCTTCTAGGTGCTGGTGTTGTGTTAACCCGGACGAGGAAACAAAGGAACATGTATTTTTTAAGTCATTTGCCGCAAGAAAAGTATGGGCCTACTGCTTCTCGTTTGCAGGATTATCATTAGAGGGACTAAGTTTGCACCATGCCATTGTGAAATGCTGGACTGTGGAGGTAATACCAAGACTTAAACCAATATTCTTAGCTCTACCATGTATCATTATTTGGGAATTATGGAAACGGACGAATAGTTATAAATATGGGGAAGCAGTTTAGATCAATAGGGTGGTGCATCAAATATGCAATACAATCCAGTCCTTAATCAAGGTGAGAAAATCAGGGATCAGTCGTGTACCTAAAAGATGGCCAGATATGCCATACATGATGGAGGGATACAAGCCTAGATTGAAGGTAAATAAAGTTCTGTGGGAATTCCCTATAGCTGGATGGATCAAGATCAATACGGATGGTGCCTCAAGGGGTAATCCGGGCAAGAGCTCTGTTGGCTTTTGCTTGAGAAATGAACATGGAGACCTCATATATGCAAGGGCGAAAGAGATTCAGGAGATGACAAACACACAAGCAGAGGCAAGGGCAATGCTGGAGGCAGTACGTTATTGTATTAACCATGACATATCGCAAGTTTGGTTGCAAACAGATTCATTAATGCTCAAAAATGTGGTGGAGGGGATCTGGAAACCACCTTGGGTTATTGAGGAAGAAGTAGAGGAAATTAAAAGGTTTCTAAGGATGTGCAATGGGAAGATCTCACATATTTATAGAGAAGGAAACAAATTGGCGGACTATTTGGCAAACTATGCTCTTGACAATGGCAATATAGAATGTTAAAAATTTCATCATCTTGACACACATGGGAGAAGGCTGGTCAATATTGATAAACTACAATGTCCCTACTTGAGAGTCAAGGTAGCAAGGAATTAGGAATGGAAAAGATGCACTTAACCAAAGGGAAGAAGAATCTGGACAGCATGATAGATCAACAACTTCAAATCCTATAGGAGGGGAGGTTGGGGATCAATTTTTACTAACGATGGTTTCTTTGTTTGCAGGAAAATATACTGTACTCATGTCTCATCCTTTGGTTGAACTCCTATGGGTGGTATTAACACTGTGTTCATCCCCAAGGAGGAATATCGAAGATGAGCATAAGCATGGAAGCATGGACAAAAGTTGATACAAGGAGGAAAATATATCACATATTGGCTGTTCAATTCATGTCAAAGATCCTCAGTAACAGGGAATTAAACGCACAGGGAACTACATTTTGGTTTTAGGCAGTGGCCAACCAAGTGGAAATGCAAGTGCAACGCAAATACAAACAAAGTGGCTATGCGTGCAACCGGGCAGTAACAGTTCTTACTGCAGGCTATTTGTGCACGGTGTGCAAAATGCAGCTGCTGCTGAAGTATCATGATATTACCTATTTGAAGACTTTCCATTTAGTGGCGTCATGCAAAATCTGGACACCTGAGCAAATATTTGAGCACATGAGACATTTGCTGCACAGTTGGATGACGCAGCACTATTCATCTGGAGCCATGACACTTTTGAAAGGTACAGGTAATGGACATCGCGAGGGCTCATCGACACAATAGAATTGGATGGATCAAGTTAGCAACAATCACGTTGGGAAGCTGGAGCAACAAACCAACAATGGAACATCAAGGATGTACAACTTGCGAAAGAAGGTGCAATGGAATAGAGGGATATAGAACTGGACAATGGAATGCTGGGCAGACATGGATCAACAATTACAATACTGGACGAGGAAATTTTATATATACATGCACCATTACTCACAAATCAATGCAAGCAATACAAATAATGGGCACAAGTACTGTAGCAAGAAGCAAATGGTCAAAATTAATACATCACAACAATGGCTCAATGCACTGGATATCAAACAAGTATGCTGGAGATCACATGAACTCATTGAGCCAACTGCACAGGTCACACATCAGTGGAAGCATAATCAAAATTTTGGCAGAGCGCAATTTCTTAAAGTCAAATTTGAAGATATCCCATGGCTAGCTTTTGAATCTCATTTAATGTGCTTTATTAGTTTGCATAATGTGATATCAATGTTGTGTGCTTTGCTCAACATTGATAATAGGAATTATGTAAGCGTCAAAGTTTATTACTTTCATCGTGTAAGATCTTCTTACTTTGTATTTTTGTTTGTTTTTATATATATAAAAACTAGTCCTAGGCTATACCCAGTGGATTGCTAAAAAAACAAAGAAGTTTCCTCCCCGTCACGTGCCCTTTCCTCTATTCTTGCATTGTTATTAAATTTTGATTATCCCTTCTCCAATAGGATGTCGCCACCTCACCTTTCCAAAGATTCCCTGCAACAAACCTTATCAATTTGCATGCAAGAGGACTCACGTACACTACATTTCTTTGAGAGTGGCCCACATGGCTTTTTGGATTGGGCTTCTTTTTCCCCAAGATTTTTTTATACATAAGGACACACAGTCACACCAAATGCGCCTTCAACCCCCATTTTCGAGCAGCCGTTACACCCATGAGCACCCTCCCCCATCTTCCTCTCTAACACACAAACAGCCCCATATTCCTTCATCACCTTGACCCTTCAGCCGTGGAACAATGTGAAAACCTTAGAGGATTCTAGCCCAACTAAGAGATCACCAAACGACTTTCCTGTTCTTCATCTTCTTCAGCAGCCGCAACTGCCAACTTCGACCCCTCTGCTCCTTCACTCGCGCTGCTGCCTCGCCGGAATCGGCCACCGTCGAGTGACGACGCTGCTATCAGCAACAATGGACAGAGCTAACACTCATCTTTCTGAAGAGCAGCTATAAATCCGATCATCAAAGCTTCAGCTCTTCAAAACAAGTTTTTTTTTTGAATTCCATTTTCTGGTCAGGAGATCTCTTTGAGGTCGTTAGCTCTTCGTTTCCGTTTGAGGTCCTTTCGTCGTCCTGATTTGGTTTGCTGTCCCTACTCGTTTGTACTGTCGCTTCTCAGACAAACTGTTCGCGTCGTGGTTTTGATCCGGTCAGTTGTTTTCTTTCTCTGCGATTTGGCCTTCATTTTTTCATGGATTCAGAAGTTGGGTTAGCTTCATTTTGTTGTTTGTTGTTATTTCATCAAGCTATAAATGTTTTCTTTTTAATTTCCTTCATAGGGTTCAGTTGACTTAACTTTATAATTATGTAAAGATGTTTAATGTTTTCGCTCCATGCACCGAATTTCATACTAGAAAAGTAGTAAGTGTTAACGTCAATGAGTGGGACCTATTTGCTGCTTTATTATTTCAACTGCATATGGTTTATAAAAAGAAGTCTTTAATTCATTTATAAATTCCATTATAGAGTAAGAGTTATCTAGATGGCATCACAAGATATACTCAACGCCTAGCTCAAGAAATAAACTATATTTTTATAGCTTGGGCATTACCATTAACTTCCCATAATACATTTCGAATTATTTTTATGGCTTGGGCATATGGAAATTGAAAGATAATCGAGGCCGTGTGGTTTCGAATTTAGAAGCCTAAAATTTACTTTAAGTGATTAATGTAAGTGATTATCTTGGTCTCAGTTTAATTTTATTTACTTGTTCATGACGCTAGGAGCATACTTAGGTCGTTAATATTCTTAAACATTGTAACTTACTTTAGGTGCGATTGATAATAAATTATCGTGGTCATGGGTACGGTTCCCGTGGCATGATCACGAGATGTGAATTTCAAGCCGAGTGTGCATTTCATGTGACCCGTTTCTAATTTCCAACAAGGTTAAATAGAACGTTTCGTGAACCGCGGGTGCATTTCATGTAGTGTGGCTTACGATGTGTTTTAAATGACCTTGAATTTTCCTAAATTATTAAAAAGCGGTTAAAAGTTAAAAAATGCACATAGATTTAAAAGTGTTTTAAAATCAGATAAATAGGCCAATAATAATAGTTGAGCGACCGTGCTAGAACCACGGAACTCGGGAATGCCTAACACCTTCTTCTGGGTTAACAGAATTCCTTACCCGGATTTCTGTGTTCGCGGACTGTAAAGCAGAATCAATCTTCCCTCGATTCGGGATTTAAAACCGGTGACTTGGGACACCATAAATTATCCCAAGTGGCGACTCTGAATTTTAAATAAAATAATCCTGTTTCGATTGTCACTTAAATTGGAAAAACTCCTTTATATCCCCTTTTGGGGTAGTAAAAAGGAGGTGTGACAGCTCTGGCGACTCTGTTGGGGACAAGAACCCAGTACTTCTAGTTCAGGGTTCAAGAATTCGAGCTTAGAATAGCTGTTATGATTGGCTTTCATGATTGCCTGATATTACGTGTTTGAGCCTAATGTGCTAAATGTCGCTTTTTACATCTTTGATATTGTTTGAACTGTATATATAAATTGTTATGAAACCCTCTTCTCTCTGAGTCTTCTAAATCATCTGGGAAGTGTGCACTTCGTGTGACTTCTCTTCTGTTAGAGTCATATCCCAATTTTAGAACGAGGTTCGGACAAGTTGCAAAGCCGATGAAGCTTCTGTATTCCTGGTACGCTGCCCCCCTCGGCTCGAGCTATCCGATCGGGTAAGCCAGGTCTAGAACAAATAACCCAGATTTTTTTTAAACCTAGAATAACATAGCACCATGCCGGATTCCTAGTAGGAACGCTTGTTTGCATCACATGCATTTGACTTTGGGGACTCAACACAGGGGTTGGGTCCGTCTAGGACAAGTGTACCCAAATTAAAAGACCATCCTGAGACATCTTACATGCTATTTGCGTATCTATCTTTTTCGGCTTACATATTGACTAGCTTCTAGAATAGGGAAAGAAAATGGAAAAAAAGAGAGAAAAAGATCAAAATCAAAAAAAAATAAAAGAAAAGAAAAGAGAGTGAGATGTAGGTATTTGAAATATCCTGAAACTCTGCCGAAATTTTGAAAAATAGAAAAAGAAAAGTCATTTCAAAATAAGTCGTGTTTTTCCTGTTCCGTCAAAACGGACGAACTACGCGGGTCTGATTCTTACCGGATGTGAGATACGTAGGCAAACCTCATCGGTTCTGGCCCACAATTTTCAAAAAAATCCAAAAATATTTTCCTTTACTTCCTTCTTTAGAAAGTCTTTCTTTAAGACCCCAATTTTCAAAAAATCCAAAAATATTTTCATTTACTTCCTTCTTTAGAAAAGTCTTTCTTTAAGACCCTAATTTTTTTAAAAAAAATCCAAAAATATATTTTTTAATTTCTTCTAAAAATCCAAAAATATTTTCATTCTTCTTTAGAAGTTTTTCTTTCGAAAAGTGAAAAGAAAATTCAAGATTCAAAAATATTTTCTTTAGAAGTCTTTCTTTCATAATTTTAACATAAAAGTCCAAAAATTCAAAGATAATTTATTTCTTCTTTATAAGTCTTTCTTTTCAAATTTCTCAACAAAAAAAAAATCAAAATCCAAAAATATTTTCTTTATTCTTTATAAGTCTTTCTTTCGGAAATTTAAAAGACAAAAAAATGCAAAATTGAAAAAAAAAGAGTTAGGTTATTTACTTTATTTCTGATCTTCCCGAACTACGCAAGATCTGATTCATGTTCCCACATGATACGTAGGCAACCCACATTAGGTTCGATCAACCATTGAAAAGAAAAATGAGAAAAAATGAAAAAAAAATGAAAAAGATAAGTGAAAAAGAAAAGAGGAAGAATGATAATAATAATAAGGACCGACTAAGTCCATTCTAACGTGTCTCTTATTTTGAATTGTGAAGAAAGTTTAAGGTGATTGGTTTGTGGTAAACTGACAACACAAGATCCAAGGGAAACATATCATTGACAACTGACATCGAAGCTGTTACAAATGCTCAAGAGATTCAGGGTCAAAGGGTTCAACAAGAGTCTACTTTGGTTGAGGAAAATAGAGTACTGAAACACAAAATTACTGAAATGTGTCAAGCATGGGCCAATAGTCAAGGACCTCCCTTTTCTTCTCATGGTTTTCCAGAGTTCACACCCATCTCAACTACTGCCATTCCGGTCTCATTGTCTAATCAATCTTATCCACCTAGGTTTAGTCCTTATCCTAACTGTACGACTACTGCTGGAACTTCTGTTTCATGCTCTCAAAGTTTTCCATTGACAACCAATCAAACAACCACTACTGTTATGCTCGTTTTTACCATCCCATAACCGACGGTGGTGCAGAGGAAAACTCATGAGTCACAATTTTCTACCCAGCAAGAGCAGTACCACTCGTACTTGTTTGATCTTCCGGCAAACATTGAGAAGCCTGCCCGAAAGATGGCACAGGAAGAAATGACCTAAAGAGTGAATATCTTAGAACGACAATTGAAAAACATGCAAGGGTTGGCAAGTCAGAAGAGTACTGCCTTCAATAATCTATGTATGTTCCCCGATGTCCACTTGCCACCTGGTTTCAAGACTCCCAAATTTGAAAAGTATGATGGACATGGAGACCCCATAGCCTACCTAAAAAGGTATTGCAATCAACTAAGAGGTGCGGGAGGAAAGGAAGAATTATTGATGGCTTATTTTGGAGAAAGCCTTACGGGGGTAGCCTCCGAATGGTTTATAGATCAAGACATATCTCGCTGGTATGTATGGGATGACATGGCTCAGTCCATTGTCAAACAGTTCCAATACAACATCGACATCACCCCAAACCACAATTCCCTTTCAAACCTGAAGAAGAAACCAACTGAAAGTTTTAGGGAATATGTCATTAAATGGAGAGAGAAAGCAGCTAGAGTTAAGCCACCCATGGACGACCACAAGCTAATCACTGTCTTTCTTCAGGCTCAAGAGCCAGATTATTTTCAAAACATGATGTTCACAGTGGGTAAATCCTTCTTGAAAGCGATCAAAATGGGGGAAATGGTTGATAATGGTCTTAAGACAAGCAGAATTATAAGTCAAGCAGTTCTCAAAGCCGCAACTCAGGCTGTCCAAATTGAATCTGATAATTTTAGTGACACGAATGAGAAGGATGAAGAAATCATGATGACATCAGGGTCGAGAAGAAGTCCTAGGAGAGCATCTCGAAGGTATGACCAGCCTTGTCTGTTTTCCGATGATGTTCCTAAGCACTACTATCCACCTCAGAACTCATAATACTCTATTGCTCCACCTCAATATGTTGTCTAGCCACCAAAACACCCTAGAAGGCGAGCATGAGCACCGCAAAATCTCCACCAGCCTCTACAAAATTTTCAAGTGCCCTATAATCTACATCCAAGCCAGGGGTATAGAAGGGAACAAAGGTTAAAAGATAATTTTACACCAATAGGAGAGTCTTATGCAAGCTTATTCGAGAAGTTAAAGCATTATGACATGATTGCACCCATTCCTCCAAATCATATGGACCCACGTGCAAGAAGCTTCGACCCTTCTAAAAGGTGTGTGAATATCATTCCAATGCCCAGGGGCACAATGTTGAAAGTTGTCGGGATTTGAAAAGAGAAATAGAAAGGATGATGCAGGAAAAGCTAATTGTGATCCAATATAATGACACCTAGAATATCACGCAGAATCATTTACCTGCACATATTGATGCACACTTTGTGGGGATGATGCCTGGTGACATGGAGTACGAGAATCCTCTCGGGAACTTGCCGACTGAAATTGGAGAAGGCCATGGTGATTCTGATGAGCAAGTTTGTGGCTAAATGTCAAGCTTAGCAATTGAAAAGTCATTCTCTCCTCACTCGGAAGGAATCTTGGTAGCTTGTTTAAATGTTTTTTTTGTTATTTGGGTTATTTCAGGGTTGTGATCCAGATTTTATTTGTTTTATTGAGTCAAACCCTTCTATCCTTCTATTCTATTTGTATGAGTCATGTCTGTCTGTTTTGTTGCTGCTTTTATTATCTGGGTTATTTTAGGGTTGTAACTCAGATCTTAGGATGTTTGTCTTGTTGTCAAACCCTTTCATCTTTTATTCAATAAAATACAGTTTGTCCTTTTGTGTAATTCCATGCTTAGTTCTTTCGCCGCTAGTTCTAGTGACATGACATGCATGCGGAATTTTTGGTCAGATCTTAGAAAACTGATATAATCTTGAATTGGATAGCCGAGAAAAAGACATTTTTAAAAAAGAATCAATTGAAATTTGTTGGAAGTTTGACATTAAGGGATGGAAAGTGTCTTGTGACCACGACACACAAGAAGATAGACATGTTCGTCAATGTTGTGATCGCAAAAGGATAATATGTTTGGCGTTCTCGAGGCTGAGAGGCCCTTTTTCTGCTATCCAAACACTTTATACCCTTTGTTACCCCTTTTGAGCATGTGTTATTTTCTTTGACCACCCTCTTCTGAAATCAAGTTTAGAGTCAAGAGTCAAAAAAATGAAAAAAAAAGAAAAAAGAAAAAGAAAAGAAAAGTTTGTGTCCCAAGAGTACAAACTGGGGCAACTCTTAGAAAGTTCAAATAATTAAAAAAAATAGAAGAAGAAAGAATAGTCAAAGGTCCATGCCCCCAGAAAATAGAAGCTGGGGCAATTTGTTTTGAAAAAAAAAAGAAAAAAAAGAAAGAAAAAAGAAAACAGAAAGAAAGATGGAAAAACAGTTAGGACAGATGTTTGAACTACGTTAGACCTGATTCCTTTTTTAAAAAAAAAAAGGATACGTAGGTAGCCTCACAGTTCGGTCCAACCAAATAAGAATTCAAAAAAAAGAGGAAAAAAAAAGAAAAGAAAAAAAAAAGAAAAATCCCAAAAATCCCCAATAGCTGAAACTGGGGCAGAGATTGTATTTCACCTTTGAAAGAGTCGATTCCAAGAGTTGTAAGTCCACAACCCCCTTTACTTTGAGTCTATTTTGAGCCTTTATGACGTCCTTTTTTTCTAGCCCTATCCAAAATCCTTCCTAATAAAGACCTCCCGATATGCCTTCAAGAATGCCCAGAGAAACATGCAATGAGCAACGGTTGTCACACGACATAGAACACTGTCAAGTTGCTCAAGAAAGCAACAGAAAAAAAAGAGAGAAAATGAAAAAATGTGAGAGTCTTACTAGTGAAAACCTTCACGGGCACTGTAAGGCGACGGTAAGTAGAGATGAACAAATGAGAGAGACTTATTAGTAAAAACCCCTCGGGGCACCACTAGTCGAAAGTGAGTCGTGAAGATGATGCAAAGGATTGGCACGAATAAGCCCGACTTCAAAGGTCATAAGAATGGCAAAAAGGAAGATTGGATTAGCTTGATAGATCAGGCCGTTGAGTCCAAAATGCATGTCATGACCATTAAGGCTAGTTATTGAAAAAAAAGAAAAAAAGAGAAAAAAAACGAAAAAAAAACTCTTACTTCTGTCCTTCCGACAGGGGCATTTCTTGTTAATACTTATTTTTTTGTATCATTGTGTCCTTCACTCTGAATCAGTCCTTGTCAAAACAAGCAAGAAATGATTTCAAAATCTACTACCAGCTTTTCAGTTGTGTAAAGTAAATTTGGCCAGCACACTCAGTTGTTAATGTCAATATACCTAGAGGATTCATGCAAAAGCTTCCCCAAAAGACTCTTGTCAGCCTACTTGATGCAAGCAAAGACAATTTGTGATTCTCTCTGACAGACAAATTGCTCAAAAGCAGGAAGTCAGTCAAGATATCTGAAAAGGTCACCTAAGCAAAGATCTCCAGTTGGGATAAAGTTGTTTGAGCTACAAATACAAATGGTACTGGGTGTAAAACAATCAGAGTTGGTACAGAACGAAAGTCTTTTGAGACCAACTCAAGCTGATTGAGCAGAAGCCAAGTTGCTCAAGACCCAAGGCACAAATCGACCACCATTTTCAAAACTGACAAATTTTTTCTTTGTGTGAAACAGGAACAAATCAGTGCAAGGAAAGTGGTTCAAAAAAAAAAGAAAAAAAAGAAGAAAAAAAAACAAAAAAAAAAAGAGAAGGAAAAGAAAAGAAGAGAAGAGCCGACAAAGGGAAGTTTCTCAAATCTTTGGCTTTATTTGCCTTGCTATTGTGCATAAAATCTTGTCATTGATCTTCATATTTTTTCCTCCTAGGATAAAAGTCCTAGTCTGATGGATTTTCTCCCAATAAAATTTTAGTCTAATGAATCTTTCTCCTTAGATAGAAAACTTAGTCTGATGAATTTTCTCCTAGGATAGAAAATCTTAGTCTGATGAATCTTTCTCCTAAGATAACAAAAGGGACCTAGTCTGATGAACTTTCTCCTCGGATCAAAATCTTAGTGTGATGAATCTTTCTACTAAGATAGAAGACCTAGTCTGATGAACTTTCTCCTATGATAGAAATCTTAGTTTGATGAATCTTTCTCCTAAGATACCAAAAAAAAAGACCTAGTCTGATGAATTTTCTCCTAGGATCAAAATCTTAGTCTGATGAATTTTTCTCCTAAGATAGAAGACCTAGTCTGATGAACTTTCTCCTAGGATATAAATCTTAGTCCGATGAATCTTTCTCCTAAGATAACAAAAAAGGGAACCTAGTCTGATGAACTTTCTCCTAGGATCGCAATCTTAGTCTGATGAATTTTTCTCCTAAGATAGAAGACCTAGTCTGATGAACTTTCTCCTAGGATCAAAATCTTAGTCTGATGAATCTTTCTCCTAAGATACCAAAAAAGAAGTAGAAAAGAGGCCTAGTCTGATGAATTTTCTCCTAGGATCAAAATCTTAGTTTGATGAATCTTTCCCCTAAGATAGAAAACCTAGTCTGATGAATTTTCTCCTGGGATAATAATTTTAAAAAAAAGGGAAGTCTGAATTTGAAAAAAAAAGAGGGGTCAATTTTTAGTTTTTTTTTAAGTTATCAATGTCTAGTTTTCTTGAAACCAGGGATCCCGCCCGGAAAATAGGGTCAGTCTTTACTTTAGTCAAGCTTAGTTTATAGTTTTCCGCAAGTTCAATCACGTTTAGGAGACGCACATCCTAGTCGAGTCATTAATTTTACTCTCATCATTGCATCCTTCATCAGTAGCGTAGGTGATTTATAGTTCTACTAACAACTCACAAATCTTCCTAGTGCAAACTGGGGCAGAAAAATTTCTTTTGTTTTGTCTGTTGTGTTGTAATTAGGCGCCCACTTGGAGAACAAGGAAAGACAGTTCAAGTTTCAAGGGAAAACGGTTTCAAAGGAAAGCGGGTCGAGTTTAGCAGTCAGGCGCCCACCTGGAAAACAAAGGGAAAATAATTCAAGTTTCAGAGGGAAGGAATATAATTCAAATGTTGGTAATCAGGCGTAGGGGTGTGCATTCGATTTATCGATTCAATTTTGACCCTTATCGAACATTACTTATCGATTATCGATTTGTACATATGCTTATCGTTATCGTTTCAATAAGGTTTTGATTTTTTCGATTTCGATTTATCGATTTTTGGGGCTTATCGATTCGGTTATCGATTACACCAATAAAAAAATTGCGGGATTCCACGGAAAGTATATTGCTATAAACACGCCTAACTAATATGACAAAAAGAAGCTAAAATAAGACGAACACCGTTTATAACATAAAAATTGTGTCAACAAGCACATGCAACGAAACTAAAGTAAGGGATCAAATGTATGCCACCAACACTCCAACGGTATAAAAAATTTACATCATCACGGCTAATTCTATTTTCCATTAATTTGAACTTCATTCCTTTGAGCTTTAAATACACTCACAGATCTGTCCGCCGTTGCCGAACACTCAGAGTTACTCTTCTCCTTCCTTCCATTGCCTCCTGAAAACTGATTTCTCTTCAAATGTATGCCAAATTTCCCTTACTTAAAAGTAATTTATTAGCTCTGTCTTACAAGTAAGTAAATTCGCGAAAAACCGAAGGATAAGATACTTGAGAAATGCATTTTACTTATTTGATTAGAAATACTTGAATCAGCTCAAGTGTGTTATCTTAATATTTCTGAGTACTATTCCATATAATATAAATAAAGAACGAATGAAGAATGCGCATATTTCTGAACAATAGTTAATTAAGCTGGTAAACTAGCTGTATATGTCAATGCCTGTTTGATTGGAAGTCATTCCTATATTGTATCATCAGGATAGAGCCTAAGAATTCCCGGGAAAAAATTCATTTTTTTGAATTTTTATTTCCTAGTCGATTAGTTTCTATAGTGGTTTTGGGTTTAAAGCTGAATCAGTTGATTGATTAGATCTGTGAAGATGTACACGTCAAGGCAAAAGATTCACAAAGGCAAAGATGCCGAACCTTCTGAGTTCGAGGAGTCCGTTGCATAGGTTTCATTTTGTTTTTAGTTGACCCGTTCTGATTATTGTATATCTTCAATTTCATTATATAATTTTGTGATTGTGGAATGAAGATTTAATTTTTTTGTTGAACATGCTTTGTTTGATTTGGAAAACACCAACCAAGAGCTGAAAAGTGAATTGAAAGATTAAGGACTTAGGGTAAAGGAAAGGATATTATAGAATAAGGATTTAAAAAAAAATTAATATATCTTATCGGTTTATCGATAAACCGATAATCGAAGAGGACAAAATCGAAATCGAAATCGATAACTCGATAAGGAAAATTTCGAAATCGAAATCGATAAACCGATATCAATAAACCGATAACAAATAATCGATTCGATTTATCGATAAACCGATTCAAATGCACACCCCTAATCAGGCGCCCACCTGGAGAACAAAGGGAAAGCAACAATGTTCAAGGGAAGACGGTTCAAGTTTAGCAATCAGGCGCCCACCTAGAAAACAAAGGGAAAATACTTCAAGTTTCAGAGGAAAGGAAGACAATTCAAATGTTGGTAATCAGACGTCCACCTGGAGAACAAAGGGAAAGAAGCAATGTTCAAAGGAAGACGGTTCAAGTTCAGCAATCAGGCGCCCACCTGGAGAACAAAGGGAAGACAGTTCAGATTTCGAGGAAAAACAGTGCAAGTATTGGCAATCAGGCGCCCACCTGGAGAACAAGGAGAAGGCAGTCCAAGTTTTGAAGGAAGACAGTTCGAGTATTGGCAATCAGGCGCCTACCTGGAGAATAAGGGAATTCACTTCAGAATGCAATTCAAGTCAGCAACAAAAGAAACTCGCAGCAAGAATGCAAGTCAACAGTCCGAGATGATCAACGGAAGTTAGTCACAATCCAGAATAAAAAAAAAGATAAAGGCAAGAAGTGAATCCAAATGCAGAAGTTGATGAAAGATGTGGGCTGTTCAAGACATGACTGAAGTCACAAGCATGGTGTGTCCGGTTTTGATCCGAAAAGCTGAAGAAGAATGAACTAGCACCTACACCTAACAAGCGCCAAGGTTCAAATCTAAAGTCAGCATGAAGAACCATTAAAGACTCAAGATCAAGGTTCAGAAGACTTATAGATAGGAATCTTGTAACTCATAGTTGACAGGCTTAGTTAGTCTTTTTCATTTTTTTGATTTTGATGTAATAACAGGACCGCGGACCGGAACCTCGACAGAACGGCACCTCGACCGGCTCTCCACCTCAGTATACCCCATCATCTCACTCACTTCTAAACTACATGTGGCCTGATTCCTTTATAGCCAAGGATATATAGGCAGCTCAGATACCAGGGCTCGATCACATTCCTCTTTCTTTTAGCTTTTAGTCTCTTTAAATAAGGATTGGGTCAAAAAATATGTCTAGTCGTTCTTTGTCTGGAAATACTTCGTATTTTCAGTCAAAGAGATGCAGCTGTAGACATGTGATTTTTGACCCTCCCCAAGATTTTTTATATTTTAGCGTAAATATTTAGTTTAGATTTAGTATCGCTCTCTTTACTTTATTTTATCTAAAAAATCTACAAAAATATTTTCCCTTATTCTAGCTAGTTAATATTTTGTTTTGATATTATAGTTAAATAAGGAGGAATAATTTGTTGTTATCAAGCAGTGGTTCTCTAATTCGTGTATGTAAGTGTCTCTAATTCACTTACATTCGTTCGTTTCTTCTCTACCCACGAACCGCTAGCAGGTATTAACCCCCCCGGGTAACACCCATTTCCATTTTTATTCTGCTTTTTGTGCTTTATATATTCATAATTTGAGTAGAATCTGTTGCTGCAATTGCTTTTTAATTCCAAAAATTAGGGGTTTGTAAGTTGTTTTTCCACATCGAGATCGTGTAGCTTTCTGGGATGTTTAGTAGGATCGAGTTTTCTTGCTCATTTTGAAGGTTTTATTACTTGGGTACTCGTTCATTACTGATTTTGGGTTCTTTTTTGGAATTTTTGTTTGTTAATTAAGTTCAAACCATAAGTTTGCATAAACCATCTTCTTTTAATATTGCATAAGTTTCAGAACTGAGCATTTGGTCAATTCCACTCCTATCCGATTTTTTTATATGAGAACTTCTGAAATAGCCGGATCTCCTCGCCTATTTCAGAAGCTTGCTTGTTGTTTTTCTTCAGTTAATTTCGGCTGCTAGTTACTTTCGGTGCTACACCAGTGGTAGCGGTGATAGCCCTTGTTGGTCTTTGGGTCGTGGTATTTTCTGTGTTTTCAGGGAAATTCTCAAAGTGGTTGGAGACAAGTTGGGCGCACGAGCACTAGCAAAGGAGAGCAACCTGGACGAGCATCAGCAAAGGGCGGTGGGAAGCATTGCGTGAGCTTGCAAGTATATCGAGGGCTGCAAATCAACACAGGTTTAGTTCTCGGGAATTGGTACCTCCCGTTCTACTGTTTTCCTTTTGGTGTTAGCTAAATTGATGTTACTTTAGTTCACAATAGTTAAATCATTCAATAGGTGTACAGGTAGTCACTTCTTTCCTTCTAGTTTGATTCGTTGTCCGTGGTGCACTAGCGAGTCTTTTGTAGATCTGTCGTAGGTGTAGTGGCGGCAGTCTGGGATGATAGATTAAAGGCATGTCCTCAGGTGGGGCAGAGGGGGGGGCAAAGAGTGGGCTCGGGGTCAGGGGGTGGGTCGGGAGGCAGGGGAGGTAGAGTGGGCAAGGGAGCCTATAGGTTGAGAATCGGGTCATGGAACATAGGTTCGCTAACGAGTAAGTCTATAGAGTTGGCGAAGATCCTTCAGAAGAGGAAGATTAATATAGCGTGTGTCCAGGAGACTAGGTGGGTCGGATCGAGGGCGAGAAACGCGGATGGGTATAAGTTGTGGTACTCCGGAGTCGTGAGGGGTAAGAATGGAGTGGGTATCCTAGTAGATAGCCATCTTAAGGAGTCGGTGGTAGAGGTCAGGCGTGTGAATGATAGACTAATGACTATTAAATTGGTGGTGGGTGAGTGTACTTTAAACGTCGTTAGCACGTACGCACCGCAAGTAGGTTGTGATGAGGAGATTAAAAGGCGTTTTGGGAAGGGTTAGATGACATTATTTGTAGTATTCCGCCTTCCGAGAGGTTATTCATAGGAGGGGATTTCAATGGTCATATTGGGTCGTCTGCAGGTGGTTATACTGAGGTGCATGGCGGCTTTGGTTTGGGGAACGGAACGGAGGGGGCATCTCACTGCTGGATTTTGCCAAGGCATTCGATCTAGTGATTGCAAACTCGAGTTTTCCGAAGCGAGAGGAGCATTTGGTTACTTACCAAAGTTCGGTGGCGAAGACTCAAATTGACTATCTCCTCCTTAGGAGATGTGACAGAAGGTCGTGCGAGGATTGCAAAGTTATCCTAGGTGAGACCCTTGCAACGCAACATAGGCTCTTGGTGATGGACGTTAGTATTATGATAAGAAGGAAACAGAGGTCAGTACGAGGCCGCTCGAGGATTAGGTGGGGCGCCTTGACTAAGGTTAAAGCCCAGGAGTTGGAAGGAAGGTTGTCGGCAATGGGAGCTTGGAGAAGTAGTGGGGACGCAAACACTATGTGGTCGACGACGGCGGACTATATAAGGAAGGCGGCAAGAGAGGTGTTAGGGGTATCTTCAGGCCGCACTTGTGGCCACAAAGGAGACTGGTGGTGGAATGCAGTTGTACAAGGTAAAGTGGAAGCGAAGAAGGTGGCTTACCTGCGGTTAGTGGGGAGCACTGGAGAGGAGGAGAAGAGAGCGAACATTGCGAGATATAAGGTAGCTAGGAAGGAGGCAAAGATGGCAGTGACGGAGGCAAAGACGGCAGCTTTTGCTCGTTTGTATGAGGAACTAGGGAACAAAGGCGGGGAGAAGAAGTTACTCCGACTCGCTAAGGTGAGAGAGAGGACGGCTCGGGATTTGGACCAAGTGAGGTGCATAAAAGATGAGGACGGCAAAGTTTTGTTGGGGGATGACCAGATAAAGAGGAGATGGCAGACCTACTTTCATAAACTTCTAAATGAGGAAGGGGATCAGGATATTGTACTAGGTGAATTGAGGAACGCTGACAGCCCCCATGAACTAAGTGATTGTCGGGACATTGAGGTCGATGAGGTCATGGAGGCAATGCGTAAGATGAGAAGGGGCAGAGCTACCGGACCAGATGAAATTCCGGTTGAGCTTTGGAGGTGTGTGGGTAGAGCAGGCGTGGAATGGCTTACTAAGTTGCTTAATGTGATATCCAAGACTAATAGGATGCCCGAAGAGTGGAGGTGGAGTACAATGGTCCCGTTGTATAAGAACAAAGGCGATATCCAGATCTGTAACAACTATAGGGGTATTAAATTACTAAGTCATACCATGAAAGTCTGGGAGAGAGTGGTAGAAATGAGAGTGCGAAGGACGGTGTCTATTTCAGACAACCAGTTCGGGTTCATGCCGGGGCGATCTACCACAGAAGCTATCCACCTTATTAGGAGGACAGTGGAACAATACAGGGATAAGAAGAAGGATCTCCACATGGTATTTATCGATCTAGAGAAAGCGTACGACAGGGTTCCTAGGGAGGTCTTGTGGAGATGCTTAGAGGCTAAAGGGGTCCCGGTTGCCTACATTAGGGCGATTAAGGACATGTATGATGGAGCTAAGACTCGGGTTAGGACAGCAGGAGGCGATTCAGATTATTTTCCGGTTATTACGGGATTGCATCAAGGGTCTGCGTTCAGCCCTTTCCTATTTGCCCTGGTGATGGATGCTATAACGCATCATATTCAGGGGGAGGTGCCATGGTGCATGCTATTTGCTGATGACATAGTCCTAATCGACGAGACACGACGCGGCATCAGCGAGAGGTTAGAGGTTTGGAGACACACCCTTGAGTCCAAAGGTTTCAGGTTGAGCAGGACGAAGACGGAATACCTTGAGTGCAAATTTGGGGCAGAGCCGACGGAAGCGGGAGTGGAAGTGAGGCTTGATTCTCAAGTCATCCCTAAGAGGGGTAGTTTCAAGTACCTGGGGTCGTTTATTCAGGGGTCCGGGGAGATCGACGAGGATGTCACACACCGTATAGGGGTGGGGTGGATGAAATGGAGGTTAGCGACGGGAGTCCTGTGTGACAAGAAAGTGCCACTGTTACTGAAAGGTAAATTTTATAGGGCAGTGGTTAGGCCTGCTATGTTGTATGGGACCGAGTGTTGACCGGTGAAGATCTCACACATCCAGAGGATGAAAGTTGCAGAGATGAGGATGTTGAGATGGATGTGCGGGCATACAAGGAAGGATAAGATTAGAAATGAAGATATTCGAGAGAAGGTGGGTGTGGCCCCCATGGAGGACAAGATGCGGGAAGCAAGACTCAGATGGTTCGGGCACATTCAGAGGAGGAACACTGATGCACTGGTGAGAAGGTGTGAACGACTGGCGGTGGTGGGTACGAGGAGAGGTAGGGGGAGACCTAAGAAGTATTGGGGAGAGGTGATCAGGCAGGATATGGCGCGACTTAGGGTTACTGAGGACATGGCCCTAAACAGGGAATTGTGGAGATCGAGCATTAAGGTGGTAGGTTAGGGAAATTGTGATGTCTTTGTTACAGCGCACTAGAGTGAGACTAGCCAGTTAGGAAGTAGTCTTAGGATGCTATTGATCAACTACTGATGATGGGCTTTATCTCATGTGTATTAATACCTTACATCTTTCTCGTATTTCCTATATCTCTTATATTGTTGTTACTTTGTTTTTTATGGTATTTATGTTATGTTATGGATTTTATGGTACTTTATGTTGTTTTATTATGAGTCTATTGATAGTACTAATATAGTGTCTCTTGTTGCCTCTTTGAGCCGAGGGTCTCCTGGAAACAGCCTCTCTGCCCCTCGGGGTAGAGGTAAGGTCTGCGTACATATTACCCTCCCCAAACCCCACTTGTGGGATTACACTGAGTTGTTGTTGTTGTTGTTGTTGTTGTTGTTGTAGCTAGTTAATATTTTGTCTAGTTAGCTTTATTTTTGGAAAAAATACAAAAAAAATCTTGGCATTTTATTTTTCAAAAAAAGATAAGAAGAAAAGTTCAACATTTCCTCCCTATCACGTGCCCTTTACTCTATTCTTTCATTGTTAATTAAATTTTGATTACCTCTTCTCCAATAAGATATCGCCACCTCACTTTCACAAAGATTCCCTCTAACAAACCTTATCAATTTGCATGCAAGAGGACTTACGTACACTGCATTTCTTTGAGAGGGTCCCACAGATTGGGTCTTTCTTTTTCCCCAAGATTTTTTTATACATTAAGGACACACAGTCACACCTACGGAGGGGAGAGAACGAGAAATCTGGAACAGAAAAGAACAAAAGGGCTGAGAAACGAAAAAATACAAAAAAATAGAGCATCAAAAGAGAAAGAAAAAGCGTTGTTGCTTCATGCAAAAAAAAAAAAGGCAGCAGCTGCTACCTATCTTCTTCGTCCAAAAACAACTTCCCTCGGCCTGAAACCCAGCTGAAAACCAGTTATTTTCACACCTCTGAACCCCCTTCAAACCCAACCAAAGCAGTCATAAAAACGCGCCTTCAACCCCCATTTTCGAGCAGCCGTTACACCCATAAGCACCCTCCCCCCATCTTCCTCTCTAACACACAAATAGCCCCATATTCCTTCGTCACCTTGACCCTTCAGCCGTGGAACAATCTGAAAACTTTAGAGGATTCTAGCCCAACGAAGAGATCACCAAACGACTTTCTTGTTCTTCATCTTCTTCAGCAGCCGCAACTGCCAACTTCGACCCCTCTGCTCCTTCACTCGCGCTGCTTCCTCGCCGGAATCGGCCACCAGCGAGTGACGACGCTGCTATCAGCAACAATGGACAGAGCTAACACTCATCTTTCTGAAGAGCAGCTATAAATCCGATCATCAAAGCTTCAGCTCTTCAAAACAAGTTTTTTTTTTGAATTCCATTTTCTGGTCAGGAGATCTCTTTGAGGTCGTTAGCTCTTCGTTTCCGTTTGAGGTCCTTTCGTCGTCCTGATTTGATTCGCTGTCCCTACTCGTTTGTACTGTCGCTTCTCAGATAAACTGTTGGCGTCGTGGTTTTGATCCGGTCAGTTGTTTTCTTCCTCTGCGATTTGGCCTTCATTTTTTCATGGATTCAGAAGTTGGGTTAGCTTCATTTTGTTGTTTGTTGTTATTTCATCAAGCTATAAATATTTTCTTTTTAATTTCCTTCATAGGGTTCAGTTGACTTAATTTTATAATTATGTAAAGATGTTTAATGTTTTCGCTGCATGCACCGAATTTCATACTAGAAAAGTAAGTGTTAGCGTCAATGAGTGGGACCTATTTGCTGCATTATTATTTCAACTGCATATGGTTTACAAAAAAAAGACTTTGATTTATTTATAAATTCCATTATAGAGTAAGAGTTATCTAGATGGTATCACAAGATACACTCAACGGCTAGCTCAAGAAACAAACTATATTTAGCATTACCATTAACTTCCCATAATATATTTCAAATTATTTTTATGGTTTGGGCATACGGAAATTGAAAGATAATCTAGGCCGTGTGGTTTCGAATTTAGAAGCCTAAAATTTACTTTAGGTGATTAATGTAAGTGATTATCTTGGTCTCAGTTTAATTTTATTTACTTGTTCATGACGCTAGGAGCATGCTTAGTCCGTTAATATTTTTAAACATTGTAACTTGCCTGAGGCGCGATCGATAATAAATTATCGTGGTCATGAGTACGGTTCCCGTGGCATGGTCACGACATGTAAATCTCAAGCCGGGTGTGCATTTCATGTGACCCATTTCTAATTTCCAACAAGGTTAAATAGAATGTGTCGTGAACCGCGGGTGCATTTCATGTAACTTGGCTTACGATGTGTTTTAAATGACCTTGAATTTTCCTAAATTATTAAAAGGCGGTTAAAAGTTAAAAAATGCACATAAGTTTAAAAGTGTTTTAAAATCAGATAAATAGGCCAATAATAATAGTTGAGCGACCGTGCTAGAACCACGGAACCCGGGAATGCCTAACACCTTCTCCCGGGTTAACAGAATTCTTTACCCGGATTTCTGTGTTCGCGGACTGTAAAATAGAGTCAATCTTTCCTCGATTTGGGATTTAAAACCGGTGACTTGGGACACCATAAATTATTCCAAGTGGCAACTCTGAATTTTAAATAAAATAATCTCGTTTCGATTGTTACTAAAATTGGAAAAACTCCTTATACCCTCTTTTGGGTAGTAAAAAGGAGGTGTGACACCATATAAATATAATATACATATATACGCGTATATAACGTCATCTGGTCATGGGTCAATGCACATATATAAATGAGTGAAATGCATGAAAAATACGTAATAATCTTAATATTCCTTCTGGATAAACTTTTCCAATTACGTATTATTCTGAGACCCATGAACAGAAGATATAATATTTTTCATGGAGAATCAAGAATATAGACACCCTTACTATTTCTAGGAATAGAGTAATTTATGGAAATTGTGTATTTGCTCGTTTCTTCAGTATAATTTGGACCATGCCAAAAGAAAGAAGGGTGGGCCTTAACATACCTGTTCCTTGAATTATTTGATCGAAGTGAAGCTTCTGCTTCCGTGAAATACGTTGGAACGAGAGGATGAAGCTTCAGCTTCTGAATTTGATCGAAACCTTGCTATGGATTGAATATTTGGACAAAATGATTCTATTTTCTAATGTCCTTGGTTCTCAATACTTGCCTTCAGTCTGCTACTCTTTTGGTGAGCTTTAACTTTACTTTCTGGATATGCATGACTTTTGTTGTTAACTTAGTTTTAGAAATTTCATTGGGTAAAATGAATTCCACCAATGTCAGATAACAAAGAGATAAGACTAAGAAGTCTTATTTTGATAAAGTTACTTTATTTACTCCTTAGGTGTAGACACCTATGTATAATTTATTATGAGTCATCTTTTAATTTGGTGGCCTTGTGCCACGTGGAGGGTGGGTGAAGATTAGTAATCTTTATCCACTTATTAGTTAACTGGGTAATGTCCCGTTACTTGGTAATTAATCAATTACCCGCATAATTTAAAAGTTACCATAAATTACATAAACTTCTATTTATTTTTTTAATATACTTCATATATATATTTTATATATTATTCTACCGTGGTCATATGGTACCTTGCATGGTACTAGTTTATAATTATCGGGTATTACCCCTCGACCCGTATTTTATTCCAAATTGGCCACTTTCAACGAAACTCGTTTTCTTTAATCCGTGTACCCCTTTATCCTTCATAACACTTATTTATCGCTTGTTATAAATAATGTAAGTACGTTAACGTCAAAATGATCTCATCCTCGAGTCTACGTCAATTAACTAAAGACGAAACTTTTAACGTACGAAAACGCGAGATGTAATAGTTTGTTAGATCATCAAAACATAAGGCAAGAATATTTAAAACCTATAAATTTTCCTCTTTTTGATGATGACAAACTTAACAATTATCGAGTGGTTTTAGAGCAATAAAGAACTAGTTTAAGTAACAAAGGAAATACAGGGTCATAGGGTTCCCCCTGAAACTATGCCTTATCGTAATAATGAGTTCCCCTATGTGTTCCCCTGAGTTTATTCCCATGTGTTTCCCCTTAGTTGATTTTCCCCTTTTTGGCATCATTAAAAAAACAGAATAACAGCACAAAGAAGTCCAGCTAAACTAACTCATGCCACATATGTGCACACAATCATGATAGAGGATAGAACACAGAAAGAGAGTATTAACATAATAAAATGAGGATTGATATTAATAAAGCTTTAAATATGCCTCTGCTTGGAAAAAGCGAGAGGCAACATTGGACTTGTTAACGGGAGCAATAGTGTTTCATCCCAACCACACAAAAAAAGGAAACAAAAAACAGCTATCAAAACATCAAAAAAAACATAACAAACATATCCAGAAACTGGTCACTTAAGGGGTACTTAGGGGGCACTATGAGTAAAAGGCTTGGTAGCTACAACAAGTGTTTGGAGAACGAGGTCTATTCGGGAGTTTGCCGACTTTTGCTCATTGAGCAGTTCTGCTTTCAGGTTCTTTACTTGCGCCCTCAGATCAGCATTCTCCTGAGTCAAACGAGCCACTTCATCCTTCAACCGACGAATTTCCTCAGCTGCACTATTTTGAGCATTTATAAGCTGTGAAACGGCTGATGTACTTCCTACCCCCATACTTTTCCACACACTCGCACTCTTCCAAAGTCGTCTATGAGAAGTTCTGCTTCCTAGTCCCCACTTTGCCCGTCCCCAGTGGGAATTTAAAGAATATGAACACTGGAGTCAGCAGGAACCCATAGGGAAGGCCATGATTACCATATTTGAAAGTGGCAACCTTTTGCATGTGTTCAATCATAATAGCAGGCAGACTTACAGGAGTAAAATTGTCCAGTTGCTCTATCAAGAATAGGTCAGACTTAGAAGTCACTGACCTCCTTTCAGCTCGAGGCAATAGAACTTTGTTAACCAATTCAAAAAGCAACTGGTAAACAGGGAGTAGGGCTTTCTTATGGATCTGGTCCCCTTTCTGGTTAGCATTGTCTTTTACCACTACATTTCTGAAGTTATACTGAAACATATCTCTTACACTGGACACACCAGCTGTAGGAATTTTAAAATCTCTCCAAGCAACTTTACATCAAAGATGATGTCCACCCCATTGACCAAGGCACAAATATAGTCAGTATCAACTGGAAAGAGGCTAGCAAAGAAACTTTGTACCTACTCCTCATATACCTTAGGTGCATCAATTTGAAATAGATACACCCAACGTTGAAACTCGACCATTTCTAGAACTTGGCGCATTCCAGCCATCTCAGATATTGCTGGGTCAAACGTACGACCCAGTAGAATATTTTGATGCCTCAGGCGCTCAGAGCCAAGGCTAACTTCACTTCTCATTTTCTTCACAGAAACAGGTTCTTCAAAAGGTTCAGACTTGAGTTTCCCGGACTTTTCTCCACCGACTTTGCCTTTTCCCTTGGATTTGACTAGGACATCCTCATCAGACATGGAAAACTCACTCACCACCTCTTTCATCTTAGACTTAGATGTTGACCCTTTCTCTATTGACGTAGGATTTGTTTTTTACGAAGATCGTCTAACAAGTGAACCAGGTTCATCTAGGGTTTCCTCTTCCACCTTGACTACAGGGATCGCCTCATCACTTACAAGTACACCATCTTTTACCAACTTTCTTCTTTTCTTCTGACTACTCTTCTTGCTTTTTTGAAGAGCAGAATTGTAGGCCACTTTAACTTGAAGCCTGGTAGTAGGTCGTTGATTTCAGACTCAGGGGTGGACATAACCCTCCGCTTACTTATGAATGCATCAAGAGCCACATTATTTAGGTCTTCTTCATCACTGGATCTCATTTCAGGTGCTTGAATTTCCAGGGGCACAACATCGAATGCAGGAACAATACTGTCCTGGGAATGAGAGCCCTAACCTAGGTCCTCCGAAGAGGGATTAGCTTCCTCATGGGATGTCCCAGTAGTATCTGCTACTGCATCCATGTCAACAGCTACAATGGCCCCTTCTTCCTCCACACTTTGTGTCTGTTTTTTAAGAGATGTAATCTCATGTAGTACACCATCAGTGGATACCACAAACACAGTTACAACATTTTTCTCTTCCTCAACCGGTGCTTCCACCACCATGGAATCGGTAGCAACGATGGCAGAACTCTTTGTGACCTCAGGATTTTGACCTTGTTCTCCACTTAGTGGTTGACTGGTGGGAACATCAGACGATAGGGAGAACGGAGCAGTAGTTTCAAGGGTTTCTGAATTGGGAAGAGATTGGGAAACTATGGGAGGTGTGATTGTAGCAGCAGGAGTAATAGAGGGTGAGGAAGTCTCAGTGAAAGCGGAAGGTTCCATAGATTGATCAGTGGTAGTTACAACTGAGGCAGGGAGATTGGAAGTCATCTCATCTATTGAAGGAAGTGGTGTGATGATCCATTTTGGGTGATTCTAGTGTAAGACTTAAGGTTAATAAGGGCAGAAAAGAGGGTTTTAAAAGGAGAGGATAATTATAAAGAGAGAGGAATAGGCACTGGTTCTGAAACGGCGGTTAGGCATAGAGAATTACAATGTTTCAGAGGGAGATGGAACGATTTGAAATGAAGAGACGTGACAGCAGGATATGAAAAGTTGATAACACGACAGTTGTGTTTTGTACCTTTTTTTAGACGTGCATTAAAGGATGCACAGAACTACTAACCTTTGGTACAAGAACCAGGTTCTAGACCCTTTTTTTTAAAGAATCAATCATCTTTTATCATTCATGCACTGCATCTACCGCTTCTATACTCATCATGTGTGTTTACCTGCAACGGTATTGAAGTGAGTTAGACATGGCCAGAAAACACTTTGAGCCAGTTATTTCTAGAAGGTAAAAGCCAGCTAAAGAGGAATCAGGTTCTCAATTGGGCTTTAAAAGCCCCAGCTTCATTCTGTTTCTTTTAAACCATTCCCTACTTAGTGCCTTGGTGAAAATGTCTGCTATTTGATCTTCTGTGTTGTAGAACTTCATACATATCAGCCCTTTCTCTACATTGTCTCTCAGAAAATGATGCCTCACGTCGATATGTTTTGTCCTTATGTGTTGAACTGGATTCTTGGCCATATTGAGTGCACTGGTGTTGTCACATAGAAGGGGCACACCCTCAGTAAGTACCCCAAAGTCCTCTAGTTGCTGCTTGATCCATAAGAGCTAAGCACAGCAGGATGCTGCAGCTACATATTCAGCCTCGGCTATTGAAAGAGCCACTGAATTTTGCTTCCTTGTTCCCCAAGAGATAAGACATGAACCTAAGAAGTGAGCCATTCCAAAAGTGTTTTTCCTGTCCACAAGATAACCTGCATAATCTGCATCAGCATACCCAATCAGATTAAAACTGTCACCTGATGGATAATACAGCACCAGGTCATGTGTTCCTTTGAGATATCTTAGTATTCTTTTGGCAGCCTTCAAGTGAGATTCCTTGGGATTTGATTGAAATCTTGCACATAGCCCCACACTAAAAACAATATCAAGTTTGTTGATAGTGAGATAGAGGAGAGACCCAATGATGCCTCTATACATGGTTTGATTCACAGGAGATCCAGTTTCATCCATGTCCAGTCAAGTGGCAGTAGCAATGAGAGTGTCTATCACTTTTGATGTTTCCATGTCAAACCTCTTCAAGAGTTCCCTGATGTATTTTTGCTGACAAATGGATATACCCTTTGGAGACTGTTTTACTTGAAGACCCAAGAAGAAGTTCAGTTCCCCTATCATGCTCATTTCAAATTCACTTCCCATGAATTTTGCAAATTCTTCACACGGAGAATCAGTTGTTGCTCCAAAAATGATATCATCAACATAAACCTGAACAATGAGCAAGTTCCTTCCTCATTTCTTTAAGAAAAGAGTGTTATCAATTTTCCCTCTTTTAAAACCATTTTCCAGGAGAAACTTTGACAATCTTTCATCCAAGCTTGAGGAGCCTGCTTTAACCCGTACAGAGCTTTGTCCAGTTTAAACACATATTCAGGGTGCTCATGAAATTCAAACCCTGGGGGTTGCTTCACATAGACTTCTTCCTTAAGGAGTCCATTCAAGAATGCACTCTTGACATCCATTTGGAACAAGGTGAATTCCATATGAGATGCAAAAGCGATTAGAATTCGAATAGCTTCCATACGAGCTACTGGAGCAAACGTTTCATCATAGTCAATCCCTTCCTCCTGATTGTAGCCTTGAACCACTAGCCTGGCCTTATTCCTTGTGGTAATTCCATGTTCATCGAGCTTGTTTCTGAATACCCACCTGGTTCCTATAATGGTTTGATCTGGGGGTATAGGTACCAAGTACCACACATTGTTTCTCTCAAACTGATGTAGCTTATCTTGTATGGCCGTAATCCAATCTGCATATTTCAAGGCTTCCTTGATATTTTTGGGTTCTATCTGGGAGAGAAAGGTTGAGAAGGCAAGTGAATTTCTGGCTCTTGACCTGGTTTGTACTCCGGAATCTAGAGGGGTGATAATGTTGTCTATTGGGTGTGAGCTTTGGTGTCTCTAGTTAGACGCCTGAGGTTCATTTTGAGAGGAGGAAGATATGTTTGGCTGATTTTCCTCTATACTTCTCTTAGGTTCTAGTGGAGTCCCCTGAACTGCATCTACCACTCTTTCTTCAACTTCAGTGGTTGTAATTGAAGTGCTTGGTTCTATTGAAGATGAAGCAGCTTTGTCTTTATTTGGATCCTTTACTTGACTCATCATATATGCCTTTCCATTTGTCATGTTAATGACTTCACCAGGAACAAGTGAGGGTTCTCCATCTTGATCTTCCTCAGCACTCTTCTCAAATGATAGATAGGATTCATCAAAAATAACATGAATACTTTTCTCAACACATTGAGTCCGCTTATTATATATCTTGTAAGCCTTGCTTTGAGAGGAGTAGCCCAGAAATATTCCTTCATCACTATTGGTATCAAATTTACCAAGCTGATCCTTTCCATTGTTGAGAACATAGCATTTGCACCCAAATGTTCTTAGGTGAGTCAGCTTGGGTTTCCTTCCATTTAACAGTTCATACGGGGTTTTGTTCAAAAGTGATCTGATCATGCATCTTTTTACCAAGTAGCCGGCAGTATTAACAGTTTCAGCCCAGAAGTTCTTAGCAATTCCACTATCGATCAACATTGTTCTTTCCATTTCCTCCAAAGTTCTGTTCTTCCTTTCTACTACTCCATTTTGCTGGGAAGTTCTGGGAGCTGAGAAGTTGTGTGTGATGCCATTTTCAGTGCAAAATTCATCAAATTTGACATTGTCAAATTCTGTCCCATGATCTAATCTAATGTATGTGACTCTAGATTTCATCTTCACCTAGATTTTCTTCACAAATGCCAAAAATACCTCAACAGTTTTATCTTTGGTTTTGAGAAACAGAGTCCATGTGAATCTAGAATAGTCATCTACTATCACGAAAATGTATCTTTTTCCTCCTCTGCTTTGCACTCTCATAGGTCCACATAGATCCATATGCAGAAGCTCTAGCGGCTTTGAGGAGCTCACATCCCTTTTAGGCTTAAAAGAGGACTTCACATGTTTTCCTTTAGCACATGCATTACAGATTTTTTTGCATCTTGAATTGTGACATAGGCAGACCATGGACCAGGTCCTTCCGAATTAGTTTGTTCGGAAGAGAAAAACTTGCATGGCCCAATCTTCTATGCCATAGTTCAGCTTTATCATCAACAGCTTTCAGACAACTCAGATCACCATTCTGTAAGGACTTGAAATCAGCGACATAGATGTTCTTGCATCTTTTGGCCATAAGTACTATTTCGCCGGTCATAAGATTAGTGATTGTACATATTTTGGATAAGAATTCCACCTTGTTTCTTTTATCACAGATTTGAGAAACACCCAAGAGACTGTATTTAAGGCCATTTACATAGTACACATTTTCAATAGAATGAGTGAGTGACTTATCGACTTTTCCAACTCCAAGAATGTACCCCTTTTTGCCATTGCCAAAGGTTGCAAGGCTTTTAGTGAAAGAAAGTCTGTGATGTTCCCAGTCATGTGTTTTGAACACCCACTATCCATGAACCATTGTTGACCGCTTCCTTTCATTGTTCCATGCACAAGAGATTAGGAGTTAGTTTTAGGAACCCAAATAGGTTTGGGTCCCTTGTAGCAAGCAAGAGGATGAATAAGAGTTCTCTTAGTCCATGCAGGTAATGTGCGTTTTTTGTGAGTGAAATCTGGTCCCTCTTTTGTAGTCACCATTTCAGCAAACACTTTGTTTTTTTGAACTGATTGATTCTTGGCCTGGACATCTTCCTTGAAGCGCCCAGTGTTCCCACGTCGGGTACAAGTCCAGTTATTGGAAACAATGACGTACTTACTGTGAGGGTTGTGAGAAGTTTTCTCCCTTTGGAACTCTGCTGCCTGCCTGTTTTCACAATCATTAGTATGCAAGGCAGTGGTAGCTTCTAAGGACCAGGTCCACTTTAGGGACTTTTCAAGATCATTCTATACTCTTTGCAGATTAGTTTGGAGAAGCTCATTTTTCTCAATTTCAACACGCATCCTAAATCTCATAGCACCTCATTTTCAAGCCTAATGTGTTCCTCAATTGCTATCTCCTTTCCCTTTCCAAAACTTTCACGTTTTGACTTAGTCCATGGTTTTACTATTGTTTCCCTTTGGTCTGCAATTTCTGCCAACAGATCACTCTTTTCTTTTCTGAGGGTTTCAATGGTTTTCTTATGGTCAGTAACTACAGCCACTAAGCCGTCTCTAGTTTGTTCAGATTCTCCTAATTCTAAGGTCAAAGAATCTCTATCCTCCACAAGACTATGAAAAGCAGTGATTAATACATCAGCTAAAGAAATGAGTTTTTTTGGAGAACAGGATTTCAGATTTCTCTGAACATCCCTGAAGTTTACCTATTTGTTGCCATTGTCTTCATCATCATCTGATTGGGCCATCAAAGTAAAAGTAGAGTCATATCCAGTCTTTTCGCCTTCAACTGCCATCATGGAACTATCACCAGTATCAGATTCATCTTCAGACTCACTAGATGAATCCCCCCGTGTTGCAAGAGCATGTCTCATCATGTTGTTAGTAAATCTTTTTCTCTTGAAGTCCTTGACAGGAACCAGGTTCGTCTTAGCTGTTTTCTCATGATAGTTCTTGGAGAATTCTTGCTTCAGGAGAGGACAGTCTTTCATGAAGTGTCCAGGCTTTCCACACCTATAACAAAGATCATAGTTTCTTGGTCTGATAGACATGTCCCTTTTTAGCATTTTTCCATTTCTTCTGACCATCTTCTGAAATCTTTTGGTTAGGTAAGCCATGTCACTGTTTTTCTCACTTGAATCATTGTAATCAGCTTTAAATACCAGGTTCTTTCCTCTTTTTTATTTTCTTCTTTCACTGTTTATCTTTTTCTCCAACTCATGGGTCTTCAAGTTTCTGATCAGCTCTTCTACGGTCAGCTCTAGCTTGTTTCTGGGAATGATTTCATCAAGGGATTATAACTCATTTATGATGGAAGTGAATCTCGTATGCATATTTTGAATGGATTCATCGTCCCTCCTTTTGAAGAGTTCATACTTGGTAGTGAGCATGTCAATCTTAGACTGTTTTACTTGTGTAGTTCCCTCATGAGTTATTTGCAAAGCTTCCCATATCTCCTTGGCAGTGTCACAGGTGGAGATTCTATTGTACTCTTCAGGTCCTATTCCACATACTAGAATTTTCTTGGCACGAGAATTCTTCTCCCACAGCTATCTTGTCTGCTTCAGTGTACTCTTTGCTGGTTTTTGCCATGAAAATGGAAGTTCCTCTAGTACTCTGGTTGGAACATAAGGACCATCGCATATGATATCCTATAACTCACAATCCTCAGCCATGATAAAATCGTGCATTTTTGCTTTCCACCACCCATAGTATTGTCCATTGAACTTGGGTGGTCGATATGTAGATTGACCTTCTTCTAAATTTGGTGGGACAACCATGAGGATCCTTCCTAGGTGTTAGCCTGATAGGAAAAACCCGCTCTGATACCAATTGTTAGTTTGTATGAGTCCGCCAAACAGTAGAGTACCTGGTCCTCTATAAGATTCTGCTGAGATGCTAATAAAATATTATGTAAATAAAGCAGAGGATTTTTACGTGGAAAAATCCCACACAAGGGGATCAAAAAACCACGACCTACACCTGTAGGATTTTAACTTCACTAACTTGTAAAGGACCTATTACAAGCCACTTTGCAATGACTCCTATTGCAAAGGATTTACTCAACTAACTTGTGGTACTCTTACCACAAACCACTTTGTGACTTCCTAGTTACAAAGGCTTTTTCTTACTTGTGATGCTTTTACCATAAGACACTTTGTAATTCTACAATTACAAAGACTTTTGCTTGTGACTAAATCTAGTCACAACATAAACTCAAGGAGTTTACAGATTTACAAGAGGATTCCTAATCAAACGCTTCTAGGTAAGCAGTTTAGGAGATATAACAAGTACAATAACAAAGTTACAATTCAACTAGGACAACAACAAGCTATCTTTTAGGAATTGTTCCGTAGTTGCGTTCAACTTTGTTCTTCAAGCTTGAGAGGATTGATTTCTCTGTTTTGGCAAGAAGCTTGAATGAGAAACTGAAACCTACAAGTGATGTTTTGTATAAAACTCATTGTAAGTACATCCTGATCATATCACTTGAAATGATGTGAGCACTTTATTTGGTTAGAGAATGAGTGGGCGCTAGAGACAGTGCAGTGCGGTAGAAACAGTGCCATCAGTCACTTCATTTCCAGCTGTGTCCAATTGACTTTGTACTACTATGAGGAAACCACAAGAGTATCAGGTTCTTGTGTGGGTTCCTAGCTCCTGAAGCTATAGCAGTTCACCTTTAGCTGGAATCCGTTAAAGCTTGCAGTATAGTCCAAGTAGGTCAGGTTCCTTATCTGGTTCTTAATAGTAAGTTTGTTAGATCATCAAAACGTAAGGCAAGAATATTTAAAACCTATTAATTATTTTATGATGCAGAAGACCGATTTTATATGCATTCCCTATATACATGATATCTAAGTGCAGAAACTGATCTTAAAACCTTATAAGCATAGTATCTAGATGACTTCAGTTCCTACAGGCAGGATCTCTATTATTCATGCATAGGCAGAATTCTTGGAGCGTATTAACAGGGAAAATAGTTATTCAAATAGTCGATATCCTACAGACATGGTGTCTAATTGTTCAGGCGGTAATGATAGTATCTTGTACCTGAACCGGTGGCTCACTTTTTCTAAGTAATGGGGAAGAGGACCGAAACGTGCCACTGAAAGACTCTACTGAGACAAAGATGGGCTGTCAAGAACGTAGAGGAGGTAGGATGGGCAGTTGGTCAGATATATAAAAATCCCTCCCAACTTTTACTAATAACCCCGATATCTATTTTTACAAGAATTATTATTACAGACCAATATGAAAGAATTACATAATGAAAGAACCATTATACTATAGGGAGCCTTCATAGGCCCAATATCAACCTGGGAACAAGGCCTTCAAACATAGCACCTCTGAGCATAGTGGTAACCCATAACACATAAAACTGGTTTCTGGTGTGTCAAAGTTCCCAAGGGCCTCAAGGACCCCGGGCAATGCTCATATCAGGATCAAATGTTCAACAAAAATCACAAAGAATTAGAAAAACCAGCCCCAATTTGTCAGATTTCAGAGGAATCTCATGGATCCTAAGCAGTGCTCACACTGGGGCGGCAGGACCCTAGTTAACTAAGAATAGGAGTTGGAAAATAGTATAAAGGAGTAGGGGATAGTTTTATGAAAAAACAATTTATTTTCAAGAGCAAACAGAAGTATAATTCTACCTAGACAAACGGGGTCCGAGCAGATTGGTGTGAACACTGGTTCAACTAAAGCAATCACAAAAGAGTAGGGGTACAAACAGAACTGACCATATATTTGCAGTATTATGGAGGTATACAACTGAATCAGCTAGGATTTAAATGTCTAAAGTTGATTTGGCTTATTATTTACCACTAGGTGGAAACATGTAAACATATTTGAACAGAAGCATGCTGAAGCTAAGATGACCAATCAAACAAACACATAGAGTAGAACAGTAGGAAATTAAAGCAGACCAGTATAAAAAGAAACATATGAGAATCATGGATCAAATAGAAGCATATTAGGATAAATTATCCATACTAGCACACATAACTGGATAATTTAACAAGAGTTAGGCATACTAGTTAAGAAGAAAGCAAACAGGAAACATATGATAAAACAGAAGCATATCGAGGTTTGAGGTGAATTAATCATATAATCACATGGAGCAAAGTAAGATTACAAGAGCTAAGGCATAGAAATGATCAAGAATCATGTATCAAACAAGAGCATGTTGAAGGTTGTGGTAAAGTGGACTACATGAAATACAGAATAGAGCAAGATAATAGGAGTTAGCACATACTAGTAGAGTAGAAAGTAAATATGCAGAGATAAGTTGGTTCCAGAATAGCTTGGCCTTGGCTTTTAGCCGGCCAAATAATAGTCACTTAGCACAGAAGTAAGAGAGAGAGAGAGAGAGAGAGCATAGGTTTGTAGTGAAAAATAGGAGAGTTCTGAGGTATGTCCTCATAAAGGGAGAAGGGGAAGGGTTTTATAGCATGCAATAGGGCAGAACACACAAGGTAATGAACGAATCACACACAAATAACTTTTAAAATCAACCAACAATCAATTTAGGTCGACATAGATCAATTAACAGGCGTAAAATTGGGCTAACATCAGTTAATGGACTCAATCAGTAGACAAATAAGGTAAGGAATAATTCCGGAATCAATTAGAATTCATTTAGGGCATAAATCAAGGATTTGGTAAATCAGGGAAACACACAAATTATTTTTCAGAACATTTAAGGCAAATACTAAAAGCGAAAATTAAGGAAACACACAAAATTATTCTGAATAATTAAGGCAAATGCACAAAAATACCAAAACACAAATCGTTCAGAATATTTAAAGCAAATATTAAAGTAAAAAAAATAGGAAAACACAAGAAAAATAGAGTAATCGGACACAGAAAAGGAAAGATTCATCAGAACTAGTAAGGGAAAGGGAAAAGTTTCAAACCCTAGTGCAACGACCCGACCGATCGTTTCATGAGTTACCACTCTGTTTCTCCCATTTTTGCTTCTTATTATCTTGTTCAGCTGTATTATGTGATATCGGTTTGGTTGGCTCGGGTTCGGAGAGGTTTTGGAAAAGAATGAGACACTTAGTCTCTTTTGAGTAAGCTTAGGTTGTAAAAGTCAACCAGATGTTGACATATGTTAAAAAAGGGCTCGGATGTGAATTTTGATTGTTTGAATAGCTTCGGGAGGTGATTTGGAACTTAAGAGAGTGATCAGAATGTGTTTTGGAGGTCCGGAGTAGATTTAGGCTTGAATTTAATGAAATTAGAATTTTGGCATTTTTCGGTTGATAGGGGAGATTTTGATATAGGGGTTGGAATGGAATTCCGGAAGTTGTAGTAGGTCCATTGTGTTATTTATGACGTGTGTGAAAAATTTCAGGTCAGTTGGAATTCTTAGGCTTGAATCCGATGAAGATTTAGTGTTTTGATGTTGTTTTGAGCGTTCCGAGGGTTGGAACAAGTTTGAATGATGTTATGGGATATGTTGGCATGTTTGGTTGAGGTCTCTAGGGCCTCGGGTGAGTTTTCGGTGGTTGAACGGATCAAATTCATGTTGGAAAAGTTGGAGATTTCTGATGTTGGTGTTGCAGACATTTGGCTTTCGCGTTCGCGAGTGGGATCTCGCGTTCAAAAAAGGATGTGGTGTGAGGCAAGAAGTTTAACCTTCACATTCGCGATATTGGTCCTGCATTCGCGAAGGATTAGGTTCTGTGTTCATCGCGAATGCGATGAGGTTCCCGCGTTCGCGTAGGGTAATGGGAGCAGCTGGGGTCCAGGTTCATTTGTGCTTCGCGTTCGCAAGCTAGAGGTCACGTTCGTGATGGGTTGAGGAGCTGAAGCTTCGCGTTCAGGATGCCGCGTTCGTGAAGAAGGATTTTAGTGGTAAATATTTTTGTGATTTGCGAATGCGAGGCTTTTACTTCGTTCGCGAAGAAGGAAAGGGTCACCTGGGCAGAACGTTTAAATAGCCATTGTCCGCGATTTTGGGTCTAACTTTCACCATTTTTGAGCGATTTTGGAGCTTTTTGAGAAGGATTGAAGAGGGAATCAAAGGGAAACACTTGGAGGTAAGATTTATATAGTTAATACTCGATCCTATTGTGATTTCTACCTAATTAAACATGAAATTTGTGGAATCTAAAGCCTAAAATTGGGGAGTTAGGGCTTGGAATTTGAGATTTTGATTTGAGGATTTGAGGGGCCGTTTGTTGTCAGATTTTGATGTATCTGATGCGTATGAACTCGTGGGAGTGTAAGGATTCTATTTTTGTGATTTTTATTGGAATTCGAGACGTGGGACTGGGGGTCGGGTTTGGCCAATTTCATAATTCTTGATGTGAATTGGTTATTTTCGAGTGAGCGTTGGTCCCTTAGCATATTTTGATGGTGTAAATCTATTTTTGGTTAGATTTGGAGCATCCGGAGGCCGAGTCGAGAGGCATAGGCATCGCGGGCTAGAGTTTGAACCGGGTAAGTAATGATTGTAAATGTTGTCCTGAGGGTATGAAACCTTGCATTTCACATCGTTGTGCTACTTTGAGGTGACGCACACGCTAGATGGCGAGCGTGGGGTCATGCACCGTTAGGATTGTGACTTAGTCTATCCTGTATGACTATTAAGTCGCGTATTTGATTGAAAACTGCTTAATATCATTGTGTTTTGAAAAGTATTATCATGTTTTGGGTTGAATGCCATATTTGGGCCTCGTGCCAACTGTTTTGGACCCTTGGGGGGATTTTTACTACTATTCCTCACTGTTTTGACTTAATATTTGTACTCAATCATGTTGTATTCTACTATTTTCATAACTCAGCCATATTTACTCCGTTTTTGATATTTTAAATAATATTTTAGGTTGTGCATCATGTTTTACTGTTGCCGAGTGGCTTGAGAGATTTCTGACTGAGTGAGGCCAAGGGCCTATGTAGTGAGGATATTATGGGATCGGGTTGTGCGCCCAGTAGTATTGTTCTGATTCATGATTATGAGGCCGAGGGCCTGATTTGTTACGCCACAAGGTGGCTTGTTATGAGGCCGAGGGCCAGTTTGATTATGCCACGGGATGGCTTGTTATAGTGCTTGGGCTGTAGGAGCCCCTCCGGAGTCTGCACACCCCCAGTGAGCGTGTGTACCCAGTGTGAGATGTGATATTGCCCGAGGGGCTGTTGTTGTTTCATGTTATTGCCCGAGGGGCTGTTGTTATTTCATGTTATTGCCCGAGGGGCTGATACGAGTGATTGTTAGGTAGCCCAAGGGGCTGGTTCTGTTGGTATTTTGCCCGATGGGCGGTTATGGTACTTGTTTTGCTCGAGGGTCTGATCTATGTTCTATCTTATTTTCATCACTCGCTTGAACTACTGAAAGATGTTTTAAAAAGGTTTTTACTGAACTGAGATATTTTTATGAGTTTTACTGTTTTACTGCATTGTTCTGGATTTATACTGCTTTGTTGTAACATTATGCTATAGTCTTACGTGTTTTCTTACTGCTCAGCTACCTTTACTTTTATTACTTACTAAGTTGGCATACTCACATTACTCCCACCCGCACCCTGTGTGTAGATCCAGGAGTCTCGGGTCACGCTAGCGAGTGCTGATTGTCTTCTAGCAGGCTTTTTGAAGTTGACTAGGTAGTTGCTTGGCGTTCGCAGCCCAGTGCTTCTTCCTATCTTTATTACGCTTTGTACCAGCTTTGTATCAGACTATGTTGTCTTTTCATATTCCTAGACGAGTTGTAGATGCTCATGACTAGTGACACCCCATTGTCGGGCTGTGTTTGTTTTCGCACTATTCTATTCTACTCCACATTTTGGGATTTTTAGCTTATTAATGACTTTAAATGAATTATTATAATTGTTTTGGTTGGTTTGGGATTTGCGTCGGCTGGCCTAGTTTCACGATAGGCCCCATCACGATCGGGTCCATTTTAGGGTCGTGACAAGTTGGTATCAGAGCCTAGGTTATATAGGCCTCACGAGTCATGAGCAGGTTTAGTAGAGCCTCGCGAATCAGTACAGAGACGTCTGTATTTGTCCTTGGGAGGCTGCAGAACCTTTAGGAAAACTTCATATTCTTGAATTCTTGTCGTGCGAATATGTTGATCCGAGTACTAAACTTTTGTTATTCTATTCTCTCACAGATGGTGAGGACATGTGCTACCAGTCAGGATGGATGACCACTAGTACCACCAGTTAGGGCCACTAGAGGCCGAGGACGCGATCGAGGCCGTGATAGGGGCAGGGGTGTAGCCCGCACAGCATCTAAGGCAGCACCTGTAGATCCACCAGCCGCCCTAGTTCATGATCAAGTCCCAGTTGTTGATGCTCCAGCAGCACCAGCTGTGCCTATTGTGATTCCAGGCCTTTAGGAGGCCCTGTCCCAGATTCTATCAGTATGCACTGGCCTAGCTCAGGCGTTCTTAGTTACTAAAGTTGTAACTACTTCTCAGGCTGGGGGAGGTACTCAGAATCCCGCCGCTCGCACACCTGAGCAGATCGTGCAAGGACTTCAGACACCAGGGGCACCTTCAGCCCAGCCGGTTGCAGCTGCTCGGGACTATATAACTTCTGTTATACCAGAGGACGAGCATCGCAGGTTGGAAAGGTTTGGTAGACTTCAGCCTCTGACTTTCAGTGGTATAGAGGGCGAGGATGCCCAGGGTTTCTTGGACAAGTGTCACAGGATTCTTCGTAACGGGTATTCTGGAGCCAGCGGGGTAGCATTTACTACTTTTCAATTTTTTGGAGTTGCCTTCACTTGATGGGAGGCTTATGAGAGGCGTAGGCCGCCTGTTGGTGCAGCGCCCCTTACCTAACAACAGTTTTCTGTTCTCTTTTTGGAGAAGTATGTGCCACAGTCTCGCGAGAGGAATTGCGCAAGCAGTTCAAGCAGTTGCGTTAGGGAGATATGACTATGATGCAGTATGAGATGAGGTTCTCGGAGTTAGCTCGTCATGCTATTTGGTTGGTTCCTACGGATAGAGAGAGGATCAAGAGGTTCGTTGATGGCCTCACATATCAGCTTCAGATTCTCATGACCAGGAAGAGGGTGTCTGGTGCTACTTTTGAGGAGGTTGTTGACATTGCTTGCGAGATTGAGTCAGTTTGTCGCTAGGAGCGAGATGAGAGGGAGGCCAAGAGGACTCGGGGATCTGGTAGTTTTGGTGGTGCTCCTTCGAGGGATCAGTTTCAGCACGGCAGAGGCCGTCCATTCAAACATGCTCAATCAGCTCGCCCAGGTTATTTGGGGCACCATCGGGTCATGGTTCTCATAGTTCTCATCAGGGCCATTCATCGCTCATTGCCCTTCCAGCCTAGAGTTCGTCCCGTGCTCCATCAGTTCAGGGATCTCCTATGCCAGGTGCATCTGCTAGTCATTCTGGTGTTAGGTGTTCCCTTTAGTCCCCGTTTCCAGCACTAGGGAGTTGTTATGAGTGTGGAGAGTTGGGTTACATGTGGAGGTAGTGCCCTCATCGTCTTGGGAGTTCATCTCAGTAGAGGAGTCAGCCATCAGCTTCAGCGCCAGTTACTTCACCATTACCCACCCACCCAGCTAGGGGTGGAGGACAGTCATCTAGGGGTCTCCCCAGAAGGGGAGGTCGATCAGGTGGTGGTTAGGCCCATTTCTATGCACTCCCAGCTAGACCCGATGTTATTGCTTCAGATGCTGTGTTACAGGTATTGTTTCAATCTGCCACAAAGATGCCTCTGTGTTATTTGATCCCGGTTCCACTTTTTCATATGTGTCATCATACTTTTCTTGTTATTTGGATACGCCGGTGAGTCTCTTGTTTCATCTGTCCGTGTATCTACTCTGGTGCAGGATACTATTATTGTGGACCGTGTGTACCGGTCATGTGTGGTGACTATTGGAGGTCTGGAGACCCCAGTGGACCTGTTATTGCTTTGTATGGTGGACTTTGATGTGATATTGGGAATGGATTGTCTATCTCCGTGTCGTGCTATTTTGGACTGTCATGCTAAGATAGTGACATTGGCTATGCCGGGTGTACCATAGATCGAGTGGCGAGGTTCGACTGATTTTGTCCCCAGTAGGGTGATTTCGTTCTTGAAGGCCCGGCGGATGGTTAGGAAAGGTTGTCTTTCATATTTAGCCTTCGTGAGAGATGTCAGTATAGAGACTCCTAGTATTGATTATGTTCCTGTTGTGGGGGATTTTCCTGATGTGTTTCCTGCAGACCTGCCAGGCATGCCACCGGATAGGAATATTGATTTTGGTATTGATCTAGTATCGGGCACTCAGCCCATTTCTATTCCACCGTATCGTATGGCACCAGCGGAGCTGAAGGAGTTGAAGGAGCAACTTCAGGAACTCCTTGATAAGGGGTTTATTCGGTCTAGTGTGTCGCCTTGGGGTGCGCCTGTTCTATTTGTGAAGAAGAAGGATGGCACGATGAGGATGTGCATTGATTACAGGCAGTTGAACAAAGTAGCAATCAAGAACAAGTATCATTTTCCTCGTATCGATGATTTATTTGACCAGCTTTAGGGAGCGAGAGTGTTCTCCAAGATTGACCTCCGTTCAGGTTATCACCAGTTGAAGATCAGGGACTCGGATATTCTTAAGACAGCTTTCAGGACCCGATATGGTCATTATGAGTTCCTGGTGATGTCTTTTGGGCTGACCAATGCCCTAGTAGCATTCATACATTTGATGAACAGCGTGTTTCAACCTTATCTCGACTTGTTCGTAATTGTTTTCATTGATGATATTCTGGTATACTCGCGTAGTCAGGAGGAGCACGCGGAGCATTTAAGAGTTGTGTTGCGGAGATTGAGGGAGGAGAAGCTTTATGCAAAGTTCTCCAAATGTGAGTTTTGGCTTAGTTCAGTGGCTTTCTTGGGGCATGTGGTGTTCAGTGAGGGTATTCAGGTCGATCCGAAGAAGATAGAGGCGGTTCAGAGTTGGCCCAAATTGTCCTCAGCCACGAAGATTCACAACTTTCTTGGTTTGGCGGGTTATTACCGTCGGTTTGTGCAGGGATCTTCATCTATAGCATCACCCTTGACCAAGTTGACTCAAAAAGGTGCTCCTTTCATGTAGTTGGATGAGTGTGAGGAGAGCTTTCAGAAGCTCAAGACTGCCTTGACCACTGCTCCAGCGTTAGTTCTACTATCAACTTCAGGTTCATATACAGTGTATTGTGCTGCTTTGAGAGTTGGTATTGGGTGTGTGTTGATGCAAGAGGGTAGAGTTATTGCTTATGCTTCTCGTCAGTTGAAGCCCCATGAGAAGAACTACCCTGTTCATGATTTGGAGTTGGCTGCCATTGTTCACGCGTTGAAGATTTGGAGGCATTATTTGTATGGTGTGTCTTGTGAGGTGTTTACTGATCATTGTAGCCTCCATCACTTGTTCAAGAAGAAGGATCTCAATTTAAGGCAGCGGAGATAGTTGGAGCTACTAAAGGATTATGATATCACTATTTTGTACCATCCGGGGAAGGCCAATGTGGTGGTCGATGCCTTGAGTAGGAAGGCGGTGAGTATGGGAAGTTTGGCATATATTCCTGTTGGGGAGAGACCTTTTGCAGTCGATGTCCAGGCCTTGGCCAATGGTTCATGAGGTTAGGTATTTCAAAGCCCAGTCGGGTATTGGCTTGTGTGATTTCTTGGTCTTCCTTATTTGATCGCATCAGAGAGCGCCAATATGATGATCCTTATTTGCTTATCCTTAAGGACAGGGTTTAGTACGACGATGCCAAAGATGTGACTATTGGTAATGATGGGGTATTGAGGATGCAAGTTCGGATATGTGTGCCCAATGTAGACAGGCTTCAGGAGTTGATTCTAGAGAAGGCTCAAAGCTCGCGGTATTCTATTTATCCGGGTTGCCGCGAAGATGTATCAGGATCTGAGACAACATTATTGGTGGATGAGAGTGAAGAAGGACATTGCAGGATTTGTAGCTCGGTGTCTCAATTGTCAGCAGGTGAAATATGAGTATCAGAGATCGGGTGGCTTGCTCCAGCAAATGGATATTCCAGAGTGGAAGTGGGAGCGGATCACCATGGATTTTGTAGTTGGGATCCCACGGACTTTGAAGAAGTTCGATGCTATTTGGCTGATTGTGGATCGGCTGACCAAGTACGCGCATTTCATTCCTGTGTGTACTACCTACTCTTCAGAGCAGTTGGCAGAGATCTATATCCGAGAGATTGTTTGTTTGCATGGTGTCCCAGTTTCCATCATTTCAGATATAGGTACTCAGTTTACTTCACATTTTTGGAAGGTTGTACAGCGAGAGTTGTGTACTCAGGTTGAGTTAAGCACAGATTTTCACCCTTATATGAACGGTTAGTCCGAGCGCACTATTCAGATATTGGAGGACATGTTGCGCGCTTGTGTCATTGATTTTGGAGGGTCATGGGATCAGTTTCTACCGCTCGCAGAGTTTGCTTATAACAACAGTTATCAGTTGAGTATTTAGGTGGCTCCATTTGAGGCTTTGTATGGGAGACTGTGTAGATCTCCGATCGGTTGGTTTGAGTCGGGTGAGGCTAGACTTTTGGGTGCATACTTGGTGCAAGATGCTTTAGACAAGGTGAAGGTGATTCAGGAGAGGCTTAATACAGCGCAGTCGAGACAAAAGAGTTATGCTGATAGGAAGGTTCATGATGTGTCCTACATGGTTGGTGAGAAGGTTCTGTTGAAGGTTTCACCCATGAAGGGTGTTATGAGATTTGGGAAGAAGGGTAAATTGAATCCTCGGTTCATTGAGCCTTTTGAGGTGCTTCGGAGGATTGGGGAGGTGGCTTATGAGATTGCTTTGCCACCCAGCTTATCGAGTGTGCATCCAGTATTTCATGTTTCTATGCTCCGGAAGTATATTGGCGATCCGTCTCATGTTTTGGATTTCAACACGGTTCAGTTAGATGATGATTTGACTTATGATGTGGAGCCAGTAGCTATTTTGGAGCGTCAGGTTCGAAAATTGAGGTCAAAGGATATAACTTCAGTGAAAGTATAGTGGAGAGGTCGGCCCGTGGAGGAGGCTACCTAAGAGACCAAGCGGGAGATGCGAAGCAGATATCCTCACCTATTTGAGGCTTCAGGTATGTTTCTTGACTCATTCGAGGACGAACGATTGTTTAAGAGGGGGAGGATGTAACGACCCGGCCGGTTGTTTCATGAGTTACCACTCTGTTTCCCCCATTTCTACTTCTTATTGTCTTTTTTAGCTATATTATGTGATATCGGGTTGGTTGGCTCGGGTTCGGAGAGGTTTTGGAAAGGAATGAGACACTTAGTCTCTTTTGAGTAAGCTTAGGTTAGAAAAGTCAACCGGATGTTGACTTATGTGAAAAAGGGATTGGATGTGAATTTTGATGGTTCGGATAGCTTTGGGAGGTGATTTGGGACTTATGAGCATGATCAGAATGTGTTTTAAAGGTCCGGAGTAAATTTAGGTTTGAATTGGCGAAATTGGAATTTTAGCGTTTTCCGGTTGATAGGGCAGATTTTGATATAGGGGTCAGAATGGAATTTCGGAAGTTGGAGTAGGTTTGTTGTGTCATTTGTGACGTTTGTGCAAAATTTCAGGTCATTCGGATGAGATTTAATAGACTTTTTGATCGAAAACGGAATTTGGAAGTTTTTGAAATTCTTAGGCTTGAATCCGATGATGATTTGGTTTTTTGATGTTGTTTTGAGCATTCCGAGGGTTATAACAAGTTTGAATGATATTATGGGATATGTTGGCATGTTTGATTGAGGTCCCGAGGGCCTTGGGTGAGTTTCGGGTGGTTGAACGAATCAAATTCATGTAGAAAAGTTGCAGATTTTTGCTATTGGTGTTGCAGACATTTGGCCTTCGCGTTTGCGATGTTGGTCCTGCATTCGTGAAGGGTTAGGTTCTTTGTTCATCGCGAATGAGATGAGATTATTGCGTTCGTGTAGACTAATGGGAGCAGCTGGGGTCCAGGTTCATTTGTGTTTCGCATTTGCGAGCTAGAGGTCGCGTTCGTAATGGGTTGAGAAGCTGAAGCTTCGCATTCGCATTTGCGAAGAAGGATTTAAGTGGTCAACATTTTTGTGCTTTGCGAATGCGAGGCGTTGACCGCGTTCGCTGAGAAGGAAAGGGTCACCTGGGCAGAATGTTTGAATAGCCATTATTCGAGATTTTGGGTCTAACTTTCACCATTTTTGAGCGGTTTTGGAGCTTTTTGAGAAGGATTGAAGAGGGAATCAAAGGGAAACACCTGAGGTAAGATTTATGGACTTAATACTCGATCCTATTGTGATTTCTACCTAATTAAACATGAAATTGGTGGAATCTAAAGCCTAAAATTAGGGAGTTACGGCTTGGAATTTGAGTCTTTGATTTGAGGATTTGAGGGGTCGTTTGTGGTCAGATTTTGATGTATTTGATATGTATGAACTCGTGGGAGTGTAAGGATTCTAGTTTTGTGATTTTTATTGGAATCCAAGACGTAGGCCCGGGAGTCGGGTTTGGCCAATTTCAGGATTCTTGATGTGAATTGGTTATTTTCGAGTGGGCTTTGTTGCCTTAGCATATTTTGATGGTATAAATCTGTTTTTAGTTAGATTTGGAGCATCCAGAGGCTGAGTCAAGAGGCAAAGGCATCGCGGGCTAGAGTTTGGACCGGATAGAGGTAAGTAATGATTGTAAATGTTGTCCTGAAGGTATGAAATCCCGGATTTCACATCGTTGTGCTACTTTGAGGTGACGTACACACTAGATGACGAGCGTGGGGTCGTGCACCGTTGGGGATTGTGACTTAGTCCGTCCCGTATGACTATTAAGTCACGTATTTGATTGAAAACTGTTTAATATCATTGTGTTTTGGAAAGTATTATCATGTTTTGGGTTGAATGCCATATTTGGGCCTCGTGTCAACTGTTTTGGACCCTTAGGGGGATTTTTACTACTATTCCTCACTGTTTTGACTTCATATTTGTACTCAGTCATGTTGTATTCTACTATTTTCATAACTTAGCCATATTTACTCCGTTTTTGATATTTTAAATAATATTTTGGGTTGAGCATCATGTTTTACTGTTGCCCGAGTGGCTGGAGAGATTTCTGACTGAGTGAGGCCAAAGGCTTGTGTTGTGAGGATATTATGGGATCGAGTTGCGAGCCGCAGCAGTGTTGTTCTGATTCATGATTATGAGGCTGAGGGCCTGATTTGTTACGCCACAACGTGGCTTGTTATGAGGCCGAGGGCCAGTTTGATTATGCCATGAGATGGCTTGTTATAGCGCTTGGGCTGTAGGAGCCCCTCCAGAGTCTGCACACCCCCAGTGAGCAACGGTACCCAGTGTGAGATATGATATTGCCCGAGGGGCTATTGTTGTTTCATGTTATTGCCCGAGGGGCTATTGTTGTTTCATGTTATTTCCCGAGGGGCTGATACGAGTGATTGTGAGGTAGTCTGAGGGGCTTGTTCTATTGGTATTTTGCCCGAGGGGCGGTTATGGTACTTGTTTTGCCCGAGGGGCTGATCTATGTTCTATCCTGTTTCTCATTGTTTTCATCACTCGTTTGAACTACTGAAAGATGTTTTAAAAAGGTTTTTACTTAACTGAGATATTTTTACGAGTTTTACTGTTTTACTACATTGTTTTGGATTTATACTGCTTTGTTGTAGTATTATGCTGTGGTTTTACGTATTTTCTTATTGCTCAGCTGCCTTTACTTTTATTACTTACTGAGTTGGCGTACTCACATTACTCCCTGCACCATGTGTGCAGATCCAGGAGTCTCGGGTCACGCTAGCGAGTGTTGATTGTCTTCCAACATGCTTTTCAGAGTTGACTAGGTAGCTGCTTGGCGTTCGCAGCCCAATGCTTATCCTCCCTATCTTTATTTCGCTTTGTATCAGCTTTGTATTAGACTATGTTATCTTTTCATATTCCTAGACGAGTTGTAGATGCTCATGACTGGTGAAACCCAATGTCGGGCTGTGTTTATTTCTGCACTGTTCTATTCTACTCTACATTTTGGGATTTTTAGCTTACTAATGACTTTAAATGACTTATTATAATTGTTTTAGTTGGTTTGGGGTTTGCGTCGGCTGGCCTAGTTTCACAATAGGCGCTATCACGACCGGGTCCGTTTTAGGGTCGTGACACCTTGTTAGGCAAGCAAATAAATTAATATGTTAATTGACAGAGCTAGGTAAGCAGGCAAAACATTATGACCAACAGTCATATAATTGAAAACCCTAAGGTGTAAAGCCATAGAGATGAAACTCCAGTAAGATCAGTCGAAAAAGTAAAGAAGAAAATCAGAGTTGAAAATGCCTAAACGTTTAAACTATTTTGCAGAAATCTCTTAGAAAAATCGAAACCCTATCTTTTTAGGAAAAATAAATCGGTTGACAATAATAATTAAAACCGAGAAACCTTAAAGGAAAAATACCAAACAAACTCAAAACCTTTCAGATCTAAAGAGATCTAACGGATTCAACTAGAAATAACTAAGTTTATATTTAAAAAAAATATGAACATAGGTGGAAAATCTGGATTGAACCAGAGATTTGAAGTCATAAAAACACGAAAGTGATAGTACTCACAGATATAGGGTTGAATATAGGCGGATTAATCGAAAAGGTGAGAGATTTGAACTAAATCTGGTTCGAATCCCTTGAGATCCCATCAAGTAACATAAAAATCGAACAACCAATAGAGGTAGGAGGTCGGATAAGGCGGTAAATCACCAAATGATTCCATATCTGTTTGGGAATCAAAGGGATTTGGGAGGAATTTTGAGTGACAACGCTCTAGGGTTTGAGAGCGTCTGAGAGAGAAGAGAGGAGGAGAGGATTCAGAGGCGGCGGTGTTTGAGACAAATGGGTAGGATTTGGGGGGTCGTTGGATTAAAAAAGGAAAGGGATAACGTGGACCGTTGATCTCAAAGATCAACAGCCACGATTAGAGGAGGTTTTGAGTCAGGTTAAAATAGTTAGGTTATTGGTTCTGGGTTAGATTAGGGTATTGGGCTAAGGTTTAATTGGGTTGGGGTCCGAAATTGATTAGGAAAAAGGGCTATTATTTAAATACACAATTATCTTAATAAAATAATTTATAAATAATAAAAATATTATTTATACATGAAAATAATTTAAAATAATTACTTAGTATTATAAAAATATAAAAGGTTATTTTCTTGTGAAATAAGGTATTTATGCACACATGGGCCATTATTGCAAAGTTATTGTAATTATAACCTAACATGTACATATGACTATTCATGAATAATTAAAACTTAGTATGGATATAAATAATAAAATCAAGCGCTGAAATTACCATAAACCCATTTGTGATGCAATTAGTAATTATTTGGATAATAAAATACTAGAATAAATTATTTAAAATCCTTTAAAAATTACAGAAAATTATGGAAAATGCTGGTTGATGCTCATGCACTATTTTGAAAGTCATGTATATGCATTTTAAAAATATATGAGGGAAAAATTGAGTATCAACATTATGCATATGTTTGCACGAAGATGACAAATGAACATATAACATAAGCCAAGTGACAAAGATATTAAATGGTGCCAAATATTGTGCATCGGTTTCAAGGTAAAACTTTCATTTACTACCTATAAATAACGAAACTGATGAGGCTTATGGGTGAGGAGATTTCAGTTATGGAATATACAAAAAGGTGTAATTACTACTTAATTATGAAGAGAATTCAGTTATGGAATGCCTTGCCCATTCTTATTTATTTATTTACTTATTACCATGGTTTGGTCCATCTCTATGTCAAAGTCAATGGAGCGAAAAAGATCTACGCTAAGGTATATGAGAATTCTATCCTTTTTCGGGATAACTAAATACACTACATATTTTACATCCTTGAAATACTTCTATTTAAAAATTTAGAATTTCATAATCGTTCGAAGAGAACTTTGGGACTAACATAAAGGAGTTAGTATTTTAAAATTTTTGAATTTTATGTGCTTCTGCTTCCTTGATGTTCCTTGCACTTCTCAGAAAATATTTTAGGCCTCTCAAATCTCTATGTATTACTTTAACACTTGCGTTCTTTGCTTTCTATATGTATTACTTTAACACATTGATAATTTTTAGATAATACTATCATTTGAATCTGCAAAATAGTTTTAAAATTCATGCATCAACAAGAATGAAAACTATAATAAATGAAATTTTAAAAATTCAGAACTATTTCTACTCAAACCTTTCTCATTCCTTATAAGGAAAAACTTAAATCCATGTATTACAGTGCTAACTTTTCATATTCCTTTTTAATGGAATAAAAGAAGTTTTACAGTCTCAAAATTTATCTCTTTTCTTCCTCCATTCTCCTGTTCGCTGCTTTTTTTCTTTGTTAATCGATTTGGTTAATTCAAAATAAAGATGGTTTTAGATATTGCTACAAAATCATAGAATTTAATATTTTCAGTGTTGTTCATATGTGTTTATGTGCAAACAAATGATTGCAACTTAAATTGTCATTCTTTTTCTTGAGTTTCTTCACTTCGGTCTTGAGTGGAGTAATACTTTTCTATACATGTGATATTGCAATTAAGCACTCCAATGGGTATTTAAAATTAAAGGACATGTCAAAAGATGTAAATTCCGGCAATGAGAAAGGATGAAACTCGGAAGTATGCATATGTTTGCACGAAGATGACAAATGAACATATAACAAAAACCAAGTGACAAAGATATTATACGGTGTCAAATATTGTGCATCGCTTTCAAGGTAAAACTTTCCAAAACTTCAATTGGGAAGATTCAGATAATTGTATTGGGACTATCAGTTGGGTATAAGCAAGAATAACATGATCTATTCCTTTTATTTTTCTTTTTAGTAAAGTTTTTATTTTTATTATCATATTAGTTTAACTTTCTTACGCATTTATGATGTACATGTATGAATTAATTTTTTTTAACTTTTATTTTTCTTATCAACAACTACAAAAGTTTGTATATTTCTTTTTCCTTTATCAATGAATTTTACTAATTTTACCTTTCAAAATTCGCGCGGTCAAATTCACTAGTTTGTCTATAAAAGTTTTATATAGCTCTCTAAATAACATTTATGTTGCTACTTGCTTGATTGTGTAATTGTCAAGATCTACGGATACGTACTAAAGATTAATGTTGGCTAGTATTAACATTATTTTTATTGTCTTTAAAGTGGGAAGCTCCAAATTCAAGCCACCAGCCAATTTTGAGCTATATTCTGTCTTTAGAGCACGTCTTCAATTTACACGACATTTTTTCTTCTTATTTATAGTTTTTGGGATTTTTCTTTAGTCCGTTGGCCAAAATAAATTACATGCGTTAGCCCAAATATACAAAATTTATGTACTAACTATGCATATTATACGTATACTTAATATATAAAAATGTACATTTTCTGATAATTTTTTGTGGTAGTCCAAGAATATAATTATTCTTGTTTTCCCCTATTTTACCTTCATGGAATTAAAGAAAATACTTTTAATATTTTATATAAAGATATTAAAGTTAAAATTTTAAAAAGAAAGAGGGTAGAATATGAGTAAATGTTTGATTCTTGTTTTGTTTCGATCCGGTTAGTGGTCTCGAATTTCACTTTTGTCCGTATTTTATTTTGATATTCTCGAATTTAAAATCGGTAAATGTTTGATTCTTGTTTTGTTCGTATTTGTCGTTTTGTTAATTTTTCGGTTTGTTCATGTGAAATTGTTAGTTTAAATGTCGTTAGATTCAAATTGAAATTTAATTAATTATTTCTTCAGTTTGTTTCATGTGTTGTTATGTATTTTTTCAGAAATTGTTAATGTTGGTTAAATCATTTGAATCCGTCATGTTTGTTGTTTAATATAGATTTAATTCGTGTTCATTTTTGTTTGAAGTTCGTTTTTAATTCAGTGATTTAATGTGAAGTTATGTTTTGGTTTTTAATTTTTTGATTCAATGTATCTTTGTTATAATTTGTTGAATTTAATTTAAAAAGATCAATTGATTATTTGAAGTTTATTGATTTGAGTATGTTTATTTGTTTTGTTTAAGCTTAATTCGAGTTTAATTCGAATTTGAATAAAACTTGCTTGTTATTGTTGTTGAATCTTTTCATTTATGTCCATACTTTGTTTGATTGTTCTTGAACCCGAAACTAGTATAAGTTTGATCTTCTTGTTTGTTGATTATCATTTTTGATTATTTCTACAGTTTGTTTCATGATCTTGTTTAGTTTTAATATAGAAATTGTTGGTTGTAATGTCGTTAGATTTAATTTTAAGTTCAAATGATTATTGAGAAATCTGAATATACTTGTTTTTTTGTTGTTGCTATTGAATCTGAAAGTAGGTTTGTTTGTTGTTAAAAATATTGTTCAATCAAAATAATTTTAGTTGTTTCTTTGTTGTTCATCATTTAGTTTGAATTTGTTGTTGAAATTTGTTTAGAAATTGGTCATATTTGCTGTATTTTGGTTGAAATTGATTAGGTGAATTGGTTATAGCTGATGGGGGTAGTTTGGTAAATTGTAGTACGTTCAGGGGTAAAATGGTAATTGCAGTAAGGTCGGAGGGGTATTTTCGGAATTGAACATTTGATATAATTGTTTAATGTAATGGGGGGCAAGACATAAATTAGTGGGGGAATAATGTAATTGTTTATATTAAGCATGGGGGCAAGATGTAATGGGGTGGGGTTGATATATTTGTTTAATGTAGTGGGGGACAAAATATTAGGTAGTGGGATTAAAAGGGGATGAGTGGGAAGATAGTGGGTTTTATGTTTAAAAATGCTGAAATATAGTAATAAATAGGGGACTTGATCAGATTTTTAGAAAAACAGAAAAAAAAAAGATAGAGAGGAGAGAAGAAGGAGGACAGAGATAAAAAAAAAGAGCTGAATATTGAAGATAGAGAGAAAAATTCCGAAAATACTAAGACTCCAAAAATAAAAAGAAAAACATTCTGGAAATTCAAAAGAAGAATAGTATACACCTGATATACAATCTAAATATTCTGATATACGGATTCAGAAATTAAGGGTTGAACAATTAATTAGTCTTTCAAATCTGAAAAGATTCCCTTGGCTTCTGTCCGTTGACTGTTGTCGGTGTTTCTGGATTTTTATCTTGATTTCAAAATCTGTCACTGGTTTCTCGTTGCTGGTTATTGGTTGTTGGGTGTTGCTGTTGTTGTATGCTACTGAATTTCTGCTGATCTCACTTTTCTTTTGCTTCCAATATCAGGTACACAACTGACACATTGATTATTGTAAACTGAAACATGTAGCATGAATACGAAAAATGAAGAGTTGAAGTTCTAAATTTATTTTAATTATATTCTGAATTTTATTTGTATATATAAATTATTTAGCTTACTCTAATCAGAATCATGTAGCTATTTAATATGTATAGTGAAACATCTGACGATAGCTTAACGGACGAACTATCTATATATTGCCTAAAAATAAATAAATGGTGTAGTAACTTTGTCTAGTTAATTCGTTATTGTTGGATGATTACCATGTCTCAAAAAGCACGTTAGTTCATCAAGCGAATAGACCATTTTGGAACTTGTAGGAATGTTATTTAGTTAAATACTATTGGTTAATTTCAGCATGTAAATGGTTTAGAATTAAAATTATATTGCTAAGTTTTTTTTTAATTTGACAAACTATGAATATGCCTAGTATAATGTAATTAGGTAGTAACATGTGAATAAGATGGCCCAGGTCTAGTTTTATGCCATACACGTTGGGCCTGGGCCCGCATTGGCAACGGACCGTCCAGTTTGCATCATTTTTTAGATTTTATGAATCATATTTGAAACCCAACTATAATAACTCAAGCATGTAAATAAATTAAGACATTTTCTCTTTCATTTTGTAGAGACAAATTTAATAGAGAAAAATGTAGGCATTTTAGGATTGTCCTTTAAAAATAAATGAGATGAGCCTCGCCCAATAAAACGCACTAATTGTGGAGCCCTCAATAAACGTTAAATTGAATATTTAGAATTCGGGATGGACTGTTTAGTGAATTTCACTGCCTTCCCCAAAGATAATAACGCGTTAGACTCTTTAGGCGCATTTTAATAATCTTACCTTCTTAAACTCGGGTGTGCATTTCATGCGACCCAAATCCAAATCCCAAAACATTGAATAAAATATGTTCCGGATTGCGGGTGCATTTCATGTGACGCAATCCAAAGACATGTTTTTTAAACGATGTTCACATTCCTTTAAAAATATAATAAAAGCGGTAAAGAGTTAAAATTTGCACATGAGCTCATAATTGTATAAAATCAGATAAATAAGCCTAATATGACAGTTGAGCGACCGTGCTAGGACCACGGAACTCGGGAATGCCTAACACCTTCTCCCGGGTTAACAGAATTCCTTATCCGGATTTCTGGTTCGCGGACTGTAATACAGAGTCATTCTTTTCCTCTATTCGGGATTAAATTGGTGACTTGGGACACCCTAAATCTCCCAAGTGGCGACTCTGAAATAAACAAACAAATCCCATTTCGATTGTTCTTTAATTGGAAAAAACTCCTTCACCCCTCGCGGGGACGGAAAAAGGAGGTGTGACAGCTCTGGCGACTCTGCTGGGGACAAAACCCAGAACCACTGGTTCAGGGTTAGAAATCGAGCTTAGAATAAATTATTATATTTAGCTTTATCTGATTTTGTTACATGATCTGTGCTTAATGTGCTAACTAACTGCTTTTACCGCTTTGATATTTTGTGAACTATATATAAACTGTGCCGAAACCCATATCCTCTCTGAGTCTTCTGAATCATGAAGAAGGGTGTACTTCGTACGACTTCTTTTCTGTATTGTGTCAAATCCCAATTTAGAACGAGGTTCGGACAAGTTGCTAAGCCGGTGAAGCTTCTGTATTCCCGGTACGCTGCCCCCCCTCGGCCCGAGCTGTTCGCTCGGGTATGCCAGGTCTAGAACAAACACCCAGGTTCTGAACCTAGTATAACAAAGCCACATGCCGGATCCCTAATAGGAACGCTTATTTGCATCATGCGCATTTGACTTAGGCGACTCAACACAGGGGTTGAGTCCGTCTAGGACTAGCAACCTGAAGTGAAAAGACCATCCTGCGTGTGCTTTATGCATTTACTTGTTTCAGACCTGCATGCTGACCGGCTTCGAAAATCGGGAATATTGGAAAATTGCGAAAAAGATGGAAGTAACTGTGTAGAGAGTTAATTGCCTATTTTTTTAAATAAAAAAAAAGAAAGAAAAGAAAAACCCCAATGCCCCAAATACTGGCGAAATTCTGCCGAAATTTTGGAAAAAAGGAAAAATATTTTTTTTTATAGTTTGTTTCACTCAAAAAAGCAAAAGAAAAAATAGAAAAGAGTCTCTTATTTTTAGGTTGAAGAATAGGTTAGTCATTTTATTGAAACGAAAAGAAAAAAAAAATCTTCACTTTGTCTTGTTTTCAAAATGAAAAAAAAAAAAGAAGAAAAAGAAAAATCGTTTGTCTTGCCATGAAAAATGAAAATGAAAAAAAGAGTCTTGTTTTAATATGATTTTTTTTATTTATTTGTTTATGAAAATGCCAAAAATGAAAATAGAAAGAGTCTTGCGTTGAACGTGGATTTATTATTTGTTGCAATATATATATATATATATATATATATATATATATATATATATATATATATATATATATAAATCCAAAAAGTATTTTTCTTTATTTCCTTTCTAGAAAAGTTTTTTTTAGACCCCCAATTTTTGAGAAAAAATCCAAAAATATTTTCCATTATCGATGTCTTTAGAAAGTCTTTTTAATTGTTTTTTAAGAAAAAAACAATAAAAAAAATATTTTCTTTTAATTTCTTCCAAAAAAAAAATCCGAAAATATTTTCATTCTTCTTTCAAAATTAAAAAGAAAAGTCAAAATTCAAAAATATTTTTTAGAAGCATTTCTTTCATTGAAAGTAAAATTCCAAAAATATTTTCTTTCTTCTTTAAAAGTTTCTCTTTCAAAATTCAAAAAAAAATTTCTTTAGAAATCCTTCTTTGAAAAAATGCTCCATTTCTTCTTTATAAGTCTTTCCTTCAAAAAGTAAATAATAATAAAATAAAAAAATAAAAAATAAAAAAAAAGTTTATTTACTTTATTCATGATGTCCCGAACTACGCGGGTTTGATTCTCACCGGATGTGAGATACGTAGGCAACCCTCATCGGGTCCAACCTCCCCTTTTGCTAAAATAACCAAAAACAAATAAATAAACAAAAAATATGTCAAAGTTTTAATTTTGTCATAAATAAGTCGGGTGATGCTGTTTTGTCAAAAATAGCCGAATGTTCCCGAAAGGGACGCCGGAAGGCTGACTTTGCATAAACAGCCACTTTTTGGGTCATGTTTAAGATTTGGTCCAGTTGACCCCCACAGCCTTAAAAATCTTCGTCCCCGAGGCGTTGAAAGACCGTGTTTTCAATATTGAGTTTTCTATTTTTGAAAAAATGATAAAAAGAGTCATAAATAAGTCGGGTGATGTTGTTTTTGTCAAAAATAGCCGAATATTCCCGAAAGGGACGCCGGAAGGCTGACTTTGTATAAACAGCCACCTTGGGTCATTTTTTTTAGGATTTTGGTCCAGTTGACTCACACAGCCTTAAAAATCTTCGTCCCCGAGGCGCTGAAGGGCCGTATTTGCAACACCAGGTTTTCATTATAATTTGAAAAAAAAACAAAGAGTCAGCAGTCAGGTGAACACCGTTCGAATTTTTAGTCAAAAATAAGCCAAGCCAGCTTCGGCCGCGTCTTAAACCGTTCTTGCCGAAATAGCCTCAGAGTATCTTTCAGTTGTCGAAAGGCTATTTTCGTAAAAGAATGGGCAAGTTTGTAAAGTGTCATAAAATAATCCTCCCCCACCTCAAAATTCATATGAAATTTGGAAGGGGCCACATTTGCAAAAAATAACCGTTTGGTTGCATTTGTCAAACGGGGAAAGGAACTGGCCGTTTGTTTTTGAGTTTGTAATTCTTTGATTAGAGTATGCGAGTTATTTGATTTTCGAGGCCGTTTGTTGTCTTTTGTCAAAGTCTGTTAATATGGTCAGTTTTTTTTTTAAACTTTTGTAATCAAGTTTGTTTTAATATGAAAATTGAAAATTCCAAAACAAAAAAAATGTTTTATTATTATTTATCTTTTATTGGTCCGAACTACGCAAGGTCCGATTCATGCGGGGTCATGATACGTAGGCAATCTCCATAAGATTCGACCACCATTGAAAAAAAAATAAAGGAAAGTGTGGGAGATTTTCAAAGGGGCACAATTACAAGAAGCCGGAACGACGCACTTAACTGAAGTGAAGGCATGATAGAACGTTTTAACTGCTTAGGTGCACTGTATCTCTGATATATGATTATCTGTCAAATGCCCTAACACTAATGTGATGGCTTCACTTTGCTGTGTTCATTTCAAAAAGTGGTTGGTTGTGGTAACTCCTCCCTGCAAAGCAAAGTCAAAAGACAATGACTCAAAACCTCAGAACCAAGTGGGTCGGTACTGATGACCGACAACAACTGGTCGAACGGAACAACGGGTTGGTAGAAGAAGTGAAAATGCTGAGACAACATGTGGCAGACATGTATCAGGCATGGATGACTGGGAAAGCACCACCCCCTCCACCGCCAAGCTTCTTGAACTCTGTCATTACCCAAGCACCCAATACCATAACGGAAGATCCCCCATACTCTCCATCCCAACCCACTTATGGCAGCTTTCCCAGCTACCCGAGTAGCTCCATCACTCGTCAACGCTACTCCCCTCCTCGACACTACTTCTCTCCACGAGACTCCCAAAGACATGCTTCACTTTCCAAATACCCAGCTCCACAGAAGGCCTATCCACCCTCACAAGCCTACCGGAAGCCCCCTGGATCAGGTTTCCGGCCCAATCAAGCATTTAGGAACGAGAGGTTGCTGAAACGAGGAAAGGCTCTCACACCTATCGGAGTATCTTATGCAAGTCTGTTTGAAAGGCTAAGGCATGCTGGCTTGATTGATCCGCTCCCCCCATATACTCCAGATCCACGTGCAAGAAACTTTGATCCAGCAGCACGATGCGCATACCACTCCAATGTCAGAGGGCACAACATTGAGAGCTGTCGTAATCTGAAAAGGGAAGTAGAAATAATGATCCAAAAAGGGTGGATTGTGATCAATAACAGTGACATGGAGCACTCGGACCCTATCGAGAACTTGTTGACGGAGGTTGATGATGTTGAAGCTAGTAATGGTCTTGGCAGTATTGATGCAAAGCTCAGTGGCTAAGATGCCAGGTTTGATAATTGGGAGAGCGCTCCGTTCCTTGGTTAGCAAGAGAGAAGCTTTTGGTGGCTTATTTTGTTGTCATTTCTGTTGTCTGGATTATTCTTAGGGTTGTAATCCGGATATTGTCTTGTGTCAAACTTTCTTATCTTTCCATTTTGTCATAGCGGTTTGGTTTAAGTTTTGTCCAGGCTATTTTAGGATTTTATTCTAGTTTGTTTCGTTTGTTTTGTTATTCAAACCATTTCATCGGTAGTCTAATACAAAATCCGGTCTTTTATTATTTCCATTCATCTTTTTGTTTGATCCTTTTATCATTTTGTTAAGCGCCGATTCTAGTGACATGACATGTGTGCACAGTTGGGCCTAATCTTAAAAGTTAATCATAAAACCCTGGGAAGGTGATCAAAACATTTAAAGGAAATAAGGACGGTTTGAAATTATTCGGAGCTCGAGTCATATGGAACTAGGGCAAGTAAAACACAAAGAAAATCGTTAAAAGCAAGATTCGCCTTTCATGATAATGAGAGTGTGAGTGTCGCCCAACGGTGCTTTAGAAATGACAAATGAAAAGCAAATGTTGAATATAATTGTCAAGTCCAGCACCATCAGAAGAGACTATAAATCTATGTTCAATTGTGTTGTTTGCACTTGGCATGTTTTGAAGACTGGAATGACAAAGACATTTCGTTCTGCTACCTAAACACTTTATCCTTCGTTACCCCTTTTGAGCCTTGTTTATTTTATTTTATTTTCTTCTTTCATACCCCTCTTTCGGAATCAGTAGCAAAGAGTAGAAACACAAACATAAAAAGATAAGAAAAGAAAAAGAAAAAGAAAAAAAACACAAAAAGAAAAAGAAAAAAATCAACAAAAACGAAAAAAATGATGAAAAGAAAAGAGAAAAATGATAACAAAAAAAACAAAAGAAAGTCAGAAGAAAGCAGAGGAATTGGGAACTACGTTCGACCTGATTCCTCAAAGAGGATACGTAGGCGCCTCACGGCTCGGTCATGGTGTAATAAAAATTAAAAAAAATAAATAAATAATCCCCAAGCAAGAAATTGGGGCAAGGGTTGCGCTTGTTGTAAACAAATATGGTTCCGAAGGTTGTAATTTTGAACCTCAAATTGATTTGTTTTTGAGCCTTTAATACCCTTTCTTTCTAGCCTATCCAAAAACCTACATTATGGTCCAAAGAAAGACCTTCTGATCAGTCTACAAAAGACGCCAAGTCAGACAAATGAGAGTCTTATCGGTGAACATAACACTCTGTTCCACAGCAGAAGGGACTCTAATCCCCAGCAAGAGAATCATACCGGCAACACTCCAAATCCCCAACTGGAAAGTGATACAAATGAGAGAGTTTTATCGGTGAAAATCTTCACGGACACCATAAGGCGATGAAAGCTGGAAAAAAAAACAAAATGAGAGAGGCTTGATAGTGAAAACCCTTCGGGCACTACAAGTCGAATAAGATTGAGAATCAGATGGGGAATCGCCAAATGAAGATCTTGAAAGACGATTGACGGTAGAGGATAGGCCACATGCGCATGTCATGACCATTAGAGTCGGTATCTGCGTTTGATAGGTTTTTATTTATAGTTTCTCTTGTTAAAGAGTCATCTTTTTCCTTTGTCTTTTATTCGGTTCCCTTTTTGTTTATCTTTCTCCTTTCATAGAAAAATTCCCCAGTAGAGTCTGTTTGGTCAGAACAAGTGAGAAATAACTTCAAAATCTGCCATCAACTTTTCAATTATGCAAGATGAGATCTGACTAGTACATCCAAGTGGTATAGTCAGCAAGGAACAAGCGCGAGGCCAGTGTCAAGAAAGATATCCCCAACAAAAGGATTGACGAGTGTCAAGAGGTATATCCTTGCCGAAATCAAAGGTTATTAAACCTCAAGGCCAAGGCCCAGGGACAAATCAAGAAGAGCAATGGGCATGATTTGGGAAATTCATACGAGACTAAAAGGTCGGGAAAATGACAGTTTCCGAACTATGCCACAAAAGAAGAGGGATATCCCCAGCAGAAAGGGATCATTCCCAGCAAGTAATATCATCCCCAGCAAGTTTTTTGGAACACAGAGCAGGGAAGGAGAAAGGGAAAAACCATCCCCAGTAGGAGTATCAGAACCAACCACCACAGTCAAATCTTAAAAGGAAATGACATTAATGGCGGAAAGGCATGCCACAAGGGAGATTGTCAAACTGGGGCAGAAAATATTCCTTTCATTTAGAAATTTTCTGGAAGTCAGATACCCATTCGGGGAAGAATAAAGATAGCACCAGTCTTAAGGTAAGTGGTCTTTGAACCAGTTTTACCCTCAGCATAACAAGTTTTAATAAAGGAAGTTGTTCCCCAGCGGACAGAACAAAAGGATGAAACTTGTGCTCGGAAAATGCAAAAGGCCAGTATCATTCCCAGCAGCCTTCAGAAGAGTGAAGCACTAGTTTTGAAGGAATCAAAATCTCCCAGCAGTGTTATCCCCAACAGCGTTATCCCCGGCTGATAACATTTTATCCCCAGCAATGTTGAGAGAGAAAAGTTTTGAAGGAGGTAGTTTTGGAGAAAAGGGGAAGAAAGGAGACTCCCCAATAATATTATTCCCCAATAGGTAAGTAAATAATTCCCCAGCAGTGTTATCCCCAGCAGTCTCGGGGAAAGACAACACGAGCTTTTCAAAGAAGAAAGCCATCCCCAGCAAAGCCACAAATCGGCCACCATTTTAAAAACTGATAAAATTTTCTTTGCTTGAGAGTTGAAACAGGAACAAAGCAGCGCAAGATAAAAAGAAAAGAAAAGAAAAGAAGGAATTACAAAGATAAATTTCTCAAACCTTTGATCTTTACATTTTCCTCCTAGGATAAAAGTCTTAGTCTGATGAAATTTTCTCCTGAGATATCAAATCTTAGTCCGATGAATCTTTCTCCAAAGCTCGAAAGGAGCTTGATTTATTTTTAAAAATATTAGAGTTGAAGTCAGGAGCCCGCCTGGAGAATGGAGGTGTTAAAATTTAAGAAATTGTTGAAGTCAGGAGCCCGCCTGTAGAACGAAGATTGTTAAATTTTAAGTTGAAGAAGTCAGGAGCCCACCTGTAGAATGGCAATTTAAATTTCAAGTTTTGAATTTGGAATACATTTCAGTCTTTACATTTAAGTTGAAGAAATTGGGTTCATCCGCCCTCGAATAGGATATTTTGGGTTCATCCGCCCTCGAATAGGATATTTTGGGTTCATCCGCCCTCAAATAGGATATTTTGGGTTCATCCGCCCTCAAAATAGAATATGTTGGGTTCATCCACCCTCAAATAGGATTTTATTTTTCAAAGTTGTTGAAATCAAGAGCCCGCTTGAAGAAAGGAAAGGCGTTTTATTTTTAAAAGTTGTTGAAATCTCGCCAGCCTAAAGAAAGGAATGACATTTTATTTTCAAAGTTGTTGAAGTCAGGAGCCCGCCTGAAGAAAGGAAAGGCATTTTATTTTTAAAAGTTGTTGAAATCTCGCCAGCCTAAAGAAAGGAATGGCATTTTATTTTCAAAGTTGTTGTTGAAGTCAGGAGCCCGCCTGAAGAAAGGAAAGGCGTTTTATTTTTAAAAGTTGTTGAAATCTCGCCAGCCTAAACAAAGGAATGACATTTTATTTTCAAAGTTGTTGTTGAAGTCAGGAGCCCGCCTGAAGAGAGGAATGACATTTTATTTTCAAAGTTGTTGTGGAGGTCAGGAGCCCGCCTGGAGAATGGAGGTGTTAAAATTTAAGAAATTGTTAAAGTCAGGAGCCCGCCTGGAGAATGGAGGTGTTAATATTTAAGAAAGTTGTTGAGGTCAGGATCCCCCTAAAGAACAGAATGGCAATTTAAATTTCAAGTTTTGAAGTTGGGAGCCCGCCCATATAATAGAGGAATATATTTCAGTCTTTACATTTAAGTTGAAGAAATTGGGTTCGTCCGCCCTCGAATAGGATATTTTGGGTTCGTCCGCCCTCAAATAGGATAATTTGGGTCTATCCGCCCTCAAATAGGATGTTGAATCTATTCGACCCGAGTGGTCCATTGCCAAAATATATGTTTCATAAATCATTGCCAAAGGCATTTTATTTTCAAAGTGTTGTTGAAGTCAGGTGCCCGCCTGAAGAAAGGAAAGGCGTTTTATTTTTAAAAGTTGTTGAAATCTCGCCAGCCTAAAGAAAGGAATGACATTTTATTTTCAAAGTTGTTGTTGAAGTCAGGAGCCCGCCTGAAGAAAGGAAAGGCGTTTTATTTTTAAAAGTTGTTGAGATCTCGCCAACCTAAAGAAAGGAATGGTATTTTATTTTCAAAGTTGTTGAAGTCAGGAGCCCGCCTGAAGAGAGGAAAGGCATTTTATTTTTAAAAGTTTTTGAAATCTCGCCATCCTAAAGAAAGGAATGGCGAATTTATTTTCAAAGTTGTTGGTTGAAGTTGGGAGCCCACCCATATAATAGAGGAATACATTGCAAGTCAGTAAAGCAGAAGAATCCAACAGGAATCCCAAGCGGGAAACAATAAAAATCCCCAGCACCGGAAAACGGAAGGTTGCAACAAGAGATCCCAGCGCAAAATCAAGCGCATGAGTCAAAAGGGAGAAAAGACGCATCTTGAAAGAAGCGGCCTGTGAACATTGAATTATGCCCAACATAACAAAGCTTAATGAAGAAAGTCATATCTCCAGCGGACCGAACCAGACAGTGAGAATTGGTATTCAGAGTAGCAAAAGGTCGATGTCATCCCCGTCAGTTCTCGGAAGAAAGAAGCACCGGAATCGACGCAAGCCGACAAGAAAGCAAGGCATCAAGAACAAATGGAAGATAGATGAGATTTTGTAATCCGTAGTCTAGCCTAACTTCTTGATTTTTCTTTTAAGCATGGTGTAATAAGGAGGTCAGCAAACAAGTAAAAGTAGCATACAACAGCAGTAACATTGCAGTCCCATGGTAGTCCCAGCTACCAAAACTTCTCGAACTACATTGACCTGATTCCTGTTTAGCCCAGGATATATAGGAAACCTCTGAAGCAAAGGTTCGGTCAAATCTTTCAAAAAATGCTTCACACGGAGTACTCGGATGGGCAAAAATCGGTCACTTTATCTTTGCACGAAAATCCTTCGTGTCTTCGAGCAAAGAGGGGCAGCTGTAAGCACGTGATTTTTGCCCTATGAAAGAATTACTCCCAAAAAATTCAAAATAAAATGATTTTCCTTGGTGTGCAATTTTTTTTTTTGAATTTTTGTGGTATTTTTGTATAATTATTTGTATTTTTGTCTGTGTATGTTTATTCGTTTAAATTAATAAAAATATAAAATATGTCGCATTTTCATTTAGTATTTATTTAAGTTTGTTTTACAAAAATGAGAAAATCATAAAAAAAATAATGTATGTTGCATTTTAGCATTTAACGTCTAAATTGTGCGATTTTATCGTTAATTTCTATTTAAATGTGCGATAATAGTTATTGGGAATTATTTAGTATTTTTGATAAGTTAATTTAGTTTATAACTTAATTTAGAATTTTAGTTTTATTAATTAGAAAGTAGAAGAAAATAGAGCAAAAAATATAAAGAAAATCGGAATTGGGCTCTTCTTCAAATTCAAGCCACAGGCCCAAAAAATACTCAACCTTCCCTACGACCCGGTCCATTTCAAACCGGGTCAACCCAGTCTATAACCCTAAAGACCCACCCCCATCTTCCCATTTTTCATTTTCCACTCCAAAAAACCCAAACACCTAAAACTACCCGCCCCTCCCTCTTCTTCTTCTCCAAAATCCCAAACACCCCAAGCAACTATGGCTCCCAAACACCCCAAGCAACCATGGCTGCTGCCCTACCCCCTCATCCCCACGACCACCCCCTCACACACACACACATCAACACATACACTCATACACACACAACAAAACACTCACACACACAGTGCACGCAGCAGCCGTTCATGGCTGCTGCTTCTTCTTCGCCTTCGTCCCAAACGACCTTGCCAGCTGTTTCTTCCTCTTCGTTTTAGCTGCATCGAGCTCGAGCTCAAGCTGCCATGGCTGTCTCCTCGCTATTGCGTCTTCTTCCTCACCTTCACGTTCGTCGCTGCTGCTGCGTTGCTGCGTCTCCTGGTACGTCCAAACACACCCTGATGCTGCCTGCCTCGTCGTCTTTGTTGCTGCCTCCAACTGCCTCGACTGTTTCTGCTTTACCTCACGTAAACCAGTCCGGCAACCCCCCCCATTAAATCCGGCGACCTTCACTTTGTCTCGAAACAGCCTGCCTCGTCGACCTCCTCCAAACCAAGCTGCTTCTGCTGCTCCTACTGCATCCAGCCTCCTCGAGCAGCTGGTTCTAAACCAAACCCCATCGTTTCTGCTGTATTGCTGCTTCGTCAAGCATTTGATTCGAAACAAACCCCGTTCCTGCTCGCCAAGATATTTGCCGGGCAGATTCGAGTTATGTTGGTTTCAAGGTTTTCGGGCAGATTTGTTTTCATCCAAGTTCTTCGTAGTTTCGATCCGGTTAGTGGTCTCGAGTTTCACCTTTGTCCGTATTTTGTTTTGATATTCTCGAATCTAAAATCGGTAAATGTTTGATTCTTGTTTTGTTCGTATTTGTCGTTTTGTTAATTTTTTGGTTTGTTCATGTGAAATTGTTAGTTTAAATGTCGTTAGATTCAAATTGAAATTTAATTAATTATTTCTTCAGTTTGTTTCATGTGTTGTTATGTATTTTTTCAGAAATTGTTAATGTTGGTTAAATCATTTGAATCCGTCATGTTTGTTGTTTAATATAGATTTAATTTGTGTTCATTTTTGTTTGAAGTTCGTTTTTAATTCAGTGATTTAATGTGAAGTTATGTTTTGGTTTTTAATTTTTTGATTCAATGTATCTTTGTTATAATTTTGTTGAATTTAATTTAAAAAGATCAATTGATTATTTGAAGTTTATTGATTTGAGTATGTTTATTTGTTTTGTTTAAGCTTAATTCGAGTTTAATTCGAATTTGAATAAAACTTTCTTGTTATTGTTGTTGAATCTTTTCATTTATGTTCATACTTTGTTTGATTGTTCTTGAACCCGAAATTAGTATAAGTTTGATCTTCTTGTTTGTTGATTATCATTTTTGATTATTTCTACAGTTTGTTTCATGATCTTGTTTAGTTTTAATATAAAAATTGTTGGTTGTAATGTCGTTAGATTTAATTTTAAGTTCAAATGATTATTGAATTTAGAAATCTGAATATACTTGTTTTTTGTTGTTGTTGTTGAATCTGAAAGTAGGTTTGTTTGTTGTTAAAAATATTGTTCAATCAAAATAATTTTAGTTGTTTCTTTGTTGTTCATCATTTAGTTTGAATTTGTTGTTGAAATTTGTTTAGAAATTGGTCATATTTGTTGTATTTTGGTTGAAATTGATTAGGTGAATTGGTTATAGCTGATGGGGGTAGTTTGGTAAATTGTAGTACGTTCAGGGGTAAAATGGTAATTGCAGTAAGGTCGGAGGGGTATTTTCGGAATTGAACATTTGATATAATTGTTTAATATAATGGGGGGCAAGACATAAATTAGTGGGGGAATAATGTAATTGTTTATGTTAAGCATGGGGGACAAGATGTAATGGGGTGGGGTTGATATATTTGTTTAATGTAGTGGAGGACAAAACATTAGGTAGTGGGATTAAAAGGGGGATGAGTGGGAAGATAGTGAGTTTTATGTTTAAAAATGCTGACATATGATAATAAATAGTGGACTTGATCAGATTTTTAGAAAAAAAGAGACAGAAAAAAAAAAGATAGAGAGGAGAGAAGAAGGAGGACAGAGATAAAAAAAAGAGAGAGCTGAATATTGAAGATAGAGAGAAAAATTCCGAAAATACTAAGACTCCAAAAATAAAAAGAAAAACATTCGAGAAATTCAAAAGAAGAATAGTATACACCTGATATACAATTTAAATATTCTGATATACGGATTCAGAAATTAAGGGTTGAACAATTAATTAGTCTTTCAAATCTGAAAAGATTCCCCTGGCTTCTGTCCGTTGACTGTTGTCGGTGTTTCTGGATTTTTATCTTGATTTCAAAATCTGTCACTGGTTTCTCGTTGCTGGTTATTGGTTGTTGGGTGTTGCTGTTGTTGTATGCTACTGAATTTCTGCTTATCTCACTTTTCTTTTGCTTCCAATATCAGGTACACAACTGACACGTTGATTATTGTAAACTGAAACATGTAGCATGAATACAAAAAATGAAGAGTTGAAGTTCAAAATTTATTTTAATTATATTCTGAATTTTATTTGTATATATAAATTATTTAGCTTACTCTAATCAGAATCATGTAGCTGTTTAATATATATAGTGAAACATCTGACGATAGCTTAACGGACGAACTATCTATATATTGCCTAAAAATAAATAAATGGTGTAGTAACTTCGTCTAGTTAATTCGTTATTGTTGGATGATTACCATGTCTCAAAAAGCACGTTAATTCATCAAGCGAATAGACCATTTTGGAACTTGTAGGAATGTTGTTTAGTTAAATACTATTGGTTAATTTCAGCATGTAAATGGTTTAGAATTAAAATTAGATTGCTAAGTTTTTTTTTTAATTTGACAAACTGTGAACATGCCTAGTATAATGTAATAAGATAGTAACATGTGAATAAGATGACTCAGGTCTAGTTTTATGCCATACACGTTGGGCCTGGGCCCCCATTGGCAACGGACCGTCCTGTTTGCATTATTTTTTAGATTTTATGAATCATATTCGAAACCCAACTATAATAACTCAAGCATGTAAATAAATTAAGACATTTTCTCTTTCATTTTGTAGAGACAAATTTAATAGAGAAAAATGTAGGCATTTTAGGATTGTCCTTTAAAAATAAATGATATGAGCCTCGCCCAATAAAATGCACCAATTGTGGGGCCCTCAATAAACGTTTAATTGAATATTTAGAATTCGGGATGGACTGTTTAGTGAATTTCACTGCCTTCCCCAAAGATAATAACGCGTTAGACTCTTTAGGCGCATTTTAATAATCTTACCTTCTTAAACTCGGGTGTGCATTTCATGCGACCCAAATCCAAATCCCAAAACATTGAATAAAATATGTTCCGGATTGCGGGTGTATTTCATGTGACGCAATCCAAAGACATGTTTTTTAAACGATGTTCACATTCCTTTAAAAATATAATAAAAGCGGTAAAGAGTTAAAATTTGCACATGAGCTCATAATTGTATAAAATCAGATAAATAAGCCTAATATGACAGTTGAGCGACCGTGCTAGAACCACGGAACTCGGGAATGCCTAACACCTTCTCCCGGGTTAACAGAATTCCTTATCCGGATTTCTGGTTCGCGGACTGTAATACAGAGTCATTCTTTTCCTCGATTCGGGATTAAATTGGTGACTTGGGACACCCTAAATCTCCCAAGTGGCGACTCTGAAATAAACAAACAAATCCCGTTTCGATTGTCCTTTAATTGGAAAAAACTCTTTCACCCCTCGCGGGGACGGAAAAAGGAGGTGTGACATGAGCCGTTGATCCTCACTTGATCGAACGGCTCGGAACTAAAGCTGGAGGATATATGTCCGAACACGCACCCCCCCTCCCCCAGTTCATCGTCCCAAACATCCCCAACTTCAGAACCCTGCCACCCAAACCCTAGTAGCCGCCCCAGAATTCCCTACCATCCGGTGGCGGCGCCGGCGTCCAATCGCCACTAAATTAACACCATGAACTCCTTTCCACCTCCCCATCCCAAATATCCAAACAGTTCCTCTCGAATCCCCTTCCATCGCCTCGAATCTCAGATCTGAGGTTAGCACCGGAAATCCTAAAATTCCCATATCCACCCAAAACCACACCATGCAACCCCTCATCTCCTTCTTGCCTCAAATACATGTTGGTTTCATCTCAAAATGGCCCGTTAGTGGTAGAGCAGAGGTCCGGATAGCCAAGTCTCTCCTTGGGATTCTTTTATGGCTTAGCAAAGTCAAGTGAACCTAATACCGTCATTAATCGTTTGTCTTTTGTTAAGGACAATCGATTAATGACCGTCAAAGGTTCACTGTCTCCTCCAAGGTTTTTCGAGTTCATGCGGTTTTTGCTGAAGCAGGTTTGGGATAATTTCCCTTTGCATCGATTGGTTTCTGTTTATTTCTTCTGTTTGTTTTCTTGGTTGTTTGTTTTACAGCTTTTTAGAATTTCGTCTCTTGATTAATAGCATTATGTTCTGATTGCAAGTTTGTTAGTTAGCTTGTTTGCGTAGTTGTCGATGACAATCGGCTTCGTAAGGTTTGAGTTTAATTTGGTTTCAATTCACGAGATTTTATTTTTTCCGCTGGGTTTCATGTCACATTTTGTGAATTAATTTTGGAACTGAGTCAAGTATAGTTCATCGTTCGCATTAATTCTTGTTTCAAAAACATTTTCTGAATTCATGTTTATGTGTGAAGGGTATTCAAGCCAGTTTCTCATAATTTCAATAGTTGTTTTGGATTTCAATTTGTTTGAAAGTGGTAGCCCATTTGTTTACTGTTATTGAGATTGTGAGCATTCAGAATTTAAGAGGGGTAAGTGAATAATGGGAAATTTTAGGGGGGTAATTTGGAGATTGTTTCAACTTAAAGAATTTTTAATAACTGATGGAAAGCTTCCTAAATGGACAGCTGCCCAAAATGGTTAGGGAAAATAGGCTGTAAGTTGAAAATATCTGAAGGAAATGGACAGTTGTCCAAAAATCAGTTTTGAAAGATGCCCTATGAGGGTATTTTAGAAAATCTGACTGCCTTGCCTTGGAAGGCACACAACAGACCCTCAGCCTTTAAAAGAAAGCTTTCTTCTCATTCAAGTCAGTTTTTTACACCTTAGAGAGAGAAAAAGGGCTGAAAAATCAAAAAATGAGAGACGGCTAAAAAGAAATACAAAAGGTACTGTTCCATTGAAAATCTTTAGGGAAATTCTTGTGGTACTGATTCTGTGACAAGTTCTGAGCAACTGAAGTTTTAAAGGAGCTGAATATGTTTTTGTATACAAGTTTTTGGTTCACTGTTGGGTAGATTTTGGTTCTGAGCTGTATGTGATATCACTGTGGGTGCAAACTGGGCTAAAGTGGTCTTTTCTCAATCATTTCTGGGCTGATTTTGTTGCTGATTCATGTTCCTGCTACTGAGTCCATTCCTGATTCCTCATTTTTCTATTCTGCTTTTCAATTTCCAGGTATTTCCTTCAAACCTTGAACGGAAATGAAGCTTTGTATGGCAATTGTGCTTGAATTATGTAGTTCGAGTTGAAGAAATTGATCGCTGCCCTTTCCCTATTACCTTACCAGTTGTGATGTTTAATATATGTCGTCTTCATGTTCCTACTAGGTTCACATAAGTTATTTAGTTATTGTCATACCTTTTAGATTCTTTATGGTATTGTATAAAGGTTTCCCTTTCACTCGCTTAACTTGAATGTTGAAGGGTCTTGATCATGTGTAGGAGCAGTAGGGAATTATCGCAAAGAATTTTAGTGGTGTCAAGTGTATTTCAGGTCTGTTTTGGGTCTGTTGAGACCAGTATTGTTGGCTTGAATGCATGCTTTAGTTCAGCTATAAACTTGCAGATTGAGGCCTGTTTATTAGACAAACATTGTTCGCTATTGAGGAGACTCGATATCGAGTCTTAAAGCTTCTAGCAGATTACCTTGAAATCTGACTTGGGCTCGTTGGGCCCAAAGTTCATGTTCTTGCGAGATGGCCTTGTGAGTCCAAGGCAGATGTGGTCCTGAAGCGCAGACATGATTGAAATTATAAGTCTAGTTGCTCTATGTTTGAATAATTAAGGGAAAAGATGTTGGTTTTTCACTGCTCCACATTGTTTTAGCTGATTGGTATTCAATAAAATATGTACAATTGATGAGTTCCTGGGTATGATCTGCATTGGAGCTTGCAGTTAGGCCTTTAACGTTGGCCCCGCGCCTTCGACGTGCTATAAATTTCATTTCGGACTCCTGTTGTATTTCGTAATTTGGGCATGTTATCGATGTGGGCCTGTAGTGGGTTGGGTTATATATTAATGAGACGTTGTTGCATTTCGTTAAGCACTTGTTTACTTAGGTGGAATTCAAATCACCTTAGACCTTTAGTTAACTAATTTGACTTTTTAAAAAATGGATTGAGGCACACCCGACTAGTCAAATGTATAACTCGTGGCCTTAGAAATTCTGACTCGATTTTAAGAATAATTGTTGAATAGTCGTAGAGATACCTTTAGGGCCGTTTAAAATACAATTGTGATTGTGTACACATTCACGTAACATGATTACAATTCTAAAAACTAATTCGAAGTATGCGTTCGCGCAACTTCGAGCAAACCTTCTTAATAATAAAACGGGTTTTCGTAGGGTATTAATTAAATTAGCTCATATAGTCTGAGGTGCGTCGTGTACCATTTAATCATACAAAATGACAAGTGTTTATAGTTTGCTTTAGATACGCGCAACTTTGGCCAAATCTTTTCATATATAATAATAAAGTGTTATTAATTGTGGACACGTTCGCGTGACATGATTTTTGACGCGCCAAAGGGAAAGAGTATACATACGCGTAACTCGATCCTTTAACTATGAATAATCAAGTGATTTAAAAGCGGTTAATAGATAAATGCACATAGGTCCTAAAAATGAATATTTAAACAATTTAAGCCAAGTATAAATTGCTAAGCGACCGTGCTAGAACGACGGAACTTGGGAATGTCTAACACCTTCTCCCGGGTTAACAGAATTCCTTACCCGAATTTCTGTGTTCGCAGGCTATAGAACAGAGTCAACTTCCTCGATTCGGGATTTTAACCGGTGACTTGGGACACCATAAACCTCCCAAGTGGCGACTCTGATTTTTAATAAACGATCCCGTTTTGATTGTCCTTTAATTGGAAAACTCCCTTGAATTTATGCCCTTTACGGGGTGTAGGTAAAAAGGAGGTGTGACAGCTCTGGCGACTCTGCTGGGGACAAGAACCCAGAACTTTTGGTTCAGAGTTCAAGAATTCGAGCTTGTTGATATGATTTTTGCTTGGCTTTATTTATTGTTGATATTACTGTATTCTGTGAATCTTTTGTGCTAAATGTCATCTGTTTACCGCTTTAATATTGTTGGAATTGTATATAACTGTCTTCTCACGCCACCCATCTGAGTCTTTTGAAAATGGTGCATACGTTCACGTATCCCGCTTTTTTGTAGAAATTATACCAAATAGAACGAGGTTGGGCAAGCGACAAGGCCGGGTAGACTTCTGTGCTCCCGGTACGTCGCCCCCTCCTCGGCCCCAGTTGTCCGCTCCGGTACCCAAAGTCTAGACCAAAACCCCAGGATTTAAACCTAGAAAAACACAGCCTCATGCCGGATCCCTAGTAGGAACGTTTATTTGCATCATGTGCATTTTGACTTTGGAGACTCAACACAGGGGTTGGGTCTGTCTAGGACAGGTGCACCCGAAATGAAAAGACCATCTTGATGCATCCTATATGCTACATGTTGCATTTATTCAAGGGTAAAAGGGTCATTTGGCGGACCAATGATAGTTGGGGGCAAGTGAAAAATGAAAAAAAAATGAAAAAAGGGGAAAAAGAGAGGGTGAAGTGTGAGGATAAAACGAGCGGGGCCTAATTATGTTTTCTGTTACATTTTTGTTTAAAAAAAAAAGAGAAGAGCTTGAAAACTGAAAAGATTTTGCATTTTTTATCATTTTTCAAAATTATAAAAAAAAATCAAAAAAAAAAGAGAAAAGAAAATCCAGAAGGATTTTATATGTTTCATCATTGTTCAAAAAAAAAGGAAAAAATGTATTTTCTATATGTTAGTTGTTGTTATTATTCTCGCACGTATCCAATCTGCCCGAACTACGCATACCTGATTCTCGTCTTTCGGGGCGTGATACGTAGGCAACCCACATAAGGTCCGGTCTTCCTAGTAAATCTTAGGTTCTTGGCTTTGCGGGGTCTTAGCCAAATTTTGCACTTCTAGCCACCTTTTAGCCAAATAAGCCATTTTGCAAAAATGGCCTCAATCATGTCTTGCATGTGTCTTAGGGAATGTCATTGTCTCACATAGTGTTGGTTTAGGTTTTCTTATACAGGTGTGAATTTATTTACCGAAGTTTGAGCATGACAGACACCCCGTGAACATCCGGTCAGGATTGCATTCAGGAGTTGCTTAAGGAGATTTTTATATTTGTTATTTTTATTTTATTTTTATGTTTTTTCATGTCGTCTTTTACTTTCTAGTTTTGTACAGTAATGTCAAGTATTTTGTTATTGTATTTTCTTCTTTATATGTGAAAATGTGTTGTAACCCAAAAATCCAAAAAAGAGATGTTGCATTTTTTATTTCCGTTATAAATTTTCTTTAGAATACTAATTCTAGAAATGAAAAAAAAAAAGAAAATTTTTGAGGTTGTTTTTCCTTTAGGCAGTTAATATCTAGGACTTAAAATGAATTATTTTTATGTTCCCTTTAGTATATTAGGACCAAAATTCAAAAAAAAAAGAGAGAATTTTATTTTAGTACTTCTTTAAAAGTTTTCTTTAAGGTGTTAATTCCAAAATCCAAAAAGATTTTTCTTTTGAGGTGTTTCTTTGGGAAATTAGTGAAAATGAAAAAAAATTCTTTTTATTTTCATTAGAACTTTAGGATGTTGTACATAGAAAAAATATATTTTATCTTTTGTTTATCATTAGAGTTTCCCCTTTAGGTAATCAAAAACTGAAATCCAGAAATATCTTTTTTATCTTTTCTCGCTGCGAAATCCTTCTTCAGGGATATCAAATGCAAGTTCAAAATATTTTTCTATGGTTTAATATCTAGATTTCCTTCCTAAAAAACAAAAAAAATGTCTCCTCTAGGGTTTGTTCCTTAATAATTCCCGCAGAGTATTTGTTTCAAAAAGAAGAAAAATTCAAAAAAAAAAGGATTTGCTTCTTTATTTCTCTGTTCTCATCAGAGTAGTCACTAAGGTAAAAAGAAAATGAAAAAGAGAACGTCAGTTTGTTTCCTTTATTCCTGATCTTCCAGAACTACGCAAAGGTCTAATTCATGTGGGGTCATGATACGTAGGCAACCTACATAGGGTTCGATCAAATCATTTTTTTTTATTAAAAGAAAAAAGAAAAAAGAAAGGAAAAAGGGGGGTGAGGTCATGGGATGTGAGAAATGAGAAGGAAGGAAAAGAGCGATAATCAGAAAGAAAAAGGGGAAGGAAAATGAGCGAGTTAAGAAGGGCTAGAAAAACAAAGAAAAGAGAGGTTGAAATGAACAAAATGGGATGATGCCAACTGACCTTTGTACCCTCGAAGTCATTTTAGAACCGATAAATGTGGCTAGGTGCATTGCACATGAAGTGAGATTATCTTATGTTAAATGCCCTAACGCTAACGTGATGGTTTCATTTTGTTATATTCATAGAAGAAGGGTGGTTGATTTGTGATTTTTAAAGTGGTAACTCTTCTCCATAACACAAAGTCAAAAGGCAATGACAGACAACAACAGAACTGAGTTGGTTGATACCGGTGCCCGAAAGTAGTTGGTTGAACAGGATAAGGGGTTTGTTGAAGAGTTGAGGATGTTAAGACAACACATGGCGGACATGTATCAGGCCTGGATGACTGGGAGGGCACCACCCCCGCTACCACCTAGCTTCCTAGATGCTCCCCTTACCCAAACACCGGTCACAGTGCCAGATGATCCCCCATACTCTCCAGATTCACCCGCTTACCAAGGCTTTCCCAACCACCTTAGTAGCTCCGTCACTCATCTTCCAATTACCTTTCCTAAAAATTGCCCTACTGTCTTTTCCACCTTCCCCAACAATGAACACTCACTCAAAGCTCACGATACCCGATATTACCCCTCAGAGGTTGCCCACAAAGTTCCTAACTCATACAAACAGAGCCCTCGGGATAAGTTGCATGTTAAAAATGAAAGGTTAACAGGAAGAGATAGGAAAGAGGGGATACTCAGGAGGCTGAAAGGCATAGAACAATCCTCGAAGAACAAACAAGGAAGGGAAGATCAGGGCAGCATGTTCTACAAAGAATTGTCTATGTCCTCCGATGTTCGTCTGCCTGTGGGGTTTAAAGTGCTAAAGTTTAACTTGTATGATGAGTGTGGAGATCCGGTAGCCCATTTGAGGGATTATTGCAGTGAAATGAGAAGTGTTGTCGAGAAAGATGATTTGTTGATGGCGTATTTCAATGAGAGCCTGACTAGGGCAGCTTTTGAATGGAATAATCGTCAATATGTTGGTAAATGGCCTACATTGGGTGACATGGCTCAAGATTTTGTTCGATACTTCCAATACAGATCAAGCATTACCCCTGACCGCTCCTCCCTATCCAGAATGGAAAAGAAGCCGGAGGAAAGATTTAGAGAATTTGGAGTCAGATGGAGGGAGCAGGCTGCTCGAGTCAATACCCCGATTGGTGAAGAAGAAATGGTTGAGCTCTTCCTAAAAGCCTAGAGGCCCACCTACTTCAGTCATTTGATCCCAGCCTTGGGAAAGCCTTTCAATGATGTGTTAAAAATGGGGGAGATGGTAGAAGAGGGAATCAAATCAGGCAAAATCATGAGTTGTTCGAAAGACATTCAGAACATCCCAGTAAGCTTGGGTGGAAGAAAGAGAAACAGAAAAGATGATCCGATGGGCTTTCCCGATTAACACTTCCAGCCTCAACATTGTCCCCAGGGATATCCTGACGCACCAGATGATCCTCCCCAATGCCACTTCTCTCCATGGAACTGCCAAAATCGTACATCACTCTCTCAGTACCCAGCTCCACGAAATGCCTATCCACCCCCACGAGCCTACCGAAAATCCCCTGGATCAGGTTTTCGGCCCAATCAAGCATTTAAGAATGAGAGGTTGCTAAAAAAAGAAAAGGCTTTCACCCCATTGGGAGTTTCATACGCCAGTTTGTTCCAAAAGTTGAAGCAATTGGACATGTTGAAGCCGATCCAGATAAAAATGCCAAATCTTCTTCCAAAGAAGTTTGATTTTTCTCAAAGGTGCGCATATTGCTCAGATGCCCCGGGGCATGACATTGAGAAGTGTTGGAATCTGAAGAAAGCAATTCAGAAGCTTATTGATGCAGGTGACATTCTCGTACAAAATCCAGATGCAGCAGACACTAGCCAAAGTCCATCGCCTGAGACGCATATGGTGAGTATGATTTGTTTTGAAAAGGAATATGAAAATTCTTCTGAGATCCTCGAAGGCCCACGCGCTGCAAAGTTTTCAGTGCTATCAGAGGTTGATCTTAAGAATGAGCCAGCAAAAGAAACCCTAAAGCAATTTGTTAAGAACAATGTGATGGAAGTTCGTGAAGGTCCTAGTAATGTTGATGCAGAATTCAGTGGCTAAGATGTCGAGCTTGGCAATTGGAACGACGCTCCTGCCTTGGTTAGCTAGGGAGGAGTTTTGGTGGTTTATTTTGTTGTCATTTCTATTGTCCGGGTTATTTCAGGGTTGTAATTCGAATATTATCTTATGACTCAAACCCTTCTATCCTTTTATTGTGCCTAGTTTAATTTTTCATAGTAACTCATTTAGTGTTGTCTAGGTTTGTTCTAGGGTTGTAACCCAGTTTAGTTTACTTGTTTTGTTGTTCAAACCCTTTCACCATCTGTCTAGTGCAAGTTTCTGTTTTCTGTTATTTTTAGTCATTTTTGTTTAGTTCTCTTTTCCTTTTATAGTCCTTTTCCTGTCGACTCTAGTGACGTGACATGCACGCGTAATTCTCAGCCTCGTTTTAAAAGTCAGTTTAATCATGAAGCAATGAAACAATGTTGAAGATGTAGGGACATTTGACGGAAATAAGTAAAGGCATTTTGAGATCACTTCAAGCCCGAATTGTGTGAAACTAGGGCAGATAGAACATAAAGAATCCCTATTGAAATGCATCATGCCGCATCAATTTGAAGATAAAAGCAAGTTTGCCCCAAATTTGTAGGGGGGCTGCTCGTGGTAATGAGAGTGAGAATGTTGTCCAATGGTGCTTTGTATATAACAAATGTAGAAGGTGAATGTGTGGGTACGGTCATCAAGTCTGGCGCAACCAAAAGATGTTACGAATGTTTTCCTTGGTTTGTTTAATTGTGTTATTTGTACTTGGCATGTTTTGAAGGTTGGAATGACGAAGGCATTTTGTTCTACTATCTAAACACTTTATCCCTCGTCACCCCTTTTGAGCCTTATTTATTTTCTATCCCTCTTTCGGAATCAATAGCGAAATCAGAAACACAAGCATGAAAGATAAGAAAAGGAAGAAAGAAAAAGAGAAAGAAAAGGAAAGAGAAAGAAATAAAGAAAAAGAGAAAAAAAAGAAAAAGAAGAAAAGAGAAAAGAAGAAGAAAAACAATAAAAAGAAGAGAAAAGCAAAAGAAAAAAAGAGAGAGAAGAAAGAGAAAAGAAAAAAAAACACAACAACAAAGTAATTTCTATGACATAAACTACGTTCGACCTGATTCCTTTTAAGGATAGGTAGGCAGCCTCACGGTTCGGTCTCATCAAAACAAAAAATCCAAAAGTCCCCTATGCAAGAAACTGGGGCAGAAGTTATGGTTGGTGTAAGAAAATCTGGTTCCGAAAGTTGTAATGTTGAACTCATATGAATTGTTTTGAGCCTTTGATATCCTTTCTTTTTTAACCCTATCCAAAAGCCCACGTTACGGTCCAAAGAAAGACCTTCTGATCAGTCTTCGAGGAATGCCAAGTCAAGTAAGGAGAGGTAATTCATATCAGGGGCAACACTCTGGTCCAAGCAGAAAAATAATGAAAATGAGAGAGTCTTATTGGTGAAAACCCTCATGGTCACTGTAGGGAAACGAGAGCAGAGAGAAATCCAAAAATGAGAGAGTCTTATTGGTGAAAACCCTCGCGGGCACCGTAAGGCGACGACAAGTTGAGAGAAAGAACAAAATAAGAGAGGCTTGATGGTGAAAACCCTTCGGGCACTACAAGTCGAATAAGGATTATGAATCAGATTGGATGATCGGAGCATTGAAGCCCAGTTTCACGGTTCAGAGGTATAACAGGGGTTGAACATCAGACTTGCTAAACAGAATAGGCTACAGGTGCATGTCATGGTCATTAGAATTAGTATCCACATCTGATAGGTTTCTACTTTGTAGTTTTCTTGTTAAGAATCATCTCTTTCCTTTGCCCTTTACTCTGTTCCTTTTGTCTTGTTTACTTCCTCTTCCTGAGTCTGTTTGGTCAAAATAAGTGAGAAATGACTTCAAAATTTTCCACCAGCTTTTCAATTGCACAAAACGGGGTCTGGCTAGTACATCAAAGTGTCATAAGTCGGGAAAGAACAACAAGCGCATTGATCTGGTAATAATCAACATGCTTTGGGATCCTTATGAAATACAAAGGTTTGGTACACATCAATTCAGGAACAATGCAACAGATGGAGGGTGTTAGGTGAACGGATCAAAGGTATTTTCGGTGAAACACGACGGTTTGGTACATATCAATTCATAAACAATGCAATAAGATGGAGGGATTTGGTAAACGGATCAAAGGTATTTTTTGTGGTAAGATCGACAAAAGGTGTTTAATTAGTGACAAGCGAGGTCCTCCGAGCAGAAATCAAAGTTATTGTGGCAAGTGAAGGAGCAACAGACCTCAATGCCAGGCTAGTGGTTTAAGTCAAGAAAAACAACATGCGCGATGAGTGGGTGGAAATTGTCGTGCTTTGGAATTCATGAGAAACACAAAGGTGCAGTACACGTCAACACAAGAGCACGATGCAACAGATGGAGGGTGTTAGGTGGACGGATCAAAGGTATTTTCGGTAAAACACAAAGGTTGGTAAATGTCAGTTCATGAGTAGTGCAACAGATAGAAGGAGTTGGGTCTGAACGGAGAAGGGACATTTTCTGTGATAAGGATGGCAGAGAAAGTGCTAGTCCATAAACAAGCAAGGTCATCGAGGGGAAATCAGTTATCATGAGAAGTGAAGGAGCAACCGCCCTCAAAGTCAAGGCCACAAACCAACCACCACATTTTTAAACTGATAAGATTTTTCTTTGATTTGAAACAGGGGCAGGAAATTTCAGTTGTTTCGGAGAAACCCTCCGTGGAGAAAGGCAGTCACCAAACAGGTTTGATTCTTGATTTTCAGGACCCTCCTTGAAAATGGGACCTAGTTTAAAGTTCAGAAATAGCATAATCCAGCATAAATGTATCCCAAAAGAATATAAGTTAGCATTGCATGTTCGAGATAGGATTCAATTAGGAGTTTTCAGGACCCTCCTGAATAATGGGACTTAGCTTTAGGATTTCAATTAGATAACAACATTTAGCGTAAACTCTGTTGTAGGGTAGTATAATTCAGCCATGAAAGTTGTCACCCTTAAGATAAAATTTGACCTTTGATTTTCAGGACCCTCCTGGATAATGGGGAGTAGTTTAAAGATTCTTTTAGATAACAAGGTTTAGCAGAAGTCACACTTTAGAAGATATAACTTAGATTTTCAATTGTCGTTTAACTAGGAATTTCAGGACCCTCCTGGATAATGGGACCTAACTTTCAATTCTTAGTAATACTTGGTAATACGATTTAGTTTTACACTCACATATGTGCCCAGACACCAAACTGGGGCAGGAAAATTTTCTTTGTTTGTCTATTTTTTGAAGTCAGGAACCCGCCTGGAGAGCAGGGAATACATTTCAAGTTAAAGTCAGGAGCCCGCCTGGAGAGCAGGGAATATATTTCAAGTTGAAGTCAGGAGCCCGCCTGGAGAGCAGGGAATACATTCAAGCGTAGCAGTCAGGAGCCCGCCTAGAGAACAAGGGAGTACAATTTAAGTTTTAGCTTTCAAACTCTTTGTTTTGTCTACGTTGAAGTTAGGAGCCCGCCTGGAGAGCAGAGAATACATTTCAAGTTGAAGTCAGGAGCCCGCCTGGAGAGCAGGGAATACTTTCAAGCGCAGCAGTCAGGAGCCCGCCTGGAGAACAAGGGAGTACAATTTAAATTTTAGCTTTCAAATTCTTTGTGTTGTCTATCTTGAAGTCAGGAGCCCGCCTGGAGAGCAGGGAGCACTTTCAAGTTGAAGTCAGGAGCCCGCCTGGAAAGCAGGGAATACATATCAAATTCAGCAGTCAGACACCCACCTGAAGAAGGGGAAAACATCTTAGTTTACAATTCAAGATGGCAACAAACGGATGTCTCCGAAAGAATGGAGAACAGCAAGGCAACAAAAAGCACAAAATCAAGTTTGAAGATATAGATAGGACTTTTGTAATCCATAAATCATAGTCTAGTATAGCTTTTTATTTTATTTTGACATGGTGTAATAAGGAGGTTCAGTAAGCAGCAGCAACAGCAGCAACAGTGAAATCACAGCTTCATGGTAGTCCCAGCTACCGAAACTTCCCGAACTACACTGACCTAATTCCTTTTTAGCCAAGGATATGTAGGCAACCTCAGAGGCAGGGTGCGGTCAAATCTTTCAAAAATGCTTCCCACGGAGTGTTCAGACAGGTAAAAATCGCTCGTATCCGCTCACTTTATCTTTGCACGAAAACTCTTCGTGTTTCCGGGCAAAGAGGGGCAGCTGTGAGCACGTGATTTTTGCCCTATATGAAATACTCCCATAAATTCAAAACAAAGTAATTTCGTTTCATTATTTGCAATATTGTGGATTTTGTGGCATTTGCTGTTAATTATTTGCATTTTTTGTTTTTACAAAATATGCTGCATTTGCATTTAGGATTTAATTTTTTGCATGTTCGAAATAATTAGTAATTTAATGTTTTATAAAAATGGAAAAATTACAAAAAATAGTTCATTTTTGCATTTTAATTTTAATTTCTCGAATTTTGTTAGCTTTCTTTAATTTGGTATTTAATTAGTATGGTAATTATTTTTAGAGGTTAATTAGTTTAATTTGATAGGATAATATTAGTTTTAATAATTACTTTAGGATTTATTTCTAATTTTGGAAAGAAAAGAAATTTGGAAATTGAAAAAAGAAGAAAAGACTCAAAAAACAAAGAAATTAGATTTGGGGCATTTCTTTAAACTCCCCCATCAGCCCAATTGCCTCCCCTCGTACCCGCCCAATTCTAGCCCAAGCCCGCCCATACCCGGTCCGGATCCCCCTTTCAGGCGAAACGACGCTGTTTCGACCAATGCCAATCTGAGCCGTTGATCATCACTTGATCGAACGGCTCAGAACTAAAGCTGGGGGAGTATATATATGTCCGAACACGCACCCCCCCTTCGTTCATCGTCCCAAACATCCCCAACTTCAGAACCCTTCCCCCCAAACCCTAGTAGCCGCCCCAGAATTCCCTACCGTCCGGTGGCGGCGTCGGCATCCAATCGCCACCAAATTAACACCATGAACTCCTTTCCACCTCCCCATCCCAAATCTCCAAACAGTTCCTCTCGAATCCCCTTCCATCGCCTCGAATCTCAGATCTAAGGTTAGCACCGGAAATCCTAAAATTCCCATATCCACCCAAAACCACACCATGCAACCCCTCATCTCCTTCTTGCCTCAAATACATGTTGGTTTCATCTCAAAATGGCCCGTTAGTGGTAGAGCAGAGGTCCGGATAGCCAAGTCTCTCCTTGGGATTCTTTTCTGGCTTAGCAAGGTCAAGTGAACCTAATACCGTCATTAATCGTTTGTCTTTTGTTAACGACAATCGATTAATGACCGTCAAAGGTTCACTGTCTCCTCCAAGGTTGTTCGAGTTCATGCGGTTTTTGCCGAAGCAGGTTTGGGATAATTTCCATTTGCATCGATTGGTTTCTGTTGATTTCTTCTGTTTGTTTGCTTGGTTGTTTGTTTTACAGCTTTTCAAAATTTAGTCTCTTGATTAATAGCATTATGTTCTGATTGCAAGTTTGTTAGTTAGCTTGTTTGCGTAGTTGTCGATGACAATCGGCTTCGTAAGATTTGAGTTTAATTTGGTTTCAATTCACGAGATTTTCTTTTTTCCGCTGGGTTTCATGTCACATTTTGTGAATTAATTTTGGAACTGAGTCAAGTATAGTTCATCGTTCGCATTAATTCTTGTTTCAAAAACATTTTCTGAATTCATGTTTATGTGTGAAGGGTATTCAAGCCAGTTTCTCATAATTTCAATAGTTGTTTTGGATTTCAATTTGTTTGAAAGTGGTAGCCCGTTTGTTTACTGTTATTGAGATTGTGAGCATTCAGAATTTAAGAGGGGTAAGTGAATAATGGGAAATTTTAGGGGGGTAATTTGGAGATTGTTTCAACTTAAAGAATTTTTAATAACTGATGGAAAGCTTCCTAAATGGACAACTGCCCAAAATGGTTAGGGAAAATAGGCTGTAAGTTGAAAATATCTGAAGGAAATGGACAGCTGTCCAAAAATCAGTTTTGAAAGATGCCCTATGAGGGTATTTTAGAAAATCTGACTGCATTGCCTTGGAAGGCACACAGCAGACCCTCAGCCTTTAAAAGAAAGCTTTCTTCTCATTCAAGTCAGTTTTTTACACCTTAGAGAGAGAAAAAAGGCTGAAAAATCAAAAAATGAGAGACGGCTAAAAGGAAATACAAAAGGTACTGTTCCACTGAAAATCTTTAGGGAAATTCTTGTGGTACTGATTCTGTGACAAGTTCCGAGCAACTGAAGTTTTAAAGGAGCTGAATATGTTTTTGTATACAAGTTTTTGGTTCACTGTTGGGTAGATTTTGGTTATGAGCTGTATGTGATATCACTGTGGGTGCAAACTGGGCTAAAGTGGTCTTTTCTCAATCATTTCTGGGCTGATTTTGTTGCTGATTCATGTTCCTGCTACTGAGTCCATTCCTGATTCCTCATTTCTCTATTCTGCTTTTCAATTTCCAGGTATTTCCTTCAAACCTTGAATGGAAATGAAGCTTTGTATGGCAATTGTGCTTGAATTATGTAGTTCGAGTTGAAGAAATTGATCGCTGCCCTTTCCCTATTACCTTACCAGTTGTGATGTTTAATATATGTCGTCTTCATGTTCCTACTAGGTTCACATAAGTTATTTAGTTATTGTCATACCTTTTAGATTCTTTATGGTATTGTATAAAGGTTTCCCTTTCACTCGCTTAACTTGAATGTTGAAGGGTCTTGATCATGTGTAGGAGCAGTAGGGAATTATCGCAAAGAATTTTAGTGGTGTCAAGTGTATTTCAGGTCTGTTTTGGGTCTGTTGAGACCAGTATTGTTGGCTTGAATGCATGCTTTAGTTTAGCTATAAACTTGCAGATTGAGGCCTGTTTATTAGACAAACATTGTTCGCTGCTGAGGAGACTCGATATCGAGTCTTAAAGCTTCTAGCAGATTACCTTGAAATCTGACTTGGGCTCGTTGGGCCCAAAGTTCATGTTCTTGCGAGATGGCCTTGTGAGTCCAAGGCAGATGTGATCCTGAAGCGCAGACATGATTGAAATTATAAGTCTAGTTGCTCTATGTTTGAATAATTAAGGGAAAAGATGTTGGTTTATCACTGCTCCACATTGTTTTAGCTGATTGGTATTTAATAAAATATGTACAATTGATGAGTTCCTGGGTATGATCTGCGTTGGAGCTTGCAGTTAGGCCTTTAACGTTGGCCTCGCGCCTTCGACGTGCTATAAATTTCATTTCGGACTCCTGTTGTATTTCGTAATTTGGGCCTGTTATCGATGTGGGCCTGTAGTGGGTTGGGTTATATATTAATGAGACGTTGTTGCATTTCGTTAAGCACTTGTTTACTTAGGTGGAATTCAAATCACCTTAGACCTTTAGTTAACTAATTAGACCTTTTAAAAAATGGATTGAGGCACACCCGACTAGTCAAATGTATAACTCGTGGCCTTAGCAATTCCGACTCGATTTTAGGAATAATTGTTGAATAGTCGTAGAGAAACCTTTAGGGCCGTTTAAAATACAATTGTGATTGTGTACACGTTCGCGTGACATGATTACAATTCTAAAAACTAATTCGAAGTATGCGTTCGCGCAACTTCGAGCAAACCTTCTTAATAATAAAACGGGTTTTCGTAGGGTATTAATTAAATTAGCTCATAGAGTCTGAGGTGCGTCGTATACCATTTAATCATACAAAATGACAAGTGTTTATAGTTTGCTTTAGATACGCGCAGCTTTGGCCAAATCTTTTCATATATAATAATAAAGTGTTAGTAATTGTGGACACGTTCGCGTGACATGATTTTTGACGCGCCAAAGGGAAAGAGTATACATACGCATAACTCGATCCTTTAACTATGAATAATCAAGTGATTTAAAAGCGGTTAATAGATAAATGTGCATAGGTCCTAAAAATGAATATTTAAACAATTTAAGCCAAGTATAAATTGCTAAGCGACCGTGCTAGAACGACGGAACTCGGGAATGCCTAACACCTTCTCCCGGGTTAACAGAATTCCTTACCCGGATTTCTGTGTTCGCAGGCTATAGAACAAAGTCAACTTCCTCGATTCGGGATTTTAACCGGTGACTTGGGACACCATAAACCTCCCAAGTGGCGACTCTGATTTTTAATAAACGATCTCGTTTCGATTGTCCTTTAATTGGAAAAACTCCCTTGAATTTATGCCCTTTACGGGGTGTAGGTAAAAAGGAGGTGTGACACTATTTTAATTGGGTTATTATATATTAAACTAAAAATAAATTAAAAAAATCAGGAATAAGAAAATATTACCGAAAAATATTATATTTTTCGGTATTTCTGCGTGAGTCAGCTAAAGTTTTATAATTATTTTGTAAGAAAACAAAGTTATATGACTTTAATTAAAAAAATTATAGTAATATAATCATTTGTAGAATTTACCTTAGGCAACACCGAACCAACTAAACAAAGAGAAGGAGGTAAATAAAATTTCTATACTGTTTTAAATCAAATCCAAAATTTAAATTATATATTGTATATCCATTTTTTAATACAATGAAACATACGTTCATAAAATAATCACTTCATTGTAATTTCTCTCTTACTAATTCATTTATTTCTATCTTTTTTTTTTTGGGTCAAGAATTCATTTATTTCTATCCTTGCATAACTTACAGCTTGTTTGGATGGTTGTTCTCCATTGTATTGTATTGTATTGTTATCCCAAAATAATATTTGTTTTGATTGTTTCATTAAAATTGGTTGTATTGTATTGTATTGTTAAATTCATTATTCCAGAACAATAAAAAGTCCATTTTTTTAAAAACTCCATTTGATGGGGCGGGATTGTTTCCTATTTTTCTTTCCAATTATGCCCTAAGTTATAACTCCACAATTATATTTTATCCTTTAGCTTTTTTTGCTATTTTAACTCCAAATCTCCAACCTATAACCTACTTTATTTTTTTCCAGAACTTCTGCCGCCAACGTTAAAGGTGTTTTACCGCTTCTGTTTTATTTTTTCTCCTAATTTGTTTTTAACTCAATTCTAATTAGTTGTGCTCCTTTGTTTTGCCTTCTTATGTCTCACTCCTTTGTTTTGCTTTCTTAAGGTGTTTTGTCTTCTTCTGTTTTATTTTTTAAAATTATTTTTATGTATAATTTTTGATAAATTTAATATTTAAATAATTGAAGGTATTTTAGTAAACTTATGAGTTACAGTATAGTAATATACAGTCAAACCAAACAGTAAAATATTATTTAACAATAACAAACAATACAATCTATTTAAATATTGTATTTATAAAACGATACAATACAATATAATGCAATACATTATAAAACGACGGTGAACAATGATACTGTTACTAAACCAAAATGAATATAACTCTAATCATAGTATTGTACTTTTCTTCTTCTCTCTTACTTTATTAATTAAAAACTAAAAAGAGAAAAAGAATTACAGAGCTGTATGTGAGATTGCTATTTCTTTCGCAAAGCTAACACTTTTAGGAGAGATCTCATCAGCACAGCTTTACACTTTTCGGAGAGATCTCATCCTTATTAGAATTTCAGATTCATTTATCCCAAATCAACTCAAATATCAATTAGGCAGATCCAACCATGGATTTCATGAAGGTCTTCGATCAAACGGTCCGTGAAATGTAAGTTTTTTCTTTGTAATTAGATTTGCATTCTCTTTTTAGTTAATTTTTTGAAATAAGATTAGTTTTATGGGTTAAATTTTTACCGGCATTTTTGCAGAAAGAGGGAGGTAAATTTGAAAGTGTTGAAGGTCCCTGAAATCGAGCAAAAGGTAAAATAATTAAATACATTCAGGATTATTCAGTACCTGTTTCTTCATGTTGTAGATTAATGTCTGATTAATTAAGTTAAAGAACTACCTGGTTCAAGTTAAAAGACATTTGAGTGATTATTAAGTTCTAATTGTATTGAGTGCTCTGGATTTTGTGAGGTATTGTGTTGCACTTCGTTTCCTAGTTGTTGAGTAGAAAATTAACGAACCGTACTGTATTGAACCATGGGACATATCTAAGAACATGTAGAGAACTCTATGGGAATGAACCATGGGAACGAATCTATAAGGTAATCCTTTTATTTGGCAAAATCTTCCGTTCTCTAATCCATGTCCTAATTGCTGCTCAGAATTTCTTCTGCTCCACCTAGATACACAATGTGTCCCAATTTATGTGATACTCTTTCCTTTTTAGCTTGTCCTCAAAAGAATGACACCTTTTTATATTCATAAACAATTTGATTTTGAACTTCCGATTTTACTAATGAGATGATTTATAGCCACCTGAAATGTTTATGGCTTTTAGACGACAAGTTTCAAAAGTATTTCTTTATTTCTTGAACTCTATGCCAAGGCAAACAGCCTCACATAAATTGGGCCGGAGGAGTAATTGATCACATGTTGGGACTTGGGCTGGTGTAAATAAAGTCTAGTATGCTAAATGTCTTTATGAAAGCACCATTCATGAAAAATTGAGACTCATGAAGGTTATATAATGGTTTTCCAGATGTCATACATGGCTATGCTCTTTTCCATACGTTCTAACTTTATATAGTTCAGAATTGTTATTTGTTTAGGCATAGGCTGGTGGTTATCCTTTTTTAAAGTTTAGGCTTATTATATAGATATAGAAAGAGGTGCACAGAAAGTAGATTGGATGTTAGACTATCTTCTATTCTTTTACTTCCATCAGTTTGAATGATGATGTGATATATTTCAACATGGAACTAGGTATTGGATGCTACGGATGATGAGCCTTGGGGCCCTCATGGTACTGCTCTGGCTGAGATAGCACAGGCAACAAAAAAATTGTACGGCTTAGCCATTATATTTTCTGGATTCAGTAGAATAATTTTTTGTTTATGTCTTTTAATCAGCTGGCTGATCTATTGAGGTATTTTGCAGCTCCGAGTGCCAGATGGTCATGAATGTGCTCTGGACAAGATTAACTGAAACTGGAAAGAACTGGCGTTTTGTCTATAAGGTAGGAACTGTTTTTAATGGCATCAACTTGCATAATGTTAAAAACTTTATTACTAATAAAATATAGTAAACAAAAAGAGACCAGAGGCTTAAGCTTCCAATCGTCAACTTTGTTGTCTCTTTTTTAGCCTCTCTATAACTTTTCAAATAATCTCTTAATTAATAGTTATGGAATTAATTTTTGTACCAGTCGCTGGCTGTGATAGAGTACTTGGTGGCACATGGATCTGAACGTGCAGTTGATGACATCATTGAACATACCTATCAGATCTCTGTATGTATTCTCATGTTATTTCATCACATTTCTTATTTTTTTTGCCAGTACTAAATCATACAGCTTTGTCCTAGTCTTACCGAAACAAGTATGGTCCTTTACGTTCTCCCTTTAAATCTTATATATTTATTGTTTCAATTATTCTACTCAAGTCTCTCACGAGTTTCGAGTATGTTGAGCCAAGTGGGAAGGATCTGGGCATTAATGTGAGGAAGAAGGCGGAAAATATTGTGGCACTATTAAATAACAAAGAGAAGATACAAGAGGTTAGGAATAAAGCTGCTGCAAATCGTGACAAGTAAGTATGATTTAAGGTCTGACTTTACTTTTGATTACTCAAGAGTTCCTAGAAACTTTAGTTGCATAATTGTACGCTGATGATATTAGATGTCACCTTTTAGGTATGTTGGAGTATCATCTTCTGGAGTGTCATATAAGTCAAGCTCTGCCTCTTTCAGTAGCAGCAGCGGCAGCTTTCGGAGTAGCGAGCGATATGGAGGTTTTGGAAATAAAAGCGATGGTGATTCATTTAAGGATAGTTACAGTGAAAAGGATCGATATGATGAAGATAAGATTGATCAAAGTACTTATAAGTCAAAGAAGGGATCTTCTAGTTATGGCAGGTCAGGCACCCTGCTTGTTTATGTATTTATTTATTTATTTATTTGTCTTAGAGAAGTATAGCTAACTACCTTTTATTCTGCACTGCCTTTGCCCCATTTAGCTGTTTAATCTTGGGGTTTTTGCATGAAAAAGACTCATCTTTGGGGTTTTGGCCTAGGGTTGTTCATGTTTTCACATAGCTGCTGAACCTGTTATCTGGTGATGCATAACCATTCAAGTGCATACTCTTTCAAAGCTTATTGCAGAAGAATGGAACATATATTAGCAGCAAACATGGCAAAAATTAAATTGCCGGCGGTTCATGAGACTAAGGGTCTAGTTATTATCTTCCCAGATGTTCATGTTGTTGCTAACACAAACTGGTGATGCATAACCATTCATGTTTTTCAATAGGTTGCTCCATGGTCTACACCATTCTTGCTTTTGGCTCTCAAATTGTTTTTGGCCTGTCCCTCATACTTTGAGCTGCTATATAGAGTTTGTTTGAACTTTAGCTCCCTCTTTATTTAAATCATTAGATTTTATTTTGCACTGGCATTGACTTTAGTTCAAATAAACTGTTTTTCTTGGAATGGTAGTTTTCTTCCGTGTTTTAATTCGTCTCTTTTTTGTTAACATTAATGACATCTGCAGCAAAGTTCAGGATACTGTTTCCGCTAGTGGATCAAAGACGATGAAGAAGATAGGGGAGCCTAAAAAGTCTTCTTCACAGAGCTCAATTGTACCATCAAGCAATTACGAGGAAGATTTTGACGATTTTGATCCTCGGGGGACTTCGAGTGCTAGTAAGTATCTGTTGTAGCTTCGGACAGGGCAATCTGCAGTCTTCTATTTTGTGTTTTATAGGAGGCCCTCGTTATGCACAGTTCCCTATAACATGTTTTGTTTACAAAGGTTCTGTAACTTTACAGCTTTGATGGTTTGGGCAAAAGAACTTCTGTAACTTTTTTGCATATGCACGGGTGGGTATTCAACAAATTAGAGAACTCTATTAAAGGTCGCAGCATAAGTTGTGTGTTACATCAAAACCTATGTTCTTTTTGAGTCTGGTAAAAATTTATAGGTGTCTTGGTTGAACCAAAAAATGCTAGAGGTCAAACAAAGTTTTATTATCTGGTTGTCCTATTGTGTTGGAAAGGAACTAGGGCATATTAACATTAGCAATGGTCAAAGAAAACCACAAATTATTGATGGGGACTTGATTTCCTCTCCATGTACTTCTGAATTACATTCTTAATACATCATTAAGAAAATATCTTACCCTATAAAAAAACAAAAAACAAATTATTACTGAATCTTTAAGACATCTATTTGATAGCTAAGACATCTATCTTTAAATTAAATTATTGTGTGGAAGTGCACCAGACCTTTTAGATGTGGCAAAGTTCAAATAGTTGTCATAAATCTCTTGGTGGGGGATGGGAGAGGGGTGATAACACAATTGAAATGAGAGCACATATACGTGTTGGAAATGAAACCATTGAGGTCCTAATCTCATGTAGACTGCAACTTACTGCTTGATTGCTATTTCTCGTTTCGAAATTTGCTATAACTTATTTTGGCTGTCAAACAGAGCCTTCTACAGGAAATTCTAACCAAGTAGATCTGTTTGGGCAAAATTTGATCGGTGACCTCTTGGATGCACCAACACCTGCTCCAGCTGCTACGTCTACTGTGAACACTGATCCATCAGAGGTTGATTTATTTGCTGATGCCACTTTTGTATCAGCAAAAACACAGATTTCGGGTGTAGCTTCCCAAACTCCAGTATGAATCCCTCCATCACCCTGTTTAAACTCTTGCTCTTAATATTGGTTGGTTCGTTACAAAGTAGCCATTTGTCTTTTCTGCAGAAGGGTGCGGATCTGTTTGCCTCCCAGCCTGCCCCTTCAACTGCAGCTTCAACAATAGATTTTTTTGCTGCACCAGATCCTGTTGTACAGTCTACTAACGGATTTTCAAAATCACAGATTACGGGTGTAACTTCCCAAACTTCAGTATGAATCCCTCCATCACCCCGTTAAACTCTTGCTCTTAATATTGCTTAGTTTGTTACAAAGTAACCATTTGTCTTTTCTGCAGAAGGATGTGGATCTGTTTGCCTCCCAGCCTGCCCCTTCAGCTGCAGCTTCAACAATAGATTTTTTCGCTGCAGCAGATCCTGTTGTACAGTCTGATAACAGATTTTCAAAACTAGACCAGATGAATACTGTTGATCCATTTGCTTCAGTTCCACTAAATACTTTTGATAACTCTGATCCTTTTGGTGCATTTGTTTCTCAACCTGTATCAATGCCCAATGAAAATGCTAGCAATGGTGGGAGTCATGATGCTCATGACAAATTAAGCAAATCGTCTGTTGAAGCTAAAACACCGCCAATGAAGGATACATTTCAAGTCAGGTCTGGAATATGGGCTGATTCATTGAGCCGTGGGCTGATTGATCTGAATATAACTGCACGTAAGTTCTGAGTGCTGGATATCATCACTTACATTTTTGTTTAATTTTGAAAATCATGTTGCTATTCGTATTTAGTGGCATGTAGTCATGTACTGCTTTTTCATCAAGGGTCGATTTTTGAGGTGTTGTGCATTAAGTTGAAATGAGTCTTACAGTTAATGGATATACTTTAACTTCTGAAAACTACATTTAGAAAAAGACTGCCTCCTGGTCATCCTATTTGATTTTTAGATGACCTTGGTGCAACTTTCAGAGACCTGGTGGGCTTGCTCAGATTAGCGAATTCTTTCTTTTTTTAGTTCCTTTCTTTTGTCGATTCACTGATTGGATACTCACCAATGTCAATTACAAGGACAGCTTAATAGCAACATGGAGCAGTCCCTTTTTTTGTGTTTTCCCCAGCTCACTTGTTGCCCAAAAGATGGTCGGAAGGGTCGCTACTGAGCACAGACCCTGATCGACTACATGAATTGTGCCAATTGCTCCCAATATTTGATGGTTTGACCATTCTGTGCACATGTTGAAAAGATGTAACAACTTGAATGACAAGAAATACTAATAAGTGGTATACTGAAGCTTTTTGTCTTGGTCGACTTAACTTTCTGGTTACCTGATGGTATATATTCCTTTCCCCTCTAACTTGCAGCCAAAAAGGTCAACCTTGCAGATGTTGGCATCGTAGGAGGATTGACTGATGGATCAGATGAGAGAGAAAAAGGGCCTACTACTTTCTACACTAGCAGAGCAATGGGTCAAGGAATCGGACATGGCAGATCTGGTTTCCCATCAGCAGCAACAGCTGGAGATGACATATTTTCAAGTCTTAACACACAAAACTATCAGTTTGGCGGCTTTCAGAAGTGAATAATTGTCTTATTCCGCCTTGCAACAGATATTAATTCGCCTATTTTCACTCAAGATATTCATTTGTGAGCTTGACGAATGGAGACCAACAGTGTGATTGTGTACATTAGGGAAGTGGCCAGATATTGGGTGGTCCACTATTTGAAGTACGATACAACTTTTACGCCAATCGTCTCTTGCTTTGGTGTTTTCTACTCTGAGGAGCTTCCTTGTATCCTATTTTCAAAAACATATTTAAGGTCTTTGTCATATACATCAATAAAAAGAACTCAATATCTTAGGTAGCTGATTGCTATTTTGGTATGTGGTTTTGCATACTAGCTGAACCTGTAAGTCAGTTTGATAGTCGTGGCTATGTATTCAGATATTCATTGCTTCGTGTATTAATGTTTCTATATGGAGCGGCATCTTGTTTGACTGCCTTCATTATATCTTTCACAGTTTTTGAGAGAACTATGTTTCAGAACTGGAGATGAAACCTATAAATCAAGAATTGTTTTCGACATCAAAGTGATTGAAAACGTTTGTGATTAATGATATTTTCTTCAAGATTCAAAGTGTGTGGACTTGCTAACGAAGGGAAACGATAGCAGCAATTGCTGAAGATTCATATTCTAAACCTCACCAGCAATCGAAACATTGTAACAAGTGAGCAAATCAAATTTTGCATTGTGGCCGCCAAACTGCTTATTTATGGTACAACAGTACAAGGGCAAGTTTTATGTTCTTTTCCATCTTTTCAGAGTCTAAAGATACAATATAAGTCCTGCATGAACTTCCTGATTAGAAATCTAGTTTCCCCCTAAGAATGGCTTCGGCTTTTCTAGCCTGCTTCACTGGTCCAATGATGAAAACCTGCACCAAAGCAATCCTAGGTGAGACAAGTAAACAAGTAGACTACAACTGCACTTGGAACTTGAAGACCTTCGCTTATGCCAAAAGTATCCATAAAACAACATATAAATTGAACAGCTCTAAAGTAATTCAACATTTTTTACAGCTTTAAAGTGGAAAAACTCGAAACTGTTTGCAATTTTGCATCAAAAGGTACACGGTAAACTTGGCAAACAGCTTCACCCATGGTGGTTGAGCCAATTACCACATGTAGGTCAAAGCTGCATGGTCTTTTATGTTAACCCCGGAAAACTTTAGCAGCAGATCAGCATTGTAATAATTAATTATTTTCTTGGAACTCTTAGAACTTAAAAAGAAGAAACAACATATTTATGGATGTAAACACTTTTGGTGCAAGGAAGATTTCAAGAGGTATAATGGCATTCAATCTTTGACAATATAGCACTAACCTTATCAGCAGGACCTTTAGCACCTCCTATGAATATTTCAGCACTGCAAATGACAAGATTGTCAAAGTAAAAAAAACACGATTACTTCATTACTAGTAAACCAATACATAAATCCTGGCAGAGACAAAAAATACTAGCTGCTAAGCCGTGGTGGGCAGAGTTACCCGGTACCTGTACTAGTGGGAGGTAGCAGGTAACTTGTGGGTGCGCACAAGGTGGCCCGGAAGCCACCGTCATGGAAATAGATAAACCTATACATTTCCAAACTCTACTGACTGCTGTACATGAGAGTCAGATTGCAAAACCAAAATATTCTTGGAGATTGAGAGTCAGAGATAGCAAAACCGAAATATGAACCTTTCAAAAATTAGTTTCTGGAGACCAACTTTCCCTTTGAAATACTATATTTCTCTTGTTTCCTCTTCTTTCAAAACAATCTTTTTCCCACAAGGATAGAGAATGGCTAACTCGACCCCTCGGGGTAGGCGTAAGGTCTGTGTACACACTACCCTCCCCAGACCCCACTTGTGGGATTACACTGGGTCGTTGTTGTTGTTGATAGAGAATGACTAAAGCTGTCAAAGCACAATTATAAATGTTCTGACCTCAGGTATTATTGACTTAAAATATTATCATACCAAGCTCATCAACTAGGTTAAAGGGGCTACGGTCCAGCACACGTGATAAGATATTAGACATAATCAATAAATACACAGAGCTACAATCAAACTCAGTTCATCATTTTAATTAAACTAAGCTCAGGTAACAGTCGGCAAATATGTTGTTTGACATGCTCATTCTCTCTTACCCTCTCTTTCCCATTCTCTCTATGCAAGATGCATTTGTTCTAAACTTAAACAATGGGATATAAAATAAAAGAGGAAAGTAGCACATTGGAGCAGATGGGATCATCATATTATCCGTGTTGTTTAAGCCCAAAAGTTGAACATTAAAATAATGTTCGGGAAATTGAAAGTGAGTTTTTATCCTCACATAGGCACACATTAACCGATGAAGCAAAGAAACATACTTGCATGACTCCTTTATCGACAATATAGAAGCTCCTCTTCTGCCAATAACACGTCCCATTTTCCCCGAGGGAACATCAATAACAGACAAGACTTCTTCCTCAGGCATACTTCCATCAGCAGCAATGTTTTCTGCAAATCAAAACCCACCTAATATTAGTTCTTCTGCTCTTAAAGGTACAAACATAAGAATTTCATCTGGGATGTGCTATCTTCAGTCTGAGTTCTACACCCCAGCAGTAACATATTTGGATGTATGTCTATGTCGATCATATAAAACAAACATCTGCATGGTTCAAGAACTGAATAACTACATAGTTCATTGCTTTATCAAGTGAAATTTTCTTGACAACCATCAATAGAAGGTTTCACCAGTTTAACCTCCTTATCTCAGGTCTAGATAATTTTAGAAGTCATGCTTCTTTAAAAGGTACTACTTACAAAATTTCTGTCCTTGTGGAACCCATCAAACTTTTATCAGCATGCTTATAACTGCTTATATGCTTCAATCAATCAACTCGGCTTCGGTTCCAAATTAGTTGAGGTCGTCCATAAAAATCCTTCATATACATTCCACTCTATTCAGATCCACTTCAGTTCAATACTAAATAATTTATCTTTTCAGGCAAACTAGGGTTTCTCTAAACTAGCGGTTCTCTAGTATAAGCATATGCTTAAAAGATTACAATCATTTCTAAGAGATAGACCACAAATGCTATTTATATGTACATCAAGCTTAGGGTTGAACCATGTAACTAACAGAAATCCTTTCCACCTTTTTTATTTGACCTTAGAATAATGAAAAGGTACTACAGAATAAAATGAAAGAACATAGGTCACATAGCCAAGGAAATTCTTGTATTGCCAAAAAAAAAAAACCATTCAAATATATATGTACACATTCAGATTTAAGAGTCAAAAGACCAGTCAATACTGAGAGAGACGGGGAAGAAATAACCTGGAATTGGAGGTAGAGGTGGCCAGTCTGCAAAATCATTGTCATTGATGCAGAAACAGCGACAATAGAGGGCACCACGCACAGCTAGGCGCCATAAGGATTTGTCATTCAACTTTTGCACCATCTTATGATATATAAAAAGAAGAAATCGAACATCATCTGCCGCAGCACGGATCATCTGTTCAGACAATGGTCTATATGTCCAATATTTAGGGTCCTGGAAATGTGAAAGACACAATTAACCAGAGAAACTTTAAGTAGATTTAGTGACTGAAAAACTGCACATATATCCATATTTTCAAGCACAAAAAGAGACATGAAAATAGTACAATAATTCTACTTCTGTTAGTCTATCTGCTAGTTTTAGATGCAAAACAGGCTTAGATAAAGAATTCATCAGCTGAACGATCTCGCTGTTGACCTTCTAGTAATTTATCTGGCTCATCAGAATTTCTCGCACGTGCTACTATTTAACCCTTACAAATGCAACTGGATGAAATGAGAAATACATAGTTAAGGCAAAAGATGGCTTTCCTAGAGTAATAAAGGGAATTCACACAACATGAGAAAGATTCTTCCATCTTTTAGCCATAGAAACTTCGGCCAGGAAAGAGAGATTAGAAAACAGAAGAAAACATGGAACCTCTTGCTTCTCTCGTGGCTAGGACCTTGGCACAAATAGCAAAATATTACTACTCAGCGTGTGAAAGGACACATCTACCGTTATTTTCTTAGGCAAGAAGATAAATAGAGACAAACATGTGCTGTTTATTTCCTTCCCTTCAAATTTAGTAGTTGGCTCTCCAAATTGAGGTGCAAAATTTTGACAAAATCCGCACCTTGTATTCCCCTTAAAAGGCAGAAAGTACACATATTAAGTTCTCTAACTATGTTAAATGGATCCATCATATTTCTTCGACATACCCGCTGTAGAAAGGGTGTGATTTCTTAATGGGAACTTCATGCAAATTCTTCAAAATACACTAAAAATTAGCAAAAAACTGCATGTACCCATACCAGATAATTATGCACACCCCATACTACATACATACCTGTAAACAAATCCATGTAACATAGTCTCTAATATACATGTAGCTACACATAAGGAAACAATTTAATCCAGGAAGAGAAACAACAAAATGGAAGCAATGGACATGTTCAAAGCAGGAAAACAGTTTTTCATTGCTGTGTGCAAGCAAAATTTTAACTCACCTGTCTTAGAAGAACTCTGACTTCTTCTTTCTCATCATAAGATATTCCTGCCCAAACAAGCAAGAAGATGTTTAGTTCCCAAAAATTTCAAATCTGCATCTGCTCAAAACTTACACCCTAGAAGAGAAGTTCAAGACACAAGCACAAGAGACAATTGGTTTAGTAGGGCGCAAAAAGACTTTACCCATACACTGTTATTCTTTGGCAACGACAACTAACTTTATCTCATGAAAAAAAGTTTGATGTGTCTAATTTTGTGAAGAAGAAAAGGAGAAAACAATAAGAATCTGCTTTTCTGAAGTTTCAGTTATCCTAAAGAAGATGTTGAATTTATCCTCTTTACAAGACAGAAGTAATACTCCTTTTCAATCTGCACAGAGACCCCTCATCAAAACCATTGCAAGGCTGATCTATCCAAGGACCTTACAATCTAAGCTCCTTCTAGTCAAATAGATACTTCCTCCACTAAATACCGTGTCCAAACTTAAACTGTTCCTACCCTTGCAGTTGCTTAGGGTGTGTATGAAGAACAAAAAAAGGAAGAGTATTCCAGCCATCTGAGACAGAAAATAAATTAGAAACAGCATTTTTATAGTTAACGAGGGCCAAAATAATCAATTTCCTTGATACATTTTCACAAAGCTCTTGAACTTTACGTTAACTCATCTATGCTTTTTTAGAAAGTTGTTCATGATAAACGGCAGTATTCCTTACCATAAGAAAAAATGATTCCTGGCAGTTATTTTTTTTCTTTCTGAACAGGTAAGTAATGGATAATTGATATAGAAAAAAAAAATCTAGCACTAACATGGTGCTAGTACATCAACATGGTTAGAACCCTTCTATACAAAAAGAAAGAGTTCCTTGCTGTACAGTTCCTATCCCTGTAGTGAGCCGATGAGATCTACCAAGCTATTTTCATCTTTGACATCCTAAAGATTACACCAAAAAGCCAAAAGCATCTAAACTCCTGGAAGTTATTTGAGACACTTATTCTTATTTTGATCAGTACAAAGACTCTTCTGATCAATCAAGATGAGGAATTACATTTCGACGGTTCGATAATTGGATAAAAAGAAATGAGTTCCCTTTTCTACGGCTCTTCCTGTTTGAGTAAAACTGCAGCCTATTATACACAAAAAAGTAAGAATTTGTAAAAAAAACATGCATTATGACAGTGCCAAAATAATTAAGGTAGTTTGACAAACTATGTCATACGTGAATCAATTAGTTATGATCTTATTACAGATTAAAAAACTAAAACTCATTATGCCTTCCATCAGCCCTGCTTCCCTAAGCCGAAAGAATATAGAATACACATTCACCACTGCAGCCCAACCCTTTAGTCCTTAGACAAACTCAGCTTAAAATATGACCTCCATCAAGTTTTTTCCTCCCTTCAATAACAACAACGACCCAGTAAAATCCCACAAAGTGGGGTTTGGGGAGGGTAGTGTATACGTAGATCTTACCCCTACCTCGATGGGGCAGAGAGGATGTTTCCGATAGACCCTTGGCTCAGGAAGACAGAAATAAAACAAGAAGAGACAATTCATCAGTATCATCAACAGAAACCATAGAGATAGTAACAGCATCATAAAAACCATAAAATAGATGACACGCAATAACAATAACTAGTAATTAAGGCCGGAGCCTATGTTGCTCGGACTCTCCGAAAATATCGATGGGTGCGTTTCGGATCCTCCAAAAATAATGTATTTTTGGAGGATCCGACACGGGTGCAGCAGCTGTTTTGGAGAGTCCGCGCAACATAGCCCGGAGCTATGAAAAACAGAAAAAATAGCGTGGACTCAACATTAACCACAAGCCGTCTAAGATCAACCCTATCAAACCAGCCTCACCCCCGGTATGAAGTAGAAAAAGCTCAACTACCCCTAGCCTACAATCCTAATGCTCGACCTCCAGACCTTCCTATCAAGGCCATGTCCTCGGAAATCTGCAATCGTGTCATGTACTGCCTGATCACCTCTCCCCAATACTTCTTAGACCGCCCTCTACCTTTTCTCGCACCCACCAAAGCCAACCACTCACACCTCCTCACCGGAGCACCAAGACTTTTTATTCGCACGTGCCCGAACCATCTGAGTCTCGCTTCCCGCATCTTGTCATCCACAGGGGCCACGCCCATCTTCTCCTGAATATCTTCATTCATAATTTTATTCATCCTAGTATGCCCGCACATCCACCTCAACATCCTCATCTCTACTACCTTCATCTTCTAGATATGAGAGTTCTTAACCGACCAACACTCCGCCCCATACAACATGGCCGGTCTAACCACCGCTCTATAAAACTTACCTTTGAGTATCAGTGGCACTTTCTTGTCACACAAGACTCCAGATGCTAGCCTCCATTTCATTCACCCCACCCCTATACGATGAGTGACGTCCTCGTCGATCTCTCCGTCCCCCAGTATAACCGACCCAAGGTACTTGAAACTACCTCTCTTGGGAATGACCCGTGATCCAAGCCTCACGTCCATACCTACTTCCCTTGACTCATCGCTGAACTTGCACTCCAGGTACTTTGTCTTAGTCCCACTCATCTTGAAACCCTTAGACTCGAGGGTCTGTCTCCAAACCTCCAACCTTTCTCCTCCCCTTCCTGAAAGATGTATTCGCTCCACCGACGAAGAAATATGATGCAAGATCAAGTAGGCCAAGAATTTAAGAAATTCAAGAAGTCCAAGAATCCATTCAAGATTAGGATTTCTTTTCCTTAAAGATAAAGATTTCGTATTACTTGCTTCCTAGCAATTTAATTCTTGTTTATTAGGATTATATTAGTAGTTCTAGTCAAACTAGGATTGTTAGTTGGTATCTCATTCTTACTAGAATTCTTTTTCCTATTTTAGTTAGGATAGATTTTCTTAGCTTTATTCTTATTCTAGTTTAATTAGGATTAGTTTTCCTTAACCTTATCAATTTTACTCATTGTAAGGCCTATTTAAAGGGCTCAATATGCTGAAAATAAAGGTTGGTGATTAGTTTTTCTAAGCTCTTGCTTCAAAAACGTGATTTACTTTTTAGTTCATTATTCTTCTTTTATTCAACGCTTCTTGCAATCTTGCGGGAATGAAGAACGTGTGGGTGAGGTTTCTTTTCATCTTAAATTCTTCTAACATGAGTTTGAAGAACGTTTTCACTAGTTTTGTGAAAAACTTTAGTAGGGTGTTTTACTATCTTCTTTGTGCTTGTGAGGTCCAAAACTATGAAAGTAAATCAAAATAAGAAGTCGGAGGGAAAGAATTTAGTATGAGTTGGTTAAAGAAAAAGGAAAAACGTCTTAGTCTACATTGTTATAACTCCAAATTCTTTGGTAGCGGACCTCTTTGATAGTTCAACCGTTATTACCCGTCTAACTGCAAGGAAAAGATCCCATTTTCTAGATAAGAATGCAGAATGACTGCGAATAAAATACATATGCCTACTTTTGTAAGCAGGTTGATGCAAATGAAAGTGGACGAAATTCGTGACGGTTCAACAAACACAGAGCTGAAATGCTAGAGATCAGGGCCAAAATGTAAAGATCATAAAGCTCGTAGGTGACAGCAATTTGACGAGGAGCAGAGAAAGTAAAATGTTCAAAACTGCAAAAAGATGAAATGGAAGAATCCAAAAGATCACTGAATCCACCAAAAAAGATTAAGTAATAAGCAATAACGCCACACAACAAAGTAGTAAGGGATGCCAAACAACTTGAGTACAAGCTCCAGTTGATGGAACTCATTAGTTTCAAGCTAATTGTATTTTTTAGAAGAAAAAGGTAATCGCGAGAATTTTAGTTTTGCTAATAATGTTATTATTACCCCTTGGCACTTGTTATCTAATCTTACAGAAAAATACATTCAAAATACATGATAGCTTCCATTAGATGATAGGTTTCCTTCATCCTTGCTTACAAGCTCATATCTAAGTAGCAGGATCCACAGAACCCAAGGCACACATAAGCAAGTAAAAATTTTAAAACAGAAGATAGATCAATACCACAATAACGAGGATCAGCAAGTAGACCAACAAACGATATGTAGTCATCTGGGACCCGTGCACGTCCTTCTTGTTCACTGATCAAAGAATATGCAATCTGCTTGAGGAGAGAGTATAAACATTATAATCCAAGTGCATCAAACTGGTCATAACCATACTACTCTCTATTATCACTTCCAGGCAAATAAACCCTAGTTAAAGTCAGTGTAACATATTAATCAATGTCAGCTTATAAAAAGAAGCAAACAAACATATTCTGGGAAAATAAAAACACAAAGATAGAGAATAAATGATGGAAGATGTGACTCATCTAATTGACAGTAATGTTTTCCGAATCAGTCCATTCAATCAATGGAATGTGCAATCACAATTATTAACATCACATCAGAAGAAACTACCTTGAACAATCTAAAGCATGATCATTCGCAGTCAGAAGAGGTTGAGGAAAGAAAACTAAATGAAGGACCCATGTGGAGAATAGGAACAAACTAAATATAATTGAATGGACTAAAAACCCAAGAGTTTTACTTTTACCCTTCACAATACTTGGCAGTAAGACAGTAATGCAAATTAAAAAGGCCCTCACAAAACCCGGTATCATTAGTTGGTTTGTCAAATTTACAGATTCGTCCATCCCAAATTATGTGACCTACTGTTGATTAGTCCGCCCAATTGCTTGACCACTTTCTTGTCTATGTCCGATATTCAAACTACATTAACAACCAGCACAATTATTAACTCTAGTTTTGTCTTTCAACAAACAGGGCAATCTATACACATCTTAACTACTTATTATTTATAATAACTGTATTAACTCCAGTTCTAATATGACATTCTTTCGAAAAACTGTTTCCAGTTTCACACATTTCAACTATTAATACCGCATCTTAAACTAATGGCATCTAATAGTCCATCAAACTCAGGTCTCAGTATTCTGGTTTTCAGACTAGTCAAACTGGATGGTGCTTGGTGTAAAATTAAGTACACTGAGACAACTTCAAGTGAGAATGCTTGCCTGTGTATCCACAACATTGTGCAACTTTATGCCAAACTGAAAATATAATGCCTGAAAGAAGAATGGACAAGTAAATTAGACATGCAACGACACTTCATATATACAACAATTTGAAAAAGAGAAGAAATCAATAAGAGACCTCACTATCTCGTTTGCAATCATGAATAACTTTTGTGATGTAACTAGACTCAAGTGCAGGCTTACAGGCTTCAATAACAGTCTCTCCACCTTGAATAGCGTCAACCAAATATATCGCATCAGGAAAGGCAAGCTGCAAAAACAAATTTTATCAACAGGAAGCTTCTTCTTTTTTTGGTGGCATAAGTGTTATCAACTGAAAGCATTATGACACCAAGTTATGCTGCAAGCAGCAACGCTTGTTTGATCTCAAATAAGGTAGAAGAAACAAGCTGACAAATGTAATAGCAAATCTGAATATACCACAGCCTTAAAAGCCCTTTGTGGATGGACTTAAGCTTTCAATCCACTCGATAAGAAAAGAGAAATTTAACATCAGGGTTTAGAGGCCAACTATCTGAGATTCAGTGTTTTGATGCCAAGGATACAAGCACAGGGAATTAGATTTAGCACAAGGCATATTTAAAGTTACACTTGATAATTCCCAAAGTACACTCTAACCCCAATCTAAATGACCCAATTTGACTAGTATGAAGATTTGGAAAGAAATTTTTTATATTTTAACATGTTGCAGCCAGTTAGAGGTATGTCTAAAAACAATAGCTTTGACTTTGCATGAAAGTCAGGTACTATGTTGAGAAGATATCACATCAGCACTAAAAAATACACAGTATTGCACACCTGGCCAATAAAAAGTGGTATTACCATACATAAATTTGAATTCTTGGAGACAAATTTAGAGGGGTCAAAGTCAATTGATACACACCAAAAAGCAGCGGAAGTTAGCTGCATTTGGAACGGTTGGAACGTATATATAAACATGAAAGTAAACAATGGGAGTGCACGGAGTACAAAAAAAGCAAGGAAACAGTAAAAAGGATATGATCATATCATTCCTTTTTCAAAAAATACATGCTGCCACCACATAGCAAGTTTTGAAATTAAGAATAACAAAGCCTAGGAAGAAAGTCAGGCCGATGCAAAACTGGCTATATAAATGCTTAATTGCATCAAATACACTTTTTAAGGCATGTAGGTACTCTAACCCCAGCACTCCACACTCCTGTAAGTTGAGGATTCACTTCTGAAAATATTCATATTCCCTCTTTTCTTCGTTCACAAAAAATTTCCTCCTTGAACCTGCTTTTTTCACAATTTTCAACATAGCAAGATTTTCTGAAATGGAAAGCCTAAAGGGATTCCGGCTAATGCACACCTGGCTATGTAAAGGCTTTATCATATCAAATACACTTTTTAAGGCATGTAAGTTCTCTAACCCAACACTCACCACATCACCCCATTCCTCAAAGTTGAGGATTGACTTCTAAAAGTTAGTGCTCTCCCTCTCTTGTTCCTTCACTAAAAAGTTCCTCCATGATCTCTCCTGTCACATTTTTCAACTGCTTACTCTTAAGTTCATCATTGGCTCTTCCTTCAGTGCTGGTAAAGGATTGAGAAAGAAACAAAGAAGATCCAATGAAACTAGCTGGGATATCTCAATGTTGAACATGCCAGGGATGTCTATTCTCATATTTGTCTTCCAATTCATTCGTCTGCTCCTTCCTTCTCTAATAAACATAAAATCTTCCAAACAGCCAAGACAGACTTTCTATACGCTGCTCACAAGACTATTAGTATTAGTCTTGTATTCTATTATTGTTAGATCTCTATTACTACATGTTTTTCCTTTAGCTTTGTTTTTGTATTATCTTTGTTGTTGTTGCTGCTTGTTGCTACTGCTTTCTTGTCATCTTTCCTTGATCTGGGAGCTATTAGAAACCGCCTCTTAACCTTCAAAGTAGGGGTAAGGTATTATACTGGATTTATTATTGTTGTTGTTGTTGCTCACAGTGAAAACGTTAATTGCATTGCCCGTGTGTATCATGACATCTTAGACCACCATCAGAGAATGTAAGAGGTTCTCCAATGCCACATACCAATTTTCTTCTACCACTAAAACCATTTCAATATACTCCATTAGCCAATTGGGACATCTGAGCCTACCGCTGATGTTTAGTACAAAAAATGCATTTGGAGAATATTAAAAAAACATGTACCTCTTAAAAAGACAAGAAACTATAGCGTTTAGCCTAAAACCCTGATGTGATCTGAGGAGTACATGATTTGGGCATGGAAAAAGTAAATATTTTCCAGCAGAACCATCTTAGTTATGCCATAGTTCATCTTGTTGCTAATAATCATTCCCTTCCAAACTAGGATTACCACACTGAGTAAACAAAAATTTGAGCAAAATACATCAAGTCTGAACTCTACATTTACTGATTACCAACCAAAGGTGCACACTGCACAGTACACTTACAAGCTCATAACTTCAAAGGCTTACCTGCGTCCATAAAATGTATGAACATCAAATTGCATTAGGCTTTCCATTAATCTAGAGCTGTATGGATGATTACTTCTTCAATAACCACAAAATATTGCACTATTGCAGGACATGTAATTTCATAAAACGAGAAATCTAATTAGCAATTTTAAGGCCGCATGACATGATGCACATTCAGGTTTTGGATTTACCTGCATAATACAAAGAGTCCCATGGCGACAAAGATCAACACCCTCACAATCAAAACCAATAACCAGTTGCGACTCAGGAGAAGGCTCCAAGAATTCAACAGGTAGTTGAGATGGATTAGTGACAACATGAATTGGAACTGAAGAAAAATTTGCCTCATCCCCTTCAATTTTGTCACCTACGAAAACCAACATCATAGAACCTTGAGTTTACATTCACATCCTCCTTTATCTTTCCTTTTCGTTATGATAAAATTTTAGGTCAAATTACAAAATGCCATAGTTAGTTATGAAGCAAAGAGCAACATTCGCGGGTTAGTATGTCTATACAAACAAGAACGCATAAAAATAGGAAGTCCAATGGTTAAACTAAGTGCTGAGTCTCATAGGAACATCAATTGCAACCTTTCTTTTATGCAACTTAGAATGATAGAATCTGTACTAATTGACCTAAATGCCTATTAACAGGATATCAATGCAACCAACAAGAAAGTCATAAACATGAAAAAATTAGAACTTCAGTGTACGTCTGATTGATGCAAAACCTTCAAGATTAATGCCACAAGCAAATTTGCACATACAAGGTACCCCACCCCCACCCCCCAACCACCACCACCACCACCAAGAAAGCATGAACTTTATAACCCCATTTCATTAAAATGGAGAATTGTAACGCACCGCATAATAAAAACCCAAGAAAATCCGCAACAGAAAAGGGGGAAAAAGAAGAGTTTTGATCTGTAAAATCAGGAAATGAAAGATTAAAAGGGGGGAAAACAGCAAACCAGGGTCAGGAGGCAAAGGAATGTGTGTTTGTTGAGAAGACGCCATGTGATCGGACCATCCAAAGCAGATCGGGGCAAGTTTCAGAGGGAAAAACTCATTTCTGAGTTTTATGTAATGTAACGTTCACTATTTATTAGAACCGTACTTGGAATCTTGAAAGAAGATTGCCTCGGTAAGAATCTGGTTAGAATTTGGAAAATATGGGATGGTGTTTACCCATGTGCCAATCACGTGACTCTTTCCTCTTTTTCTTGGGCTTTTTTGGGGGTCTTTTAGGGGGAAAAGGGGTTAAATATGAAGAAAATATTGGTATGGATATTGTTTTCTTAATTCAAACATCTTTTCATAACAATATTCACTCTTGCTATTCATTCTCTATGATACATATAATTCAATCACCAACTTCTTTTTTATAATCGCATTATTGCTAGCTAAATGGTTACTTTTTTTTTGTTGAGCAAACAGAAATATTTATATTAATACTACGTAGAAACATTACACACATAACCCATGTCGCTCAAGACATTGGTTATCTAGGCCGGTTAGTACATTACACGCATTATTTGCTAAATACTTGACAAAAACATATTGTTCTTTTTGGCTTCATTATAAAAGATTCAACAGAAAATGGAGGTTGTGCATAATATTTCTCCATCCTTGTTTGTGCATCAGTCTCCTTTGTTAGGTGGTGTGCCACTTTATTCCCTTACCGGAAGACGTATCGGAGAGCCACTTCCTTCTCCTAGTGCATTAACAACCTGCATGCATTGACAATATCATCATATAGTCTATTGCCTTGATATATATAGCGGATTACCTCAGTGGAGTCTGTTTCAATTTTCAGAGAAAACAGTTTCCATTCTTGTGTTGTTTGAAGACCCTCAAGAAGAGCGTGGAGTTCAGCTTCTAGTGAACTGTTTGTATGAGTAGATTTTGTAAAACCTACCACCCAGTTCCTGCTTGTTTTCTGAATACACCTCCCAAGCCACTCTTTTGATTGTTATTTTTGTAGTTTGCATCTACATTTAATTTATACCATCCCTCGGAGGTTTGTGCAATTTTATATTGATAGTTGTTTTTTTCGTAGGGTTGTGACAACTTCCAATTAGAAGATTGTATTCTATTGATCTTTGCTTGATGTAGTTGATGTTAATAGGGTTGTTAGTGTTGTTTTGGTTATTATTATTTCTATTCAACCAAACATTCCAAAGTGCAAAGGGGTAAAAACATCTCCAGTTAATATTATTATCTTTAATGTTGTGATCAAAATCTTTTACTTACATAAGTTAGTGATTGTCCGTTGGTTTATAGAAATTTGATCATCCCAAACTATCCCAAAAAAAAACTAGTGGTTTTACATTTGAAGAAAATATGAGTGATGGACTCTTCATCCCTTTTGCAAATAGGGCATATGAGATCTATGTTCATACCTATATGTGCTAAGTACGCTCTACATGGCAGTCTATTGTGTAGGCATTCCCATAAGAAGAACTTGATTTTGTTTGGATCCAAAGCCATTCGAACTCTAATTGATGTGCTTTAGGTGGTTCAATTAAATCATAGCAAGATTTTGTAGTAAAAGTACCTTTTGTGGTGAGGGACCATATAGGAGTGTCACAAATCTGTCCCTTAGTACGTATTATGACCTTTGAGATATTTTCTTTGATATCACTAGGGAAGATTTATAGAGAATTTTGTGAAATCCCAATTGTGGTTGCTATAGATATCCCTAATTTTTAAAAAGTAATCGGTAACTGAGAGAGGGCCCTCAATAGAGCTTCTAAGGTTTTTTGTATTGGGGATCCAATTAGTTTACCAAATGTTCATGTTGTATTGATGGTGAGGTGACCAAGTAATGCCTTTGGAGCAAATATCCCACCCTTTTAGAATACTCTTCCAAATAAAAAAGTGAGGGTTCTTGGTTGTACTAGTACCATAGGAGGTAATAATAAGTTTTGCCCATGGAGTAGTTGTGTTAGCGAGTAGTCTTCAGGTTAGGCCAGTTAAAAGGCAAATATTTTTTGCACTAGCATTACGAATGCCTAGGCCCTCATTGGACTTTTGTTGGTAAATGATAGACCATTTGATTAGGTGAAGTTTTTTCTTTTTTGTAATAGTACCCCATATAAAATCCTCTTGGACTTTATCAATATTTTTCAAGGTTTTTTTGGAAGAAGAGTATATTGCATATAGTGGTTAAGGATTTAATTAAGGCAAGATTGGGCTATTGTGGTTCTTCCCGCAATATTAATAAACCTAGTCTTCCAGAAAGTCAGTCTTGCCCTCATTTTATCTATAATAAAGTGGTAGTCAGTGGATCTTGGATTTTTGTTTAGGATTGAGAATCCCAAATAAGTTCCAAATGACTCACTTCTCTTAACTCATAAGCTGTTGGTAATATCCTTAATCATGTTTGGCGAGCAGTTGTTAGAGAAAAGAATTTTTGATTTAGTAGTGTTTATACATTATCCTGATAGACTACAAAAGTAGTCTAGACCCCTTTTAATGGTTTGGCATAATTTGTTGTTTGCTTTGGCTATTTATGTTAGGTCATCCGCAAAAAATAAGTGTGAAAAATAGGGGCTTTTCCTTCCTGTAGCAATAGGGTCCCAATTGTGTATATCTACTTGGTGATTAATATCTCTAGATAACATCTCCATACAAAGAATAAAGATATATGGCAATATAGGATCACCTTGCCTAATTTCTTGACTTGGTTCAAAGAAATTTGAAATAGTACCATTCACTAGGATCGCTATAGAGCTAGTGGAGATACAATTTAGTAAGAGTTTGGAGAATTTAGGGGGGAAATTAAAGTATTTGAGCATGCGATAGATGAATGACTATTCCAAACAATCAAAAGCCTTTTCGAGATCAATTTTTAAGATCATATGACCTTGTTTCCTTTTAACTTTTTTAAATTGGATACTAACTCCTGGATAATGATTGCATTATCGAAGGCTCTTCTATGTTTCATGAAGCTAGTTTGGAATTGACTAATAATTTGTTCTAGGAAAGGCTTGAGACAATTTGCAACGATTTTTGTAACCGTCTTGTAGATAGTATTACAAAGGCTAACGGGCCTAAAGTTTTTTATATTGTTAGCATTTGAAATTTTTGGAACTAGGCAAAGGTAGGTTTTGTTGATGTCTTCTGGGATTTCTTGATTGTTAAAAGTTTTATGACAAAGGTTCATGCCCTGTAATATTCTAATACTTTTGGAAAAAAAGGGGTGAAGGTCATCTGGCCTGGGGATTTAAAAGGTTTAAAGGAGACTAGTGCCCTCGTAATTTCATCATCCAATAACGAATTATCTAAATTTGTTAGGTCATACTTATAGTGACTGGAGGGGTTTGTTTTTATGCTATTCCAATCACTAATTGAGTGAGAGGTAGTAAAAGTATCATTAAAATAGTTGCAAATGTGTGACATGATCAAGTGTTGATCATTAACCCACTTTCCAATATCATCCTTAGAATAGGTGAGTTTGTTTCTCCTCCTACTATTTGATGCCGATATGTGGAAGATTCTTGTATTGACATCTCCTTTATTAAGCCACATTATCCTAGACCTTATTTTCTAGTAGTCCTCCTCTATTTTAAGAATGTCATTGTAATCTTTTTGAGACTATCCTCTAGTGGAGAAGTTTTATTTTGTGTCTCATACAACTTACACTAGTTGTATGAGGTTCCTTTTGTCTCACAAATTTGTGGACCCCAATCTTATACTTCTGGGTCCACAAAACTGTGAGACAAAAAAGTTGTCTCATACAACTAGTGTCAGTTGTATGAGACACAAAATAAAATTTTCCCCTCTAGTGTATGAAGAAAGTCACTGTTAGGGTAATTTCTAGAGTTTTTGATCCCTTGAAGTTTTGCTAAAATTTTCTTTTCTTACTAAAATATCTCCAAAGATCTTATCTTTCCAGAATTTAATGATATTTGTGAAGTTTTTACTAGCACTGCAATAGTCCATTCCATTCCAATTTTTACTAATAAGATTTTGGAAGTCGGGGTGTCTACACCAAAAAGTTTCCAAACAGAAAGGTTGTGTATAGTCTTGTCTATTTCTAGGGATTAACTTTATTAATAGAGGGTTATGTTTTGAGTATGTTTTAGGTAGGTAAATTACTGAGCAATTTGAAAATAATTCAAGTCATTCCTCATTTCCTAAAGTTTTGTCTTGTCGTTCCATGATGAGCCCTTTTCTCCTTTTTCTATGATTTGACCACGTATATTTGCAGCCTTTATATGTAATATATATTAGGTTACAATTACTAATTTTTGACCAAAGATAGTTAGCTATATTACTATTTATAGGTCCCCCCCCCCCAAATTTTTTTTTTCATTCGATCCCATAATATCGTTAAAATCACCTCCTACCATCCACGAGCCTTTATAGTTTTTATAGGTATTCTCTAAGTTTTCCCACATAATATTCCTATTAAATACGGTAGTGGTAGCATATATAGAAGCAAATAACCAAACTTTACGAATAGTAAGTATCTAAATTATTGCATGTATTTCTGCGGACAAAATTACGAACAATAACCATGTTATGATTTCACATTACCACCATACCATCTGCTTGCCCTTCTGCGGGTACTTCTATCATCTCTGAGAAACTAAAATCACTTAGCATTTGAGCATAGTTTACCATCCTTATTTTCAGTAGTGTAACCATGCATGGCCTATGAGTGTCAACCATCTTCCTAAAGTTACACCCAAAGTCATCATTGTTTTCTCCCATTATATTCTAGATAATAAAGTTAGTTAGACGATTCATGGTTAGCTTTAGATTCATGTTTGTTGGGTCTCCGTTCTCCCCCACCCCCTCCAGAAAGACAGGGCTCCTCCTTAGCGAGGGAACTAGAATCATGGCTTGATTGCCCATCGTTGGATTTTGAGGTGGCCTGATATCCATTGAGCACCTGTACAGTGCCAGTGGGCAATTGAGCCCATGCCTTTTCTCTTGCATCTCCGTGAAGAGATAGACTTTTTCTTCGTCTAAGTTTGAGAACTCCAGAATCTGTTCTAAGCCTAGGTTGAGGGATACTCTTATTTCCTCTATGGCTGGCTCTTCTTGTTCTAGTTCCTGCACCATATGTGGTTGAGGTGGTGGTGGTTGTTGATCCATTGGTGATGTTGGTTTCTCTTGTGCTTGTTGTGTGTTCTCCCGTGGCATAAAGATGAGGTTCAATTGCGAGAGCATTTTTGATGGGAAGAAGGGCATGTCCGGGAGTAGATTCTGGGGTTATATAGGGTTGAAGAGGTGGCATGTTCCACTGATTCCTCATTGTATGTACCAAGTGTGGGTTCAAGGATGGTTCTAGTGGGTGCAAGATTTTGTTTAGCCATACTTGGTTTAAGTAACTGTTCACTACGAGCCTCATCCCCTCGGTTATCAACTATGCTAGGTAATGGGTGTTTTGGAAGATGACTCACTTGACCATGGATTTGGAGATTGAACGAGACTGCATGCCCCAGTAGTCCCATGTATATCCATGAAAGAGGCTGATAGTCTTGTGCTAGAGGTGGCTGGACATAGATGATTGGTGGGTTTTTCATTTGTGGAGGAAAGGGAGGTATATTTTCCATATTTTGAGTTTTGTGCTGTCTCAGAATTTGAATAAGTCTGTGTCTTCTCCTTAGGGTAGAGGGGATTCTTGGCATTTTGTAATGGTTGATGGTTTTTAAGGAGGCTACTGGCAGGTGTGGCATTGGAATCATCAGTGGTAGAAGGAGTATTAGTAGCTAGGGCAATGATCGAATTTTCAATTTGCATGTCATTTGAGTGGGCAAGCGTTTGTTTTATAACTTGATCTTCAGAGGATTTGGTTTTCATTTCGTGTTCTAGGGGAGGTGTCATTTGTTTGTCAATAGAGTTTTTGATGGACATTTGTAAGACGTGCTTGTGGGGTTTCTCTTTTAGACCTAAGTAGGGTACGTTATCTTTGATTATTTGGTTTATAGGATAATTAGTATATGAGTCATGTTTTAATTGGTTATTTGGAACGGCAAGGTCATAATTAGTAGACGAGCTAATTATATTATTAGGGGTGGTGCTTATGTGCATGGCATTTTTTGTAGTAGTATTTAATAGTGACACGTTTGTTTCCAACGTGTCCATATTATTCGAATGAGTATCCATTTGTTCATATGTAAGGGGTGAATTATTTTTATTTTGATTTTCATTTTTAGTGATTTCACACAAAACCGTTTGCTCATTCTCTAAGAGTGAGAAGTTGTTTTGGACTGGGATAGTAGTATTTTTCATGGACAAGTTAACAGGATTCTTTTTAATGGTATTTTCATGTTTTCTAATAGGATCTTTCGACTTGTATTGTCAGACATGAGTATCCAGATACTTACCTGTATTGGCATTGAACAATTTTACAATGATACCTGTGTAGACAATAAATTGTGTCGAGAAAATAAAATCAAAACCGAAAAATATCGCAACAATCGTAGTATTTTATTTCGAATATTTGAGTATTACAATCTCTATGAATCCCCTGATTCTACTTTTCAATAGTAAATAAATTCAAGGGCCTTTGAGCTTGATCTTGAATATGTATTTGTTGCCTCGAACGATGATCTTGTTCTTGAGCTTGAACTTGACCTTAATTTGTTCTTCGTTCTTGAACTTGCACTTAATTTCTTGAACTTGAACTTGAAACCTGAAACTTGTGGAGGAATTTGCAGCGTTTGATCCACGAGCTCTTTCTTGCTTCTTGTTATAACTTTTCTTATCTTTTCTGAGTTATGAAGACCCCTATTTATAGTTGTGGAAGGGAAGAGTTGTGACAAGAACAAACTCTTTCCGACCAATCAAATTGAAGTGTGACATGGCTGCATTTGATTGGCCAGAACATGTCACTTGCACACATGGCGCGATTTCATTGGCCTTTTAGTATGACTGGACATGCCTTATCATTTTGACACGTGGCATGGTCCTATTGACTCTTCCGCTTGACTTGGCGCGCCACGTCATTTGACACGTGGCACCACACTGGGCCTCTAGGAACACGTGGCCCATTTACAAGTTTCAGCAAGTAAAAGGAGCAAGGTGAAAAAGGGTACGAGGTACCCAGTTAATGAACGTTAACAACATTTATAACTGAGGCAAAGGAACATAAGCTCTATGAGTTATATTCAATAGTAACAGAGGTATATACAAGGTCGCACGCATTCCATATATGCCCTATGGAGGTTAACAAAAGTAGTATAAGAAAATATGATGGATGAATTCATTGCGTCAGTTGACATTTCTGAAGGATATTGTAAATGTGCTAATAAATCTCTTTATGAGACACCTAGATGGTACACTCTAAAATAGTACAGCCAGATACGAGTACTACAAAGACATGCACTATAAGCCTTGAAGGGATAAATATTACCTTAGTGTGGCTCATCACTTTAGCCCAATTAAATGAGTTAGCCCAATGAATTAAGACTTATTTATTTAATCCATATATATTGGACTTATATAACTAATTCAATTATATTAGCCCAATAATATTTATTTGGACTAGCATATTAAAATATAGTTCATATTATTATATCGATTTAAATTCGATAAAATTTTAATGCTTACAAATGCCCCTACTTCAAGACTTGTTTGAGGTATAAATAAACTTGACAAACCTTAACACCAGGCTTGAAGTACAAGTGAAGTATCAAATCAGACTCAAGTTAATATATCTTTTTTTCCTCGGGTCAAATTAGAACTTCTGAAAAGTATCCATGCACTCTATTTGTAGTGCATAATTCCCTTCAACTACTTGGATTTGTCTTCAAGACTTTTAATAGCAATTCTCCTTAAATAATTAAATAAGGCTAAGACACGTAGCTAATAAACTTTGGTACTTGAATCTATCACTGCCAGGGATTGCAACTCATTTGCCAAATTAGAAGATCCCTTTAATGTAATGATTAGGCAAAACAATCCAATTCGAAAAGGAGACACGTAATTTCAGGAGCTATTTACATGTCCCACATGTAAGTAATCCTATTTGCAATATGATTTGGTTAATTACGGTGACTCCTATTTGCAATATGATTCATTGCAATCATCGCCGCCTCTACAAAAGGATTATACACATCTGAATCCTTTTCTAACACATTCTCATAGTTCGTCTTACAGTAACCACTTCCAACTAGGAGCAGTAACTATGTCCCACATCGGGACTTTATTCCCAAATACTGCTTTGAGAATTCTATATAAAGGATGCATACTCTCCAACTTGTGAGCATCAATTTGCAGTATTTGTAAGCCATTTGAGTCTACTTTTGACGACTTGGAAGCATTGACGCGAAGGTAATTTCTTCTTCTTTTCTTGTGCTTTTCTTCTTTTGTCATTTTTTTGTAGGTCAAGTGAGAAAGATATGTTCTTGTTCAACAAGATGATCCACGCATGAAGAAGATAATCTTGGGTGTGAGGGGATGGGTACTCATCCCTACCCAAATATCGGAGGGATTACTTTCATGGCCCGACTACCGGAGAGATTACTCTCAAAATGGCCCGATTCTTGGAGAGATTACTCTCAAAATGGCCCGATTCTTGGAGAGATTACTCTCAATGTGGCCCAATTCTTGGAGATATTACTCTCAAAATGGCCCGATTCTTGGAGAGATTACTCTCAATGTGGCCCAATTCTTGGAGAGATTACTCTCAAAGTGGACCGACTACCGGAGAGATTACTCTCAATATGGCCCAATTCTTGGAGAGATTACTCTTAGAATGGCCCGATTCTTGGAGAGATTACTCTTAATGTGGCCCAATTCTTGGAGAGATTACTCTCAAAATGGCCCGATTCTTGGAGAGTATTTCATCCATCTAGACCTTTGTACCCATTCTAATATTCTTGATTTGGACTTTGATGACCCCTCTTTTCTTTCTCTTTTTTTTTAGCATAAAGAGATGGCAAATTTCAGGGACTATACCTCACCTTCCTCAAAACTTAGATATCTCATCATCGAGACTGAAGATGGCATAGACAAACCAAGCTTTTGGTTCACACCTCACAAGCCGGCCGATATGCAGCCTCATGGCCTCCTCTAAGGAACTCCCTTCATATAGAGAACTGGACCTTGGAACACAAATCGATTTCTAATCCATTATCCAAGATGTGGTCTCTCCAAGCGCCAATCCATCGCCATGTAAATATTGCTAGCACCCTTCCAAACTTAGGAAGTCGCATAATTCAAGGCGAAGTACATTGGGAAAACACAACAACAATCGAGGGCGAGTATCGTCATATCCCAGGATATTGGGAATGGGCTGAAGACGTACTTGGTGGAAGCCAACAAACTCTGAGTACAACAAAGATTTACGATGCTGTATGCCTCACTTTTCACTTATGATCGAAACTCGAACATTTTGCAAGCATTTTGTGAGGCTTGGTGCCCCAAGACGAACACACTTCTTACATCAGCTGGGGAGCTATTATATCTCTTTGGGACTTACATATCCTTGGGGGTTTGGCCATTGCGGGTTCTCCGTACGAAGAAGTGGTGCCTAAGACAAGAGAACTCATCGGTTTGAATAAAAAAAAGTCAGATTTATTCCTCGATCTTGCGAGTATTTATTTGCTGCATTTCATCATCTTAAGGAGGGTACGGGTGCTAACCAAAAGGTCTCCTTCAGCAAGTGGACAAGTTTTTAGTGTAAAAAACTTTAATATATAGACCTTCCCCGTTGCAAAAGGAAAAGAAATCTGCACAACTAAAGTCAACACATAATCCTAACGGAGTTATTCCTGAGATGACAAGGTGGTCGAGTGATCAAGAAACTATTTTCTCTAAGCTTAGGGTGAGGTCTGACAAGAAAGATGAGACATATGTAGCGGCATTCTTATCAATTTGGCTATGTGCCTTTGTGTTCCCCAAGGTAGAAAACTTCATTCATCCTGAGACTTTTAAGATGGCAAGCATGATGGCAGGCGGACGAAAGATTAGCCTTGCAGTCCCAGTTTTAGCGAGTATTTATAATGGTTTGAATAAGATTTCGCATTCTTCCCAACTCGATCAGGTCAAAGTTTCTTTTCCCATTCATTATGTTTATGGCTGGCTTGCACATTACTTCAAAACCTACTATCCACTTGCTAAGGGTCCGTCTGTCCCTTTGATGGTGGCATACTCAAGAGAAGGGTCTGAGGTACGTTGACGAGAAGAATGGAAGAAAACGCATCCACAATGGGGAGGATATAGTTTGGGCACCAACAATGTTAACCAATTCCCGTCCTTATTATTACGTGGATAACGATGCCCCTTAAGAGTTGGAATCAAATTACTTCATGAGCTTACGTTTTAATTACCTTCCTTTGAGGTATGGTAATTCATTCATCATCGAGCCATATAGCCCGCATCGGTTTGGTCGTCAATTTGGATTTTACCAGAACGTCCCCGGCTTTTTGGAGAACGATATCCGTAACACCTCTCTAGATGAAGGAATCAGATTTTGGAGGATTTGCACACTGTATTGATCTATGTCACGTGCGATTTTTCCCCCAGCGGGAGATCCTACGGAGAAGCCTTTCTGCACTAATTATATGTCTTGGTGGGAGAAAGCGCATGGGAAGTTTCTCGAGAATAATTTAAAAGCTTTGGTAGACAATGTTGGGCTAAATTCTACAACTCCTTTAGGAGGTGAAGATCAAGGTGTTGGAAAGACGCTCTCAAAAGTTAAAAAAATATCAACTCCAATCCCAAAAGTAGTTACACAACCTAAAAAAAGAAGCTTAAATCCTCAAAGGCAGCTTTGAAAGAAGTGGTGGGCACTTCAACAGCTATAGAGAAACACCCTCTAGTTCTTCCATTTAACACGCGTGTTCCTCAAGACACAAGCCAGAGTACCAATGAAGATCAAAATTGGAAAAGAAAACGGCCTAATCCAGTAGAGATCGTAGAGGTTCAAAGTGTTGATAGTCCCTCAAGAACGCATACAGCTTGTAATAAAGAGGTAAAATACAATCGCCTCGCTCATTCCCTTTTTTTAGGAGTAGCTTCACTATAAATTACTTACTTTCTTTGCCTTTTCTTAATGAAGTTAAACACCATTGGGCATCCGATGGTATCCCCATGCGACAAGCCGCAAGTGAGTGATGAATCTATTGGAGGGCCTACATGTAAAGTGAAGTCATCGTCAAAGGCGTCACCTCTTCCTCATGACGAATCCCTAAAAAGACAAACTCCAAATGAGATAACTCGCATTTGACCAATGACAAATACGGCGGTATCTATATTTGAAGGAAAAAGCATTGTTTTCAATCGCAAGAAGGAATTCATTTTGGGACTTTGGGAGGATATTTGCAATAGGCTCTCCAAAACTCGTCCGGAATTGCTCTCATCTTATAGGGAGCAAATCATTGAGATTTTCGAGGATATGAAGAAGATGAATATTCTGGATTTTTCTCCATTAGAAGATTTACTGAATTCTCTTTTTGAACTTGCCGCATCATATGACCAAGAGCGATCCAATATGACTGATAAGACGAGTGAAGATGAGAAGCTGGAGTTGATTTCCAAAGCTAAAGAGCATCTCGAATCGTTCAAACTTGAAGCAAGTGAGAAAGTCAAGAAAGTTTCCTCTAGTGAAAAGAAATTGAAGAGAGTCGTGAAGAAGTTGCAGACATTACAACAAGAGAGGGAGAACCTCGAAGGTGTTATAGAAGCGACTCAAAAGGAGGTTGAAGAGATTCAGGAAAAAAATTCAACTGCCGAGACTGAGGTCTCTTCATATGACAACGTAAATTTGTTGACTGTTGATAATTCAGCCAATTTGGAGGAGAAGAAGAAGAACTTGGAGACTAACTGTCAAGAATTGATCAACTACAAATTTTGTTTAGATTAGGCTGTTAGAATTATCTCCCCTTTTATCTTTATATTAGGTTGACCTATTGGATATTTATTTCATCTTAGATAAGATTGCTTCTCGTTTGCTTTACATTACCCGGCATTTATCTTAGTTGCATAATTTTTTACTTTACGCACTTGTAACGAAAGATTCATATCTTGTCGTGGGAGAGTCCAAATAATGAACCATTTGATTTTTCGAAAATTAGATTTCAATATCTAAAATATATCCAAAATTCAGAATCAAGCACCTTCAGAATTGCCCCAGATAATATTTTTGTACCAACTTTAGATCCCACCACGTTGAAAATTTCAGATTTGCGCGACTTCGTCAAAAGTTTTGTATCTTGAAGTAGAAACGTCGAAATCATGAACCGTTTGATCTACTGGAAACTTAACTTCCAAATATATAACATATCCAAAATTCAGGATTTAATGCTTTACGGATACATTCAGATAATATTTCGAAGTCAACACTAAATTCTGATACACCGACAATTTCAGATTTGCGCGACTTCACCAAATATTTTGTATCTTGATATGGAAGCCTCAAGATCGGAAGACGTATTATTTGCCATAAATTGGAATTTAAGAGCCATATTCTCACAAATATCTTGGGGTTCAAATCTCACTAAATTTGAAACGTTGCGCCAAACAATCATTTCCTTATACTTGTGTTTCCTTTTGATGCCTCACTTCTCTTCCCCCTTTTTTAGGCAGAGGGCGGACTTGGAGACCAACAAACTTGAAGGTTTGGCGAACCTGAAGACATAGAGAATCTCTGGACTTCAATGCAAATACTTGACATCCTTCTAAAATCGGCCCATTGAAGATATCAATTTACCAAGGAGGGTTGCCCCCTTTAAATCAAATGAGGTCAAAGTTCAGTAGGAGGATGGTATTTCAGTTTGATCTTACATTCCTTCATACTTCATTCGAACAACTATTGGGGCAATATGTATCTTTTGAACTTAGGTGACTGAACTTAGAATGAAACTCTAAGCTGCCTACGTACCTCGGTGAAGAGGATCAAGTCATACCGTAGTTCAGACTGGGTAGTTTTTTTTTTACGTCCTAACTTTTGCCTAGGCCGCCTCTTTCGAGATTTTCAACCTAGCGGACTTTTTTTTGGGTCATACACAATTTATACTCTTGCGGGCCAGGAGTGTGGCAACATGTAGTTTAGGCTCATGCGTCAAGGAGCATCATGACTTGCAGTTTAGGCTCGTACGTCAAGGAGCGTTGCAACTTCAAGGATAATACTTCTTCAAAAACTTGCCATTGATAGGGCCGATTCACATACCATCTGCATCAACCAGTTTGTAAGCCTCACTTGAGTAAGCTTCTTGTACGACATATGGCCCATCCCATTTTGAAGTGAACTTCCCTACAGGTTTATGGTAAGTAATTATGGGTCTTCATACGGCAAAGACTTGATCTCCTACTTGAAAGGATCTCGGACGAACTCTTTTATTGAAGGCACGAGACAATCGAGCTTGATAATATTCAAGACTCTGTTGAGCTTCCAATCTCTTTTCATCAAGAGCTTCCAACTCTGCTAATCGAAGTCGAGCATTTTCTTCATCAGTGATCCCTTCTTGAATAGCCAGTCGTAACGAAGGTATTTGACGCTCAAGTGGCAAGACGACTTCGACTCCATAAATGAGTGAATAAGGAGTCTCCTGTGTTGGTGTGCGATGAGTCATTCTATATGCCCATAGATCTTCTTCCATACGATCATTCCAATCTCGTTTGAATTTGGAGACAACTTTCTTTAACAAGTTGCATAGAGTCTTGTTGAATGCCTCAGCTAGACCATTGGCGGCAGCATTGTACATCGAAGAGTTACGTTGCTTGAAGCCAAAGAGATCACAAATCTTGTTCATCAACCTATTATCGAATGACTTTCCATTATTCGTTATTATGTAACGAGGAATGCTAAAACGATAAATAATGTTTACTTGGATGAAACTTGCAACATTTTCCTTTTTTACTTCCTTAAGAGCAACATCTTCAGCCCATTTTGAGAAGTAGTCAGTTGCAGCCAAGATGTATAGGTGTCCACCAGAGGACTTTGGCAGTGGTCCAACAACATCCAATCCCCAAGCGTCAAATGGCCAGGATGCAACAGTCGGGTGCAACACTTCAGGAGGTTAATGAATAAAATTCGCATGGAATTGACAAGCCTTGCATTTTCAAGCATAGTCCAAGCAATCTTTTACCATCGTTGGCCAATAATATCCCATCCTTTTTATATGGAAGTGGAGCTTTGGTCTGGACTGGTGTGACCCACATACCCCAGAATGTGCCTCTTACAAAGCTTGGAGAGTTTCTTCTTCTTCTAGGCATCACAAGAGTACTCCCTCGAACGACCTTCTGTATAGAGTATCCTTATAGTAAAGGAAGCGAGGTGCACAACGACGGATTTCAGTCCTTCTCATCGAATTTTTTGGAAGTATCCCATAGCATAAGTAGTCGATAATGGGTTGTCGCCATTCTTCTTTCTCAACTTCAGAAATAGCAACAAGATGCTTGAGTTCATTATCTTCACCTTCGACCTCATTTGGCGGCGGTACTACCCATTTTTGGCAGACGGTAACTTGCGCTTGGTCAGGCAGGGCTAATGATGAAGCTAGAGCAGCTAAAGCATCAGCCTTCTTATTTTCTTTCCTTGGTACATATTGAATAGTCACATTGCTGAGCCACCCCATCAACCTTTTTGCGTAATCATGATATGGGCGTAGTTCAGGCTTCTTGACCTCGTAACTACCCAAAAGTTGATTGACCACTAACTGGGAGTCACCAAATACTTGAAATTGCAAGTGCTTCATATCAACGGCCATTTCAAGCCCAAGTATTAATGCTTGATATTCAGCAACATTGTTGGAACAGAGTTATGTCAAGGTGAAGGAGTATGACAAGATTTCACCTTGAGGAGTGACAAATACTACGCCAGCCCCGGCTCCCCCACGATGCGCATCACCATCAAAGTACATCTTCCATGGAGGTTGAACTTCAACGACCATTGCATCATCATCAGGTAGTTCTTCAGTTAGCTCCCAGTCATCAGGTATCGGATGATCTGCCAAGAAGTCTGCCAATGCTTGTCCTTTTACAGCCTTTTGAGGGATGTACAAAATCTCGAATTGTTGAAATTGGAGGTACCATCTCGCTAGTCGATCACTAAGAATAGGTTTTGATATCACGAACTTGATGGGATTTTCTTTAGAAACAAGACGGACAACATGAGCTTGAAAGTAGTGCTTCAACTTTTGAATTGAGAAGACTAGCGCCAACACAACTTTTCAATTGGCGAATAGTTCAACTCGTTAGGTGTCATCATCCTGCTCAAGTAGTAAAGAGAGTTTTCTTTCCCCTCACTATTTTCTTGGGCCAACAGTGCTCCAACAGACCTTTCCTGCGCCGCAATGTATAGTATCAATGACTTTCCTGGTATAGGAGCTGCTAAAGCTGGAGGCTTCATCAAGTAGGTTTTGATACTTTCGAAGGAATTGCTACAAGCTTGATCCCACTTGAAAGGAACGCCTTTCTTCATGACGTGACTAAATGGTTGGCACCTCCCAGCCAGGTTTGATATGAATCTTCTAAGGTATGCTAGCTTTCCTTACAGACTTTTCAATTCATGGATATCTCGAGGCTCAGGCATTTTCAAAATGGCATCCACTTTGGCTTGATCAATTTCGATCCCTCGATGTCGGACAATGAAACCAAGGAACTTTCCAGAAGTAACTCCAAAGGCACATTTCAACGGATTCATCCTAAGTTGGTAACTCCGGAACAATTCAAATACCATTCTCAATTCTTTAATGTGGTTGCCCTTCTCTCTTGATTTCACCACCAAGTCGTCAACATAGCATTTGACATTTTTGTGGAGAAGATCGTCGAAAATATTTTGCATAGCCCTCTAGTAAGTAGCACCAGCATTCTTCAAGCCAAAAGGCATTACCTTGTAGCAATAAATACCTTGGGGGTGCGAAACATAGTAAGCTCTTCATCTTTTGGTGCCATGCGAATTTGGTTATAGCCCGACGAACCATCCATGAAAGACATTGCCTCGTAACCAGTAGTAGCATCGATCATCAACTCTGGAATAGGAAGCGGGAATTCATCTTTGAGACATGCATTATTGAGGTCCCTAAAGTCAACGTATACTCGAATCTGGCCATTCTTCTTCCTTACAGGGACAATACTTGAAACCCATGTTGGGTATTTAACTTCCCGAATAAATCCAGCTTCAATGAGTTTGTTAACTTTAGTTTCAATCAGGGGAACCAAGTCCGGCTTAAAATGCCTTTGAGCTTGTTTAACAGGGCGAGCACCATTTTTGACTGCAAGGTGATGGACTACTACTTTCGGGTCCAAGCCAGGCATCTCTTTGTAACTCCAAGCAAAGACGTCCCTGAATTCTTTGAGTAACTCAATATAAGTGTCATCAGCTTCTAGCTTCTAGTAAAGCACTTAGGTAGGTGGGTCTTAGTTCTTCATCGGTGCCAAGGTTAACTTCTTTTAAGGCATCAACTGTCGTCTTCACTCCTTCTTCAAGTTCAGGTAGAGCATCTTTCACATATTCATCTTCTTGAGGGTCCCCATCATTGAAGGATATGTGATAACACGGCAAAACATCCTCCAATTCCTCATTATCTTCCATCGAAGACGAAATACCATTCTCGCCTTGTATAGTGACATGATACGAAAAACCTACACTTTCTTCATCTTCGTCATGTTCCTTAGTATATACCACAGTATATGTCTTTACCTTCAGTACTTCTTCACATGAAACCACCAGTTTTGTTTGTCGCCTCATTCTGGAAGGAACCAAACTTTGGAAATCCTTAGAGATCTCCTGAATTTTTGGGTGAAGCGAGTGTTCTTGTATTTCGATGATTTCTCTGGAACTTATTCCCCTTCTTTAATGGAACCAATCTCTCAAATACAGAAGTTCTCACAGTTGATTTTCCAAGTCGATCAAAGATAGAAGGCCTGTTAGAAGCGGCAGATTCATCTTCTACACTGATATAATTGCTACTCGCCCTTCTTATTGAGATGTGCACTGGTGACGGTTGCTTGTATCCCAGACCTTCACGTGGTTGCCTCGTTGCAGCTTCTGATGTGAGCTTCCCTAACTTTGACGACACATTGGGATTATATTCAGCTTTTGTAAATAGCTTATAAGCGCTAGGATCGAAACCTTCATTTGTTCGCTTTGTAGGGAGTGCCACATTCTGCAAATGATTTTGGGCTACAAACCCTGCAAGCGGCTTTGAGGACAACTTTACTACCTCAATTCGTTTTACCGGAAGAGTTAACTCCCTTAGCGTCTTGGTTTGGAGATTATGTGATCCACCCTCGTCTTTCTTCCTTTTAGGGACATATTGGAGCGCGGGACTTACTTTCTTTCCATAAGATGCAATACCCCCTTTATGAGATTTATTCACGTTGGTGGGTACCTCCTCAGTAACAGTTTTGGCTTTACCAATAGTCATATCAGCTCTTTTAGTTATGGGTTCGTCATTCTTGCTTTTCGTACCATCATCAACTTTCAGCTCCTTCACAATGCGGTTCTTCAAGTAGAACTTTGCATCGGCGAAGTGTGACTCAGCCTCGGTGAATGGCTCATCATTGGCAACTACCGTCTTCTCGACTTTACCCTCGTAGTATTTTTAACATTGATGGTAGGTAGATGGAACTACTTTATTCTTATGTATCCAAGGCCTCCCAAGAAAAACATTGTATGAAGTTTTCGCGTCGATCACATGCAGCCATGCACTTGATTGCATATCTTCAATAGTGATTCCCAGCCTGATTGCGCCTATGGCTCTTTGCCCCTCTTGGTTAAATCCTTGGATCATCACACGACTTTCTGAGAGTTCGTTCATGGGAATACCTAGTTCTTTCACTTTGTGGATTGGCAAAATGTTTACTGAGGATCCTCCATCAACCAAAATCTGATTTACCCTTTCATCGTGCATACAGCCAACCATGTACAATGGGCGGTTATGAGGAGTGTCACCTAGAAAAAGATCGTCATTTTTGAACGTGACCTTTTTCTCACAAGCATTAACTTCTTGAGGAGTGGAATCGATAGGCTTTTCCGAAGATGGTGCCAACGGTAGGTCATCACTCTTTTCTTCCCCTTTGTCAGCATGGCAACAAGAGGCATCAATGCCTTCATAGGAAATCTTCATACGGAACCAACTTGGTAAAAACTCCTCCAAGGTCACTGGATTTCGTGGCTTTTGAGAATGGTGCATCTCCACTTTTGCTTTCTTCAAATGCCTAACTGGATTCTTTTTCGTTGGTCTTTTTACCATCATCTTCCTTGTTGGTTGTTTTATTGATTCTTTTCGTGTGCTCCTTTTGTGGTGCCTACGACGAGTCACCAATGTCCAACCTTCATCTTCATCAGGTTGATTGACTTCAGCTTTGCCGTTCTCCAGTAATTCTTCATCTTTACTTTATTTAAAACCACATAAGTCATCCGGACCGAATGAGCCAAAGGTGATAGAGACTTGGTTTGCACTTGCTTTCTCATCTTCAAGCACGATCTTCTTTTCGCGAGCCAAATCCATGATTATATCCTTGAAGACAAAGCACTTCTCCAGAGGGTGGCTTACAAGTCGGTGATATTTGCAGTAGTTTGGGTCATTTGTTTTCCCAGCTTCATTTGGTCGCTTCATCTCCGGAAGCTCAATAAGATTTAACTCGAGGAGTTCTTCGAAAATGGCTGGCACATCAGAATCCAGGAATGGGTACTCTTTTTCCTGCATTTCTTTTAGAGTCAACTTTCCACTTGGCTTGTCTTGAAAAGAAGTGGATTTCATACTCTGCTTCTTGCTCACCTTCGTCGTGAACTTCATAGGTGACTTATTGACATTCATAGCTTCTTTGCTTTCAGACTTGGGTACGAACTTGCCACACTTCCTGACTTCTTGCTTGTCATTCACTTTGTCAGATTCATAGATGGGTAGCCTTTCATTTCCAGCGGAGGCCATGCTCAATTCCATGTCATGGGCACGAGTTGCAAGTTCTTCAAATGTGCTAGGCTTGATACCTTGCAAGATGTAGCGTAATCCCCAATGCATGCCTTAGATGCACATCTTTATGCCTGAAACTTCACTAAGCCCGTCTTTGCAGTTGAGGCTTGCATTCCTCTAACGATTGATAAAGTCAATAACCGGTTCCCCCTTTCGTTGACGAGTATTTGTAAGCTCTATCATACTCACCATGCATCTTATGCTATAAAAGCGATTAAGGAACTCTTGCTCTAGTTGATCCCAATTGTCGATAGATCTAGCCTCGAGGTCCGTGTACCAGTCAAAAGCATTTCCTTTTAGCGAGCGGACAAACTGCTTGATGAGGTAATCTCCATAAGTCCCAGCATTGTTGCACGTCTCCACGAAGTGCGCAATATGTTGCTTTGGGTTACCTTTACCATCAAACTATTGAAACTTCAGAGGTTGATAGCCAGCAGACATCTTCAACATATCGACCCTTGTAGTGTATGGCTTTGCATATGTAAGGGAGGATTTGGCAGCAACTTCATATCTATTCTTAATGGTTCCTTCGAAGAACTCCTTCAGTTGATCGATTGGAATCATCCCTTCAAATGAGACAGGGATAGCCTTAGTAGATGCTGCTTGTCTTGGGGGAGAGTCACTCCCTAGAACTTCTGGGAGCTTGCCGGGTGCATGGGTAGATTCTTCTTCCATCAAGATTCCCACTCTGTCTGTTAGCTTGTCAATTCTAGCCTCTTGATTTTGTATGCATTTGGTCAAGCCAGCGATTGCTTTCGTCAAGTTTGCCAACTGCTCCTCCATAGATGAAGTGTTTGTCACCATGGCTTGCATGATTGTCGTGGATTACAGAGAGTAGCATAGATTTTTACACAGATTTATCCTTGACCGGCTCACGCTTTGTGGTGTAAGTGGGGAGGATCCATCACTTGAAGCATCATCATCTTCCTTCACAGCAGAGTGCTTGGAGCTGGAGAGGTCAAGCAGAGTAAGAATTTTCTTGATCTTTTCAGCAATATCGCTTCCTCCTTCAGATGCATTTGTGGAAGATCTTGCTCCTTTTGAGGATGAAGATCCGAAAACAGGGGTTGATGCGGACGACACTTGGGGTGCTTGTTGTCCTAAATAGCTTGCTTTGCTCCTCGTAATTGGTCCGAAGCTTCCAAAGGTGACATCGAGTATGCTTTCCACATCAGCATAGAACCTGGAGTTAGCAGCCTTGGTGGATGTTGATCTGGAGTTGATTTTCTTCGAAGCCATTTCAATGTTCTTGAACGTTGGTGATTGAAAAGTTGGGATGAGAGGTAGAGATGGTCCCACTGGGTGTGTCAGAATTTGTAGACAATAAATTGCGTCGAGAAAATAAAATCAAGACTGAAAAATATCGCAACAATCGTAGTATTTTATTTCAAATATTTGAGTGTTACAATCTCCATGAATCCCCTGATTTTATTTTTCAATAGTAAATAAATTCAAGAGCCTTTGAGCTTGATCTTGAATATGTATTTGTTGCCTCGAACGATGATCTTGTTCTTGAGCTTGAACTTGACCTTGATTTGTTCTTCGTTCTTGAACTTGCACTTGATTTCTTGAACTTGAACTTGAAGCCTGAAACTTGTGGAGGAATTTGCAGCGTTTGATCCACAAGTTCTTTCTTGCTTCTTGTTATAACTTATGTTCTGAGTTATGAAAACCCCTATTTATAGTTGTGGAAGGGAAGAGTTGTGATAAGAATAAACTCTTTCCGACCAATCAAATTAAAGTGTGACATGGCTGCATTTGATTGGCCAGAACATGTCACTTGCACACGTGACGCGATTTCATTGGCCTTTTAGTATGACTGGACATGCCTTGTCATTTTGACACGTGGAATGGTCCTATTGGCTCTTCCGCTTGACTTGGAGAGCCACGTCATTTGACACGTGGCACCAAACTGGGCCTCTAGGAAGATGACATCTTGGGCTTAATGAAGTGGGCTCATCACTTTAGCCCAATTAAATGGGCTAGCCCAATGGATTAAGACTTATTTATTTAATTCATATATATTGGACTTATATAATTAATCCAATTATATTAGCCCGTCATATTTAGATGGACTAACATATTTAATATTTAGTCCAAATTATTTTATCGATTTAAATTCGATAAAATTTTAATGCTTACAACCTGTGATGTTGTGATTCTCCATTAATTTGTTGAAGCTTTTCGGATTGCCCTTTGGAAGTTGCTTCTTACCTTTGTTGAAAGATACTGTTTCCACTCCCCCTCAGCATCTTCTATTATTGAAGTTGACTGATCCTTGTTTGGAGATGATTTATCCCTATTTTCCTATGCACTGGCCTAGTGTATGGCCCAGTCTTCCACAGTTTTTGCATAGGAAATTTTCGCCTTCATAGTGAATGTATCGTTTATGGTGACCAATCTAGATAAATGATTGGACTGAAAATTACAATGGTAGTTCAACACAAAGCCTAGCATAACGACCTCGGACCGAGGTTGATGTACATGCATCAATTTTTAATAAGCGCCCTGTGGCATTTCTAATTTTTTTTATAGAATTTTTCCATCGTAAATTCAGTCGGCAGTTATGGTAATATAATACATACCGTTGAAACAATTAATTTTTGTTGGTGGCTACAAAGTTTGACTTCCATTTCGTAATTGAGAGATAGTGACCATTAATGAACCATGGCCCCTGATGAAAGGCCTTTTCCATATTTTCTTTCTTATTAATAGCCTGTTTGGCCAAGCTTCTCAAGAGGCCATAAGTGCTTTTTTTTTCCAAACGCATTTTTTCCCCTAACTTGAGGTGTTTGGCCAAGCTTATTTGGGGGAAAAAAGTGCTTTTGGGAAGAAGCAGAAGCAGTTTCAGAGAAGTAGAAAAAAATAGTTTCTTTCCAAAAGCAGAAGCAGAAACAGTTTTGGCTTTTCTTCTTACCTAAAGTACCCTTAACAAAATATAGTATATACCAAAATAATCCTTAAACCTAATACTTAGGATATTAATTTATAAATATTTCTTCTTATTTTTAGGAAAACTTTCTAATATATAGTGACTTCACGGGTGAATGCTTTTATATTTGTTGAAGGAATTTTAATATATTTAACTTATATTAAAAGAATTAAGTACTTTTTAATTTTATTTTCATATTTTACTTAAATAAAATGATTTTTTTAATTATTGCATGTAATAACAAAATTTTGATATTATTTATTTACTTATAATATTAATTATTAAGTAAATTTATTCATGTCCTTATTCGTAATTTGACACTTAAAAACACTTTCTAAAAAGCTTGGCCAAACACAAATTATTTCTCAAAAGTGCTTTTCTGACTGATTAGCCAAATACAAACTGGTTCTCTCCAAAAGTACTTTTTTCAAAAGCACTTTTGAAAAAAGCACTTCTCAAAATAAGCTCATTTCTCCAGCTTGGTCAAACAGGCTATAAATTTGATGATGTAGTAGTTTTCTCCTACATCAAGCTCCGAGGGACGCCACAATTCTTGGATCTTCTTTTCAGATAATGAGGTAGTATACGCTTCACGATGATAGAAAATTTCCAAGGTTCATAAATTCTCTATCTGTTTTTCTCGGGTAGGGAAATTATTTTAATGCCTCGTGCGTTAGAGCCCATTAAATGTTCAAACGATCTGTCTTCTGAGGAATTCTCTGACAGTGCCACTTGGAATAGGTTCAAAGTAAGAAGTAAAATTCATTGGGTCTGAGGATACTAGCATATCCTTGAATGATGCTTTATCTTCCAAGCCATGCTTTGTGGTTTTTTCCTGTTCGAGATCGGATGGTTTTGGAGAAATTGTGTTTGAAGATTCATAAAACTGGGTATTCATTCTAGAGAGAGAAGCTTCTTAGATTGTCTTTTTGGGACCTTTTTGATGATTGTTTCTCTTGTATTAAACCTACAACACCATAAAGCATGAACTTCTGTAATAAATTAAACCAATTGCTAAATGGCTACTCTATGTATTCATGATTTCTTTGTACACACCGGAAAGGAAAAAAATAATTTCTCTCTAAATTCTATGTACAGTGGCGGAGCCAGGATTTTCACGGTGTCAAAATATAAGAAATAAAATACACCAAAAGATCAAAGGGAGTCAACGTATAGTAAATATACAAAAAAAAAATTATCTAATAATACAGTGTAATTTTCTAGCGAAGGGGTGTCATTTGACCCCCTTGGTTGAATGAGGCTCTGCCACTGACTGTGTACTTGTAGTTTTACTCCATATGATGTTAATAATACATAATGTGATTTTATTCCACGTCAAATTTATTTTCTTTTTCACGAATGTATCGCATTAATTTGTTTTATGGTACTCCTTGAACTTTATAATTAATAATAATTAGAATATTTATTATCTCCCGTGGTAAAAATATATTACATAATGTATTTGCACTTTACCCATGAGCTTTGTCATACGGTCTACACCATTTAACTTTTATGATTATTCGAAATTTGCTTTGACTAACACTTTCTAATTATAGTATGTTCTACTAGTATACAACCAAGTTTTGGTTGGGCAAAGAAACATTATTATACGGAAAAGGCCTAAAAATGCCACTCAACTTTAAGAAAAGGCTTATCCATGCCATCCATTAAAAAATGTTAATTCCATGCCACTGTCGTTACACATATGGCTCACTCATGCCATTATTGACTAACGGCTCAATTTTTATTTGGCCCATCCATGCCACTGTCGTTAGTCAATAATGGCATGGATGAGCCAAATGTGTAACGGTAGTGGCATGAAATGAGCATTTTTTTAATGGATGATATGGATAGACCATTTCTGAAAGTTGAGTGAAATTTTTAGGCCTTTTCCGATTATTATATTAGATTTTAGAATACGTGGCTTTAAAATTTCAGTGCTACCTCAACAGTGGATTGAAAACTCCACAAAAAATAAATAAAATGACGGGTTACTCTTAGTTTAGTCTTAACATTTTACTACTTCATATTTGTAATGTTTTACGCTTAATTTTAAGGATATAATTACCAGAGAATGGTAGTACATAAAGCTAGTTATGATTGGATGAATGAGTACAATTTTTTTTTTAAACTAAGGGAGAGCATAAGTTAGTCATGTTAAATTCAGTTTATTATTGAAATCACATACGGCGAATCAGGTTACAATAGAGAAAAAAATTCTCTATTTCTATGTCACCAATTTGCTTTTGAAATAGCCATATTTCGAAAGAAGTTCTAAGATTATTCTGAACTAATTTCACGTTTATTTTTGCATGAGCAAATGACGATCTATTATTAAAAAATGTCATGGATAACTATAATAAATGTCATGGATTCTGACCGTTCCCTAATGTGAATGCGGGTGAAAATTAACAAAAACATACATTTGCAGATAGAACTAGATGAATGAAGAATATATCACAAAAATTACATATACTAATCTAAACAGACATGAATGAAAGGGTAAATTACAATTCAACGAAGACTTTGAAACAATTTGATGAAGATTAGAGAATAACAAGAGGATAACTTACAACTGATAATAGCGACTTACACAACAAAAATTGACTGCAGTATACAACAGCTGGACTAAGCAATCACCGCGCAACAACATGATGTAACTTAGTAGGAATGCTTATCTACATAGTGGCAACGTAGCCAAAATTTAAATCAAGCTATAACATACTATCAGAAAGGTTACAACAAATTGACCGAGACCACTACATCTTGTTTGGATGAGCAAATAGTCATATTCACAACACAATGAAGTGCTACCTACAGACGAGTGAAAGCTGCGTCATGTTGTTTTCTCTCTTCTTGTATAGACTGAAATATCCGAGCGGCAGATTCTGTGGCAGACCTTGGATTGTGAGGTACAACTTTGATAACTCTTGCTGAATGATCAGTGTTGTCCGTAGCTGGAGATGTGGGGAAAAGAGAAAGCATGTTTCTTCCTTGTGTGGTGTCAGCCGCTCTCTCACTTGGACTACTTGCAGTGCTGGCTTGTAGCTCATTATCTCTGGTGGCCTGGAACCTTAAAACATCTGGAACATTTCCATTCTTCTCACTTGGAACATTACTTGAGTCCTGATGTTGAATGTTAAAGTTATCGATCCCTCCAGATAACTGGCGTTGAAAACCCGGCGAAGTAAACTGGTTTGATTCTTCGACGGTAGATGATGAGATTGGTAGATTCATAACTGGCATGCCATAATGAGGAAAATAGCCGTGGCCAGTTGGAGGCGCGAAAGGAACTCCCGTTCCTTGATAGTGAGGATGAGGACCAGGAACTCCAATAGCTGGAGGAAAAAAGTTCCCCATCGATCCTGGAGGTCCACAACCTCCATTAATAGGATTTGTAAATCCAGGTCCAGGGAATGGCTTGTATACAAGTCCTTCAGAAGGAGACATCACTGGGATCAACCATTGGTGCCCCGGAGGCTGTTGGAAGCACCAGGGACTCGTGTTAGCATCATTTGTCACAGGCATTGGTGGCGGATTTCCTGAAAATGGTCTGTGGCTAGAGAGCTGGCTACCATTTTGCACAGAAGAAAGAGATGCCTTTCCCACAGTGTTTTCAGCAGAGCATTCCATCCTGAAGTTAGGCTTCTCAGAATCATTCTTGCGCTTCGGAACACTTTGAGATTCTCTAATAATACACTCCAACGGCAGTCTTTTACCAGAGGAATTCTTTAATGGTTTGCCTAAATAACCAGCATCTTCAAGCATACTATTTGGTGACTCGGCAATGAGCTTCTGGACCTGTTAAAATAACCGGAAAAATGCATGAGCAGCGTATTAATGAATCGAAAAGCAATACAAATATTATTTTCTATTTCACAACACCTCCCCCCCCCCCCCCCAAAAAAAAAAAAATCGCTACAAGAGATTCAGCCTTTGGAGTTGCTTTACCTTTATAAGTCGATGCAACTCAAACACTTGAATGGCAAACACTCTTTGCTGGCTGTACCAGAACAATGGAGAGAGTCAGGGAAAAAGATAAATAAATAAACTGAGAGAGATTAGCTCGTCAGATGCATGCAGCCAAAGGTATCTACAACATAAAATAAAACAGAGAGTGTACAGTGGAAACTCAGTTTGAAGAGACAGAGCAAGACAATATATAGAGAGAAACAGTAGTGATCAAGCAGAACGACTTGATAAATATCCTGAAACCACTTAACTACTCAGAACTCCTCCAAAAAGCTTGAACAAAAGAGTTTACACAGTCAATAGACAACAAATGGTAAAATTTTTATCTACAAAGAGGCAGTCTTTAAACCAATACGTATGCAAAAAGAAGTTTTGAAAAGGTCCAGTGTCGTAACTATTATCCCAAAGTACAAACTTAAAATCCCACAAAACATGTTATATCGCGTGAACTGATGTCCACTTTGCTCAAAACACCATGACTCAGATATGTGAGCCTTCCCTACTTCTATGTAGATGATTAAGGCTTTTACCAAAATATAGCGCAGGTAGTTTCCTTCAAAGCCATTACCCTTTATGGTTGATTCCCAATAACACGTGCTAGTTGCCAGAGCTATCATCTTCTCACACCCAACGCCATAAACTGGTTATCATCCCCAGCAAGAGTGGTTTACAACTCAAGAACAACAACAAAGAGGAAAAAGAAGTCCCAGCAGAATATATCAAATCGACAATGAATAGAATGATCCAGTGCCAGCTAGCTCACCTTGCACAAAGTACACAGTCTAACATGGTCCCCACAGTGCCATATATCCACCGCTAAAATCCTTCGGGTTGCTGTAAAGGACAATGCCCACTTTGTGGGAACCATCAGACTCTGCACGAAGAACTCTACTCACACAACTCGTATGATCATGCCATATGTTTCCTTCAAGAATTAGTTCAGCCACGACACATGAAAAGCTTGATACCACAGACAACCTCAATTCGGCAGTGATATACTCCACCAATCGGATACCACTGCCATCTCTAAGAGAAAAAATCATCTAAAAATAGTGTTCTAATGCCTATTATCTCATCCAAATGTGCCAAAAGATCCAAGAGCAATACTCAGTTAAATCCAGATCGCAAAGACAAACTCCTTTTTTCCCTTTGTTGGATAATAGATTGTTAAAACTAATAAAAACAAAATCGGGCAAACAAAGAGATGAACAACTAATGCTAATGAAACATTTGTGAAAGCCTCAGAACTCTAAATTAGCCTATTAGCATCATGAAACAAAAGAGAATTTTTTTTATATCATTAAGTAATAAAGAAAAAACATATACAAAAACGACAAAAACTTTTCTTTAGAGGAACTTCTAATAACATGGTACTTCTCATTAGTTTTTCTCGCACCTTATTAATTAACATTTAAGTCACAAAGTTCAAATCACTCGCGATCATCTATATCTAAACATGTAACTCAAAATTCATCAATTGGCAAGATAAACCATCACACAAAAAATTCATTTGGACTCCTTGGAGATATTGATGACACATTGTGTTATTAAAAAGATAGCAGCTGAGATATAACTATTAAGCAAAAAGTAACAAGGAAAAAGTGCCTGATATATAAATATCCTTTGTACTCAATAAATGCCTTAAATTGCAAGCGCATAACATTATCTACAGAACATGAAAATATATCAGAGAGCATACCTTATATTTACAAGAAAAGACCATGAGGATACATATAAGGGGGGTCATTTTGTCACTCTCTATATATCATGATCTGAGTTGCACTGGGTAGTACAACCATCAGGAAAATGAAAGTCAGGTCTAAAGAAAAGCTGGTCAATAAAATTTCTCGGCCCAACTGATAAATGGAACAGTATATATTTCATGTTTTGCATGATGTGACAAGGAAATTTGAATGTCAACCTGAAAGCAACAAGAACTTACTTGACAATTGCTCTTCTGGCTTTCCAGAAACGCTTTAGGCCAATTATTCCCACAACATCATCAGGAGAGATGTCCGTTCCAGACATAGATTCTACTATGGAAGTCTCCGATAAGTTGTCACCTTGGTCCATAATTCCTGTTTGTAATGATTTACATATCCTGTCTTCCTGGGATTCCGTACCATTAATGAGATTGTTAGTAATTATCTGCTCTTCTGATGCAAATTCTTTCATGGGATAAGAATCGCCATCATCTATACCCGTAACAGGTTCAGGTATGATGGTACAACCAACCTGACGTTCGAATCTGCATTCTGGTCATTGAAAAAGATTGTCTTAGGTATTATGCCAAAATCATTAGGAGGCTTACATCTTGGTGTGAAATGCAAAGTTACATCAATTTGTACTAGAAGACCTTCTGACAGCTTACCCTTGGATGGAGAGTTTGAGGTTGTTCTATGCTCTCTACTAGCTGGAATACATTTGGGATTCTCCTCATTCTGGCTCTCGCGCTGTTGCCTCAGAATTCGATCTGTAAGTCCTTCCAAGTCTTTATTGGGATGCCCTGAAAAGACTGGACCAGAGGGAGAGAGCTTTTCCATATCCAGATTATGACTCCCAGTGGCATGATCTGGCTTGGAGTTAACAAAGACAGGAACCGTAAAGTCATCCTCTTCTGTTCTCTTATTCAACTCAAACTGTTGCAAGAATGTATTGGGATCTGAACTGTGGCCAGGTGGTTTATCAGCAAGATGTCCAGATGGAGGGTGTTGTACAGGGAAATAGACAACTCTTTCGTGCCCACTACCCTGCAAAATGTAGTTGATCCAACCAGTCAGCTTACAGATTCAACCAACCACTAAATTTACAGCTATAAATGAACTACACAGTCAATGAACGTTATCCCAAAAGAGATGGTTTCAAATCAAGAAACCTCTAAAATCCCAGCAGTAACATCACCATACAGTTTAAGAACATAATTAGATGTGACTGTAAATGTTAATATCTACATTTTCACTGACCACAGGACAAAGCCGAGAAAAAATATAACATTGACACAGCTAACATTACATCTTCACAACACATTAAGTTGAAGAATTAAGGGTTCTCTTGCACTTGATAGTTGGTACATAAAAACATCCAAAAGGAAAGTGCTCTCCCAAATGAAAGTCTCCAAAAAGTACAAAAAAATTAGGCAAATCCAGATGATAATCAGCACAAGGTAATATATAAAGATAAGACACTTGATACTCATAAAGCAAAGACAATTGATCCTTCATGATATGTCAAGTGATGCAATGAGGTTTAACCAATTGAAGTAAAAATTACTCCCCACCCCCACCCCCCACCCCCCCTTCCAAGTTTATGTGAAGCTTTTGGCTTTTCGAGATTCAAATTATGTAAACTTTGACCAATATTTCGATGTGCATTTTTTCATTATATTGACATGAGAAGATTTGCAACTTATAGTACTTTTTGTATAGTTTTTGAATATCTAAATTTTAACTTTAAAATATTGAGTTAATCTAATCCAATTTAGCTTCAAAGATTAATAAAATTGTTTCTCGAAAAGTGAAAAGGTTTACATAAACTGGAACAAAAGGAGTACATTAATATATATCACCCAAGCAATAAGCTACAAAATTGTCTTTCCCTGTATTTTCTAATGCGTGAAACATAAGCCAAAATTCAAACAACAAAAAAGAAACCAATTTAAGACTAAGTCAAGAAGCATACTAAGAAATTAACATCGGAAAACTGCTAAGAACAGTAAACCAAACTACTCAAAGTTAAGCCCTGACTCTATTCTACAGTATAAGCAACAGATATCATGTTCAAAAAGCACAAAAAGTTTGTTGAAAACTAGTTGTACCTTTGCAGTGTTATTGTTGGAGTTAGCAGGCAAAACCCCTGAATTGAATCTCTGAGAAGGTATACTGAGCTGCTCATATAAAGCCATCTTGTTCCTTGGAGGTGCTCTTGGACCTCCTTTTTCTGTATCATTTACATGAAGCCTTGGAAACATTGGCCCCATCACTTTCTCTTCACCTTTCCCTCTCTTCATTCTTTTTTCCTCCTAATAAATAAATACTCCTCTCCTACTCTTCCTATAGATTCATCCCAATCAATAACTCCTTATAATTAAAAAAAAAAAAATTAATCACAACCCCAAGAATTCAAAGATCAAATTTTTACTAGCATAAACAGTAGAATCTCATAGATCAAACCCAAAAAGTCAGTTCTTTTACTCAAATTTCAAGAACATAGTAATTTGGGAAAACACAGAAATCCACCAAAAATTTCAAGCAAACAGACAAAACCCACCAAAAAAATCACAAAATTCCAACAACCCAGAAATCAAAACCGACTCTTGACCTCGAAATCAAGCGATTACCCACCGAGGGAAAAAAGACATGTACTTTGAACAGTACAAAAAACAGTTGGCCTATGTTGGGAAAATGATAAATAGAGAAATTAAAGTGACCAGAAAAACAAGAACTGATTCGAGTAAAAAGGGAAAAAGGGGCAGGAATTAGGGATTCTGAAAAGGCCAAAGAAAGATCAAAGGAAGGGACAATTGTGAAAGGGTAGAAAAGTGCCACGAGGTGGACCCAGTAGTTATGGATAGACCATAGAGAGAACCTAGAAGCTCCTAAAGTGATTATTTATTTGAATTTAAAAAAAGAAATTGGTTGGAACATAAGATAAGATTTTCTTTCACTTTTTATTGCAACTTTTGTCCCAAATCTAAATAACCAAGTCATTAGGTCTCTTTCAAGATCAAAAAATTGCAAAAATATGACATTTTTAAGGTGATTTTTAACTTTTCACCTCACCTGTCCTATGCGTAGAAATATCAAAAGTTAAAAGTACTATCTATGTCCGGTGGGGAAAGCGAAAGATAATACTTATAAAATAAATTTGTTTATGAGGTAATTGATGACAAATATTCAAGCACATCCACTATGAGGGTGATAATTGGTCTTTTTTGGCTAAACCAAAAGTTCGGCTTAACTTGCCATTAATTTTTGCATCTTGCCATTACCATGGTTGATATAGGGAATTAACGGAATGCACTCAAAAGTAATTATCTCAATATACTAATTTAGAAAAAAATTATTTACAAAATAACCAGCAGGGGTGTAGTTGTATATGTTGGAGATATACAATCCACATGTTGAACTACTCAGCATGTTGTTTACCTTAATAATCACAAAAAATTTTAAGCACGTATTTTCTATTCGTAAAATCATATAAGGGCGTCATTACTTTGTACAAGAAAGTTTCCACATACTGATAGTGATAGGCAACAAAATTCAGCTAGAAATACACATCTTATTTTGGATAATTAATGACCTAATAAACATTGTCGAAATATTTCAGTAAGAGATATCTATTGAATATTTACAGCCAAGAAATGTAACTGCACAATCAAAAGTGGAAGTGTTACACAACGAATGATAATAATAACGGGGCTAGTAACTTTTCAGCCATATAATAGAAAAATAGGGCGAAACTCCATGACAATATCTAATTGCCGTTCTCTCCGTATTTCTATCTATACTTCTAACTTTCTTCTGTTTTCCACCCATTTCCTTTTGACATATGTGAAAATTCACCATCTAATGGACTTTATAAAATGCAAGAAATGGGTGATAATAGGGTGTTGAATATTTCTCCTCGGCCGTGTACTATGGCTACCAAAAACAGCTCAAAGTCATTGCTATGCAACGACCTATCTTGAATCTCTAGATTAGCAACATGCCAATGTACGTATGAGCTGCAAATTGGATATATTTACACAGTGCTATTTGGTCGAGACTGAGACGGTTATATTACTAATAATATATTATAATATAAGATATGTTATGCACTTTCTATTTGAAATAAACAAAATTTTAAAGTAATTTCTAAAATATTAACATCTTATGGTGTCATTAGCTATTATTTTAGTTAGTATATTGAAATAATTTATGTTACTCTAGTAGAAAGTAAAATATTACTAATTATGTACTGAATAATCCAGGTACATTGTTAAAAAGGTACAAAACAAATTTATATTGGATGTAATATTAGATATTTAAGAAAAAATAACATTTTTCAAAGAAAAGTATGTTCCAAACAATAAGTCAAAACTTTGTTTCAAAGAAATACCAAGCTAACAGACGATTAACTTATGTCAAACAACATAAAACCGATTAATGCTAATGTCTATTGCTAATAACATATGTTTATTAATGCAGTGGCCAAATAAGCGAAACATATGTTTATTGCTAATGTCTTCATAAAATAAATATATGAAATAAAACCGATTAGGTTGGCAATTTAATATTTCAGGAAAAAAAAACTTAGTACAACAACAACATACCCAGTATAATTTCACGGGTGGGGTCTGGGGAAGGTAGTGAGTACGCAGATCTTACCCCTATCTGGAGAGGTAGAGAGGCTGTTTTCGATAGACCCTCGGCGTGGAAAGGAAGAATAGGGGAGAAAAAGAGGAGGAAAGAAAGGGGGGGGGGGGAAGGCGATAAGCAAAGAGGAGAAAAAGCAACATCAAATAGTAACCATCAGGGAGCAACAATACACAATAAAAGGGGAGAAAAAGTAGCATCAAATAGTAACAATCAGAGAGTAACAATCCCAATAGCAATTTACAAAAACAAAGGACGTGGTTGCAAAGTACCAGATACAATAACAAACTAGAAGGAAGTAACTTTCAACCCACAACAAGAATATTACTAGTACTACTGGTGAACCTATGAAAAACTTGCAATTACCTGTCAACCCACCACCTTAATCTTCGACCTCCACACCTTCCTAACGCTAGTCATGTCCTTGGTTAGGTGAAGCACTGACATGTCCTGCCTAATCACCTCTCCCCAATACTTCTTAGGCGTACCTCTGCCCTTCCTCAAGCCCGCCATGGTCAACCTCTTACACCTCCTGACCGAGGTATCTATATCTCTCCTCTTCACATGCCCAAACCATCGCAGCCTCGATTTCCGTAACTTGGCTTCCACGGATGCCACTCTCATCTTGTCCCTAATAGCTTCATTCCTGATCTTGTCTTTCCTGGTATGACCACACATCAATCTCAACATCCTCAATTCTGCTATGCTCATCTTTTGGACACGGGACTTTTTGACGGGCCAACACTCAGCTCCATACAATATAGCTGGTCTAACCACCACCCTGTAGAATTTGCTCTTAAGTCTAGGCGGTACATTCTTATCACATAAAATCCCCGAAGCTAGCCTCCATCTCATCCAACCCACTCCAATGTGGAGAGTAATATCCTCGTCAATTCATGTTGCCTTGGATTATAAACCCAAGATGCTTGAAATTATTTCTTGTGGAAATGACTTGAGTATCAATATTTGCTTCTACTTCTTCTTCATGTTTCTCCTCATTGAACTTGCACTCCAAGTATTCAGTTTTCAACCTACTCAACTTGAAACCTTTGGATTCCAGCTTCTGTCTACCTAGCGTTAACACCCCCTCGCCTCTCGTCAGTCAGTACTATGTCATCATCAAATAACATGTACCATGGCACCCTCCCTTGTATGTGACGTGTCAGGACATCCAACGCTAGGGAAAACAAAAACGGGCTAAGGGCTGATCCCTGATGCAACCCCATCTCCACTGGAAAATGTTTCGAGTCTCATCCCGAGTCTTAGCGCCTTCGTACATGTCCTTAATCACCTTAATGAGGTTAATAAATCGAACAATTCATTTAAAATATCTTATTTAGTAATTAATTCAAATTATCTCATTTTGAAATTGTTGTTGACATGGTATTCTTTCTTCTCTTTTGATGTTAGAAGTATTAATTCATTATTTCCATTAAGATTTAAAAAAAGAAAATGACACATTTTGGTTTTATATCTAATTAGTAGTGGCGGAACCAGAAATTTTACTGAGGAAGAAATAAAGAAAGTTAACATATAGTATATATGCATAAAAAAATTGACTTAGCTAAATAGTGTAATTTTCCGCGAAAGAGTATCTATTCCATAACATGAGGTAGCTCCGCCCATGTTAACCAATCAACTATAACCATAATGAGGGGTGTTCATAAAAATCCGAAAACTCGAACTAAGCCGAAAACCAAACCAAACCGACCAAAAAAATCGGTACTTTTTGGTTTGGTTTGGTTTTGGTTTTGAAATTTAAAAACCGATCAAATTTGGTTTGGTTTTGGTTTTAATTAAAAAAACAAACCAAACCGAATATAGGAGTAGCTATTTTAAATTTACTATTACACCTATATATATGTATACTTTTATACAAAGTTTTAAAATTTTTATAGTAAATATTAATCATTTGCACTTTTAGTACAGTTCTTTACCTTTACATTCTAGTTTAATTGGTAGTTTTCTTTTGTTAAGTATAAGAACCTATTTCATGTTAAAAATAATATATTTTTAATTGAGTTCTTAAATTATTCATCACTATTTGATTCAATTATCATCAATATATCTTGGTAAATAATAGATTTCTCAAAGAGTAATTGATTTGATAGTGTTACGTTGAAAATATAGTCGCCAAAATGTGTGTTTGGTAGTGTATGTCTTATATTTAAGAAAAAACGACAAATAACCGAAAAAACCGAAAAACCGACATAAACCGAATCGAGAAAAAACCGACTTAATTGGTTTGGTTTGGTTCTAATATTTGAAAAACTGACTTACTTGGTTTGGTTTCTTTTTAGGAAAAAACCGATCTAAACCGAACCATAAACACCCGTAACCATAATAATGATTCTTTTTTCAAGTTATATGCGAGTAGTTTAGTTTTAGACAACCCGGTGATGAAAAAGTTACAACTACGTGAACCATAATATCACGATTACGAATAATAAGAAATTGAAATATATGTGTATTGGGAAAATCGAGTTTACATATTAAAGTGATTAGAAGATGACGTGTCATGACACGAAGACTGGTCAAAGAGTGATGATTGGCAAAGAGACATGAGTTGCAATATATACGAGCAGAAGGTACAAGTAAAGGCACAAGCAGTTATTCAAAAGACTCAATGCTCGTACCTATTTATACTCAAAAGTCAAGGAGAATGAATCTGACAGCATAAGAGAGTACAGATACAGTATTTAATAAGCAGTAAATACTAAAAACGTTATAGAATCTGTATTAAATTACAATTATTATGTAACATAGTATTTAATGCCTTTAATTGTCTATAGTGGCCTAATTATAACAAAGCAAAATGTATATCTTTAAAATAGCTATAAAAAAGAGAGAGTGGATCATTTGTAAGGACACGAAAGATCATCTGAATATACTGGTTTACTTTGTTTTCTTCTGTCTATCTTATTATTAGCAAAATCACTTTCCTTTATTCAGTTTTGATTATCAGTAACCCGTGTTCTTTTAAATTAAAGTTTTGACTGAAATTCCACTTTTTGGTTAAACAAATTGGTTCCGTTACCGGGAATCTGATAATCTACTCTTTCTTAGCCTAACCTTTTTTGTTGCATCAACTATGTCGAACATCAATGACAACACCCAAGAAAACCAAGGAAACCAACAACTCCAGGAGAATCCACAGGATGATCACATCCCAATCCCTTCTCCACAAAGTTTCCCTTAACGATCTCGAGAAGGCACTCCTGATAGATCTCATGCAAATGGAAATGCTCAATTCGAAAATGATGAAGCTATCAATGAAGCTTTGCAAAAGCTAATTGCTCAACAGGTCAATAAAGATTTTGAGGCTTTTATCAACTAATTACCTGTTGTACCACCAACACCCACTCTAAATAATAACACTTTGGAGAACCCTCGTTCTGGGCTTGCTAATTCAGGTAGTGGTGGAATCCCCAGCGAGCCACGAGAAGGAGAACCAGGTAACTTAATCAATTCTGATTTACAAAATTTAGTACTAACATTGCAGAAACAACTCAAGGTGCAAAGTGACTGCATAGAGAAAATACCTGGAGTACCACCCGTAATCAAAGGGATAGATATGGAATTCACAACAACCTTGGAAGCCAAGTACTGCTCCTCTCCCAATTCCAAAGAAATTCAAAATTCCCGATATTCCAACATATGATGGAACAACTAATCCACATGATTGCATTCACAACAGGCATAAAAGGTAACGACTTTACCAAACAAGAAATTGAATTATTATTGGTCAAAAAATTAGGTGAAACACTCACTAAGGGAGCATTAACATGGTATTCTCTTTTACCTGAAAATTTCATAAATTCTTTTGCTGAGTTTGCAGATTCATTTATCAAAGCACACTCGGGAGCTCAAAAAGTCGAAAAAAGAATGGAAGATATTTTCAAAATCAAGCAAGGGGACTCAGAATTGCTTAGGGAGTTCGTGGATAGGTTCCAGCGTGAAAGAATGACGTTACCGCACGTACCTGACAATTGGGAAGCTATAGCCTTCACTAGTAATTTGAATGAAAAAGGCTCTGAAGCCACGAGGCGACTCAAGAAAAGTCTTCGTGAATTCCCAGCAATAACGTAGAATGACGTTTATAACAGATACAACACGAAGCTAAGGATAGAAGAAGATATTATCTCACGATCTCAAAAAGAAGAAAAGGTGAGTTCGAGACGGACGGAAACCGAAAAAAGGTTCGGTAAAAACAGGTACAAACCATATATGGGTCCAGTAGGAAAAGATTCACGGTCAAAACAGGACAATCCGAGGTACGATCATAGGTCGAGAAATAGAGAGTCGGGCTCGTCATCAAGATTTGGGAAAGATTGAAACGAGCGAGAGTTACGGGATGATGATAGAAATTTAAAAGCAAGGTTTGGCGATTATAATTTTAATGCAAGCACTTCCGAGCTCGTAGCTGTTTTAAGAAGCATGGGTGATAAGGTACGGTGGCCAAAGAAATGAGATCGAACCCAAACAGGCGCAACCCTGATCACTGGTGCGAATTTCACAACGATCAGGGCATAAAACGGCAGACTGTAGGTTGCTGCAAGGTGAAGTTGATCATCTATTAAAGCAATGGTATCTCACTGAATTATTCAGTGAGAGAGGTAAGCAAGCCTATATGAAGAATAGGCAGGAGCCCCCAAAACCACCTTCTCCCAAAAGGACCGTTAATATGATAAGCGGAGGTGGAGACATCAATGGTGTGACGTACACAACAGCCAATAAAGTCTCCAAAGTCACAATTACCCACGGGAAGCGGGTGCGACATGTCTTAGAGGAAGAAAGCATTACGTTTGATGATGCAAACGCGGATGGCGTACTATCCCCACATAACGATGCACTGGTAATATCTTTACTTGTACATGATACTAATGTAAAACGAGTTTTGATTGATCCATGTAACATTATTTTGCTAAGAGTACTACGTGAGATGCAAGCTGAAGATAAATTGATACCAAAGGCGCATACTCTGCCTGGATTTGACAATTCCAGCATAGTGACGAAAGGGGAGGTAATACTTACAACATTTGCAGAAGGAGTTGTCAAGGATACAAAATTTCAGGTGGTAGATATGGAGATGGCTTACAATATGATCCTTGGGAGACCATGGATCCACGAGATTGATGTCGTTCCGTCAACCTTGCATCAAGTTATTAAATTTCCATCACCATGGGGAATATGTCAAATCCGTGGGGATCAACATACATCCAGAAGCATCAATTCTGTAGCAGATTCAAGTACGGAAAACGAAGAAAAATAGTAATTACAGAATCCAGTCGAGGGTACCACAATACAAACCTCAACTGAACAAGAACGAACAGACGTGGACTCAAGGCCAGATGTCATTCAAGAACCAGAAGAAAATGAAAATATCAAAACAACGATTGAAGAACTGGAAGTTGTAATATTATTTGCACAATGGCCTGAAAGGAAAGTCTACGTAGGGGCCAATCTAAGTCAAGACATGAAAAGTAAGTTGATTGAATTTTTAAAAACTAACGTGGATTGTTTTGCTTGGTCCCACTCTGATATGACAGGAATACCACCGGAGGTAATGACTCATAAATTAAATGAAGACCCATCGTATCCCCTATCAAACAAAAGAACAGAAAGCAAGGAACTTTCAAAAATCAGGTGATTCAAGATGAGATTCAAAAATTGTTAAAGATTGGGTCTATCCGTGAGGTAAAGTATCCTAATTGGTTAGCCAATACTATTGTGGTACCGAAGAAGAATGGTAAGTGGCGAGTTTGTGTCGATTACACAGGCCTTAACAAAGCTTGTCCTAAAGATTCTTTTCCATTACCACATATAGATCAACTAATTGATGCTACTGCAGGACATGAATTGTTAAGCTTTTTAGATGCGTATTCAGGATACAATCAAATCAAAATGGATCCAATAGATGAAGAAAAAACTTCATTTATAACAGACAGGGGGGACTTACTGTTATAAAGTAATGCCTTTTGGTCTAAAAATGCTGGTGCAACATATCAAAGACTAGTGACCAAAATGTTCCAAGAACATTTAAGAAAAACAATGGAGGTTTACATAGATGACATGCTCGTTAAAACTCAACATTCAGGGGATCATATATCGCATTTGTCTGATACATTTCAGGTCTTGTAGATATTCAATATGAAATTAAATCCGAAGAAATGTGCATTCGGTGTTGCATCAGGTAAATTTTTGGGTTTTCTTGTTTCTAATTGTGGTATTGAAGTGAATCCCACACAGATTAAGGACATTGAAGAAATTCCTGACATGCTTACAAGTAGAAAAGAAGTGCAGTGGTTGACAGGAAGAATTGCAGCCTTGGGGAGATTCATTTCTAAATCATCAGAAAAATACTTTAAGTTCTTTTCAGCTCTTAAAAAGCAAGATCAGTTCGAATGGACTGAGGAATGTCAGCAAGCACTCAAAAATTTGAAGGCATACCTGTCAAATCCGCCATTACTCGCAAAACCAAAGCCTGGGGAAATATTGCTCATCTACCTTGTTGTCTTAGAAGTAGCGGTAAGTGTTGTTTTAGTCAGCGAAGACCAAGGTAAACAATCTCCGATCTATTATGTCAGCAAATCTTTATTAGATACGGAGACGCGGTATCCCCAGTTAGAAAAGCTAGCACTTGCATTAATCATGACATCTAGAAAATTAAGGCCTTATTTTCAATGTCATCCTATCGCTGTAGTAACTGCTTATCCATTACGCAATATATTACATAAGCATGAGTTGTCAGGTAGGTTAGCCAAATGGGCTATAGAATTAAGTGAATATGACATCGCATACCAGCCTAGAACCGCGATAAAATCTCAAGTGTTAGCAGATTTTGTCGCTGACTTTTAGCCAAGGAATGCAATTGGAAGCAGAAAAAGAATTACAAGTGTTCAACGGCTCTAATCTGGGAATTTGGACCTTATTCACTGATGGTTCCTCTAATGTGAAGGGTGCAGGCTTGGGAATTGTTTTGGTACCACATACGGGTGAAACCATTTGACAAGCCATTAAATGTCATTCTATAACTAACAATGAGGCAGAGTATGAAGCTGCGATTACAGGTTTAGAACTAGCACGAGAACTCGGCATTAATCAGATTATGATAAAAAACGATTCGCAGCTTGTAGTTAATCAAATGCTGGGGACTTATACGGCCAGGGAAGCACGGATGCAGCAGTATTTAGAGAAGGTACGGGATCTGGTCAGGCAATTCCAAACCTGAAAAGTTATGCAAATATCAAGAGATGAAAATGTTGAGGCGGACGCCCTAACCAATCTCGCATCTGCAGCAGATGTGGCAAGCAATGAAAATGCTTCCATAATGCATTTGTTTCATTCAGTGCTCGATCCAGATAAAAATAAGGTAAATTTTAATAACTTAACCTGGGATTGGAGGAACGAGATTGTTGCTTTTTTGCAGTATGGAACCATCCCTGAAGACAAGAAAAAAGCTCACGCGCTTCGGAAAAAGGCTGCTCGATATTGTTTAAAGCAAGGCAATCTTTATCGAAAAATGTTCGGTGGACCATTAGCAAGGTGCCTCGGGCCTTCACAGACGGAATATGTAATGAGAGAGATACACGAGGGGCATTGTGGAAATCACGCCAGAGGAAGATCACTGGTAAGAACCATGATTAGGGCAGGTTATTACTGGCCTAAAATGGAAGAAGAAGCAGAAAATTTTGTGGCTAAATGTATAAGTGCCAAAGATACGGTAATAACATGCATAGACCTTCAGAGTTGTTACATCCGATCATTGCACCGTGGCCATTTATGAAATGGGAAATGGATATCGTGGGTCCACTACCACAAGCAAAAGGATAGGTAAAATTCTTGCTTGTACTTATTGACTATTTTACTAAATGGGTGGAAGCATGAGCATTCGAATGGTGCGAGAAAAAGAAGTTAGAGATTTCATTTGGCGAAATATAATATGTCGATTCGGTGTGCCAAAGGAAATCGTGTGTGATAATGGACCTCAATTTATAGGCGCACAAATTACAGAGTTTTTACAAAGTTGGAAGATCAAAAGGATTACATCCGCACCTTATCATCCGGTGGGTAATGGACAAGCTGAGTCAACAAACAAAGTCATTATCAACAATTTAAAGAAGCGTTTGGAGGAATCCAAAGGTAATTGGCCAGAATTGTTACTTGGTGTTTTATGGGCATACTGCATAACAACAAAAACAAGTACGGGAGAAACACCATTTTCATTGGTTTATGGAGCTAAAGCTTTAATTCCAGTTGAGATAGGAGAGCCAAGCACAAGGTTTACACAAGCATCAGAAGAGTCTAATGGCGAAGAAATGTGCATAAATCTTGATCTACTTGAAGGAAAAAAAGAAGCTGCATTAATAAGAATGGCAGCACAAAAGCAGGTCATAGAACGATACTACAATCGAAAAGCACGCCTAAGATTCTTCAAGATTGGGGACTTCGTGCTCAAAAAGGTTTTTCAATCTACGAAGGCAACCAATGCGGGAAAATTGAGTCCAATCTGGGAAGGACCCTACAGGATTCATGGTATTGTAGGAAAATGAGCATACGAGCTAGAAACGATAGATGGCAAAATACTATCTTCACACTGGAATACCGTTCACTTGAAGAGATACTATTTCTAAGGAATACCCACGGTCAGGTATCCATATTTTAAAATTTTATTTTTGAATTGTTAAAATTTTACTAATGATTTTAGATGATAGGAAAAAAAGCTAGCCCGTACTAAATGATGAATCACGACTTGCAAGTCACGTGGAATAAATTAAAATTCCCAGTCTAGGATTATAACTATTCTGATAGAAATTCAGACGGGTTAAGCAGTCTTCATCTATAATCGCACCTCCGAGTCCCGTGTGTTTTTTCCTTTTCAAGAAAAGGACCAAATGAGAGGAACAATCAAGTGCTCGAGACTTCATACTTCAACGCTCAAATATTTGGGGGACTATATAATATATGTGTATGAAGAAGGCAAAGAAGATTGAGAAATAATCAAAGTTCAAGCCTGAGAAGTTTACTCATTGAGTGAGAGCAAAGTCACGAGCTAAAGCCAAAGAAAAATCTTATCATAGTTAGGGTAAAGGCAATGTACTGAAAAATGTTATAAGTAAAAACCTTGTATTCATTTTCTTTTTTGAAATCTGTTATAAGGAAAACAGTTGCGAGAAAGTTATAGAAGTAATTCAAATACATGTAAAGTGTTATTTAAAACTTGACAAAGTTCAAATAAAAACTTGTCGAAGTTATTCCAAAAAATATGTATATTCCTAATTCTTTTATCGTATATTAACATCATTATGAAGTTGAGAAGTTTTCTTCATTAAGTGTCGAATATAAAAGGGCTCTCTTTTATAAAATTCATGATTAATTCAAGTATTCATGAAGTTAACATAAGCATTTTTGAAGAATAAAAATGCAAATTATTCAGTAAATCCTTAAAAATAAAGGCAATAATAAACAAAGCAGAAGTTCAAACAGCAACAGAAACTTCTTAATATTAAAGAGTTTAGACTAAGTATGAATTTAATCATAAACCAAAAGTTGTTTATACAAAGTGCCCCATAAAAGGATTGGGGACTTAATGTTTCTAACAAACCCTTAAAAAGATTAAGGGTCACAATCACGAACCACCAAAAAGAAAAAAAAGGAATTCAAACAACATAAACTTTTCACTGAGAAGATGAAGGGACTGAAGCACTCATCAGCAACAACGGGCTCAATTTGACTCGAAGGAGTGGGGATACCCGTATTATCTTCAACATTTTCAGAAACTTCAGCCACGGGAGAAGAAAAATCTTGGTTCTGCTGAGTCTTCTCAATAGTCTCTTTGATCTTGGCTAACTCAGATTCCAAGTTAAAATTCTCCTGGCTAACTTCAACGAGGGTATCATGGCGAGAATTTAAAAATGCCCAACTCACTTCAATGACAGTTTTATCATCAAGGATCTCGTAATCTCTTTCTCAATCAACAATTTCATTTCTTAACTTTTCATTTTCAGCCAAGGCAGATCCATAAGAACTTTGAAGAGAAGCGTGAGAACTCTCTAAAGAGCAAACCTTATCAGAAGATACCCGGAGGTCTTCTTGAGTTTGAGTCAAATTCTGCACGAGTTCACCAACATATGCTTCTTTTTCACTCAAGAGAGCTCTCAACTCTCTAATTTCTTCACTTGCCTTGGACAATTGCTCGGAAAAAGAGGTTTCCAGACGAGCCTTTTCCTTACTTGCTTGATTTGAAGAAGCTTTTTCAACTGCCGATTCTGAAGTCAAAGCCCGTACCTGCTGCTCTAAGGTACTTTTACTTTTTTCTAAAGTTTCCATGTCAATCTGAAGACTTTCACACTGTTTCTTCCAATTATCTGCCCTCCACTTGGTAGTCACACACTAATTGCTCTGAGAGGGTAACTCTTTTCATCATCTTCGTGCCAATTAGATTGACCTAGAAAAAAGAGAGGGGAAAAATAAGAATCCTGAAGATAGAAAAATGACAAAGTAAAACTTGAAAAAGGAATACCTTTAAAGAAACATGCACTATATCATTCATCAAGGTCACAGAATTATGACTATCAAGCTTAGCTCTCTCAACTAGACCAATCAAAGGCTTTAGCCACACGTCAGCTTGACCTGATTTCCTTAAAAGGTTACCCCTTAACAGGGACTTCAATGATAACTCGCCTCATAGCATCATTCCTACTTAAAGAACCAACCTCTGTGTAAGGAGCAGTTGAAGGAGGAGGAGTCGAGGGTGGAATTGTGGAAACAGTCATAATAGCCTAGGGAGGAACGGCAACAGCCACGACCGGCAAAGGAGGAATCACAGGAACGGGAGTAGAAAAAGAAGCAAGAGGTGCTTCATCAGAAATCAGACCTAAATTTTCACCATCAAACCCGCGGTTAAAAAGTTGCTCAATTGAATCATGAGCAGCAACGGGGACTTCATCATCAGGAATTATCACCGAGGCTTCAATAAACTCGGTAAGAGGAATAGAATGAGGGGGGATACTTCATCATCAGAAATGATTCGCCTACGAGCTCGTGGTCTTTTTACTAAGGAACCCCCATCTTCCTCTTCTTCAAAATCTTGGTCATTAGCAGCTTTCCTTTTCGATGAAGAACCCAAGATTATCTCTTGGGCTCTTTCCAAAGAAATGCGGCAAGCCACGACCGCCTCGGCACTAATCCCTCGAACAACAAATCCTGATAAAAAGAAGGATTAAAATAAGTTTTGGGAAAAACAATAAAAAGTTAAATAAAAAAACTCTTACCATGAGTTTTCACTTTCTAACCAAATCGTTGGGAAAGATGCTTCTAAGATCTACCCTCCATTGGGGCTGTATTCAGTAACCTTCCTACCCAACCACAAAAATTGGGAATTTCTTCAACAATTCCCATGGTTGCTAAAATGAAAAAGGAAAATGAGAATAGAGATCATCAAAATTGAAGAAAAAGGTACGAGAAAGTTATTAAAAAAGAAAAATCACGTGCAAAATTCCACTTCTCGGGGAAGGGGACATTTTCATCACCCACTAAACCCACGGTAGGGGAAGCAACAAACCTGGTGTACCAGCCACGGTCTCTGTCATCTTCTGGACTAACCAGAACTCTTTTGCTCCTAGCTACTAAAGTAAAAACGCCTTGGCGGAAAAGTCTGGGAGAGTAAAGATGAACTAAATGAGCAAAAGTGAAAGGCACACTGGCCATGTTTGTCAAATGCCTCAAACAAGCAACAACCCCTCACATTATAGGGCCAATTTGGCTTAAGCAAACATCGAAAAAATGACAGAATTCAAGAATAACAGATCAATAGCAGGTTTGAATCCTAATGTGAAAGGGTATGTATAAACAAAGGAAAATCCAATTAAATAAGAGATGATTCTTTGATTCACGTTGGGAATTCTGACAGAGAAGTCATGACTCCAATGACAGTCTTTACGAACTAAAGAAATCAGACCCTCTATAATCTGAGTTGGATAGATATCAGCACGATCTAAAGAGGATACTTGATTTCTAAGGGACTCCTTGTCATTGTAGAAAGATAGTTCCACATGAACTATTTCTTCTACTGTAGGTTCACGAACAGGTTCAGCGGGTTCCTTACCCCTGAAAGAAGATCTTTGTGAGAAAGAACCTCTGGTTCTAAAGGAAGGACTGGAACTAGATGAAAGAAGAGAAGAACTACGTACAGAAGAAGACCCTAAATTACGAAGTCTACCTCCTCTTCTACTCCTGCTAGGGGCAAGAGGGAAGTTATCAACTATGTGGACTCTTCTAGGGTTAGAGTTTGGTGAAGACAAGATAGTACGAGGAAGAAGCAAATAAAAATTCAAGAATTGAATACTCGGAGAACTTTATGTGATAAGGATAAAGACGAAAACTATGTTTATACTAGGAAGCAACCGTCAAAGGAAAAGGTGCAATGATGAAAAGGTCATAATGAGAACTGTCGCTTCGTGATTAGTGAAGCCGTAAAAAAGCCCTAAAAAGTGCTGCAAAGTTGCAGAGCTAATAAAAGGGTGCCACGTGTGATAAGCATTAAATGAAAGTGACAATTGAAGCGTCGATTTTATCGTAGCATTAATAGCAGCAACATTCCCGCTTTAATAAAATTCACTTCCCAAATATTCAATTGATGAATAAATGGTAAGTGGGGGGACTATCTGTATTGGAAAAATCGAGTTTACATATTAAAGTGATTGGAAGATGACGTGTCATGACACGAAGGCTGATCAAAGAGTGATGATTGACAAAGAGGCACGAGTGGCGATAGATACGAGCAGAAGGTACAAGTAGAGGCACGAACAATTATTCAAAAGACTCAACGCTCGTACCTATTTATACTCAAAAATCAAGGGTAATGAATCTGACAGCATAAGAGAGTACAAATACAGTATTTAATAAGCAGTAAATACTAAAAACATTATAGAATCTGTATTAAATTACAATGAATATGTAACGTAGCATTTAATACCTTTAATTGTCTATAGTGGCCTAATTATAACAAAGACAAAACATATATCTTTAAGATAGCTATAAAAAGGAGAGAAGTGATCATTTGTAAGGACATGAAAGATCATCTGAATATACTGGTTTACTTTGTTTTCTTCTGTCTATCTTATTGTTAGCAATATCACTTTCCTTTATTCAGTTTTGATTATCAGTAACCCGTGTTCTTCTAAATTAAAGCTTTGACTGAAATTTCACTTTTTGGTTAAACAATATGCAAGTACTTGTCGGTTTTCTTTATTACTTTATTCTAATTAAATTTTGTATTATTGAACGGCACACATGAAGAACTATAGAAAAATATCCTCTTTATAAAGATCCGTTTAAATTACTGTACAAATATTTAGACACTATTCTGGACTCTAACAGTCTTATTGAAATAAGGGTAAAGGTATTTTTGTTAATAAAGATATTGAAATTATATTAAAATTGAATGTGCAAGAGTTATCTTAAAATTTGAATTTTCTTGTTCTGCTTAGAAAAAATAAGCTAACCCAAAAGCAGAAAATTTGGTCAAATAAACTACTTATAAAATTTAATTTAAAATATTAAAATTTAACAAAAGTTTCTAAATATTCTTTAAAAAAAAATCCTGAAACAGACCCAAAAAAGGAAAGAGTTTATTTCAGCTATAGTGTTATATGGACCTTATAATTGATGTCTTACTTCCCCTTTTGGCGTTTGGTGTCTACCTTCTCCAAATCCTACCACAATTTGGTGTAGGAATGGCAGTCACTACTATAAATATTTGTTTATTCTGTGGCATTGTGGATTTTGTTGGAGAATTTCATTCGGGGTCGGAGTTAAGATTTGAACTTTATGAGTTTTGAATTATACTCCTTTTAAGTTACTAGATTCATTAAATTTCTTAAGTTACTGAGTTTAGTTGAACTCGCAACGAACACCGCCCCTGATTCCATCAAAGTCATATGGAGGATACAAGAGACCGAATTTCCCAACTGCCAGAGCCAATTTTGCAACACATCTTGTCTTTCCTTGTTGTTAAAGATGCTGCAAGAATGTCTACACTGTCCAAGATTTGGAACAGTGAATGGAATTCACTCTCCTACTTAGATTTTGGTGAAGGTTTTTTCTATGGGCCACAGGACATGCGAAATCTCTTGAAAGCTGTGACTCAAATTCTAGTAATTCGGCTAAAGCACAAGATTTATGTGGAAAAGTTTTGGCTGCGATTACCCAATTTGCGTCGGAGGTTTTATTATTTTCACAAGTGGATTAAATTACTCGTAGCTTCTAATGTCAAAGAGTTTGATCTATGTGTAGGCAGACGTATTGTCATGGGCTGCTTTCCAGACATGCCCCATGACCCCTTGGCCGCGCCCCATGGCGGCCTAGCAAGCCTCACAATGCCTAGCGCCATGGTCGGCCCCGTGGTCTTGGCTGCGCCAAGTGACAAGCGCGCATGTGCCTCTGTCGCCCCACCGATGCCTCTCGCCAGCGCCCAAAGGCTGGCCAATGACAACAGCGCCGCGCGCCCTGACAATGCCGCGCGCGCAGATCCTGATGCCTCGCCAGCGCCCAGCTGCAGGCCCATTCCAGCAGCGCCTCGCGCACAGACCCTAATGCCAAGCACCAGTGCCCAGCCTCAGGCCAGCACATCAAGTGTCGCGCGCGCCCACAGCAACGCGCGCGCAGACCCTGACCCGCAAGACAAAGATGCTGCCATCGGACTTAGTTTTTCCTTGTAATAATCTAAGTCCTTTTTCATTGTAATCATAGGCTAGTTTACATCATTTTCATTTCAGTGTGCTTCTACAGCTTTATTAGGACTAGTCTTGTAATGTTGGTTTATTTTTTTTAAGCATTATTAAGGGGGACCAAACAATCAAACATTTTCAAGCAAGCATTTTCTGGTGTCTCTCCCCCTCGACACCGCATCATTGTAATCAGCATTTTCATTCATCAATAAAATCATCATCATCATTCAAAACCCAATTCTCTCTCAAGCTTCCGCAATTGCCCACGACATTGGTTTTCCCGCACGGCACTGACAATCTAGTCTAGCGTGCGGCGAGGACCTCATTGGCGGACAGCAACCGCACTGACATCGGTTGCTTAGCCTTACGTTGCCCTTCCAAAGATCATCAGGAAGGCGTTGCGTAACAGTTGGTATCAGAGCCTAGGCTCGACATCGGACGAGGGAAAACATTTGCCATCATCACCATTTCTGACCATGGTGAATCATGGGGAGCGTCTAGCATCCCTAGAAGAGACGGTTGACCGATTACGACCCATCGTAGAAACGGTGCCTGATCAAAGCAACAACCTAGTGCAAAGGTTGGACGACCTGGACCGCCGAATGCGGCAGGCCGAAAATGACATTGCAAACATCAGTCGTGACTCCGACGAGGACCGACAAACGGCAGCCATCGAAACTGCCAATATTCATGGCAAATTTGAGGACCTCCAACAGGAGCGTGCCGACGATTTAGCCCATCAGCAACATGAGGCAGACAGACTAACTGCCATGCAGCAAACCATAAACGACTTGACTGACAAGCTCAATGTTGTCAATGCTGCCTTACAGAGCCTACTTCGAGAAGGCGACCATCACATCAGGGGTGCAGCAAACCTCACCCCCATTCCACAAAAGCTTAAGATACCGGAGCCAAAGCCATACGACGGATCCCGGGATGCTAAAGAAGTGGAAAACTTCATCTTCGACATCGAACAATACTTCGATGCCGTGGGCCATTTGGAGGAATCCAAAAAGGTAGCGACTGCTGCCATGTATCTTCAGGGCGATGCCAAACTTTGGTGGCGGGTCAAACACGAAGCCATCAAGGCCGGTGAAGATACTCTTCAGACATGGGACGAATTGAAGGTAGCCATACGCCTGCAGTTCTTTCCCGAAAATGTGGAATACAATGCAAGGAGAAAGCTACGGGACCTCCGCCACACCAGATCAGTGAGGGAGTACGTGCGCGAATTCTCCGCACTCATGCTAAACATACGCGACATGGGGGACAAAGACAAACTCTTCGCATTCATAGAAGGTTTGAAACCTCATGCCCGTATGGAACTACAACGACAACGGGTAGACACCCTGCCCAAGGCCATTCAAGCTGCAGAATGCCTTGGCGACTATCATTTGGGAACTCAGAATGACAGGCCCCAGCCGTCTGTCCGAGGGGGATTCAACGGGCACCATCCCAGCAATGGTGGTCCAAGCAAAAGTGGGGGAGATCGGAGTGCATCCAAAACTAAGACTCCTCCCTCCAACAGCAACAGTGATGCATCCATCAACAACAATCAGGGGAGAAAGCCTCCCTCAGAATGCCGTCATTGCGGCGGGGCACATTGGAACAATGAATGCCCAAACATCAAGGTCAATGCTCATCAGACTGTCGAGGATGAGACAGATGCATCAGACACATCAGAAGACAACCAGGTAGGCGCCTTCAATGCAATTGTTGGCTCTATCCCTCATGCCTTAGCGGGGACCAGTGCATGTCCTCCTAAGAAAACATCAGTCCCGATCACCAGGAAAGGGAAAGAAAAGATGGACGAAGGACCTCCTAAGCAAGCGAGGACCCTAATGTTCGTCGAATTGAAAGTGAACGGCAAGCCCCTTCACGCATTGATAGACACGGGTGCCACCCATAACTACTTGTCATCAACGCAAGTAGAGCGCCTAGGTCTTGTGGTACAAAAGAGCAAAGGCCGCGTCAAGGCTATCAACTCACCACCTCAGACATTGGGTGGAACAGCTACAAATGTCCCAGTGAAACTTGGCCCATACAAAGGAAGCATCGACCTGCGCATCGCAATCATAGATGACTTCGACATCATAGTGGGTTTGGATTTCATGAGGCAAACCAACACCATTCCAGTACCATTTGCCAACATGCTCCTGATGATGGGAGAAAACGGGGCCAAGCCCTGCACCATACCATGCTTTCCCATAAAGATGGCCGCTGAAAACATCTCGGCCATGCAGTTGGAGAAGGTAGTCAACAGACATGAACCTCAGGTTCAGGCTACCCTTCGCAGCAACAATCAGCCATCATGTCATCGGCCTCAAAAGACTGGTGACGCTCATCATCGTGTGAAGACTTGTCAGCCATGACACAAGGACAAGTCGGATCACTCATCACAGCCGGGACCCTCGCAGCCATTACATGTCCCTCAGAGACCATGGGAAAGTGTTTCCCTCAGATTCATCACGGGATTGCCCCAAGTCGGCAATCTTGCATCCATCATGGTTGTCATAGATCAGTTCTCAGACTATGCAACTTTCATAGCAGCCCCGCAAAATGCATCAGCGGAAGATACAGCTCGACTCTTCTTCTCGCACATTGTCAAACATTGGGGCCTGCCCAAGAACATTGTTAGTAGGCGCGACTCACGCTTCACTAGCAACTTTTGGACCCATCTCTTCAGGTGCTTTGGGTCAACATTGAGTCACAACACAGACATCCATCCACCAACGGATGGCCAGACAGACCGGTTCGATGACATGCTGGAGGAATATCTCCGCAACTTCGCAACCGGATCACAGAAACATTGGGTGAAGCTCCTGGATGCTGCTCAACTGTGTTTCAATTCTCAAAAGAGCCATCATACAAACAAGAGCCCTTTTGAAATTGTTACCGGACAGCAACCGCTTCTCCCGCAGACGGTGAATGCATCAACCATGCCGAAATCTCCTCGAGCTGCCAACTTCTCGAGCGAATGGGAGCGCAACATGGAGATAGTGCGGAGCTATCTCATCAGGGCCCAAGAGCGGGCAAAAAGGTTCACCGAACAAAAGCTTTGCTTTGCCCAACATCAACCAGGGGACAAAGTAATGCTATGCATCCCAAAGCGGTACTTGTTTGCAGAAAGGACCCATGACCCTCGCCTGCAACAAAAATACATCGGGCCCCTGCCCATTGAAAAACGCATTGGGAAGTCCACATACCAGGTCAAAACTCCATCCTGGTGGAAGATCCATCCAGTCTTCCATGTCAGCCGCATGAAATCATTGCTTCGCTACAACAGCAAGCTCACAGAACAGAGGGGCGCAGACCTCCCATCCAACCACCATCAGAAACATCATCATCATCATCATCATCATCATAAGGCTCCGAGGACGGCGCCAACTCAGGTGGGGGAGAATGTCATGGGCTGCTTTCCAGACATGCCCCATGACCCCTTGGCCGCGCCCCATGGCGGCCTAGCAAGCCTCACAATGCCTAGCGCCATGGTCGGCCCCGTGGTCTTGGCTGCGCCAAGTGACAAGCGCGCATGTGCCTCTGTCGCCCCACCGATGCCTCTCGCCAGCGCCCAAAGGCTGGCCAATGACAACAGCGCCGCGCGCCCTGACAATGCCGCGCGCGCAGATCCTGATGCCTCGCCAGCGCCCAGCTGCAGGCCCATTCCAGCAGCGCCTCGCGCACAGACCCTAATGCCAAGCACCAGTGCCCAGCCTCAGGCCAGCACATCAAGTGTCGCGCGCGCCCACAGCAACGCGCGCGCAGACCCTGACCCGCAAGACAAAGATGCTGCCATCGGACTTAGTTTTTCCTTGTAATAATCTAAGTCCTTTTTCATTGTAATCATAGGCTAGTTTACATCATTTTCATTTCAGTGTGCTTCTACAGCTTTATTAGGACTAGTCTTGTAATGTTGGTTTATTTTTTTTAAGCATTATTAAGGGGGACCAAACAATCAAACATTTTCAAGCAAGCATTTTCTGGTGTCTCTCCCCCTCGACACCGCATCATTGTAATCAGCATTTTCATTCATCAATAAAATCATCATCATCATTCAAAACCCAATTCTCTCTCAAGCTTCCGCAATTGCCCACGACATTGGTTTTCCCGCACGGCACTGACAATCTAGTCTAGCGTGCGGCGAGGACCTCATTGGCGGACAGCAACCGCACTGACATCGGTTGCTTAGCCTTACGTTGCCCTTCCAAAGATCATCAGGAAGGCGTTGCGTAACAGTTGGTATCAGAGCATAGGCTCGACATCGGACGAGGGAACATTTGCCATCATCACCATATGTGCTTACTTTGGTTGGATTTAAGATTGAATTACCCTCTCATGGTACTGTAAAGTTATCTTCTTTGCGAGAATTGCACCTCCGTTATGTAATTTTGGACGACAAATTTATGCATAAGCTGCCACAATTTAGAGTTTTTGTATTTGACGTGGTTTAATGGACTTTCCAGTTTTCAAGTTGGTGAAAAGAGTTTACCTAAACTAAAGAAAGTAAAGCTGGAAAATTGCCCTACTTCCAGATTGTTGATATTGCATCAATTAGTCTTGAAGACTTTACTATCAAAAGTAATTGGGATTTAAATTTTGTTAATATAACTTCTTGCAAAGCTCTCAAGAGTTTGTGCCTCAATGGTGTAGCCATGACCGATAAATGGTTAGAAAACTTCTTTTCAGCCTACAAAATCTTGAATTTTTTTACTTATCCTGTTGCAATACATTGACGACAATGAAGATCTCAAGCTACAGGCTCAAACAGCTTATCGTATTTGGTTGTCCTAATCTGGTTGATGCTCAAGTATATACTCCTAATTTGATACTATTCTCATATGGTTGTTGTTCATTGCCAACATTGAAACTAAAAGCTTCAGATTCATTAAAAGCCAATATCTCCTTTGACTCATTAGAAACTCCTGGCAGTGATTGGTACAACTCTACGCTCACAAATCTTCTTGGTAGCTTCAATCATTCCTTAGATATTAAATTATCAAGCAAAAAGGATGAGGTATGTTCCGCAAATTCTTTAGCTACATTGCTTCAAGAAGATAGTAGTAGTAGTGTTATTGATTTCTCATAAATTGTTTTATTTTTGGCTGTTACAGATGATAGTTATACCACAAGACATGAGAGTAAACTTGCTTCCTCCACTTTATGCTAATAATAATTTGCACGTAATATTGAAAAACGATGGAAGCATTCAGTTGTGGACGTTGTTGATAGTTTGCTTTGGATTTCTCCTCAACTGGACACCATATCTTTTAGCGAGGCTCGAGTCTTAAAGACCCTGAAGGTAATATGCTCACTGACTTTGTAAAAGAACAAAATTTGCTTAGTTGTTTCTAAGGTTTTGTTGCTCCTTTGTGTTTTCCTGGTTTTACAGTTTATACATGAAGATGCATCAAATGAAGATGAGAAGTCTTGTTGTGCATCGCTACCTTGGAAATGTTGGAGGCATAAGTTAAAGCAAGTGAAGATGCAAAACTTTTTCATGTATGGAGCAGCAGGAGTTGAGAGACTATTTTTTCACAAATGCAGATATCTTGGAGATAACTGACGTTCACTCAGAATGAGTCGAGTCCAAGATTTTATTTCAATAAATATATGTACCTTACATAGAAGCTCCCATGGGTTCTTCAGTGTGGTTGTGTCTAGTCTTATCTTTTCAAATTAATTTTATATCTAAGGATGAAACTCTATATCTCATAGCATGAATAGCCGTTCACTTCATTCGACAGCTCTCTCAGACCATTTCACATTTAAAAATGTATTTCACATGCTTCTCTGTAGTTTCACTCAGAGCAAGCCCGCATTTATTCTGCACGATTACTACCATTTTATGTTTCCTTTGCTGTGAGTGTAACTCCTCCTTGTTCTGCACTCTATCTCTTTAATAAGATACCAGTCTCCGTGAATGTGCAGTGCATCAAGAGCCTCATGGAAGGTTTTTTTAATGGACCTTCATGACTTTAGGTAGCAGCAACACCTCCTTATCTAATGCTAGCATATGTGAACTTCTTTCTTGGTGGTGATGAAAAGCGAAGCGTTCTTCCTTCTCTTCACCAGAGATTTCTGATGTCTCTGCTATTTCGTGGTGGTGGAAGCAATGGCGGATGCAGGATTACCGCCAAAGGGGGTCAAAAAAATAAAAAAGTTAAAAAGGTTTTAACTTGTGGTAATAGAATCAATGACCTTGCAAAGATTTTGAACTCCTTGACCACTAAGCTATGCTTTTGGGCTGTGTCAAGGGAATTCAAAAGATAATATATAGAGGTAAAAAACAAATTTTGTCGTAATTTTTCGATGAAGGGGATTTGGGTGAACACCAGGGCAGAAGATCATGATGGAGGCTCCAAAAGTGAAAAACTCAAGCTATAGTGTGCAGTTATAGTATGTGTTCCTTCATCGAGATGGTTAATTGACAGTTTTCTGATTATGCTCTATTAGACTACTATTACTCTGTTTGATGTTTTATACTTCAATACCACACAAGAGAGTGATTTGTGTAGTGTCAAATTTTCGCGTGCAGTGATTTGGTTCTTCTATGCGTTCCTTACACTACTGTTGCGGAATAAATAGAGCAGAAAGTAAAGAACACATGTATTTTTACGTGGAAAACACCTAGCTCAAAAAGTGAAAAAACCACGATCTACTTCCCAGTATGATTTTTCTCTAACACTTCACTAAAATTCTGAGCTAAACAACAATGTTTACAAAACTCTTGTAATCCTAAGGATTACGTCTAACCCTTGTAGTAACCAGCCACAGGCTGTTGCGACAGCTTCAAGTTAACTCTAACTTGAACAATACAACACTAATACCTAATACAATTTGCTTCTAGGAAAGCTGAAAGGTACAACTCAAAAGCTCTACTACAATTGAACTCGAATAAAAGATAGACACATGGAACTAGATCTTCTATCTGGTTCATGTAGCTCCAAGTTCGCATGCTTGAAACACATAGGAATTACTTGCAAAATGCCTTGGTATTTTGCTCTCACTTCTTGCTTAACTTCAGCATGTGTGCGTCATCTGTAAAAGATAACACAACTGAAATATATAGAGTTAGTAGGATAAGGATTAATTAGAATTCTAATGCTTTACTCCCTTGGTGGAAGAGTTCTAGTTAACTTCAATCTTTAACTTTTTTCTTATCTACGATAGAGTTCTCTTCAAGTAAGGAGTCATGCTCCTTATCTATTATGCAGCCTTTTCGTTCAGGGAGATAACCACTTATGCATGTCCCTTGCACATGTATGGCTTTTGCTTAAATTTGACCGTGACCTATGTACATTGTTCATGGACCTGGTTCATGCATGTGTTCATTTGTCAATCATCAAAATCAAAATCACTCAGGTCAACAAATTTCCCTTTTTTTATGATGACAAACTCTATGCTTTTCAGAAGTATGAGACCTGTTTCAATTAAGCTCAACATCAACACAATGTTAGAATACTTTCCATTTAAAGTCATAAATCATCAAGGACCAAGTTCATTAGGTTATTGTATTGGGAAAAAATTGAGTTTATATTAAAGATGATGTGGCATGACATGTGGATTAGTTAAATGGTCAAAGCGCAGCAATTGACTAAGAGGCACGGATGGAGACAACCACGGGAAGAAGAATTTAAATAGGCACGAGACGACGTATAGATACGAGTCTCGTACCAATTTAAATTATTTACAGCCAACGGATTAGAAGGCATTGAAGACAAAGATCTGATGACAGAAAGGAGTCCAAATTCATTATTAAATACTTGATACGTTACAAAATTGGTATTTAATAGGAATGATTATATAACGGCTTATTTAATGTTATTTATTACTCATGATTATATCATTAAAGCCGAGGCTTCATTCCTTTACCTAGAATTATCTATAAAAGGAATAAGTATCATCATTTGTAAGGACACAGAATACTATTGAGAATTTATTGAAATACACATCTATTTGTTTTTTTTACCATCATTCTCAAAAGTATTTTATTTTTGTCCCCTGATTATCAGTAACCCGAATTTCTTTTTAGCTTTGACCAAAGACTCAGATTTTTGGTTAAACAAATTGGTTCCGTTACCGGGAATCTGATAATCTTTCCTTTTAAGCTATATCTTATCTATTGTCGTCACCATGTCAAACAAAAATGCCGACAACAATAGTAATAACACATTGGGAAACCATGAGAATCAAATACATCAAAATCAAGATGACGTGGTTCCCTCTCCTCTAAATTCACCACGTCAATCTCGTGAAGGCACTTCTGTTACTGAATCCCGTGCTGATCAACAAGAGCAATCTGAACATTTTGAAGGAGTTACAACTGAAGCTTTGCAAAAGCTAATTGATGCAGAGGTCGGCAAAGCTCTTCAGGCACTTGTTAGTCGATTGCCTGCTGCGCCACCCACACCAACTCCTAATAATAATACTTTGGAGAATCCCCGTTCTGGTCTTGATAATTCTGGAAACGGAGCAACCCCCAGTGAACCACAAGAAGGGGGACCAGGTAATTTAAATAATTAATATTTGCAAAATTTAGTACTAACATTGCAGAAACAGCTTAAGGAACAAAATGAGCGTATTGAACAAATCCCTGGAGTTCCACCTGTAATAAAAGGAGTAGACATGGACAAATACTCACAACAACCATGGAAACCTAGTGTTGCTCCCCTTCCAATTCCGAAAAAGTTCAAAATGCCTGACATCCCGAAATATGATGGTACTACAGACCCACGTGACTGCATTTACAACCGGCGTAAAAGGCAACGACTTGACCAAACAAGAAATTGAATCAGTATTGGTCAAGAAATTTGGAGAAACACTCACCAAGGGTGCATTAACCTGGTATTCTCTTTTATCTGAAAATTCTATTAATTCTTTTGCTGAGCTTGCAGATTCTTTTATTAAAGCACATTCGGGAGCACAAAAGGTTGAGAAAAGAATGGAAGATATTTTCAAAATCAAACAAGGGGATTCGGAGTTGCTTAGAAATTTTGTTGATAGATTCCAGCGTGAAAGAATGACTCTACCTCGTGTGCCTGACAATTGGGTTGCTATAGATTTTGCAAGTAATTTAAATGACAAAAGTTCTGAAGCCACGAGACGACTCAAATAAAGTCTTCGAGAATTTCCTGCAACCACATGGAATGATGTTTACAACAGGTATAGCACTAAGTTGCGAATCGAAGAAGATACCGTACCTAAGCTTCATCATGAAGAAAGGGGCGGTACCCGAAGGTCAGAAACCGAAAAAAGATCAGGTAAAAACAGGTACGATCCATATATGGGACCTGCAGGAAAGGACCCACGGTCGAAACAAGATAGCCAGCAATATGATCAAAAATCGAGGAACCGGGATTCTGGCTCTTCTTCAAAGTTCAGGAATGATCGGAACAGACAAGAGTCACGAGATGATGACAGGAGTTTAAAGGCACGATTCGGTGGATATAATTTTAATGTCTCTACCTCCGAGCTCGTAGCTGTTTTAAGAAGCATGGGAGATAAGGTACGGTGGCCAAAAGAGATGCGGTCAAATCCAAGTAGACGCAATCCGGATCATTGGTGCGAATTTCACAACGATCACGGGCACAAAACTTCAGAATGTAGATTCCTGCAGAGTGAAGTGGATCATTTATTGAAGCAAGGGTACCTCACTGAGTTATTTAGTGAGAAAGGAAAACAAGCTTATATGAAAAACAGACAAGAGCCACCACAACCTCCTTCACCCAAGAGGACAGTGAATGTCATAAGCGGGGGAGAAGATATTCACGGCGTAACCTACACAGCCTCTAACAAGGTTTCTAAGGTAACGATTACACACGGGAAACGGGTGCGGCAGGTCCTTGAAAATGAAAGTATTTCGTTCGATGACACAGATACCGAAGGGGTGACAACTCCACATAATGACGCACTGGTAATATCTTTACTTGTACATGATACTAATATAAAACGAGTTTTGATTGATCCAGGGAGTTCTGTAAATATTATATTACTAAGGGTACTACGGGAAATGCAAGCTGAAGACAAAATGATACCCAAGGCGCACACCTTGTCAGGCTTCGACAATTCAAGTGTAGTAACAAAAGGTGAGGTATTTCTAACAACTTTTGCTATGGGTGTTGTGAAGGATACTAAATTCAGGTAGTTGATATGGAAATGACCTACAATATGATCATGGGGAGACCATGGATACATGATATGGATGCTGTCCCATCAACTTTACATCAGGTTATTAAATTCCCATCACCATGGGGAATTTGCCAAATTCGTGGGGATCAGCAGATGGCTAAAAGTGTCAACGCTGTAACAAGTACGAGCGCCACAAATAAAGAAAAGTAGCAATTACAGGAAACAATTGAAGGTAAAAAAGATCAAACTTCAACTGAACAGGAAAAGACGGATTTGGACTCAAGACCTGACACAATTCAAGAACCTGAGAAAATGAAAGCATCAAAACGACAATTGAAGAGCTTGAGGCAGTGATGTTATTTGATCAATGGCCTGAACGGAAGGTTTATGTCGGGGCCAATTTAAGCACGAACATGCGAGGTATGATAATCGAATTTTTAAAAGCTAACTTAGACTGCTTTGCTTGGTCCCACGCTGATATGACAGGGATACCACCAAATGTGATGACTCACAAACTCAATGAGGACCCTTCTTTCACACCAATAAAGCAAAAGAAACGGAAACAAGGTGCTTTCAAGAACCAGGTGATTCAGGATGAAGTTCAAAAATTATTAAAAATCGGATCAATCCATGAGGTAAAATATCCTACTTGGTTAGCTAACACGGTGGTTGTACCCAAGAAAAATGGTAAGTGGCGTGTTTGTGTAGATTATACCGATTTAAATAAAGTCTGTCCAAACGATTCCTTTCCCTTACCGCATATAGACCAACTAATTGATGCAACCGCAGGTCATGAACTTTTAAGTTTTTTAGATGCATACTCGGGATATAATCAAATTAAAATGGATCCTGGTGATGAAGAAAAAACTTCTTTCATCACAGACAGGGGGACTTACTGTTATAAAGTAATGCCCTTTGGCCTCAAAAATGCTGGGGAAACCTATCAAAGGTTGGTCACCAAAATGTTCCAAGAACATTTAGGGAAAACAATGGAGGTATATATAGACGATATGCTCGTCAAAACCCAGCAATCTCATGATCATATCTCTCATCTATCTATTACTTTTGAAATTTTGCGAAAATTTAATATGAAACTCAACCCAGAAAAATGTGCATTTGGAGTTGCATCAGGTAAGTTTTTGGGTTTTCTTGTTTCTAATCGTGGTATTGAAGTGAATCCTTCTCTGATCAAAGAAATAGAAGAAATCTCGGATATCCTTACTAATAAAAAGGAAGTACAAAGATTAACGTAAAGAATTGCAGCTTTGGGGAGATTTATTTCCAAATCCTCAGAAAGGTGTTTTAAGTTTTTCTCTGCACTTAAAAAGCAAGATCATTTTGAATGGAATGAAGATTGTCAACAAGCCCTTAGAAATTTGAAAGCTTATTTGTCAAAACCACCGTTGTTGGCAAAACCAAAGGTGGGGGAAAAACTTCTCATTTATCTGGCCGTATCTGAAGTCGCAGAGTGCTGTTTTAGTCCGCGAGGACCAAGGTAAACAATCTCCTATTTATTATGTAAGTAAGTCCTTATTGGAAGCTGAGACACGATACCCACAGCTAGAAAAATTAGCATTAGCTTTGATCATGGCATCTAGAAAGTTAAGACCTTATTTTCAATGTCATCCCATTGTTGTAGTTACTGCTTTTCCGCTTCGAAATATTTTGCATAAACATGAACTTTCAGGAAGATTAGCAAAATGGGCTATAGAACTAAGTGAGTATGAAGTTATTTATCAACCCAGGACCGCTATAAAGTCTCAAGTACTAGCTGATTTCGTGGCTGATTTTAGCCAGGGGATGCATTTAGAAGCAGAAAAAGAATTACTAGTTTTTAATGGTGCGAACCCGGGGACTTGGGTTTTATTCACTGACGGTTCATCTAATGTATAAGGGGCAGGCCTAGGAATAGTCCTCGTACCACCTGCGGGTGAGACCATTAGACAGGCTATAAAATGTCATTCTATAACTAACTGAAGCAGAGTATGAGCCTGTAATTGCAGGTTTAGAATTGGCACGAGAACTCGGCATAACACAGATTATAATCAAGAATGATTCTCAACTCGTGGTTAATCAGATGCTGGGGACTTATACAGCCAGAGAGTCACGAATGCAAGAATACCTCGCAAAGGTACGGGAGTTAATAAAGCAATTCCAAACTTGGAAAGTAGTGCAGATCCCAAGAGATGAGAATGTAGAGGCAGATGCTTTAGCAAATCTTGCATCCGCAGCAGACGTGGCAAACAATACAGATGCTTCAGTCATACATCTATTTCATTCCGTTCTTGAATCTGATAAAAACGAGGTAAATTTTAATCATCTAACATGGGATTGGAGAAATGAAATTGTTGCCTTTTTACAGCACGAAACCGTGCCTAATGACAAAGGAAACGCTCACGCGCTTCGCAAAAAAGCTGCACGATATTGTTTATATCAAGGAAATCTTTATCGAAAGATGTTCGGCGGACCACTAGCAAGGTGTCTCGGACCCTCTCAAACCGAATATGTCATGAGAGAAGTACATGAAGGACATTGTGGGAATCACGCAGGAGGACGGTCACTGGTAAGAACGTTAATTCACACAGGATATTATTGGCCTAAGATGGAAGAAGAGGCAACCAGTTTTGTGTCCAAATGTGATAAATGTCAAAGATACGACAATAATATGCACAGACCAGCTGAGTTACTACATCCTGTTTTAGCCCCATGGCCCTTTATGAAATGGGGAATGGATATCGTAGGTCCACTTCCACAAGCAAAAGGTCAGGTAAAATTTCTACTTGTACTTACAGATTATTTCACTAAATGGGTAGAAGCAGGGGCATTTAAACAGGTACGAGAAAAAGAAGCTAAAGACTTCATATGGCGAAATATAATATGCCGCTTTGGAGTACCAAAGGAGATCGTGTGTGACAATGGACCACAATTCATTGGAGCTCAAATCACAGAATTTCTTCGAAGTTGGCAGATCAAAAGAATAACGTCTACGCCATATCATCCAGTAGGGAATGGACAAGCAGAATCAACTAACAAAGTTATTATCAATAACTTGAAAAAGAGGTTACAAGATTCAAAAGGTAATTGGCCTGAGGTGTCACCTGGAGTATTATGGGCTTATCGTACAACGACCAAAATAGGCACTGGAGAAAAACCATTTTCAATGGTTTATGGTACGGAAGCCTTAATTCCAGTTGAAATAGGTGAGCCAAGCACACGATACGATCAAGCAACGGAGGAATCTAATAATGAAGAGATGCGGGTTAGCCTAGATTTACTTGAAGGGAGAAGAGAAGCTGCTTTGATAAGGATGGCGGCACAAAAGCAAGTAATATAATGATATTACAATAGGAAAGCACGCCTCAGATTTTTCAAAATTGGGGACTTCGTGCTTAAAAAGGTGTTCCAATCTGCAAAGGCTGTTAACTCAGGAAAGCTAAGTCCAACATGGGAAGGACCGTACAAAGTCCGTGGCATTGCGGGAAAAGGAGCATACCAGTTGGAAACAATGGATGGTAAAGTTTTACCCTCACATTGGAATGCTGTCCACTTAAAAAGATGTTGCTTTTGAAAAAGTACCTACGGTCAGGTATCATCATGTTAAAATTTCTCTCTTGGTTTATTAATATTTTACTAACGATTTTAGATGCTAGGCAAAATATCCTAACTCGTGCCAAATGATGAGTCACAACCTGCAAGGCAAAATGGAGTATTCTTAAATTCCTAGCCCAGGGTTACAATTAATCTGATGGAAATACACACGAGTTAGGCGGTCTTCATCTATAATCGCACCTTCGGGTCCCGCATATCTTTCTGTTTCAGGAAAAAAGGGCCAAAGTAAAAGAAATAAACAAGTGCTCGAGGCTTCATACTTCACCGCTCAAACACTTGGGGGACTACAATATTGTACACAGATACGTGTAGAAATGCAGATACGCAGATACGAATATCGAACGATAGAAGTCAAGTGTTGAGAAAAAATTATGAAGTCTTCAGCATTCATGAGAACAACAGAGTCATCTCTCAAACTCATAAACAAAGTCACCTCTCAAACCCTTCTTAATATGTAAAGATAGGGTCATGACTATGTACTGAAACAGGTTATGAAGAAAAACCTTGTTTATTTTATGTTATGTACAAATCTGTTACAAGAAAAACAGTTACGAGAAAGTTGTAGATGTATTGTAATACATGTAATAGTCAAACACTTGTTAAAGTTTATGAATAAAAACTTTCCAAAGTTGTTTCATACAAAACGTGTGTATTCCTATTTCTTTCATCGTATTATAACACCATTATGAAGTTGAGACGTCTTCTTCATTAAGTGTCGATAAAATAAAAGGGCCCTCTTTTATAAGCCTCATGTTAATAGGTCATGAGAAGAATCATAAAGCATTTTTAAAGGATAAAAATGCTAAACTACTCTATAAGTCCTAAATAAGTAAGGAAAAGGCAAGAATAGAACACATTGAAGTACTAACAAAACTTCTTAATATAATTAAAAAGACTAAGTAGAAACTTAGTCAATAAAGGTTTATACAAGTGCCCCATTATGATAACTGGGGACTTTCACCAAAAAATCCCTTAAAAACTAAGGGATAAAACCATCATCCAATTGAAGGGGTTAGCACATCAGAAGTTGCAATATTAATTTCACTTTCAGCCACAGGCACGGTGGCAACTTCTGAAGAAGCAGCAACATGAACGGTTTCAGCTGAAGCAGGAATTGTAATCCCAATTGCTGCAGTAGTCACTTCTTCATTTAAAAGTTCTTCTGTTCCAGGAACTTCAAGTGCAAGAGAAGGAGTATCAATAGACTGTTGGCTTTTCTCGATGGTATCTACGACTTTGGCCAGTTCAGACTGCAAGTCAAAACCTTCTTGAGTAGCTTCCGTCAAAGCATCACGACGAGATTTCAGGAAAGCCCAACTCACCTCTATGTTAAAATTTTCCTCTAGAAGTCCATATTCCTTTTCCCACATAGCAAGATCGTTTTTTAAGATTTGGTGTTCAGCTAAATGGGAATCAAGGGAAGCTTCAAGAGAGGCATGAGAACTCTTCAAGGCATGAATCTCGTCAGAAGAAGTCCGTAAGTCAGTCTGAGCTTGAGTCAAGCTTTGCACTAACTCTCCTGCATACTCTTCCTTCCTAGCCAAAAGGGCCTTCAGCTCCCTAACTTCTTCACTAGCCTTGGATAATTGTTCTGACAAAGAGCATTCCAAAAGCTCTTTGTCTCTTTTCAATTGGCTTGAAGAAGCTTTGGCAGTTGCCAGTTCAGAAGCTAAACCACGGTTTTGCTGCTCCAGGAGATTTTTATTTTCTTGCAACTCCTCTATGGTCCCTTGAGCATTCTCAAACTGCTCCTTCCAATTGGTTGCTTCAAGCTGGGCTCCCCTAGCTATTTCTTCGGCCTCGTGGACAGTCTTTTCAGACTCACGGTCTTTTCTTTCCAGTAGGGAAATTCTTCCCATTAATTCCGTGCCAATAAGGTTAGCCTACAGAGATAACTCATAGAAATGAGAGATTGAAGATAATTAAAAAAAAAACTTGTTGGTAAGAAGAAAAAATACCTTCAAAGTAGAATGAACTACGTCATTCATCAGAGTTAAGCAACTATGACTCTCCATCTTCTTCTTCTCGATATCTCCAATTAGAGGTTCGAGCCAAACATCGGCTCTACCAGTCTTCCTCAAGAGGCTATGATTGGCAGGAACCTCCAAAGTAACACTTCTCATAGTCATACTTCTACTGCTAGAACCTGTCTCTGTACGATGAACAGAGGGAAGAGGAGCAATGGAAGGAATGGAAGGAGAAGATGTAGAAACAGGAATGGAAGGAAAAGATGTAGAAACCAACGCAGGAGCGGAAGCAGGTGCAGTAGAAACAGCCAAGGGAACGAATATAGGAGCGGTAGAAACTGGCAAAAGAACGGAAGTCGTCAAAACTGGTAAAGAAATACTTACGGTTGGCAGAGGAATGGAGAAAATAGGAACAAATGAGGAAAGAGGAGCTTCATCAAAAATAGGTCCGAGCTCGCCACTCCCGAAACCACTGTCAAAAAGATGCTGAATTGACTCATTATTATCTCTTGGTTCGGTGTCCTCGTCAGAATGAATCAAAACAGGCTCGGTGGTGGAGGTTCGAGCAGGAGTGTTTTCAATTTCATCATCAATGATTATTCATCTCCTGACCCTTGGCCTGGTAATTAGGGAGGTACCCTCCTCTTCTTCTTCTTCAGAACTTTCCTTTATAGCTTTCCTTTTTGGCAGCAAGGCTCGAGCCTTATCCAAATCAAGAGCAGCATTCGCAGACATGCGAATGGCCATAGCTACTTCAGCCGTCATTCCTCTAATGCCAAATCCTGATTAAAGAATGGATATACATGATCAAAGTTGGGGAAAAAATGTTTAACATGTAAAAAAAAATACATATAAAAAGGGGGATACCATGTGTTTTGACCTTCCAGCCATGTAAGGAAGAAATTGATTTCCAAGTTCTTTGCTCCCTAGAAGCAATCTTCAAAAGTAAGTCTACCCAACCACGGAAGTTGGGAATGGGTTCCACATCTCCCATGGTTGCTACAAAAAACCAAGAAGAGACGAGGTTAAAAACAAAATTTCTTTTGAAATTCTCAAAAGTAGGTACGGTAAATAAAAGAAACCTACGTTCAAAATTCCACTTCTCAGGGAAGGGAATATTTGTTTCTCCAATCAAGTCCACCGTACGAACAACAACGTAACAGATGTACCATCCACGATCTTTGTCATCTTCAGAATTTACCAAAACTTTTTTGCTCCTTGCAGTTAAGGTAAAAACCCCATGGCGTATTAAGTTAGGATGGTATAGGTGAATGAGGTGAGAAAAGGTGAAATTGACATTGGCCTTGGAGGATAAATATCTCAAACAAGCCACTGTTCTCCACACTAATGGACCGATTTGGGCCAAACAAATTGTAAAGAAACGACAAAAATCGAGAATAACTGGGTCAATCGGAGGATTAAAACCTAAAGTGAAGGGGTAAGTATAAACAGAAGAATATCCACTTCTAAAAGAGGAAATTCTTTGATTTGGGGAAGGAATTGACATTCGAAGACTATCCTTCCAGTTACAATCTCTTCTTATGGTGGGGATTGTAAGCTCGGTTACTATTGTGGGGTAAGTATCGGCTTTTTCTAAATTTGTAATTTGTTTTTGAAGAGACGTTTTGTCACTTTCAAAAGACAAATCGCTGGGAACTATTTCATCAACTGAGGGTTCTTGAGAAGAATCAAGAATTTCCCTACTTTTAGAAGAAGGGGCCTTTGGGATAGAACTCCTTGAAGAAGAACCAGAGGAGCCGCCTCGAGTAGATTCTAACCCTGTTCGAAGCCTACCTCCTCCGCCTCTTCTGTGTCTAACAGGGGCGTTGGGAAATTGATCAAGAATTGGAATTTTTTTACGGTTAGGGTTTGAAGAAGACATTGTTAAGAAGGAAGTGTGTGCTGAAGATTTGTGAAGAAGACAAAGGAAGAAAAAGTTATGTGTAAAATGGGAACCGTCAACCTTAGAAGTGTAATGATGGAAAGCCAATAATAAAGGCAGCTATCACTTCGTAAATAGTGAGAATGAAGAAGTCTCGAAAAAGGGTGTGAATAGCGGAATCAATTAGAAAATGACACATGGGCAGAACATTAAATGGAAAAGACTACCGAGGCGTTAATACTGTCATGGGCATTAAATGTGGCAAAAATTCCTTTTCATGAAGATCCACTTCCCAAGTATTTAATTGATAAATAAATGGAAAGTGGGGGGACATTGTATTGGGAAAAAACTGAGTTTATATTAAAGATGATGTGGCATGACACGTGGATTAGTTAAATGGTCAAAGCGCAGCAATTGACTAAGAGGCACGGATGGAGACAGCCACGGGAAGAAGAATTTAAATAGGCACGAGACGACGTATAGATACGAGTCTCGTACCAATTTAAATTATTTACAGCCAACGGATTAGAAGGCATTGAAGACAAAGATCTGATGACAGAAAGGAGTCCAAATTCATTATTAAATACTTGATACGTTACAAAATTGATATTTAATAGGAATGATTATATAACGGCTTATTTAATGTCATTTATTACTCATGATTATATCATTAAAGCTGAGGCTTCATTCCTTTACCTAGAATTATCTATAAAAGGAAGAAGTATCATCATTTGTAAGGACACGGAATATTATTGAGAATTTATTGAAATACACATCTATTTGTTTTTTTTACCATCATTCTCAAAAGTATTTTATTTTTGTCTCCTGATTATCAGTAACCCGAATTTCTTTTTAGCTTTGACCAAAGACTCAGATTTTTGGTTAAACAGTTATAAACATCACAATCCAAAACAAAAGCACAACTTATCTTCCTTTTTGGCATTATCGAAAAGTTGTATAATGTAATTAAGTAACCAGATCTTAAATCTATATGCTCTCGTGTTTTGGCTTAACTTTTAAAAAAATGATTGGTGGTGTTCATGGAACTGATTTGGGACCTAAGTTATGTCTGTACAACGTGGAATTTATGAGCTGTACCAGCCACCTAAATGTGGGGAGCTATAATTTATATATATGCACTGGAGTTTCTAAGGGGTCGTTTGGTAGGGTGCGTAAGAATAATGTTGAATATGGTGTATTAGTAATGTTGGTATTAGTTATGCTGGTATTAGTTATGCTGACATATCTCTTATTCATTGCTTGGTTTGATGTATTAAAGCATTACACAATTTCTAAAAGAATTGCTTGTTTACAAAAATACCCTCAAAACCAGTCCATCACTCTAACATTTTAAAAGAAACATATGTTGAGAAATATTTTTATATGAAAAAGTTTAAAAAAATTATTTGATTTGTCTACCTATATTGTAAAATAGAACTAAATATTTATTTATAAAAAAGAAAATATGCTAAGTATTTATTTATTTACTAGAGATATAATTTTATTTCTCACTATTTGAATTATTTTAAACTTGCATTAATATAATAACTAGCATATTTTAATCAAGCATAAATTTTGAAGGATAATTTTGTCTTTAACTAAGCTAATGCATGCATTAAAACCCATTGCGTTGCTAGTACCATGGTTTTCTATGCATTAGTTATGCATATGATAATACCAAATAGGATGTATAACTAATGCTTGCATAACTAATGCATATATTCAAAATGTCTACCAAACAAGGTATTATTAATACACAAAGCTAATGCAAGCATTATTTTATCTAATGCATCCTACCAAACGATCCCTAATAGATTGAGAGTATATTCTCGAGAGATAATTATATTTTTGACTGATAGAACTTTTTGTTTTCAAACTTTGTGTAGTGACTTTAGAAATATTTCTCATAATGTATTTGGAATATGCATCAATCAAAATAAATTATCATCCATACTAGCTAGTTCTTGCCTTTTGACATTTAAAATGTAAAATTGACTCTACAGAGATTAATCAACAAAACTATATAGGATAAAATCGGTTCATATTAAATACTCGTATAATAGAGTGATACATGGAACCAAAAATAGATGGAAAGCGAGACAGGTGGAAGTCGAGACCGGGGGCAGCAGTCTCGGCCGGCATCGGGAAGCCCCCGAAGGGAATGTTGCTCATGAAGACAAATGAATGCTTGTCACTCGATAACATTCAATGAAGAATATTCTGCAGTAATAAATAAATAGTCCGTTATAGAGAATATGACATTCATAGCCTCCCGTTACACATTCTTAATTGGCCCCCATAATTATCATTTAAGAGGGGCTTGATCCTAGGATCTTGTTCTCTTGGTGCCACTATAAATAAGGATTCCAACAACCATTGTAGGGACACAAATTTTCTGACAAACTTATGCTATACACTTTATTCTAAGCTCAATAACATTTTATTTCTCACTTATTGTTATTATTATTGCCTCCGAAAGCTCTGCTCCCGGAACCAAGTTATCTGCTATCTCATCTCGATTTCAATGCTAAGTCCTGCATTTTATTTAATTTATTTATCATTTTGGGATCAAATCGATTCGCTTGTCTATAAACCACGTATAAATTCAATCGTACTGTTTTAAGGTAAAAAATTTAGCGCCCACCGTGGGGCTTAGACAGTTGCGTAATTAGGTTGATCCTTGCATCTATTACTAACCTATTTAAATTTTCTGTCTCTTAGTGAAAAATCATAGAAAATGGCAGATAATGGTGTGAACAACACGCACAATGTTGACGCCTAAGGAAATCAGCCTCAACACGAAGATTTAATCAACGATGCCCACAACGAAGAGGGCATAGCCATGCCGGTCCATGGCGGACAGTATCCACAACACGTTCTAGAGCCAACTCCTTATGATGCTGAGACGAGCACGTCGTGGAAACAATGAAAAACTTAAGGGAGAAACAAAAGGCTATTATGGGCCACCTCTCACGACAAGATCATGTCATGACGGAGTTAAAGAAAACGTTGTCGGGTGCTTCTAACAACGTGAATGGAAGATATCCAGTTCCTTCCAGTACTTGTGCAAACCAAACAGCACAAAGGTTTGATAACAACACCCCGATGGGTGAGGTCAGCTTCGACAGGGCCGGGGGGAACGACGGTGGACCCGGTACCAACAATGAGAATGATCCCTTTAAAATCGAACTCATGCGGTTTATGAGGGAAATAAACACCCCAATGGATCAAATTCCAGATGCACCACCGATGTAGTAAGGATCGAACTCAAAGAAATATACTTAGTTGTCGTTGAAACCAAGCGCGACACCGGAATTGATTCTGAAGGTGTTCACGATGCCAGATGTGCCAAAATACGATGGGACTTTGAATCCTCAGGAGCACATCATCACTTATACAATGGCGGTGAAAGGAAACGACTTAGCTCCGCACTAGATTGAATCAGTCTTTTTGAAGAAGTTCGGGGAAACCCTCACAAAAGGGGACCTGACATGGTATTCACTTTTGCCCGAGCACTCAATAGATTTCTTCGAGATTCTCACATATTCTTTTATCAAGGCCCATGCAGGAGCCAGGAAGGTACATGTCTGAAAGGCCGACATATTCAGAATTGCACAAGGAGAGTATGAATTACTGCAGAGTTCATAACCAAATTTCAGAAGCAGAGGATACTGCTTCTGGCCGTGCAAGATGAGTGGGCAGCAGAGGAATTTACTAAAGGGTTGAATCCGAGGAGTTCTAATGCTTCCCGTAAATTAAAAGAAAGTCTGCTCGAGTTCTAGGCAACGATGTGGGCAGATGTTCACAACTGTTATGAGTCAAAGATAAGAATTGAGGATGGCCAGCTCGGTTTCCTAGTATCAACCAAGGGTTGGGATCGAGAGAAGAAAAAGGAAAAGTTGAAGGATGGTTTTGACATAGACCGAGGGTCCTCCAAAGGTCAATTTGTGCCCTATGAGAGGATCGAAGGACGTGGCAGAGGCTTTCGGTCGGTGGATAAATTCTCTGCCAATATAAGAGCTTATCATGGCCGAAAAAATAGGTTATTTCAAGACAATAAAGTATCGAGCTCTCAAGACTCCACCAATCCAGGCTGTCTAAGTACAATTTCAACATCAACATAGTGGAAGTGGTTTCGGTAATGAGAAACATTAAAGAAGCTCGAATACCCAAGGCCAATGAGATCTGATCCTAGCTAGAGGGATCCCAATATATGGTGCGAGTATCACGGTACTAATGGTTATCAGATAGGGGACTGCCATCATTTTCGTAAAGAGGTGGCAACACTGCTGAAAAATACCTATTTCACAGATTTCTTAAGAAATCGGGATAAGAATAACTATGGACACAACTTGGATAACGCAGAACCCTCAAAAATAGGAGAAGATCCCCATCGCCTAATGATCAACATGATTTTCGAAGGGAACGAGATTAATGGTGTAACTCTCTCGGCAGCAAAAAAACAAAGGTATCGGTGACCCATAGCAAGAGACTCCGGGAAGTCGCCGAGGACGACATCACCTTCACGGAGGAAGACACAGATGGACTCTTACTACCGTAAAACGATGCCTGGTAATCTCTCTTAATGTTTTAGATTTTAAAATCAAACGTGTTTTGGTGGACCCAGGAAGTTCAGCCAATATTATCCAATGGAGAGTGCTGGTACAAGCCAAGCTGACCGGAACTATCATTCCAACCACAAATCTCCCCGACGGGTTCAATTTAGCAAGCGTAATAACTCGAGGGGAGATTCTGCTGCCTACGAATGCCGAAGAGGTAATGAAGATGACCCTCTTCAAAGTAGTAGACGACGATATGAGCTACAATATTATTCTTGGGAGACCACGGCTTCATGAGATGAAGGTTGTACCATCAACATATCAACTTCTAACATTCCTAACTCCGGAGGGAATTAAACAAATAAGATGAGACCAACCAACAATAAGGGAGATGAACGCGATCTCAGTTTCCAACAGCAAAGAGAAGGAACATGAGGCATAGAAATTACAGAAGCCGGCGCCTGCTCCCGAGCTGAATGAAGTCAACAGGGGGATGAGTCATCGAAATCCTATCAGGTACCAAGATATTTTCAGGTACCAGAAGAGACGAACGCAACCAAATCCACAGCGGAAGAACTTGAGCAAGTTTCATTGTTTGAGAAATTCTTGGAAAGGAAGTTCCACTTGGGGACATGATTAAACCCCGAGCTTAGGTCAGAATTCATTGAATTTCTTAAGTTCAATGTTGATTGTTTTGTGTTATCGTATGTGGATATGATAGGTATTCTGCCAGAAGTGGTCGTGCACAAGTTAAGCTTGGATCCTAATATCCCTCCAGTAAGGCAGAAGAAACGCCCTCTTGCCAAGGTCAGAAACAAATTCGTCAAAGGAGAGGTAACTTGATTGCTTGATATCGGTTTAATCCGGGAGGTAAAGTATCCTGACTGGCTAGCTAACATAATAGTAATTCCAAAAAAGAATAATAAATTTTGCATATGCGTAGATTATAAGGTTTTGAATTAGGCATGCCCAAAAGATTCGTTTCCGTTGCCAAACATTGATCAAATGATTGATGCGATGGCGAGCACGAGTTGATGAGTTTACTCGATGCCTATAACGGGATGACCAAATTAAAATAAACCTAGAGGATCAGGAAAAAACATCGTTCATAACGAACTTTGGCACATATTGCTATAATGTGATGCCTTTCAGGCTTAAGAACACTGGAGCCACTTATCAGAGGCATGTAAACAAAATTTTTGAAAAATAAATAGGGAAAACGATGGATGTTTATATAGATGATATGCTAGTTAAGTCTTTGAATGCAGGTGATCATCTGAAACACCTCCAAGAAACCTTTGACATCCTAAGAAAGCACAACATGAAGCTTAACCTCGAGAAATATGCATTCAGAGTTAGCTCCGGTAAGTTCTTAGGTTTCCTGGTGTCATAAAGGGAGATCGAAGTCAATCCTGATAAAATTAAAGTCATTGAAGACATTCCAGACTCGTTGTCTAATGTGAAAGAGGTCTAGAGGTTGAAAGGAAGACTGGCTGCTCTAAGCAGGTTTATTTCCCGGTCTTTAGAGAAGTGCCATCACTTCTTTTCTCTTCTGAAGAAGAAGAAGAACACTTTCGAATGGACTTCGGAATCCTAGCAGGCTCTGAAAGATTTGAAAAGGTATTTATCGAGTCCTACCTTACTATCAAAATTGGAGGAAGGAGAATATCTACTTATTTACTTAGCGGTCTTGGAGGTAGAGGTAAGTGCCATTTAGTCCGTGAAGAGAAGGTACGCAATCTCCTATTTACTATGTTAGTAAAATTTTAACGGGAGCAAAACCTCGCTACCCACACCTCGAAAAATTGGCCTTAGCTCTCGTAGTTGACCCTTGAAAGCTTAGGCCTTATTTTTAATGTCACCCGATAGCTGTAGTGACAACTTTTCCCTTGCGAAATATCCTTCACAAACCTGAACTTTCAGGTCGACTGGCCAAATGGGCAGTCGAATGAGGGAATTTTACATAGAGTATAAACCCGGGACTGCAATCAAGTCACAAGTTTTGGCCGACTTTGTAGCTGATTTCAGTCTTGGACTACTGCCTTTGGCCACCAAAGAAGCGGCGATGGTGTCGGAATCGACATTGGGAGTCTGGACCTTGTTCACGGATGGAGCTTCCAACGTAAAAGGGTCTAGGCTCGGTGTAGTATTAATCACGCCTACGGGAGAAATTCTGAGGCATGCCATAAGAATTGTTCCCTTAACTAACAATGAAACGGAGTATGAGGCCTAGATTGCAGGACTCGAGTTGGCCCGGGGACTGGACTCCGAGGTCATAGAATCAAATGTGATTCCCAACTGTTAGTAAATCAGGTCTACGAAATCTTCGATGCCAAAGAGGAGCGCATGTAATAATATGTTGTGAAAGTCCAGGCCCTATTTGCAAGATTTAGGGAATGGTCAATAACCCATATTCCGAGGGAGGAAAATGTGGAAGTAGACGCGCTAGCCAATCGAGGCTCGTCCACAGAAATGAAGGAGCTAGACTCTGGTACGGTTGTGCATCTTATGCATTCGGTATTGGATATGGACGGCTATTATGAAGTAAACGCGACTAATTTGGTCTGGGACTGGAGGAACGAGATGATTGACTATTTCGAGCATGGAAAACTACCTGATGATCCCAAGGCATCTCGGGCGCTGCGCACTAAAGTAGCTCGATACTTCTTCAAAAGAGGTCAATTGTATAGAAGATCTTTCCAAAGCCCGTTGGCCCGATGTTTGGGAGCCTCCGAAGCTAACTACGTTATGAGAGAAGTTCACGAAGGGATCTGCAGAAATCACTCGGGCGCGGATTCCTTGGTATTAAAGCTAATTAGTGTAGGATACTACTAGCTCCGGATGGAACAAGACGCTAAGACTTATGTTCAGAAATGCGATAAGTGTCAATGCCACGTATCGTCGGTGCATCAACTGGCAGAGCTATTGCACTCGGTTTTGTCGCCTTGGACATTCATGAAATGGGTGATAAACATAGTCGGTCCGCTGCCGGCAGCTCCAGGTAAGGTAAGATTTCTTTTGATTTTAATTAATTGCTTTTTGTAAGTGGGTTGAAGAAGGTCCATACCAGAAAATCAGTGAATGCGAAGTAGTCGATTTCCTATGGGAGAACATAATTTGCAGATTCGAGATATCACAAGAGATAGCCTGCGACAACGAGCTGCAATTTATAGGCACAAAGGTCACAAAATTCCTTGAAGACCTGAAAATAAAAAGAATCACATCATCACCGTACCACCCAAGCACAAACGGACATGCGGAATCGATGAACAAAGTAACTATTCAAAATCTCAAAAAGAGATTGGAAGCAGCCAAAGGCAAATGGCCCAAAGAGCTACCGGGAGTGCTATAGGCATACCGAACAGCGACTAAATCAAGCACGGGGGAGACACCTTTCTTTCTCATATATAGAGAAAAAGCCTTGATACTGGTGGAAGTAGGACAACCTACCATGAGATACTTTCGGGCAGACGAAAAAGCAAACAACAAAGCATTAATGGTCAGATTGGAGCTGCTCGATGAATGCAAGGACTTGGCGTATATAAGGATGGCGGCCCAAAAATAAAGAACAGAAAGATATTATAACCAAAGAGCCAATCTCCATTTTTACAAAGTGGGAGACTTGGTTTTAAGGAAAGTGACTCAAAATACCCGAGAGATCAACACAGGAAAGCTAGGTCCAATGTGGGCCTCTACCGGGTTTCAGCTGTCACCGGAAAGGGATCATATGAATTGGAAAATCAAGACGGAGTAAAATTACCGAGCAACTGGAACGTGGCACGCCTCAAAAGATACTATTGCTAATGAAGCACCGCCGACACTAAAAGCATGTGCTGCACTCTTTTCTTTCTTCGTCCAGTTTTGTCCCGGTTGGGTTTTTCTAGCAAGGTTTTTAACGAGGTAGAAATGAAAAGCATACTATGAATAAAGCACTGTCAGCAGAAGTAAGACCTTTAAATGACAAGGCATAGAAGCAATGAACCACCATGGGACGGTTAGATAATCTTTTGCTCGGTAGCCAAGTTCCTACTAGGAAGTAAAGTTTGCTATCGGATCAAATGTTACCCGACCGCTCACGAGTGCAAGACACTGAGGGGGTGGTTAGTTAGTCTTTGGATCTATAGCAAAGTTCCTAATGGAAAATGAAGCTTGCTATCAGACCAAAAATTATCCAAACCTTCACTAGTGGTATCTTTAAAGGAGCAAGACTCACAACATTCAAATTCGCATTTTTTGCATTCGAACACTAGGGGAGGGGGGAATGACATGAGAATACGGCAATATGACTGCTACATACACCGGGACTTTGAAATCCGGGAACAAAGATGTATCATCGGGACGGGGAGTGTGCGGCCAGCCCCATAGAAACAAGTTGTACAAATTAGCCACAAGTAATGTCAATTTCTTTTTCAGCACAACAAATGCTTATGTCCTTTTGAAAATGGAAGGAATTAAGTAAAGTCCTTTTATTTTTATCTTGTTTCTTGTCTGAATGATGAATTAATTTTATCATTTAAAACTCAATCAAGTATTTCAAATGCTAGTACCAAATGAGCGTGTGACGTCCTCTTCAAGAACACCATAAACGTAAGAGGGCCCTCTCTTATGAAACTCTTATAGTAAAGGGTTGGTTCCAGAAGAACCTATACCCTGAATCCAAAATGCCATTGGAGAAAAATATACCCGAATCCTTGCATAACTCGACACAAAAAAGTAAAATTTACGCAATGCTTAAACAAAAAAGCACTTTTATGTACAACAAGCGTGCCAAGCAGCACAGTATAAAAGTATAGAAAAGAAAAACAAAGCGAAGAAAAAGCAAAAATCTAAACTGCTGCATCCCCGGAATCCGGGGTAAGAGAAACATCTGCGCCCCCAGGAGAAGTAGGTGGATCTGCCACCAGCTCAAAGATCTTGGCCTTTATCATCATCCCCTTCAGGTTCTTCTTCAGTTCCCGATAACTCGAAAATGGAACCAAAAAAGTCAGTCGCATCAGGTTGGACCGAGAGACCCCTTCAGCAGTTGACTCCAGCTCACAGGCCTTGGCGATTTTGGCATCAAAGTCAATGATGCCTGCTTTGGCCTTTTCCAAAGTTTTTCTTCTCGTGCTATACATAGAATATGTTTTTTCAATAATAAGGGAAGTCGTCGGGTGCTGAAGTTCTTCCTTAAGTCGGTCAACCTCGATCGAAAGGTTATTCCATTCAGATCTAGCGGCCTAGAGGTTGACGTCAAGGTCACAGATAGTGGAGTTATGAACTTTATTATGCTTTATGACCTTCCTGTGCCTCTTTTCTAACGGGCATGCTTTTCCGCAGCAACAACAACCTCTTTAGCTTGGAGTTCAAGGCTGCCTCCAAATTATTCAGTCTTTCAGTAGAGGCAGCTTCGCTATAGGCAGCTACAAGAACAACATTTTGGACCTTGACCCACTTTGCCTTGGCCTCTTCAAATTATACCCTTAACAGGGCGGCCTCTTGGCTGAGAGTCACCATCTCTTGCTCGCTTTGCTGCAACCGAGCCTCCAACTCAATAATCTCCGCAGCTTGTACTTCCAGTGCAGGGAGGTGAGCAGCAATTTGATCCTGCTCGGCCAACAGTTGATCCCGCTTAGATGTGAGTTTTTCTTTATCAAGATCAACCTCTGAAGGCCCTCGGAAGTAAGGAAGTTAGCCTGCAAAGCGAAAGCTCAAATTAAAAATCTTGCCTTGACAATGATACAAGGAATAACAAATGGAACGGATATCATACCGTTACTGCGTTGTGTATGGCATTGTTTACCATGCACTCTCGCGAGAGAGACTGTATTTTATTCCTATCTTACTCTGAAGACAGAGGCTTCAAGTAATTAGAAAGTTTCACTAGCCGGGACAACAGATGGCACCCCGTAGTGACCCAGGGGGAAACGCTACTCCTCCTATGAGAATCTTTGGAGGGGGGCGAATAGTTATGCCCCAAATTCCCAGGGACTGGGGAGAAGGGACATCCTCTTTTCAGGTGTCCACAGCCGGTGGAGATGATGTAGCAGTTGCTGGTGGAGAAGGCACGATTGGCGAGGAAGGAGATGAAGTTGATGGCGTTGTAGGTTGAGAAGCAGCTACAACAAAGGCAGTGCTAGTTATTGTTTGCTCGCCAACTGAAGACGGAAAAGACCCGTTACCTAGCATTATGGTACCGGGAGCAGCGACGGGGGCCTGGAAGCGATAGTTGGCATCTTCCACTCTATCACACTCTCCAGAGTGCCTGGATATCATCCTCGGTTGATGTAACTAACTCAACAGATTGAGCAGTCTGTTGAGCTGATGAAGGTCATCGTCTTTTATGTAAAGAAGCCCCTTCATCACTGGCTCCTCCATCATTATCGATCACCACGGTGTCTACGGCTGGCTCGAACGTGATGTTCTTCAACTTTTTATTTTTACCCTCGGCCATAGAGGAGCGTCACCTTTTTTGTTGCTTTGTTATCCGGTCGGGGACTCCGAGAGGAAGCATTCACACCGGAAGCAGATCCAGCGACACCTGTTACGGCAAAGGCGTCCTGCAACAACCTCAGCGCGTCTGCGGGATCAGCTAAAACGTCCTCCTCTAAGACGGTACCAGAGCCCTGCGAAAGACCTGAATTCAACAAAAGGAGAAGTTAGCTAGTTTTCCTATATATGAGATAAAGAACAAGATAAACTCAAGAATCAACTTACCATGGTTATTGGCCTTCCACCCATATTTGAGGGCCAGTTTTTTCTACCGGTATGTCTCAAGCGTGGTAACATCCAAAATTTTTTAGACCCACTGATCCAAGCCTTCAACCCTTGGTGGAATCCACCAAGTTGCTGAAATAATGAAAAAAGAAGGATCGGTGATAGCATGGAATAACCTTTAACCAGTAGAAAGGATAGACGTTAAACTTACGTGTACGATTTCATGATGCAAGAAATGATGGAGTTGTGGCCGGGATGATGTCCCTGGTGGCAACTACAACAACCATATGCGAATAGTATCAAATTAGGAGTGTATACTTGAGCATCAACCAGATTAGGACAACCAAATACTATCAGCTGTTTGAGCTGGTAGCTCGAGATCTACATGGTGGTCAATGTATTGCAATAGGATAAGTAAAACTTTTCAAGATTTTGTAGGCTGAAAAAGAGTTTTTCTAACCATTTATCCGTCACGGCCACACCATTGAGGAACAAACTCTTGAGAGCTTTGCAAGTAGTTATTTTAACAAAATTTAGATCCCAATAACTTTTGATAGTAAGGTCTTCAAGACTAATTGCTGCAATATCAACCATCTGAAATTCAGAAAGTTGTATTTTTTTTTGTATGTTTCGAGAAACAAAAAACAATTTTATATATGTAGAAATTTTTATTAAATTTTACGTAATATTTTAATTTAAATTTATAGTTTGTTTGACCAAGCTTTTAAAGTCCCAAATACACTTTTTTTTCTCTTTAGAATTTACTATTTCTTTTGACAAAACACCTGATCAAATTTAAGGTAAAACTTTTTAGAGAGACTATCTTTATGGATAGACCATAAAGATGCAAATTTGAGTTGTTTCGCCAAAAGAAATAGTAAATTCTGAAGAGACTATGAAAAGTGTATTTGGGGCTCTAAAAACTTGGTCAAATGTCCAACTCATTTTTGAAAAACTTGTTTCATCTTATCTTGGAAAACCTTTTTTTTATAATTTCAGCCAAATCTATGTCTAACGCTAGCTAAAAATAATCTTAAAGGAACATAGCGTGCTAGCTAAAAATCAATCTCAAAAAAATATAGCGAGACCGATCAACCGCCAACACAATTTATCTGCAATATAAGTTAGAACCAAATATAAAAGAAAAAAAGTTCATTTATTGTGCAAGGAAACGTGTATAGAGTCTATTGATCAAGATTATATAAGTTGAATTCTAGTATAAGGGTTCAAAATTGACTAACAACAATTAGTAAGAACATGTTTGTTTTCGTTTGTATCCAGAGAAAATAGAACACTTGCAGTTATAGGCTGATCCATGGACAGAAAATACAAACCCTCATTTAGATAAGAATAATTTTCAATACAAATATATACACAAATTATTTTAAAAATCCAACTCATCATTTACCTACTTTCTAAACTCATTATCCACTACCCAACGGTCCATTTTAATTATCGTCCCAATAAATTACACTCACCATTATCCTATAACAAAATTGATAAGGTAGACAAAATATAGATTGTAAGCAACAGATAGATTGTAACAAAGGATATTTTAAACACATTTTTGCGTAGATTTGCTAAAAGCAATCAGGTTTAGTCTTGATTAATAAGACTCAATTTTTTTTTCCGAACAACGATTACGCAATGCTGAAGAGTGATATCTGGTCGTCAAAGCAGTAGTGGCACAGTGTGGAGGCTAGTAGTATTTATTTTCGCCTAGACGATATTAAAATTCATAGAAAAAAGAAAAGGTACAAAATATTTATAAAAAAGACTGTCTATTGTTTAGTATGTAGTACAAATAGTTTAGAACTTTGAATTAAACAACTCAAATCATCATATTAGTAAATAAAACTTTTACAACTAGATCTAAGGTAATGTATTGCAAACAGATGGCTGACGACTTATTGATTTGTTAACCTTTATTAATATAAATAATAATATTACTATGTTGAATTGAGAAATTCATATCTTGTAAAGATACTATAAAAGAACAAGCATGAAAAAGGCGAACTATTTTTTTGCATATACTAAATTAGATTAAGAAGTTTAAAGTCTCTTATTAAAAAGGCAAACTATTTGAGTTTAATGATTACGTTGAGATGAAAAACATTACCGACCTCCTATATTGATTGGCTTGATCCTTTAAACTTTTGTAGTTGGTTTAGACATGATAAAAGAAAGAATGATAGTACCTAACAGAGTCACAAATATATCAAATACTCTTTGCATTTTTCCGAGGGTCACCGTGGACATTATTTTAAAATTAGTTTAACTTGGGTTTTGGCATAATCACCGTAGGTGAGAAATGTGAACATAATTTTCATATTGATGCAACTGTATCGGGTTTAAATTTATTATTCTCTTCATGCAATGTAAATTTTATTTAATTATTATTCTCTTCTTTCAACGTAAATTTTGTTCAAAGAGTGGTACTGTCACCATGATCTGTGACTCGGGTCGTCCTTTGAGTTTGACTGATAGTAAAGCTAGGGAATTCACCCCTTTGATGTTATTTGATTGGGTATGAGCCTCTAAACTTTGTTTTTGGTAGAGGGTGGAAAGCACAGTCAGTAAGTTTTCTCTAACTTTTGCTTGGGTAAATTGATAACAACATAAATGGCAAACTGATATTTCTTTCCTTTATTTGACCAAAGGATCTAAATTTATATGTTTGTTTGTCTTATTTGCAGCTCAAGGGAACAGAAATCGGTTATATTGACTTGTCTAATCGTCCCTTTGAGCACCGTGAAGAGGAGGGGAACAATATGACGATTGAAAATCCTAGTGCAAAGTTTGAAGTAAAGTAAAGTGTTTTGGAATGTAATGTTGTGTTGTCAATAGCTTTACTAATACTTTATTTGATCCAATAAAAGGTAAAGACTTGTGGTCTGTGTGATTTTCTTAGTCCATATAAGCTAGAAAAATTTAAAACAATTGTAAGGCAAAGCGTTTTGGGAAAGAACAAATAGGTCCGTCAAGCCTTGTGGTTTATAAACATATCTGCGAAGTGTCAAACAATATTACGTTATACCAGATAGCACTGGCCCTTTAAAAACAGTAGAGAATTCATCTACTTTGAATTTTGCCTCTTCAACTCCTACTTGTATTAGGAATGTTGATCGTGTGAATATGCAAGCTAACAAATGCATAATTTTTACTCTAATGAGCTTACTCAAAGTTTAAATGATGGCAATGTCTTGGAGGGTCCATGTGTAGTGCAACAGGAGTTAGATAATTCTTCAACATTGTCAAGATATGGTGGGCCAGCAAAGATCATTAATTTGACTACAATTGTTTGGTGAACGTTAACTTAATATTACGAGTTGATATGAATCAAAATTCACCATTGTGTAAAGGATCGTGCTTTGATCTCTTCAGCTACAAAGATTTCTCCAAGTATCAATGAAGAATTTATAGTCGAGTTTAACCAACTGAGTCATAAAAATAATTCTACCCAAGTTCTATTAGGCAAGCAAACTCATTTAGAGGACTGATGTCTACATTTTCTGCGGTCCTAGCTGCTATACAGAATGGATCAAAAACATATATAGCCATCTCTTAAAGGCATTGAATATTTAACTATGTACTATATCTTTCCATGAAAATAGCTACTTTAATTGGGGCGAAGCTAGAAGCCCAGCTACTTGGTTGAACCTTTATGTTCCGCTGAACCCAATAGTTTTTGCTCAAATAGTATATCTGTACTAAGAAATTTATTAAATATTTACAAAGATATTACAATCAAGTTATTAGCACTTGAAGCCATTGTTCGATAATTATTGAAATTCTGGCTCCGCCTTTAATTGTAACTCTCAAAGGCTAGCTGTGATATAAAAAAAAAACATATACATTTTGTTTCCTATGCTCACTGTCATTTGGGTTGCAAATTAAGAAGCAGGCTGCACATATCCCTCTGCACTATTGACATTTGAAAAATATATGCAGGATAAAGTTCTTTATAAACTAATTGTACATACAAGAAGAAAAAGAGAGAAATACTTTTTTTTCTTTTAAAGAAGAGGAACATCTTATTATGTTGATGATAAATAACATACATAAGGCTTCACCAAATGAAGAAAGTTTTCTACTTACCGGAATTCCTAATTAGAACATTTATTAGAAATATCCTATACAACTAATGTAGGCAAAATACAAAATTTACCCATCGAACATACACCAAAATCCTTTTTACATATATTTTTTTTCACGAAAAACCTTTTACACATTCAACCTTTCAAAAGTATGTCTAACACACACATTTTTTATTATGTGTCACTAGCGTGTTTTACACACATGAAAGGCGAGTGGACAATTAAAATTGTGTCTCTAAAGATTCATTTTGATTCCAGTTGCCAGCCTTTTCATTTTTTTATTTTTCTAAATCATTTTCTATCATTTTTAGAAAAAAATCTACCAAGTCTTTTCCATCTTTCAATTACTGTACCATCACCTTCTTCTACCACCATACCACCAAATATTTTTGTGATGACCTGATAGGTCATTTATAGTTTTAACCTTAAATTATGTGTTTTGAAATCTCGATTAGCTCTATTTAGCCTTCCTCGATTTGCATACGCAGACCGTGTATTTTTCTGGAAGGTTTTTATGTGAAAATTTGATAAGAATATGAAATCGTGCCTTAACTCATTTTGGTTGATTTCGATCAATATTTTGAGCAAACGAAGCCGGATCAGTATTTTGACTATCTCGGTGGGTCCGTATTGTGATTTGGAACTTCGGCATATGCCCGAAATCGAATTCGAAAGTCTCTAGCTCGAATTATTGCAATTCATTGAAAACTAAAGGCTTAAAGGTTTAAAAAATTAATAAGTTTGATCGAAGTTTGACTTTGTTACTACTGGGTCCGGATTTTGATTCTGGAACTTAGTATAGATTCAATACTATATTTTTGACTCGTCTGCAGAATTTGGTGCAAAATGGAAGTGATTTGACATGATTCAGACGTCCGGTTGAAAAATTGAAAGTTCTTAAGTTTCTTAAAAAATTTCATTTGTTTTGGTGTCCGATTCGTAGTTCTAGGTGTTATTTCGGTATTTAGATTGTGCGAGCGAGTTCGTATAATATTTTTGGACTTGTGTGCATATTTGGTTTGGAGCCCCCAGGGCTCAGGTGAGCTATGGGTGTTTTGAACTTAAGAAAAATTCTGGTTTTTAACTTCTGCTGGTTTCTGGTGTTTTCTTCTTCGCGATCGCGAAGACTAGTTTGGGACAGGGAGAAGATTGTTTTTTGCAAAAGCGAAGTTCTGGCTGCGAATGCGAAGTGGAAGGGGCTTGCCCTTCGCGAATGCGAAGTATTGTGGGCTTGAGGGGAATTGGATTGGAGTGTTATGTGAACGCAGACTCTGGGTCGCGAACGCGATGGTCAGGGGGGAATAACCATCGCGAATGCGCAGGCCATTTTGGCTGTTGTGCATCACGAATGCTGCAGGTCCTTCGCGAACACGATGAAGACCTGACACACAGATCTTAAAACATTTCAATTATGGGATTTCACCTATTTTTCACTATTTTTCCATTAGAGCTCGGCCTAGAGGCGATTTGGAGGAGAAATTTCACCACCCTTTCATGGGTTAGTGTACTTTAACTCATTTTCTTCCATTTCTAACATCACCCATTAATTTTTAGTCTTAATCTTTGTTTTTCCATGGTAGAAAACTAGGGATTTGGGAAGAATTGGGGGGGAGGGGTTTGCAAATTCGGGATTTAGACCTTAATTTGGGGTTGGATTTCAAAACTAATTACATAATCGGGCTCAGGAGTGAATGGGTAAATGGGTTTTGGTCCGAACCTCGAATTTTGACTAAGTGGGTCCGGAGTTGACTTTTTTTGACTTCTTAGAAAAAGTGTAAAAATCTTAACTTTATATGTTGCAATTGAATTCTCTAGCCTTATTTGATGTTATTAAGTTGATTTTAGTTAGATTCGGTTGGTTCGGAGGCGGATTTTAGAGGAAAGGCCCAAATAGAGCTTTGAATTGATTGCGGAGCAAGGTAAGTATCGTGGTTAACCTTTACTTGAGGGATTAAGACTTGTTTTGCCTATTTGCTACGTGTTTAATGTATGTGTACACCGTATATGTGAGGTGACGAATACTTATGCATTATTGTTGGGTTAAAGCATGCTGTATAACTTGTTTCTTTGTGATTTATTACCTCTTTAATAATGACATCCATGCTTAGAATAGATTATTACTTATTTGATCGTTCCTTCCATAATTTATGGATTAATTGCGATGATTGAGTATTTTGGGAGTTGAGGTTAGGTATCTTTCCTTTTGAATCATTATTGACATAAAGTACGTCCTTGGCATTATCTATCTCACGAATTTTTGTATTCACCATTGCATCGTAAGGGAGAGTGTTAAATCATGAAGAGTGATGTCGTATCATTTTATTTCTTTATTTATTGATTAATACATAGTGAGGAAGAGAGATAAAATACGAAGGGTGATGGCATGCCATCTATATTAATTATTCATTGTTACATGGGCGAATCGAGAGTAAAAGCACGAAGGATGATGCTGTGCCATTTTGTTCTACTTAAGTCATCATTCCATGGTAAGGTTGAGAGCAAAAGCACGAAGAGTGATGTCGTGCCATCTTTATTCCATATGTTTATCCGTCTTTATTGGTTGATTATTTATTTGACTGCCTTATGTTGTCATTCCTGTTGTTGTTGATACGTGAATGTCCTATCATAGCCTCGTTACTACCTCGTCAAGGTGAGGCGCGATACTTACAGAGTACATTGGGTCAGTTGTACTCATACTACACTCTGCACTTTTTGTACGGATTTTGGTACTGGTCCCAGCTGTACGTGAGGTACACTAGCTCGGATTATCATTCGGGGACTTGAGGTAGATATGCTAACGTCCGCAGACCTTGAAGTCCCTTTCCTCTTCCCTCTTTTACTGCTCATTTCGTTCGAGATAGTTGTATTTATTTCGGACTCTGTATTTGTAGTATTCTAGTAGATCGTGCACTTATGACACCAGATTCGGGCTGTATTAAAGATTTCAGTTGTTATGTTTTTCGCTCTTTACTTCAGAATTTATTTCAGTTATTTTGGTAAATTACTCTAACATTGGCTTGCCTAGCAAGTGAAATATTAGGCACCATCATGGTCCCGAGGGTGGTATTTTCGGGTCTTGACAAGTTCGTATCAGAGCACTAGGTTGACTAGGTCTCACTTGTCACAAACGAGCTTAGTAGAGTTTGGTGGATCGGTACGGAGATGTCTATACTTATCTTCTAGAGGCTATGGAGTTTAGGAACAATTTCACTTCTATTCTTCTTTTGTAGTGTGATTATTCTATCATTGATGATTAAACCTTTATATTCTTGTTCTATCGCAGATGGCGAGAACACGTACTACATTTACAGCTGGACAGCAGCCGGAGCCCCTAGTGGCAGTTCCTATTAGGGGTAGAGGTCGAGGTCGGGCTAGAGGCAGAGCTCAGCATAGAGCTCGAGCAACAGCACCAGCAGTGGAGCCTCAATTAAATTTTGATGAAGACGTTCCAGCCCAGACTGTACCTGTTGAGCCAACTCAGGTTCCAGAGGGGTTCATAGCCACTTCAGTGCTTCCGGATGCTCTAGGCCATTTGGTGGGCCTTATAGAGAGTATGGCCTAAACCGGTGCCTTCCCGGTGGCACAAGCCATCTCTTGGGCTGGGGGATGAGCACAGACTCCCGCTACTCACACCCCGGAGAAGGTGGCTCCCCAGTTTCAGTCTCCTGCAGCCCTGACAGCTGGGGTAGTTCAGTCGGTTGTTACAGCACAGGCCGGTGATTGGCCCGCTTTATCTTCTGAGGCTATGTTGAGGTTGGAAAAGTTCACCAAGCTCTTCCCTGTTCACTTCAGTGGTGCACGTTCTGAGGACCCACAGGATTTTCTAGACCATTGCCACGAGATTATGAAGAACATGGGTATAGTCAAGACTAATAGGGTCGATTTTGTAGCCTTTTAGGTGACTGGTTCCGCCCAGAGATGGTGGAGATATTATATGTTGACTAGACCAGCTGGGTCGCCTACACTTACCTAGGATCAGTTCTCACAACTATTCCTAGGTAAGTTCATCCTTGTCACCCTGAGAGAGGAGTATCGCAGGCAGTTTGAGCGACTTCAGCAGGGTGGTATGACTATCACCCAGTATGAGACTTGATTTGTGGACTTAGCTTGCCATGCCACTATCTTGCTTCCTACTGAGAAGGAGCGAGTGAGCAGATTTATTGATGGGCTCACTTACACTCTCAGGCTTCATATGTCTAAGGAGACAGGGAGTGATATTACCTTCCAGACGACTGTTGATATTTCCAGACGTATCGAGTTGGTTGTTCAGGAAAGGGGGCCGGTGTCAGATAAGAGGCCCGATCACTTCGGTAGTTTCAGCAGTGCCTCATTTGGAGGCAGGGGTGCTTTTGGTAGAGGCCATCCTTCCAGGCCATTTCATTTAGTACTTCAGGAATCTCATAGTGCTTCAGGGAGCCGTGGTCGTTACATGCCTCATTTTGGACAGCCAGCCTACAGTGCATTGCCAGCTCCTATCAGCGCACCTCCGAACTAGAGCTATCAGAGTGGTTATCCAGGTCCTCAGGGCCAGTTCCAGGGTCAGCAGTCACAGTAGCCGAGGTCTTGTTATACTTGTGGTGATTCGAGGCACATTGCTAGATTTTGCCTCAGATCACAGGGCAACATACAACAACAGGGTTCTCGTGTCATGATTCCGGCACCAGTTTCTCCATAGCCCGCCCAGCCAGCTAGAGGCAGGGGTCAGGCAGCTAGAGGTGGAGGTCAAGCCATTAGGGGTGGAGGTCAGGCTGTTAGAGGTGGAGGCCAGCTAGCTAGAGGTTGTCCTAGAGATGTAGTTTAGAGTGGTGAGGCCCAGTCCCGATGCTATGCTTTCCCAGCTAGTCTTAAGGCCGAGTTATCTGACGCCGTTATCATAGGTATTGTTCCAGTTTTCCATAAAGATGCATCAGTTCTATTTGATCCGGGATCTACTTATTCCTACGTGTCATCCTATTTTGCTTCATATCTGGTTGTGCCTCGTGATTCTTTGAGTGTTCATGTGTATGTGTCCATACTTGTGGGAGATTCTATTGTTGTAGATCGTGTCTATTGCTCGTGTGTGGTTACTATTAGGAGTCTTGAGACTAGTGTAGATCTTTTATTTCTTGATATGGTAGACTTTGATGTTATCTTGGGTATGGATTGGCTGTCACATTATCATGCTATATTAGATTTTCATGCCAAGACGGTGACCTTAGCCATGCCGGGGTTGCCTCGACTGGAGTGGAGAGGGACTCCTGGTCATTCTACCAGTAGAGTTATTTCTTATGTGAAGGCTCGGCATATGGTCGAGAAGGGGTGTCTAGCTTATTTGGCCTATGTCCGTGATTCTAGTACGGAGGTTCCTTCCATGGATTCAATGCTAGTTGTTCGTGAATTTATAGAGGTGTTTCTTGCAGACCTGTCGGGGATGCCACTTGACAGGGATATTGATTTCTATATTGATATGGCTCCGGGTACTCAGCTCATTTCTATTCCACCATACAATATTCCCCACCAGAGTTGAAGGAGCAGTTATAAGATTTGCTTGATAAGGGCTTCATTAGACCTAGTGTCTCGCCCTGGGGGCCTGTGTTGTTCGTGAAGAAGAAGGATGAGTCGATGAGGATATGTATAGACTATAGGCAGTTGAACAAGGTCACTATCAAGAACAAGTATCCATTACTGAGGATTGATTACTTATTTGATCAGCTTCAGGGCCCCACGGTATTTTCGAAGATTGATTTGAGGTCTGGCTACCATCAGTTGAAGATTAGGGAATTCGATGTCCCTAAGACAGCTTTTCGGACTCAGTATGGGCATTATGAGTTCTTAGTGATGTCATTTGGGTTGACAAATGTCCCAGGTCAGACTTTGAGGGATAGCTAGTTATATGCCAAGTTTTCAAAATGTGAGTTTTGGTTAGACTCAGTTGCCTTTTTGGGACATGTTGTATTGGCCTTCAACGCTCCATATTAGCTTAAAAACTCTCCCTAACCTCCGTGTAGCCCGAAATTGCTCCTGCAAAGCATAAAGTACTCAGTTAGAGCAATTTACTACCATTTAACGCTCAAACATTAGTGAAGTGCAGTATATTATAGTGCAAATAGTGGCCAAAATACATAGCTATAGCCTACCATCAACACCCCACACTTAAACCTTTGCTCGTCCTCGAGCAATCAAACCACATTTTATATAGACGCAACATCACTAAGCGACTTTCCTAACTCATCACACTAAGAATATTTAAAATAGACTAAGCATAATAGTGTAACATCTTCACCTCAAGAATTAACTCACAAGCACCATGCATTATTTACAACTTACTCACTTACTCTAACACAGAGGTCAAGAATTAACTTTTCTTCACGGATCAAGTGCCCTCCCACAACAAAAGAGAATAGTTCCACAATCAATAAAATTCGAGAACAATTAGGAACGCAAAATAGAAAAAATTCACTCACTCTCAGAAACGACATTCATGTGCCACAAAAGATGCACCATAGGCTTGCCCGTAGTATACATATCTACTAATTGAGCTCATTCAGTCAAAGATCAAGTAGGACTTGTAACTGGTTGTATTGTAGGTTGCGAAATGGGTCGAATACATTTGGATATAAGAGTGACTATACCTCCCTAAGCACTTTAATACATACACTTTTGCAGTCAAAACCCCACACTTATATCAAACCATAACTCCACTTTCACATCAATATGCATTAACCTCCTTCTTCTTTAAGCACAATTACATCAAGAGTCACTACTATCAAAGAATATTTTGCATAATAATACAACTATATATATTTTTCTTTTCTTATTCAGCTCAAGCGGCTCTTACTTTTTCAAAACAATGTACCTTTCTCATTATTTCATTAGATCCACTCAAACGCCAAACCAACCACCCCACACTTCAACTTTTACAAAGTTCATAATGATTTCAAGTGCTCTTGGGAGGTAAATGGTTCAAATAGATGGTCAATTCAAACAAAAAGGGTAAGGCTTGTAATGTGATTGCCAACAAAACAGGATTACAGGCTCAAAGGGGTTAACTAAAATACATAATAATTAGGTGGTAAAAGCATATCACTGGCTCAACAAAGAAATGCTAATATCACTTCCTAGACTGAACAACACTACTATTTCGCTTTGCAAACACACGGGGCAAGTTCTAGACATCAAATCAATGCACATAATACAACAAGCCTCACACGCACACGACACATGACTCACTTAAGATTGGATCATCAAGACACTCTAGTCAAAGCAATTAAGCAAAGTTAAGAATATACAATTTAAGGCACTTATACCAGTGTGCCTAAGCGTTACACCTAAAGCACTTACTATTCTCAAGGCATAACTAAGTCAAGAGATATTGCTTCCCATTGAAATCATAGCACAAGGTTCCCTACACCTGACAAAAAAAAACTAACTAAACTCAGTTCAAACAAAAACCCTTGAAAAAGAACCGCAACACAAAGAAAAACTAAGGGGGAATTAATAACTACCTACAAAAGAAAATCTTTTTATCTTTTTTTTCTCTTTCGACTTAAATCCCTCAAGAAATTTGTCGAATAATATCCGTCATCGAGAAAAATCGAAAATTTTAAGTTTTCACATTTTTTTAATCTTTACTAGTCAAACTAACAAAGGAAACTAAAACTGGTATACATTACTACATATATACGACATATATACAACATATCCCCCACCCCACACTTTAAATGGTGGCATGTCTGTTGATACCCAATTTTTTCCTATAATACTTTTTAAGTGCATATATAACTTCAAAACTATGCATTAGCATCAATTAATATTTTTCCATAATTTCTACATTTTTAGGGATTTTTAATTAATTTGTCCCAGTATTTTACTTATATAAATAATTACGAATTGCATCACAAATGATTTTATAACATTTTCATGGCTTAATATTGCTATTTATATTTATATTAAGCTTAGATTATTTCATAAATAGCCATATTTATATTATTGGGTTACAATTGCAATGACTTTGTAATTATGGCCCATGCAAGTATTATTACAGTATTTTACCAGAAAATAGCTTGTTGTATTTTAAAATATTGAGTAATTATTTTTAAAATATTTCTATGAATGAAATTATTTTTTATAATCTATTAATTATTTTTATCAATTATTTGGGTATTTACCAAATAGCCTTTTTATTTCAGACCTAACCTCTTTTAATACCCGCCCAAACCCCTTTAATATTAGCCTAAATCCTTAAATATACTAGCCCAAACCCCTTAAGCCCAATCTGTATGCACCTGACCCAATAACCCCGTTTAATCGTGGTCGTTGATCCTTTTGATCAATGGTCCACGATTAAACTTATCATTTTAATTCACCTAACCCTACCCCCTACCCCCTACCCCCTCTTCATTTCTTTTCGACTGCCGTCACCCATTTCCCTCACCCTTCTAGTTCTCTCTCAACTAACCCTAACCCTAATCGCCGTCACTGGCGAAGACTTCCCTTCTATGGTGTTTCTATGCCTTCTCCGACCACCACTAGTCTCATATACTCCCTGGCTCTTTGATTTCATGAGTTCTTAGAAGAATCTCGTGGAAGATTCAACCTTGTTCTGGCCTAAAAGTTGTTTACTGGCTTGTCTCAGGCCACTTTCGCTTGTGAGTATGGATTTCCTCTTGCTTTTAAGTATGAATCCATGGGTTTTTGACCGATTCTCTTCATCTCAGTTATTTTCTGAAACCCTAGTTTCAGTACTGTTCGATTCTTCTCAGATCTTTATAGATCTGAGGTGATTCGAGTATTATTAGGTGTTTTCCTCTAAAAAATCTCTTGTTTAATTAATTACTTCGATTTTTAGTCACTCTTTCTAAACTAGGGTTCTTCCCAGACCTTCTTCAAAAGATTTTCTACTTTTAATGTTTAATCTGTTCATCTCTTTACGTATTTGGTTAATCTTTGTATGTATGCTCGAACCCTAGATGTTTCTAATAGTTACACTAATTTCTTCTATTATGTTAATTTCTGTGAATCAGTTGCATTCATTGATTATATTTAGAGATTCAAATGTTTTCCCTGTTAAATCCAGTATTCTTTGGGATTTTTGCCTTAATTGATCTTTATTGATGATTCGAACCAGCTTTTCTTATTAAATCTGGTATTTCTGTGAGGTTTTACTTAATTGATTTCTATTTAGGGAATCTGAATAACTCTTTATTTAGGGAATTGAATAACTCTTTATTAAATGTCCTGTTAAAATCAGTGTGTGCTAAAATTTATTTGTTTCTTTATTTGTGACCTTAATTGATCATACTTGCCTTAATTAGTTATCAGTATGGTTTTGGATTTATACTAACTCCCTACATGGAAAGTTTTTTAGTCCTTACCTTAATTGGACCCCCTGTTGTGACCGTTAATTGATTTCCCCCAATTACGGGATCTATTTCGGACTCCTCTATGGGAATCGATTCTATGACTGATTAATTGCTCCTAATTGATTGAACTGTGATTCTTTTACCTTATTTTGATTCACCCCTAAGTACTATATATACACTCTTATTCTGTCTCTTAAAGAAGAACACTAAGTTCCGAATACACATACTCACACTCAAACTTTATCTTCTTTCTCTATTACTTGTGATAACTATTGGTCTAGCTAGCTGAAAGCCAAGGCTAAACATTGGAACTACACCTGCTTTACTTTCTGCACTTTCTTCTTTAACTGGTATGTCTCTAGTTAAATTTTGAAACTCAAACTCCATGGGTTCCTTTCCTGCACTAGTTCAATTTCCTATGTTATTCAATTTGTTTCCCTGTTTTGCTATTTTATTAAGCATGTCTAAATTCTGCCTTATGTGTAATCAGCATGTCTAACTTCACTTGGTTATTTGATACTTGCCTAGCATGTTTACTTAGTTCCTGCTTACCCCCCCCTCCTTTAACTGATGTGATCATGTTAGCAACTTAGCCCTCTAATGAACTTGATTGACCCTAATTGTATGACTAATCCTGCCCAATGTACCCCTGTTTCAGCTTGACTTCTTTTTGCATTCCTGCTCTATGTTCTCACTGCCTATTATCATGGCTAACTTGTTAAGTCCCCAAGTCAACAGACTTCTAAGTATTCTATGCATTTGTTGTCTATATACTTCCCCCTTCATGTATCCCTGACATGAATTCTCTATGTCCCTAACCCCCTTCACCCTTGTGTGTAAACTGTCTGTTAAATGATTGTGATTCTAAGTGTTCTGAGTCTGTGTAATTGTTCCTTGCTCTTCTAAGAACTGATTTCAAATATTTCTTAAGCTTTTTCTTAAAATCTTTCCATTCCTAAAGGTTATCTCTATATTGTTTTACTAAGTTTTTCAAAACTATGTCAAGAACTCTCACCCTACTCTTAGACTATTAAGTTTTTTCCCTCTGGTGTGTGTACTGCTTAGGGATCCTTGAGATCCCTCTGAACTCTAGCATACCAGGGCTGGCCCTTCCACACTACACATAACCAATTCTTTATTTGAGAAAGGTCTTGGTGTGAGCACTGCCCGGGATTCTTGAGGTCCTTAGGGAGCTCTGACACACCAAGACATACTATTGGTTGTGAGATCTTTGGCTGTTGAGACTGTATTGAAGGCCTGCCATTCCCAATTTTACTTTGGGTCTGATTTAGGCTCCTTATAGTATAGTTTTATTTACTTTTGTAATTCATTTGATCCTGGTTTGTAATAATGTTCTTCGTAAACAAATATTGGGGTAATTAGTAAAAAAGGGAGGGTTCCTATATGATTTTTGTGGGATTCGCAATAGAAATCATGCTTTAGGTTTATACTATGTTTACATTCTGCAATAGATATCATGCCTCTAGGTTTGCTATGCCTATTTGTATTAAAAACCGTGCCATAAACCTGTGCATTAGATATCCTGCCTTAGGATAATCATCTTTACTGCTTTGCACATTAGGAAATCTGTTATAGTCATCATTTTATTTCTGATTCTTCCTGAAGTCACAATCACCTAGAAACTCTGTCATTAAACTACTGTTGTAATCATGCTTAATAAAATGACCATCTCTCTTTGTGCATTAGAAATCCTGCTTTAGGACTCTGTTTGCATTGGCTCTAAATCATTTCTACATCGCTTAAATGAATAACTGTCTATAAAAAGGTTTAAAAACAGTCCAACATGTAGATATCATGTTCTAGTGTAAACATGCATGAAATCAGTTCTGTAACATTAATCGCCTAGATCAGCATGCCTATAGGACTGGATAACTTCAAGTTGTTTTAATTAGTTTCCAGAAGTATGATTGCATACAGACCTGTGCCTAGGCAAGCCTTAGGTAATTAATGGCCTAAAAACTGTAAAGTTATACTTTGCTTATTTGTAAAATTGCCCAAGGTTAACAGATTCTAAATTAGTAGGCCATTGATTAGGCTATATCACCTCGTATCTAAAACAATGCTGCATATTCTGTGATGCTCATCTAGATATCATGTTCTAAGGCCTTCTGAAATTCTAAAAAATCATCTGTTTGAGAGGTGCTAATTATTTGTTTACATGTGGAGGTAAACATGAGCCCCTAATTGCTTCCCTATTTGACAGTCCTACGTGTTCTTTGTTCTTGCTTAGATTTTGCCTTTTAAATACCTAGGAGTGTCTAGAACCATGTAAGCATAGAGGTCCTAAAATACCACCGGGGCCACAAGGAAGGGACGGGTAAAGCATGCTTAGAGTTCGTTAATTAAACTCGCTTCTATAACCACTAAGGGGAGGGTAATGGGTAGTAAAAGGATATGATAACCTGTGTGCTAATGCCATGTGTAACCTCTCTATTCGAGGAAGGCTTACCGGGTATTGTACATATGTGATCCTATAGGCTAACCAACTTAGGACTTCCCTTCTTTATTTGCATATATGTACTTAGACTGCCTAAACTTCCTTTACTTACATATATGTGCTTCAACTTCCTAAACTTCCTTTATTTACATATGTGCGCTTAAACTGCCTAAACTTCCTTTATTTGCAAATGCATGCTTAGACTATTTACATATTAAATGACTAATTCACATAACTGAGTTCGGCCGGGACCCACCGTTATGGACCTCGAGGGGTTCCTAACACCTTCCCCTCAAGGTTATTTCGGACCATTACCCTAATCTCTGGTAATGCAAACTGGTTGTATGAGTTAATTGCTCTAGGTGCCCTAACGCACCTTAATCCGTTAGGTGGCGACTCTTCAAATACCCAATTCCTAAAAGTAAACGAGTTATTCCCAATGAATGTCGAAACGTGGGCTCCGCGAGGAAAAAGGGGGCGCGACAATGTCCCCATATCACACAAAGAAAAATGTGAGGTAAAGAAAACTTCCCTGATAGAGTTAGTTCGTGTCGGAGACAATGTCGGGATTTAGATGGCAAGCCCAGCCAAGCACACGCAGCCATGCTATGAACTTTCTCTCAGACTTGTCATTTTGGGTAGCAAGGGCAAGAAGAACCGAGTGATTAAGGATGGGAAAAAGAACCCATACCTTTGCACAGGACAACGAATGAACATCTCGTCGTGAATAACCTTAGCCACATCAAAATCATGGTCATTGATAAAACACCAGATCAGTGCAGCTCGGGGACCATTCACCTAAGTGGTATTGGAGGATGGAAGGAGGTGGCTATTGATGATGTAGAGCCAACAATTCCCTTCAAAGGTAACCGATGCCAAATGAAACTTCTGCCCCGGTGTAACCCACACTACCTCCTTGTTGTGCACATAGATTGTTCTAAAGAACAATTGCCACGAGGTTGGTTCTCTGCTATATGTGTCATAGTAGTCCTCTACTTCAGGATTTTCCCCAAACACTGGCAAACAGTAGGCCCTCTAAATGGCCTCTATGGATGCATCCACACTCTTCTTTTGAACCATGCAAACATGGTTAACATGTTCCAGGCAGCTCGCATAAAACTCCCGAACAACCATTAAATTGGCTTCGTTAGGTTCTTCAAACAATATTCCCAGCCCTTGCCGAACCAATTCACGATACATATTGGGGCAGTCATTTTGGATGAATCACATATCAATTCCCCTCTTTGGTATGGGTTTCTCGGGTGACTTATTACAGAAATGTTCTGGGGCTGCACTGGATATGAACTTGTTACTATCAAACAGGTGAGCATTAGCAGAAGGTCGCAGCCGGAACGAGCCATCGTGACTACTAGAGGAGGCACATGTAGTTCTTCATTTCTTGGATGGTGTCATAATACCTGAAACAAACACCAATATTAGCTAAAGGCACAATGTGTGAACCAAGAGAGGATACTCAGACTTCACCAGCATACTTGGTCACAAAATTACATTCTAAAACTCATTTTAGCATTTATACAAACACCTGACGTGCACGGTTCACCCGAACCCCTAAACAACAATTTTATAACCCCAATTCAATGAAAGATACACCAATGTTACACATAACCTATCATAGTGAAATTCGACTATTACCCTAACACAAGAACAAGTATAACTAGAGAGAAAGAACAAACAAAAATCTATTACAATTCAAGAAAAAGAAAAGAAAGTAAACTAAATTAAGAAGGGAAAAACATGTCACTTACTTGAGGAAAACTTGTGAGGATTTGGGTTGGGGAGAAAAGGAAGGAAAACACTGTTAATTGATGGTAGGGATCTATGGAAGAGAAGAGATGAGAGAAGGGGGTAGGGTTAGGGGTGTTGAGAAGAAGGGGAAAGGGTGGGATTTTGAAATTGGGGGTGTTTAGGAAGGGGGATCAAATTTAGGTTAAGAAAAGAAGACGGGGTCAGGATTTCTAAAGAGAAAAAGAAATAAATAAATGACATACAAAATGGGTGACCAGTGCGCGGTCGATGCGCGGCCGCGCATGTGTGGCAGTGAGGGGCCAAAAATATGTGGTCAGGTGCGCGGCCGCGCACAGTTGGCAGTGAACGTTTGAAAATGCATGGTTCGATGCACGGCTGTACACGTTTTTTTTAAAAGTACCTCCTACATCATGGTATATACTAATTTCTACCTATTCTATGTTGTGAAGAAATGTGAAGTCGAATGAAAGGAAAATCTAACTAGCAGAAGGGTTAGAGGTAGTTCTGAGTTATAGTCGTCAGCTTAACTCAACGAGCATCCTCAGTTGATTTGATGCTCGAGTATTGATGCGCAAATCTTGTAACAAGATACTGTTTTAGTCTGAGCCTATTTACTTTGAAACTTTCTGTTCCATCTTGGTTCTGTATCTCAATTGCCCCGTATGGTGATATATGTTTCACCATATATGGTCCCGTCCATTTAGACTTGAATTTTCGGGAAGTAATCTGAGTATACTATTGTACAGTAAGACTTTGTCCCCTTCATGAGACTCCTTTGGCCTAATCAGACTATCATGCCATATTTAGTCTTTTCCTTGAAGATCCGTGCACTTTCATACGCGTCCAATCTGAACTCTTCCAATTCATTCATCTGCTCCAACCTGTGATCACCTGCAAGACTAAGATCAAGATTAAGCATCTTAATTTCCCAATAAGCCTTATGTTCTATCTCAACAGATAGGTGACACAACCTACCATACACTAATTTGAATGGCAAAGTCCTTATGGTTGTTTTGAATGCAGTTCTATATGCCTATAGTGCTTCATCTAGCTTGACAGACCAATCTTTACAAGAAGCATTAACTGTCTTTTCAAGAATTCGTTTTAGTTCCCGGTTAACCACTGCGACTTGCCCACTAGTTTGGGCATGGTATGTGGTTCCTTTTAAATGTGTGACCCCATACTTGGACAGCATTGCAGCAAACTGCTTATTCACAAAGTGTGACCCATTGTCACTGATAATCACTCGAAGTATCCCAAAACCGGTAAAGATGTTTTTCCGCAAGAACTCATACACCACCCGAGCATCATTGGTCCTAGTAAGGATTGCTTCGACCCGTTTAGAGACATAGTCAATGGCTACTAGGATATACTCATGAGAATGTGACATTGGGAACGGACCCATGAAGTCGATGCCCCAAACGTCAAAATTTTCATATACCAGAATGGAGTTGAGAGGAATTTCATCCTTCTTGCTAATATTACCTACTCTCTAACACTTGTCACATGCAGCTACATACGCCTTTGCATCTTTGTACAAAGTAGGCCAAAAGAACCCAACTTCCATGAACTTTGTCGCAATGCGATTTCCACCATAGTGACCTCTAGCTACTCCATCATGGCAATGAGACAGAATGCTTACCATTTCTCCTTCAGGCATACATCTTCGAATCACACCATCTACATACAGTTTAAACAAGAAAGGGTCATCCCAAAAGTAACTTTTTAGCTCACCTTGAAGCTTCCTTCTTTGATCATGAGTGAGGTCACGGGGTAACCATCCACTAGCCAAAAAGTTGGCTACATCCGCATACCAAGGCAGCCTTTTGGAGACTGCTGCAATGGAAAAAAATCTGCTCATCAGGGAACTCTTCCCTTATTTCGATTGGTTCAACTGGAGGTTTCTCAAGTCGAGATAGATGATCTGCGACTTGATTTTCTATACCCTTCCTATCTTTTATCTCCAAGTCAAACTCTTGGAGCAACAACACCCACCGTATTAGACACAACTGTGATTCCTTCTTACTCAACAGGTATTTTAACTCTGAGTGACAGTGTGTACAATCACCTTGCTTCCCACCAGGTATGATCTAAACTTGTCAAAAGCAAAGACCATAGCAAAAAACTCCTTCTCAGTAGTGGCATAATTGACTTGAGCATCATTCAATGTCCTTCTTGCATAGTAGATGGGCCTAAACATTTTATCTCTTCGTTGCCCTAGAACTGCTCCCACATCTACGTCACTCGCATCATATATTATCTCAAATGGCTGGCTCCAATCAGGTGTCACCATAATAGGAGCACTCACTAGCTTTTCCTTTATCAATTCGAATGCTTTTAAGCACTCCACATTGAAAATAAACTTGGCATCCTTCGCTAGCAATTGTGTCAATGGCTTGGTAATGTTGGAATATTTTTTATAAACCTCCTATAGAACCCAGCATGTCCCAAGAAAATTCTTATGCTTTTCACCGAAATGAGGGGGGGAGCCTAGCAATAACATCAACCTTAGTTCTGTCAACTTCAATTCCATGCGCAGTTACCTTGTGTCCTAGGACAATTCCCTCCTTCACCATCAAGTGACATTTCTCCCAGTTAAGAACCAAGTGAGTAGCTTCACAACGTTCAAGCGCGAGTTTCAAATTCATCAAACAATCCTCAAAGTCATCAGCAAAAAGGGTGAAATCATCCATGAACACCTCTAGACACTTCTCTTTTAAGTCAAAGAATATTGACGTCATGCACCTCTAAAAAGTGGCAGGTGCATTACATATCCCAAACGACACCTCCTATAAGCAAAAATACCTGACGGACAAGTGAATGAGGTCTTCTCAACACCTTCTGGGGTAATGGGTATCTGATTGTATCCTGAATACCTATCCAGGAAGCAGTAGCATCCGTGTCCTACCACTTTCTCAAGCATTTGATCAATAAATGGGAGTGGAAAGTGGTCTTTCCTTGTTGCCTCATTCATCCTTCTATAATCAATGCACATTCTCTACCCGGTGACTGTTCTTGTGGGGATCAATTCATTATCTTCATTTTTCACCACTGTCATGCCCCCTTTTTTGGGTACAACTTGCACTGGACTAGTCCACTAGCTATCAGAGATGGGAAAAACCACTCCCACATCTAGCAATTTGATGATCTCCTTATGCACTACCTCCTCCAAATTTTTGTTCAGCTTGCGTTGAGGTTGCACCACTGGCTTGCTATTTTCTTCCAACAGAATTTAGTGCATGCATATGGCTGGACTGATTTCTTGAATATCAGCTCTGCTCCAACCAATGGCCTTCTTGTGCTTTGATAGTAGCTCCACTAGTTTTTGCTCCTGTGTACCTGTCAAATCGGCAGAAATAATCACAGAAAAATTATTAGTTTCAAGAAAAGCATATTTCAAGTGAGTAGGGAGGACTTTGAATTCCACATTGGGATTAGAAGCCTCCTCTTTTAGTTCCTCCTCATCAACCACTTGCTCCTTGGTTTCAAGAGCTTCAACCTCTTTCTTTATTTCAGGATCTTCATCCTTCACTGTGCTAGACTGAGTAATACACTTCTCTAGAGTATTCCCCATAAACTTGTTAGACTTGTACTTCTCAGCCAACTCCCCAATGATATCTAGCTTGAAACACGAGTAGGCAGACACCTCATCACTGGGGTATTTCATCATTCTCTTCATCTGGAACACTACTTTCTCAGTTCCCACTCTAAAAATAAGCTGCCCATCATAAATATCAAGGATGGCTCTGCCTGTACACAAAAATGGCCTCCCTAGAATTAAAAGTACCTCCCTGTTTACCTCCATATCCACCATAATAAAGTCTACGGGGAACACAAACTTGTCCACCTGCACTAGAATATCTTCAATGGTTTCCTCAGGTAGAATGGTGGTCTGGTTGGCCAGTTGTAGGGACACTGGTATTGATTTGATCACTCCAAGTTCACCTCCAGTTTCCTGAATACAGACAGAGGCATTATATTTACAGACGCACCTGAATCACGGAGGGCCTTGTCAAAATTTTTGTTCACCAACGAGCATGGTATGGTGAATCTTCCTGGCTCCCCACACTTTTGGGAAATTTTGTTTTGCAATATGGCACTACAGTGGGCATTAATCTTGACCACTGTTGTCTCATCCAATTTTCTCTTGCTAGACAGGATTTCCTTCAAGAAATTTGCATAAGCGGGCATCTAAGTGAGTACCTCTATGAAGGGATGTTCACATAAAGTTGTTTGAGCATCTCCAAGAATCGCCCAAAATACTTGTCAAGTTTCTCCTGCTTCATCTTTTGAGGGAACAGTAGAGCTGGTATATGTCTACTTTCTTTAATTACTTTTTGTACCCCGCTATTCTGGCTCTTTTGCTCTTCATACTTTTCCTCTGCTGGTGTCTCAGTCTGCTTGTTGACCACCTCCAATTTAGCCTTCACTATTAGGTCAACCAATGTTTTTTCGCTTCTCAGAGATACAACTTTGATTGTTCCCTTCGAGTTCTTTCAGTGTCGGATATGAGAGTCCCAGGAGCCCTTTCAGACAACAAATTTGCAATCTGTCCCATTTGTCTTTCTATGTTACAGATAGTCGTTCCCTGAGTCTCAAATTTTTCATCTGTTTTGTTAATGAATGCCTTCATGAGATCTTCCATATTTGACTGATTTAGCTGTGGTGGCTGGTATTATTGCCTCTGCTTGTTCTGAAAACCTTGTGGTCCCTGACCCTGGGGTCTGAGATTATTTTGCTGCCATGAGTTCAATCTCCCATTAGGTGAACTCCATGAAAACCTAGATGTTTTTGACCCATAGCATTAAAGTTGTTCCCACCTTGGTAGTTTCCTCTATTAAAATTTCCCACAGTGTTGACCTCCTCAACTGTAGCTTGACACTCGTGTGTAGGGTGTCCCATCCCACAGATGTCACAACTCAGTTGTAGTTGAGTTTTCACTTGAGCCATAGTCAATTTCTTGATGTCCTTTGCAGCAAGTCCTTAGCCATTGCTGCAATTTGGGCCTGCATTGCTATAGACGATTCTACTTGGTGCACCCCTGCTGATTTTCTCCGATCCCCTTGGTTCATGGCCCATTGATATGCATCTTTAGATAGTTCATTCAAAAGAGTAACAATCTCTTCCGGAGTTTTTTTCATCAGAGGGTCTACAATTGCGCTATTTAGCAATCTCCTTGATGACGGGTTTAAATCGTCCCAAAAGTCCTGAAGTCGCATCCGTTACTCCATTCCGTTGTGAGGGCACCTCCGCAACAGCTCCTTAAGTCTTTCCTATGCTTCGAACACTGTCTCTCCTTCACCTTGGCTGAAATTGTAAATCTCCTTCCTCATCCTTCCCATTTTAGCAGCCAAGAAATATTTTTCTATAAAATTGGTAGTCATATCCTCCCACGTACAGATTGACCTAGTGGGAAAACTTCTCATCCACTGTGTTGCATCATCCTTCAACGAGAACGGGAATGCTCTAAGGTATATAGCATCCTGTGATGCTCCATTGTAGAGGAATGTGTTCATAATTTCATCAAAGTCCATCAGATGGTTGTTGAGATCTTGCCTCTAAAAATGCAATTATTCTGAATGGTCTGGATGACTCCATGTTTGAGTTTAAAATTGTTGTCATTAATGGTTGAGGACTCACACTAGACTATTGTTGGTTGTACACCAGTCTAACACAATCTCCCAGTAATCTCCCAAGCCTAGAGCCTACATTTTCAAATACATCCTCAAGAATTCGATTGGGATTGAGTCTTCGATCCCCATCAACCATTCCATCATCCATTCTGCAGCCGCTTCAGCCGCTAATCGTGCTTCCTGTTGCTGAGCCGCATCTTTGGAATCTAGGTCTACTATCTCTTCATTGTTCACCATTTTATCCTGAGTTGAAGTCTGACCCAACAATAATCCACTTGATCATTTCTCTTTTTTCAACTGCCTCAGGTGTTTGTCTAACTCTGGGTCGTATGGCACCAAATCTTTTGAAGAGGATCGAGTCATACACTACTGAACTTAACCTGTTACCTGCACACAAATGAAAAGAGTGTAAAAAACAAAAATAAAATAAAGTAGTTCCTGAATTAGCACTGAAAACTAATTTAAATGCTATTAATCGCCAATCTCCGGCAACGTCGCCAAAATTTGATGAGAGCAAAACCAGTGTACAAAATGTAGGCTCGCTAGTCAAAGATAGTATAGTATTAAATTATCTCCACAAGGATTGGTTTCAATAATGTTCTATTAATTCTTCAGCTTAACACTATCTAGGATAATAAACCTTTTAATTTATGTAATTATTGACTAAAAATAAACTAAGATTATTAGCTGTAAGAAACTGGTGATACCCAAATGATTGGTAATGATAAAGGAATATCAATGAGAGAGGTAAGGGTGATGACAAGATATGTGATCAACTATTGTTCCAGGTAACTCTATACTAAATTCAATCTTAGCTTCTATTGATTCTTTAGATTTCAATAGATGATTAGGCTACTTTGGGAATTTCAATTCTTCTTCCGAATAAATTTGATTCCTTTTGCTATCCCAACAACATGCCCTATGAATGTATGCACAAAAGTCGTTAATGAATGAACTTTCGGAGGACACCTCTCAGTTATTCTCCTAAACTGGGTAAATCAATAACTCCTTAAGCTCTTTCGATTACCTCGAAGAGGCCTAAAATCAACCCAATTAAGATAGCACAAAGCAAATAGTAGTAAATTTCTCTTTCGATTAAAGTAAAACTATAATAAACCTTGCAATTCAATTAAGAACTCATTCAGTAAAGTCGGGCAATTAACATAGAGTAAAATCCAAAACAATCGTCAATTCATAACATCCGTCAACAACCCTGAGGAGAATTACTCCATAATGAAGAAAGTATTCAAAACAAGAGTATTAGAAGAACAAGAAGGCATTACAATTCCCAAATTCAGCCAAACATTCGTATTGAGTAAATTAGATCCAGTATTTCGCTTTCCCGTTGCTTTTGTGCTTCTTCCCCCTCCAAAGTTCTCCTAAAATAAAAGATACCATCTTTTTGGACGAGCTGGGATTCATATATGTCAAGGGAAGTCGCCTCCAAAGTTACAATTTTAGCCCTCGAATATTTTTTCTCGGAAGGATGTGTGCAGCCGCACACCTGGGCAGGTGACCGTGCATCTGGCCGCGCACTTTGGCCAGTTTCTGCTTGACTTGCGCGGCCGCGCACCTGGTCAATTTTTTGAACTCTTCTTCATTCTTCTTTTTTTCCTTCTTTTTAAGTGCACTAACCTCATATGATCCTCGAACGAACTCACAATTTACTCCAATAGCTTTTACTTGGCCTTCAACGCTCCATATTAGCTCAAAAATGCTCCCTAACCTCATTGTAGCCCAGAATTGCTCATGCAAAGCATAAAGTACTCAGTTAGAGTAATTTACTACCATTTAACGCTCAAACATCTGTCAAGTACAGCAAATTAGAGTGCAAATAGTGGCCAAAATACATAGTTATAGCCTACCATCACGTGAGAAAAGCTTTTGTGGTGCCACTAGCTTTTCTAATATGCTCTCCATGTCCAAATTGGATTCCTGAGATAGTCGAGGGTCTTGTTGATTCCCCTACCTAGCTGATCGATGGGAGAGAGTGAATGGGAGGTTGGTGAAGGTATTGGCTAAAGTGTGAAGTTGCGCGATAGGATGGGGGTTTTGATAACTGTGATTTCTACATGTTTTATACCCATTCTTACCTAAGATTTGTGCATTAATTGCCATATATTAGTCCCAAAATACTTACAAATTACACTTGATTGTAGGTTTGAGCAACAAGATGATAAATATCAAAGATCGGCTCAAAAAGGAGTGAAATCTGCCAAGTGTCAAAAGACAACTGAAGTGGGGAACAAGATGACCTGCGCGGACCGCACTAATTTGGTGCGCGGCCGCGCAGGAGAGTTCAGAGGCTGGAACAGAACAAGATGACCTGCGCGAACCGCACTGATTTGGTGTGCGGCCGCGCAGGAGAGTTCAAAGACCTTGCAAGTTTGAAGTCAAGCCACGCGGTCTGCAATCAATTCCACGCGGTCCGCACTGATGGAAGTTCGGAGACCCAGAAAATCAAGGCAAAAGCCCACGCGGCCGCACATCAAATCAGTGCGGTCCGCGTGGGTGAAAGTTCAGAGAGTTGATTTTTGGGCAAAATCTACTACGTGGCCGCATCCCATTTCTACGCGGTCCGCGCGTCTTAGCCTATGCGGCCGCGTGACATATCTGTGCGGTCCGCATCCCTCAGTTCCATAAGCAAGACTTGAAGACTCATTGCCCTCCGCGGCCGCGTGACATTTGTACGCGGTCCGCGCCAGACCCTCAGGGGTATTTTTGTCCAGTTTTTCCTGTGTAGTATAAATAGAACATTTTACTTTTTAGCAGAGGTTTTTTTTAGTTCGGTTTTTTGGTAGATAGCGGCTGAGCTCGTGAGACTTATATTTTGGCCTATCTTGGGCATTTTTAGCTTAGTTTCATCACAAATTATTATAGTTTAACATTAGTAATTAATTAATATGGTTGTTTCATCTTCTATTGCTTCAATTTCTGTTTCTATTATGGCTAGCTAAACCTATTAGCTAGGGTTGTGGCTCAATCCTAGTGTGGGTAATTAATGGGTATGATTGTTTAGTGCATGAATGATGTTGGGTATTTGTTATTTGGATTAATCTTATGTTTTCATTTAGATTTGGTAGTTGCAAACACTAAGTCTAGCTTAGTGAGTCTTGACTCCTCTTGAGAAAGAGAGTCTATGACCCCAAGATTAATTCCAACAAGGAATTGGGATGGACCCATGAGAGTAAACCTCGAGAGAGTAATTACCCAATTTGAACCATAAGTTGCTTGGGCAAATTGGCCTACCCAATTGGTCTCGACAGAGTCAATTGGGAAAAATCACTCTCTCTACCGAGAGGTGTGAGAGTGGGTGCAAAAGTGCAACGGTTATAGCATAAGTCCCATATACATCATTCTTGCATTAGGAATCTCTACCCGTTAGTTGACCACCTAGGTACATGCCACGACCCTAGTGCCTTTCTCTATATTGCATACAACTTAGAATTAATATCTTAGCATAACTTAGCTTTAAATTTGTAGTTGATATATTGAGTTGATAATCAAAAGAAAACCAAAAATGATTAGAAGATCAATTAGGAGCTAAAACATAGTCCTAGACCATACAAACACTCAACTCCAAATTGAAGCTCCCTGTGGAAAATTGACCCCGATACCGCTATTGGGTAAAAGTATTAGCGCCCACTCTTCCTTAGGTTGAGTCCGCTGCGATCACTTTTTGGCGCCGTTGCCGGGGAGTTTTACGGTGTAGCTAGTATTGTGTTTTGCTTCTCTTTCCTTCTTATTTACTAACTTTGTGTGTGTCGATCAATCAGGTACAATGGCTCTTAATGCAAATGACCCTCTCGGCAATGTGATAGCGGGGGAGGAGGTAGAGGATCTAGAACAAGATGAGGTCTTACCTCAACTTCCACGGAGAGGCCGACATGTCAATATAAATGCAAATGAGAACAACAACATTCCAGACCCTCCTCCGGCACCGCCGAGAGTGGCTCCCAGAGTTCTACCAAATCAAGGATACGCCATTGCTATTGTTACTCCCCGAATCCGGACGGGGAACTTTCAAATCACAAATGTTATGCTGACCTTGCTCGAGCAAAGAGGTTATTTCACGGGTGCCTCCGATCAAAATGCCTACAAGCACTTGAAGGGGTTCGTGGATACATGTTGGGGTAGCAAGCAGACAAACGTGTCTGAGGATGCGTTGAGATTGAGGCTTTTCCCGTTTTCTCTTCGGGTAAAGCATTGGATTGGTTAGAAAGGCTCCCCAATCATTCTATTACAACATGGGATGAGTTGGCGGACAAATTTATTGCCAAGTTCTTCTCTCCAAGTCATATGGCAGCTCTTCGGGATGAAATTCTAGCTTTCAAGCAAGAGCCAACGGAACCTTTGCATGAGATATGGGAAAGATATAGAAAAATGGTGAAAGAGTGCCCTAATAACGACATGACCGAGGCTATGATTCAACAAACCTTTCATCGGGGCATCAACACCACAAATCAATGCATTGTGAACCAATTGGCCGGAGGGAATTTTATGAAACTTTCTTACCAAGAGGCATGTGATGTACTTGATGAAATGGCCGACACCTCTTCGGCATGGCAAAGCCGAGCAAACGTGCCCCAAGGTGACCCCACGGTCATCCATTTGCACAAGGAATTGCACGATCATGGCCAAGCTATAGCCGAGCTTACAACAACTATGAATCAATTGGCAAAGGCGCAATTACAACAAGTCCAAAACCCACGCCAAGTCAACGCAATGGAAGGTGTTTCTATGTTGAAAAGGAGGCAAAGAGGACAACAACCTCAAGGTAATTGTGAACAATATGACAACAACAATGATGGTAGTGGATGTTCGAATGAAGGTTTTGATGACCAAAGTGAGGAAGTCCAATATGTCAACAACTACCAAGGGAATAGAGGTAATCAAGGGAATCAACAATGGAGACCCCAAGGTAATTGGGGCAATCAACAAGGTGGCAATTGGAATTACAACAACAATCAAGGAGGCAATTGGGGAAGCAATAATTCGGGGAATCAAGGTAATTGGAACGGGAACAACAATTGGAACAACAACAATGGTGGTCAGGGTGGTTGGAACAACAATGGTGGACAAGGTAATAGGGGGCAAGGCTTTCAAAGGCCCCCAATGTATCAACAACCCAATAACCCGCCTCCGTTTCAATCTCAAGGGTCGAGTTCGTCGGGCAATGACATGGGTCGAATAGAGAGCATGTTCGAGCAAATGATGAAAAAGAGTTAAGATTCCGAGGCCCAATTAGCTTCGCATAACATATCTATCCGGAACTTGGAAGTGCAATTAGGCCAAATCTCTCAGTCCTTAAATACTCGCCCAAAGGGTGCTCTACCAAGTGATACGGTAGTAAACCCCAAGGGTGGGCACAATAATCATGTGATGGCAGTGACAACGTGAAGTGGAAGAGGCGGTGATGTGCATTCCTCAAGAGGACACCAAGTTCCGGTAGATGAAGATGAGTTGCAAAATGATGAGATCCCGTTGGTAGTTGAGGATGTTGTTGAACCAAGTACAAATAATGATGTGAGAATTGAAATTGATGAGGGTGAGGAGGATACTCAAGAGGCCGTGAACCCGTATAGAGAACACGTCATTGATATGCCTGAACCGGTGGTGCCAAAAGCCAAGGCACCCTTGCCTAGACCTCCTCCGCCTTATCCTCAACGGTTGACCAAGCAAAAGGGTGACAACCAATTTAAGAAATTCATTTAAATGATGAAGAGTTTGACTATCAACGTGCCTTTGATGGAGGCACTCGAGCAAATGCCGGGATACGCAAAGTTCATGAAAGATTTGATTACAAAAAAGAGATCAATGGAGTGCGAGACAATCAAGATGACCCATCAAGTGAGCGCAATTGTGCATTCTATGGCTCCGAAACTTGAGGATCCCGGTGCATTCACTATCCCATGTACCATTAGAAGTGCCGACTTTGCAAAAACCCTTTGTGACTTGGGGGCAAGTATCAATTTAATGCCATATTCGGTCTTCAAGACCTTGGGTATCGGACAACCTCGTCCAACTTCTATGAGACTTCAAATGGAGGACCGGTCAATGAAGCAGCCTTTGGGAATTATTGATGATGTCCTTGTTCGTGTTGATAAGTTCATATTGTCGGCCGATTTCGTGATCTTGGATTGCGAAATGGATTTTGAGGTGACTATCATTCTTGGGAGGCCCTTCCTAGCTACAGGGAAGGCCTTGGTTGATGTGGAAGCTGGAGAATTGACCTTCCGTGTTGGTGATGAAAAGGTGGTGTTCCACGTATGCAAATCAATTAGGCAACCAAATAGCACCGAAGTGTGCTCGTTTGTTGACATTGTCACGGCAGTGATTGTGGATGACACAAGCGCAATGGAAAATGTTGAGGACCCACTTGAGGCCGTGCTATTGAACATGGATATTGACGATGATGCTAGAAGGGTGGAGTGTGTGAACGCATTACATGGCATGGACTCGTATTCTTATGAACCGAGGAAGTTATCTCTTGATCTTGAAAATCGCAAAACTCCACCCACCAAGCCATCTATTGAGGAGCCACCGGTGTTGGAGTTGAAACCACTTCCTCCTCACCTCAGGTATGAATTTCTTGGTCCTAATTTCACTTTGCCGGTTATTCTTTCTTCTTGCTTGACTAACGTGCAGGTTGATGCCACTTTGGCGGTTCTTCAAAAGCGCAAGCGGGCAATTGGATGGACCTTGGCGGATATTCGGGGTATTAGCCCCGCGTTTTGCATGCACAAGATATGGAGGAGGATGCTAGGCCATCTCTTGAACATCAAAGGAGACTCAATGAGACCATGCAAGAGGTGGTTAAAAAGGAAGTCATTAAGTGGCTTGACGCCGGGGTGGTGTATCCAATTTCTGACAGTTCGTGGACTTCTCCGGTACAATATGTGCCAAAGAAAGGAGGAATGACAGTGGTGACCAATGACAGCAATGAACTTATTCCGACTCGTACTATGACGGGTTGGAGAGTATGCATGGACTACCGGAAGTTGAACAAGGTGACTAGAAAGGATCATTTCCCATTGCCGTTCTTGGATCAAATGCTTGATCGTCTTGCGGGCCGGGCTTTCTATTGTTTTATGGATGGGTATTCAGGCTATAACCAAATTCTCATTGCCCTAGAAGACCAAGAAAAGACAACTTTCACATGTCCTTATGGCACATTCGCCTTCTCTAGAATGCCATTTGGATTATGTAATGCACCGACGACCTTCCAACGATGTATGATGGCAATCTTCACCGACATGGTGGATGACATATTGGAGGTCTTCATGGATGATTTTAGTGTGGTTGGGGACTCATTTGGTGATTGCTTGCAAAACTTGGATCGTGTGTTGGCCCGATGCGAAGATACAAACTTGGTTCTCAATTGGGAGAAATGCCATTTTATAGTAGAAGAAGGAATTGAGTTGGGCCACAAAATTTCAAAAAGAGGGATTGAGGTTGATAAGGCGAAAATTGAGGTTATCTCAAGGCTCCCTCCCCCTACTTCTGTCAAAGGGGTGAGAAGCTTTCTGGGACACGCGGGTTTCTACCGAAGATTCATCAAAGACTTCTCTAAGGTAGTTAACCCGTTGTGTAAATTGATAGAGAAAGATGCCAAATATGTGTTCGATGAGAAATGTATGGAGGCTTTCGAGCTTCTAAAGCAAAAGTTGACGACTACCCCCATCATTACCGCACCAAATTGGAGCTTGCCCTTTGAGATCATGTGCGATGCTAGTGATGTTGCGGTGGGGGCGGTCGTGGGCCAAAGAATCAACAAAATGTTCCATCTGGTGTACTACGCAAGTAAGACAATGAATGAAGCTTAAAGGAATTACACGGTCACCGAGAAGGAATTGCTTGCCATTGTTTTTGCCATGGAGAAGTTTCGCCCATACCTTATGGGGGCCAAAGTGATTATTCATATCGATCACGCCGCCCTTAGGTATTTGATGACGAAGAAAGATTCTAAAGCGAGGTTAATGAGATGGGTGCTTCTTCTTCAAGAATTTGATTTGGAGATTGTTGATAGAAAGGGTAGTGAAAATCAAGTGGCGGACCACTTGTCTCGATTGGAGGAGGAAGGGAGGCCTTTGGACGACCTTGAGATAAATGATGCTTTTCTGGATGAACAACTCCTCTCGGTTTCAATGCTAGACATGTCATGGTTTGCCGACATTGCTAATTATCTTGTTACCAGTATGGTGCCATATGAGCTCTCTTCTAACCAAAGGAAGAAGCTCAAGCGGGATTGTTTGGACTACTACTGGGATGAGCCGTATCTTTTCAAAATTTGCACCGATGGTGTAATTCGCCGGTGTGTTCCCGAAGAAGAGCAATTGAGTATTGTGGAAGCTTGTCACTCTTCGCCCTATGGTGGCCATCATGGCGGGGCGAGGACGACGTCTAAAGTGTTGAGTTGTGGTTTCTCTTGGCCTTCTTTGTTCAAGGATGCCGGTGACTTTGTGAAAAGATGTGATGAATGCCAACGTGCCGGAGGGATTTCGAAGAAAGATGAGATGCCCCTCAACGCGATTCTAGAGGTTGACATTTTTGATGTTTGGGGGATAGACTTTATGGGACCATTCGTAAGTTTTTGTGGCAACACCTACATCTTGGTAGCGGTTGATTATGTGTCAAAATGGGTTGAGGCCATAGCTTTGCCAAATAATGAAGCTCGAAGTGTGGTGGCATTCTTGAAAAAGAGTATCTTCACGAGGTTTGGCACTCCACGTGCTATCATCAATGACGGGGGTTCTCATTTTTGCAACCGGGCTTTTGACTCTTTGCTAGCCAAGTATGGGGTAAATCACAAGGTGACCACTCCTTATCATCCTCAAGTGAGTGGTCAAGTTGAGGTGTCCAACCGTAAGATCAAGAGTATTTTGTCCAAGACTGTCAATGCAAATAGGACCGACTGGTCGAAGAAATTGGATTATGCTCTTTGGGCTTATCGTACAGCTTTCAAGACTCCGATTGGTATGTCGCCGTATCGGTTGGTGTTTGGGAAGGCTTGTCATCTTCCGATAGAATTAGAACATAAGGCTATGTGGGCTCTGAAAAAGTTGAACTTAGAATGGGATGTAGCTGCAAATCTCCGGGTTGAGGAATTGAATGAACTTGATGAGTTTAGGTTTCATGCTTACTCTACCTCGTCCTTGTATAAGGACAAGATGAAGTACCTTCATGACAAGTATGCCCGAGGGAAGGAATTCAAAGTTGGTGACATGGTTCTTCTTTTCAATTCCCGGTTGAGGTTATTTCCGAGCAAGCTGAAGTTTAAGTGGAGCGGCCCATTTGAAGTGGTTAGTGTAACTCCCTTTGGTGCCATTGATCTAAAAAATAAGAATGGTGAAGTTTCCCGAGTCAATGGGCATCGTGTTAAGCACTATTTGGGAAAGATTGATGACAGCCACGTGGTGACACTCATTCATTTGAAATGACTGTGATGGTAACATGCGTCGTGCCGCGACGTTAAATCAGGCGCTTCTTGGGAGGCAACCCATGTCTTTTTTTTTCCTTTTCTTTGTTTTTCTGTTGTAGAGTAGGATTTTTGAGCTGATAATTTGTGAAGTGTTGTAGGGGTAATGTTGAACCAGGGGTAATGAGTAGTCTCTGAATATTGCCCACGCGGCCGCATACCAAAACAGTATGGTCCGTGTGGGCTTGAGCAGCTGAGAGTTCTTTCTCAGAAGATTCAACGCGGTCCGCGTCCCTTTCTGTGCGGTCCGTGTGTGAAAACTTAAAATGGCATGCTCTCTGATAAAATTCCTACGCGGCCGCGGTCCAAAGCAGTGCGGTCCGCGTGGGCTGAGCAGTCAAATGTGAAGGAAGGAAAACCAGCGCGGACCGCGGCCATTTTTGTGCGGCCGCGCTGGTAGGTAAGTTGTGAGTCCCCAGGGCTTTTCTATAAATAGAAGCCTTGGGCCTCATTTGAAACTTTTCACAAATTTTCATCTGGAGTTTTAATTTTCACTGTACATCCGCATCTCCTGCTCATTTAGTTGATTCCTCATTAATCCCTGGTAACAACTCTTGTTTATTTCATTCATAGCCTAATTTTTGTTTCTTTTAATCACTCTCTACTAGTATAACTTCTTACTTTCGTCCTTTTTTCTTCTTAGTTAACTGTTAGTTTAGATTTTTGTTGTTTTAGTTGAATCATGGGGCATAAATGTGTGTTAATTAATTGAGTAGGGACACTTAGGACTCAAATTGTGAACAAAAATGGGACTTAATGGAAAAATATCCTGGCTCAGTTATATTTGCCCTACGCGGCCGCGCAGCATTTTTGCGCGGTCCGCGTGGCCCCTTGGGTGCAATGGCGAACCTTCTCAGCGCAGTCCGCGTGCCATTTCTGTGTGGTCCGCATGAGCCCAGCGCGACCGTGGTCCAAAACAGTGCGGACCGCGTGTGAAGAGTTCAGAGAGGTCAACATTTTGGTATTTCACCTGCGCGGACCGCGTACCATTTTTGTGTGGTCCGCGCTGAACCAACGCGAATGCGTACCATTTCTGTGCGGACCGCGTCAGTTTATTCAGAGAGGTATGTGTTGGTGCCAGTATACTGCGTGGACCGCGTGCCTTTTGGTGCGGTCCGCGCCCCTCTGCCTGTGTAACTGTGTCTGCACTCTTTTCATTTAACTGAACTATCTACTTCACCTTATGTGCTTCTACTAACAATGTTAGACATGTATTCCTTGCAGACAATGGTTCAAAAACGAATGGCTAAAAAATAAGCGGCCAAAGAAATACAACCCGGGAGAGGTGGTTCCTCCCGAGGAGGGAAAAGCAGGCGGATTGTGAAACTCACTCCTCAAACCAAAGAACTGATCAAGAAAACCAGGAAGATAATCCGGGAAGCTGATAGAGTTGCATATCATTCCACAGGGAGTGAGTATGCACCTTCACGGAGCATTACATCGGAGTCTGCCCCCACCCACACGTCCACTTCATTTCAGCTCTGTGATTTTCCTTCCCCGGATCATGATAATGTAGCCTCCTCCAAGAAGCTGGATAATGTCATCTCGGACTCGTCTGATGAGTCCGTAGCAAGAGAAAAAAAGCAATACTCCACATCTCCCACAGCTTCATTATCAGGGGAGAGTGGAGGATATGCTGAGGGAGGTGAGCCACAGGTCGGGGGGATTGAGCGTACTAGAAACCCGGAGGCATGGGCAGACAGGTTTGTTAATGAGGTTGCTTTCCACAGATTCAGGGAATGGTGGCCCAAGAGAAAGTTGATTCCGGAAAGGCGGTTCATAGATGCCGATCTTGTCCCACTCAACCCTCATGTGCAAGCACAATTTCGCACTAGAGAGGGTTGTGGATTCTTCAAAGAGCGAGTTGAATTTGCAAACGAGCACATGGTGAAGGAGTTTTATTGCAATGTCCACCACATAGTTCGGGACTCCAAAGCAACAAAAGTGAGGGACAAGATCGTGCTATTTGATGGGAAGTCACTGAATGACTTCTTGGGGTTCGAAGAAGAGGATGAGTCTCAGTATCTTGAGAAGCTGGCAATGAAAGAGGAAGTTCGTCCGTGGTTGGCCGAGCATTTAGCAGCTCTAGGTACAGTCCCTGTATGGTTGAAGGCACATGAAAAGATCTTGAGGAATACCCTAAACTTTGAAGCCAAGGGGTGGTTGACCTTCGTGTGTAGTCGACTTGTCCCGTCTACACACGATCACTCCGTTCCCCTTCCTCGGGCTGTCTTGGTAGCATCTATCATGGCGGGTTTCCCTCTGAATGTGGGTAAACATAATGTCGAGAGTGATTTCTCAAGTCGGGAACGAAACAAAAACAAACTACCCCTTTCCGAACACACTCGCCCTTTACTTCAGAGAGTTGAAAGTGAAGAAGAAAAGATATGATGTTACGGTACCTCCAGTGGCCCCCTACTCGTGGTATGATCAGTTGGGTCCAGACAACCCAAAGAGAAGCAAAAAGACTCAAGCTTCTACCTCCTCTGTACCTGGCCAGTCTGAAGAGCCAGTTTCTACTGAGCAGCCCCCTGAGCCTACTACTGATGAGGCACTGGCCCTAGGTCCTTACTCCACAGCTGGTCCATCTGTCGCAGCTGATCCGGTGATTCCTTCATCAAAGACTCACCGATTCACTGCCAACCAGCTCACACACTCCCTTGCCAGTTTGAACAACTGGATGTCCGTTGCAACATCCAAGTTGTCTACTTTGACCACTGTTGTGCAGACACAGGGAACACCAGCTACTGTTGAGATTCCTTCCGCCATTGAGGATGCATTGAAGAAGATCCTGGCCAACCAAGAAAAGATGATGGCGATGCAGGATGCCTTGACTAAGGCGGTTGGGGCCCATGTCAAAGCATTGGAGAAATTGGCTCGGGAGCACAAGAAGCTGATGAGGCAGAAAGCTTCCAAGGAGTCAGTTGCACAGTTGAGAGTGGATGTGGACAAGCTGCTAGCAGATCAGATGCCACTCGACCTACTATTTGGAGATCCAGCTAGAGAGCCAGCAGCAATGCAGCCACAGGCAGAGGAGGATAGGCCAAGGAAGAAGAGAAAACTCTCTAGCACAGAGGGAATAGCGATCGAGGTGGCTCTAGTTCAGGTGGGCCCGTATAGTACTGCAGATGTTGAGCCCTCTTCAGTTCCACCAGTTGATGAGCCGGATCAGGAGCAGACACCTGTCCCAGCAGCACAGCAGCAGCAGGCTGGGGACCAGTTTGATGAGGCTTGAGGGGCGGGCTCAGGAGCTACTAAGCAACACAGGGTTCCTGATGAGGCTTGAGGGGCCGCTTTATATCCTTTGCTGATTTTTGATGTTTTATTTTGATAGTTAGCATTGGAGACAATGCTAGCTTTTATTCGTGGGGGTGTGGCCCTACTATTTGGATTGACTGTTAGATTACTGTATATATTCTTTTACTTTCTTTTACTTTCTGCACATTCGTAGTTATAGATGGCTTGTATATAACTGTTCATTCCAGATGCTCTATGTATATATTCATTCCCCCTGGTTGTATATTCTACTCCCCTTTTGTACATATTCATTCGGTTTTCATTTTGGTTTTCTATTTTTCGTAAAAAAAATTCGTTTATTTGCAAAGTTAGGCTCGTAGCGTTTTTGTTTTGTTTTGGCGTTTGCAATAAGCCCTTGGTTTTCTTAATGCCACGGTTCTTTCCAAGGGTAGAGTGTTGTGCGAACCGGGTGGCTCTTTCCAATGATAGATGGTGTGACAACCTTCTTAAGGGTTTGAGTCCGTTTTTTATTTTTCTTTTTTTTTGATTTTCAAGTTTTTGTAGTTAAGGGTACCTCAGGCAAAGCTTCACTTGGGCCTAGCACATTTGCTTTGATCCTATGGTCAAAGACATTATGTTGTGTTTAGGATGGTGAAAGTTGTGGCCTTGAGACTCTTGTGTTGACCAAACAATCATCATGTGGTCATTTTGGGCCATTGTGCGCTTGAATCATACCTAAGGTCGTTGTGGGCCCTCGACTCCGTCTTAGGCAATCTTTGAGTGTGTGTTGTGAGAATTCGAATCGTGAGCCCAAGTGCCGAGCCGATGGTCTAGAACTTGCCCTGAATGTTTGTTGAGGCGAAATCATAGGTGGAACTTGACTTGAGACGTGATTATAGGCTCTCCTTGATCCAAAATGCAAAATTTGAACAATTTCCATGACCTACCAATGAAATAATCCCTAGTTCAACCCTTTTGAGCCTTAAACCTTTTTCGTTCATGAACCAAGCTACAAGCCTATACCCGTTCTTAACGAAACCCTCTCTTGGCACCCAAATCTTCCCTTGAGTAAATGGCAAATGTCTAAGTTGGGGGGGGAGAGACAAGAAAGGCATCAATGTGGTAAAAAGGCGCAAAAGCAAAAGAAAATGAAGACAATGAAAAAGAGAAAAAGACAAAAAGAAAGACAAAAATGAATAAAAAACAAAAAGGGAATCCAAGGACAACAAAAAAGTGAAAAAGGTGTGGAAAAGTGACAAAAAGGAGAAAGGGTTTGAATTGCAAAAGAAAGAGTGACAATGTGTGTCTCTAACCCCTTGAAAGAAGTGATTACTCAATTGAGTCAAGAAAGTGTGCCAAAATAAATCAAAAGAAGTGTTTGAGGGAAGATTGAACCCATTTGAACAAAAACACGTCCTACCTTTACCCAAAGCCTTCACAATGACTCCTCAAAAGCCCTATATGATCTTGAGTTGAGGGAAGCCTACATTAGTGGATACTTACATAAGGGGCAAGCATATGGTACTTAGAGCCGGACTTAGGGCCTTTTCTTTGTGAGAGATGAGAGAGAAGTCCATTCACCTCGATTTGTGTGCAAATACTCTAAAAGGTGAGGTTCACTCAGGGAAAGTCGAGGATGTGTGAGTTTGGGTTCCACAATGACCAAAGAAATTGAGAAAGGTTCCTTGATGAAATGTGTCAACTCTTGATGCTCTTGTGTCGAACTTGATCCACAAGTTTTCAAAGTTTAAATGTGTTAATGATGCATTCGCATTGAGGGCAATTGTTAGTCCCAATTGATGCTTGTTGAGGTTACTCTAGGATAAACAGGAATTACTTGGGTGTTTTCCATTGAGGGATAGGTCTCATTTTATTTGCTTGAGGACAAGCAAAGGTTTAAGTTTGGAGGAGTTGATAACTGTGATTTCTACATATTTTATACCCATTCTTACCTGAGCTTTGTGCATTAATTGCCATATATTAGTCCCAAAATACTTACAAATTACACTTGATTGCAGGTTTGAGCGACAAGATGATAAATATCAAAGATCGGCTCAAAAAAGGAGTGAAATCTGCCAAGTGTCAAAAGACAACTGAAGTGGGGAACATAATGACCTGCGCGGACCGCACTGATTTGGTGCACGGCCGCGCAGGAGAGTTCAGAGGGTGGAACAGAACAAGATGACCTGCACGGACCGCACTGATTTGGTGTGCGGCCGCGCAGAAGAGTTCAGAGACCTTGCAAGTTTTAAGTCAAGCCACGCGGTCCGCAATCAATTCCACGCGGTCCGCACTGATGGAAGTTCAGAGACCCAGAAAATCAAGGCAAAAGCCCACGCGGCCGCACATCAAATCAGTGCGGTCCGCGTGGGTGAAAGTTCAGAGAGTTGACTTTTGGGCAAAATCTACTACGTGGCCGCATCCCATTTCTACGCGGTCCGCGCGTCTTAGCCTATGCGACCACGTGGCATATCTGTACGGTCCGCATCCCTTAGTTCCATAAGCAAGACTTGAAGACTTATTGCCCTCCGCGGCCGCGTGACATTTGTACGCGGTCCGTGTCAGACCCTCAGGGGTATTTTTGTCCAGTTTTTCCTATGTAGTATAAATAGAACATTTTACTTTTTAGCAGAGGTTTTTTTTTTTAGTTCGATTTTTGGGCGGATAGCGGCTGAGCTCGTGAGACTTATATTTTGGCCTATCTTAGGCATTTTTAGCTTAGTTTCATCATAGATTATTGTAGTTTAACATTAGCAATTAATTAATATGGTTGTTTCATCTTCTATTTCTTCAATTTCTGTTTCTATTATGTCTAGCTAAACCCATTAGCTAGGGTTGTGGCTCAACCCTAGTGTGGGTAATTAATGGGTGTGATTGTTTAGTGCATGAATGATGTTGGGTATTTGTTATTTGGATTAATCTTATGTTTTCATTTAGATTTGGTAGTTGCAAACACTAAGTCTAGCTTAGTGAGTCTTGACTCCTCTTGAGAAAGAGAGTCTATGACCCCAAGATTAATTCCAACAAGGAATTGGAATGGACCCATGAGAATGGTAGTCCCAATTAACGGGTTAAACCTCGAGAGAGTAATTACCCAATTTGAACCATAAGTTGCTTGGGCAAATTGGCCTACCCAATTGGTCTCGAGAGAGTCAATTAGGCAAAATCACTCTCTCTCTACCGAGAGGTGTGAGAGTGGGTGCAAAAGTGCAACGGTTATAGCATAAGTCTCATATTCATCATTCTTGCATTAGGAATCTCTACCCGTTAGTTGACCACCTAGGTACATGCCACGACCCTAGTGCCTTTCTCTATATTGCATACAACTTAGAATTAATATCTTAGCATAACTTAGCTTTAAATTTGTAGTTGATATATTGAGTTGATAATCAAAAGAAAACCAAAAATGATTAGAAGATCAATTAGGAGCTAAAACATAGTCCTAGACCATACAAACACTCAACTCCAAATTGAAGCTCCCTGTGGAAAATTGACCCCGATACCGCTATTGGGTAAAAGTATTAGTGCCCACTCTTCCTTAGGTTGAGTCCGCTGCGATCAGGTTTCCAGATTCATTAGTGGGAAGAAGGGCATAGTCTGGCAGAACTGGCCCATGAGGTTGTTGATTTCCTCGATAGACAAGGGTTGTTTGTTCCCGTGTATTATGCCTGGAGTAGTGTGGACATCCACAGCTGATGACCAAAGTTTGCCAGCCCCTGGTGGAGCAGTTAGGTCATAAGTCGAGCTAAGTATCTTGGAATTTAGATAGTGATCTCTATGGGGACTGGCCCTACCATCATCTGAAGATTTTGGATGTGTCCCTGTAGTGCTAATTCCAACCAAGATTCCAGTGTGTTCTCCGGTGATAGTGGGGTGGAGGAAATCGTGAGTGGATGAGTGATTTGAGTTTGTATTTTCCATGGCTATGCTCTTCTTTGTAGAATCTGCCAGAGGTTTTTGGAGGAGATTTTATCCTGTTAAAGGGGTAGTGAATCTATTTCATCTCTTCTCCATTGGGTTGTGTGCCTAAATATTTTTCTTCTGCAGTTAATCTTGAAGGATTGACAAGCAAAGTCATCTCACTGGTATCAATGGTCGATTGATTTATAGTAGGTACTCGATTACCTATACTGGGAGAGACACAGACGGAGGAAGAGGTGGGGTGGGTTAAGTGAAGCAATGAAGTATCTTTGATATTGTGCTCCCTCGGGGTGGAATGGCCACTTTCAAGTGGATTTGGGATGTCAGAGTAATATCTTGCAAAAAAATGTGTTATTATTTTGTGTAAAAGTACTTGATTTGGGGGGGGGGGGCAAATTCAAGTCCACGGGTGAAATCTTTTTTTCTCCTTTTTGTATCAATTTTTGGATTTTCGAGGTTAGTATATTTTCCCAAAAATGCATCTTTTGGAGATGGGTTATGGTTTGACAGATACCTTTTTATGCCAGTAAGTTTGGCGCATGGGGAGCCTACTGGACTCACATGGCCCAAGTATTGAGGAGGGCTTCCGTCATTCTGGGCTCTGTATGACCTCAATTCCTTGTCATAGCCCATTGTTCGCCCTTTGGGGCCCATATGGCTTCTCGGGTCGCTATTGTTTTGGCCAAAGGGAACGGTTCCCTGGGAGATATTGGGTTACAGGTCAAGAAACATACCTAACTCTGCATTGAACCTTTTTACTTGTGTTTGGCTGACCTTCATTGGTGACCCCTTGGGTTGCCATTGCATTTATTTGTTCCTCCTTAACGGAAATGTTCTCAATTGGGAATATTTGTTTTGAACTGTTGCCTCTCCGGTGGAGGTGGTGGTGGGATCTAGCTTATTACTTGGATCTTTGTGTTTGGCCATGAAAGAACAGCTTCTCAACATATGCACATCCGCCCACAACCCTTATATAGGATTTCCTTCCCCTCATATAGGATTGGTTGGTTGTGGATACCTATGGTTACTACAGTGGTGATCAGAATTTTAAGAGGCACTTGAACACACATCCTAGCATATCTTCCTTGAAAGGTAGATGAGGTACAAGTGTCAATCTTTAACATTTTCCAATTTTATTGCCAACCTATTCTAAGATAGCTTTATCATAAAATTCCGTCAGCAACTGTGGTAGTTTGATCCAAACTGCGGTTATGGCTGGCTTTGATTTTGCCGGAACAAAATTTGGTTTCCAGCGGTGCACAGACAGAAAATGACGTGATACAAACCATGGTTCCTCAGTTAAAATCTTGTTCATGCTTTCCTCGAGATTGAATTTCACTATGAAAAACTCCCATTCCAGATCGATAAGAACAAGAGGTTCATTTGGTTTCCATAAGTGTGCCAGCTTTGCTCGCTGCACTTGATGGGGATTTTTCCCCCACATAGTTTTACAATTAGGGAATTTTTTCATGGGGTGTATAGTCGGATTTTATCCTTGTTTGACAAGGGGATCAAGATGTTCCCCGCGTTCAATTCAGACAATAGGATAGTTGATGGAGGGTGGTTTATAGCGTAGAAAGTAGAGGAACTAAGATTGTTTTCCAATAAGATTTCCTTAAAGGAATTTTTCTGGGGTGTATCTTCCTCCATATCAAGTTGGTGTGTTCTAGTGGGAATATCAGGGGGTTCTAGTGGAATTTTGAGGGTGGGATTGTTTGCCGGTAATAGGAATGTGGACATCTTGGGATTTTGTTAAGTTAGTGGAAGCTAGAGAGAGACAGAATTATACAAATGTCAGAAGCACTTTGATCAAGAGGATTTTGAGGCTGGTATATCACCAAAAAGTCTACCTAAATCTCACAAGAACAAGAAGGGATATGACGTTGCTCCAAGAGCCAGAGTCGAAGCCAAGAATTTCAATTTTTGTGAATTTTGAATTTTAGAATAAGAATTTCAAGTGCCAATAATTGAATTCTTAATTTAATATTTGTATAAATTTAATAAAAAATTAACACAAATATACTATATTTAAATTAAAAACTATTGAGTTTGAGCTTCTAGCTCTATCCCTGTCAAGAGCCCCTTTAGTGAGACTAGCAAAGAAGGGTAAAACAAGATCCAATAAGTTTTGATAATAATCATGTGCAATTCAATGTGCGTGTGGTACTTAATTAATCTGTATGACAAAGAGAAAAATCAAAAACCTTTAAGCAACACGCGTTATTGGGGCCATCTCTTTTTTTAAAAATAATGTCAAGTACAAAAATGCGTGAGTACTCTTACTCCACCACCTTTCTTGCTTTTATTTCGTATTAATAAATAACAAATATATATATATATATATATATTTGAGTATATTTTTTTCTCATATCTTATATGTGCAAGAAATTACATGCTTCAAAGTGAATTATGCTCATAACGTGCTTCTAATGTATATGAGCAAGTTTGGATAAAAGATAATAAAAAAATAACGATTTGACACAAAATAGAAGTGAAGGAGTAAAAGTGGGAGCTCGTCTATGCCCGTTCATCGCGCTTGGCTTAGACGATCTAGAGGAGACAACCACGTGCAATACAGTGAAGTATGGCAAAGGTACTGATCACTTCACAGAGAAAAAATAAAAGACATGAAATCTCGTCTATGGGCCGCGCGAAAGTTGACGAGCCTTCCTGTTTTCCTATGATTTTGGATTGCATTGAACGAACCTCCACCCTACATAGGTCAGATAAATATATTCTAAAGTAATTTATGAGAGGTTACACAATGCTTTTGAAGACAAGGAGACGCTAGGAGCAAGATGAAGGATTTGGCCTAGGGGTGTGCATTCGACTTATCGATTCGATTTTGACCCTTATCGATAATTACTTATCGATTATCGATTTGTACATATGCTTATCGTTATCGTTTCAATAAGGTTTCGATTTTTTCGATTTCGATTTATCGATTTTTGGGGCTTATCGATTCGGTTATCGATTACACCAATAAGAAAATTTACGGGATTCCACGGAAAGTATATTGCTGCAAACACACCTAACTAATATGGACAAAAAGAAGCTAAAATAAGAAGAGCACCGTTTATAACATAAAAATTGTGTCAACATGCACATGCAACGAAACTAAAGTAAGGGATCAAATGTATACCACCAACACTCCAACGGTATAAAAAAAATAAAAATACATCATCTCACGACTAATTCTATTTTCTATTAATTTGAACTTCATTCCCTTGAGCTTTAAATATGATCATTCCTTAAATGTGGTAGATCAAATAATAGGGTTAGAGATTTAGGGTAAAGGAAAGTATATTATAGAATAAGGGTAAAAAAAGAAATTTTTTTTAGTATATCTTATCGGTTTATCGATCGAAGAGGACAAAATCGAAATCGATAAACCGATAACAAATAATCGATTCGATTTATCGATAAACCGATTCGAATGCACACCCCTAATTTGGCCACAAGTTTTCCCTTTCTTCTTCCTATTTTCCGTTGTTGGATATGAATTATTATTATTATAATTGTACATACTATTATGAATAAATAAAATTTCTCTCTAGAGTTTGGATGGAACCTTTGTAGAATGAATTTTTATTGCTTTTTAATATAATTGAGTCTTTGAATTGTTTTACTTGTTCAATTATATGCTTAATTTAGTTAGTTGAAGGGCTCTCGATTAACTGTGCTTTTACGTATTGATCGAGAGAGAATGCATATTTATGCAGCTATTGAAAAACGTCACTCCTAGGCAATATTTTAAAAGGCGGGGGTGTGAGGCGAGGCGTAAGCCCTGAGACTTGGGGCGTAAGCCCCACAGATCTTTAAATTTTACTAATTTTAAGAATTTTAAGATAGTATAAAATAAAAAATAATTATACAAATTACATTAAAATCAAAAAATTATAACAAATAATCTATTTAAAATATTTATAAATTATAATTCAACCATGAATAATACGAAAAGTATGACATATATCATAATATGCAAATTAGCTGCAACGTTGTTACAACTCAAACATCAAAAGTAATGTATTCGATACGAAATTTTATACGTATCTCTTAAGGAGTAATGAATCTTGAAAGAATTTTGATATTATAATTTGATATTTTTTTAAAAATACTCCTTTTATTTAATATGCTTTTTATTTGAAAAAAAACTTATATAAAAGATAATTCACAACTTAAATATGATTCTCTAGCATCATTTATTTTTAATTTTGAACAAGTTAATAAAGTGACACATAATTCACCATCCAATACCATGATAACTAATTATTTGTAAATAGTTAATAGTTAATACTAAGTTTTTAAATTAATAAGTATTGTATCACGTAAACATGAAAAAAAAAATTTAGGAAAATAATTATAAAAAAATTATGGACTATTATATAATAAAGACATAACAAAAGTTAATAAATAAATACTTTTTAAATGAAATATTTATTTAAAATTTACTATCATAGCAGTCTTAGTGGATAACGTGCAATAATTTTTATTCTAATTATGACATAAAATACTTTCAACTTAATCATTTATGATTAAGAAAAAAGTAACTTTGAATAGTCAACGATTTATTAAGAAAACTTGTGCATTTACAAGGTTAGATGCACACAATTACATAAAGTTCTATTAGGCGAGCCCACTACGCTGGGCAATGGGCATGTCCGGGGCGTAAGCCCCAACGGCCGAGGCATAAGTCTCATGGAACTAAGCCCCACACAGAAGCCCAGGAGCGTTTTATGAGTGCTCCGCCTTGGGGCGAGCCCCGAGCGAGTCCCAATTCTGCCTTTTAAAACAGAGCTCCTAAGTATATAAGAAATCATTCTATGAGGTTAAAAGCATAATTAGATAATGAAGCTTTGCCGTGGTTATGGCGAATAGGGAGAAATTGCCATCTATAGTAGTTCGAGATTGTAATTGTGATTGCTCGAGACAGAACCGCGATAAGTAGGATGCTTACGAACAGTAGAGAATAAATTGGCGAAATTATAGGTGACGTAACAAGAAGGATTTCGACAATTGGAGAAGTCATAACTCTAGGCCTCCTTTCTCTTGAATTCACTCATTTCTCTTTAATTGATAATTTTTGCTGTTTTTCTAGTATTTATTAGTTAATTAGTCTAAAATAAAAATGCAATCTTTATAACTAGGAAATTATTTAAACTTGTGTCTTTTTTTGTGATGATGAAAAATTGTAGCTAAGCCTTAATTCTTTATGGATTCAATTCCGTACTCTAAGACCAGATTATATTTAAAACATCACGTATTCTTTTTAGGACTAGAGTTAGGCATCATCACTTTCATTTTATTGAACTTATTAAAAAGTGTGTTATAAGTTTTATGATGATCATAAGATTTTTAATTTTGCTGGTTCTTATTTTTTGCATGTTTGTTGATATAATAGTACACCACACTTTCCTCGTTAGTATTAGTAAAGTAAGATTAGGCCTTTTTATTTGCACTTTTCCATTTGAGGATTATATTATTAATATACACAAGCCATTTGTATATACCTTTATCAATTAATTATAATTAATTAATATTTACTCTCACACCAACTTATCACTTATTTATAATAAACTAACACTAATACTTTCACTTTCCCTATTTATGTGATATAATTTTTTTAATTTTGTCTGAAAAAGAATGATATCTTTCTATATTTAAAAATAATTTAATTTTATTTTTTTTACCTTTAATGAGATGCTTTATACTTAAACACATATCTACAACTTGTTTTAGAATTTAGACCATTAATAAAGCCATTCTTCCTTTTTTAAATTATGTATCCAATCAAACATGACCACATAAAATAGAGGAAAAAGGTTTAATTTAGTGTAAATATTAAGTGAGAATTTTTTTTTTACTTTATACATTGAGTATTCGAAATTCACTCGTCCAATTATAGCATGTTTGGTCAAGTTTCTAAAATCAGTTTATTTTGAGAAATGCGTTTCTCAATTTGGTTAGAAGCAATTTGTGTTTGATTAATTAATTTGAAAAATACATTTAACCCCCAAAAAAAGCTTGTCCAAATAGACTATTTTTTCATTCCTATTGCTTCACCACCACCCCTCACCCCACCACCCACCACCCACCACCCACTCACCAACTTGAGGGCATCTCTGTGCGCATGTGATGTGCCAACATTCCCAAACACGTTCTCACCTTATTCTTTAGATCTCCGTCAACCTTTGCTGCCACCTTTGCAATTTCACCATTTACCCTTATTTATGTGCTCATTCCTCCATGAAAATCTGCCCATTTCACTGACTGCATTTCTTTTTTCCTTTTTTCTTTGCCCCTTCTTTTTCGCTTTTGGTTTGCTCGCTCAGCTTTTCCTTTTTTCAGTACATACTCTCTTGTCTAAAAATTCACTCCTAATACTAGTCAAGATTAGACCAAATAATCATTTTCCAGCTTTTCGACTTGACATATTCAGAATAGCATAGCCACCAATAAAACTTCCCTAATTGACAGATTAGTCGTACGTTCAATAATTCTCTTAATTTCTTCTTCAGCTGAAGTTTCCAAATTAATCTGACTCTGTATTCAATTCTAGACGGTTACTCTTTTCTCTATACCTTTTATAACTTCTAATCTTTTTTGGTAAACAAACTTGTGTTGCAAGATTTACTGGCCTGCTCTTCTCTTTTCAGCAAAACCCTACTGTTTAAAAAGCTCCACTCTTTGGTTTGAAAAGGGTAAAAAGTTTGGAGCTTGGTTCCTATTTTGCTGTTAAAATTGCTGTTTTAGATCCTGGGTTTTGGAAAAAGATATCATTTTGATGATCTTTCCCTGTAAATTTTGATGTTAGATTGTTGATTAGATTTGGTTTGATAAAATCCCTAGAAGGGAATCTTTGATGGTTAATTAGATGCAATCAAGAGTTGTTGAAATGGAGGAGAATAAAGATCCATTAGTAGTTGTAGGTAGAACTAATCACCCAACTAGGGCTTTGCCACAGAGGCTGCTACAGTTGCTGATGCTGTTTTTGTTTTTGTGTTTTACCTTTTCTGTGGCTAGTATTTATATGATCAAGTACTTTGGATTTCATAGCATAGTTCCTTCAGTAAAGCCTAGTTTACAGCCATGTATTGAGGAAGAATCGAATAAATTAGAGCGCTGGATTAATCCTCCGTCTAATTTGATGCATACTATGTCTGATAAAGAGTTGTTATGGAGGGCTTCTATGGTGCCGCGAATTAAGAAGTATCCGTTTAAGAGGGTTCCCAAGATTGCATTCATGTTCTTGACTAAAGGACCATTGCCGTTGGCGCCTATTTGGGAGAGGTTTTTTAAGGGGAATCAAGGACGTTATTCAATTTATATTCATTCATTGCCCTCTTTTGAGGCTGATTTCCCGTCCTCATCGGTGTTCTACAAGAGGCAAATTCCCAGTCAGGTATTTTCATGCATATTTTGCCTTCATTTGTACATGTCTTCTGTATCAATCTATACCTTGATATTTTTCTTGGTTTATGTTTGTTTTTGTATCTTTTAAGTTGAAAACCATGTGCTAACTTGTTCCCGAAAAGGATATGTGGCTAAATATGTACTAGATTGCATTTTCCCTTGTTAGACCAACTCGTGCATCCTTAATGACAGGAACTTCATTCATTCAAGATTCCTTTTTTTTGGTGTTGAGGGAACTCATCTATTCTTCATGACCATAAAGTCACTCCTAATTAATGTCTAAGTTGGGCTGAAGCCATAAAAGGACCTCTGGCTGTTATGATCAATCCTACCTTCGCTTTGCCATTACCGGCGTGGAATATATCAAAAATAATGTTTTCCTTTGATATGGAAAACCCCATCTTCTAAACCCCTCTAAGCACAAGAGTCAGCAGTGATCCTTCCCAGCTTGCTCCACTGGTAACCCAAAGCTCCAAACTCAAGGTTGAAGGTGGAGGGTCAATTCTGCTAGGCTATTTGTATTGTGCTTGTAGTAAGAGATAAATGTTTTTATTTGAAGTTGGGGCAAGCATATCTAAGTCTTATGGAAATGTGGTAGTTTGTTGGTATATCATGATGCACCCTGCAGTCATTTTTGGGTGAAACGTATATGTGTATCTAAGGTGGAAAGCCAGATCAATCAGCTAATATTGTAGTATAATGTTAAAGACATGGTTAATGTATGTGGTTTTTGTCCTTGTATTGTCCTCTTTGCAAACCATGTGAAGATTGGATTTTGGAACACAATTTTGCCAGCTTCTTCAAGGAGAGCTTTTGACATATATGCAAATTCTCTTTACAAGTATCAGTTCAGTTCCATGAGCACAGATCTAATAGTGGAAGTTGATCGCTGGATAAAACAATGATAACTTGATCTTAAATGTGTGCCATCAGCATGGGATTAAGTGGGAAAGCAAATAATGTAGAAGTGCTTGTTTGATATCAACTGCTCTGAGATCTTATATCTGATAGTTTGAACTAGTTACTGCAGGGGCCTTAGTTTATGAATAAAAACCTGAAGAACAATTTAACCTTTTCAAGTCAGCTGGATATCATTCATGATTTCTCTTCTAATATACTAGTATGAACTAGCAAGGTCTGTACTGTAATTTTGTTGGACAATTTCTATCAACAAGTCATGCAGAGTCGCTTTTCGCAGTTTCCTACGAGTTTCCATCTCCTTGCCATAGTATTTCTAGATACAGTGTGGATGTTTCTGGATCGAGGGTACTTGCATTGGTGTTCTTGTGACTCACCGTGCATTTGAATATATGGGCAACCAGATTTGAAAGTAATGGAGTGATATGGTGTGTTACATCATCCTTCAAGTTGTTCCCTGTGAATAATATCTCAGGAGCACATTTGCAGACCTGGAGTGTAATTGTCTATTCCGGCACCCCACTTCGTTATTGAGATAGAAGTGGGTGACTTGGCTTCTGGATTCTTGAACCTGAGGGCTTGCCAGGTTAAGTTAATGCTGAAAATCTGGTTGAAGAATCCTGATTTAAGTTTAGGACGGTCTGCTCTAGTTTTATGTATGTGCTGTTGGCTGTGCTCTAATAATAAGTAAAAGCTCAGGCAGCCTCTTATCTCACAGTTTTAGCTTCTAAAGTTGTTTCAAATAGCACTGCCAAGGGGAAGATTGTGAAGGTGAGAACTAATGTCAAGGATCTTGTTGCCTGAAAAATCTTTGCGTCCCTAGGAGCTTATATTTCTCACATTTTTTAGTCAACTCATCCTAGATGTGCCACCGAATATCATTATCCTTGTGCTAACCTAAGTTGCTCGGACTCGGGTGCGGGCATCCGATACGGGCACGGATCCGAGTGTTGGATTCGGCAAAATTTAAATTTTAAGATTCGGAGGTGCGGATCTAGGTATGGATACGGGTGCGGGGATTCGGTTAAAAAAATTCAAAATTATAAAAAATAGAGCTATAAAGAGAAAAACTAAGACATTCAAGGCCTTCCACCAGCTCTCCATCTATATCGCTGCTACTGTCCACCGGAAGTCCTAACTCAGAACACGACCCCTTGAATTCTTGGTTTTTCCGAAACACAAAGCAACAAATATGAGACAAAAGTACTACAATATTGAAGGTATGCCATTTCTCATATCTTAATTCTGTTTTAATTTTAATTTGAGAAATCAAAATCTCAATTTCCCCCCCTCAAATTTGTCGATGGACTCAGGTCAAAGTATCCGAAGTTACCCGTGTCGAGACGGGTGCGGCACCAAAAACGAAGAGTCCGCGCAACTTAGGTGCTAACACTTGCCGGTTTTAGTTTGTATGTTCTGCTTCCTGCATTCCTCTCCAGTGATCTGAGCTGTTCTCTTTCCCATAGGTAGTAGGAAAAGTGAGCAGGATGATGACAAGGGAAGCTTTTAAAGTGAATTTAAAATATTGAAAAGGCTAACAACTAAGCATTGCCAGAGGATTAAGTATGCTGTTAGCTTTCATGCTTGAATGTTCAGTATAATTTCATTTGTAATTCCGATCATTCAAAGCAGATAATGATGGTTATGCTGTAACAAGAACGGCATAGCACTCAGCTTGCTAAAAGAAAAGCAACTTAGCTTGCAAACAAACAGGATTTTCTATTATAATATCAATCCTCTTAGACGGTCTTGGAGACTACTATCACTCCCTCTCTCAAGTGTTGTTCTTCCTTAAGTGCTCCTAGTGAATGATAGTGCAACGAAGTAGCAGTTTGTTGATGTAGCTTGCTTCAAAAACATTGATAAAAGTTTCAGAGGATAGTGCAAAATTTTTCTCACTATTTTGGTGTTCTATTCATCTTCATCTGCTGCTAGTTGGTGTTCTAGTAGTTATCTCATGTTCACTATGGCTGTCTCTTTGGTATGGTTTTGCTCGTTCTTACTTCACTAGAAACTGCTTTAAACGTGTTTTTATATGGAATTGGCTTAGTTGTGAGTAAGTTGCTGATGATCTTGTAACTTTGTTCTTCAAAGGTGACAGAATGGGGAAAGATGAGTATGTGTGATGCTGAGAGAAGACTCATTGCGAATGCATTGCTTGACATCTCCAATGAATGGTTTGTTCTGCTTTCCGAGTCGTGCATTCCCCTCTACAATTTCAATGTCATCTACAAGTACATAAGTCAGTCAAAGCATAGCTTTATTGGTGCATTTGATGATCCTGGACCATATGGAAGAGGTCGATATGATGAGAATATGTTGCCCGAGGTTAACATTACTGACTGGCGCAAAGGATCACAGTGGTTTGAAATCAATAGGAAGCTTGCTCTTTACATAGTTGAAGACACAAAATTCTACCCCAAGTTTGCGGAGTTCTGCAAGCCAGCATGTTATGTAGACGAGCACTACTTCCCGACTATGCTAACTATTCAAGCATCAAATCTCTTGGCAAACAGAAGTATAACATGGGTTGATTGGTCGAGGGGCGGGGCTCACCCTGCTACATTTGGAAAATCAGATATCACCGAAGAGTTTATGAAGAGAATGTTGGCAGGGGGTAACTGTACTTATAACGAGCGAAATATATCAATGTGTTTTCTTTTTGCAAGGAAGTTTGCACCAAGTGCTTTGGAACCTCTGTTTCTGCTAGCCCCAACATACTTAGGTTTCTAGATTTTGTTGAAATCTAATTTTGTTGTATAATTAGATAGGTTATACAGTTAAGACAGGGCTCTTCAGAATTTCTTGGATCATTGCATTTTTTTTTTTTGCCCGCGTGTTGATATTGTTTTTGGATTGCTTTACTGATACTGTTTTTTGGCCATTTCCAACCTTGAAGCTATAATAGACATGTACAGGCATCAGAGGTTTTTGGCCTAAATTGCTTCGTATTTCCCCCTATACTCTTCCAATTATTCTTAGTGTTGATATTTTTATGATAGCTAGAAGAAAGCACATGCAGTTAAATAATGGAAAAAACTTGCTCTTACTTGGTGTTTAGGTCACTCTAAAGTAGCATGATGTGTTTTTTACATGCATTTTTGTTAGTTAATCATGTTTAACTAATGTGTAGTTTTACCTTAATTTATAATTTAACAATAGTAAAGTAATGTGGTGTGGTGTAGACATCATATGAGTTTTTTTTTTCCTGATAATTAACTGTGATAGATACAGCTAGATGAAACCAAATTGAATCTGATTGAAAAAAAATACAAATTGAAGCTGGTGAAGTTCTTGTAATAATTGGGCTACAAAAAGAAAATCTCTCACACACATACGAAAGTTACAGAGATTCAGAGAGAGTTGGAACGTAGAACGTAGAGAAGCAAACTTCTACAACGCTGCGTTCCGGTTACCAATTGGGTTAGGTGGTGGGACGAAACGTAAAGAAAGGTGAATGTACAAAACGGTAAGTGGGAAAGATACCCTTAAATACACTAATGTCTGTTTGACTAAAAAGAGTTGGGTCTTTTTATAAACTAACTGAATAGGAAGATTCGAGGTAAATTCTAGTCAAAAATAATTCATCCTAGATCTAAGACAGAGGATAAGAACAAGCAAGCATAGCTGAACATAAAATTTAACCATAGTTATAACTGAATCCCGTAATATAAGAAGAGGATGGTGATTTACATAATATTGAATAACAATGAAGAATACATAGATAAAAATGGTCATCGATCTTTAACAAGGCTGACCCCCATACATTTGACATGATGAGGCTAATGTTGTATATTGAGGATCTTAGCTTCCTTGCTTCTTTCTCTTTGGCGAGGAGAAAGAGATGAAGATCCTTCTTTTCCGAAAAATGTGTCTCTGTGTGAGTTTGTTTCAACCCCCTTTTCTTCTTCTTCTCACTTAGTTTATATACTAGGTATCCTCATTTATCCAACAGTCATTAGCCAAGTACCTAAGCCATTTGACTGTATTACTGGTTGACCCTCTGAAATGTCGTAACATCCAATTCGCCGCTCAAGCATTCTGAATACACGACCTCGGTCGTGGCCGAGATGTGCATCGTTATAGCGTTGTATGGATACAACTTCGGCCCAAGTGACTTTTTGTCTGTTCCTCTTTCATGCAGATTCTTATTTGGTCAGATTTTGACCCATACAGTTAGTCCCTCCGCCTATTGGGGTCGTCTTTTGGCGAGCTCGATGGGCGGACTCTGTCGATTCGAAAGTTGTGAGAAATCTGAGCACTTTATGCGAGAGGCGAGTACCTCCTGGCGAGGTAGCGACGTGACATTTCGAGAGTTGTATCAGACCGTCACGTCAGTTCAGAATGTCATTAAAACTCTTCATGCGTCATTATGTCGCACATTTTCTAGGCATTGCGTCGTTTCCCGTGCCCTTTCCGTTTTCAAAATGGCGGCGTTTGGTTTTCCCGCTCAGGGTATTTATATCCCTATAAATAAGGAAAAATCTTACGTTTGAATGTTATACTTCCCAATCGCTCAAGAGAGACTTTTGCAGCTTTTCTTCTTCCCCTTCAGTTTCTCACATTTCTTTTTCTGTTAACAATTCTTGTGGCCGCTACCTTTTTCCCTTATCATTCCAGATTTTCGCAATCAAAGAAAAAATGGATAGTGCATCCTCTAACCTTGATAGAGCCGTTGGTGCTCTGGTTCCGGAAAATGATATACCCCTACTCAAAGAGGGAGTGGATCCGACTGAGGACGAGAGTTTTCCGACGGTAGATGAGGTAGTTCCCCGCCCAGGGAAGGCGAAGACTGACTTCAATAGCCCTGCTGAGGATGAGCCGGAACCTATTCTTTCTATGATGGATGCTGCGGCGCTCACGGTGTTCAAAGCCAAATGGGGAATCCCTGATCACATTGAATTGGTTCCTGCGGGTCGTGACATAGTCATATACACCGCCTGGGCTACTGTGCGTTCTATGCATATCCATTTGTCATTGGATACATGCTTCCCCTTCCCTCCTTGGCGGTGGACTTCTACTGCTTCTACGAGGTGTGTTCGGCTCAACTCTCTCCATACGTATACAAGCTCTTCCTTATGCTTATCAAGTACGCGGAGCTGGCCAATCGGGGAATTTCTGTACAACACATGCTTCACCTTTTTGTCCCCCATTTCATAGGGGCACGATGATTCACATGCGTCACCGTAGAACCAAGGGTTTGGTGGTGAAGATGGATGATAAGGCCAATTGCCACTTCTGGGAGAACTTCTTCTACATCTGAACATAGCACGTGGTATCGAACCCTGCGGGGTTTTCTAAGGCGTGGAATTTCGCCCGTAGGTCTCCCATTCCTTTTATTACATTATATTTGTTTTTGAACGTGGTTGTTGTTCGTCTCCCCTTAGTGACCATCGAGTGTTTTCTGTTTCTGCAGCCGAGAGGGTACCCCCTCTGCAAGATGCCAATATTCTCTAATGGTTGAGCTCGATTTTGCCCCATACGATGGGGATCCGCGAATGGGCGCCTTTCCACAAGATGTTTGGGCGCAAACCTTCCGCTGGTAAGTCGACTTATTTCGCCCCTACTTGCTTTGTTCTTTGCTCCGTCTTTTTCTTTATCTAATCTTTGTTTGGTCGATTCTCATATTGGTAGGTCGGAGAGGAGCGAGAAGGATAAGGGGTCCTGTCCTTGCTTTCCGTCAACCAGTTTTCTCTTCCCGGCCCATACCAAGGGTAACTGTGGATGAGGGCGTCCAAAGTTTGGTTGCTCAGCGGACCGCATCCGCGATCAAACCTATTCATTTAGAGGTTGCTCCTCGGTCGGAGACTCCAGTTCCCACAGTCCGTTCAACGGGCGAACCTTCTCGTGGCAGTGGCGAAGAGGCCAAAGAGGCAGAGGATAGTGTCGGAGGGGGCGTCTTTGGCTGAAACTCCCTTGAGGGGCGACCCCGTTTTGGCGGTGTCTGAAGCCGACGGTGATGCCAACCTGGGTGTAGAGGCGATGCCCGTTGCGGGCGTAGAAGAGGCTGTTGTGGTAGGGGTAAAGAGTTCCGAGGTTGCCGTGATCATTCTGAGCGGCTCATCAACGTCTCGGTAGGCCCGTACCCCATATACGGCTATTGAGAGGTTGAAGGGTGCAGTGGTAGATGATTATGAATCCGATTCTAATATAGATCCTGAGGACATGAAGATGTTCGAGGAAGGCTTTACTAGGGTCGATGTGAGGGCGGAAGACCCTTCCCGTGTGCTTGAAATCCCGTCAGACTTTAACCTGTTGGAGGACACGGTGGATTTGGTGCCCCAATTTGACCTTCTGTGCTCCGCCGTCGAAAGTGGGTCTCTTCGGATGATCAGTGATTCTTGTTTGTCACGCAGTGTGGCCGGTATGACGTTGAGGGTGAGTTTCCTTTTGCTATAATTTTGTTTTGTGCCATTTGCTTTCGTTGATGCCCCCCCACCCTTTTTTTAGACTTACATGCTGAAAATTGAGAGTGCTCGTAGGCTGAGACGCGGGTCGAATTCTTTATGAAAATGGCCATGAAGTATTGCCGAATCGTAACAGGTGTCGTGAGATGCATGCGCAACTTAAGGCGGGCGGTAATATTCAATCCCTCAGAGAGAAGTTGGATAAAAGGGACGAGGATCTGATGCGGTCTATCTGCAGATGCAGCAAGCTCGAGGGGCTTAGTGCCAAAGACGAGGAGCTCGAGGTGGGCAAAGGGGTTGCGGCGGAATGTGGGGATCTTCAGGCGAAGGTGTTATCTTTGCGAGCCGAGCTTGAGCAGAACGCCACTAGAGTTGTTATTGTCTAAGTGAAGAGTGGACGGAGAAGCTGGTTGAGCTAGAGAGGAAGGTGGTCGAGTTTGAGAGGGCCGAGGAAGCCCGAGTGGCGACTTTGGCGAGGGTGGCGGCGCTGGAAGACACTATCTGCATCCTCAGGTCTGAGCGAGGTTCCAAGAGGGAGATGGCCACATTAAGGGAGGCAAGGCTTGAGAAGCAGATTGTTGAGCTCAAGCGGGATGCCTCGAGCCTGGAAGATCAAGTTGTGGCTCTCGAGGCCGAGAAGGCGCAGTTGTTGGCTCAAGCCCTCTCTCAAGAATCTGCCCCTGTTGTTGTCCCCATCCATTTGTACGAGCTATGGGTCCATGCTGAGGCCCAACGAGATATATATATATATATAAGGGAACGACGGGGAGCGTTCCTGAGGCCGCCTTTGAAGATGCTCGGGTTAAGGCACGCGAGGCTCGTCTTGCTTGCAATTATGACCCTGCGACACCGAAGGTCGGTGGGGGTGCTGAGATTGAAGATGGACTTCCTTTTGACGATGACAATGTTGGAGAGGACGGTGGTGGAGATGAGGCCGAGTAAATTTTTTAATAGCTTTTCTTACTTAGCCTTTTTTTTGTTCTTTTGCTGTTACTGGGTGGGCCCCCCCTTTTTTGGACCTTTGTAAGATACTAATCTTTTCTTTGAATGAAATAGTCGGCTTGTCTTCGTTCGTATGTTTTTGACTTTCTCTTCTCCTTTCCTTTTCGAATTTCTTGGATTTTCTCGCAACGAGTCCCTGACTTCTGGTAGTTGATCTGAGCGAGGTCGAATTTTGTCTCACCAATTTGGGCGAGGTAACTTCTGATTTGTTAATTCGAGCAAAGTCAAATTTTGTCTCGCCAACTTAGGAGAAGTTACTTTTGACTTGTTAATTCGAGCGAGGTCGAATTTTGTCTCGCCAACTTGGGAGAAGTCACTTTTGACTTGTTAATTCAAGCGAGGTCAAATTTTGTCTCGCCAACTTAGGCGAAGTCACTTTTTACTTGTTAATTCGAGCGAGGTCGAATTTTGTCTCGCCAACTTGGGCGGAGTCACTTTTGACTTGTTAATTCGAGCGAGGTCGAATTTTATCTCGCCAACTTGGGCAGAGTCACTTTTGACTTGTTAATTCGAGCGAGGTCAAATTTTACTTTCGTTTGGCGATGGTCGGGGGCCGTATGGGTGTGAATTCGAACGAGGTCGAATTGTGACCCATGATGAGTTCGAGCGAGGTCGAACGTTGACTTCATTTGGCGACGGCCAGGGGCCGTAATGGTGTAAATTCGAGCGAGGTCGAATTGCATCCCGTTGTAAATTCAAACGAGGTCGAACTTTACCTTCACTTGGCAATGGTTGGGGGCCGCATGGGTGTGAATTTGAACGAGGTCGAATTGCAACCCATTATGGTAAGAATGTTGCATGTTGCCTTGCTTCTATTGGAGAATATTACTCGTTTCTGCGTCGTTTAGGCATGCGTCGGGGTGAGTCCCAGTTCATCTAATCTTGCTTTGAGAATATCATGTGTTGTTGCATAGTTTATCTATGCACCGGGGTGAGTCCCAGTTCATCTAGTCCCTTTATTGTTTGGCCTAGAGAGACCGTTGATGGGACGGGCGATGAACTTATTGCTTGGGCTTTAGGGCACCCTTGGACTTGATTAATTAGAACGAAGTTCGGACGTGATTTGCAATACTTAGTCAGCTAAATCGGCATAGGATTGTCATGGCAAGCATATGTATAAGCTCTTTGTGTTCATGTTCTGCCTGTGTTGGAGAGACTGTACGTTCCATGGGCTCATCGCCTAGTCCCAGGTTATGGAGATTGTTTCTTAATAATGCCGACTTATTCTGTTATTTGTCTGTTATTTGCAGTGTGGGGGTTTTGCTCGACCGTCGCCTGCGGGATGATATGGTGCAGAACGTTTTCCTGGTGTGTTATTTTTGTGGCGTTTATTCCTTGTTCCCGCACCTGGAAGAATGCTCATGTTCCTATCCTAATCCCAAAAAAAAAAACAAGTTAAACCCAAAAGAAATCGTTTGTTACCTTGACCTTATTGGGTGGCGAGGGGGGAGAGGCGCTGTAGAATGACTCGTTTTGTCCCGTACTCAAATGACGGCTTCAGGTTTGATAGCCTCGTGTTTATCTTCGCCGTTAGTCACGCCTAGGCTTCTTATGGGCTGATAACTTACTTTGCCCGTTGGGATCTCGAGCTCGAGTCCCGGTCCGATACCGTCCCAGGTGCACAAAAATAAGGAAAACATAAGTTAAATTATACTCCGTACATAAGTTATACTTTGTACATACGGGTACAAAATAAAGACAGGACAAGCTTGTTATTTCAAAGAATCACACAATAGGATATCTTCCCTTCCTAAGGGAAAGGGGGTGATGTGCACGAAGTATAAATCGGTATCTAACGTTATATATCAAATAGGAGTGCGGACGCGCTCATCGCGTAGTGGCCATAATCCCACTTTGACAACTCATACTCACTACGTACCAAACCCATCGCTACAGCAAGAAGTGGATTTTGTATAAATATCAGACATAATTTTGATTTCATGCAAAGATCTGACCCTGGTTGGTTCGGTTATTTCAAAAGCTTGTCTACAACTTTCTCGAGTTGGTGTTTATAATGAGAGGGCGAGACTACGACAGTCGGGAAGTAAAACTCTAGCTGACTTTAGATCTAGAGGAAACTAAAATTTTGGCTAGAAAATCCCTACAAATGGCCCTGTCACACCTCCTTTTACATACCCGAGAGGGTACAAGGGAGTTTTTTCCAATTTAAAGGACAATCGAAACGGGGTTTGTTTATTTATTTTAGAGTCGCCACTTCGGAGATTTAGGGTGTCCCAACCCACCAATTTTAATCCCGAATCGAGGAAAAGAATGACTCCATATTACAGTCTGCGTACCGGAAATCCGGATAAGGAATTCTGTTAACCCGGGAGAAGGTCTTAGGCATTCCCGAGTTCCGTGGTTCTAGCATGGTCGCTCAACTGTTATATTCGGCTTGATTATCTGATTTTATACAAATATAAACTTATGTGCAAATTTTAACTCTTGACCGCTTTTATTATTATATTTTACGAGAATTGCAACGTCGTGAAAATATACCTCGAACCACGTTACATCAATGTACCCGTGATTAGAGACATATTTCGACTCCATTGAGATTTGGATTTGAGTCACATAAATGTGCACCCGAGTTTAAGAAGGTAAGGTTTATTAAGGCGTATCCTAAAGAGACTAACGTGTTGTTATTTTAGGAAGCGGACGGGAAGGTTCATCAAACGGCCAAATCCAAAGTCTAGTCAATAGTTATGTATTTTATTGAGGGCCTCGGTGATGTGTGATTTATTTGGCGAGGCTCGTCTCATTTTATTTTAAAGGATAAACCTATAGTGACTACATTTTTCTATTACGTTTGTCTCTACTAATGAGAGCAAAATGATCCTACTTAGTTACATGCTTGCAGGTTATTTATAGCGGGATTCCGAATGCTTTCGCAAAATCAGAAGCATGGGCACGTACACAGGCAGCCTATCAAATATTATGGGCCCAAACCCAGCCCACACAGTATCGGCTGGGCCTGGGCCACTGCTTTTCCGATGAAAGCCTGCTTGGTTCGTTCGACTTGGGCTCAACCTTCGTGAGGTTGAGAACTGTAGACTTGTGCTATTTGTTCTAAAGGCATGGTTTGCCAGTTATAATGATGCAGTTTATCAAAAGGAAATGAAATTAACTAACAATGGATAGTTTTCATACTTAACATGCATTAAAGGATATGCTAATCACAAACATAGCTAAAGTCTAAGATATAACCTACTGCCCTGTGAATCCTTTTATCTACCAGCCTTTATACACAATATGATATCAAGTTACCATACATTGACATTTTACTATGTATGAGGGCTACCTCCAGTATCCAAGCAAAAATGTAAACTATTATACATCACATGATATTCAATATACAGGCTATGTATGAAAACATCTTCAACTCTTCTCTTTTGTATTCATGCTCAACTTTCAAGTTACATGGACAGTGTATTAGTCGTGTACCTGGTATAGAAAAGCAAAAGAAGAAGGAGAATGACCAGCCGAGTAGTATGCAACAAACACAGCAATAGCAGCAAACAGAAGCACACTCAGTCGAACAGCCCCAAACCAGTAACAGTAAAAGAGAGAGCCCAAGAAAAAGACCCAAGCTCGATAGCAATTTAAGAGAAAACCCAATTTCGATTCCAGAAAACCAAACAGCAACAGCCCAAAGAAATCAATAAGAATAACCAGTTGCGACAGTTGCTTAAAACCAAAGCAATATTCCCAGAGTAAACTGGTGAACAATATTCAGCCAACAAAGAATTGGATACTACCAAACTGAAAGTCCAGCAGTGCCAACCGTACACAGACTAGTGCAAGAAATAGTGATGTCTGATTCTTGTTACACACTCAAAAGCAAAGGCAAGTTAAGGCTCTTTGATGTAAAGCTTAACCTAAAAATGCAAACCTTAACACTCTTCTTTTTAGAAAACTTCAGCTATTTTTTCCAACTGTTTTTTCTTGAGCCCCTTTCTTTGTCCTAAACAGACCTATTTATAGGCAGAAAATGGCAAGCACCAAGCTGCCTTGATCCCTCACTTCTTTCCTGCCCATAACTTCTTTTTAAAACTAATCAAAAATATTCCCCATGCCCATCTATTTGACAGCCTTCTAGCATGTGTGTTTCTGCCCAAAGGTATGGGCAGTCCTTTTATTTAATCATCCCCATGCTACCAAGTTTGGTTCCCCACTATTACATTAGTTTAATCCTAATTCAGTACCCTATTTGTCAGCTCACTTAAACTAATCATTTCTGTTCTTTTTACTCCTAAATTACCCCTGTTAGAACCTGATTATTACTGTATTAACCCATTGCAACAGTAGGACATTTTGAACTTCTGAAAGTTCAAATTCAAAGCTGCCCTAGACTGAATTCTAATCATTTGTATTGCAGTCACCAACCATTCACAGATAATGTCAAACAATTAGCTAAACGACAATGGTTTGATCAATCATGTGAAGTTATATGCATATTTAAACATTCAGTCATAGAAAACTAATCGAAGACGTTTATCAAATCGACTATACTAATTATAACATGGAATAATCAGTCGATTAATCAAACAATACGAACGGGGTCCCAAATGGCTTCAGACAACTTTGCACAACACTGGGAGGCTATATGAATTATCATACTCGACGAATAATCTAATCGAACAGGTATCTTACCATACATATTTAACAACAAACAGAAGAACAATCGACCAAATAGAAGGCCTTACAAAGACGGAAGGTATTGAAAGAAAATATCAGAAATACCAAACAAACATAACAAAACATGCTAGCAAACTCAATCAATATTCAAACAAAACTAGAAAAGAAAAAGAAAACTTACTGTGAAGGCTCAACAAAGGACGAACCCAAGTCTGAACTAGATTTGACCATTTGAGGCCGAACAAACTTTAATCGGGGTTTTCTCGACCGAGCACACCTTGATTAAGGTCTATTAGACCTCAACCCTTTATTAAAACTGGCTGGGTTCCCCAGGTTCTTGTGTTCTAGGGTTTGAATCTTCAGATTTGGGATTTTAGGATTTGTGGGTAGATTCGGACCAAACCAAGCTTGGTTTGGTCACGAGGGAGGTCAGGGGGTTGTCCAGTGTGAATCTGGGGTGGTTTGGTGTAGATTTGGGTTTGGTCTCGAACCTTCAAATCAAGATTCGAGATGGAGGGGGCTGATTCGAGGCAAGGGGGTAACAGATTTGGGTTTGGGGTGGTGAGGTGCATCAGGGGTGTTAAGGGGGGGGGTCACCGGCGTCCTTGCCGCCGGCTTTACGGTGAAGGTGAAGGGTGGCGGCTAGGGTTTGGGATATTAGGGTTGGTCTCTGGAGACGATGAAGCCGGGGGGTGTTCGGATAGGGGGCGGGGTAGCAAGGTTGGGCTTTATATATGTTTTAGAGGTATAGATCCTGGCCGTTGGATCAAGTGAGATCTATGGCCAAGATCTATTCATTTAGGAAGGACGACGTCGTTTATGTGTGAAGGTGGGTGAGACCGGGTAGGGAAATGGATCGGATCAGATTAACGGGTCTTAGGGGAGGGCCTGGATCCGTTGGATCAATGGGATTGGACGGCTCAGATCAAACGCCCTGAAACGGCGTCGTTGTGGTTAAATGAGCGGCCTGATCGGGACCGTTCATCTGAATCATATCAACGGATCAAAACAAAGGCGCTGATACGGCATCGTTTGGGGCCGTGCTTGGGTAGCCTGGGTTGGGTTGGGTCTGTTTTGGTTTTGGGCCTAATTGGACGTGTCCAAACCTATTTTAACCCAACTCTTTTCTCTTCTTTAACTACCAAAATTAACTAAACTCCTAAATAAATTGTAAAAATAAAATAAAATTACACACATACTGGTTAACACCCATAATAATTAACACACAGTTTAACATTAAATAAAAATCACTCAATGACAAAAATATATATTTTTTGATTTTCTTTTTTTTCTTTTGGAGTAACTTCCGTGAAGCAATAATCACGTGCTTACAGCTGCCCCTCTTTGCCCGAAGACACGAAGGGTTTTCGTGCAAAGATAAAGTGAGCGATTTTTGCTTGTCCGTGTACTCCGTGTGAAGCATTTTTGAAAAAGATTTGACCAAACCTTTGCTTCAGAGGTTTCCTACATATCCTGGGCTGAACAGGAATCAGGTCAATGTAGTTCGGGAAGTTTTGGTAGCTGGGACTATCGTGTGACTGTCATGTTCGCTGTTGTTGTGTGTTGTTACATGCTGCTGTATGCTGTTATTGCTTATCGATCTCTTTGTTACATTGTGCTGAAAAGAAAACAAGAAGCTAGGCTAGACTACGGATCATAAGATCTATCTTCAACTTGTTCTTATCGCCTTGCTTTCTTGTCGGCTTGTGCTTCCTCTGGTGCTTTTCTTCCATGAATTTGGGGATGACACTGGTCTTTTGCCTTTCTGAATGCCAGTTTTCATCATTTTGCTTGGTCCGCTGGGGACATGGCTTTCTTCATTAAGCTTTTCAGTGGTTCCTCTGGTGGTACGGCTCTCTTCATCAGATTTATGCTGGGCATGATTTTAATGCTCACAAGCTGCTTCTTTCAAAACGCGTCTTTTCTTCCTTTTGACACATGCACTTGCGTTTGCAACCTTCTGCTTCCCGGTACTGGGGATTTTTTATTGTTTCCTGCTGGGTATTCCTGTTGTAACCTTCTGCTTTCCGGTGGGGTTACTGCTCTCAAAATCTGAAATATTTAAACTAAAACATGAAAAATATTCCTCTCATTATACAGGTGAGCGCCTATTTAAACTAAGACATGAAAAGTATTCCTCTCGTTATACAGGTGGGCGCCTATTTAAACCAAGACTGAAAAGTATTCCTCTCATTATACAGGTGAGCGCCTATTTAAACTAAGACTGAAAATATTCCTCTAATTATACAGGTGAGCGCCTATTTAAACTAAGACTGAAAAATATTCCTCTCGTTATACAGGTGGACGCATATTTAAACTAAGACTGAAAATATTTCTCTCATTATACAGGTGGGCGCCTATTTAAACTAAGACTGAAAATATTCCTCTCATTATACAGGTGGGCGCCTATTTAAACTAAGACTGAAAAGTATTCCTCTCGTTATACAGGTGGGCGCCTATTTAAACTAAGACTGAAAAGTATTCCTCTCGTTATACAGGTGGGCGCCTATTTAAACTAAGACTGAAAATATTCCTCTCATTATACAGGTGGGCGCCTATTTAAACTAAGACTGAAAAGTATTCCTCTCGTTATACAGGTGGGCGCCTATTTAAACTAAGACTGAAAAGTATTCCTCTCGTTATACAGGTGGGCGCCTATTTAAACTAAGACTGAAAAGTATTCCTCTCGTTATACAGGTGGGCGCCTATTTAAACTAAGACTGAAAAGTATTCCTCTCGTTATACAGGTGGGCGCCTATTTAAACTAAGACATGAAAATTATTCCTCTCGTTATAAGACTGAAAATATTCCTCTCATTATACAGGTGGGCGCCTATTTAAACTAAGACTGAAAAGTATTCCTCTCGTTATACAGGTGGGCGCCTATTTAAACTAAGACTGAAAAGTATTCCTCTCGTTATACAGGTGGGCGCCTATTTAAACTAAGACTGAAAAGTATTCCTCTCGTTATACAGGTGGGCGCCTATTTAAACTAAGACTGAAAATTATTCCTCTCGTTATACAGGTGGGCGCCTATTTAAACTAAGACTGAAAAGTATTCCTCTCGTTATACAGGTGGGCGCCTATTTAAACTAAGACTGAAAAGTATTCCTCTCGTTATACAGGTGGGCGCCTATTTAAACTAAGACTGAAAATATTCTCTCATTATACAGGTGGGCGCCTATTAAAACAAAGACTGAAAATATTTCTCTCATTATACAGGTGGGCACCTATTTAAACTAAGACTGAAAATATTCCTCTCGTTATACAGGTGGGCGCCTATTTAAACTAAGACTGAAAAGTATTCCTCTCGTTATACAGGTGGGCGCCTATTTAAACTAAGACTGAAAAGTATTCCTCTCGTTATACAGGTGGGCGCCTATTTAAACTAAAACTTAAAAGTATTCCTCTCGTTATACAGGTGGGCGCCTATTTAAACTAAGACTGAAAAGTATTCCTCTCGTTATACAGGTGGGCGCCTATTTAAACTAAGACTGAAAAGTATTCCTCTCGTTATACAGGTGGGCGCCTATTTAAACTAAGACTGAAAAGTAGTCCTCTCGTTATACAGGTGGGCGCCTATTTAAACTAAGACTGAACAGTATTTGAATCCGTTTCCTCGTTCCTCCGAGAAATGTTTTGACAACGGCAGAAAATTTTCTGCCCCGGTTTTGGTGATCTTTCTGGCATCGCGTCCTGCTGCCATCATCAACCTTTATTTTCCTGCAGCAGATAAAAGGATTTAGTTAGTTTCAATCATGGTGGGCGGCGGTGTCCTTCCCGCTGGGGGATGATTTTTCCCTTTTCTTTTCCTTGCTCTGTGCTCCCACAAATGGTGGGTGGATAAAGTTGCTTGCTGGGGGTGCCCTGCCTGCTGGGGATGGTTTTCCATTTATCCCCTTTTCAGTTTTCTCTTTACAGGACACGTTGTGGGAGTCCGCTTTAATCCCGAAACCACTCCCTTTTGGAGTTTACTTCCTCCCAGAACTGCAAGGCACAGCATTGCATCGCCTGGGGATAACCGTTAGGACTGTTAGGGTTATTTTGCATCAGATTAATTTCCCTTTCTTGTGGCGTCTGACCATTTCGGACTTGGGTCCGTGATTTATCGACATTCTGCGGGGAAACCTTCTCGGAACTTGGTCCACGAGTCCTTCACCCGTTATTTTCCGCTCTCTTTACATCATCATTAACTTTCTACACAATTCGTCCTTTGGTTTTGCAACCGACGCCTTTTGTTTCATTGCCTCGGCTTTTGGCCTATCCCCTTTGCTTTTGTACCCCTTCGGCCTCTGGTAGTAAACTTTGAAAAATCCTTTTCAAAATGAATTTTTAGAAAGAAGAATGAAAAAGATAGAAAATGAGAAAAATCTTTCTGAACCAATACTTGTGGAAAAAAAGGAAAAGAGAAGAGCTTATTTGGATGACATGACTGGTTCTTACGATCATGACGTGCACCATAGATTCTCGACCCAGTCTATTTGTATCAATCAACCTGCCTGATGGCCTTACTTGTTGGGGATAAATGGGTGTCCATTTCTTCGCGAACATGGACCCTTTTGTCAATCTGGCATGTCGCCTCATAGTGCCCTTCGAGGGGTTTTCACTAATGAGACTCTCTCTTTTCTCTCAGCTCCCGGCGCCTTATGGTGCCTGTGAAGGTTTTTCACCGATAAGACTCTCTCGTTTTATATCTCTCATCTTTCGTCGCCTTATGGTGCCTGCGAAGGTTTTCACCGATAAGACTCTCTCATTTTATTTCTTCAGCGGAAATTGGGGTGCTGTCGATATGACCCTCTCTTCTGGAGATTCCTTTTGACTATCAATTCATTTCCAGTTTTATGATCCTCTTCTTTGCTGGGGATCAGTGTATTATTCTCGGCTTCCTTTGCCTGACTTGGCACCTCTTGGAGGTTGATCGGGAGGTCTTTTTTGGGCATCGATGTTGGTTTTGGTGTGGGGTTAAAAGAAAGGCTATCAAAAAATCGAAATAACTTTGACGGGTGAGCCACTACAACTCTTGGAATCAAACCTTTGTTGAAACTTTTAATACATAACCTCTGCCCCAGTTTTCTTGCTTGGGGGATTTTATTTTTTACACTATGTTGAGCTATGTGCGTTACGCACACTGTGCACACTATGCACACTATGACCGAGCCGTGAGGCGCCGACGTATCCTCTTTGAGGAATCAGGTCAAACGTAGTTCCTAACGCTTTTGTTTTTCTTGTGATTTTTATCTCATTTTTTCATTTTCTTTTAATAAAAGTTTTTTTTTTCTTTTCTTTTCTTTTTTTTTCATATCTTTTTCCCATTAGTGATCCCAAAAGAGGGGTATGAAAGAATAACCTAAGGCTCAAAAGGGGAAACAAGGGTCAAAAGTGTTTGGATAGAAGAAAGAATTGCCTCCGTCATTTCATTATCCAATAAGTACCAAATACAAACCAACGAACCAATAATTACCATAATCAAAGAAATTACGCATAATATCTTTTGACTGCGTCAGAATTGATAGTCATGTCGACACATCTTCCCTCGATATCTGTTAGACACAAAGCACCGTTGGACAACACTCTGGTCACGATATAAGGCCCTTGCCAATTTGGGGCGAACTTGCCTTTTGCCTCGACCTGATGCGGGAGGATCCGCTTCAATACCTGCTGTCCTACTTCAAACTTCCTGGAGCGTACCTTTTTATTATATGCTCTTGCCATTCTCTTCTGATACAGTTGACCATGGCACACTGCTGCCAATCTTTTTTCGTCTATCAAGCGCAATTGTTCCAATCGAGCTTTGACCCATTCATCATCATCAATCTCGGCTTCTGCGACAATTCGGAGGGACGGAATTTTGACCTCCATTGGTATTACGGCCTCAGTTCCGTACACCAACAAATAAGGAGTTTCACCTATGGAAGTCCGGATGGTAGTGCGATAACCCAACAAAGCAAAGGGTAATCTCTCGTGCCATTGTCTAGATCCTTCCACCATCTTCCGCAGTATCTTTTTGATGTTCTTATTGGCTGCTTTGACCGCTCCATTCGCCTTGGGGCGATATGGGGTGGAATTGCGGTGTGTAATCTTGAATTGTTGGCATACCTCTCTCATCAGGTTGCTATTAAGATTTGCACCATTGTCCGTGATGATCACTTTTGGGATCCCAAATCTGCAGATGATATGGGAGTGAACAAAATCCACCACTGACTTTTTAGTTACCGACTTGAAGGTTTTAGCCTCGACCCATTTGGTGAAGTAGTCAATGGTCACCAGAATGAACCTATGGCCGTTGGATGCTGCCGGCTCGATAGGCCCAATGACATCCATGCCCCATGCAACAAACGGCCAGGGTGCTGACATCGTATGTAACTCTGTTGGCGGAGAATGAATCAGATCTCCGTGTATCTGACACTGATGGCATTTCCTCACAAAAGTGATACAGTCGTGCTCCATGGTGAGCCAATAATACCCTGCTCGAAGGATCTTCCTTGCCAACACATATCCGCTCATATGTGGCCCACAAACTCCAGCATGTACTTCTGCCATAATCGTCGTGGCTTGGCCGGCGTCTATACATCTTAACAGTCCCAAGTCCGGGGTTCTTCTGTACAAAACTCCTCCGCTGAGGAAGAAACCATTCGACAAACGCCTAAGGGCTCTTTTTTGGTCTCCAGTGGCCTGTTCCGGATATATCCCCATTTTGAGGTACTCTTTGATATCATGAAACCAAGGCTCGCCATCTACTTCCTCTTCTACCATGTTGCAATAAGCGTGCTGATCACGAACCTGGATGTGCAAAGGGTCAACATACATTTTGTCAGGGTGGTGTAACATTGATGCTAAGGTGGCTAATGCATCCGCAACCTCGTTATGAACTCTCGGGATATGTTTGAATTTCACTGATCGAAATCGCTTGCTCAGATCGTGCAAACATTGTCGATATGGTATGAGTTTCAAATCCCGTGTTTCCCCTTCACCCTGAATTTGATGTACCAAGAGGTCCGAGTCTCCCAAGAACAAAACGTCTTGGACATCCATGTCTACAGCTAATCGCAGACCCAAAATGCAAGCTTCATACTCGGCCATATTATTGGTGCAATAGAAGCGTAGTTGAGCTGTAACAGGATAGTGGCGTCCTGTTTCAGAAATGAGTACTGCTCCTATTCTAACCCCTTTCGCGTTCGCGGCTCCATCGAAGAAAAGCTTCCAACCCGGTTCCTCGGGTAACTCCAGCTCACCCGTATGCATCACTTCTTCGTCGGGAAAATACGTTCTTAAAGGCTCGTATTTTTCATCAACGGGATTTTCTGCCAAATGGTCGGCCAGCGCTTGGGCTTTCATGGCTGTCCTTGTCACATAGACGATATCGAACTCTGTGAGCAGAATTTGCCATTTTGCCAACCTCCCTGTGGGCATAGGTTTCTGAAAGATGTACTTCAATGGGTCCAAATGGGATATGAGATAAGTAGTATACGAGGACAGGTAGTGCTTCAACTTCTGAGCTACCCAAGTTAGGGTGCAACATGTCTTCTCGAGTTGAGTGTACTTGACCTCATATACTGTGAATTTCTTGCTAAGATAATAAATTGCCTGCTCTTTCCTTCCCGTGTCATCATGTTGCCCCAGTACACAACCAAATGAATTTTCCAGGACCGTCAGATAAAGAATTAAGGGTTTCCCTGGCTTAGGTGGAACCAACACGGGTGGATTGGACATATACCATTTGATTTGGTCAAAAGCCTCTTGACACTCTGCCGTCCAACTTACCGCAGCATCTTTTTTCAACAGCCGAAATATGGGTTCACAAGTCGCCGTGAGTTGAGCGATGAACCTACTGATGTAATTGAGTCTCCCCAACAGACTCATTACCTCTGTTTTGTTCCTTGGCGGTGGCAAATCTCGGATGGACTTGATCTTGGAGGGGTCTAACTCAATACCCCGTCGACTGACGATGAATCCTAACAGCTTTCCTGATGGAACCCCGAATGCGCATTTGGCCGGGTTGAGCTTGATATCATACCTTCGGAGTCTTTGGAAAAATCTCCTTAAGTCTGCTACATGGTCTTCCTGACGCCAAGACTTTATGATCACATCATCTACGTACACCTCAATTTCTTTGTGTACATGTCGTGAAACACAATAGTCATTGCTCGCATGTACGTTGCCCCGACATTCTTCAACCCGAACGGCATTACCCAATAGCAGTAAGTTCCCCATGGCGTAATAAAAGCTGTCTTTTCCGCATCTTCCTCGTCCATTAGGATCTGATGATATCCCGCATAGCAATCCACAAAGGATCCGATCTCGCGCCCAGCGCAATTATCGATCAGGATATGGATGTTGGGCAATGGAAAATTGTCCTTGGGACTTGCTTTGTTGAGATTGCGGTAGTCGACGCATACCCTGATTTTCCCATCCTTCTTCGGAACTGGTACCACATTGGCCAACCACTCGGGATATCGAGTGACCCGAATGACCTTCGCCTGCAGCTACTTAATCACCTCTTCCTTGATCTTTACACTCATTTCTGTTTTAAATTTCCTTAGCTTTTGCCTGATCGGAGGGTATGCCGGGTCAGTGGGCAATCTGTGAACCACTAAATTGGTGCTTAATCCCGGCATATCATCATATGACCATGCGAAAACATCTTTGAATTCCACGAGGGTTTTGATCAATTCCTCTCTGACATTTGGATCAATGTGGATGCTGATTTTGGTTTCTCTGACATTATCCGCATCTCCTAGGTTTACAGCCTCAGTGTCATTTAAGTTAGGCTTGGGTTTCTCTTCAAATTGGCACAGTTCTCGGTTTATCTCTTCGAAGGTTCTTCTTCGTTATATTCAGATTCATCGTCACAAACGACCTCTTGTATCATTAAGCCAGACTCGGATTGATTTATTAGACTAGGTCGAAGATCCGCTGTGCACGCCATGTCATTAGAATCAGTAAAAAGAGAACTGTTCAGAAAGAAAAAAGAACAAAACAAAATTAAAATGAGACAAAAAAGAGAACTTTATTAAACTTGCGGGATAACAGGGTTCACACTTTTTCAAAACAAAATAAAATTTGGATTACACCCTGGAATAATCCAAACAAGAAAAGCATAAATCAAAGCCTACTACCAAGGCTCCCCCCGGACAGGAAGGGGAGTAACCGTCCAATTGTTGGTTTTGGCCTCAGGCCCCACAAACTGTATCTACGCTCCGCTGGAACTCTCTCCAACTTCTACCATATTGACATCAGCGAATAACCTCTCGAAACTTTGGTTCAGGTCCCCGTCCGTCCCAATCAATGGTCCGAGAACTTTTGGGACCGGTGGCCCCTTGGCACTTGCTCTGACAAAAGATCTTGAGAGACGTGGCACAGGTTTGGGAAGATACCAGACTTTCTTCTTCATTTTCCGCGCTTGCTTTACATCTGCTGCGGTTGGTTTGAACCCCAACCCGAAGGTTTCCAAATTCTTGGGCAGGGAGACAGGTTAGACAATCCCCTGAAGTTCGACTCCCAGGCCTTTTCCCGGCACAAATCCATTACCCAGCATTTTCGAGACCATCATGATCGTTGCGGAAGCTACCCTAGGGTGCTGGAGGATCACACCCTCAGAAATCTTGTTTGCCGACATTGTATCGAAGATCTGGTAGACCCAAGGACCTTTGTCATCATCGGTCTCTATGAAGGGAACAATGGTGCCACCCAAGGTGCACGCAGTGTCCTCGCCGTGCAGTACGACCTCTTGTCTATCCCACTCGAACTTGACCATCTGGTGCAGGGTGGAAGGCACTGCTTTGGCTGCGTGAATCCACGGTCGTCCCAACAGAAGGTTATAAGACACCGCGACATCTAAAACCTGGAACTCCATGGTAAATTGGACTGGACCGATGGTCAATTCGAGTACAATGTCCCCCACGGTGGCTGTTCCATTTCCGTCGAATCCTCGGACGCAAATGCTATTCTTGTGGATTCTTTCGTGGTCGATCTTTAACTGGTTTAGGGTGGATAATGGACAAATATTGGCACTTGAACCGTTATCCACCAATACCCGAGTAACTACCGAGTTTTCACATTTGACAGTTAGGTAGAGAGCTTTATTATGCTCCGTACCTTCCACTGGCAGATCATCATCTGAGAATGTTACCCTATTCACCTCAAAAATTTTGTTGGCAATGGTTTCCAGGTGATTTACCGAAATCTCGTTGGGCACATGAGCTTCGTTTAATATCTTCATCAGGGCCCGACGATGTTCCTCAGAATGGATTAGTAATGATAGCAGCGAGATCTGGGCCGGTGTTTTCCTCAGCTATTCGACCACGGAGTAGTCCTGCACTTTCATCTTTCTCAAGAACTCCTCAGCCTCTTCTTCGGACACAGGTTTCTTGGTTGCAGCTGGGTTGGGTCTTCTCAGCTCCACCGGAGCGAAACACCGTCCTGATCGAGTCAGCCCTTGCGCTTCGCAACTAACTTCCTCCACTTGTTTTCCTTTGTACATCACCACTGCCTTCTCGTATTTCCAAGGCACGGCCTTGCTATCGATCATTGGCATCTGGACTACAGGCTTTATGGTGACCAGTTCTCTGTATACCCCCTTCAACACAACTGCAGGTGTGGGTGGGGTCCCTGATATTATCAACTTTGTTGGCTCGGGTTTACTTGTTACGGTGGACGGGCTCTTTCCCAATATTGCTACTGGCTTGATGCCTTCTCCCTGCGATTGTACCCCCGTTCCTCCACTGGTCGATCCTTCTTTCGGGGCGGCCTGGATCATTATCACTGTCTGTGAGGGCTTTCTCAGCTCCCCTCCCTCATACACCAACTCGATCATGTGGGTCTCGTGGTGCGCCGACAGCGGGTTCTGGTTGATGTTAGGTGCCTCCGGCGTTTGGACCTCGATTTTGTTATCATCAATGAGATCTTGTATCGCCTGCTTCAGCCTCCAGCACTTTTCAGTATCATGTCCCAGCATTCCTGAGCAGTACTCACAGCTTATTGACCTGTTCACATTTTGGGGTGGGGGGTTTTGTTCTCTAGGTTCGACAGGACTCACCAAACCCAATCGTCTCAATTTGTGGAATACGGCGGTATAAGTCTCTCCCAACTCAGTAAAGGCCCTATGTTTCTGCAGCCTATCATTTTTAGCAGCTTGACTTCCTCGAAAACCCGTCCCTGGAGGGTTCCTGTATGCTCTGGGTGGAGGGTAGGTATTTTGTGGTGGTGGGTAGGTATTATGTGGAGCTGGGTATGTATTGTGGGGAGCTGGCGCACGCCATTGTGGGCGAACCGGAGGTTGGGTGTATGTTTGGGCTTGATGGACAGTGAAATGTGGTTCTTGAGGTGGATAGTAGTGATGTGGTGGGTTGTATGGGTAGTTTGGCCTGTGGGGTCTGGGTTGGTTGTAGTGTGGTTTGTCAGACTTGGACCAACTGCTTGCCTCAATCGTGGCAATTTCTTCTTTCTTCCTTCTTCCCACAGCACCTCCCGTGCCGCTCTGAATAGCTTGGGTCGTTGCCTTGAGTGCCGAGTAATTTAGGATTTTGTCATACCTCAGCCCTTCTTCTATCATGACCCCTATCTTCACTACCTCGTTGAAGGACTTTCCAACCGTCGTCACCAAATGACCAAAGTAGGTTGGATCTAGTGTTTGCAAGAAGTAGTCCACCATTTCTCCCTCTTTCATGGGAGGATCAACTCTGGCCGCTTGCTCTCTCCAGCGGAACCCGAACTCGCGAAAACTTTCCCCAGGCTTCTTCCCGGTCCTCAGCAATGTGAGACGGTCAGGGACTATCTCGAGATTGTATTGAAAATGACATGCGAAAGCCTGCGCCAGGTCATCCCAAGTGTACCATCTGCTGGAATCCTGCCTGGTATACCACTCTAGTGCCGATCCGCTCAGACTTTGGCCGAAATAAGCTATCAGTAGCTCATCTTTGCCGCCTGCCCCTCTCATTTTGCTACAGAAACCCCGCAAATGTGTCATGGGGTCACCGTGCCCTTCATATAAATCAAACTTAGGCATCTTGAACCCAGCCGGGAGTTGGACGTCCGGGAAAGGGCATAGATCCTTGTAGGCCACGCTGACCTGGTTGCCCAATCCGTGCAGGTTCCTGAAGGACTGCTCCAGGCTTTTGAACTTCCTCAATACCTCATCTTGTTCTGGGACTTTAACCGGCTTTTCAATCTCTGCCGGTACCTCCAAGTGTGGATTGTAGGCATGTGGTTCGGGGGCATGGATTGTGGGCTCAGGGGGATAGTATTGCGTATCATGAGCCTGAAACAATGGCTCACTGGTCGTTCTTTGCAGGGTGGCTGATGTGGGTCCCACAAAAGTGGGAACATTTGGTGTTGGGAGAGGTTGATGGGGTGGTGGAGCTTGGGAATCATGGGGGCTTCTCTCCTGATGATAACGGTGATTCGGGAGGCTTGTTGAAGGGCCGGAGTGGGGGTATTCCGGCATGTGCCCTAGTGGCTCAGGGCTCTTTTGTGCTTTGGCTAGAGCTAACTGCATTGCATTCATCTCTAGTCCCATCCTTTCTATCTTTTCCATCGCTTCTTTTAACAACTGGCTCAACGGCCTTTCTTCCTCAGTACTATTCTCTGAAGTAGTCATGCTCGTTGCTACCGGTCCTTTGGATCTAGTTTGGTAAGGGTGTGTTGCCAGAATTCTTTAACAACTAACTGTCTGGATATTTGGAAAACAACAAACTTGTTAGTGTTAGAGCTTTAACAGATTTGATAACAACACATTGGGGATGCAAATGCTCCTAGGCAGTCAACCGTTTCTAACATGCTTTGCTTCGACAACATGCGTCATCCCGGTTTGCTTATTTGTCCCTTTTTAAAGTACTTTGGGAACCCCTGTATTTTATTTTATTTTTCATATTTTCTTTTCTTTCTTTCTTTTTCTTTTCTTTTTGTTAATGGTGGCCGAATCTTATGTAGATTGCCTACATATCACGTCCCCGCATGAATCAGACCAGGCGTAGTTCTGCCACAAAGTAAAGACACACGAAAATTCTTTTGGAATCAATTAATTCATCACCAAAATTTGCTATTACAGACTTAAACCAAAAACAGCAATAGTACAGACTCCAAAGTTCTTAACCCTACTTGATTAAAAGAAAAGAAAACAACATATGGGAAAGCAACAAAGCCAAATAAACAGGACTCGACCAAAGATTAATTTTCCAACTTAGGGGCCCGCGAGGCATCATTCGGCCTTTCCGCGACCCTTGGTGTAAGGTCTCTCTGCAAGCTTTTCAACTCATTCATGATCCGGTGGACGCAGCCCATGATGGAAACAAGAAGGGTTTTTCGAGGCATTTGCTCACATGCTAGGCATCTCATGTAGATGTAGTGCCCAATCCCGTCGATCCTTCCTCGAATGTTGTCCCTTTCAACGAACAATTGCCTTATTTGTCGGTTCTTTAATCCTAGTGCTTGCGCGTTGTCGGCAAGCTGATCCTGGAACAACTCCATTTGTCTTTCCATGTAGGCCATTGCATCGTAACAATGTCTTCTGTCGGCCTGGGCATCTCGTGCTTGTTTGATGATCCGATCATGAAGAGTGGAGTTCGTTTTCCTTAATATCCCGATGCTCATTTCATAATCCCTTATGACCTGTTGCAGACGCTGCCTCCGGGCCATTGTACCTTTTGCCCATCTGACCTTCATCCTTGCTATGCAAGCCTCTGATTGTTCTAATTCTTCTTGGCTTTGGCTGACCTGACTTCTCAAATCTGCTATCAATCTTTCGTCGGAGCGACGTTTCTATCGGTCAATGTTACTCTTGCTGGCTTGGCGAATGCGGGCCTTTAGTATCTGGTTCTCTTGGGCTAACTTGTTCTTTTCAACCCGCTCGGAGGCGACCTGCACGTTGTTCTCAAATATAAGCCTTTCAACTTGTTGCTTTAACTTTCCGATTTCAGCCCGGTAGCCTTCTTCTTTTGCAAGCCAGCCCCATTGTTCTTGCGATGACTCAACAAAATCTTGGAGGTGAGGCCTTTTAGTTGGCCGCTCTGGTTCATCTCTCCCAGTGCTCTTCTTATTATGCCAAGCGAGATAGGCCGGTGAGACTTCACCTCTAGACACGTCACCTACTCGAGTATTCGCCGTCAAGTACTAGCATTCACTCCATATGCAACGAACTGTCTTTTCAGGAAATTGGCCGTCACTGCTGACCTCGACTGTATAAATACTGAGATCTTCGTCCGGGTGTACCACTTGACACCTTCCTAATTGTCTCATCACCTTGTAAAGGGCATAAGGCTGAATACCTCTGAGTCCCATTAAGAGGAAGTGAGGACCAGTGGCGGGCATATACACAATTTCTTCCACAGGAAGCCAACCCAAAGTCCAATTTATTTGTTTTGCGGTGATGGCGCGGAGATAGGATATCCATTCATCAAACCCTTCTGGTAATCCGAGACCTGAAATCCTTAGGTTATAACCTTCGATGCAGTCCTCGTTTGTAGACATGTAGCGCATACACCGAGGATGACGACATAAGTGTTCGATCATCCACATCTGTAATAACAAATTGCACTCTTCAAAGAAATCTGCCCCGGCTTTACAAGCTGTGAGGGCTCGGTATATCTCCGACACTATCATAGGAGCAAGAATGCTTTTATCGTTGGTAATCAGGACCTTGACGACTCCAGCCACCTTCAGATCGATATTTCTATCTTTCCGGGGAAACACTACAATGCCCAAGAATGCTACCATGAAAGCGAACCGCCTATGTTCATTCCACTTTGCCAGATTCCCTCTGCTGCAGACACCACTTTCCGGATCAGTGAATCCTCTTATGTGCCCGTACCTCTGGTATGTGAATTGCAAGGTAGAAAAACCCTTATCCAATTCAGTGTATGGGACTCCTTTGCTTATCTTCAGTAGATCCATGAATTTGTGTGAATTCACAGCTCTTGGAGCGATCAGATATTTGTGTCTTAAGCCTTCAGTAACGTCCATGTAACCTGCTATTTCTTCTAAGGTTGGGGTGAGTTCAAAATCCGAGAAGCGAAATACGTTGTGGGCCGGGTCCCAAAATGTAACCAAAGCCTTTATGATGTCGCATCTGGGCCTGACATTCAACAAACTAGTCAAACCTCCCAGATGCAGTTTGATCTTGTCTTGCTCTGACTTTTCCAAATCCTCCCACCACAATCGCAACTCCAAAGGGATTTTGCTCCTAACTGTTACCGGCAAACTTGGACTTGTGCTCATTCTGCATGTTTATTGGGGCGATTAAGCAAAGATCCAGACTCATTTGATTCAAATACAAAATCGACACACCTTTCTTTCCTTAAAAAAAACGACATTCGGCTATTTCAGAAAAGAACGACGTCACCTTGACTATTTCAAAACTTTGGTTCTTTTGGATTATTTTTTGAAAAAGTAAGTTGGGCCCGATGGGGGTTTCCTACGAATCTCACACCGTGCGAGAATCAAACTGGCGTAGTTCGGGCAGAAAACATAAACCAAATTTTGGAAACAATATTTCTTATGACAAACTATTTTTCCTCTTCTGTTTGAAAATAAGACAAAACAAAACTATTTTTTTTCTTTGCTTTTGATAAAACAAACTAATAAGACACGTTTTTATTTTCTTAAAATTTCGGCAGAGTTTCGACAGTATTTGGGCATTGGTTTTTTTCAAAAATAAACAGTTAATTCCCTAACCGCTATTTCTCTTTTTTTCTTTTTCAATTCAATTTCACAATATTCCTGATATTCAAAAACCGGTCAGCATGCAAGTCTGAAACAAGTAAATGCATAAAGCAAACAGGATGTAGCAGGATGGTCTTTCATTTTCGGTTGCTAGTCCTAGACGGACTCAACCCCTGTGTTGAGTCCCCTAAGTCAAATGCAACGTGATGCGAATAAGCGTTCCTACTAAGGATCCGGCATGAGGCTTTGTTATGCTAAGTTTAAAACCTAGGTGTTTGTTCTAGACCTGGCTTACCCGAGCGGACAACTCGAGCCGAGGATGGGAGCTGTGTACCAGTAACCAAAAGGCCATCCGGTTTTGCAACTCCTCCGAATCCTCGTTCTATTTTGGTATATGACACTAACAGAAAGAAGTCACGACCAGCGTGCACTCCTCAAGAGAGAGAAGAGAGGGGTTTCGGCACAGTTTATATATACAGTCAAATAATATCAAAGCGGTAACACACATCATTTTGCACATGAATCACATATAAGAATATCAGATAATAAATAAAGCCAAATAGAACAATTATTCTAAGCTCGAATTTCTAACCCTGAACCAGTGGTTCTGGGTCATAATACTATCCCCAGCAGAGTCGCCAGAGCTGTCACACCTCCTTTTACATACCCGAGAGGGTACAAGGGAGTTTTTTCCAATTTAAAGGACAATCGAAACAGGGTTTGTTTATTTATTTCAGAGTCGCCACTTGGGAGATTTAGGGTGTCCCAAGCCACCAATTTTAATCCCGAATCGAGGAAAAGAATGACTCCATATTACAGTCTGCGTACTAGAAATTCGGATAAGGAATTCTGTTAACCCGGGAGAAAGTGTTAGGCATTCCCGAGTTCCGTGGTTCTAGCACGGTCGCTCAACTGTTATATTCGGCTTGATTATCTGATTTTATACAAATATAAACTTATGTGCAAATTTTAACTCTTGACCGCTTTTATTATTATATTTTACGAGAATTGCAACGTCGTGAAAATATACCTCGAACCACGTTACATCAATGTACCCGTGATTAGAGACACATTTCGACTCCATTGAGATTTGGATTTGGGTCACATAAATGTGCACCCGAGTTTAAGAAGGTAAGGTTTATTAAGGCGTATCCTAAAGAGACTAACGTGTTGTTATTTTAGGAAGCGGACGGGAAGGTTCATCAAACGGCCAAATCCAAAGTCTAGTCAATGGTTATGTATTTTATTGAGGGCCCCGGCGATGTGTGATTTATTTGGCGAGGCTCGTCTCATTTTATTTTAAAGGATAAACCTATAGTGACTACATTTTTCTATTACGTTTGTCTCTACTAATGAGAGCAAAATGATCCTACTTAGTTACATGCTTGCAGGTTATTTATAGCGGGATTCCGAATGCTTTCGCAAAATCAGAAGCATGGGCACGTACACAGGCAGCCTATCAAATATTATGGGCCCAAACCCAGCCCACACAGTATCGGCTGGGCCTGGGCCACTGCTTTTCCGATGAAAGCCTGCTTGGTTCATTCGACTTGGGCTCAACCTTCATGAGGTTGAGAACTGTAGACTTGTGCTATTTGTTCTAAAGGCATGGTTTGCCAGTTATAATGAGGCAGTTTATCAAAAGGAAATGAAATTAACTAACAATGGATAGTTTTCATACTTAACATGCATTAAAGGATATGCTAATCACAAACATAGCTAAAGTCTAAGATATAACCTACTGCCCTGTGAATCCTTTTATCTACCAGCCTTTATACACAATATGATATCAAGTTACCATACATTGACATTTTACTATGTATGAGGGCTACCTCCAGTATCCAAGCAAAAATGTAAACTATTATACATCACATGATATTCAATATACAGGCTATGTATGAAAACATCTTCAACTCTTCTCTTTTGTATTCATGCTCAACTTTCAAGTTACATGGACAGTGTATTAGTCGTGTACCTGGTATAGAAAAGCAAAAGAAGAAGGAGAATGATCAGCCGAGTAGTATGCAACAAACACAGCAACAGCAGCAAACAGAAGCACACTCAGTCGAACAGCCCCAAACCAGTAACAGTAAAAGAGAGAGCCCAAGAAAAAGACCCAAGCTCGATAGCAATTTAAGAGAAAACCCAATTTCGATTCCAGAAAACCAAACAGCAACAGCCCAAAGAAATCAATAAGAATAACCAGTTGCGACAATTGCTTAAAACCAAAGCAATATTCCCAGAGTAAACTGGTGAACAATATTCAGCCAACAAAGAATTGGATACTACCAAACTGAAAGTCCAGCAGTGCCAACCGTACACAGACTAGTGCAAAAAATAGTGATGTCTGATTCTTGTTACACACTCAAAAGCAAAGGCAAGTTAAGGCTCTTTGATGTAAAGCTTAACCTAAAAATGCAAACCTTAACACTTTTCTTTTTAGAAAACTTCAGCTATTTTTTCCAACTGTTTTTTCTTGAGCCCCTTTCTTTGTCCTAAACAGACCTATTTATAGGCAGAAAATGGCAAGCACCAAGCTGCCTTGATCCCTCACTTCTTTCCTGCCCATAACTTCTTTTAAAAACTAATCAAAAGTATTCCCCATGACCATCTATTTGACAGCCTTCTAGCATGTGTGTTTCTGCCCAAAGGTATGGACAGTCCTTTTATTTAATCAGCCCCATGCTACCAAGTTTGGTTCCCCACTATTATATTAGTTTAATCCTAATTCAATACCCTATTTGTCAGCTCACTTAAACTAATCATTTCTGTTCTTTTTTACACCCAAATTACCCCTGTTAGAACCTGATTATTACTGTATTAACCCATTGCAACAGTAGGACATTTTGAACTTCTGAAAGTTCAAATTCAAAGCTGCCCTAGACTGAATTCTAATCATTTGTATTGCAGTCACCAACCATTCACAGATAATGTCAAACAATTAGTTAAACGACAATGGTTTGATCAATCATGTGAAGTTATATGCATATTTGGACATTCAGTCATAGAAAACTAATCGACGACGTTTATCAAATCGACTATACTAATTATAACATGGAATAATCAGTCGATTAATCAAACAATACGAACAGGGTCCCAAATGGCTTCAGACAACTTTGCACAACACTGGGAGGCTATACGAATTATCATACTCGACGAATAATCTAATCGAACATGTATCTTACCATACATATTTAACAACAAACAGAAGAACAATCGACCAAATAGAAGGCCTTACAAAGACGGAAGGAATTGAAAGAAAATATCAGAAATACCAAACAAACATAACAAAACATGCTAGCAAACTCAATCAATATTCAAACAAAACTAGAAAAGAAAAAGAAAACTTACTGTGAAGGCTCAACAAAGGACGAACCCAAGTCTGAACTAGATTTGACCATTTGAGGCCGAACAAACTTTAATCGGGGTTTTCTCGACCGAGAACACCTTGATTAAGGTCTATTAGACCTCAACCCTTTATTAAAACTGGCCGGATTCCCCAGGTTCTTGTGTTCTAGGGTTTGAATCTTCAGATTTGGAATTTTAGGATTTGTGGGTAGATTCGGACCAAACCAAGCTTGGTTTGGTCACGAGGGAGGTCAGGGGGTTGTCTAGTGTGAATCTGGGGTGGTTTGGTGTAGATCTGGGTTTGGTCTCGAACCTTCAAATCAAGATTCGAGATGGAGGGGGCTGATTCGAGGCAAGGGGGTAACAGATTTGGGTTTGGGGTGGTGAGGTGCATCAGGGGTGTTAAGGGGGTGGTCACCAGCGTCCTTGCCGCCGGCTTTACGGTGAAGGTAAAGGGTGGCGGCTAGGGTTTGGGATATTAGGGTTGGTCTCTGGAGACGATGAAGCCGGGGGGTGTTCGGATAGGGGGCGGGGTAGCAAGGTTGGGCTTTATATATGTTTTAAAGGTTTAGATCCTGGCCGTTGGATCAAGTGAGATCTATGGCCAGGATCTATTCATTTAGGAAGGATGACGTCGTTTAGGTGTGAAGGTGGGTGAGACCGGGTAGGGAAATGGATCGGATCAGATTAACGGGTCTTAGGGGAGGGCCTGGATCCGTTGGATCAATGGGATTGGACGGCTCAGATCAAACGCCCTGAAACGGCGTCGTTGTGGTTAAATGAGCGGCCTGATCGAGATCGTTCATCTGAATCATATCGACGGATCAAAACAAAGGCGCCGATATGGCGTCGTTTGGGGCCGTGCTTGGGCAGCCTGGGTTGGGCTGGATCTGTTTTGGTTTTGGGCCTAATTTTTGGGGTCCAAACCGATTTTAACCCAACTCTTTTCTCTTCTTTAACTACCAAAATTAACTAAACTCCTAAATAAATTGTAAAAATAAAATAAAATTACACACATACTGGTTAACACCCATAATAATTAACACACAGTTTAACGTTAAATAAAAATCACTCAATGACAAAAACATATATTTTTTGATTTTCTTTTTTTTCTTTTGGAGTAACTTCCGTGAAGCAAAAATCACGTGCTTACAGGCCCCAAATTGTTTGACTAAAAAGAGTTGAGTCTTTTTATAAACTAATTGAATATGAAGATTCGAGGTAAATCTAACCAAAGATAATTCATCCTAGATACAAGACAGAGGATAAGAACAAGCAAGCATAACTGAACTAATTGAATCCGGTAATATAAGAAGAGGATGGTGATTTACATAATATTGAATAACAATGAAGAATACATAGATAAAAATGGTCACCGATCCTTAACAAGGCTGACCCCCATACATTTGATATGATGAGGCTAACGTTGTATATCGAGGATCTGAGCTTCCTTGTTTCTTTCTCTTTAGCGAGGAGAAAGAGATGAAGATCCTTCTTCTCCGAAAAATGTGTCTCTTGTGAGTTTGTTTCAGCCCCTTTTTCTTTTTCTTTCTCACTTAGTTTATATACTAGGTATCCTCATTTACCCAACGGTCATTAGCTATAGTACCTAAGCCATTTGACTGTATTACTAGTTGACCCTCTGAAACGCCGTAACATCCAATTTGCCGCTCAAGCATTCTGAATACACGACCTCGGCCGTGGCCGAGGTGCGTATCGTTATAGCATTGTTTGGATACGACTTCGGCCCAAGTAACTTTTTGTCGTTCCTCTTCACCCGCATTCTCGTCTGGTCAGATTTCGACCCATACACTGTCCAGTAATGGGATATTCGATTCATGCCATTTGTCCATAGATTATTTAAGGGTTGAAATTCATTTCATAACTTAACATTGCTAAAAGAAGAAGAACACGAATAATACTACCATAACCCCTCCCCCCCTCAAAACAATTCAAAGCAATACATCTAACAACAATTTTGACCATTGTAAGAGCTACGGAATAGGCGCACTCATGATATGTGCTAGGTGAAGGAAATAGTTCAACATTTGCTTTTGAGGAAGTGAGTTACTTTAGCTAGGAATGGAGGCATATGAGGTGTCATCACAAACCATAAAAGGAGACCGGATCAGTAGATTCTCTATGAAGCTACATCTTACAACTAACATGGACGCCAAATTATTGGCCCTACTCAAAAGACAACCATTAAAAAGGATAAATTAAGCTAGATATTATTAATATAACAATAACAGCAACAAGAAGAAACTCAATGTAATCTAACAAGTAAGGTTTGGAGAGAGCAGTGTGTACGCAGACCTTACCCTTACTTTAAAAAGATAGAAAAATTATTTTCGATAGGCTCTCGGCTCAACGAAATGTGAAAAAAGAAGCAGTAACAACAGGTGACGAGCGCGAAACACACATGAAAATTTATGCTCGCTAGTCAAATATAGTATAGTAAAATTATTGTCTTCACAAGGATTAAATTTAAACAATGTTTAAATAAACTATAGTTTATTCTATTCAGAATGATTGACACTTGATTTGAGGTAATTACTAACTACACTTAACAACTAAATTAAGACTATGATTAGGTATACTGGATCACATAGAGTGAGAAAGTTTAGAATAGATTGTAAGCAATATGAGAAATAAGGGTGGCAACAAGATAGATGTAAGATAGCTATTCAGAATCTAACTCTGTTTAAATTCACTTATAATATTCTAATGATGCTCACGAATCACTAGATGATTAGTTTAAACTTAAGATTTCTCTCTCGATTAAATCTGAACTCTATAAAGTAAATTAATGTGAAACACTGTGAAGATAAGAACACATTAAGGACTGGTCATTATTAAAACGTCTCTCGAATATTCTCCTAATTTTATTTTATCAACAACTCAACCAGCTCTTTCGATTACCTAAAAGAAATACTGAATTAAACCAACTAAAAGAATGCACAATTAATCACCAAAATGTTGCCCTATATGAATACAGTTGTAATTAATTCAAAGCTCCATAATGTATTCAAGCAATTAAACAAGAGTTGACTCCACAAATAACAATAATAAATGTCATATCCGTCAAACCTTATAGTAAACTACTCCATAACAATGGAAAAGTCATCTAAAAAAGGTTTGAAAACATAGGCAACACCAATGTTAATGATTCGATACAAACTTTCGTATTACACCGATTATCGGTTAAAATCTTGATAAAATCTTGTATCTCCTTGCCTTAGGTGCTCTTCAATCCCCTTGTAGGTCCAAAGTCCTCTAAAAATTATGTTTTTGGTGTATTTATACCATATAAGAGGGGGTCCAGATAAAACTACCCTTTTTAAGCCGAAGTGAGAAAATTGGACATCAAAAATACACAGGCGCAGCGCGCCATAAGCCGCGCCGGTGGGACTTTTTAGATACCCAACTTTTGTCAGGCAGGCCACCAATTGCACTGTCGTGACGCGCCCCGTGCGGTGCGGTAGTATAATTTTTCTTGCTCCGAATTTTTATTCTATTTTTTGACATGTAGACTTGGCCCTCAAACCCCCGAATAAAATTGCGATTTAATTTCTTAGGCTTTTACCGAAACTTCAAAGTTCCAAATCATCCATTTGTGCTCTAAAATTGCTTCTCAACCCGAAATCAGGACTTACACTTTGTATAACACATAATGGATACAAATGCTAGCAATTAGGCTCAAACACGAATAAAATATATTAATTAGAATATGAAATATAGCTAAAAATATTAGTTCCTAGCCCACCATCAACAGATAATAACATCAACAAGATAACAATAAAACTGAGGCGAAAGAAACAGTAGGTAGTTATAGAAATCCAAAAAAATAAGGAAGTACAAGATTAACACTAGTACTACTGGTATGGACAAGGAAAACGCACGACTGCCTACTAATATTCTAACCTAATTTTTGACATCCACATCCTGTTATCAAGGGTCATCTCCTCGGTAAGCTAAAGCAGCACCATGTCCTGCCTAATCACCTCTCCCTAATTCTTTGTTGGCCTGCCTCTACTCTTCTCTGACTCACCAAGGCCAAACTCTCACACCTCCTTACTAGTGTATATGTGGCTCTCTTTTTCACATGCCCAAACCATCTAAATCTTGTTTTTTGTATCTTATCCTCCACGGGGCCACACCCACCTTGTCCCGAATAAATTACATCTTATTGATTTGATATATATTAGTTTATTCATGTTAGTTTGTATGATATAGTTTGCCTGACTGTGAAGTTTAAGGAACATTTTTTAATTTGTGATCTTGAATGTGTCATAATATTTTGTATGATTATAAGATTTTTAAAATATGAGATCTCAATCATATAAATTTTGTGTATATAAAAACTTATTATTAAGTATATAATATAAGCTCAAGCTAAATTATTTTAAAATTTAAATAATAAAATATTATTTTTATAAGACGAACTACTAAAAAAATGATGTCATTCTTTGGAATGAATGGAGTATTTTTCTTATGTGAGACTAAGGGTGTTAAACGAGCCGAGCAGGCCACTGAAACCCTTTGGACCCGGTTCAATCCAGATCAGTCCGGTCTGGTAAGGGTGGGACGGGTTAGATAGGGTAGAGGGTTGTGTCGGACGGGCCGGGCTATTTTTGGCTACCGATGCATTAAAATTTGACTAGCTCGGTAACCCATTCACGGATTTTTGCCAGGTTCCATCCCGATCCAGCACGATACCCGTTGGGAATTTTTTTGACCCTTTCCAACGGTCAAAATAAAAAATGATCGTTGAACAATAGCCATTTTTTGTACTTTTAGTAATTTCGGCCTACGCCTTAATAAAATAGCCCCCATGCCTAATAATTGACAAATTATATTTTTAGCTTTTTGAAAACTATAAATAGCCCACATCTTTTTCATTTTTTCTCACAACTTACTCTCTTCTTCTACTCTAATTCTCTCTCAATTTCCTTTTGATTATTGAATTGCTTATTGCGCTCAAGTTCTCAATTAATTAAAATTTCAAGTTTTATCAATTATTCACGTTAGCCACCATAAAATTATAATTATCAAGTGAAGTGTGGTTACCATTTTTGTTAGGTTTAAGTTAAATCATGCCCCGTGTTTTTAGAGTGCGCTCATGTTTGAGAACACCTTGAGGTGGTAGAAGAAAATGAAGATGTTTGCAAAGTAGAGTGCAAGAACTGTGATCAGGTCTTTAATATTCGTCGAAAGTGGGAAGGCACAACTGGTTTAAGGAGGCATATCAAGGGTTGTCTTGAGCGTCCTCCATAAATTCGTATTTAAATTGATTTGAGATAATTTGTGTTACTATGAATTTATTAGAATTATTTAAATTGAATGTATTAGTTTATTAGACAAATTAATTTGAAGTATTATTATGCAATGAAAATATGAAACAAAAGCCTTTGAAATTTGATCCTTAAGTATCAATTTTCAAATCCTAAAATTTAAATTTCAAATTTAAAACTTTAAACTTTTAAAATTTAATTTTATGCTTTAAAATACTTATATTACTATTTAAAAGTGTACAGACACTTAAGTATCAATACATTGAATAAGGAAATATAATACACTAAAAAGATTAATTAACTCGACCCGGTCCGAACACGGTAAGCCCGAACCCGGTAAGTCCGAACCCGAACGGACCCAACTTAACACGAAAAATTCGAGCCCATTACCATCCTGAAACCTCAGCCACTAGCCAGCCCACCCTACTAATCGATCGGGCTATTTTTTTCATATCCATTCCGACTCAGCTCGTCTGGTAAACACCTTTATGTGAGACTCACCGCTCCACATTAATTTGCTTGAACTTCAGTTTCTTTTATTTATACTTAGAGCTTTAAGGCAATACTTCCTCCAGTCTACTTTAATTAGTATTTTTTTTATGGTTAATAATATTTGATGTTTTTTAAATATGAAGAAGGAATTAACTTTTTTTTTTCCTAAATTGTTTTTGAATTAAAAGAGCCTAAGAATATTTGTTATATTTTTAATTAATAAATTAATGTTAATATAATTAATTTTATTATTAATTAATATTAAAATGTGAATTACTCAACATGCGGAAAAACATAAAAAAAATCAATTAAAAAGGACAGGAAGGAGTAAGCTTTGGCCGCACAGCAAAATAGATGAGAGGTACACCATTGGGAAGCTTCTCGAAGTGAGCATGTGATACTTTTGTTGCATTGGGATAGGAGGGGCAAACGAGCAGGTCAGGTCGGATATGGTTCGGGTCGAAAATAGGTAATGAAAAAACGAATCAATTATCCGACCCGACTCATATTTAATACGGATAAAAAATGGGTTAACCGGTGGATAATATGGGTAACCTATATTATCCATGACTTCTTGTATATGATCACTTTTGGGAGAATTCTTAGTATATCTAACTTGAGGAACCCCCAATTTAAAGCTTTACAAATATAAAAGTTAGACTCATTTGTTATTCATTTGTTACTCATTGGTTATCCATTTTCTGAATGAATAATATGGTTCTTATCCATATTTTATTTGTTTTTAAAAAATTCATTATCCAACTCATTTTTTAGTGAATAATATGGGTGTTTAACTATTTTATTTTAACCATTTTGTCATCCCTACATTGGGAGTACTTAATTGTAATTTAAAGCTATGGTGGTAAAATGGGATAGAAGAAGCAACCACCACATGTTGTCCTTGACCGACGAAGTTGACGCTTGTTCTCCTCCCCCCCCCCCCAAAATTGAACATGTCCCTCTGTTATTGGCTGTTTCACGCAATTGGCCATATCCATTAGTGGGTCCCAACCAAAACCTGTAATTCAACTCACCAAAAAAGCATCTCTGTCTGTGTTGGTAATGTGTTCCTCGGTCGATACGGTATATTATTCAGAAAATTCGATTTGATATTTTTGATATTCGACATCTTAAATTGCTATACTAATATTATACCTATTTTAATTCGGTATAGTTCGGCTTTGCTCTTTTCGATTTTGATTTATTCAATACGATAATTTCTGTTTGTTCGGCTTGAATATTAATTAATGTGTAGAATCATAGACAGTAAGCTTTATTAATTAAAATGCTCACAAAAAAAAATATAAAAACATTCTAAGCTCACATGAATGTCGAAATTTTTTTTATCCAAAATTAGCAAGTATTAACCCATAGAAAGAAAAAAGGTACATAGAGAATGTCTTGTTACTTACCTAGAGATAATTGATGAACTAGAGAATACAACAAAGGCTAATCCAATAGAAACATTGGAAAAGGTCCAAATATGCTCTGTAATATACGAAATTGAGCACATTTGTCCTTCGTTAATACTTTAGCTCATATATGCCCTTACCGTCACATAGTTGGTCCACATATGCCCTTTTTGAAACGGAATCCACACAAACTAATTAGCTCTTTCGTTAATTGTACAAAAATGTATTACAAACACTATTTCCTTTTTATTAGTACTTTTTTTCTTTACCTTTCTTTTTTCTTTCTTTTTTTCTTTTTTTATTTTTTTTTTCTTTTTCTTTGTCTCATATCTGAGTTCCTCTATTGATGATGCCTTATCCATTTTCGTGACCAATTTAACTTGACAAAACTCATGAATTCCTGCTAATTTTACTATCACAAACCCCACGGTTTCTTTTGACCTGAAAGAGATGAAAATTGTCGGAGAAATTTTTTCAGTGGTGTTAATTGGGTGAAGGTAGGATATGGTTATTCAGATTTTGAAGGTCTTGTTCCCTTCAGATCTGGAGGTCCCGGCGAACAACACTTTCAAAATCTGAATAACCATATCCTACCTTCACTAAATTAACACCACCGAAAACATTTCTCCGATAAGCTTTTGGTGGTGTAGGTTTGATTTTTAGGAATAAATTCACGTGAAATTGGTGACGAAAATGGAGAAGGCATCAGCAATGGAGGAAATCAGATATGGGAGAAAGAAAAAGGGGGGAAAAAGAAGAAAAGAAAAAAATAAGAAAGAAAAGAAAAAGGTAAAGAAAAAAAGTACTAATAAAAAGGAGATAGTGTTTGTAATACACTTTAATACAATTAAAGAAATAGCTAATTAGTTTGGGTGAATTCCGTTTTGAAAAAGGGCATATATGGACTAACTATATGACGGTAAGGGTATATATGGATCAACTATGTGACGGTAAAGGCATATATGGGCTAAAATATTAATGAAGGGCAAATGTACTCAATTTCATATAGTACAAGGACATATTTAGACCTTTTCCGCAGAAACATCGATACGCTAATAAGAATACCCTAAAATCATAAAAATACTATGTTAACCTGCTTGGCAACCTGAAGAATAAGAGTCAGGATATGCAGCCTAACTTGTTCCTCTACTTTCCTAAAGAAAATATGTATTTTACTGTCAGCCATCATGAATGCATAAGAAAAGTATTATGTAACTTAGTACACTATAATCAATAACACTCTTTATTATGTAACTTAATATATATTTTGGTACGATTTCGGTATTATTTTTTTAAATATCAAATATCATATTCAATATAAATTATTTTAAAATTTTAAACCAAATATTATGCCAAATATTAAAATAAAGAATATTAAATATCAAAATTTTGGATTTTAATATGGTAATTCGGTTATTGACAAATTATGTACAGTCAGGCAATCGAATAGTCGCCTCATTGAGACACTGTGCGTTTAATAATTGTTGCTTTCCTCTATTTCCTCCTCATTCCAGCTTTCCCTACCTAACGCTTGCCTTTCACGTGCAAGTAGAAAGGGTTTCGTCCCTACTTTATTTATATGTTTAATTGAATGGTATTTGCATCTATACCCGTTTTCTGTGTTACGTTTTAATTTGTGTCCGTTTTGAAAAAAAATTACAAGTGTATCTGCTTTTTCGCATAATTTTAGCATACGGGGCTGAAGTAGCAAAGGCAATCACGCAAAACTTCAGCATTCTAGTAGCCGGGCCTGAAGTTTAGCTCTACAGCTGAAATTTTTGTTTTTTAACTGGCGAACTTCAGCTCTAGAGCTGAAGTTTTTATTTTTGTAACTGACAAACTTCAGCTGAAGTTTTTGTATTTGTAACTGGCGAACTTCAGCTCTAGAGCTGAAGTTTTTGTTTTGTAACTGGCGAACTTCAGTTCTAGAGCTGAAGTTTTTATTTGTAACTGGCGAACTTCAGCTCTAGAGCTGAAGTTTTTGTTTTGTAACTGGCGAACTTCAGTTCTAGAGCTGAAGTTTTTGTTTTGTAACTAGCGAACTTCAGCTCTAGAGCTGAAGCACCCCAATTAGCAGTGATTTCTTAAGAAAAATAGTGTACATCTTCTCAGCTCAAACACGAATAAACATACAAAAACTCCAAAATTTTACAGCTCATCCTACTGGTAACTCAAACTTTTTTCTAAGACTAATTTGTTGTAAATTTGGAGGAGAAGTACAACTGCCGAACTGTTCAATTAAAAAAAATTGACCTTATAACTAAAGTAGCGTTGCTTCTGGAGATAAATATCAGTTTGTTTTGTAACTTGAAGAAGAAAACGAAGGAGGTGAAGGAGGAGGTGAAAGTGGGCTGAAATTGTTTTAAAAGTGGGTACAAGTTAAAAGTTTAAAAAAAAATGGGTATATGTTAAATGGGGGCGACCAAATAGGGCGCCCCGTGCAATTTTTACTTAATTGAAGGCAAAATACTTTTCCACCTCCTAAACTTGTCATGGATTATTAGTTACAGTCTTAAACTATTCGTGATCTTAATTACCCCCCTCAACTATGCCTTTTGAGAGTCATTACTCTCTGGACGCTGATGTGGCGAATTGTGTGGGTGCACTCGCCTGCCACATTGATTTTTCTGTACATGTGGCATTTTTTGAAAAATAAAATATATTTTTACCTTTTTAAGTATGTTACTTTTTTAGATAATTTTTTCGAATACAATTTATAATAAAACTTGGATAAAACCACATTATTTATGCTAAATTTTTTTATTTGGCTAAAAATAAATTTTAAAAAAGTTTTAACCTGTACCCAGTTTTAAACAACTTCAGCCCCTTTCTCCTCATCCTTCTTCTCCTTTGTTTTCTTCTTCTTCTTCTTCTTCTTCTATTAACAACTGAAATGCACTATGATTAATTCTCTAATACTACCACCATTCCATATGTTTGACCAATTAGGCTCAAACTTCCCAGCCTTACTTCAAATTTGTCGTCGAGAAGGATACTACTAGCTTGAACATCTCCTCAACCAAAAAATACAAAATATAATTAGCTTGGTGTAGAACTTTACAATAACTTGAACTTAATAATGGTTATATTACAGACAAAAATCGTGTATATCATCATTTGAGGAGAAAATCAAGAATGCGAAAAAGTGAAAGAAATAAATACCTATGAACAAGGGGAGGATTACACTCATGGTGTAAATAGGCTAAAACTTCAGCTCTAGAGCTGAAGTTCGCCAGTTACAAATAAAAACTTCAGCTCTAGAGCTGAAGTTCGCCAGTTACAGACAAAAACTTCAGCTCTAGAGCTGAAGTTCGACAGTTACAAAACAAAAACTTCAGCTCTAGAGCTGAAGTTCACCAGTTAAAAAACAAAAACTTCAGCTCTAGAGCTGAAGTCCGCCAGTTACAAAACAAAAACTTCAACTTTAGAGCTGAAGTTCGCCAGTTACAAAACAAAAACTTCAGCTCTAGATGGTTACAAAAACAAAAACTTCAGCAATTACAAACAAAAATTTCAGCAAATAGAGAACAAAACTTCAGTTACTATGCTTAAGTTCAGCAATTACAAACAAAAACTTCAGCATAATTGGTTCAGCACACTTGCTACTTCAGTCCCGTCTACTAGAATGCTGAAGTTTTGCGTGATTGCCTTTGCTACTTCAGCCTTGTATACTGAAGTTACGCGAAAAAGTGGGTACGTTTGCAATTTTTTTTGCAAAGCGGGCACAAGTTAAAACGTGACCCAAAAAACGGGTATAGATGCAAATGCCCCCATGAAATATGGCGTTAAAGAGTCTAAGAGCCCGTTTGGACATAAGAGTTTTTTTTCTTTTTTTTTTAAACTAGTGTTTGATCATAAAATTTTCAATTTTCACTTAAAGATGAATTTTGAAATTTTTTGAAAATTTGAAAAACTCCAAAAAACTGTTTTTTAAAATTTTCATTTAGATCACTCACAAAAATTCAAAAACAATCCAAAATTATATTCATGCCCAAATACAACTCTAATTTTCAAATAACATTTTTACTTAATTTTTTTTTACTATTCTTATGTCCAAACGACCACTAAGACACGCGATCCGATACCTTGGAATGAGCGTGAAGTAAAAAATTCTTTTACAAGGGTATGATTCCAAGAGTCCAAAACTTAAATAGTGCTCTTTTGGGCAAAAAATACCTTTCTACTATTAAAAAAAAGTTACATAAGTACATAAAATGTAGTATAATACTGCATTTTACGTTAACGGAAGGTTAGCCGTTAAAGTTAAACGCAATACTATACTGCGATTTATTAAAAAATAATTTTTTTTTAAGAAAAATGCAGTACAATACTGTGTTTCCCTTAAACGCAATATTGTAATGCGTTTCCATATTAAAATTGGGCCCATCTTATAACTCTGCCATAAATGCCTATATTTAATTAAAGGAAAACGCAGTACAATACTGCGTTTAAGGAAAACGCAGTACAATACTGCGTTTAAGGAAAACGCAGTACAATACTGCGTTTAAGGAAAACGCAGTACAATACTGCGTTTAAGGAAAACGCAGTACAATACTCCCCCTCCTTATTGCTGGTCCCCACCCCCCGGTCAAATTAAAAAAAAAATTGGGCCCTACCCGTCACCCAAAAAGCAAAGAGTATAGGTCCCGCACACAACACAAGCTTTGAATTCCTTCTTTCGGGGTTCAAAAATTCGATTTGAATCTATTTCAAAAAACTTAAATCGAGGTTTTTCGATTTTGTTTATGTCGAAACTCGTATAGTACATGCATATTTGTATTGTTGAATGTGTTTCCATGTTAATTTGTGTTATGTTTGTGTTTAAATTTGTATCTTATTTATACCCGGATTGATTTATTGGCTTTGGGACAAAAAATAGTTAAAACTTGATAAATAATTTTTATTGTTAATGTTATGTTTTTATTTGCTTAAGTAATAAATAAATATTATTTATTTAGTTTGTTGTTCATATGTATGTTATGTTTGTTGTTTTTATATGTAATAGTGGTCTTTTAGCGTAGTAAAATATAGACCCTTTTAGCGTAGTAAAATATATAATCTTTTAGCGTAGTAAAATGTAGAGCCTTTTAACGTAGAGTCTCTGTAGTTTAAGTATGTAGTAACTGGAACTCATATATAATTACTCAGTCCAAATCAATAATTAATTATTTAATTCCTTAAACTAACAAAATTCTAAAAATATTGAAATTGACATGCATAATAATTAAGGATAACTTGGTGCTACTGGGCCTCAAATATCGAGCCTGGAACCCATACCTAATTACTCAGTCCAATTTTAAAAATAATTATTTAATTCCTAAAACTAACAAAATTCTAAAAATATTGAAATTGACACGCATAATAATTAAGGATAACTTGGTGCTACCAGGCCTCAAATATCGAGCCTAGAACCCATAGATAATTACTCAGTCTAATTTTAAAAATAATTATTTAATTCCTTAAACTAACAAAATTCTAAAAATGTTGAAATTGACACGCATAATAATTAAGGATAACTTGGTGCTACCGGGCCTCAAATATCGAGCCTGGAACCCATAGATAATTACTCAGTCCAATTTTAAAAATAATTATTTAATTCCTTAAACTAACAAAATTCTAAAAATGTTGAAATTGACACGCATAATAATTAAGGATAACCGGCTACTACTCTCTGCTCCAACCACTTGAGTTGGTCTTCCACCTTTTTTTTTTCCTTCTTCCACCTCCTTGAGTTTCGCATCCAACTCCTCAATTTCTTGGTTGGTTCGGCACTCTCTTTCCCATTGCCTCGTACACAAATTATGAAAATCATAAATTCTCTCTTTGTAGTATTTCTGCTCACATGGTTCATCCATCCATACCTCAAAATCACATGTAGGCTCGTCGGGTTGCCTATCAAACTTTTTCATACACGCCCAGTAGCGGCGTCCACCTTCTTCCCACCAATTGTACAAACTGCATTTTTCTCCGCAATATCACCTTGGGACATAAAGGGGTTGTTGAGACATTTCTTAAAGAGCAACTTTGGTTTTATGGAAATATTTGCTATTGGTTATTGTTAAGCACAGAAAATAACTAGAATGCGCCCGTTATTTATAGGCAAGATTTCATAAAACGTAGTATTACACCATGCTTTACATATTAAATTTCTCTGAAACAAAACTGCTTTTTCACATGGTTTTCAGCTTTTTCAGAACGACAAGACAACTCAATAATACAAAAGGTCATGTTAAAAAAATAAGATGTACCAAGATTATGGAACATAATTTTATTTGATAGATATTGCAACATACACAAGTACAGACACGTATTATAAAAAACAGTACGAAAACAAAAGACTAGGGGTATCCTTGATAGTTGGGTACATTCGATGAACATGCACCAGGAGCTGGATTACCACCGCCACGCACACCACCTGAAGGACATTTACGACGGTCGTGTCCTGTTTGCGAGCATATGCCACATTTACGCGCATAAACGGTGTCACCAACATCCATTTGGTTCCGTATATGCATTCTCTTTTGCACTTGCAGCTTGCGCAAATAGTCCTTGTTACATACCATCTTAAAAGGTTCTGGCGGCCAATAATGCTCAGCACCTAATGGCTGCAACTGCCCACTATATATGTCTACGTATGCAACAACACTATATTGCCTATCAATATAGTTGGTTGCCCCAAAACCAACTTGTTGAAAGCACTTCAACGCATGTGCGCACAGCATGTGGTAGATGGTCCATTTCCCACATGAACACAACCTTCTGGCTTCATTCACCGTCTGTAGATTATTCCCACGGTGTCCGCGGATAGCGGTCTTAACTTCAAAAACACCTTGGTCATGATGGTACTGTAGAAATGAATGCCAATGTGCTCGCCTCCTGTATCTTTCAAATCTTCTCATGGGTATTGACATAAATTGAACACCCTTGTACATCAATGCTGATGCAGCTCCATGCCTTTCAACTAACCTCTCCGCACTCTGTTTGAATGTCATGCGGACCATGGCAGTGACAGGTAATCCACGGGTAGACTTCAACAAGTCGTTGAATGACTCCGACACATTTGTAGTTAGGGCTCCCCATCTTCTGCCGCCATCAGCATGCAATGTCCACATGTGAAGCTCATGTCCCATCAACAAGTATAGGCTCGTGGATCTAGCTGCCGGATCGCTTCCATGCGCCTCATGAATTTGCACTGCTGGTGCTCAGTTGTAGCCATCCACATTAAGTCATGCAAGGCCTTGTTAGGATATTTCTTCTGGAAATTGGCCTTCAGGTGCTTCACACAGTAACGGTGGTACGCATAGGGTTCCTGCCATTCAAGCACGTGCCATACAAAACTTGAAATACCACCATGTCGATCAGATATTAGACAAATACCTGAACGCTGTTTGACAATGTGCTGCTTCAAGTGGTTCAAGAAAAGCGTCCACGTCTCTTCGCTTTCGTTGGCACAAATGACAAAAGCTAGTGGAAATATTTGTCTGTTGGCATCTACTGCAACTGCAATCAAAAGCTTAATATCATACTTTCCATAGACATGAGTACCGTCTATGGAAATTACAGGATGACAATGCACAAAACCATCAATTGCTGGTTTAAATGATCAGAACACATAGTTGAAAATATATTCCGGACTCCGCTCAAGCCTCCATTCAACAACAGTCCCGGGATTAAAGTGTTGCAGTGCGGCCATGTACCTGGGCAGCGATGAAAAAGACTTATCCCAGTCGTCATAAATAAGTTCAAAGGCACATTTGCGACGGAGATATGCCTTTCTTTTGGTTATAGTACAACCATACTCCTGATGGATGGCTGTAATACACTCTTTAATCTTGAACCTAATGGACACTTCCAAATATGGAATCAAGACAAGAGAAATCAAGTCTACATCCAGGTTGAAATGATTCTCATTGAATGTGTCCATTTCACATATGTGGGTGCTAATAAATTTACCCACTTTCCACAAACCTGATTTCTTCTTGCTGGCACGCAACATCCAGTGACAACCCATAAAGTCTCTACGACATACAGCCTTGTATACCTTCGTAGTTGGCTCCCTTACCGTCATCTCACGACACTCTCTTACACTGTAGATTTTTACAGCCCTAATTAGGCGAGCTTTATCGGGGAAATACATGCCCTTTGTCAGAACCGCTGGTCTAGACTCATCCCACATCGCTGACCGAATTTCATCATCATCCCTTGTGAGGGCATCCACGTTCGACATACTTGACAAATTATCAAGGTAGGGAATATTCCGCTCATGAAATGGCACGTGGGACTCGTACACTCTTTGTCTAGCGGGAGGTGGAGTAACATGCTCCCTCGTCAGCTCAGGTTCAACATTCACTTCCTCCTCATCATCACCCTCATCAAGGAAGGGTGTGTCATCTCCAGACTCATCCACATTGTTGTCATAATCACTATCATCTTCCTGACTTTGCGCATCTTCCAAATCACGAGTCAATGCGTCATCTATGGGCAACTGTGTGAGGTCAGGAACATCAAGAAGCTCGTTTTCATTGCACAAAAAGAACAAAATGATAAGTTACTCAACTAGATAAATACTTTACTTACAAGTCGTATTGTCTTGACGTTTCATGATGAATATTTTTTTGTTGGTGACGACTTCTGGATGGACCACCATGGTCCAATACGCCAGAACTACGCATATTCCAACTAGGGGCGTGGTCATAACTTGTAAAATTCATATCCGGATGGTACCCCCTATGAAAAATATGAGTGTTAATACAAATCCAATTAAAACATAAAATAAACAATGCTAAAGCGTAGAAAATTGAAGTTTACCAGTCGTCTTGTGGATTATATAAAGTCGAAAAATTATTTTGTGGCTTCTCATTCTCCAGTGGTGACAAGTTTAAATCAAGGCAAGATCTTTTATCAGAAATCTGTCCGGCAAAAACTGCTCCAGAATAACTACCCGATGACTGGGGGTTATCCCTACTATGCACGCCCTCATTATTGGGAACGTCTTCAATCTTGACGTATATTTCCAACAATTTTATTATAATAAATTCCCTGTATTCATCCAGAATCCACAAAAAATCTCTAAGAGTTTCATCATCTTCGATGTTAAACTCAGAATAATAAGCAAACTCCTGCGGAGTCACTGAATACGGAAATCTACTGGTTACTTTAAGGTTAACCGAACGCTTCCTCATACTCATCTTTTTACGTAACAATGATACCAATTTATCGTACTCCATTGTAAGCGGCAATTTAACATGACACTGTGGAGGTGAGCTATACCTCATAGAGTTATTCTCCAGCACAACCTCATTCCCCAATATAATGAAACCCTTATTTTTGGCTCTTTAGACATTATAAAAAAATGATTGATAAGAAGAAGAGAGAAGTATGAACGGAAGTTTGAAGAAAGTACTGAATGAATTTTCATAAAATTGAAACGCCTTTAAATAAGGCAAGTCCGAGCCTGGGGTGTAAAATATTTTTTATGTAAAACGCAGTACAATACCACGTTTTATGTATTTGAATTATTGTTATGTCAGTTATCCGCAGAACACTTATTGGTGGGCCCAAAAATTAAAGTAAAACACAGTATAATAATACGTTTCAATATAAAATACAGTATAATACTGCATTTTACACTAAAAATTAATTCTCTACGATCCTGCAGAAGTGGGCCCAAATATTTAGCACTATTTTAAGTTTCGGGCTCATGATTCCAACTCCAGAAATTCGCATCGGATTCCACTAAAAGCGTTATCGTGGCTACCACAAAACTTCCCTTAGAAGAAAATATCGTAACTGTAAGTGGACCCCACTTAACCAGTGTCATTCAACTACTCGCCAGCCTGTTAATCCCGGGCAGCTGCCCGTATAACCTGTCACCCTGCCCAAATTCTCACTCACTGCTATATATGAAGCTCACCACTATTATCCCCACTCCGTTGTTGCTTCGTTCAGCCATTTTCACATTCTTTTCAGATCTCTAAATTTTCTCACTTTCACCCCTCATTTCAAGCATAAATGGCGGTTTCAAAGTCATCTTCCTCAGTTCTAGCAATGTTCGCTGTGATCGTCACCTTTTGCTCTCTCATCGGAGCTACGGTTGCCGCCGATGCACCTGCACCGGCGCCAGCTTCATCTGTCGGATCTATCTCTCCGTCATTCGCCGCCGGTTGTGCTGTCACCGTCGTCGCTTTCCTCTTCGGATCTGCTCTCAGGATCTGAAGTTCTACTGCTGGTTATTCATTGTTTGCATTTCTATTTCCTTTGTGAGTTTTGCGGTGTTGTGCAGCGTATATATGATATATTAGGAAATGTTTCGTTTTTATGTATAGGTCATGGATTTTCTACTGTGTTTATGGATTCTAGGTATGGTAGCTTTATGAGATATGATTCTGACTTCATTGTGATATTTTGGACGGCTCTATGTATTGAATATATTTCACTCCTTTATTTCATTTATATACTTCAAATATTTGTGTTCTCTTGTCTTCCATTTTTATCGATTTTATTGGATAGTCAAAAAAATATAGGATGAAAAAATGGAGCATTAGATGTTGAATTTTGCTACAATAATTGTTACTCCAAATTAAAGAAAGGCGCAAAAGCAAAAATTTTCTCCGTACACTTCCAATTTCCAAGTTAGAGTAAGCATATTATTGCAACAGTTGCTTCTAAGGTTTGTCACTTTCAATTTTGAAAACTGATTAAGCTAATTAAATCGTACTCGTTTCATCTCAAATTGTTCGTTGGTGAATTTTACCAAATTTAGTACTACTAAGTAAAATTAAGGTGTTTTTTAGAACTTGAAATAAAAAACCTAAGGGTTACAAAATATTAGGTAAAATTCACTTGATGTGAATTTTCAACCAGCCAAAAAGTGCGAATGTCTTGGAGCGTCACATAATTATGCCAATGGATAGTTTTCATTTTATTGCAAGTTAAATAACAACGTTCTTAACAATAGTGAAGCGGCAGACCATAAGAGTAAAAACAGAGTTTTTGTAGGTGAAATGTTATTTTGTGGCCAAATGGTATATGATTAAACACAAATAAACCTGAGTATGTAAGATGTATAGGGCTGGAATTGCCAGCCTATATTAATCAAATTAAACCAAATAAAAGAAAAAAAAATGATGTTAACTTGATCAAGTTAATGTTATGTGCTAATCAACTCATCTTGGTCGAACAAATTTTTTTGAGTCGGGTCATAAGTTATGACTCGTTTATTGAGTCATTGACTCATTTTAGCCCGACCAAATTTGATAGAATTTGTACCTTTGATGAGTTTTTGACCAAAATCATAGTTTTATCACAATTTTTCTTACATCCTTATAAAATTCAATTTAACAGGGAACATCCTTTAAGTTTCCTAAAGTTAACCAAAAACATCCCTCCGTTAGTTTTTCCATCACTTCTAACGGAATCTTTATTTCTCACGGCCACGGGTCTCCCTTTATCTTTTTCTCGTCCAAAAGCAGTCTTCATTTCCAGCCCCACAAGGAAATTCTTCAACTCCTACGAGCTCCTTCACTCTTTAAAAGAAAGGAATTTTTACTCCTATAGTAAAGATTAACATCTTATTTATTTTAAATAAATATTATTTAAAAAAATTATATTCTATAAATACCTTTTAAGTTTTATAACAGAATATTTAATTTTGGTTACCTCCTAACCCTAAGCCACTAAATACGCTAATCAGTTACACTATTTTCTTTCTCTCTCTACTTTGATACATCTCATTCTTTTCCCCATCCCATTAAAATTTTCGATCTCCTCCTCCCACCGAATTTGTGCGAAGCCCACTTCAGAGATGCTGATTTCGACCATGGAATTTCAGGGGATCTCAGGCTTCCCTTGAGTTTTTATATATAAAGAATTGCCCTCTGCTCAATTTGTCGAACGAAGACGATCTTCTTCGTATAGTACAATGTGAGTCCAAATTGTTCTTCATCCAAATCTGTGATCCAAGATTGCTATGCTAAATTTACATGACAAAATGAATATTGAAGCTTAATTTCCTCGTTATTAACATTTGATTACTGGAGCATTGATGCCGCAATTTGTTCTTAGGCCCAGACAAGAGTAACTTGGGCTTTTCCTTGGCCACCATTACTCGACAGCGGATCACCGGAAATTAGGGTTTGTTCTTGAACAAAGACGACAGAGTTTGGGGCTGAACAACTTGATTTTCTGTTAATATATTTTAATGTATTTTCATGTATTTCATTGTATTCATTGTCTTTTTTTTCATTGTAATTCAATGTATTTCGTTGTATTCCACGTATTTCATTGTATTCACTGTCTTTTTTTCATTGTATTTCAATGTATCCTGCTATATTCTATGTATTTTATTGTATTAATTGTCTCACTATCTGCCATGAATGTATTCATATATTTTTTTAATTAATATAATTTATGTATTTAGATGCATGTATTATATAATTTCTCTGAAGATTGCTATATTTTTAGGGTATTTTTCGGTTGAGAATCTTTCTTATAACTAAAAATACAATTTTTGTGTGTTATAATTGAGTTTGTTGAGTTATATTAGGAGTCTATTATGTTAATTGATTTACTTTCCGTTTTAAAAATAGTATAATCCCATATTTCACGCCGTGAATACAATCGAATACAATAATCTGTCCAGCTGTAATCCCATGTTTCACTCCATGAATACAGTCGAATACAACAACTGATTAGCTGGACTTCCTTGATTCACGCCTATTTTTCTACTGTATTCATGAATACAATAGCTTAAATACATCAAATACATCTTATAACCACAGAAAAGGTATCTACAATCCGTAATATAGCAAATGATATCTATAGATGGCTAATTACTACTAAAAGATAGTACTTTATGAAAATTTCCCTTAAAAGAATATTGTATTTCTTTCCGTCATTTTTGCTGGATCTCTTACTCACCAAAATAAAAGATCGTGTCTAAATTAGAACCGATTTACACACCCAATTCACAGTTCTCGACAGAGCTCTGGCAGACATCGACGAAAAAACTACGAATCCATTAATCAGAAGATCACCTAAATATAAAAAGTTATAGACTAAAGTCACTTTTCTTTCGTTTGTAAGAAGAAAGTCACTCAATTATTCCTATTGCACACAAATGGTCACTCTACCGAAATTGTCAAATTTCTCGGTGGCAAAAACGTGACATGGCCGTCTGCATGGACTTTTTATATTTTGGACTAAATAAAATAATTAACACCCAAATAAAACATAGAAAATCCAATCATACACCCAACCCGACCCACTAAAAATAAAAATCTATCAAAAATAAAATCGTATGCTAAAATGCATCTCTCTTCTTTTATAAAACTAGACAGTGCAGCTTAAACATTTCAATTCATGTGAAGAAAGATCAACTTAAATCAAGCATGGCCATAAAAACAAAAGGAAGCAGAACCTACTTAGTTTAGTGACATTTGGTTTCAAATGTCTGATACTCTATCATTATAAATGGGAAGAGACATGATTTCTTCAATTTTTCAAGAGGTTTGAGGCAGGGTGACCCACTTTTACCATCACTTTTTATAATTGGAGCAGAATTATTTTCAAGATTAATGGTGCTCACTGAAACAACATTTATCCCATATTCAGTTGATAGAAATGGACCTATAGTTACACATCTTTGTTATGCTGATGACACCATATTGTTCTCATCTGGTGATCAACAATCATTACAAAATATGATGGCCAAGTTAAAGAGGTATGAGGAAGTATCTGGGCAATTGGTAAACAAGGCTAAGTCTTTCATCGTGATGAGCCCGGATACAACTCCTGAGAAAATACAAGAAGTATGTTCTATCACTGGTTTCAGGGCATCAGAATTTCCTTTTCAGTATTTGGGATGCCCAATATACTTGGGAAGAAAGAAGATAATATATTTTAATGAGATGGTGGTTAAAGTATCTAATAGGATCCAAGGGTGGCAAGGAAAGCTTTTATCCTATGGTGGCAAGGCGGTGATGATTAAAGCTGTTTTACACTCACTCCCCCTTTACCTATTATCTGCTGTTAGTCCTCCTAAAACAATCTTGAACCAGGTAGAAAAAATCATTGCCAGATTCTATTGGGGGTCAGACGATGGTAGCAAAAAGTACCATTGGAAATCATGGAAAGACTTATGTTTTCCTACCAAAGAGGGTGGAATTGGACTCAGAAGTTTGCATGATATATCACTATCATTTGCAGCGAAGGCATGGTGGACATTCAGGACAAGTAATAACCTATTCAGGACATTTATTGAGGCTAAATATTGTAAGAGGGGTCATCCAGTCTCATATAAGCTAAGACATGGTCTTTCTCAAATCTGGAAGAGGCACATGGAGATCAAGGAAGACATTGAAAACTATATTCTCTGGAAAATAGGTAAAGATAATTTGTCCTTTTGGTGGGACAACTGGACAGGTCAAGGAGCTTTGGCAAATCTAAGGGTTAACCATCCTACTACTAAAGGAACCAAAGTTCAACAATTCATCGGGGGTAAGAAATGGGATGTAACAAGATTGCAAGCTATACTTCCTCATTATTTGGTGAGAATTATCAGAAAAATCAAAATACATCCTATGGATGATGACAAGACAGTTTGGACACTTGAGCAATTAGGGAAGTTCTCATGCAAGTCAGCCTGGAATGCACTCAGAACTACCAAAAATCACACTTTCACAAGTATCAAAACATGGCATCCAAAGTTACCATTTAAACTCTCCTTTTTGATGCTGAGATTACTTGAAAAAAGACTGCCAACAGATGAGATTGTCATTGAAAAGTTTAAAATACAAGGCACTTCTAAGTGCACTTGTTGTGCCCAAGTTTCTTGTGAGTCAATTGATCATTTATTCTCCACAAGTCAGATAGCAGGAGAGGTGTGGTCCTTTTTTAGCAATTCTTGTGGCATCACTATCCAACAGGGAACAGTGAGGGCTATGGTTATGAAGTGGTGGCTAACCAAACCAAAGAATAAAGTACAAGAAATGGTTTTGCAATGCCTTATTTGTTGGCATATATGGAAGGCAAGGTGCTTTTATAAGTTTGAAGGTATAAAGTATTATGCGGGGCAAGTCATCCGGAATACTTGTTATCTAATGAACATGTTATTACATACTGCCTTCCCTTCAGTCAACTTTCATAATGACTGGATAAGTAATGCCTAAGTATCAAAAGAGTGAGCTGGATGAAACCTGCACCGGGCTGCTTCAAATTGAATGTGGATGGCTGTAGCAAAGGAAATCCGGGAAGTGCAGGAGGAGGAGGTGTTGTGAGAGACCATAATGGAAACTTCATAATGACCTTCTCGGCGTACTTTGGAAAATGCTCTAATAATGTTGCTGAGGCAAAGGCCATGCTGATGGATATTAAATGGTGCAAGAACAACAATATAAGGAACCTCATTGTGGAGACTGACTCACAGATTGTTACATCCCTTGTTATCGATGAGTCGAAATAGAACTGGCAGATTATGTACTCGACTCAAAAGATAAGGGAAATTGAGAGGAATTATGCAGTGGAGTTCAAACATATCTGTAGGGAACGAATACAATGGCGGATATGTTGGCCAATTGGGGTGAAATGACTAAGAGGAAGACTTTTTTCACTGAAGTTATCTCACTTCCAAGAGAGGTGATAGCGGCACTGAAGAATGATCAACAAGGTAAATGTAACTTTAGAATTAAACCTAGAAATGGTTTCTTTAGAAGTAGGTATAGTCAGCTTTTTAAAGGCAACATGCCTTTCAAATATGTAATGAAGAGGCCTGGTCTGGTCCTCCTCTTTGTAATCTATTTTGTGATATGAAAATCAACTCAAGGACCCAACTAGGGACTTGAGCATTAATCTAAAAAAAAAACTTAGTTTAGTGACATCAAAATCTACGACCAGAATGCACCATTGACCAAAACGCGTCAAGTCACATTGAAGGTAAAGGGATTTCGACTATATATAGCCAGGGAAGGCTTTCTATAGGGGCGGCTGGATTCCCAGAGAAGGGAAATCAAAAGAAAAGCTCCACTCCTATATCCTAAGAGGAGAAAAACAATTGTAATTCTCTCTTCTCATCGAGTGATGTTAAATCTTAATAAGATTATCGATATTTCCTTCGTCACTTATGCAATTATCATTATTAAACCTTTTGATATGGAATTAACTAAGTTTGACTAGGATTTACCCTTCATCTTTGATTGATTTATTCAAAAAGATTTCAAAATCTTTTGAGTCGAACAATTTGGCGCCGTTTGTGGGGATTTCCTAGTGAAAACTCCTAGTCTTTCCCAGATCAAATCTGAAGAACACAATCATTCACAGAAAGAAACACGAAGGGAGAATCTAACTCACACGAGACATGGGAACAACGCGTTAAGGGAAGGAGAGTCGAGCAGATTTACGAAACCCGGAATTCCTCATCCCATCAGCTGCAAATATCCTAAATAGGGAAAACAGTGCTACAATCCGGCTCTCCCCCACCAAACCACCGAACGAGAGCGAAGAACATCTCACCCTCACCTCCCACACTTCGTTAGGGCAAGCACATAAGATCTGCGTGGACGAACGTACGCAAAACATCTAGATTGAAGAGCAAAAACTACTTCGACATAGCTGAAACTCTCCCTGCCGGCAGCATCTCCGATCTGAACGGCCGGAGTCAGACAAAAAACCACAATGCGCGCACAGCGCGAGCTTGCGCGAAACGTTGACGCCTCGGGTCCACCGGCATTGAACCATCTGGTGCAAGCAATGCCAGAAAACTAGGACTCCCACGGAAGATGCCCAACTCTCCAGAAACTGGGAATGACGAGGGGCTGTTATTTCGATAAGTTCGAAATAACACCCTTTAAGGCCAAGGGCCTTCGCCATCAAACAAAAGAAAGGTTTGTCCTCGCTCAAACAACGACGGGCTGTTATTTCGATAAGTTCGAAATAACACCCTTTAAGGCCAAGGGCCTTCGCCATCAAATAAAAGAGAGGTTCGACCACGCCTCGGATAACGACGGGCTGTTATTTCGATAAGTTTGAAATAACACCCTTTAAGGTCAAGGGCCTTCGCCATTAAACAAAAGAAAGGTTTGACCTCGCTCGAACGAAGACGGGCTGTTATTTCGATAAGTTCGAAATAACACCCTTTAAGACCAAGAGCCTTCGCCATCAAACAAAAGAAAGGTTCGACCTTGCTCGAACAACGACGGGCTGTTATTTCGATAAGTTCAAAATAATACCCTTTAAGGCCAAGGGCCTTTGCCATCAAATAAAGAGAGGTTCGACCTTGCCTCGGATAACGACGGGCTGTTATTTTGATAAGTTCGAAATAACACCCTTTAAGGCCAAGGTCCTTCGCCATCAAACAAAATAAAGGTTCGACCTCGCTCGAATAACGACGGGTTGTTATTTCGATAAGTTTGAAATAACACCCTTTAAGGCCAAGGGCCTTCGCCATCAAATAAAAGAGAGGTTCGACCTCTCCTCGGACAACGACAGGTTGTTATTTCGATAAGTTTGAAATAACACCCTTTAAGGCCAAGGGCCTTCGCCATCAAACAAAAGAAATGTTCTACCTCGCTCGAACAACGACGGGATGTTATTTCGATAAGTTCGAAATAACACCCTTTAAGGCCAAGGGCCTTCGCCATCAAATAAAAGAGAGGTTTGACCTCGCCTCGGACAATGACGGGCTATTATTTCGATAAGTTCGAAATAACAGCCATCAAACAAAAGAAAGGTTCGACCTCGCTCGAACAACTACGGGCTGTTATTTCGATAAGTTCGAAATAACACCCTTTAAGGCCAATGGCCTTCGCCATCAAACAAAATAAAGGTTCGACCTCGCTCGAACGATGACGGGCTGTTATTTCAATAAGTTCGAAATAACACCCTTTAAGGCCAAGGGCCTTCGCCATCAAACAAAAGAATGGTTCGACCTCGCTCAAACAACGACGGGCTGTTATTTGGATAAGTTCGAAATAACACCTTTTAAGGCCAAGGGCCTTCGCCCATCAAATAAAAGAGAGGTTCGACCTCGCTCGAACAACGACGGGTTGTTATTTTGATAAGTTCAAAATAACACCCTTTAAGGCCAAGGGCCTTCGCCATCAAATAAAAGAGAGGTTAGACCTCGCCTCGGACAACGACGGGCTGTTATTTCGATAAGTTCGAAATAACACCCTTTAAGGCCAAGGGCCTTCGCCATCAAACAAAAGAAAGGTTCTACTCGCTCGAACGACGACGGGCTATTATTTCGATAAGTTCGAAATAACACCCTTTAAAGCCAAGGGCCTTTGTCACACCCCCTTTTTCACCCGCGCCACCCGCAAAAGAGACGCGGAAGGGAGTTTATTCCAATTAAAGGACAATCGAAACGGGATTTATTTCTTTATTTCAGAGTCGCCACTTGGGAGATTTATGGTGTCCCAAGTCACCGGTTGAATCCCGAATCGAGGAAAAGGTTGACTCTATATTACAGTCCGCGAACCAGAAATCCAAGTAAGGAATTCTGTTAACCCGAGAGAAGGTGTTAGACATTCCGAGTTTCGTGTTTCTAGCACGGTCGCTCAACTGTCATCTTTGGCGTAAATTATCTGATTTTTAACAATTATGAGTCTATGTGCAAATTTTAACTTTTAGCCGCTTTTATTATTGTTATTTTAAAAGAGAATTGCAACGTCGTAAAAACATATCTCGAATCACGTCACATAAATGCACCCGTGGTTGTTGACATTTCAACTTCATTGGGATTTGGATTTGGGTCACATAAATGTGCACCCGAGTTTGAGAAGATAAATTTAAAGGAGCCCCCTAAAGAGACTAATGCGTTATTATTTTGGGAAAGGCCGTAAAATTCACTAAACGGCCCATCCCGAAATCTAAAAATTAAGTACAATATTTATTGAGGGCCCCGCAATTTATAGTTTATTTGGCGAGGCTCATCTCATTTTTATTTTAAAGGTCGTCCTATAATGACTATGTTTTCTATTTCGTTTGTCTCTAACGTAAATGAAGAAAAATGTCCTAATTAAATTACATGTTATAGACTAAGTTCCGAGCACGGTTTGTTAAAGCAGAATATAAAGGTGCATATGGAAAGTCCATTTGCCAAGCATGGGCCCAGGTCCAACGTAGGTAGTATTAAACTGAACCTGGGCCATTTTATTCCAATATTGAGGCCTAGTTAAACTATTCTACACATATTCCAAATTTGTAATGTTGAAAGGTAAAAATGATGATATCTAATTAAACAAATTACACAAGTTTTAAAGAATCAATCAATTGGAGTGAGGTAACTTAGAGGTCTAATTTTAATTCTAACTTCAAACCATTAGATGTTGAAACTAGACTGCCATTGTAATTAAAATGATCTACTGGACCTGATTTTATTTGACATATATTTGAACACATAATAACTGATAACCAAACTAAAATGAACAGAATATCATTGACTACATTACTACACAAAACTGCTCAGTTATACCAAAGGGGAATCAAATTACATAAGAATAGTATATGGCATGTTCTAATTACAATTAGTGAAAAGAAAAGAAAAGCTATATTAAGACTTCAAACTTCCATTCTTTTATAATGTACATGCTTCCATATTTTCAGCTTACAATAGTCAGTGTATCAGTTGTGTACCTAATATTGGAAAGCAGAAGAAGAGGAAGATCATCAGAAATACAGTAGCGCACACACAGCAAAACCAGTGAAACCAGAAATAACAGTAGCAGAAATCCCAGGAATAGATTGAAAACAAGAGAATAACCCAGCAACTCAATAGAACAGGGCTTGAAGAAACAACAGAAATCCTAGGAAATTCCAAATTCAAACCAAACAATATCACAAAGCAACACAGACAGATGCAAGGAAACAGTAGTTCCTGATTTGTCAAACACTCAAGAAAAGCAGCCTGAAACTCTTAATGTAAAAAAGTTCAGCCTTAACACTCTAACTTTAATGTAAAGTTCTGATTTTTCTGAATTTTTCTCTCCTGCAATTCTCACTCTCTTTTCTTTTCTTCAGAAATTTTTATGGTTCCCTTTTTTTGTTCCAGAATTCTTTTTCTCCAATTCCCCCCTAAAATCAGTCCCCAACTCCATTTTATACAGCCAAACCTTTCTTTCCACTTACTGTCCGACCCCCTTTTCCACTAAATCAGAATTTTCCACTTAATCAGCCACTAAGGAAAGCTTTTCCTTATTATCAGCCCCCAACTCCCTTTGGTTCCCCATTACCAAATTAATTAATATCCCACTAACAAAACACTAACACTAAAATATTATTCTAACTGTTTTATTCCTAAATCACCCCTGAAACCCTACTTTTATCACTTCATTACCCTAAACTTTACAAGTCTGAAGTTACATTTGTAAGTTCAAACCTGAAACTCATTTGGTTAAACACCTAAATAACTACAGCTATATCCAATTCACAATCCTATTCAGACACAAAGATTTAGGGCAGAAGAACAAAAGAAAATCGAAATGGTATTAATCAGGGCAATGAGATAAACTATGAAGAACTGAACGAGTAATCTGGTTAAAACAAACAAGACTGAAAATAACATGTTCAATTCATTACACATTTAATCACAGAAGACAAAAAAGAAAAATGGTAAACCCACTGGAAAAACAACCAAGAACTACTATCATGTTTTTCTTTAATTTTTCGAACAAGTTAATTGACGACACTTGATTAATCGATTATACAGGCCATAATGTACAACAATTATCGACAATTAATCAGAAAAACAAACATATGTGATTCGAGTATTATTTGACAGAAACAGTGAGATGTAATACAACCAACTAATTGATAAAATTAATCACTTATACTATACAGTTTACAACATGTACTTAATCAATGATCAGAATAATTCGACCAAATAAAAGGTCTATTGGAGATGAGAACATGAATTGAAAAAACATGGAAAAATCAATAAAACTAAACTAAACAAATACATAGATAGCAAAATCATAAATACAGAATAAAGGAAAAAGAAAAATACGTCAAAACCTCAGAACTATACGGACCCAGGCTCGAACTCGAATTTGGACATTTTTGAGGTCGACCAAACTTTAATCGAAGTATTCTCAACTGAGAATACCTCGATTAAGGTCTATTAGACCCCAACCCTTCCTTTAATCGGACAGACCCCAAGGTTTGGAATTTTAGGGTTCTGTTTTTTTTGGATTTAGGGTTTGAACATTTCTAGGCAGATTCGAAGGGAGCCAGTGGTGGTTCAGGGGTGAGGGAGGTCTGGGGGTCATCTGGTACGATTTGAGGTAGGTTGGGGTAGGTTTAGGTTTTGCTCGAATCTTCGATTGAAGATTCAAGAAGTTGTAGGATGATTCGAAGTAAAAGGTTAACAGATCCATGATGAGGGTGGTCAAAAGATGCTGTGGTGTTAATTTGGTGGTCATCGGAACAGGTGGAGTTTCAGATGAACTCTTCGATTGAAGATTCGAGAAGATTTGTGATGATTTGAAGGAAAGTAACACCAGATCTGGAAAGGGGATGTCGTGGGGAAGCTATGGTGTAATTTTGGGGTTGTTTGGACCACCGGAACCCCCGTGAGGCAATTTCCGGTGGGTGGTCAACGGTGGTAAAAGGCGGAGGGTCATCTGGTCTCTAAAGCATAGAGACGATGAAGAGGTAGGGTGTTTTGGCTTGAGGGGTGGGGTAAAGAATTGGCCTTTATATACGGAGGGGTTATTTCGATCCTAGCCGTTAGATCAATTAAGATCAACGGCCAAGATCAAGGGGGTTAAACCACACGATGTCGTTTGGTTTAAATAGGGGGGTCGGGCTTAACCGGGTAATGGGTCAGGGGTCGGGTTTGGTCACAGCTTTGGGACCGTTTGATCATCTGAGATCAACGGTCCAGATTGAGACGCTTGAAACGGCGTCGTTTGATAGAGGCTGGAGACGGGTTGGATTGGACCTGGGCATGGGGTGTGATTTTGGGCCTGATTTTCTTTTAAAAACTGGCCCAGTCCGAATTTCTTCATGTTTTTGAACCCTTTTCCTTTTCCTTCTTTAATTTAACACAATTCCTGATTAAATTGTAAAATTCAAATACAACTACACAAATATTAATTAACACTTACAACAATTAACACACAAATTAAAACCTTAAAATAAAATCACACAATGACAACAAATAAAATAAAATGCATATTTTATCCTAAAATGCATACAACATGTATTTTTATTATATATTTTTTTGTATTTTTCAATTAACTACAACAAGGTAAACATTTACGGACAAAAACACAAATAATTATCCAACAATGCCACGTAAATCCTAAAAAGATTGTACACCAAGAGAATTTTGTTTTATTTGATTTCTTTTGGAGTAATTTTCGTGAAGCAAAAATCACGTGCTCACAACTGCCCTCTTTGTCCGAAAACATGAAGGGTTTTCGTCCAAAGATAAAGTGAGCGGATATGAGCGATTTTTGCCTGTTGAAATACTCCGTGTGAAGCATTTTTGAAAAGGTTTAACCGAACCTTTGCTTCAAAGGTTTCCTACATATCCCTGGCTAAAAGGGAATCAGGTTAATGTAGTTCGGGAAGTTTTGGTAGCTGGGACTACCATGGAACTATAATTTGGTTGTTACTGCTGCTGCATGTTGTTGCTACTGCTTACCGATCTCCTTATTACACCGTGCCAAAAGAAAACAAGAAGTTAGACTAAACTAGGAATTACAAAATCTTATCTATCTTCCACTTGCTCTAGTTGTCTTGCTTTCTTGTTGACTTGTGTTTCCTCTGGTGCTTTTCTTTCAAAAACTATTGGGGATGACACTGGCCTTTTGCTTTTCTGAACACAAGTTTTATTATTTCGCTCTGTCTGCTGGGGACACTGCTTCCTACATTAAAGCTTGTTATGCTGGGGATTTTTGTTGTAACCCTCCTCATTACTGACTTCTGATTTGATCTTGAAATGTATTCCTCTATTCTGCAGGCGGGCTCCTGACTCCAATCTTAACTTTTGAAAGATGACACAACCTCCATTCTCCAGGCGGGATCCTGACTTCAACAACTTAAAAATATAACAACCTCCATTCTACAGGCGGGCTCCTGACTTCATCAGCAACTTAAAAATAATTCAGCCTCCATTCTCCAGGCGGGCTCCTGACTTCATCAACAACTTAAAAATAATTCAGCCTCCATTCTCCAGGCGGGCTCCTGACTTCATCAACAACTTGAAAATAATTCAGCCTCCATTCTCCAGGCGGGCTCCTGACTTCATCAACAACTTGAAAATAATTCAGCCTCCATTCTCCAGGCGGGCTCCTGACTTCATCAACAACTTTGAAAATAAATCAGCCTCCATTCTCCAGGCGGGCTCCTGACTTCATCAACAACTTGAAAATAATTCAGCCTCCATTCTCCAGGCGGGCTCCTGACTTCATCAGCAACTTTGAAAATAAATCAGCCTCCATTCTCCAGGCGGGCTCCTGACTTCATCAACAACTTGAAAATAATTCAGCCTCCATTCTCCAGGCGGGCTCCTGACTTCATCAGCAACTTTGAAAATAAATCAGCCTCCATTCTCCAGGCGGGCTCCTGACTTCATCAACAACTTGAAAATAATTCAGCCTCCATTCTCCAGGCGGGCTCCTGACTTCATCAGCAACTTTGAAAATAAATCAGCCTCCATTCTCCAGGCGGGCTCCTGACTTCATCAACAACTTGAAAATAATTCAACCTCCATTCTCCAGGCGGGCTCCTGACTTCATCAACAACTTGAAAATAATTCAGCCTCCATTCTCCAAGCGGGCTCCTGACTTCATCAACAACTTGAAAATAATTCAGCCTCCATTCTCCAGCCGGGCTCCTGACTTCATCAGCAACTTTGAAAATAAATCAGCCTCCATTCTCCAGGCAGGCTCCTGACTTCTTTAACTTGAATCATCTTCTTTCAACTTCTTCCCTCAAAACTGGTGTCTTATTCCTCCGAAAATTGCTGGGGACAACACCGATGTTTTATTCACAACTATGTTATTTTCCTTCTTCACAGACTACTTCCTTTAAAGCTGGTGCCTTCCTTCCACTTGGAACTACTTTCCTCAAGCTGGTGTTTTCACTTCTCTGAAACCTGCCGGGAATAACACTGCTGGGGAATCATATTCCTTCTTTAAGACTAGTTACTTTCCCCCCTTTAACAATGGTGGGGATGGTACTGATTCACGGACCACTAGCCTTAGAACTCGGGTTATCTTGCTTCTTCCAAGATTGCTTTCTTTAAAACTTGTATCGCCTTTTCCCGTATAATGCTGGGGATTTCACTTCCTTCAAAACTTGTGTTATCTTCCATCTTCCCCAAGTGGCTATCTGATTTCAAGAAAATTTTCGCAATGAGAGAAAATTTTCTGCCCCAGTTTGATAATCTTCTTTGTGACCCTGTCTTTCTGCTGTCAATAATATTTCCTTTCCCTGCTTAAAACCAAAGAAAAATTTGTTAGTTTAAAACGGGGCGAGTGGTCGTGCCACTTCTGTTGGGGATGGTTTTTCTCTTTTCTTTTCCTTGCTTTGCTATAAAACTTGCTGGGGAGGATATTGTTTGCTGAGGATGATACTCCTGCTGGGGATGGTTTTTCTTTTCTCTTCCTTCCCCGCTCTGTGTTGTTCGACCATTGTGGAACTTGGTCGAGAATCTGTCGGAGTTGTTCCTGTATCTCGCAAATCTGCTGGTGATCCTCTTGGAATTTGATCCATAACTTTTCAACTATTGTTCTTTCTGTTTTTCTCTAACTCCCCCTGGAAATTTGGTCCTCTTGGGCTCTAGACCCATTCATTATTTGGTCTTGCGACCAACTTCTTTTCGCTTTGTCGCCTTATCCTTGGCCTGTCCTATTCGTATTTTGCTTTGCACCATTTTGGCAACTGGTAGTAAGCTCTGAAAATCCTTTTCAAAAACAAACTTGGGGAGGTAAAGTCTTTAAACCAAAAAAATGAAAAAGTGATAATTTAAAAAAAAAATAGAAAAAGAAGAAGTCTTTCTGAACAAATACTGGGGAAAAAGAAAGAAAATATCTTATCTGAAATAATATAACCGATTCCAACGATAATGTCGTGCATTCCGGATTAATCAACCCAATCTATTTGTATCAATCAATCTTTCAGATAGCCTCATCCTGTCGGGGATAAATAAAACACTCAACTCTTTGCCAACCGCGGATCCTTTCCGCCAATCTTGTCTTGTCGCCTCATAGTGCCCTTCAAGGGGTTTTCACTAATAGGACTCTCTCATTTCTCTCAACTCCTGTCGCCTTATGGTGCCTGTGGAGGTTTTCATCGATAAGACTCTCATTTTATTTTATTTTTCAGCTGGGGATTAGAGTGTTGCCGATATGACTCTCTCTGCTGGGGATTCTTTTCGGCTATCAATTCATTTCCAGTTTATGGTCCTCTTCTTTGCTGGGGATCGGGGGTTATCCCCGACTTCCGTTTGCATGACTTTGCACTTCTTGGATACTGATCGGGAGGTCTTTTTTGGACATCAATAGGGGTTTTCGTGTCTGGCTAAAAGAAAAGGCTATCAAAAATTCAAAAATAATTTTGATGGGTGAAACATTACAACTCTTGGAATCAAACCTCTTTTGAAACTTTAAAACATAACTTCTGCCCCAGTTTTCTTGCTTGGGGGATTTTTTTTGTTACACTATGACCGAGCCGTGAGGCGCCTACGTATCCTTCTTTGAGGAATCAGGTCAAACGTAGTTCCCAATTCCTTTGTTTTTCTTGTGACTTTTTCCTTTGTCTTTACTATCATTATTTTTCTCCTTTTTTTTCATTTTAGTTACTGATTCCAAAAGAGGGATATGAAAAAAATAAATAAGGCTCAAAAGGGGAAGCAAAGGATAAAGTGTTTGGATATAAGAAAGAATTGCCTCCGTCATTTCATTCTCCGATAAATGCCAACCACAAACAAACAACAATTACAATCAAAAGAAATCATACATAATACCTCTTAACTGCGTCGGAATTGATAGCCATATCGACGCATTTCTCGTCGATATCTGTTAAACATAAAGCGCCATTGGACAATACTTTGGTTATAATGAACGGTCCTTGCCAATTCGGGGCGAACTTGCCTTTTGATTCAGCCTGATGTGGCAGGATTTGTTTCAACACCTGCTGCCCTACCTCAAATTTTCTGGGGCGCACTTTCTTGTTGTAGGCTCTCCATTCTCTTTTGATATAACTGGCCATGACACACATCTGCCAACCTCTTTTCATCAATCAGGTTCAACTGCTCCAATCGGGTTTTGATCCACTCGTCATCATCAATCTCAGCCTCAGTGACAATCCGAAGGGATGGAATTTCAACTTCCACAGGTATTACTGCTTCGGTTCCATATACCAACAAATAAGGGGTTGCACCTACTGAAGTCCGGACGGTAGTGCGATATCCCAACAACGCAAATAGTAATTTTTTATGCCATTGTCTGGATCCTTCTACCATCTTACTCAATATCTTCTTGATGTTTTTGTTGGCTGCTTCAACTGCTCCATTTGCCTTAGGACGATAGGGTGTGGAATTACGGTGTATAATCTTAAACTGTTGGCATACTTCTTTCATCAAATTGCTGTTAAGATTAGCACCATTATCCGTGATGATCACTTTTGGGACCCCAAATCTACAGATGATATGGGAGTGAACAAAATCCACCATTGCTTTCTTGGTTACCGACTTGAAAGTTTTAGCTTTAACCCACTTAGTGAAATAGTCGATGGCCACCAGAATGAACCTATGACCATTGGTAGCTGCCGGCTCAATAGGTCCAATGACATCCATGCCCCATGCAACAAATGACCATGGCGCTGACATTGCATGCAATTCTGTCGGCAGAGAATGAATCAAATCTCCGTGTATCTGACATTGATGCTATTTCCGCACGTAATTGATACAATCACGCTCCATAGTGAGCTAATAATACCCAGCTCGAAGAATCTTCTTCGCCAATACATATCCGCTCATATGTGGCCCACAAACTCCAGCATGTACTTCTGTCATAACTGTCGTGGCTTGACTGACACCTATACATCTCAGCAATCCCAAATCTGGGGTTCTTTTGTACAACACTCCTCCACTGAGGAAGAATCCCCTTGACAATCACCGAATAGCTCTTTTTTGATCTCCGGTGGCCTGCTCCAGGTATATCCCCATCCTGAGGTACTCCTTGACGTCATAAAACCATGGCTCGCCATCCACTTCTTCTTCTATCATGTTGCAATAAGCATGCTGATCACGAACCTGAATGTGCAACGGGTCAACATGAATTTTGTCTGGGTGGTGCAACATCGATGCTAAAGTGGCCAATGCATCGGCAACCTCATTGTGAACTCTCGAGATGTGTCTGAACTACACTGATCGAAATCGCTTGCTCAGATCGTGCAAACATTGTCGATATGGTATGAGTTTCAAATCCCGTGTTTCCCATTCACCCTGAATCTGATGCACCAGGAGGTCCGAGTCTCCCAAGACCAAAACGTACTCCGGCCAGTCACTAACGTCTAAATCCTTTCAGATTTTTGACGCGTAACATCCCTAACCATGTGTTCTTACAAGAGAACACATGGTTAAGGATACTACGGTTCGTAATCACAAAGATTTTGGTTTAGGGTTTTGGCCAGAAATTCTTAGATCTAAGATTCGAGCCATTTCACAGTGATTTGAAGGAAAATAAACATGGATTAGTATTGAGGGAAGGCCGGGGTTTGTGTGGTGTGATTTTGGGCTGGTTTGGATAAACCTTCGATTTGACCGGAAACTTCAATCGAAGATTCGACGAGCTCCGGCCTTATTCGAGAAAAACTAATAACGGGAGTGGAAAGAGGGATTCATGGGGGTTTTGTGGTGTTAATCTGGGTTTGAACGGGGTAAGTGGCGTTCAACGCCGGCGAGGGATTTAGGGGCGGCGCGGATTTAGGGTTTGAGAGGATAGGTGAAGTGAGGAAGATGAGGCAAATGGGGTGGGGGGGGGGGGAAGTTTCGGACATTTATATACCAAACAACCTAGTTAGATCCGGACGTTGGATTGATGGGATCCAACGATCGTGGTTAAATGTTGGGGAAACGACGTCGTTTGGACTTACTAGGGACCGGACCGGGTTGGGGGTTTGGGCTGGACTGATTTGCAAGGGGTTTAGGGCGTTTGGGCCTGAAAATTCCAACGCATTGGCCCAACTTTGGGTCTTTAATAAGACCACTCTTCTACTCTTTATTTCTTTTTCCTTTTCTTATTTTTAATTACTTTCTTCTTCTTCTCTTTTTTTATTTTTTTAAAATTCCGATAAAGATGTAAAAACTAACATAAAATCCTAATTATTTCGAAACAAAGACTAATTAATTCCTAAAATTGCTTTAAAAAACTATTTCATGACAAACTCCCAATAAAAATCATTAAAATGCAAAAATGCACTAATTTGTTATTTTCATGTTTTGTTCTAAACGAATTAAACCTTAATTGATACTAAAAACCTAAAACTAAAACCTAAAAATGCAAAAATGCATATTTTTGTATTTTATAGGAATTAACATGTGCAAATAGAATGCAACAATTATCAGAAAATGACACCAATATGCACAAAAATTGTAAAAAAAATAAAGAAAAATAATTTTGTTTGGGATTTTGGGAATAATCATATTTAGGGCAAAAATCACGTGCTCACAGCTGCCCCTCTTTGCTTGAAAACATGAAATATTTTCGGGCAAAGATAAGTGAGCAAATACGAGCGATTTTTGCCCGTTTGAAAATTCCGTGTGAAGCATTTTTAAAAAGTTTGACCGCATCCTGCTTCGGAGGTTGCCTACATATCCTGGGCTAAACAGGAATCAGGTCAGTGTAGTTCGGGAATGTCTGGTAGCTGGGACTACCAGGAACTGTGATTGCACTGCGCTTGCTGTTGTTACTGCTGCTGTTACTGCTTGTTGTCCTCCCTTATTACACCACGTCAAAGATAAAAGAAGCTAAACTAACTATGCTCTATGAATTACAAAAATCCTATCTAAATTCTTCAAACTTGCTCTTGTACTTCCTTGCTGCCTTGTTGTCTTGTGTCTCCTTGTTGCCTCATTGTCTTGTTCTTTCTCGATAAAATTCCCCGTTGCTATTCCCCTAGGCGGACTCCCAACTTCTGAAACTTGAACTGTATGTATTCCTCTGTTATCCAGGCGGGCTCCTGACTTCACAATACAAATACAACAACGAAAACTTTCTGCCCCAGTTTGAAAACTGAGCACATGTTATTGGCTGAGATTTTAAAAACTAAAACTTGAATTATAATACCTCTATTCTCCAGGCGGACTCCTGACCTCCGAAACTTGAATTGCATGCCTCTATTCTTCAGGCGGGCTCCTGACTTCAAAATAGACAAAGAGATTGATTGAAAACTAAAATTGAATTATATCACCTCTGTTCTCCAGGCGGGCTCCTGATTTCGACTGCTTAAAATATTTAACACCTCCATTTTCCAGGCGGGCTCCTGACTGTTGAACTTAAAATTGAAACTACTCCTCTATTATCCAGGCGGGCTCCTGATTGCAAAAATTAAATTGTATGTCTCTATTCTCCAGGCGAACTCCTGATTTCAAAATTTAAATTGTATGTCTCTATTCTCCAGGCGGACTCCTGATTGCTAAAATTAAATTGTATGTCTCTATTCTCCAGGCGGACTCCTGATTGCTAAAATTAAATTGTATGTCTCTATTCTCCAGGCGGACTCCTGATTTCAAAATAAACAAAGAGATTGATGGGAAGCTAAAAACTTGAATTGTATCACCTCCGTTCTTCAGGCGGGCTCCTGATTGCTTAAAATCTGAATGGTATGTCTCTATTCTCCAGGCGGACTCCTGATTTCTGAATTTGAAATTGAACGTATTCCTCTATTATCCAGGCGGGCTCCTGACTGCTCCCAACAATTATGAACCTAAGGTGTTACTTCTCACTGTACCAAGGTATCTTACCCGGGTATATGAATTACGTCCTATTATCCAGGAAGGTCCTAACAACTTGCATTTATTCTAATCATGCAAACTTTGCAACCAAATTACATTCCCCTTATGGTATTCAGGATTATCTTGTATATAATCAAACCGCACTTTGCAACCAAACCTGATTACTGCTTGTTTTTCCTTCTTGGAGAATACCTTCTCAACGGCTAACTTTCTGCCCCTGTTACAATCAAAGAAAATTTCGTCAGTTTAAAATGGTGGTTAGTTGATGGCCTCCTTGCTGAAAAATCCTTCCACTGCCTTGCTTTGTGTTTACTGCCTTCCACGCACTGACCCTGAACTGCTTGACTTTCTGACCAACTTTTAAATTTCCCAACATCCGGCGACTCAAATGTTTTACACTCACGCTGTTATTTCATTTTTCTGACCTTTTGTTTAAGCTTTTGCCTTTCCCCACGACATTCCCCAATCATTTCACCGATGAAACTTCCGTTAATTCCCTGTATTCCACTTGACATCAAATTGTTTTTGACATGCTCTGACCACGTTG